>NC_089587.1:48964587-50433657 GCF_019320115.1 Miscanthus floridulus
CTTTAATCATGGATTACAAATCTCAATCACCCCACTAGGCACTTACTCTCCCTTGAACTCCAAATGGATGCCTCAGCTGAACAAATGAGCAAGAGAGCTAAATTGGACGAGTTGTAAAAGTATAAATACCCCCACTCAACCTTAGCCAATTGAACCAAGTCCTATAGAAAACATGGCCATCAGGCGCTGCAGAAGCATCGAACTGTCCGATCACATACCATGACTAGATGACATCAGCTGTTAGACATAGTCGTTACTATTCCAGAAGACCAACTGGCGTCCGATGCAACTACATCAGACGCGTCCTATGCGAAATGAGGTATCTGGAACGTCTCTGTTCAACATTGGACGCCAGCGCACTAGAGTCCGATGCAGCATGGCTCAGCATTCGATGCAACATGACAGCTGAATCCAAATAGCCACAGTGCTAGCGTCGTGTCCAGACGACTTCTACGCCAGCGTCTGATGGATTTCAAATCCTTGCTGTGCAGCCCTGAGTCACATTGGACTCTATGCCCTAGCGTCCGATGTATGTAGCCAGTTATCAGCGTCTGATGCAACATTCAACGCTCCATTCACTTTCATTTGAATTCCTTTGTGAATGAGGTTGACTTCAAAGATCTTTGGGCTACCTCTGAGCTACATAGCGCTAAGTTTGACAAGTTACAGCACACACAAAACACATTAGACTCACCAAGGTCAAGCTATCGAGGAATATCCACTTCTATGACGATTAGCTTTCGTCACTGAAGGAGCCAAATTCGTCATAATTCTAGTTTTGTGATGAATTTATGACAAAAAATGGTTTGTCATAGAAGTCGTGTCATTCCTTAACTTCTATGGCAATTTTAGAAATTCATCATAGTGTGGATAGATCTATGATGAAAACTGAACGTCATAGAACTGCTTGGCATGCGTGGTAGGGGGGGCATCCACGCTAGCGGTTTCTTCTGTTGGAGATGCTTTCCACGTGTACCTGCATAGCCGGTTTGCATTGGAGATGGTTCGGGTACATGTCACCTTGTTATTGGACACGTGGCTATCTCTGGTTCTTGCATGTTTTCAGGTCTTAATGGACCACGTGTCAGACCCCTATTGTTCTACATGTCTATTTCTATTGGCACACGTGTCGTGTTTGTTGGTATTATTAACGCAAACAGAATACGAAGGATTCCACAAGCGCATAAAATACCATTGTAGCATTTTACTAGGAGTATTCCAGGTATCGTTATTTATATTTTACCACAGAGAAATATGAAATAAAGATTTTTGGGTAACAAAGAAGTATCTGTTAACATACCAACATAGCTAGAGCAAGGGATAAATGTAATGATAGGAGTAATGCTTAATGACACTCAGGGGATACAACGGGTGAGGTAGATTCTTATGATATTCTTATTATAGGATCAAAGTATATATATACTACTATGCTAAGACTAACTCTACTCTTGTGCACTTTGGGACCCGCTTAGACGGTAGAGCACCCATAAAAGATAACTCTACTAACGCGACAATGGTCCTACAATTTAAGAACCTGTTCAATTCGGCATGGACTACAAAGGATCAACTATCACCACCCGCTGCTACCACACAACCAGAGAACGGGGTGTACTCACGACAGAGCATCATATAAGCACCATGCTTACACGAGGCTCGGCTACTTAGCCTACCCGATAAACTAGCAAGCTAAGCGCTCTATGAGCCCGCACACAAAAGTATTGATAACCTTTAACTAAGCAAGATATATATTCAAAGTAAGCATAGCCATGCAGATAAGAATATGATAAGTTCATAATAAGTCTTATAAGATGTAGAAGTGAAGATACAAGGCTTTGTCGAGCCTCCAAGACTAGATCTAGAACTTGAGTATGAGCCCAACTCGACCCTCACTCCTCCTGAGCTACTAATCTACTATATTGGAAAGTTCTAAACCTAATCCTCCTGGTGTGTGTTGATCTGAATGAGAGATATGAATTAGGGTTTCCAAGATCTGCCTCAGGGAGGGGGGTAGGGGCTGCTATTTATGAGGGTCGCCAAGCACCCTCCCCTCTGAATAGCCTCATTGGTACTAACACTTTTCACCATATCTCATTAAAATGCACATAGGCCTTAATGGGCCAAATTCTGAATTGGACCCAATTAATCCCGCAGCTCATGATGTGGAGTTTTTCTTTTATTTGTGAAATTTATATCTTTCCATTCCGAGCTCCAAATATAGCAAATAATATATTCATTTCGATAAGCTCGACGAGCTCTTCGCAATGGTGCACTCTAATTCATCATTTGAGATAGTTTTTTCTATGAAAAATTAAATATCTACGAGACAAGTGATACACCAAAACTCATAGAACTTGTTAGAATCAAACCCTATAACTATGTTTGGTGATGAAATTAAGCATATATACAGGTTATATTGACGGTTTATAATTGACATTAACAACCATCAATAGTGTTGCGGTTGCGTCACATGTCATTTCTTCATTGGTCCATGTGGCCGTTTCGTATTCGACCACGTGTCATGGTGTTGTCCGTCCACGTTTTTGTGTTTGATTCGGCTATGTGGCTTGATGGCTTCCTTCTACATGTTGGATTTTTATTAGCCCACGTGTCGTGCCATGGCTATTTCATGTGTCATGCACTGGTTCGTGCACGTGTCGCATTATTGTTTGATCACATGGCCTGCCCAGGCTCTACCATGTGCCCAACAATCAATTCATCATAAAAGTGATTCAAGATCGTCACTACTGCACAGATTGACTACATAATTAGTCGATGATGTCTACATAATTATTCAGCATGACAATCAAATACAATAAATTACTATTTACACATCAGCAGCAACCCACTGACAGTTTCACCACATCAAACCAACACACAAGTATACACATCAAACCATAAATGTTCACTACATCAAGCCAATAGAGTTAATGACTGAGAGTTACTAAAAGAAGAGCTGAAGTGCATGATATCCTCACGTAGCTTATTGTACTCCTCCTGTTGTTGTATCTTGAACTCCTTAAACTCCCTTTCAATCTTTTCTGTCTTCCTCTTCAGTTCATGCACTTGTTCAACGAGGTTAGCGGAACTTTCCTATTCAGCAACAAGTTGTTCCCAAAGCATTCTCTCGCTGATGTCTCAGTTCTGGCGAAGCTTGTCAGGATATCAGCATTCTTCAAAAAAGGGTGTTGCCGCTGACCTGGGAGTGGACCTAGCCATGGGAGAGGCAAAGGACCATGGAAACAACATCAGCACTTGTCATTGGTTTATGCCCATCAGCAACAGGTTCTCCTCGCATAGTTTCTATAGCTTTATGTGAAATTAAAGCAGTAAATATTAGGTTACAGATAGTGAAGATGACTTTAATTGAAAACCCAAGAGATGAGTTCATAACAAGTAACGCAGGCTTCATATGATATGTATTATGTGGCTATTTGGATCTTGGCCACACATAGCCATGCTATGGCGAGTTGTGGGCGGCGGGGGTTTTCATCCGTCACACTCTTGTGGCTCATTCTCTACTAAGTAAAGCTGTGGTAGCCTCATTTAAGTCGGCAACCAAACAGCTGCTCCGGTTCCTGTGGCGAGCCACAATTTGTGGCGTGGTGGCCAGTGGCCCTCAACCAAACACCCTCTACATAAGCACAATGCATAGGTACTGATATAGATTACATACTATGAAATTCAAGCAGTAAACACTAGGTTATAGATATGGATTACATAAGCACAATGCATAGGTATTGCAACTTCAAAATTAAATGATGATGCAAAATTTAGGGCCCCTTTGGTTCATAGGATTTTCAAAGAAAAAAATGTAAGAATCAGTAATCCTATGGAATCAGCACCGTAGAGGCCTTGGGTTCATAGGAAGAAATGGGGGAAGGAAAACCATAAGAAAGTTTTCTATCCTTCAACTTTCATAGGAAAAACAAAGAAAAAAATATCCAATGAAACCTCATTGTATTGGTTTCCTATGTTTTTCCTGTACAAAACAAACAAACACCCCTTCTAACAAAATTCCTCTATTTTTCACATGCATTCCAATCGTATTCCTGTATTTTTTCTGTTCCTATGTTTTTTCAATCCTGCGTTCCAAAGGGGGCCTTAGGCTTCTGCCACTATTGCTTCTATTAATAGTGTACATGAGTTTTTGTTTATACAAAGGCTAGAGTAACAATAAAAGATAACCATCACTTACAAATGATTGCAGCTGTACAGCATAGGAGCGAGATCCTATAGCCTAATGACACTTCACTTTTGCACGGTTTTGCTTGTTCTTCTTAGATCCATGAGTCAACTCTCCAGACCATGTTGAGTTTACTCTCTTGGACTACCTTTCTCTAGGACTGATATCAGTGCTACCTTTTGTCATGCTGGCAGAGCCTCCTTTGTGGCTTCTTTGAACCGGAAGCTAAAATTAGAGAAACAAATTTAAGCAGGAAGCATGTACAAATTGCATTGCTATCTAGACAGCAAAGCATTGCATTGCTATCTAGACAGCAAAGCATTGCATTGCTATCTGCACCCCCCCTCTCGACCCCCCTACCCGAACTCAAGGTGGAATAAGCACCTCTCAACTACACAGGGCCACTGGCTTATATTGTATTTAAATATGTTTCATCTGTATCACCAAATCCCTTAATAACCACCCTGGTTCTTCTATCTTCCTATGATTCTTTGTGACTTGTGCCTCCCACTCTCGTTCAAAAGCAATTAGTGGCTGTTCATCTAGATTACAAAGGTATTTATTAACTAAAGCTTCTAGCGAATGTCAACATAACAGAGAGCAAGAGTATGCAAATAAGAGCCTAACTAGTAACTACAACTTATACGAAAGTCATTAATCCAAAGTCTTAAACTACTTTAAGTGTCTCTCAATGCCAAATGACACTTAGAACTGTCTATCCTTAACCATGTCATCCATCTTTTGAAAACTAAAACCATTTCCATCGATAGGGGCATGAAGATCATTAATTGCCAAAACAATCACCATTATCATGACCTAACTCAAATTGCCTCTACAAAATACATGTTAGTCACAATAATCATGTGGTCATTAATCATAGAAACCTACTAGGGGCCTAGATGCTTTTAGTGCTCATGACATGTGGGTCTCACTAGAGAGTGGAGGACAACTCATTTCCCACTCGCTACTGCTATTCAGTGATCTGGTGGCTAGTCCATGGGGGTACAACAGATGCTTCATCAGCTCTCTGACTCTGAGAATTGATTTAAAATTTGGGATCTTTGGCATTGGGGCCAATCTTGATGTTCGAGAGATAGATAACCACTTTTTTCTATGATTCGAGATAGATAACCACTTATGGGGAGATTAGGAACATTAATTTGACCTCGGTTGACTTGATACCTGAGAGGGGATTGGAGAAGTTGGATGATGAGATTGGAATCCTTGTCCTTGTATAAAGCACTAGGGATCTTCATAGGAGGATGATAAGGCATTCACGAATGCCTTATTGAACATTTTTAGTCGGAACGACTTTGGGTCATTACAACTGTGTGGTCATCAAGAACCGAGGTACAATGTAGTGTGGTTTGTTGATGGTATGATACACTTGACCCCTTGCAACCTCAACTTGGTGACGTCCATGGTTGGCTAAAAGAGCACATTCTATGGGCTTAGTTAGGATCTCATTGCCACTACTATAGTCATGGAGGCACCTCTATCTAAAAGTGGGGCTCACTAGAGGTTCTAAGGGTATCAGATTGACTCCATGGGTTACTAACATGTACTAACATGGTCGTTAAATCACTAGTCACTTTAGCAGTCACTTGTTGTGTGAATTCTTCCTTTAGATCTTGTGTGATTTCAACTCTTATTGCTTCAATATCCACCTCCGTCTGTATTTTTCTCTTCCTGGACATTCCCCCCAACTCAGGCCATGCGTGTTTCCAACCCATGTGACTAGACACATGATGCATGCAAACCAAGTGTTCTAGGCCCAAGCATGCAGTTGGCATATCTTTCTCCTAGACCCAAGTGAGACCTGAAGATTATGCACTTGTTTGCTTCTCAATTATGGCTTTTGGCACTTGTTCAGTTGCATCTTTCTTCCACTTGATTTGAGTAGAATTTTCTAAGGTCTTCATATTACTCCTCCCTTGTAGACACCATGTGTACCACCCATCAAAGAATTGGTCCCATGGATTCAGGATGCCCTTACTTTGCTAAATCTGCATATTGTGCTTGCCATTATCTAATTTCCCCTCATACCTAGTTGTGCTTAAGTGGTTGTCATGCACATTCTTTCCTGAAGCTTCTTGTACTTTTCACTCTATTATTTGAATTTGCCTATAGACATCAGGTTCACAAAATCTTCATAGTTTTTCTCCTTGATATGTGGGTGCTCACCAAAGATCCTCTTCCCCTCTACCACATAATTTTAGATTAACAAGCTCTTCTAAGTCCGCCAACTCTCGGCTATAAGCATTAGCATCCTCTTGAATCCCAACTCCTTGTCTTCTAAAAGCTCTTGCCAAGGTGTCACATAGTCATTGACGAGAGTCTAACATATAGGTATGTTAAGTCCCTAGGTTAAGAACGCAACAGTCCAACTAACCCCTGGCTAACTCTTTGAATCAGCTAGGGCCTTGGGGGCTATAAACATCATGTGCACTCACTTACACCCTCTAGGAGAAACAAGATGGCTCAGTGGCCCATAGATGGCCATTCCCAAGGGAGTCTTCGATATTAGAAGGACGAGCCTAAGGAGGCAAAGTCACCATCGCTCAGGACTTAGGGGCTCAAAAGGACATAGGGATTCCTAGCCTAAGGGGAGCCTCAGCCAAGCCACTACCCCCGTGGCCATCCCAACCTAGACTCAGGGCAAAAATCCTCTCAAGCCAAGACCAGAAGCCATCTCCAAAATCTATCAAGTGCTTAAAGCCTGACAAGCACAGAAGCACTACACCGCCATCCTATTCTACAATCATGAGGGGCTATTGGCCACTCCTTAGGTAGGGTCATGCCTAGGGCATGATGTGTTAGGTCAAGGAACTCCTGAAGCCCACAATGAGGGGGCTCTGGGCCCACCTGGTGACCTGTCTGGCCGGAAGAACCTAGTATGTCAAAGAAGCCAAGAGAAGGTTCACCTAGGGAAGGCACCACAGCAGTAGACAGCACCTGGAAGTCAGCACTAGGATGCAAGAGAGGTGTCATGGAATGGTTGAGGATTTGTCAGCCCCTAGTTACAAGACAAACAAGTATGCAACGACACCAAGACAAATGAACCAGAAGCATAAGAGCCATAAACCCTAGATGAAACCCTCTGATTTGTACTCCCATCGCCTTCCTAGTATAAAAGAGGAGGCATGGGCTACCGTAGAAGGGGAAGATTGGACCAAGACCAGTTGATCAGACAATCTCACCAAGAACTCTAGAACAGCACCGCACTATCCCCTACCACTCTCTCTCGATTATTCCATGGTAAGAACTCTAGTTTGAGCATCCATAACACGAAGAACACCATACTACTGGACGTAGGGCTTAGAAGCCCAAAATAGGATAAATTGCCCATGTCCCTAAGTGTTTCGAGTGCTTATGCCACCAGAGGTCCACACATCTACCCTCGGTGAACAACACGATGCTTGCCGTGGTTACAAAACCCATGACAATTGTTGAGTAGTGTATTCTATGTTGACCACTGAGGGAATTGCACTTCTTGTTTTTAGATAATAAAAACATAGTTAAAATATATAGTATAAAAAGAAATGGACTCATTAATGCATGCAAATACGACAAGCTCTCAAAATGGCACCCTACTCTTCTCATGGGAGGGTCGAGGATTCCATAATGCTACTAAATCACAAAAGCCACTTTCTCGTATGCCACCAAAAGAAAAATTAATAAGCACAATAAATAGGTATATAAAGAAGTATAATCTGGCTACTACTTAATTCCATCATCATCCCCCCATCCCCTCCCCCTACCTCGCCAATTCTTTCTACACAGCACCTCTATTCTAGATCTATGGCTTTCTCGGCAAGAACAATTTCAAGGGAGATGGAGGTGCAGATGGGGAAGGCCCCACCATGTTTGAATCCCTTCCTAATGGTAAACCCCCTTTTGCCCCCTCGGTATGTCTCTTCCTGGTCATCCAAGCCTACACTAGTTTTCCAATCTGGCATGAGCAATGGTCATGGAGCATTAGATTTATGTGGGGGAAGAAAAAGGGGTTGGAAGGTCGTTGATGTGGAGTACTTGTTTAGCAAGATTCTAACTCCAAGTGATGTTGGCAAGCTAAATCGTCTATTGATCCCAAGGCAATGCGCGGAGGAGTGCTTTCCCAAGATTTTAGAGGCCAAGAGTAGTGAAGATGATGATGGTTTCCTCAATTTTGAGGACTTCTCCACAGGGTTAATCTGGCGCTTCCGCTTTTGCCTCTGGAACAATAGCAAGACCTATGTCCTGACTAAGGGCTGGCATGCCTTTATCAAGGAGAAGAATCTCAAGAAAGGTGATGTTTATCCTTCTATCCTCCTGCGATGTCGATAAGACTACAAGCACAAAGCACATGTTTATCCATATCAAGCCCCATGCTAGTACCATGTCTCTGCCACATCATGTGCCATGTACGATCTTCTCTCCATCTAGCTTGATGATTGATGACCAGGTCCATGAGAGCCTTGGCTTTGTTACAAGCCATGGAATTGTGCCAGCATCGAAGCCTTTGTCCTTTGGATCTGGGGAGTTGATGCCTCCAACTAATCTCATGCCACAACAAACAACATTTCCTGAATCATCATCACTTGAAATTGTAAGGGCAGAAAAGCATTTGCGGCTATTTGGGGTCGACATTGACATCCCTTCTCATGACTGTGGTGATGAGTCTTGTAGTGGATTCACCAAGAATGCTGCTTCAATTGTCCTGAACATTTTGGATGAATAAATCACTCTATAGTTCTAGGTGGTGCTACTATGTTGTTTCTATAGCATTAAGTGCTATATTGTAAACCAAAGTTGTTGGTTACTTTATCTTACTATTTCTGGGATTATAATCTATCATAAACTTTGTATGTTTCCTTGCCTTGTCTATCTATTTATATGTTGTCTATTTATTTATATCCATCTAATGAATAAAGCTTCAAATACACAAAGCCAATAAAACTATTGTTATTTGCATCAATATGTTAGGTAAACCTTAAATAGTAAAATGTGCCTTGTGAAGCTAAAGGTGATATTTAGATATTTTACTTTCACTTTAGAAGATCTTCATCTATTTATATACATGTGTGGTAACAAATTAAGTGTTCAATTTCTTGTTGCGTAAAATACCATATATGTTCCCTCCATGATAAATTTTGGACATTGTTATGTATTTTCATGATTTTATCTTTTATTGCCAAGGGAAGCACAAATAATATTTTTAATGGAATGGTAGAAATAGTTTTCTATATGTGCAAGATCCTTATTGATATATGTTTATGATTTGGTTACAATTGAATTTGAGTTGAATTAGGGGTTAGGATAGATTTTGAGTTGGACTCTATATCCTAGGGACATCCATATGAGCCCAACCATGTTTTTTAATGGAAAATCCCAACCCGGTTGTAAAAAAGAGATGACTTAGTGATAGGTTTGGGTGGTGACAAGGCCATAAGAGCACTCAGATACCAGTGTAACTGTTGTTTATGTGGACAAGCTCCCACAGTCATGCCTCATGGATGCAGGCAAACAACTGAACCTATTTTCAAAGCATTGTGCCTCAATATTTTTTTGTTTGTGCATTTTCTTCCATGATATTTTTGCTTTCGTGTTCTTAGGTATTAGGTTTTTAGAATATTTTATTGAGCATGTACTCTAACAAGTGGTATCAAAACCCTATTGTAACAAAGAGATGACTTAGTGATAGGTTTGGGTGGTGACAAGGCCACAAGAGCACTCACATACCAGTGTAACTGTTGTTTATGTGGACAAACTCTCATAGTCATGCCTTGAGGATGCAGGCAAACAGCTGAGTCTGTTTTCAAAGCATTGTGCCTCAATATTGTTTTTGATTGTGTATTTTCTTCCATGATATTTAGGCTTTGGTGTTCTTAGGTTATTAGATTTTTAGAATATTTTATTGAGCATGTACTCTAACAAGCGGTACCAAAACACAATATCTCATTTTTTTCTCAATCCTATGTGCCGCTGCTGATTTTGGAACTTGGTACGCACATAGCTGAAACACATACCAAATTTTTTATTGTTTAATTTTTTTCCTAAAATGTATTCACATTTATATCCCTGGATGTTTAATTTGTGTTTTTGTTCCCTAGGGTTGGCGCTGTGGTCTATGGCGCCAAGGTAACATGTCTCGGTGCCGTAGACCATGGCGCTGAGCCTCGATACTAAATGGCGTGGCAGGATGATGTGGTGCTAATGTGGCCGGGCTCGGCACTGTGGGCTATGTCATCGGGCTCGGTTTCTATAGTCCTCTGCTCAGCGCCGTATCTTGAGCCTCGACCTTATCTTCTATTTCTAAGACTGCTAGGCTAGTTGCTAGTTGTACTAGCTGTCATAGTCCTAAACATAGCCCCTCCATCTCATGAGCAAAGCAAAATGTGTCTTTTTAGTTCTTCAGGAAGCTGGATACAACTGGAAATACTAGCTTCTTCCAATCCAATTTCTCTGTTATCTTCCCTAAAAAATGTTTTACCGAATGTTTTTGAAAATAGTTTTAGCTTCAGTGCTGAAGCTACTTCATGATACTAAAAAATTACTTCACTAATGAAGCTGAGCTATACCAAATAAGCCCTTTGTTATCTTCCTATTTGGGTGGTGACAAGGTCACAAGAGCACTCATATACCAGTGCAATTGTTGTTTATGTGGACAAGCTCCCATAATCATACCTCTAGGATGCAGGAAAAGTGGCTGAACCTATTTTAAAAGCATTGTGCCTCAATATTGTTTTTTTTGTATTTTTTCCATGATATTTATGCTTTCGTATTCTTATATAGGTTAGTAGATTTGTTGGGATATTTTATTGAGCATGTAGTCTAACAAGTGGTATCAAACCCCACTAGTTGAGAATCCTTGAACATCTCTGGGTCACATGGTGATGGAGGAGATTGTGAATGCCTCTAGGGGTCATTGCATCATGTGTGACATGGATAGTTGGACTTGGGCTCTGTGATAATGTCTTTTAGAAGTCATACATGTTGTGTGATGTGAAGAGTTGAGTCTAATGAATGATGGATGTTGGTATTTGCCAACACAAAAAGATAAATCCGCAAGCACACAAATATCGTTGTAGCTTTCACCCGGTAGTACTCCAAGGTATCGGATTGCATGTGGAATAGGAGTGAACTAGACTAAATAGGACTATTGATGTTTCTTAGCACAATCACTAGGATCGGTGTTTCCTAGTAATGGCACTAGAAACGCCGTGACGATATTTCTGAACACTCGCAGAAATATTCTACAAGCGCATGAATATATCGTTGTAGCATTTTATCCAGAAGTATTCGTAACGTTCATTTATATTTTCCCAAAGGAAGGCATGGTGTAAAAGTCTCTAATAAGGATATGGACAAGATAACATGACTACATAGTAGACCAAAGTCCATAACAGCGGTAATCTAAGATAGATATTGGATAGTGTGACACACACACTCAAGCCAAACTCAAGGATAAAGATAAAGAAAGAAAAAATAAAACCTAAACTAGAGCAGACTTATCTTGTATAGCTACGCTAAGATGAGCAGATGATCATACAAATACATGAATTTCTAGGGGTAGAGATCCTTAGTTAAGATAGCTTTAGTCACTATAAACTTACTTCGGGCACCGGATTGCAACTAGTCTGCCAGTCGATGCCAGCCTATAGCTCTACGTCATATCCAAACATGGGGGATTACGAAGGACGAATAGGGCTGTTACCACCTAGCACCTACCCCTCAACTATAGGATATGAGGCAAACGAAGGTAACTTCTAACATAGACACCACGTCTACACTATCAGTTACTACTCTAGCGGTGGCCAAGAACTTTCGTCTTTATCAGGAGTCCTCTTACTAGAGCATCTACCTTGGGAACGGATGACGAACCCACAAGAATATAATGACCAAACTAATCTTAAAGTAGAACCTACTACCTCAATTTAGGTCTTGGTCTAAACTTGTATGTATGAAAGATTAAGCATAAAGTTCTTTATGCTAAATGAATACATAAGGACTTAGCTCTAGTTCATAACATAGCTATGTTGATAATGTGAGAGCAAGAACATAGGAGAAATCTTCATATTATTCATACCAAGATTACTCCAAAGTATAAGCTTTCCAATGAAGCTTCTTCCCTTGCTCCAACTACTAAAACTAGTAAAAAGAATACAAGCGGAGGGAGAGAGGCTCTTCAAGTGTGGTGTGTGTTTGGGAGGAGGCCACCCATCTATTATACATGAGAGAGGTCGGTTTCGACGCTAGTAATTAGGAAACCATCGGAAACCGCCTATGCATGCCGCCATGCAACCGCGGGAGAGAGGTGGGGCCAAGCCAGGCTAGGGGCGGTATGGCCGCACCCTAGTTGCAGCCGCACCCTAGCCTGCTCCGCTTGCCACCGCCTTGCTCCAGTGGGCTGCTGGCTAGGCCTGGGTTGCTTCCTTAGTGGTGCTCGGCCCAGATTTGGCATGTAGGTGGGCTTTCTCCTTTTATTCCTTTGCTTTGCGCTTTGTTTGATGGCGTATTTGACTATAATTCCCTTGTATTCAAGTATGACTCCTGCAAAACATGTTTTCTCCAATACAGATGGAACTATGTCAATAGTAAAGGTATATGTGTTAAAAGATTGTTTATTTCTCCCTTTCTGGACTATAATTGGTGGTTGAATTTGGCGATAAGGACCGCCAACAAGGACCATCCTATGATAGCTAGAGGTAGGTGAAAAGATGGGTAGAGAGGATCTATGTGGTTATGATAGAAGATCAAGCAAGGATGTACTTTAGTTGTTTACTCTAGGACGTTGACCTAGCAGGTAGCAACGAAAAAGGGTGTGAAGGGCACTAAAATTCTAACATGCGGCCCTACTATTTAATAACTCAACTAAATGGTGGAACACAGAGGATAGAGAGGACAACCACCACCTACTACCTACCAGAATCTATTCGTGGGGCAAGCCTCAAACAAAGGCAACCTATAGTCTAAGTCCACGCTTACACTAGAGATCACTACTCTAATCCAATACTTAAAGTAGACTAGAGCACTCAAATAGTTGAGCGATGAACCCATAAACAATAGAAGATAATACTTACTTAATGCTTACCAGAGACCATATAAGTACTCGAAGGGAGACAACATCCACCGAGGTACAAGTCAGGAGAGTGCCAATAGACCTAGCACCGGCTTCCCCCTTGCTCTCTCACTATTCTTTAACACTACTAGAGAGGTAGAGCTTCTCCTTGATACAAAAGTGTAGACTCCTCTAAGCTATAAAGTAAAGTGAGCTCCTCTATTTATAGTGGTGGGGGAGCAACAAAGTAGGCTCATGAATCCATGTGAAGACATATGTCCACCTTCATATCAAACCGTCTCACCACGCATGGCTAGGATCACTTAGGATTGTGTTTGCTTGCATGTTGCCAAAGCTAAGGCGGTAGAGTGGATATGGGGGGTCAGGTGACCTAGGGTAGGGTCAACCGACCCTCGCTTCTTAGTGCCTAGGCCTCTCTAGCTTCTTCCTGGTTGCCCCTATCTTGGTTTGCATGGGTACAAAGTTTGGTCAAAGGAGCTCCAACATTGAAATGGACCCATTGATTCAAGATAGCGTCCATTTTGATATGAACCATTGACTCTTTTCCCCTCTTGATAGTCCCTGGATTTCTTGGCTATCATGGGTATCCAATTTTCAACTGATTACATTGCCATACCACATTAGAGTGCATAAATAAGATTAATACAATAGTTTGGATAAAAGCCCTTTGGGATAAAGTGAAACAAAAACACTATATTCTAATTGTAGCAGTGAAGCTTGGTGAAATCTCCAATCTAGAGACATCCATGAGCATAGATGAGACCACTACTATTCTCAACACAACTACAAGTTAAGACATTTGCACACCACCAGATGTGTGCAGGCCATGGTCAGCAACAATGAGCTTTATTAGAAAATAAAAAATAAAGGGATCTAGTGATCCTACTAGTTTGGTTGTAGTTTGCATCCTTAGCGCATGCGAAAAAGCAACAAGTATATAATATATCTTCTGAAATCCAACCAACATACTCATTCTCACCATTTCTCCACATCTCTTGTCACCACTCATCATCCCTCTCATCACCCTCATTCTCTCAGTCTAAGTGATGAGGCGGCCTGTGCACCCTCTTGTCTCAATGGCCTCAGGCCAGACTATCTTCTAGGGAGAGAAGTAAAGCACAAGAGAAGCTAGATAGCTGAGCCCTACACATAGGTAAGTGATCATGACTAAGCTCACGAGTATACGTATAGATTATAAACCTCTGGAGAGAGTACACCGTTACCCCATACGAACACCATTGACATGTCACCGTCGAGGTGAACACTACCACCACAAACTAGGCCGACTAACACCAGTCCTGTCCATCGTCGGAGTGAAATACACAGAACGCCACCACAAAGCTGTCACACCCCAAGAAATTCGATTTTGGGTTGTGAATAGAAAACACTAAATAAAATAAATATGGCTTCATGATTTTTCTAAATTTTCCAAGATTTAATTATGTTATAATTTAAACAGTGAAAAATGTGATTTTCTCAAAATTTGAAATTTAAAATTGATATGTTTGTTGCATTCATGCCTTTGCATTAATTTTAATGTGTGAAAAATGATTTATTAAATCGAATTAAATGAGAGTACGTTTTGCTCATTTTAAAAAAAAAGTATTAAAGTTTTATTAAAAACTAGTTCAAATTTTGAATTAAAAAAATTCAAATGTCAGTTTCAAAGTTTGAAAATTTTAAAAGGAGTTTTCAAACTTGTTTGGTTCAAAAGATTCAAATTTGAACTCTAAATGTCTTAAAAAAGAAAAAAGATCAAAACCTTTCTCCCTCTCTTGTGGTCTTTTTCTCAGTCCGGCCCGCCCCATCCCGCTCTCCCTCATCTTCTCTTCACAGGCCGCGGACCATTTCCGTGCAGCCGGCCGGCCCACCGCGAGCTCCCCTCTCTCCACGTTGCTGACAGGCGGCCGCCTGTCAGGACCTCCTTCCACTTCCAGCCGAACGCCTCTCTCTCTCCCCTTCCTCCATCAATGGCGCGGACGAGCTCCACCCAGCGCCTCTTCGCTTGCTCGCGCACTGACCCGACCCTGCGGTAGTGCATCCACTACTACTACTCCTCTTCATTTAACCCCACACTAATCGACCGTTTTCCCCCCCACTCCATCTCCATAACCGCCGCTCGCCATTAATGGCCCACCGAGCTCCACCATTGGCCGCTCCCCTTCCTATGCGCCCCTATAAACCTACCAGCGGCCTCGAAAGCGCACCCCGCCACCACATCTTCTCCACGCCCTCTCTTCCGCACTGCAGTGCCGCCGCGGAAGCTTTGCTGAGCTCCGCTCGCCGCCGTCTAACTCCTTGTCCACATCGCCTCCGGCACAGTTTGGGCCTGGTTGGATGCGCAAGAGCATGGAACTCATCCCTTGCTGCTTGATTTCAGGAATCCGTGGCCATTCGGGGGTTTCCCAAGTTTGCCGGAGCTCCCTACCGCCGCCGTCTGCCTCTCCTCGTCTCCCTCCGTCTCCGTTCCGAGCTGGTCGCCGTGAAGCCCCTCTTCGAATTCGCGGTGAGTTCCTCCTCCGTTTGTGCTGGTTCCCGGCGTCCGTCGTGCTCCCTAGCTCGAGGCAGAGCCCTCGCCGGCGAGCCTGCCGTAGTTGCCATGGCGCCGCCGCGTCCCTGTGGTCGCCGGTGACCATAAGCCGGTGGTGCTCCCTGGGCCGTCGATCTGAAGGATTAAGTGCCAGGATTAGATGCCCTCATACCCCTTCGCTGTGGTCCCGGTCCGCGGTGGACCATAGGCTCACGGCTCAGGCCTTCGCTGGTCCACGAGCCATGGACTGAGTCCACAGAATAGTCAACAGCCGGCCATGACCCTTTTGGAATCTAGCCCCTAACCTTTCCCAAAATCGGCCGACTGTTTTCTAAGTCTTGGATAACTTCCTTTTCTACCCCTTCTCGGCTACCTGAATTATAGATATGGGCTCATCAGTGTTTTCTTTTATTAAAATGAGTTTACTTGTTTTAAAGGCATGTTAGGCATAGCTCATAACAGCTTCATGTGTTTTTGTGAGCTGTTTTTTTTGCCAAATACTTCTCTCTCACAAAGACATGAGTTTAGATGAAGTTGAAAAAAAGTAGCTTATCCTGGCTCTCTCCTTCGTTTCTCTCTCATCAAGCTATTAGTGAAGCTGTTTTGTCAAATAGTTTTTCTAAAACAGCTCAGCTTCACCTACAAAGGTCATGTTCGCTTGTCTTATAATGTGTACTTTTCAGTTTGTTTTTTTAGCGAGAACAGTGTTTTTCTCTCATAATAAATCAGCCAGAACAGTGTTTCGACTTGTTTTTTCAGCGAAGCGAACGGGAGCAAAGTTGCTTATGAAGCTTATTTAAAAAAAACAGTTTTACTAGTGAAACTGAGCTGTACCAAATAGAACCTAAAATTGTCTCAATGATGTCATTATATTTGTTAATGATGTAACTAATCTATTTTTTTTTGTTTATAAAAATATTTAGAAAGTTTATTTATTTATTTTGTTTTTATAAAATTGATTAATGATGTCATAAATCATATTTAAGATGTTATTAATTTGTTTTATTTGATAAAATAGTTCTAAAAATAGAATTTTAGCAAATGAGCCTTTAAACTTTATAAAAATAATTTTGTGGTCTACATAGTTTACTTTTTGCCTGATTTTGAAAAGTAATTACAAAATATTCTTTTATTTACCAAAATAGCCCTAAATCTTCAAAAGCTCTTATCTTTTTAACCGTAGATTCATTTTAGGTGGTTTTGGCGCTCACGAGTTCATAGAAACGAGCCCTACACATTAGTAACCTTTATAGTATGTTTTTTTTAATGTTGGTGTACTGCTTTTAAGGTTATCTTCATGTGCTTGTGCTAGTTATTGCTATCGAAAGAAGAAGGAAAGCTATACGAGGAAGATCTAGAACGAAAAGTTGGAGAGTTTGAGCAAACTTTTGGAAGGCAAGTGTAATATGAGTTTCCTTGTTACCTAATAACCTTATAATCATCTTTTCATATTACTTAGTGCTTTTGATATCATGTATTCCTTGATTACCCTAGGTTTACGCATTTGTATAGTTTTACTT
This sequence comes from Miscanthus floridulus, assembly GCF_019320115.1. Classification (NCBI taxonomy): domain Eukaryota; kingdom Viridiplantae; phylum Streptophyta; class Magnoliopsida; order Poales; family Poaceae; genus Miscanthus; species Miscanthus floridulus. Next base: position 48,981,882 of record NC_089587.1, read on the forward strand.
AGCTTGTAATCACCAAATAAAATAAAGTTAATGTTGACTAATGACTTAACGAAACAATGTTAAATGATGTTTTTTAACAACATAGACAGAAGGGGGCTAGAGCATTAGGCCTTTTTGTGTGTTCTATTCTGTCCTCCATAAAGACTAAATCTTAAAGAGGCCACCTAGGATTTATCGTACAACTATAAGAACTATATGGCTTTGGTCTTAACCAAGTAGCTTGACTTATTATAGTTCGTAAGCAACTTACCAAAAGGGCAAGAGGCACCTTTGATGAGTATGGGTCTTGTCCTACCAAAGTGTGTGCTGGGCTGCATGTCAAGGTGTGCCACTTCAGAGGAGAGCCATCAGTGACACTCTAGATCTCAAAACCTTAGTAACTGCTACTTATTAAAACGGCTAGTGAAAAGCTTCCTAGTGAACCCTGCCTACTTGGAAAGTGAGTCAAAAGGTTGGTCGCCTCAGGCATATATACGGGTATTCACAAGTGATGGGGAAACTGCTTGTACAAACTCTGTAGAGCTGTATAAAACTGATATATCAGCCATGCTCATGGAGACGAGCGGCCTAGATCTTTTCGAGATAGATGTTTTTATGGATGGTTTGGGATATTATTAGTCTTAATGATAATTATTATACTTTCACATGGGAGCTCCAAGCATAACCTAGTAACTTACATTTAATCAATAAAAGATGACCAACTAAAAATATAATGCTTATCACAGTACAACCAAGTCAAGCCTTCTTGAGTCTTGCATAACCTCATGTTATACTTGTTGAGTATGGTGCGCTCACACTTGCTTTACAATCAACAAAAATCTCAGACGAGTACCAAATGGTGGCTCAAGTGATGAGTTTTCGCTGAGTTCCAAGAGTATTAGGTGAGTGTTTCCCTAGTCAATCACCCTTATGAAATATGGAGGCCTGAAGAAAAGATTAAGGATAGTTTTTTGTGTGTTTTTTATAAATATAAGTTAATGTAAATATATTTTGCTATGTAATAAAGCATTGGTTATGATATTTACCATATTTGTTGCTATGTGTGTCATGTGGACATCCTAGGCACACATAGTTAGCTCTTGATATTCTTCTAAAAACTAGGTGCTGGTTGTGCAATTGAGGGATATCGGAATAATCTCAGTACTCTCCACACTAATTGCACAGGGCCACAAGACTAGGTGCCTACTATCTCTCACAAATACTGGTGGTGACCTGCACTAATTTAAGCAACATGCTCCTTCCTAGTTGGAATGTGGTGTGCACATAAAAATCCTGTGATTTGTGGTGTAGCCTATGATAGTCCTTAGGTTAGTTAGAGCAAGCACCTTCCACCAAACCATGTAGCTCAAGCACGAGACCCACCCCTTAGAGGTGCTCTATCAACCAAACTCATTTTCCCCACATGTTCCTCAAGGATCGTCGTCTCGCCAGGACTCATGTTCTCGCCATAGAAACCATCCTCGGACACTCCATACACCCATGACATTTATTGGCATTCCTTATCATCACCTTAATAATAAGTTGTCATCCCTAGCAATGATGCCAGAAATGCGTTGGTTGGTAATTATTAATGACACTTGTAAACTCAGAGAAAATTATATATATTAACTATCTGCAAGCGCACAGATAATATACCAATGCAGCATTTCATCTGGGAGTATATCAGGTATCGTTATTTATATTTTATCCACAGGGAGGAGCGATTGAGTGGCTAAAGATATTGACAAATATGCATACTTATGACAAGATCATTAACTCTCATGTTATAGCAGGGGTAAGTCAAATGATAAATAAATAATAAATGTAAAGCATTGATAGTATTCTAGAGATAGAAATAGATACTCATAAATATAGTATGGCTAGGCAGGAGATTAGTTAAGAGCAAAAGATTTCTAAGTCATTCCATATTTACTAAGTCTTTTGTACACCTAAGTATATACACTTTCATCTATAGCATAATTAACTTTGTATCTATGCATAAGAAACATTACTAAGGAAGATCAAGAACAGAGCTTGACTCCCTTCGCAACCGGGTTCTACTTGCTCTACAAACGGGGAGTGGACTACAAAGGACTCAACGGGAATGTCACATCCGTGATCTACCACATGACCCAGAGAGCAAAATGCATCCACAGGTAAATAATATTTAAGCACCACACTTACATAATGTAGACCACTTAACTCACTCGAGTATTGAGCTAAGCATTTTGCGAACATATGCATAAATTCATCATCAATTATAACTATATCAAGCATACACTAGAGTAAACTAAGAACATAATAATAGCAACATAATATTGAAGTGGCACAAAGTCATAAATAAAGAGGGATACAATGGATATACTGGCCTCCATGCGGTGAATCTAAAATCCTGAGCAATAGCCTAAACTCTACTTGAACCTTACTAGCTAGCCTATACTAGACCTTTGAAGAATTAGAGCTCTATTCTCTTCTCTCTGAAAACCCTAATTTCTGATCTACTCTTGACTTATGGCAGATTGCAAAGGAGGGGGGCAGGGGCTAGTATATATAGGTCAGTGCGTCAATTCTGAGTCCTTGGATCAAACTGACTTAAATAAACGGTGGAGCTGCAATCCTTAAGGCGGTAGAGAACCGACTTAGCGAGGCAGAGACTGATAGGTGGGGCCAGGGGCTGGCCGACCTATAGGTGGGGCCAGCCAGTCCCACCTGGCGGCTCCTCGACCTCCGCTTCGGTGTGGTGTCTTCCCGAATCCTCTAGAACCTTCTGGGGTAGTTTTCACTGCGGATAAGTGTGATTTACTTTAACAATTTGATCCTCCTTGATAGTTTTCTAGATAAACCCTGCTGAAAATATAGATTCACCAAAACTCGTGTAAATTGTCTATTTAAACCCCTAAGTCTATATTGGTGATCATTTTCATGCATGATTTCAAGTTATATTGACAGTTCATGATCGATGGTAACTACCATCAACAAACTCCTCCAAGCTTAACCTTTGCTCATCCCTGAGCAATGCTAAACTTAGCAATGGAACAGGAGTTTAGGATCTTTGAAAACATTGTAGTAACTCCTTAAAAGTACACATGCGTTCAAACAAGAATTCTCCTCTGGATTAGAACAAATTGATTTGACTTTCAAACTTACTCATGTTACCTTCAACCATGGGGCTTGTAGCCTTTCTCTTGGGTCTTGAGTAATTGAAAGACAGAACGATCAAGTCAAGCACTATGTCTTAAGTTCTTTGCTCAACCATTACTCTAGAGTTTTTTTATAGATTTTCAAAATAAAACTCAGAGCTTACATTGTATGACACTCTCAAGTCTCTTAGTATATATGGTATTTGTGGATCCTCACCAAGGCAATAATGATATTATGCCTTCCTTTTCCTACAACTAAGGCTTTTGTGGAGCTCATAGGAATGGTGATAATATGAAAGAACATACTTGCAATACATATGTTGTAAAGTCAAACAATGGATCCAAAGAGAGTTAAGTCATACAATTAAATCAAAATGTGCATGTGTGTGGAATGTGGTGGATACATATAGTGGCTAACCGAATTTTACTATGCTCCTAAAAACTTATCTCTCTTTTAAAACTTGAAAATATTTGCAAGAAAATATGTGCTATCTTATTCATCTCTTTTCTTTTCCGGCCATCTAAGTACCAATTTTTTTAAATCTCGGACATTTGTCCATTTTTTCAATACTTTCTTTTTATTTCTCTTTTTTTCATGAATAACTTTTGCATAGCCCCATGCTTCTTTACTTTTGCAACAAAACTTTTGAGAGATAGCAACAAAAACTTAGAGTATTTATTTGGTTATTTGGTCGATGGATTCCTATCAAGAATTTTTTGGTGTTTACTCCCATTGTAGGAGTAAAACATTTTTGGGTGGATCTAGATGAAAAACATATTTTTACGCCTATCCCTAGTGTATGAGTAGGGCATATGTGGGTGTTGTGTACGTGATCTTGATTTTAAGAGCATGACAAATCTCTCATAAGGATCAACAAAGCTTGACCAAACTCAATGCAAAACAAGTAGCATATATGAGTGGAAGTTTTCGTAGTCTAAATATAAACATGTTTGGCTCTAGTGCTAATTCAAGCTTTGTCATACAGGAGCTCATCATGTTGCATTTTTATGTTTTTCAAAAGAAATCTCTAGAACTTTAGTATCACTTGGTATAAGATAAATAACAGCTCAGACCATTCTCATATCATATCCGTCAATTACCTAGACTTAGATCAAACACTGCTACCCACGAGTTTCAAGTTCAGAGCAAATTCTTATGTCAAAATAGTCATATCCAAAACTTAAGAGAATTCAAGGCTAAAAACTAGGTACTCAAAAGGAATTATAACAGAGCAACTATTCATCATTTCCATTGTGAATCATTATCTTCAAGTTCTTTTTTTATTTATTGGCTCTTAAAAAATAGAAATTAAAGCAAACTTAAGGTCAACTATACACACACTCTTTTTATTTGGTTTTACATCATTTTTTAAATCACACCTTACTAATATATATAAGATAAAGACACATTTTTACTTTATTTTTGGATTATGCATTTTTAGTATAATAAAGACAAACTGGAAAACAAATCAAAGGAAAAGCAAACAAAATATCAGAAAAGAAAACTTACCTTAGATAATGGGGGATCCTCCTCCCCCAAGCTGGGTGTTGCTATAGTCGATCAGAATGGCGAGTCAATGTTGAGACCCTGGAATAAGTAATGCCAATTCTTGTTTTCCTGCTCCTAATGTTGTTGGATGTTGGTGATGTGTTCTCTCATTTCTGCTTGCCACTAGGAGTGCTGGTGTAGCTGGTTCCAAATGTCTTGCTGCATCTCTTTGATAGTCGTCAGCCTGGTGTCGAGGCGGGGGCGCTCCATCTGCTGTTCATGATAGCCCATGGGCTGGTCATGGTAACCATAGGCAGAAAAGGACATGTCTTCCCTAATGTCCACTCAAGACTTCTTCATATTGCTGCTGCTGATAATAGTCGAAGTTGCCATCCTGCCACTATGCACTTGAGCCCTGATGCCTAGGAGCTCTCAGCGTGCTGAGGAGCGGGATGCTCCCCTCCAGCATGCTCAGGCTTATGCTTGTGGGAAGATCCCGGCTAGTCCCATCCTGCATAGCTAGTGAAGGCTGGTCCCTCTGGAATCAGGATCATCACCATGGTATATGGACTGCGGGTTGCGCGTGAGTCTCGCAGAAGCGCTCCGGCTCGACGCGGCCTCCTTCACCTATAAATCAAAGACAAAAGACTTCACCGCATACTAACCAAGGTTTTGGTCTAGGTAATGAGATTTCATTTGTTTAATCCATGTACATCTTGACAAGTTGACCATTATTGTTCTTTTTTAACATGTGTGCTTGGACAAAATATTCATAGCCGATATACCAACGAGGAGTGTCATCAATGTAAGCAACAGAAGCATTTTCCAAAAGACCCAATTTTTTGGCTATGCGGGTGACCAGAGAAGTACACCCAACATCTCCCTTAAGTTCAAAATTTTCTTTCCATTGTTTCACCATAAATTTGACCGGTGAAGCCTTTCTTCTCTTAACCATGGCATAGAGCAGCTTAAGTTCATCATTCCTTATAGTGCGAAAATCATTTCTAGGAAATAAAGAAAATCCTAGCCATTTATGCATAAACCTGGTACATGACGAGATTTATTGAAACAGAACAACTATCAAGCAAAAATAGCTATCCCCAGAATAAAGGAGGAAATCTAAATCATCATTCTATTTTAACCTTATGTGAGTGGTATGATGCATGCTTGTCCTATACATCTTCACAACTGTTAGTCAGGATATAACTTACTTATATAGGGTAATACTTTATACTATCCTCACTGCACCAGATGGGATGTTGAAAGACACTTCACTAGAGCATTGTTGGAGAAGTTCGACTCTTTACTTGATTTGCTGAAGAAGAGTTGAAATCTTTTCGGTGTCTTCTACTTGAGTCACTAGAAAATCTTCACTGAAACTTGGACAGCAAGCATAAGAGAGATTAGAAGAACATTTTTAATTTGTTGCCTTCAAAAACTTTTAACTTGCAAAATCATTTTGAAGTATTCAATGGTAATATTGTTGCAGATCCATGTATGAGCTCTGATACCAGCTGTGGCAGAACCACCCAAATTATATAGCCCACATGCACCTATCATTATCTTTAAGACCTCTGACTACTGCACATGTGAGCCAGATAACTCGGATAGTATGTCGGGTGTCCTCGGGGAATCCCGAATCATCCACATTTTTACAACTCATACATGATCAACATGGAGTTACCACAATATTACAACATTTGGTACAAAAATAACTTACATCAGAGTGCGGAGATTTAAAATATTAGATTACAAAACATGTTTCAAGTCAAACTTAACTTAAGTTCTTAAATGTGAGTAGAATTACGGAAGCAACCTTAGGAGAGCACCTAAGGTAGAAAAGACATCCAGATCATGCCGAGTCCACTAACATGACCTCGATGAGCAGCACAAGTCAGATCCTGCAACAGGGGTCAGTAAACCCTGAGTACTTGAGGGTACTCAACAAGTATTACCCGACTAGAAGAAAAGACTCCAATGACATGTAGGTTTTTAAGGTAAGGTAGAAGGAAGAAGTAACTTTTGCAGAAAGGCTTATTACAAGTGGATCCTTACTTTCAATGTTTTAGCTTTGTATTAAGTTATCATTGATATCTAGTTAGCACCTGGTCTAAATCAATCACTTCATTAAGCATCTCATCTCATCTCATCTCATCTCATATCCAATAGTACCATTGTTCATTGATTAATCTATGATGCAGGTCAGAGGATCGAGTCTCCATAACCAAGAAGCATGATGATTCGAATTGATTTGGCCCAGCTAGGGTTTCCTTACCACACGACATATGCAGGCCATAGACCTACATATATCAACCCTCACTCGGATCCTCCAAAATGAGAATGGGTTCGTGCCACCCGAGAATACAGTACTCCACCTCCTTGCAGTCGACCTAGTGGTTTCACATGATGGGTACACGCTACTCTCAGTCATCTCTCCACTCCCAGTGCGCGGTTATCCTTTCTCATAATGGAATAGCCAAGATATTAGGCTTACCAGAGTATGTGGCCAGTAATACAAGGTCTCGACCACACGGTGGCCTACAACGGTACTGATCCTCAATCGATACAGGAGGAGGCACTACATTAAGACTCCATTCTCGATGCAAGCCACCCACTCGGTCTCAATTTAATATTATCATAACCACTGGTATATCACAACCCATAACCAGAGTTGAGAAGAGCAAGGTAAACATATTCTCTCGAATGATGAAACCATCATTCAATTTCTATCAAAGTCTAAGCATAACTAAGCATTAGAGATATCGACCTAATACTAGCAGGGTAGAACTAAGGATACCTGAATATCAAGGTAATCATGCAACAACGGTATTCGACCAACTCCTAATTACTTAATGCACATCTCACAAGACTTAAAGTGTAATAAAGATTTGTAAATACTATAGAAGGGTGGCATGCACCGGGGCTTGCCTACGTTGCAGAGAAGGTTAGATTTCCTAGAACATCATAGGGGTCAGACTTGGCACCAACACCACTAGTGGATGGACCTTCTCCAAAACTTGATCAACACGAGTCTTCTCACTCTCGTATGTACTACATGTATGAAATGGTGCTTTGCTTAACATGATGGAATGCATGACATGATGCATGATGAAAGACACACAAGTGCATAGCAAAACTTAAACTAATCTAAGAAAGTGGAATACAACTTTCCTTCACGGTACAACTAAGGTTATTACTCCTAAAGCACTTTTATTTATTTAACTAACAAATGTGATTAGTGGATTATCATGAAAGCAATACTTACCACATTATACTAGTGAAGCAAGGTAAGGTATTTAACTAACATTACATAAGTTCAAACATGAGGGTAAGCAAGGATCATTACATTCCTTAATCACATGCATTCACTAATTAATCATTTGAGTAACCATTTTATTTATTAACTAACAAGTTAATTAGTTATCTACCATGAAAAGGGATTACACTAACATGGTCCAGCAAGAAATTAACATTTATCTTAACTCATGATCATTATAAGGGATTCATGAAGCTAAACTAAATATTTAATAAAACCATTTTAATAATTAAATAAACAAGTTGATTATAAACATATCAAGGAAAGAAATCAAGTTGTCAAGGAACAACAGGGGTTTAGGTGTTTCAACGTCTACAAACAATATCCAAAATCACATCAAAGTCATTTAGGGATTTATATTTTTTTTGTATTTTTAGTAATCTATAAAAGTCATTTAAACATGCTTAAATTAATTAACCAATTTATAATTATCAAAATAGTGCCAAACTTTTTGTGAAGACAAGGTCTAAGCATTTAAAGCATACACACAAAGTTTCATGATTAAATGATTAATATTTTAGCCTATAAGAATCATGAAAGGTGCATTTATTAATTAAAAGAGGTAATTTTAAAGCATAACAATATTACTAAAAATGCTAATTTCATATTTTTCCTAGGTAGAGTATATTATAACAAGCATACACAAAAAAATTATATTATTATCATGCTCCAGCAATTAGTTATGAATTAAACAAGAATCAACATTTGTTAGCTTTTTCTAAACATCGAAAAAGGATAAAAATCCTTCCTCACTCATCACCCCCTCACCCGCTCTCACTGATAGATGGGCCCAGCATCGTGTCCGAGATGATTGCGGTGCGGCGTACGTTGACCGGCGAGTATTCGCCAACGGTGACCTTGCCGACGATGAGACTAGCACCGATGGCCTCGTCTCTCTCTCACGCACACGCTGGTGGTGACGGATGAACGGTTAGTGCGCAACAGCATGCACGCCAGTGGCCATGGTAGCATGACGGAGCTCTGACCTAGCGGCAGCGATCTACGGCGGCCTCTCCGACGACACCAAGCACATTGGCGCACTCGCCTCACTCACGCGAGCACGCTCAAGGGGTCTGTTGGGCGTGCTAGGGTTAGCAGCGTGGCTACCTGCGACAACGGCGGCTCGGCGGAGCTAAGCATATCGGTGTGACGGTGCTTCGATCACTACGACGTGGTAGAGGTTAAACGGATGGCGGTGTTAGTATCAGGGTCTCACCACTGACATCGGGACGCTACTTGGTTGAAGCGAGGGCGGAGCGGGCGTGCTTACTGGTGTCGGCGGCATAAATGGCGGCAAGAACCGGTGGCAACGACACATTCTAGCATGTCCTGAGGGGGAACAAGGAAACGGATAGGCCGATGAGCACCACCACTTAGCAAGGAATCCAAAACAAAAGCTAGGAGGGAGGGATATGTAGCGGGATGAGCTGGCCACAGTGGAGCTATCCATGGCGGCCATGGCATACCGTCGCAACGGCGACAGCACGCAGGGGCGATCTTGGTGGATAGAGGTGGCGCAAATGGGTCAATGAGGTTCATGAGGAGCTGGCAGAGTTGGAGACATAAGGAATTAGATGGAGGTGAAGCAAGGGCGGCGAATTGCGCCGATGAGGGGAGGAGCTTGGTGGCGGAGCTAAAAGAGGAGGGGGAGATGGTCACTGGCGTTGCCTAAATGGAGGCGAGGATGGTTCTCCAGCGTCGCCAGCACCTACTTGCACTCGAACACGCAGGAAGGTACATGTCCATGCGAGCTGAGGTGGCTAACGAGGGCGACGGCGGCCACCGACGATGAGCACACTGCGTGGCAGCGAAGCTGCTAGACCGGTGAGGCTACTATAGCGACTAAAAACTACATCTTGAGCTTGCTCGTTCTCCAGATTTCGTGCAGCAACTTGATGAACTCCAAAAACCAAAGTTGCTCATCTACACGTGCTCTCCAACATTGCTTGAAGAATCTACCCCAAAATCTTTACGGTTTTGAAGATTTGGAAGATCAAAGAGGTGTTAAGTGGTTTCAGTTTCAGGTTTTGAAGTTTTGTTTTAACTAAGCATTTTTGGTAATTTATTTAAGAGCAAATATTAATCTAACATCTTAACTAATTACACAATATCACAACTCAAGCATCACATCAAACAATGTAACAACAATTGGTCAATCTTTATTCATGAAAATTGATTTAATAAATCTCCCAAAATTGAACTTAGTATTGATTTCCATGACTTAGCCAAAATGCTAAGAGAGGGGAAAACAACGTTAAATTCAATCTTTGGAGTCCAATTTCATTATGTTTGGCTTGGAAACATCATCAACTTTGATGCTACATTATAAAGCTCACTTTGTACTATAAACTTTATTTTAATAAAATTTTACTTGTTTAACAAATTGTCATATATAAATTCACAAAGAACCTTAATTACTACTATTACATTATTTCATGAAACATTTGAAACATCACACTTACAACATAAACATGCAATAAATGGGGCATAGCATATGCAACATATGAAACACCACATTTGCAACATAGCAAAACTATAAATGAAACATCACTTATGCAACATATGTATGTTATACTTGAAACATAAGTTGCATTTAGGACTCAATACTTGGTGATTATGCTTCATGATGCACATGATCAAGTTTTAACTGCTTTTTAACATCTGAGATGTTATAGATAATATGAAATATAACAAGATGAATGAATGGTATTTTTAAAATTTTACGCCTCCACTGGTAAATATTTCTTACAGGTTTTTACGCTCCATAAAAAAATTACATGGGGCTTGAATTTTATAGTGCCATGATGAGAATCTTTATTTTCTAATGCTGATGTTGAAAAGTAAAAATGCTAAGATAAAATGATTAATGCAATGTAAGAAGTAGATATGGATAACTACCATTTTACCTCCCGGCGAGGGTTCGGGATTTTAAGTCCACCGAACCGACTTGACTAGAGAAGTCCTTTATTCTTTGAGTACATCAGTCGGTCCCAGAGATGGAGACCCTGAGGGTTGTGCTTGCTTCTCATGCCACTCCAAATTAGAGAATTGTTCCGGTCTTGGCTTGAAAGAAAATTGCTCTTCCTTGCCATTGATATGGAATTTAATTTCTCCAGCTCCAACATCAATGTGTGCATTTGTAGTGCTTAGAAAAGGTCTCCCAAGAATGAGGGGTGTCTTCATATCCTCCTGCATGTCAATTACTACAAAATCCACTTGAACAAAGAAGTTTCATATTTTTACTAGAATATTCTCGATGATTCCTGCAGGATAGAGAACCGATTGGTCGACTAGTTGCAGGCACATCAACATTGGCGTGAGCGTAGAATAGTTGAGCTTGTCGAAAACCTTCTTGGGCATGACACTAACGCTTGCTCCAAGATCGCATAACGCATTCTCAAAGTTCTGGTTTTTGATCAAACTAATTGATAGTGGGATATCCTGGATCCTTCTTCTTGATAGGTCATGTGTTCAGGATGGCCGCACTACACTCCTCCGTTAACTTGATTACTTCAGTGGTGGGCAGTGGTCTCTTGTTGTTCAGAATGTCTCTATGGTACTTCATGTAGGTCGGTACCTGTATGGCATCTAGCAGAGAAATATTAATATATAACTTTTGAATTACCTCTATGAACTTACCAAACTGCTCATCCATTTTGGCCTTTTGATTTCTACATGGAAACGGTAGGAAGGAGATGTCATGAAAATCTTGCATCATTTCTTGTGCTTGTGGCTCAACTTCTTCAACTTCATCAGTCCTTCTTCTCTTCCTGAACTACTGCTGGTGTCTTATCTGTCCTTGTCAGATACGGTGGATCATGAGTAGACTTGCCACCTCTTGTAGTTATGGCATTGACCTTTTCAAGGTTATTAGCAAAAGGTAGAGCAGCGGCCAACTAAGCCAATTGAGATTCTATATTTTTATTATAGCTAAGTTGGTCATTTATAGCAGAGAAAAACTATCCATTTTAGTGTTTATGTTTTCTAGGACCTTGTCATTAAAAGCAAGCTTCTTAGAAATATTCTCATTAATCCTGGCTTGTTCTAAGATCAAGTCTCTCAAGGATGGTTGTTTAGGATTAGAAGAATTATAGTAATTACCTAGATACTTGCCTTTGTAATTTGACCGTTGTTGTTGTTGTTGCCCCCATCGTTGTCTCTGTTGTTGTGGAGCAGAGTTATTGATGACAATATTTATGTCTTCTTGATATTCGGGGAATTCAACCCCAAATATTCTCCACATATATTTTGGGAATTGAAAGCATCTTGTATAGGTTGACGATCCTTCTTGTAATTGGCTCACTGTTCAAGCCAATTCAACAAGACGTCCATCTTGGTTGATAGTGCACACACCTCTTCTAGTATTTCTTCACTCTTATTGCATGATTGAATATTGCATTGGGACTAGCCTTGATTAGAGGCTATCTTCTCCATAAGAGTTTCAACTTTTCCAAGGGTGAGTGACCTAAATGATCCTCCAGTAGTTGCATCAAGTTGTTCACAAGCTTTCTAAATTAATCCATGGTAAAAGCGTTGCATGAGCAACCAATCTTCCATCCCATGATGAGGACAATCTAAAATGTATTCTTGAAAATGTTCCTATGCTTCTGGAATGGTTTCTCCTTTCTACTATTGGAAGTTGGAAATCTTTCCTCTTAAGGCATTGGTCTTGCCTATAGTGAAAAACTTTGCTAGAAAGGCCTTTGAAACACTTTGCCTATGTGTTGATGTCTTCTTTGTTGGTGTAGAACCACTGCTTCGCCCTTTCCACTAGCGAGAATGGAAACAGGCGGAGTAGTATGATGTCTTGAGCAACGTCCTTGATGACTGATATTGTGCTGCTTACCTCCAGAAAATTTTGGAGATGAGCACTAGCATCTTCATGTGCCTTTCCACTAAATGGAGTAGCTTGCACCATGTTGATTAGGCTTGGCTTGATCTCGAATTCAAGGTTGTTGGTTTTGAGTGTTGGTCCAGTGCGAATGTTTTTCAGTGCTTGGAGCAGAGAATTCATGCAATCTTTTTAGCCATAGCTTCAGAAACTGGTATTGAGCTTCCTCTTGATTGGTTGATTATGATTGATGGAGATTGTTGGTGAATTAGAACCAATCCTGCAATGCCCTGTATAAGATATGAATAAAGATAAACAAGGGTAAGCCTGCTAAAGCAGAGGTGCAAACTTATGATTTCGTCTATAAGTATTTATTTGATCAATTCTCTTAGCCTTGTGCCCCTCCCTGACAACGGCTGCCAGAAATGCTTGTTGGCAATCCTTAGCATCACCTTAATACTAAGTTGTCATCCCTAGCAAAGATGCCAGAAATGTGTTGGTTGATAATTATTAATGACACTTGTAAAGTTAGAGAAAATCATATATATTAAGTATCCTGCAAGCGCACAGATAATATACCATTATAGCATTTCACCCGGGAGTATACCAGGTATCATTATTTATATTTTATTCACAGGGAGGAGCGATGGGGTGGCTAGGAGATATTGACAAATATGCATACTTATGATAAGATCATTAACTCTCATACTATAGCATGGGTAAGTCAAATGATAAATAAATGATAAATGTAAAGCATTGATAGTATTCCAGAGATAGAAATAGATACTCATAAATATAGTATGGCTAGGTAGGAGATTAGTTAAGAGCAAAAGATTCCTAAGTCATTCTATATTTACTAAGTCTTTTGTACACCCAAGTATATACACTTTCATCTATAGCATAATTAACTATGTATCTATGCATAAGGAACATTACTAAGGAAGATCAAGAACAGAGCTTGACTCCCTTCGCAACCGGGTTCTACTTGCTCTACAAACAGGAGAGTGGACTACAAAGGACTCAACGGGAGTGTCACATCCACTGATCTACCACATCACCTAGAGTGCAGAATGCATCCGCAGGTAAACAATATTTAAGCACCACGCTTACATAATGTCGACCACTTAACTCACTCGGGTATTGAGCTAAGCGTTTTGCGAACATATGCATAAATTCATCATCAATCATAACTATATCAAGCATACAACTAGAGCAAACTAAAAACATAATAAATAGCAACATACTATTGAAGTGGCACAAAGTCAGGCCTCCAGGCGACAAATCTAAAATCCTGAGCAATAGCCCAAACTCTACTTAAACCTTGCTAGCTAGCCTATACTAGAACTTTGAAGAACTAGAGCTCTATTATCTTCTCTCTAGAAACCCTAATTTCTGATCTACTCTTGACTTATGGCAGATTGCAAAGGAGGGGGGCAGGGGCTGGTATATATAGGCTGGAGCGTCAATTCTGAGCCCTCGGATCAAACTGACTTGAATAAACGATAGAGATGAAATCCTTAAGGCAGTGGAGAACCGACTTAGCGAGGCGGAGACTGACAGGTGGGGCCAGGGGCTGGCCGGCCCCACCGGGTGGTGCCTCGGCCTCTGCTTCGGATGTGGTGTCTTTCTAAATCCTCTGGAACCGTTCTGGGGTAGTTTTCGCTACGGATAAGCATGACTTACTTTGATGATTTGATCCTCCTTGATAGTTTTCTGTATAAACCCTACTGAAAACATAGATTTACCAAAACTCATGGAAATTATCAATTTAAACCCCTAATTCTATATTGGTGATCATTTTCATACATGATTTCAAGTTATATTGACAGTTCATGATGGATGGTAACTACCATCATCAATATCCTCACACTCCAGCCAGTATCTCTAAGAAAAGGTCAAGGACAAGGAACATCTCTAGACCCCCACATCACTGTTGGCGGTGCTTAACTCACATATTTAACCACCAACACTTGCATGAAATCCTAGCATACAAGCACTAAACTTAGAAATAGGGCTTTAGAACTAACAATCTCCACAAGTTTTGATGTTTGACCATTTGCAGGAGGGCATTCAAGGAATACATAGGAAATACATTCAAAATGCGCAAAGAAACCAAAGCATAACATCAGTACTGTGCAAAGCAAAAGAGCCTAAGGAGAGAAGGCCTACTTACCAATAGAATTAGCGCCTGAAAGAGATGAGAACAAGGACAAATGCAAATCAAATCACTCTTTCTTAGTGAAAGCACTACATAGGCCCACTCTAGAAGCCCTAAGGAAGTCACCCACCGAAGAAGGGCCAATTTGGCCGAACCCTAGGGGGTGGCTTCGATCGGCTTGAAGTTTGGTCGGTGGTCTCCCACCGCCTCTCCAATGTCGGTGGAATAGGTATTCGCAGAGGAATTGGTCCGGAGAATGGCTGGTTTGCCCAAGATAGGAAGGAATCAAGAGAATATGCCATGGGACATTCCCTCTCCTCTGCCTATAAAAGGGAGACCACCCCCTCCTCATTACAACACACAAGGAGCAAGAGCACCTCACTTGAGCATCATTCCAAGGTCTTAGGCCCTAGCTAGCTATCTAGAGTTGTGTAGTAGGGAGAGATGTGAGGGAGAGTTCAGGGAAGCGCCGAACTTGTCGGTGTCTCCCCATCTTGTACCTCAATGAACACCTGTGCTATACTTCGTCGGGTTCTCCCGCTAAGTGAGTGTTCGTGGTTCTTTTGGTTGTAAAGTCTTTCGAGTAGTTAAGCTTTACTCTTACTTGTTTATGGGTTCATCATTTGTTCTCGCAGGGGATACTCTAGTAGAGGGCCTTGATAAAGACGGATAACCCTACGCAATGCTAGAGTAGTAGTCGATAGCATAGATGTGGTGTCTAGGCTAGAGGCTACCTTCGTTTGCCTCGTTCCCCATGGTTGAGGGGTAGGCGACAGGTGGTGATAGCCCTATCCATTCCTTGTAATCCCCCATGTCTGGGTTCGACAGTAGAGCTATAGGCCAACAATTCTTGGTAGACCAAGTATTCACCGATGCCCGAAGCAAGCAAGTGGAAGTAGAGTTTATCTATCCTTAGACCCTAGAACCTTAGAATCCATCTCAACCTCGATCAACTCTATCCATTGTGTTGTCCTTGGACGAACTAGCTAGAAGAGTACCACCATTTCAGTGGAAATACGATACCCTAAATACTTCCGGGTGAAATGCTACAACAGGTAATTCCTGTGCGCTTGCAGAATCTTTCTATATGCGTTAATAAATACCAACAATCACCTTCCTAGTATATGAAACCCTCTGAACATCTCCAAACCCTAGACAAAACCCTTCGATTTGTACTTGCATCGCCTTTCAAATATATAAGGGGAGGCATGGGCTCCCATAGATGGAGACAATCGGACTAAGACTAGTTGATCGGATGATCTCACCAAGAACCCTAGAGCAACACCGCACTATCCCCTACCACTCTCTCTCTCTCGTTTGAGAATCCCTAACACGAAGAACACCATACTGCTGGACGTAGGGCTTAGAAGACCAAAATAGGATAAATCGCCAGTGTCCCTAAGTGTTTTGAGTAGCTTAAGCCACCAGAGGTCCACACATCTACCCTCGGAGGACAACACGATGCTTGCCATGGTTACAAACCCAAGACAATTGTTGAATAGTGTATTCTTTGTTCACCACTAAGGGAATTGCACTTCTTGTTTTAAGATAATAAAAACATAGTTAAAATATATAGTATAAAAAGATATGGACTCATTAATGCATGCAAATACTGACAAGCTCTCAAAATGGCACCCTACTCTTCTCATGGGAGGGTCGAGGATTCCACAATGCTACCAAATCACCAAAGCCACTTTCTCGTATGCCGCCAAAAGAAAAATTAATAAGCACAATAAATAGGCATATAAAGAAGTTTAATCTGGCTACTACTTAATTCCGTCAATCCCCTCCACATCCCTCCCCCTACCTCGCCAATTCTTTCTACACAACACCTCTATTCTAGATCTATGGCTTTCTCAACAAGAACGATTTCAAGGGAGATGGAGGTGCAGATGGGGAAGGCCCCACCATGTTTGAATCCCTTCCTAATGGTAAACCCCCTTTTGTCCCCCTCTGTATGTCTCTTCCTGGTCATCCAAGCCTGCACTAGTTTTCCAATCTGGCATGAGCAATGGTCATGGAGCATTAGATTTATGTGGGGAAAGAAAAAGGGGCTAGGAAGGTTGTTGATGTGGAGTACTTGTTCAGCAAGATTCTAACTCCAAGCGATGTTGGCAAGCTGAATCATCTATTGATCCCAAGGCAATGCAGCGGAGGAGTGCTTTCCCAAGATTTTAGAGGCCAAGAGTGGTGAAGATGATGATGATTTCCTCAATTTTGAGGACTTCTCCACTAGGGTTAATCTGGCGCTTCGCTTTTGCCTCTGGAACAATAGCAAGACCTATGTCTTGACGAAGGGCTAGCACGCCTTTATCAAGGAGAAGAATCTCAAGAAAGGTGATGTTTTATCCTTCTACCATGGTGTCAATAAGACTACAAGCACAAACCACATGTTTATCCATATCAAGCCCCATGCTAGTACCATGTCTCTGCCACATCATGTGCCATGTACGATCTTCTCTCCATCTAGCTTGATGATTGATGACCGGGTCCATGAGAGCCTTGGCTTTGGTACAAGCCATGGAATTGTGCTAGCATCGAAGCCTTTGTCCTTTGGATCTAGGGAGTTGATGCCTCCAACTAATCTGATGCCACAACAAACAACATTTCCTGAATCGACATCACTTGAAATTGTAAGGGCAGAAAAGCGTTTGCGACTGTTTGGGGTCGACATTGACATCCCTTCTGATGACAGTGGTGATGAGTCTTGTAGTGGATTCACCAAGAATGCTGCTTCAATTGTCCTGAACATTTTGGATGAATAAATCACTCTATAGTTCTAGGTGGTGCTACTATGTTATTTCTACAGCATTAAGTGCTATATATTGTAAACCAAAGTTGTTGGTTACTTTATCTTACTATTTCTAGGATTATAATCTATCATAAACTTTGTATGTTTCCTTGCCTTGTCTATCTATCTATGTGTTGTCTATTTATTTATATCCATCTAATGAATAAAGCTTCAAATACACAATGCCAATAAAACTATTGTTATTTGCATCAATATGTTAGGTAAACCTTAAATAGTTAAATGAGCCTTGTGAAGTTGAAGGTGATTTTAGATATTTTACTTTCACTTTAGAAGATCTTCATCTATTTATATACATGTGTGGTAACAAATTAAGTGTTCAATTTCTTGTTGTGTAAAATACCATATATGTTCCCTACATGATAAATTTTGGACATTGTTATGTATTTTCACGATTTTATCTTTTATTGCCAAGGGAAGCACAAATAATATTTTTAATGGAATGGTAGAAATAGTTTTCTATATGTGCAAGATCCTTATTGATATATATGTTTATGATTTGGTTACAATCGGATTTGAGTTGAATTAGGGGGTTAGGATAGATTTTGAGTTGGACTCTATATCCTAGGGGACATAAATATGAGCCCAACCATGTTTTTTAATGGAAAATCCCAACCCTGTTGTAAAAAAGAGATGACTTAGTGATAGGTTTGGGTGGTGACAAGGCCACAAGAGCACTCAGATACCAGTGTAACTGTTGTTTATGTGGACAAGCTCCCATAGTCATGCCTCATGGATGCAGGCAAACAGCTGAACCTATTTTCAAAGCATTGTGCCTCAATATTATTTTTGTTTGTGCATTTTCTTCCATGATACTTATGCTTTCGTGTTCTTAGGTATTAGGTTTTTAGAATATTTTATTGAGCATGTACTCTAACAAGTGGTATCAAAACCCTGTTGTAACAAAGAGATGACTTAGTGACAGGTTTGGGTGGTGACAAGGCCACAAGAGCACTCAGATACCAGTGTAACTGTTGTTTATGTGGACAAACTCTCATAGTCATGCCTCGAGGATGCAGGCAAACAGCTGAGTCTGTTTTCAAAGCATTGTGCCTCAATATTGTTTTTGATTGTGTATTTTCTTCCATGATATTTATGCTTTGGTGTTCTTAGGTTATTAGATTTTTAGAATATTTTATTGGGCATGTACTCTAACAAGTGGTACCAAAACCCAATATCTCATTTTTTTCTCAATCCTATGTGCCACTGCAGATTTCGGAACTTGGTACGCACATAGCTGAAACACATACCAAATTTTTTTATTGTTTGACTTTTTTCCTAAAATGTATTCACATTTATATCCCTAGATGTTTAATTTGCATTTTTGGACCCTAGGTCGGCGCCGTGGTCTATGGCGCCAAGGTAACATGTCTCGGCGCCGTAGACCATGGCGCTGAGCCTCGATATCTAAATGACGTGGCAGGACGATGTGGTGCTAATGTGGCCGGGCTCGGCGCCGTGGACTGTGTCATCGGGCTCGGTTTCCATAGTCCTCTGCTCAGCGCCGTATCTCGAGCCTCAACCTTATCTTCTATTTCCAAGACCGCTAGGCTAGTTGCTAGTTGCTAGTTGTACTAGCTGTCATAGTCCTGAAGATAGCCCCTCCATCTCATGAGTAAAGCAAAATATGTTTTTTAGTTCTTCAGGAAGCTGGATAAAGCTGGAAATACTAGCTTCTTCCAATCCAATTTCTCTGTTATCTTCCCTGAAAAAATGTTTTACCGAATGTTTTTGAAAATAGTTTTAGCTTCAGTGTTGAAGCTACTTCATGATACTGAAAAATTTACTTCACTAATGAAGCTGAGCTGTACCAAATAAGCCCTCATTTAATTCATTTGCTGCTGGTTTGACTAGATTCAGTCAAAGCTTTACTAGTGAGTGGTGACTATATACGATTTAATATTGGAGCAAGTTTTGATGAATGCAAATTCAGATTTGAACTCTTTACTTTGTATTCGTATTCAAGAATATTTATATTCGTAATTATATGTCACAAAGAAATTTAATGTATTTAGATATCCAAATTATATCCGTATTATTTTCACTTTTCGAAGAGTCAAACATTTTTAACTTCGACTAGATACATACAAAAAGTTATTAGTATTTATGGTACATGATAAGTATTATTAGATTAATTATAAAATATATTTTTGTAATAAACTTAAAAATTTGGCTAACCCAAAGCGGACACTTATTTCTAGATAGAGGGAATAGCTAAGAGATGAGACATATGCATACTCTACCTGATGTTAGGCCGTGGGGAAAGGAGATGCACAAAAAATAGGAGATTGGATAGATCCATATGCGCACACACATGATGAAGTGAAGCAGGTTATAACTACTGCTTGCAGCCATGAGCCAAGCACGCTACTCACCTCTCAGCTAGTACAAGTCTACTAGAGCTAGCATTCATGACTTTGTTTCTTTTTTGCAGTTACCATCCACCCGTGCCATCTGATCAGGCCAGGCCAACAGCTGGCTACAACCAGCCAATCACCAAGATGCAGGTGTGCTGCAGTTTATTGGGATTTTTACCCTGCTTTTGTCTATGTAATAACATCTCTTTTATTTGAATTTCTGCAGAAGCCATACCAAGTGATCATCGTAATAAGTGAAGGGGCAGGGGAAGAGGTATGTATCTGCATTCCTAGCAGGTGGTCGAGCTAAGATGGACGAAACATTTTCCTGCATTCTGAATCGAAAACAACCGCCAAAAAAACAGTTGCAAAACATAACATGGGAGAAAAGCCGAGAAAAAAACTCGTTCGACACAAAAACAGTTTGGAAAATAAAAGAGTTGATCCTCAAACAAAACAAGTCTTAGATTAGGATCCAATTCAGAATAGTCAAAATGGAAAGGACCTATTTAGATTAGGATTCCTAGCTATTTTTCATATGTTATATCTACACCTAATAATAAAGAGGCAAAATTTTTTGCGCAAAATCTTTCGTCCAACTAAGAGATCGACTTGGTTATGGTTTACGTTTTTCCGTTTTCATGTGCTGAGTCCTTTTTTATGGATTTTTTTCTTTTTCCTGGGCCTCCCCTAACTAGCTATGTAGATTATGGTTTGACAATGAGTTAGACACGAAAACGAATCAAGTTCAGCCGCCAAAGATTTTTCTAAATCAAATTTGCCACAGAGATGTCTCCCAATGCGGCACATCAACGGATTGATGATGGGGAAGCGAGTTGGGATGACGTTCCAAAGCACACCGGATCATCGAGAGGATGCAGACGGCAATCGCGTCGCAGTGGAGATGCAGAGATTCGTGGCGCGGCATTGGGCGCAGGTTCCTCGGAAGCTTGACAGCTACGCGGAACTGGTTCTGCTGCATGTTGTGGTGCTGGGGCAGCTGCGCGGCGCTGGAGCCGAACGGCGGCGCTGGAGCGGTCCAGTGCTGGGCTAGGTGCTGGCGGCGGGTGATGGCGCTCTGATTTCTCCTCTATGCTCTATGCGTTGGATGAATGAGTAGAGTCGATGGGAGAGGAGAGAAATAGGCCTACAGTCGACAATCAAATGAGCTTGGAGTCCGATGAGCCATATCCTAATAATGAGACAGTCAATGCAAATGGATGTGCAACCCGAACACTAGAATGCATTCGTATTTTCTTATCAAATCTATAAAACATTAGCATTAGTAATCTCCGTGCAATCTATTTTTTAGGAATCTGTGCAATCTAAAATTATAGTACTAATAAATATTTATGTAAATAAATATATCTGAATCATGTTCTGGTTTCATAGCTACGTTCTAGATATATCGTCCAAATTATCTAGGGACCATGCTCCACTCTTCGAATCAATCATTTCATTCTAAGGTAAAAAAAACAAACTAAAAATTCTACAGATATTCGATGCATAATGCACCTAGAGTATTTAATTCTACAGTACCATATGGATATTCTCAATAGTGCAGTTCTTAATTTGGTAAGTAAATTAGTATTGACACTCATTTGATGATATATTTGTCGATGTTTTGGACCGGCGGGCCCTCAACCGGCTAGTGAAAGTGTACTGCGTGCCCCTAATCCCAGGATGGTGATGCAAAGAGACACAAGGTTTATACTGGTTCAGGCAATAGGTGCCCTACGTCCAGTCTGGGAGAGCGATCTTGTATTCCTTGCACCGAGGTGCTTGTAGTAGGGGTTTACAAGTAGGGCGAGAGAGAGCTAGTCCCAGGTCTCTGCGTGGAGCGGCGTGGGTTGCTTGAGATGTTGATCTCTTGCAGCGAGGAGGAGTGTGAGTTACAGAGCGTTGTGCATTGCTTGCACCTGTGAGTGTGTTTGCGTGTGTTCGTCTGTCTGTGCGTGTGCCTGTCTAGAAATGACCCTGGTCACTCCCTTTTATAGTTGAAGGGGGGACAGGGGTGATACATGTGTTCGCTACGTGGCGTTTTGTGAGCAGAGGCGGTGTGTTCGAGCCCTGCAGCTCATCACTAGTGGCGGCATGGTTGATGGAGCGGTCTTGTCCTCGGTGTACTAGAGCGACGCGTCGGTCATGCCCGATCCTGTGCGACATGGGAGCTCCTGTGATGGCTTGATGCAGGGCATGGCGCATACTATGAACAACGTGTCGGTCGCTATATGTTGACAACATAGAGAGCCGAGGCCCAGTCGGTGCAGAGGTCGAACCATTGTGGGGGGCTCGGCGG
Organism: Miscanthus floridulus; assembly: GCF_019320115.1. Taxonomy (NCBI): domain Eukaryota; kingdom Viridiplantae; phylum Streptophyta; class Magnoliopsida; order Poales; family Poaceae; genus Miscanthus; species Miscanthus floridulus. The sequence goes on from NC_089587.1 coordinate 49,004,260, forward strand.
GCGCGAGTCCCGAGGCTACGGGGGTGTAGAAGTGGGTAGCCGAGGCTCAGAGGGAGCAGTTGGTCTTGTACGCTGATTCCGAGGCTATAGGGACCCGGACTTGACTCTCTATGCCATGCCGTCCTTGGAGCAGGTGGGGTTAGGCAGCACAGCGCCACATAGGTGTTAGTCGTGGGCACAGTGCCGAGCATAGCGGCCGGATAACCCCTACCCCGTCCTATCCCGGACGGTATGGCGTTGATGCGACTCCCATCTCGTCGGTCACTCCGCTGTGTCGAGCCATCATTCGGCTGACGTTGTAGGAGTGGTTGGTTGCGTTAGTTGGTCATGACATCCCGGTTGAGGCGGCGGTGACTGGGGTAGCTACCGAGCCGGTCTCGAGTGAGTCGGAGAATCGGTACCTCGTCCGAGGCCTTACGTGCGGGGCCTCGAGCGAGGCGGAGAATCAGCACCTCATCCGAGGCCTTACGGGCTAGGCCTCGAGTGAGGCGAAGAATCGGTACCTCATCCGAGGCCTTATGTGAGGAGCCTCGAGCGAGGCGGAGAATCGGTACCTCGTCCGAGGCCTTATGGGCGGGGCCTCGAGCGAGGCAGAGAATCGGTACCTCGTCCGAGGCCTTACGGTTGTATTTTGGGCTAAGCCCGCTTCGGATGAGTCGGGATACTGTTCGAGGTGGGCTGGGCGGTCCAGCCGAGCCTCGGATAAGGTGAGGGTTTGCTGGTGGTTGTCTCTTAGCTTCGATTTTTACAAGGTCTAAGCGATTTTTTTGGTTCTTGCTTAGGGGACCCCTTATTATGGTACCCGACAGTAGCCCCCGAGCCTCGGGGAGAGTGTGGGGCTCTTCCTGAGGTTTTGACAAGACTTAGCTCGTGGCAGCTCCTGGCGGGATGGTGTTTCGTACTCGAGGCCTCGGTGGGTGCGTGCGAGCGCACCCACTGGGTGTAGCCCCCTGAGGCCCTGGAGGAGTGGATTTATTCCTCCAGGGGCTTTTCTCATGTTGAGCGAGAGGTTTTATCGCGTTTACTGAGCCCACGAGTGCGAGTTCGGGTCGCTGGGTCTCGGCTTGGTTGCAGGAAGAGCCCCCGAGCCTCTGCGCAGAGCAAGAGGGTGATCAGGAGTTTCCCTGTCTTTTTTATTCAGCCCTCATGCATCCTTTTCATTCAGAAGGAGGGGTGGAGTATGCCAGGCTACCCTCGGTGGGCGCGAGCAGTGACACCTTCGGTGAGCTATTATCGGGTAAGTCCAAGTGGAGGCCCGTACCCCATTCGATAGGGGTCGGTAAGTGGTCTAGAGACGCACTCCAAAAGTACCAGAGGGCTTCTCTAGTGGGTCCCAGGGTTGTTCGATTGGCTCCGGGGGCTCGGTGCCTCCCTGCGGTGGGATCCCATTCAGAGACCTCCCTAACGGTCTTGGACATGACTTAGGGCGTCCTAAGCAATTGCTTGCTTGGGTCTCGGCCATGTACAGGGCTCGCCCATGGTCATCCCTGTACTCTATTTGTCCTAGGGTGCAGCTGTCGAGACCCTCAGAGGCCCAGCCTTCGAACCCCTAGACCGTAACAGGCTCGGTGCCCTTTATCAGCGTTTTGCCGAGCCCCCAAGTGGGAGTTCGGGTTGCTGGGCCTCGGCGTGTGTGCAGGAAGAGCCCCCGAGCCTCTGCGTAGAGCAAGAGGGCGATCAGGAGTTTCCCTGTCTTTTTTGTGCGGCCCTCACGCATCTTTTTTGTTCGGAAGGAGGGGTGAAGTATGCCAAGCTACCCTCAGGTGGGTGCGAGCAGTGACACCTCCGGTGAGCTATTATCGGGTAAGTCCAAGTGGAGGCCCATGCCCCATTCGATAGGGGTCGGCTGGTGGTCTAGAGATGCACTCCAAAAGTAACAGAGGGCTTCTCTAGTGGGTCCTAGGGCTGTTCGATTGGCCCCAGGGGGCTTAGTGCCTCCCTACGGTGGGATCCCATTCAGAGACCTCCCTGCTAGTCTCGGACATGACTTAGGGCATCCCGAGCAATCGCTTGCTCAGGCCTTGGCCATGTACGGGCTCGCCCATAGTCATCCCTGACTCTGTTGTCCTAGGGGTGGCTGTCGAGACCCTCGGGGGCCCAGCCTTCGAACCCTCTAGGACCATAACAGGCTCGGTGCCCAGTTCCTTAGTCTAAAAGGAATCGAGTGGGGGATATTCCCCTCCCATCCACTGACAACGACAGGCGCGCCTTTTGAGGTGGTTTCTCGAGGAGACGGAATGGCGCCTGCCTTCGTTGCAGGTCAGATGCGACGTGATGTCTACGGATGGGACGTTATTGTGCGTGCGATTAATAAGGAAAAGGTGGATGCAGTGGGCGGTTTAATCGAATCCAGATTAACTGTGCCAGATCTGAGGGAAACTTCCTTGGTTTCGTCGCTCGTCCATTTTGCCCCCTTCCCTCATAAATACATGACGAGTCTCGGCCCCTCCCCTCCTTACCTTGCCTGCATACAGTTCGACCTTTCTACCCTCGAGCGGTTGCTAAGAACAGAGAGCGCCTAGGGAAAAGAAGGGAGAAGGGGGAGGAAGAGAGAGAGAGAGCATAGCGAGAGCTCGCCTTACCACCGTAGCCGCATTCTCCACCGCTCCCATGGCCGGCGGCGCTGTTGTCATTCAGGCGGATCCTTGGGGTCCGTCCGACATGTCTATGGCGACTGCTATAGTCGCTTGTCGACGATGGCCTCCTCCGCCCGATTACTGACCCCACCAGACCGGAGTGGATTGCTCCTAGGGGGCGAGCTGGAGCCTGAGGCCACGCGATGGCTACATCGTGAGCTTTGTGGCCTTCCACGAGCATGGTCTCGGCCTGTTGGTGGACCGGTTTATGTGGGCTGCTCCCGCACTACTACTGGCGTGGAGCTCCATAACTTCAACCCCAACTCCATCGCTGCAGGCAGGCCATCTTCATCGCCATCTACGAGGGGTACCTAGGCATTGCCCCCCACTGGGAGCTATGGCTCCACCTCTTTCGGGCGAGGCTCACCACCAAACCGACGGGCACGACGGGCACGCGGAAGGCGATGAGGGCCGGCGACTGCACTCTCCAAGTGCGCCAAGATCGGCAGCTCCTCTACATTCTGGCCCAGCTCATGTCATCCAATCATCGCTGGTACAACAGCTGGTTCTACCTCCACAACGATGACGGCGGACTTCCCCCTATACCGGGCGGGTTCATGGAGAGCTAGCTAGAGAAGTGGAGGTACGACATCCCGATGGCTGATCAGCCCAAGCTGTGGCTGCTTCTAGAGGCGTTGGAGAGGCTGCACAGCCGCGGCCTTACGGCGGCTATGGTCATGGCGGCCTTCCATCACCGAAGGGTGCTACCGTTGATGGCTCAGCGGCAGCGCCTATTCGAGATGACACCGGATGAGCCAATCAATGGCATCCGGTTGTCCACCGTCGCCCTCTCTGATGAGGAGATTCTACGTCGGGTGAGAGAGATGGTGGAGGGGTGGCTAAGGAGCAGTGGTCTGTCCCTGTTCCCAATGCGCCCGACGCGGGGGTACATCTCTCTGGTGAGTCACGCGCTGCCACTGCGGCCCCGAGGCCTCCTTGCTCCTTACATTTTCGATCTGTTCCTTATTCATGTTTGCTATTCCTACAGGGGATGAGGGATGTGCGAGCCTCCCCGCCGCCCATTCCTGAGGACGCTGGGCGGCGGGTGGTGAACAGGGCGCATGCCGAGGTGCAGAAGAAGCAGAAGGACGCCGAGGAGGCAAGGCGCAAGAGGAAGAACCTTGAGCGTGACGAGCTAGAGAAATGTCGCTGGCAGCAGAGGCACGATGGTCTCCTGGTGGAGCCGTCTCCATCACCATCATTATCGGATTCCTCGAGCGATGACGACGAGAGCGAGGCAGGGCGAGGTACCCTAGACCATCTCCCTGACGTCAGGGGGATGGCGCCCGGGGCATCGGTGAGTAGCCCAGCATTTCCAGGAGGAGGAGAGGACGCCTCGGAGCCGGCAATCGCCCGCCCCAGGGCCGAGGCCGACACGCCCGAGGCATGGGCGTTAGGAAAGTGCACCATTAGCCCGGTGGGCTCGACGGTGGGGGCGACGCAACCACCTTCGCAGAGGGTCGAGGGGGCGCTGGAGTCCGGCGAGGGTCAGCTGGCATCGACGGACATGGAGGCCGTGCCACCACCGCCGCCGCCGCCATTGTAGAGGACCAGGGACGTAGTGTAGAAGTGGTTGTGTCCCCATTTGAGGTAAGTGTTTTGTCAGTGGAGTTGTAGCATCTCCCGCTCATCCCTTGGTCATATGCTGACCTTGTGAGTGCTTTGCCTTCAGCCGAAAGCGTCAGGCAGAAGCGCCCGCCCTGGCGCCACGTAAGGCGCTCAAGGTGAGCACCAGCTCCACCGCCCAATGGGTGATGGAGGTGCAAGCCGCCATACAGCGTGGTGCGGTGTCGGCGAGGGCCGATCTGAAGGAGCCGGTCGCCCAAGGAGAGGTTACCGAGGCGGCCACGAAGCGAGGCAGGGGAGGAGCTAACCCAGGTGGTCGACGAGCGGGACACCTTTAGGTCCTGGGCTGAAGAAGCGATGGCCTCTGCCAAGGTCATCACTGGGTAGCTAGGAGCGGAGCAGGGCGCGGACCTGCTGACGAAAGGTGCCCTGGTGGAGGCCCTCAAAGTGGTCGAGGCCTCTCAGGTTCGAGGCTTTAGCCTAGAAGGGAAAGGCCGAGGGTGAGTCCTATTCCCCTTATTTTATTTGTTTTTCTTGCGTTTCGACCCCTAACTCCCCTGATGTGATGCAGAGCTAGAGAAGGAGGCTTCCAGGGCGGCCGAGGCCTCTTGGGTCAAGGTTCAAAGCTAGAAAGAGAAAGCTAAGGGTGAGTCCCGTAGGCCTTCACCCCCGTTCGGCTTATTTCCTTTTGTGCTTAACCCCATCCCACTTGTCTTAGCACAGGGTTAGGAGAAGGAGGTCTCCCGGGTAGCTGAGGCCTCCGTCGAAGTGCAGGCGGTGTTCGAGGCTAAGATCGGGGAGCACAACATGCTGTAGAGCGCCACCCGTACCGCCTGTGAGGCCCTAGAGGTTAGGGGGGGTCGAGTCGGGTAGCTCCCTCAGGAGCCACTTGATCGCGTTGAGCAGGCCGAGTCCATGAGCGGCTCCGGGGGGTGCTGCATATAGGCATCAAGCGTGCCCTGGCCATCGTCTCCCCGCACTACGCCTGGCATCGACCTCGAGGCCATCAGCGACTGGTTACGTCTTGGCTGAGGATGATGAGGAGGTCGAGGAGGAGGTCATGAAGCTGGTGGAGGCAGGCTGAGGCCCCTGGCATGGCGCTGGCCAAGCTGTTCGAAGAGGAGGTGGTTCCTCCTGCGCCGAGCGCCGATGCTGGTGACCCTGAGTTCTGACCTAGGCCAAAGGGGTCATGTAAACAGATTAGGACTTATGTTACCGTATCATAACGCTTGTGGCTGTCGAGGCCTTTTAAAGTACTCATGTGTATATGCTTTTTAATTGTTTTTATTGTATTTCCGAGCCTCTGCCCTCTATCTCGTCTCTGAACATATCACTTGCAAAAAGCTTCCTCGGAGCCAAAGCTGCCCCTCGGGCAAAAGGTGGTGAGAGAGTTGCTATAGCTCGGAGGCGTAGGCCATCTCGTGGCTCGGCCGGCCTTTTGGCTCTGAGACAGACTATTCGGTCCTTAGGTTTTTTACAATTGATTTGTCAAGGTACACAAGAGAGTTTGGCATAGAATTTTTTTCGAAAAATGACTAAAAATGGTGCCTGGGACTTAGGGGGGGGTCCCCCCCATCTTGCCCCCGAGGGAGGCTCAGTTCTGCAGAGACAGAGCTGAGTCTTGTTCGAGCCTCATGGTGGGCACCTCTGCAGAGGCAGAGCCGAGTCTCCCTTGTAGCGTTATCATAACGCTGATCCCCCATCGATAGGTTTGGAGGGTTTCTCGAAAAATTAGAATAACTAAAGAACGCTTCTTTATCGTATTTCGAGAAACAATGTATACAATGCTTGGAAATTTAAGGGTAGAAGCGACGTAGCTGTTCTATGTTCTAAGCGTTGGTGAGGATGTCGCCCTTCTCATTGGCTAGCTTGTAGGTCCTGGGCTTTAGCACTTGGGCGACGATGTACAACCCTTCCCATGGCGGGGTCAGCTTGTGGTGGTCCTTGTTGCTCTGCCTCAGTCTCAGCACTAGGTCGCCCACCTTCAGGTCTTGGCTTTGAATGCGCCGGGCTTGATAGCGTCGTAGGGCTTGCTGGTACTTGGCCGAGTGTAGCAGCGCAACGTCTCGGGCTTCCTCCAGTTGGTCGAGGGCATCCTCACGGGCAGTGTGGTTGCTTTGCTCGTTGTAGGCCTGTAGCCTTGGGGAACCGTACTCCAAGTCAGTGGGGAGGACTGGCCTCGGCTCCATAGACCAGGAAGAATGGTGTGAACCCTGTGTGCACGTTCTACTTGGCCGTTTGTCCTAGGGTGTCCTACGATCGACCAGGACACACGGATGTGGTGGTCGTCGCAGAACGTCAGGAACTTGTGGCCGGGGAATTGTGTCCCATTGTCAGTGATGATTGGTGTTTGGAACCCCGAACCTGTGGATGATATCAGTGAAGAACAAGCACCGCTTGCTCGGATTTTATTCGATTGATCGGACGAGCCTCGATCCACTTGGAGAACTTATCGATCGCTACCTAGCAAATGGGTATAGCCCCCGAGGGCCTTCTACAGAGGCCCAACCATGTTGAGCCCCCACACGGCGAATGGCCATGTAATGGGGATGGTTTGGAGGGCTTGGGCTAGGGAGGTGCAGTCTACCAGCGCGTAGTACTGGCATCCCTCGCAGGAGCGTACCAACTTGGTGGCGTCAGCAACCGCCGTTGGCCAGTAGAACCCTTGGCGGAAGGCGTTTCCAACGAGCGTCCGAGGCGCTGCATGGTGCCCTGCAGGGCCCCACGTGCAAGTCCCTAAAGTAGGGCTTGGCCTGCCTCGATGGTGATACATCATTGGAGGACGCCAGATGGGCTTCGCCTATACAACTCGCCATTGCTGAGGACGTAAGTTTTGGCTCGTCGCACAAGCCATCGGGCTTTGGTCCTGTCTGTAGGAAGCTCTCCTCGAACGAGGCAATCAAGGAACGAGACTCGCCAGTCCATGTCCTAGTTGGCCTCGGGAGGCTCCGCATTGACTTCCATGGCCTCGAGCTCGGCTGCGGGGGCCTCGGTGATAGAGGGGGCCTCGGGCCCTGTGATGGGCTCGACCGGTGGGCCCTCTTCCGCTGCCGAGGCATAGTCGATGGAAGGCTTGTGGAGGTCTCTGGCGAAGACGTTTGGGGGGACCAGGGCCCATGCCGACGCCATCTTTGCCAGTTCGTCCGTGGCCTTGTTGAATTTTCGCGCAATGTGGTTGAGTTCGAGACCGTCGAACTTGTCTTCTAGGTGACGCACCAACTTGCAGTACGCCTCCATTTTAGGGTCATGGAAGTTTGACTCCTTCATCACCTGATCAATGATGAGCTGCGAATTGCCCCATACATCGAGACGCCGTACTCCAAGTTCGATAGTGGTCTGCAAGCCATTGACGAGGGCTTCGTACTTGGCTACGTTGTTGGAGGCGGCGAAGTGGAGCCAAATCATGTAGTGCATGTGCACTCCGAGGGGTGAGATGAAGAGCAGACCCACGCCTGCCCCCGTCTTCATCAGGGACCCGTCGAAGTACATGGTCCAGCATTCTGCCTGGACTTGAGTAGGTGGCAGTTGGGTGTCGGTCCACTCAGCCACAAAATTGGCCAAGGCCTGAGATTTAATTGCTTTCTAGGGTGCAAAAGATAGGGCTTCCCCCATGAGTTCGACGGCCCACTTGGCTATCCTATCCGAGGCCTCCCGGTTATGGATTATCTCTCCCAGGGGGAAAGACAACACCACGGTCACCGGGTGGGACTCGAAGTAGTGACGCAGCTTGCGTCGAGCCAAGACTATGGCGTAGATCAGTTTTTGGATGTGGGGGGTAGCGTGTCTTGGTCTCAGAGAGCACTTCGTTGATGAAGTAAATAGGTCGTTGGATGGGTAGAGCATGCCCTTCTTCTTGCCTCTCGACCACCACGGCCGCGCTAACCACTTGGGTCGTTGTGGTGACGTAGAGTAAGAGGGCCTCGCCCTTGGTCGACTGGTACCAGGATGGGAGGATTGGTGAGCAGTGCCTTGAGCTTGGCGAGGGCTTCTTCGGCCTCGGGGGTCCAAGAAAAGCGTTCGGATTTTCTCAAGAGGCGATACAGGGGCAAGCCTTTTTCACCAAGGCACTGAGATGAAGCGGCTCAAGGGCCTGCAAGTCATCCCATGACCCTCTTGCACTCCCTTGAGGTCTCGGATTGGTCCCATGTTGGTCATGGCCGAGATCTTCTCTGGGTTGGCCTCGATGCCACATTCGGAGACTATGAATCCTAAGAGCATGCCTCGAGGGACCCCGAAGACACACTTCTCGGGGTTGAGCTTGATGCCCTTCTCTTTGAGGCATCTGAAGGCTATTTCCAAGTCACCTGACAAGATCACTAGGCCTTCCTAGACTTGACTATGATGTCATCCACGTAGGCCTCGACAGTTCACCCAATGTGTTCACCAAAGATCTGGGTCATGCATCGCTGGTATGTGGCCCCTGCGTTTCTAAGGCCGAACGACATAGTCACATAGCAGTACATGCCAAATGGTGTGATGAAAGAAGTCGCGACCTGGTCAGATTCTTTCATCTTGATTTGATGGTAACCAGAATACGCATCAAGGAAGGATAGGGTTTTGCATCCCGCAGTGGAGTCGATGATTTGGTCGATTCAAGGTAATGGGAAAGGGACTTTTGGACATGCTTTATTCAAACCGGTGTAGTCTACACACATTCTCCACTTCCCATTTTTCTTCTTAACTAATACAGGATTAGCTAACCACTCTGGATGGGACACTTCCTTGATGAATCCGGCCGCCAAAAGCTTCTGCACCTCCTTGCCGATAGCCCTGCGCTTTTCCTCATTGAATCGGCGTAGGCGCTGCTTCATTGGTCTAGAGCCGGCCTGGATGTCCAAGGCGTGCTCAGCGACCTCCCTTGGTATGCCTGGCATGTCCGAGGGACTCCACGCGAATACATCGGCATTTGCACGAAGAAAGTCAACGAGCACGGCTTCCTATTTGACGTCGAGGGTGGCGCTGATCCTCAGCGCCCGATCATCGGAGCAGGTGGGGTTGACTAGGACGAGCTTGACGGCCTTCGCGGGCTCGAAAGTCCTGACACGACGCTTGGAGTCAGGGGCCTTGCTACCAAGTTGGTTGAGGTTGATGATGGGGTCTCGGCCTCCACGAGAGCCTCGGCATACTCGATGCATTCGACGTCGCAGTCGTATGCATGCTCGTACGTGGACTCGACAGTGATGACGCCATTGGGGCCTGGCATCTTGAGGTTGAGTTAGGTGTAGTTGGGGACGACCATGAACTTGGTGTAGCACGGCCGCCCTAGGATGGCGTGATAGGTCCCCTTGAACCCAACCACCTCAAAGGCGAGGATCTCCTTGCGGTAGTTGGAGGGGGTGCCAAAGCAGACGGGCAAGTCAATGCGCCTGAGGGGTCGCGTGCGTTTCCCTGGCACGATGCCGTGGAAAGGCGTGGCATCACCCTAGAGCAACGACTGGTCGAGCTCTAGGAGCTCCAGGGTGTTGGCGTAGAGGATGTTGAGGCCGCTGCCTCCGTCCATCAACACCTTGGTGAGCCAGGTGTTGTCGATGATCGAGTCGACGACGAGTGGGTACTGCCCGGGGTTTGGGACATAATGAGGTGGTCGTCCTGATCAAAGGTGATTGCCTCCTAGGACCAGTCAAGGTACCGGGGAGTGGCCACCTTGACTGAGAAGACCTCCTAGCGCTCCTTTCATTGGTGCACCATGAGGCACGCTGAAGGCCTGCCAAAGATCATGAAGGCATTGTGTACCTTGGGGAACCCATCGTCCTTGTCGTCATCCCTATCGCCATCGCCCTTCTTCTTGGCATCGTCGTTGGGGAGCCCGAGCTTAGCGTAGTAACACCGGAGCATGGTGCACTCTTTGAGGGTGTGCTTCACCGGGCCCTGGTGGTAAGGGCAGGGTTTCTTAAGCATATCGTTGAAGAGCCCGAGGCCTCTGACGGGGCCTAGGGGATTCTTGTGATTTGCGGCCATGACTAGACCAGCCTCGAGGACCTCCTGCTTCCCTTGGCGACCGTTTTTCTTTTTCTTGCGGAGGTGGGGGGCCGAGGCCCTGGGGGCCTCGTCCCTCTGCTTCCCCTTGGCGTCATTGTCGGGGAAGATGGCCCCGATAGCCTCTTCGCCCGAGGCGAAGTTGGTGGCGATGTTGAGGAGCGCGGCCACCGAGGTCAGCACATTCTGGCCTAACTCTCGGACCAGGTCTCGGCAGGAGGTGCCGAAGAGGAATGCCTGGACAATTTTCGAGTCGCCGACGCGGGGCAACTCGGTGCATTGCTTGGAGAAGCGTAGGATGAAGTCTCAGAGAGACTCGCTCGGCCTCTGGTGACAACTCTTGAGGTCCCAGGAGTTCCCTGGGCGCATGTATGTGCCCTAGAAATTCATGACGAAGATCTTTACCAAGTCATGCCAGTTGTGGATCTGCAAGGGAGGGAGGTGTTCGAGCCTAGGCTCACGCTGAAGTCCGACATGAATAAGGGGAGGTTGTGGATGATGAGCAGGTCATCATCCGCGCTGCTTAGCTGACAAGCCAGGCGGTAATCGGTCAGCCATAGCTCGAGGTTGGTCTCTGCTACTGTACTTTATGAGGTTGGCCGGCTGTCGAAACTAGGCTGGGAAGTGAGCGCCGTAGATGGCCTTGCTAAAGACTCAAGGGCTAGGTGGCCCAGGAGAAGGACTGCGGTCCTCCCCACTATCAGTAGCGACCTGCCTCGGTGCGGGTGGTAGCCTCGACCGGGAAGTGAGCGATCATCGCCTGTTGACCACATCATGGTTGCCTTGCACCTCGCGACGATCGCCGAGGCGGTCATGCACCGAGGGGGCCCTGTCGGCCGTCGGTGTCCCGAGCGGGCTCGGGACGAACCGAGGCCTCCCTATCCTACCGAGGTGGTGCCGTGGGAAGTTCCGAGGTGCCTCTGCGCCGTCGAGAGGCGGAACTTTCGGCCTGCTGCACCACGGCAGTCTCGAGGAGGTCTCAGAGCTCACCGTGGACCCATCGCCCCTCTAAGGTAGAGGGCTCGAGCATCATCCAGAGTAGCATCGTCGCTGGCGTAACGTTCTGGCTAGCGCGATTGAAGAGAGGGGTTGCTCGCCCCATTCATCATTGTTGATGTGGTAGTTGATGTCACGAGCCCTCCATCGGGCTGCTTCGCCATCACCACGACCCCGCTGCTCTCGTTCGAGAGTGTCTCGGAGCTACTGTAGAAGGAATCGGTCTTGTTCGACCTTGGCCTAAAGTTCATGGAGCTGCTCCAAGTCAAGACGTTGAAGTTCCTCATGGGCGGGGTTCTTGTTCCGCGCCATAGGGAGCTTGACGAGTGGAGGTGTGGCGTCGCCTGCCCCTTCGCAGAGCGGGGAGCGGTTGCCTGCCCCTTTGTCCTCATCACTCGCTCTCGGCATCCCGAGCTCGACATTGAAGCACTCACGAGTGGGATCATAAGTGCCTTCTTCATCAGAGTCGGAGTAGCCGAAGCAGTAGTCGCTTGTGGCCATAAAGCGGCGCATGGCTTCAGGGTCGCGAAGCCCAGAGAAGTCCGCTCTGGCCCATGCCTCGTCCTCCTCCAAGGAGTCAGCGTGGGTGTGGGTTGAGGTAGTGGCATCGAGGTCGAGGGCGAAGCGTTGGTGGCGTCCTGGGGGTTCCGTGTGAGCGGAAGCGTAGGCGGAAGCATAGGTGGCGACAGCATTGCTCCACCCGAAGGGGTACGGGGATGGTGCCATCACCGAGCTTCGCTCCACCGAAGTCGACCCCTCAGGAGGTCGCAGGGCAGAGCTTGATGACAGGGCGTCGCTGCATGCCACTGGCGTCTTTCCCTTGCCTAGGCTTAAGCTGGCCAGGTCCCCAACCAGGGATTCTGTACCAATAGCCGGGCATGGGGTACCGGCGGAGCGCAGTGCGTCGCCCTGAGCTTGCGTGGTGTTAGAGTGGTCCCGCCCGCATCATTCCTGGCGAGCGTGACGGGAGCGGTGGCCTGGGCGCCGCCTGTGCCTAGGCTATTGGTGTGTGGTGTCGTCGTCGGTCGGTGGGGCTCTGGGTGTGAGGAGTACCATATCATACTCGCATCCTAGAGACATGAACTCTAGGCTCTCGAACCAGATCACCGTGCTGAAACACAGTGGTCACACGGGGTCTGCCATCCGTAACTTGTTGGGATGACGAAGCTGACACGTAGTATAACCCCCTACCTAGCGTGCCAACTGTCGGTGTTTTGGACCGGCGGGCCCTCAACCGGCTAGTGAAAGTGTACTGCGTGCCCTAATCTCGGATGGTGATGCAAAGAGACATAAGATTTATACTGGTTCAGGCAATAGGTGCCCTACATCCAGTCTGGGAGAGCGATCTTGTATTCCTTGCACCGAGGTGCTTGTAGTAGGAGTTTACAAGCAGGGCGAGAGAGGGAGCTAGTCTCAGGTCTCTAGCGTGGAGCGGCGTGGGTTGCTTGAGATGTTGATCTCTTGCAGCGAGGAGGAGTGTGAGTTATAGAGCGTTGTGCGTTGCTTGTACCTGTGAGTGTGTCTATGTGTCTTCGTCTGTCTATGCGTGTGCCTGTCTAGAAACGGCCCTGGTCACTCTCTTTTATAGTTGAAGGGGGATAGGGGCGATACATGTGTTCGCTACGTGGCATTTTGTGAGCGGAGACAGGTGTGTCCGAGCCTTGCAGCTCGTCACTATGGCGGCATGGTTGATGGAGCGGTCTTGTCCTCGGTGTACTGGAGCTGACGCGCTGGTCACGCCCGATCCTGTGCGAGATGGGAGCTCCTATTATGGCTTGACATAGGGCATGGCGCATACTGTGAACGACGTGCCAGGTCGCTGTATGTTGACAACGTAGAGAGCCAAGGCCTAGTCGGTGCAGAGGCCGAACCGTTGTGGGGGGCTCGGCGGGCGCGAGTCCTGAGGCTATGGGGGTACTGGAAGCAGGGTAGCCGAGGCTCGGAGGGAGCAGTTGGTCTTGTATGCTGATTCCAAGGCTACAGGGACCCGGACTTGACTGTCCACGCCGCGCCGTCCTTGGAGCAGGTGGGGTTAGGTAGCACAGCGCCACATATGTGTCAGTCGTGGGCACAGTGCCGAGCACAGCGGCCGATAACCCCTGCTCCATCCTATTCCGGACGGTATGGCGTTGATGCGACTCCCATCTCGTCGGTCACTCCGCTGTGTCGAGCCGTCGTTCGGCTGATGTCGCGGGAGTGGTTGGTACGCGTTAGTTGGTCGTGACAGTCCCGGTTGAGGCGGCGGTGACGGGGTAGCTGCCGAGCCGATCTCGAGCGAGTCGGAGAATCGGTACCTCGTCCGAGGCCTTACGTGCAGGGCCTCGAGCGAGGCGGAGAATCGGCACCTCGTCCGAGGCCTTACGGGCTGGGCCTCGAGCGAGGTGGAGAATCGGTACCTCGTCCGAGGCCTTACGTGCGGGGCCTCAAGCGAGGCGGAGAATCAGTACCTCGTCCGAGGCCTTACGTGCAGGGGCCTCGAGCGAAGCGGAGAATCGGTACCTCGTCTGAGGCCTTACATGCGGGGCCTCGAGCGAGGTGGAGAATCGGTACCTCAGTCCGAGGCCTTACGGGCGGGGCCTCGAGCGAGGCGGAGAATCGGTACCTCGTCCGAGGCCTTACGGTTGCATTTTGGGCCGAGCCCGCTTCGGATGAGTCGGGATACTGTTCGAGGTGGGTCCGGGCGGTCCAGCCGAGCCTTGGATAAGGTGGGGGTTTGCCGGTGGTTGTCTCTTAGCTTCGATTTTTACAAGGTCTAAGCGATTTTTTCGGTTCTTGCTTAGGGGACCCCTTATTATGGTATCCGACAATATTGTTTAGGGAAAAAGTAGAAACAAGGTTTTTGGCTGGAATCAGGTCAAATCGAATTGAACTGGTATTTTCGGAGCTTACCCCTTGATTACCGTCGACGATGAAGTTCTACAACTTGTTCGTTTGGCTGTGGCTTGTCGTAAACGATCGTAAATTTCCAGCCGAAACAACATTTTTCTCTCACATAAACCAGCCAGTAGTACTTCTTCACGAACCAGCAACGATACGAACCAGCCAACCGAACAGGCTGCTAGACCGTGAGTGTTAGTACCAGCATATAGGAGAAGCAAATCGAAGTAGTTCAGAGAACCGAGCTAGGCTCTAGCCCGGGTGGCTAGCAGAGCCAGGTGTGCTCGCTGCCGGCGTGAGTTCGATTTATTGAATCGACTTATGTCTTTTATAGGGATTTATTCTTAAAAATAATCTACAGCCTCTATCGCGTGGAGCCATAAAGGGATTGCGATGCGCCTGTTGTCTATGGAGTCATAGATGGTCCCGGTGATGTCAAGTAGAACGCGGTCTTCTAATCTGCGTGTAGTTGTAGATCTAATTGTGTATATGTGGTGTGTGTGGGGTATACGTGGGTAGTGTGGGCGTGTGTGTTTGTGCATAAATAGATGCTACAGTCTGTACAGAGTAGAGAGGCTTTAAAAAAATCGAAGTAGTTCAGATTCAGAAGAACATAGAACAGAGGAGTGCTTGAGTACAGAGTATTTGGTTCATATATTTCTTAAACTCTCTCATCTCTCGCCATCTAGACTTATACTAGTTCGATACGGCTCTTCTCCAGCTGGCTACGGCTTCACGCCCATTCTGGGGCCTGGGTCCTTGCGTTGGGCCGTCGCTCTCTTGTGCTCCGCCTTGGCCCATCTTCATTGCTGGTACCGTGCGCGTCGTCAGCGCCGGTCATAGCTGCACCGGCTCCTGGAGTGCTGACAGTGATTCGAAGGCTGCCGTGCGCGTGCTCGCGGCCATCGTTGTCTCCTTGGTAGCCACGAACAGATGAACTACCCCCGCCACGGACATCATGGTACTGGTAGCTGCCGCCAATACCACAACTTTTGGATAGCCGCCACAACCACAACCTCGACCCGTGGATGCCGCAGCTGCCCGCCATGGACTACAGGAATCGAGGTCTGAAGGAGGACGCCGCGAATCTCCTGCTCGGTGGAGAATGTGATGAAGCCGAGGTTGTATCTATGCTGCCCCTACCGCCGACGCCCGCTCTGCAGCCCTTCGTGCCTCCGCGGCGATGAAGGCGCATGGATCCGAGGGCACTCCTGCTCTGTGTTGAGGAGGCGACGGCGCGGAGGAGGGCGGGGCGGCTGCGGCGGGGGCAAGTTGAAGCAGGGAGGGGACTCTTTCTTTAGTAGAGAAGGGAGTAGCGCCGGCTCGCCTGCTCTGCCAGCCCTGCCTCGTGCGCCGGCGACGCGGCATGGAGGGAGTCCCGGTGGGGGAGGGCAGCAGGGACAGGCAGCGCTTAGGGGCGGCGCTCCTTCTCCTTCTAGGCGCTCCGTCCTTAGAGCAGTGAACGACGGCGTCGCGGGACGTGGTTGGGCGAAGGCGGCGCGGGACAGGACGCGGCGGCGGCGCGGGCGGACGCTGGGACCGGGCAGAGTGCGTGGGGCGCAGGGGAGGACAGGCTGCGTGGGAGGATGCAGGAGGAGATTGGGGCGGTGACCGGGCGGCGGCGACGAAGCGGAGCGCAGGGAGCTGGGAGAATAGATTGGGGGCATGGCCCACACTGTCGGCGCAAATAGGAGTTACTGACGTGGCCTGGCCTAGCGGCTTCACCACGGCGAGTGAACGGTCATGTTTCCTCTTTTTAGGAGTAGAGATTTAGCGTGGGAGATAACCTGGAAGATAAATCCAAAGAGTGTACTGCACGTTCGAGAATAATTTTAAGGAAAATTTCTTTTTCAATTTTCAACATGCTTATATGTTACTAATAATACCCTTAAAAGCACAGGTATACATCGAGACTCTTAGGCCATTTTTGTAACGCAGAGATTTTATAGGAAGTAATAAATTCTGTATTAATTAATTAATTTTTATAGAAAAAACACAGAAAATATGAGAAAATTTCATGTTTCAAATGGGTCATCGAGACTCCCGGGAGCTCTTTTTACCACACTGTGGGACGACACTCTTTCTTTTGCTAAAAAAAATCAAAATAGGGTTTTACAAAACTCCTGAATAGTGCTATAACTTAGCTCATAAACTTGGTCTATAGCCATAGCTTGAAAGTACTGTTGACTGATTTGGTGTGAAAAAAAATACTGTTCGTTGACCGAAAAAATACGGCTAAGCTAAATAAGCCCAAGCGAACATGGCATTAGCTTTATTATTGAACTTGCTCTGATAACCGTGCATTCTTGGAAATTGTATGTTTGAGACAACAATCCCAGCCAGGAACATGCATGATTTTGTTTTGTTCTAATAGGAACACGCTGTTTAATTACATATATATTATTCTTTCAAAATAAGTGCACTTTAAGTTACAACATAAGTCAAACATTATTAAGTTTAACCATATTTACTACAAAAAGATATCAAATTTTATAAAACCAAATAAGTATTATTAGATAGATTTGTCATTAAATATATTTTGTTATATAGTGAAATAGGTACAGGACAAATTAACCACGTCAGAAGAGGAAGGAGGAAGAAAGAAACTGATGAGTTATGCACTTAATGACCACATCAGTGGTCGTGGTTTATTTTCATCCACTCGAGGCCTTGTTTGGCTACACCCATATCCACCTCATTCCATATTTTTTTTGAGATTACACAGTAACATCAGACACTCACGATATACGCACACTCACCCATATTAACACACGTACGTAAATCATATCCCTATGAGCACCTTCAAAGATGAGTAGATTAGACAATCAATCCTAACACATACAAAGAATGAGATGGATATGAGAATAATCAAACAAGGCCTAATGTTGGAGCAATACATACTATGATGTATTCTTTGTGGCGAAAAACAAATAATTTCAACCATGGGAAGAGAAGCTAATTTTCTGTTGCGGAATAATAAGTTATGAGCAGTTTACAATTAACTGTGCATTTTTCTTGAACAGTTAGTTAGACTAGTTTACATTTAACCTGGTCCGGCCGCCTCCACCGCCGCCAGGACCCGAACCGCCCAGCCGCCATCCCTACCGTTTGGCCTGCCTACATCCTCGGGGCCCCTCCTTTTTTCTAATAAGGTCGCCGGAGTTGGGAGAGACAGAGGAGAGGTCGCCGGAGTTGGGAGAGATAGAGGAGAAGCTCGCCGAAGCTAGGAGATAGACAGGAGGAACTCGCCGGAATCCTGAGGAGGAGAAGGGCCTACCTCGCCAGCGCCACGTGAGGAGAGAGGGAGACACGAGCGCATGGGCATGGGGCCTCCGGCACGTGGGAGCCGACGCAGGGCGCAGGCCACTGGCGCATGGGAGCAGGCGCGGGGCGCCGTCGCCTGAACGCGTCCTCCGTCTCAGACTACTGAGATGTAGGAAATGTGAAAAACGATATGTAGTGCCTGTAGCAACGCACAGTATTAATTTATTATTAACTAAACTCGCTCCATTCCATTCTTATTGTCTGATCGATCAAGTGGATGGAAGTTGGGAATCGTTCAAAAGTTTTGCTGGCTACATAGTTTTAGCTATGTTTTTAAAACTTGCTTGACTTCTCTAACACTTCCACCAAAAGAAGAGGGTGGGAATCTTTTAGCTGCAAGAACCCTTGGCTCTTCTTTACCTGGTCCATCCTATGCGAAGTGCTCATGAAGTCGATGCAGGCATCCTTAAGCGTGCCGCAGTGGTGTCGATCAGCCAGCCCCAACATATCCGCCACGTTGTCGACGTCAAGCCTCTTGCAAAGAATGCGCTCGCAGATGAGCTTCAGCCGCTCCACGCTGTAACGGTCTGCGGCCGTGAGCAGCTCCCAAACCTGCTTGTCATTGTCCTGGCTGCCTTCTTCCTCGTCTTGTTGGTTGCTGCTGCTCGCCGGCGAAGAGTCGGTGTAGATGTAACGGAGCAAAGCCCTGAACGTGTCGGCATGTCATGGCGCTGATCTCGATGGGCTGCTCCCCACTCTCCTTCATCTCCCCATAGAGCTGCGCTTTGAAGACGCGTGATCGCATGGCGAGCACGATCTTGTGCGCCGGGATGAGCTCACCGTCGACGGAGAAGGTGACGTCCGCGTCCTCCCTTGTCTCCAGGACCTCGCCGAGCTGGTCCAGCATGTCCGACGGCGGCACGTCGTCAATCTGCCTGCCTATTGTCGTCTCGGGATCGTCCTCCGGGACGATCGTGACCGTGATCTGCAACACGAGCCGGCCGCTGTCATCGACATACCAAAAGCACCGGTCGCTTAGGAAGACATAGTCCATGTCCCAGCGGATGTCCTCCAATGACACAAAATACTGCGGTGGCGAACTGTACAGCGTAGTCGGGACTCGGGAGCAGGGAGCCGCGTAGTGGGTCGATGACGCTGAGCTCCCAGGACGCCTTCACCTTGACGCCTCTGGACCAGAGATGCAGGCTCATGGACAGGCACGTGTTGCCGCCGTAGATCTTGCGGCAGACGAATCGGGCGGACCAGTAGTGGCGGCCGGTGGCGAAGACGTTGGACTCGATGCCGCCGGGCGGGAGAACCACATCCGCGTAGCCGCCGATGGGGTGATGGATGTACACGCCGTGGTACAACACCGTCGCCGACCCCGTAACAAGGTCCATGGTCGATGGATCCGGCCGGCGAGTTGCTTGAAACACCGGTCCCCCGCCGCCGTGGCTACTTAGATTTAGATCTCTCATCTCGATCGGTTGTTCGGTTATTTAAAATAGGAGTAGCTCGGATGGAAGCCTACATTCTCGGGACTACAGATCGATCCCAGGAGACACCCGGTGGACTACGTGAGCAGGTCCACGATTTTCAGGAATACAGATCGATTCAAATGGCCCGCGGTCGACTACATGAGAAGGGTCCACAATTTCAGGTACAGTACTCTTTCTCAAACTACGGACTATCTGTATGACTGTATCTATATCTATATCTATATCGGTAGTGCTAGTGTATGGACGTCCGGATAGATGCCCGCACGCTGCACTATGTTTCACGTGCTCCACACGGGGCCCGCGCCATCAAACGACAAGAGGGGCGCAGGGCCTTTGATTCGGAAGGACCCGGCCGCACCATCGTATGGATGCCCTGCCGACACCAGGAGGACACATCGAGACAATACAGCAGAAGGTGGGGAGGAGTGATGCAACACCCGATCTACTTTTGAAACATCAAATACAACAGTTATGCTTCTAAAACACTTAAAAAACACCTGAAAATTCTTCAAAACCATTGCAACCATACGTGATATCCAAATAAAATACATGTAACATGTGTGAAACTTATGCAACATCCAGATAAACACACTTGCAACATGCATCCGGAAAATACAGATAAAACATACCTTTGAAACATCTGAAACACTCGAAACATACGCTTGCAACATACCTCAAAACAATTGCAACATATGCAACATGTACAATATCCCCCGATCTACTTTTACAACATCCATATGAAACAATTGCAACATACATCTGAAATGTCCGAAACACTTGAAACATACATATACAACATAGGGGAGGGGAAAGGCTAATTCAATCGATTCCGGTTGTCAGGGTCGGAGATGGCAGCGAGCGGCTGCGCGCGAGCACCAGCCCCACCAGTACTGGGCTTGGCTCAGCACCACCAGGGTGGGGGGGAGCTCGGATGCCAGGGTGAGAGGGGCGCGGTCGGGGGTGGGGAGGGCGCCGCGCCGGGGTGGGGGAGAGCCGCCCACTCCCCTACAACACTGCAGCGCCACCTCCATGGATCTCACTCATGCTCCATGGATCTCACCAGGGTAGGGAAGAGGGCCACCGGATTCGCGGGCATTGGGCGCTCCCGGTGGGCGGTGGGTGAGGACGTCGGGGTGGGGGAGGAGCCACCTGGGTGGGGGAGGAGGAAGCCGAGGTGAAGGAGGGCACACGACGGGGTGGGTGAGGGCACCACCACCGCCCAGGGAGGCAGCCATGGACGCGCGTCAGGGTGGTGCGGGGCGCGAGCACAGAAGCGAGGAGGAAGCAAGGAGGAAGCAAGGGATTGGGTGCGGGAGTGAGCAGAGTGAGGTATCCGTCCGTGCAGACGTCTTAATTGGAGCATTATCGTATTTATATTTGTCTTGTCTCTTGATACATTAAAATGAAGACAGTTGTTCATACATCACTTTCTTTTTAAATTCTTGTGTTCCATTCTCCACCCTAATATGTTTTTATGAAGTTGGATAAAATTGAAGGAGGAAATATCTTTATCTCTTAGGCTATTTTGGACGAATTGGAATCTACTTAATGGATTAGGCTATTTGGCTCTGAATTTAACATTCTGCAACTTCTCCAAGTTCACAAATAAGCCTATCTCAAATTCATAGGGTGGGAGATGGAAAGTAATTCTATAGATCACCATGCTAAATTCATGGGGTGATGGATGTACATGCCGTGGTACAACATATGTGTGAAACTTATGCAACATCCAGATAAACACACTTGCAACATGCATCCGAAAAATACAGATGAAACATACCTTTGAAACATCTGAAACATTCGAAACATACGCGTGCAACATACCTCAAAACAATTGCAACATATACAACATGTGCAATATCCCCCGATCTACTTTTGCAACATCCATATGAAACAATTGCAACATACATCTGAAATGTCCGAAACACTTGAAACATACATATGCAACATAGGGGAGGGGAAAGGCTAATTCAATCGATTCCGGTTGTCAGGGTCGGAGATGGCAGCGAGCGGCTGCGCGCGAGCACTAGCCCCACTAGTACCGGGCTTGGCTCAGCGCCACTGGGGTGGGGGGAGCTCGGATGCCGGGGTGAGGGGGCGCTGTCGGGGGTGGGGAGGGCGCCGCGCCGGGGTGGGATAGAGCTTCCCACTCCCCTATAACATCGCAACACCACCTCCATGGATCTCGCTCAGGCTCCATGGATCTCGCCGGGGTAGGGGAGAGGGCCACCGGATTCACGGCATTGGGCGCTCCCGGTGGGCGGTGGGTGAGGACACCGGGGTGAGGGAGGGCGCACGACGGGGTGGGTGAGGGCACCACCGCCGACCAGGGAGGCAGCCATGGACGCGCGTTAGGGTGGTGCGGGGCGGGAGCGCGGAAGCGAGGAGGAAGCAAGGGATTGAGTGTGAGACGTCTGTCCGTGCAGACGTCTTAATTGGAGCATTATCGTATTTATATTTGTCTTGTCTCTTGATACATTAAAATGAAGACAGTTTGTTCATACATCACTTTCTTTTTAAATTCTTGTGTTCCATTCTCCACCCTAATATGTTTTTATGAAGTTGGATAAAATCGAAGGAGGAAATATCTTTATCTCTTAGGCTATTTTGGAGGAATTGGAATCTACTTAATGGATTATGCTATTTTGCTCGGAATTTCACATTCTGCAACTTCTCCAAGCTCACAAATAAGCCTATCTCAAATTCATAGGGTGGGAGATGGAAATTAATTCTATAGATCACCATGCTATATTTTTACTCTGCAACTTATTATAGCATACTCTTCAACTACTTCTTTATAGTAGAAATGTAACATATAATTATGTCCCTTGTATGGCTACTAATAATATACAAATATATTCTATATACAACATATTAGCTTAAGAAATGTAACAATATATTCTATTAATTCAATTCCAAGGATCCAAATGGGGCCTTATATCTTTTATTATTATAACTAAAAAGTGTGAAATACTGCTAGTGAACAAAGAATCTTTGTTGGTCCATCACTGCTAGGTGTGCATGAACCGATAATGCTATGCATGGCTTCACTAGGATCTAAACAATTGGTCGAGATCTGAATGGATGACCCGACAATGGAGCTCACTATCATTGTCAGATTGTGTCACGACCCAATAGTGAAATATCACTGCTATTTGAGTCATGAACCAAAAGTAATAGGGTGGAATATCATTGCCAGTTCTGAAACATAACTTGACAGTGATATACCAATGTTGAGTCATGGCTTGACCCTGCAACGGCATAAGGGCATGACATTGAATCCACCAAACGACCTATTACATTGTTCTCCAGCGTGGATCCCGCTATACCACCATTTCTTCTTATAAATCATGTGTTGGGACATATAATATCGACATTGAGGTCCCATGCTTGTAGCTGCACATGGATTCCATGAAACTACTCATTGCTTTACCATTTGTAGTCTCAATATGTGCTCAATGTGAGAGAAAGGAGAGCTTTCTGGGAGAAAGACCTCCGCATACACCTTCCCTTTGTAGTCAAAATGGTGCACAAGGGGTATCTAGAAGACGGCTAATGAAGATGGAGTCATGCCAAAGCCAATGCTTGCTGGGAGCATGCTAGCGTGTTCCGCCTTCCGCGTTGGTTCTTGGGCTATGTGACGTCTAGGCGAGCGGTATTGGCTCAACACTACTCATAGCCCTAGTGACTTATTCGCCCCCTCTGCCATGCTATGGCACCTCTGAGAACCCACTTAGGGTGCTAGAAAAAAGGTTCGTGAGTTAGTTATTTGAATGTCGCTTCAACCATACATGACTAGTATTCTGTGGACCTATGGCTATTTTGTAACATGTCTATAGGCTTCAACGCTAACATTGGCATAGCTGGGTAAAATTTACTTCCCTGAAAAATGTCTTTATTATTGTATATGTAATTTTTTTAAGATCTTTATCATCGTACACAACTTCCCTGAAAAAAGTTTAGCTAGCTAATTGCTAGAGCTAAATTTTAGCAAGCTAAACTTTAGCTAGCTAAATTTTAGCTAGGGGTGCTTGGATGCACCAGTTAATGGAATTAGCTAGGATTAGCTGGGTTGCAACAGCTAATGGAATTAGCTAGATCCCATTAGCTAGGAGCTCTTTTAGCTGCTAATGGAATGAGGTGTTTGGATGCATCATAGCTAAAATTAGCCAGCTACAATTTAGTTGGTGCTTCCAAATAGGCCCTTATACTAGAGTTTGACTCTTCAATCTGCGTTTTCACGTTTAGGCGAACACTTGACCCTTTTTTCCAAAGAAACAGGAGGGGGGGAAAGCCCCTACTGAAAATTAATTATAGAAACAGCAAAGTACAAAAAACATAGTACAGGGAGTAGGGTACAGGTTACAAAGAGCAAGTGCTGAAGGAACAAAAAAGAGAAGAAAAAAAATAAACAACAAAACAATTAGAGCAAAGTGTTTTGCAGCCATAGAAGGAATGGGATCTCAACTTTCTTTTTGATCCTAAATTTTTAGTTTAGTAGCTCAGCCTTTAAATTGCTTCTGAACTATTCAGAACTGTGTTGTAGGCCTTTGAGGATTGAATCATTCCTTTCAGACCAGATGCACCAACTAACAAGGATGAAGAGGTCCATGAAAAGTGGCAACTGGCAAGTTTAGTTGCGACTTGAATTCCTGAACAACAATGAAGATACTGATGTCTTCAGAGGGTTGACAGGAAAGAATGTTCCAGCACTCCCAAGAGAAGGGACCAGACAAAATTAAAAGTTCTAGAATTTCCAATATGTTTGCAAGGCAGAGAATGCAATTGCAGGATACTAGATGCATGTTCCGCCTTCTCAGGATATTCCTTGTGCTTGTTAGATAATCTACTGCTTCCTTGTGTGAACACACAATAAGGGAAGGCGGCACCAAAAAGGCTCCCTGTTGTGGTACTATAGCCGTTGTAGAGGTAGGCACCGAACGGCTCACCTGCCGAACTGTAGCCACATGCTGGGACAGGCGCAGAAGTTAGTCCTGCTGTGTTATCTAGTCACTGTTGCAGCAGGGCAGCTGTACTAGGACTAGATGGATAGAGTTGTATATATAGTTTGCCACTGCAACTCAACAAAGAGAGTTCAGATTTGCTATCTCCTATACAGGGCTCCGGCCAACGTTGTGCTTGTACTGTGTGTGTATGCTCTGTTCTCCCTCTTCTTCTTGACAGGTCATGTGTTCAGGATGGCTGCACTACACTCCTCCGTTAACTTGATTACTTCAGTGGTGGGCAGTGGTCTCTTATTGTTCAGAATGTCTCTGAGGTACTTTGCATAGGTCGGTACCTGTATGGCATCTAGCAAAGGAATATTAATATATAACTTTTGAATTACCTCTACGAACTTACCAAACTGCTCATCCATTTTGGCTTTTCGATTTCTCCATGGAAACGGTAGGAAGGTGGTGTCATGAAAATCTTGCATCATTTCTTGTGCTTGTGGCTCAACTTCTTCAACTTCATCGTCCTTCTTCTCTTCCTGAACTCGGTGTCTTACCTATCCTCGTTAGATACGGTGGATCACGGGTAGACTTGCCACCTCTTGTAGCTATGGCATTGACCTTTTCAAGGTTAGTAGCAAAAGGTAGAGCAGCGACCAACTAAGCTAATTGAGATTCTATATTTTTATTATAGCTAAGTTGGTCATTTATAGCAGAAAAAACTATCCATTTTAGTGTTTGTGGGGGTATTAACCCCTATACCCTTACGGCTAGGCTTGGGCCGGCCCGGATTAGGGGGTTCAGTCCACTAGAAGACGACGCGTGGCCCAGCCAACCTGTTCGGAATCCCGCGCAATGAATCAAGATAGATTTGGAGATCAAGCAAGATCCAGGTCGGTTAGAATAGGAATCCTTATCCGACCACCTATGGCAATTGTAACTGGCTAGGATTAGTTTCCAGATCTGTAACCCTGCCCCCCGGACTATATAAGGTGGGCAGGGGACCCCTCTAAAAAGCATCTCTCATTGACATACAGCAATACAATCAGACGCAGGACGTAGGTATTACGCCTTTACGGCGGCCGAACCTGGATAAAACCTTGTGTCTGTCTTGCGTTACCATCTTGTTTGTTGCTTGAGCATCTGTCTGCTGATAATCTACTACCTTAGGCATGCCCCTAGGTAGACTGCCGACCATATTTCATCGACAGTGGCACGCCAGGTAGGGGTATGCGTACTGCTCTCCAGGCGAACAAGATGGTCATCATCCCTGGTTCCATGGCTACGCCGAACGGCCTCACGTTCACCATCGACCAGATCACCTGGACCACCGGCTTCGACGACTTCATCGCCATGACCCTAGAGGAGGTGCAGGTTCAATCTGCGCTGACCACTACTTCACCTGCATCGGCTACGGCTTCGACCATGGAGGATCTGGCTCCGACCACGGTGGATCTGGCTCCAACCACGGTGGATCTGGCTCCGACCACACCAGCGTCGTCTTTAGCCACGCTGACAACCCGTCGTCCGCTTCCTCGCTACAAAAGGAGGCAGATCGACAACACCGACTTGCTCGACTCCATCGATCGGGTCGGCACCAAACTTGCCAAAACCCTGGCTCTAGTAAGTTCGATTCAAAGTCAACCTAATGAGCAGGTAACTACGACCCACAACAGATCTACCCGACCAGCTCAGGCCAGTCATCCTGCACGACTTGGTATGGATCTCGTGGTCACATCTACTCCTGAAGGGCGCTCCATCCGTCGCCGGCCAGCCCTTGCGATGGGTCTCCAGCTCTCTGAGCATGAAGCCTCGATGGAAAACCACCAGGTCCAGCCCTACGGCCAGCAGAACTTCGTCAACATGGTCCGAATTGAGGATTATCAAGAAGGATCGGTCCACATAGTTCAAGAGGGTGGCTCAAGCTCCTCGTCCGGCATCGCATCTAATGCCTCCATTCACACCGAGCTCCAGCATCATGATGATGAAGGCGTTGAATACGATCTGGATACCCTAGACCACGCCCCAGGAATCCTACAATTCCCGTCCTTCCCACCAAGGCGAGGAGACTTGATCAATGTCATCAGTAATGACGAACCATCGGCGGTCGGTGAAACAGAACAAGAAAGGCTAGCACGTGAAGCATGCAATATTGACCGGTTTAATCGCCGACAAATTGAAGCCGAGGCAGAAGAGGAGGCCCGACGCATAAGGGTCCAGCCACGCAACCTTAACAATACTTTTGACAGGGTAGGGGATAAGTAGGTCTTTAGGACTCCAAGCACCAACGTAGCTGTTGCTATGGCGACAATGCAACGACTACCCAACACCCTGGAAACATAGGCAGTTTGCGATGACATACAAGCTTACCTGACGGCTGCTATGGCCCAGACCGCAGAGATTGTAAATCAAGCCCGGGCTCCATCTGTCTCAGTCAAATCAAGCCACAGCCGCCAGTACTCAAGTCGCTCACAGCCACCCAACCATCGTGGCTCGCGCAACAATGACCCATCAGACAACCATCAAGGTAGAAACGGTGGCCATGATGGTGGTCGGGATGACAACCGCCGTCGGGAGGACAACCGCCATGATGTTTGGGACAACAACCGCTGAGACAACCACAATAATCGCCACGATAACCATGGTCACAGGGTTAATCAGGATGGCAACCGAGATCGCCGTGATGGCAATAACGATCTCTGCCATTACCTTGGAGGACGCGATCTACGCGATCGCATCAACCAAAGAGCCAACGATCATGCATCACACGAAAGCTATCGCCGTATGGAATATGATACTACCCACGGCCCTCTAGGTTTGAAGTAGTTTACTCCACACCTTCACCAAGTCATATGGCCCAAGAACTTCAAGCTCGAAAAACTTTAGAAGTACGACGGCAAGGAGAACCCTGAATTATGGGTCATGCTCTACGAAACTGCGTGCAGATCAGCCATGACTAATGAGCACGTCATGTCTAACTACTTCCCAGTCGCTGTTGGCCATGCAGGTCACCAATGGCTGGTCAGCTTGCCGGCGAACTACTTTGATTCTTGGCAAGAGCTCAAGCAAGCCTTCATCGACAACTTCATTGCTACTTGCGAGCAACCCGGCAACAAATATGATCTGCAGCGGATTCGAGATCGGAAAGATGAGCCACTGCGCGAGTACGTCTGGCGTTTCTCGAAGATGCGCATCAAGGTCCCATCAATCTCCAACAACAAGGCAATCGAGGCTTTCATCACTGGCCTCCGCTTCCACGACACCCTAAGGGACAAGCTCCTCCGCAAGAGACCTAAATCAGTCACAGTGCTCCTGGCCACTGCTAAGAAATATGCGGACGCCGACGACGCCAAAAAGATAATTATCGAAGAAGCAGCAAGGGTTCCACGCTCCGACCACCCCCCACACCGTGACGACTACCGTGGCAACCATGGTTGGAACAACAATTTTGACCACCGCAACCAGTGCAACAACTCCTGCGACTACCGCGACCAATGTAATCAGTGGCGTAACCGCCATGACGATTACAGGGGCAAATGTGCTCGGGAAGATGACGGCGAGGTCAACACCGTTAAAAAAGGTGGCGGACGTCGTAACTACGAAGAAGACTACGCCAAAGCATTGAAAGGGCCCTGCTAGCTCCATCCTAAGTCAAACCATACCATGGAGAATTGCCACGTTCTCAAGTCTATCTACACATGTCAACAGGCTCCGCATACATCCGGCAAGCCTAACGACGTAGGGGAACAGCGCAATGAGGACAATGACGATGAAGACGTAGATCCTCATCACAAGTACGTCAAGCCAACCAATCACGTGCACACCATCATTGGAGGCAAAGTGTCCATCGAGACCAAACGAGAACGCAAGCTGCTCGCCTGTGCTTGCTTGAACGTGGCCAACACCGACAACCTCATCACCGATCCACGGCTCCCTCCTTGGTCTCACCGCGAGATCTCCTTTAGCAAAAAGGACCAATGGGCCACAATACCTGAACCAAGATGTTTTCCCCTGGTCCTCGATCCTTGTATCAACAAGGTTTAGTTCGACAGAGTGCTGATTAACGGTGGCAGCTCCATCGATATACTGTTCAAGAACAGTCTGCTGGCCCTAAAGATAACCCAAGCAGATCTCAAGCCATACGAGGCACAGTTCTAGGGTGTTCTCCTCGGACAGAGCTCTACACCTCTCGGGCAGATCACACTACCTGTGCAGTTTGGGACCCCGGACCACTTCCGCACCGACTACGTTAACTTCGTGGTCGCTAACTTCGACGGCACCCACCATGCTATCCTTGGTCGACCATCGCTCACCAAGTTCATGGCCATACCTCATTATAGGTATTTGGTGCTCAAGATGCCTACCGAGAAAGGAGTTCTAACTCTCAAGGGCAACATATACGTAGCTTATACCTGCGAGGACGATAGCTTCAAAATAGCAGAGGCTCATGACCTCTCTATTCGCATGGCTAAGACCATGCTCCACGCCAAGAAGACCTCAGCCGACCACCTAGAGATCCTAGAGCTCGAGGCTCCATGCAAGAACATCAAGTCCAAGGACCACAAGGTGATCCAGCTGGTCGACGGTGATCCCAGCAAAACGGCCCTTATCGGGGCCAACCTGGATCCAAAATAGGAAGACGGGCTCGTCAGGTTCTTGAGGAGCAATGTGGATGTGTTCGCATGGAAACCTACTGACATGCCCGGTGTACCTCAGAATTTGATCGAGCACTCCTTGAATGTCAATGGCAAGGCCAAACCTATCAAAGCAGAAGCTACAACGGTTCACTCGCGACAAAAAGGAGGCGATTAGGGTAGAAGTTACATGGCTTTTGGCAGCCAGATTTATCAGAGAAGTGTATCATCCGGAGTGGTTAGCCAACCCAGTTCTTGTATGCAAAAAGAATAATGAATGGAGAATGTGCGTTGATTACACTAATCTCAACAAACATTGCCCTAAGGACCCCTTCGGCTTACCTCGCATAGACAAGGTCATAGATTCAACCGCTGGTTGCGAGCTGCTTTCCTTTCTCGATTGCTACTCTAGTTATCACCAGATTGCTCTCAAAAAGGATGAGCAGATCAAGACATCTTTCATCACGCCTTTCAGCGCCTATTGCTACACGACCATGTTGTTTGGGCTCAAGAATGTTGAGGCTACCTATCAACGCGCCATACAGGCCTGCCTCAAAGACGAGATAAAAGATGACCTCATCGAGGCTTATGTTGATGATGTAGTTGTTAAGACCAAGGAAGCACATACCCTTGTTGATGACCTAGAACGCACACGGTGATCTAGCTGGTCGACGGTGATCCATTTTAGTGTTTATGTTTTCTAGGACCATGTCATTAAAAGCAAGCTTCTTAGAAAAATTCTCATTAATCTTGGCTTGTTCTAAGATCAAGTCTCTCAAGGATGGTTGTTTAGGATTAGAAGAATTATAATAATTACCTGGATACTTACCTTGGTAATTTGACCATTGTTGTTGTTGCCCCCATCGTTGTCTCTGTTGTTGTGGAGCAGAGTTATTGATGACAATATTTGCGTCTTCTTGATATTCAGGGAATTCAACCCCCAAATATTCTCCACATATATTTTGGGAATTGAAAGCATCTTGTATATCTTGACGATCCTTCTTGTAATTGGCTCGCTGTTCAAGCCAATTCAACAAGATGTCTATCTTGTTTGATAGTGCACACACCTCTTCTAGTATTTCTTCACTCTTACTGCATGATTGAATATTGCATTGGGACCAGCCTTGATTAGAGGCTATCTTCTCCATAAGAGTTTCAACTTTTCCAATGGTGAGTGACATAAATGATCCTCCAGTAGTTGCATCAAGTTGTTCACAAGCTTTCTGAATTAATCCATGGTAAAAGCTTTGCATGAGCAACCATTCTTCCATCCCATGATGAGGACAATCTGAAATGTATTCTTGAAAACATTCCTATGCTTCTGGAATGGTTTCTCCTTTTTGCTGTTGGAAGTTGGAAATCTTTCCTCTTAAGGCATTGGTCTTGCCTAAACACTTTGCCCATGTGTTGATGTCTTCTTTATTGGTGTAGAACCAATGCTTCGCTCTTTCCACTAGCAAGAATGGAAACAAGCAGAGTAGTATGATGTCTTGAGCAACGTCCTTGATGACGATTGTGTTGCTTACTTCCAGAAAATTATGGAGATGAGCACTAGCATCTTCATGTGCCTTTCCACTGAATGGAGTAGCTTGCACCATGTTGATGAGACTTGGCTTGAGCTCGAACTCAAGGTTGTTGGTTTTGAGTGTTGGTCCAGTGCGAATGTTCTCAGTGCTTGGAGCAGAGAATTCACGCAGAGTCTTTTTAGCCGTAGCTTCAGAAACTAGTGTTGAGCTTCCTCTTGATTGGTTTGATTGTGATTGATGGAGATTGTTGGTGAATAAGAACCAATCCTATAATGCCCTGTATAAGATATGAACAAAGACAAACAAGGGTAAGCCTGCTAAAGCAGAGGTGCAAAGTTATGATTTCGTCTATAAGTATTTATTTGATTAATTCTCTTAGCCTTGTGCCCCTCCCCGACAACGGCGCCAGAAATGCTTGTTGGCATTCCTTAGCACCACCTTAATACTAAATTATCATCCCTAGCAATGATGCTAGAAATGCGTTGGTTGATAATTATTAATGACACTTGTAAACTCAGAGAAAATCATATATATTAAGTATTTGCAATCGCACAGATAATATACCATTGTAGCATTTCACCTGGGAGTATACCAGGTATCATTATTTATATTTTATCCACAGGGAGGAGCGATGGGGTGGCTGGAGATATTGACAAATATGTATACTTATGACAAGATCATTAACTCTCATGCTATAGCAGGGATAAGTCAAATGATAAATGTAAAGCATTGATAGTATTCCAGA
Source organism: Miscanthus floridulus (assembly GCF_019320115.1). Lineage (NCBI taxonomy): Eukaryota > Viridiplantae > Streptophyta > Magnoliopsida > Poales > Poaceae > Miscanthus > Miscanthus floridulus. Next base: position 49,034,931 of record NC_089587.1, read on the forward strand.
GATAGAAATAGATACTCATAAATATAGTATGACTAGGCAGGAGATTAGTTAAGAGCAAGAGATTTCTAAGTCATTCCATATTTACCAAGTCTTTTGTACACCCAAGTATATAGACTTTCATCTATAGCATAATTAACTCTGTATCTATGCATAAGGAACATTACTAAGGAAGATCAAGAATAGAGCTTGACTCCCTTCGCAACTGGGTTCTACTTGCTCTACAAATGGGGAGTGGACTACAAAGGACTGAACGGGAATGTCACATCCATGATCAACCACATGACCCAGAGTGCAGAATGCATCCGCAGGTAAACAATATTTAACCACCACGCTTACATATTATCGACCACTTAACTCACTCGAGTATTGAGCTAAGCGTTTTGCGAACATATGCATAAATTCATCATCAATCATAACTATATCAAGCATACAACTAGAGCAAACTAAGAACATAATAAATAGCAACATAATATTGAAGTGGCACAAAGTCATAAATAAAGAGGGGTACAATGGATATACCGGCCTCCAGGCGACGAATCTGAAATCCTGAGCAATAGCCCAAACTCTACTTGAACCTTGCTAGCTAGCCTATACTAGAACTTTGAAGATCTAGAGCTCTATTATCTTCTCTCTAGAAACCCTAATTTCTGATCTACTCTTGACTTATGGCAGATTGCAAAGGAGGGGGGGGGGCAGGGGCTGGTATATATAGGCCGGAGCGTCAATTCTGAGCCCTCGGATCAAACCGACTTGAATAAACGACAAAGATGCAATCCTTAAGGCAGCAGAGAACCGACTTAGCAAGGTGGAGACTGACAGGTGGGGCTAGGGACCGGTCGGCCCCACCTGGCGATGCCTCGGCCTCCGCTTCGGTGTGGTGTCTTCTCGAATCCTCTAGAACCTTCTGGGGTAGTTTTAGCTGCGGATAAGTGTGATTTACTTTGACGATTTGATCCTCCTTGTCAGTTTTCTGTATAAACCCTACTAAAAACAAAGATTCACCAAAACTCATGGAAATTGTCAGTTTAATCCCCTAAATCTATATTGGTGATCATTTTCATGCATGATTTCAAGTTATATTGATGGTTCATGATGGATGGTAACTACCATCAACAACATCCTCACACTCTAGCCAGTATCTCCAAGAAAAGGTCAAGGACAAGGAACATCTCTAGACCTCCACATCACTGTTGGCGGTGCTTAACTCACATATTTAACCATCAACACTTGCATAAAATCCTAGCATACATGCACTAAACGTAGAAATAGGGCTTTAGAACTAACAATCTCCACAAGTTTTGGTGTTTGACCATTTGCAGGAGGGCATTCAAGGAATACATAGGAAATACATTCAAAATGCGCAAAGAAACCAAAGCATAACACCATACTGTGCAAAGCAAAAGAGCCTAAGGGGAGAAGGCCTACTTACCAGCAGAATCAGGGCCTGAAAGAGAGGAGAACAAGGACAAACCCAAATCAAATCACTCTTTCTTAGTGAAAGCACTACATAGGCCCACTCTAGAAGCCCTAAGGAATTCACCCACCGAAGAAGGGCCAATTTGGCACCAGTTGGGGGGCAGCCGACCCTAGGGGCTGGCTCCAATCGGCCCAAAGTTTGGTCGGTGGTCTCCCACCTCCTCTCCAACGTCGGTGGAATAGGTATTTGCGGAGGAATTGGTCTAGACAATGGAGGTTTGCCCAAGATAGGAAGGAATCAAGAGAATATGCCATGGGACATTCCCTCTCCTCCACCTATAAAAGGGAGACCACCCCCTCCTCATTACAACACACAAGGAGCAAGAGCACCTCACTTGAGAATCATTCCAAGGGCTTAGGCCCTAGCTAGCTATCTAGAGTTGTGTAGTAGGGAGAGATGTGAGGGAGAGTTTGGGGAAGCGCCAAACTTGTTAGTGTCTCCCCGTCTTGTACCTCAACAAACACATACGCTATACTTCGTTGGGTTCTCCCGCTAAGTGAGTGTTCGTGGTTCTTTTGGTTGTAAAGTCTTTCGATTAGTTAAGCTTTACTCTTACTTGTTTGCGGGTTCATCATTCGCTCTCACAACGGATACTCTAGTAGAGGGCCCTGATAAAGACAGATAACCCTAAGCAATGCTAGAGTAGTAGTCGATAGCGTAGACGTGGTGTCTAGGCTAGAGGCTACCTTCGTTTGCCTCGTCCCCCATGGTTGAGGGGTAGACGGTAGGTGGTGATAGCCCTATCCGTCCGTTGTAATCCCCCACGTCCGGGTTCAATGTAGAGCTATGGGCCGACAATTCTTAGCAGACCAAGTATTCACCGGTGCCCGAAGCAAGCAAGTGGAAGTAGAGTTTATCTATCCTTAGACCCTAGAACCTTAGAATCCATCTCAACCGCTATAAACTCTACCCTTGTGTTGTCCTTGGACAAACTAGCTACAAGAGTACCACTGTTCCAGTGGAAATATGATACCCTGAACACTTCTAGGTGAAATGCTACAATGGTAATTCCGTGCGCTTGCGGAATCTTTCTGTATGCGTTAAGAAATACCAACAATCACCTTCCTAGTATATGAAACCGTCCGAACATCTCCAAACCCTAGACAAAACCCTTCAATTTGTACTTGCATCGCCTTTCGAATATATAAGGGGAGGCATGGGCTCCCATAGATGGGGACAATCGGACTGAGACCAGTTGATCAGATGATCTCACCAAGAACCCTAGACCAATACCGCACTATCCCCTACCACACTCTCTCTTGTTTGAGAATCCCTAACACGAAGAACACCATACTGCTGGATGTAGGGCTTAGAAGACCAAAATAGGATAAATTGCCCGTGTCCCTAAGTGTTTTGAGTGCTTAAGCCACCAAAGGTCCACACATCTACCCTCGGCGGACAACACGATGCTTGTTGTGGTTACAAACCCATGACAATTGTTGAATAGTGTATTCTTTGTTCACCACTGAGGGAATTGCACTTCTTATTTTTAGATAATAAAAACATAGTTAAAATATATAGTATAAAAAGATATGGACTCATTAATGCATGCAAATACGACAAGCTCTAAAAATGGCACCCTACTCTTCTCATGGGAGGGTCGAGGATTTCACAATGCTACCAAATCACCAAAGCCACTTTCTCGTATGCCGCCAAAAGAAAAATTAATAAGCACAATAAATAAGCATATAAAGAAGTTTAATCTGGCTACTACTTAATTCCGTCAATCCCCCCCCCACATCCCCTCCCCCTACCTCGCCAATTCCTTCTACACAGCACCTCTATTCTAGATCTATGGCTTTCTCGGCAAGAACGATTTCAAGGGAGATGGAGGTGCAGATGGGGAAGGGCCCACCATGTTTGAATCCCTTCCTGATGGTAAACCCCCTTTTGCCCCCTCGGTATGTCTCTTCCTGGTCATCCAAGCCTGCACTAGTTTTCCAATCTAGCATGAGCAATGGTCATGGAGCATTAGATTTATGTGGGAAAAGAAAAAGGGGCTGGAAGGTCGTTGATGTGGAGTACTTGTTCAGCAAGATTCTAACTCCAAGCGATGTTGGCAAGCTGAATCGTCTATTGATCCCAAGGCAATGCGCTGAGGAGTGCTTTCCCAAGATTTTAGAGGCCAAGAGTGGTGAAGATGGTGATGATTTCCTCAATTTTGAGGACTTCTCCACAGGGTTAATCTGGCGCTTCCGCTTTTGCCTCTGGAACAATAGCAAGACCTATGTCTTGACCAAGGGCTGGCACGCCTTTATCAAGGAGAAGAATCTCAAGAAAGGTGATGTTTTATCCTTCTACCATGGTGTCGATAAGACTACAAGCACAAACCACTTGTTTATCCATATCAAGCCCCATGCTAGTACCATTTCTCTGCCACATCATGTGCCATGTACGATCTTCTCTCCATCTAGCTTGATGATTGATGATCAGGTCCATGAGAGCCTTGGCTTTGGTACAAGCCATGGAATTGTGCCAGCATCGAAGCCTTTGTCCTTTGGATCTAGGGAGTTGATGCCTCCAACTAATCTGATGCCACAACAATCAACATTTCCTGAATCGACATCACTTGAAATTGTAAGGGCAGAAAAGCGTTTGCGACTATTTGGGGTCGACATTGACATCCCTTCTCATGACTGTGGTGATGAGTCTTGCAGTGGATCCACCAAGAATGCTGCTTCAATTGTCCTGAACATTTTGGATGAATAAATCACTCTATAGTTCTAGGTGGTGCTACTATGTTGTTTCTACATCATTAAGTGCTATATATTGTAAACCAAAGTTGTTGGTTACTTTATCTTACTATTTCTGGGATTATAATCTATCATAAACTTTGTATGTTTCCTTGACTTGTCTATCTATCTATGTGTTGTCTATTTATTTATATCCATCTAACGAATAAAGCTTCAAATACACAAAGCCAATAAAACTATTGTTATTTGCATCAATATGTTAGGTAAACCTTAAATAGTTAAATGAGCCTTGTGAAGCTGAAGGTGATATTTAGATATTTTACTTTCACTTTAGAAGATTTTCATCTATTTATATACATGTGTGGTAACAAATTAAGTGTTCAATTTCTTGTTGTGTAAAATACCATATATGTTCCCTGCATGATAAATTTTGGACATTGTTATCTATTTTCACGATTTTATCTTTTATTGCCAAGGGAAGCACAAATAATATTTTTAATGGAATGGTAGAAATAGTTTTCTATATGTGCAAGATCCTTATTGATATATATGTTTATGATTTGGTTACAATCGGATTTGAGTTGAATTAGGGGTTAGGATAGATTTTGAGTTGGACTCTATATCCTGGGGACATAAATATGAGCCCAACCATGTTTTTTAATGGAAAATCCCAACCCTGTTGTAAAAAAGAGATGACTTAGTGACAGGTTTGGGTGGTGACAAGGCCACAAGAGCACTCAGATACCAGTGTAACTGTTGTTTATGTGGACACGCTCTCATAGTCATGCCTCATGGATGCAGGCAAACAGCTGAACCTATTTTCAAAGCATCGTGCCTCAATATTATTTTTGTTTGTGCATTTTCTTCCATGATATTTATGCTTTCGTGTTCTTAGGTATTAGGTTTGTAGAATATTTTATTGAGCATGTACTCTAACAAGTGGTATCAAAACCCTGTTGTAACAAAGACATGACTTAGTGACACGTTTGGGTGGTGACAAGGCCACAAGAGCACTCAGATACCAGTGTAACTGTTGTTTACGTGGACAAACTCTCATAGTCATGCCTCGAGGATGCATGCAAACAGCTGAGTCTGTTTTCAAAGCATTGTGCTTCAATATTGTTTTTGATTGTGTATTTTCTTCCATGATATTTATGCTTTGGTGTTCTTAGGTTATTAGATTTTTAGAATATTTTATTGAGCATGTACTCTAACAAGTGGTACCAAAACCCAATATCTCATTTTTTTCTCAATCCTATGTGTCGCTGCTGATTTCGGAACTTGGTACGCACATAGCTGAAACACATACCAATTTTTTTTTATTGTTTAACTTTTTTTCCTAAAATGTATTCACATTTATATCCCTGGATGTTTAATTTGCGTTTTTGGACCCTAGGGTCGGCGCCGTGGTCTATGGCGCCAAGGTAACATGTCTCGGCGCCGTAGACCATGGCGCTGAGCCTCGATATCTAAATGGCGTGGCAGGACGATGTGGTGCTAATGTGGCCGGGCTCGGCGCGCCGTGGACTATGTCATCAGGCTCGGTTTCTATAGTCCTCTGCTCAGCACCATATCTTGAGCCTCGACCTTATCTTCTATTTCCAAGACCGCTAGGCTAGCTGCTAGTTGTAGTAGCTGTCATAGTCCTGAACATAGCCCCTCCATCTCATGAGCAAAGCAAAATATGTTTTTTTAGTTCTTCAGGAAGTTGGATAAAGCTGGAAATACTAGCTTCTTCCAATCCAATTTCTCTGTTATCTTCCCTGAAAAAATGTTTTACCGAATGTTTTTGAAAATAGTTTTAGCTTCAGTGCTGAAGCTACTTCATGATACTGAAAATTTTACTTCACTAATGAAGCTGAGCTGTACCAAATAAGCTCTCATTTAATTCATTTGCTGCTGGTTTGACTAGATTCACTCAAAGCTTTACTAGTGAGTGGTGACTATATACGATTTAATATTGGAGCAAGTTTTGATGAATGCAAATTCAGATTTGAACTCTTTACTTTGTATTCGTATTCAAGAATATTTATATTCGTAATTATATGTCACAAAGAAATTTAATGTATTCAGATATCCGAATTACATCCGTATTATTTTCACTTTTCGAAGAGTCAAACATTTTTAACTTCGACTAGATACATAAAAAAGTTATTAGTATTTATGGTACATGATAAGTATTATTAGATTAATTATAAAATATATTTTTGTAATAAACTTAAAATTTTGACTAACCCAAAGCGGACACTTATTTCTAGATAGAGAGAATAGGTGAGAGATGAGACATATGCATACTCTACCTGATGTGGGCCGTGGGGAAAGGAGATGCACAAAAAATAGGAGATTGGATAGATCCATATGCGCACACACATGATGAAGTGAAGCAGGCTATAACTACTGCATGCAGCCATGAGCCAAGCACGCTACTCACCTCTCAGCTAGTACAAGTCTACTAGAGCTAGCATTCATGAGCTTGCTTTGATTCCTTCTTCGACGCCAAAGGCAGAAAGCTTACACAGGCCACGTCTTTTCCGATCCTGTACATGGCCGACGCGTGGGGTAATATCGCCGAGCCTTGTCCACGTCAACGCCACGATAGATGTCCACGCTCTCAGCGCCTCCAACCTTGGCACCGTGGCCCTCAACATCGAGACGTAGTACCATGGCACCGTGGGTCATGGACCCCCTATGTCCAAAAACGAAAATAAAACATCCAATGGTCTAAATGTGAATGTTTTTTTTAAAAATAAACTAAAAAATAATAAATACAGAAACACATACGGATCAATATTTTTTGCGAGAATGTACATATCAAATTACTAGCAGATGCCCGTGCGTTGCTACGGGAGAGCCTCAATTTTTTCTATGCAAAAGAGTATAAAAAAAGAAACTACATGTAAATATATCTTTGAGATCTCATTGAAGTAGAATGTCAAACAACAACAGACAGGACACCTGAAGTGCTAACCAGTTGATATTGTCCAACTCCAGTTTTGGCCTGTGCATAGTTCTCAAATTATTGCGAGGTTGCTTTACAACCATAGCTCTGTACAGATTCGTGGATACCTTGGAATACCACGATATTTGAGGATGGAATTTAATCAGCACCAGCGTAAAAGTGTTCTGATTATCTTCTTCCCTAGCTATGCAATCTGACCCACCTTCCTCCATATCTCCATTGACTGAAATGAACCACAGCATAGGTAGGAAATCCAACGATAAAAATCCTGAAACATAAATCCTGCCCACCACCACAAGCACTCACTCGAATAAACGTAACTTTTGACAGAAGTGTCAATGTGGTCATGCTTCACCAGCTGCGACACCATCATCCTGCCTAACATTGTAGCCACCTGCATTGATCGATGATAAGTAAGGTCCCTTGCATCCTAATAACTGATACAAATATGTTAGTTGCGCAGATAATAGGAACACAGAAGATAAAATTGAAACATGGTATAATATCAAAATTTCAGCTTCATTGACTTAGGATCCAGGATACTGAAACTCAATCAGTTTGGCATATGAAAATGTTTCTTCACATGCAAAAGGACTTATTTAAGGATAAGGTGTAAAGTCCGCAAAACAAACTGAGCTTGGACTATTGCGGGAGATAGGTAATAGTGCCAGGCAAGACTACCGGCCAGCCTGGGCTATGCCAGGCAAGTCTGCTACCATTTGGTTCTACCCGCAACAGTCCAATCCAATATGGGTTGGACAGAGTCTCGCATCTAATCAAAATGGCCTTGGCCATGGGCTGAGGAGGAAACTGATGTGCCTAGCTGTGGCTTTGGTGCTGTGTGCACCTGTACTCCACCAAATTACTAACATCCATGTTTTGGAGACTTATTATTAACTAGGGGAATTACAACAGAAATTCCAGGTTAAAGTGCCTAATGTTGGAGACATATGCCCAATAGTCAGCCCACTTGGCCCATGAGGTTGGCCCATTAGCATCTCATATAAATGCTAATCACCGGCCAGGAGGGGATTAACCCTAATACCAGATAGCCTCCACATACGTGAGAGCCTGGCCGCCGCCCTTGTGCGTGAGGACGTACAGGAGGCTGCCGCAAAGGCTCCTGCGGTGGTGTTTCATCTGCTGCAGTCCACGTGCGTCGACGAGCGCTAGTACGCTACGTCGCCGCCATTCTCCTCTCCGTACGCGTGGACGTCCATAGAGGTACTGCTGCGTAGCGCACTATGTCGTACTGTACGACTACTTCCTCGACGTCGACTATATCGACTACGCACGTTTCGCCAAGTCTTCCGCTGCGCCGCACATCGGGAAGGTACAATCTATGATCATTTACATGCAAGTGATCCTGTTTTTTACACAGTTATTAATTTGTGCTAGCGTGTAGCCCTCCGCGTATCCCAACAGTGGTATCAGAGCCGTGCTTGCGTTGTTTTTTATCTAGATTATTTTAATGCAGTTGGCTGTAGAATAGATCGTTTTAATGGATAACATTATGCGTGTATTGGATTGCTTTACCCCGTTTTTGCTTCCTCATTATGTGACTGGCTAATCGGCCATATTTACGACGGCGCACGAGCATCGCGCGGCTGACCACGAGGTTGTGAATTTATATAGCGAAGCGGTTGATACACAACTGTATGGCTATTCCGGCTAGAACGCTATGCTTGTTAATTTGTAGCAGCATGCAAAATATCTGTTCTATTCGTCATCGGCTGGCAGAGCCAAATTGCATGTTTTAAAAATATATATACCCATAACGTGGTTCGTAGAAACGTCTATCTCGTTTTTATAGAGAATGATGTGATGGTATGGCCTCAAAATCATATGTGTTGATCTGTGTGTAATATTTGGTGCAGCCTGTGTGTCACTATTTATTACAACTGGGTTGAGGTTGTTCGTTTATTGTATTCGGCCTGCGAGTCGTCCTATGGAGTGCTCATGTGATGTAATTTACATTTTAATTTGCTATTAGTATGTAATAGGCAAATTAAATTATGTAATTTATCGACATGAGGTAAGGTGACTCGGCGACCACACCGTCCAGAAGAGGGCGTTGAAATTAAGACGCCTAGGAGTAGGCATCCTCACCCGTTGCTGGCGGTCGCCTAGACGCGCTAAGTTTCATTGAATGAAAAGAGGCCATACTATCACAATAATTTGATTATATGTGATATTTATATTTATACACTGCCTGTGATGAATATAAAAATCCGTCATAAAAATTAAGTTTTTATGCCCTTCCAACAACTGCACCTTTTGGGTCTTGTTAGTAGGTGATGGGTCTGTCAAAGCAGGGCGCCATCTTCTACCTTGATCTATTGGGTGGTGTCGGACACCACAGCATAGTGTTGGTTTACTTGACGAAACTATCAAGTTAGACTTGGGTTTTGAGGCATAGCGTTGGAAGCCAAGATATATGATATCAACCAACGAACAAGAGTCGCATTGGATGCGATTGGCGAGCGTTGCCTACTTAGTTCACTATGATGCTAGCGGCGATGCCAAAGCTCACTAGTTCCATAGGGAACGTGGGGTCTCGTCCCACTATGCAATGTCAAGGGACATTCACAAAACATAGTGGGGTTTCTTTTATTAAAAATGTTTTAATGAAAGTAGTGCTAACCGTTGCATATCTCTGTTGTTGTAGAAAATGTCAAGCAACTCGAGTTTTAATTTGCGATCGATCCTAGAGAATTGTTCTTAGGCAAGAAAAGAAAGAGTACGTTCTTGATACGCCTTACCCGGATGAGGCTCAGAATTTCACGCACAACACTAATATGTATCGTGCTTATGTGAAGCACACTGATGACGCTGTGGATGTGCAGTGTCTGATGCTTGCTTGCATGAACTCTAAGTTGTAGAAGCAATATGAGAGCACCAACCCGCACGATATGATCGTGGGGCTGCGTGGCATGTTTGAAAACCAGGCAAGGGTTGATAGGTTTAACACCTCTAAATCTATGGAGAAGACACCATATGAGATATGGACTGGGAAACATCCTAGTTTGCCATTCTTAAAGATTTGGGGATGCGATGCCTACGTTAATCGTTTGACGCCAACAAAGCTCTAGCCCAGATCTGATAAGTGTATCTTTGTGGGATATCCTAGGGAAACCAAAGGATATTATTTCTACAACCGCCAAGAGAACAAAGTGTTTGTTGCTCGGAATGCGGTCTTTCTTGAGAAAGAGTTTTTCTCAAAAGAAATTAGTGGGAGCACAGTGCGACTCGAAGAGGTTCGAGAAACACAAGAAAATGTTCTAGTTTCCACTAATGAGGAGGTGCAGCAAGATGAGCCGGCAATCGTCGCTGACCAACATGCTGAACCCCAACCACGAAGGTTAATACGGGCACGTCGCGCACATGAAAAGTACACGTTAATAACTATGGGGCAGCGTGACATCTTGTTGTTGGACAATGAAGAGCCAAACACTTACACAGAGGCGGTAATGGGACCGAATTCCAAGAGATGGCTTGAAGCCATGAGATTCGAAATGGAGTCCATGAGAGATAATCAGGTTTGGAACCTGGTTGATCCACCCAATGGCGTGAGGGCCATTGAGTGTAAATGGATTTTCAAGAAAAAGAGAGACGCCGATGGAAATGTTCACATCTACAAAGCAAGACTGGTAGCAAAAGGTTTTCGTCAAATTCAAGGTGTTGATTATGATGAAACATTTTCACCTGTCGCTATGCTAAAGTCTATCCGGATCCTTCAAGCAATTGCCACGTATTATGACTATGAGATTTAGCAAATGGACGTCAAAATGGCTTTCCTTAATGGAAACCTAAGTGAGGATGTGTACATGACACAACCTGAAGGTTTTGTCGACCAACAAAATGCTAGAAAAGTTTGTAGACTCATGAAGTCTATATATGGGCTGAAGCAAGCATCCCGGAGCTAGAATCTTTGTTTTGATGAGGAACTTAAATCGTTTGGCTTCTCAAAAAATGAAGCAGACCCATGTGTTTACAAGAAAGTTAGTGGGAGCGCACTCATGTTTCTGGTCTTGTATGTGGATGACATACTACTGATTGGGAATAATATTCCACTAATGGAGGAAGTTAAGACCTCATTGAGAAAGAGTTTCTCTATGAAGGACCTTGGAGAAGCATCCTACATTTTGGGTATAAAGATCTATAGGGATAGGTCTAAGTGCTTAATTGGATTAAGTGAAAGCACGTACATTGACAAGGTGTTGAATAGGTTCAACATGATTGAGTCCAAAAAGGGATTCATACCTATGTCACATGGTGTAACCTTGAGTGATACTCAGTGTGCCTCGACGCCTGATGAGCAAGAAAGGATGAGTAGAGTGCCTTATGCTTCGGCTATTGGCTCTATTATGTTTGCCATGATATGCACACGGCTAGCTATTTCATATGCTCTAAGTGTTACGAGCAGGTACCAATCAAACCCAGGTGATGCTCACTGGGTAGCAGTTAAAAATATCCTTAAGTACTTACAAAGAACTAAGGATCAGTTCCTAGTCTATGGAGGTTCTGAAGAGTTCATTGTAAATGGTTACACTGATGACGGCTTCCAAACCGACAAGGACGATAGCCAATCATAGTTAGGATATGTCATCTGCCTCAATGGTGGGGTAGTGAGTTGGAAAAGTTCCAAGCAAGAGACGGTCGTAGATTCAGCAACAGAAGCTGAGTATGTCGTGGCTTCAGAAGCTGCAAAGGAAGTTGTATGGATCAAAAAAATTATTTTTGAGTTGGGTGTGGTCCCTAACTGCTCTAGTCCGATAGACCTCTATTGTGACAATAATGGTGCTATTGCATAAGAAAAGGAGCCTAGGTCGCACCAAAAATCCAAGCATATACTGCGGCGCTATCACCTGATCCGAGAGATCGTTAATCGAGGAGATGTGAAGATATGCAAGGTGCACACTGACCTGAACATGGCAGATCCGTTGACCAAGCCGCTACCACAAGAAAAGCATGAGATACACATAAGAGCGATGGGCATAAGATGCTGGCATGATTAACTCTAATGTGAGTGGGAGGCTTATGATGATGTATACCTTAACGATTGTCATAGGATGATGACATCATGTTAACATTTGTAATTTGCATGTTTCAGTGAGATGTTCCATGACATTTTTTTTCATTATATGTGATTAACGAATGTGTGATTCATTAGTGAAACTCCATGATTTAAATTGAAGACGTACTAAATGAGATCCCCAACTTCTATCCGTCATGTGGGACTGTGATGTAGAGATAAGTTGGTACATGTGTTGGGTGGATGATCACGTTTCACGGGTCATAGCGATATTGGATATTTCACCAACGATGTAGATATGTGTTGGGAACACAGTGTCAAATCGACCCACTATGAGACACCGTGAATATGTGCTATCGGTTTGTCTCACAAATGACACACATACTAACGTCCTCTGACCTGAGATCGACGTAGTCTCGGATTGTGTAAATCATACTTTGGGGCTTCCAAACACTACTCCATAACTGGGTAGTCATAAAAGTAGCTTGTGGGTATGATCTAAAGCAAGTCGAAGGGTGCGTCGAGTCAAGATGGGATCTGCCCCTCCTGTATCAAGGGGAGACTCCTCTGGGCCCTCTCGATGTATCAAGGAGAGACTCCTCTGGGCCCTCTCGATGTGTAGGAACTGAAAGTGCATGGCCATGCCCTGACTAATGGTTAGTCGATAAATAAAGTTCTGCACGGAGCGAGAAATGGCTGGGAATCAAGGGTAGCACTTCACTCGCCTTGTACTTGGCTAGGTGTCGGGTGACAGAAGGACCTAGTAAGGGCGAGTGTTATAGGTTGTGTAAGATATGATCTTCGTGGACTTTTGGGAGTTAGTATGCCTTGCTAGAGGCCAATGCTAACTATTGATCGGAAATAGTTTCCTCGTCATGACCATTGGTTCCATGAACCTATGGGGTCACACACTTAAGGAGAAAGAACACAAAGGACAAATGGATCAATTGGATTGAATCCAGGATATTGCAGTACATGGTTATAATGGTTGGTGGACTCTTGTGCAAGTGGAAGATTGTTGGAGACATATGCCCAATAGTCAGCCCACTTGGCCCATGATGTTGGCCCATTAGCATCTCATATAAATGCTAATCACCGGCCAGGAGGGGATTAACCCTAATACCAGATAGCCTCCACATACATGAGAGCCTGGCCGCAGCCCTTGTGCGTGAGGACCTACAGGAGGCTACCGCAAAGGCTCCTGTGGTGGTGTTTCATCTGCTGCAGTCCACGTGTGTCGACGAGCGCTGGCACGCTATGTCGCCGCCGTTCTCCTCTCCTTACGTGTGGACGTTCATAGAGGTGCTGCTGCGCTGCGCACTACGTCGTACTGTACGACTACTTCCTCGACGTCGACTACATCAACTACGCGCGTTTCACCAAGTTTTCCACAGTGCCGCGCGTCGGGAAGGTACAATCTATGATCATCTACATGCAAGTGATCCTATTTTTACGCAGTTATTAATTTGTGCTAGCGTGTAGCCATCCGCGCATCCCAACACCTAATAGCTCCCCATGAAGCTTTATTGTTGTGAATTTAAAAAACACATGATTAAGACATCCAAACAACCCATAATTAGAATGGATCAGGCAAATGAACAACCTACCCTGGGCATAACAAAGAGTTGATGAACCATCTGACAGCATTCCAACCAAAACCAACTCAGAAAAAGAAGGCCTGATGAAATTTCTTCCATGTGCCTGGAGGTCCATAAAGGAGAAAAATAGGTGAAGTACTTTGCTGTAAATAATCTCTAAATGCATTCAGTGGAATGAAATAACAAAAACCATCTTCATCAATAAACATTAAGGTAAGGTAGAGATGGAAAATAACAACATATGCATAACAGCACAGTGCCCAATTGTTGAACGGAAAGTTATTACAATATGAAATGTATAAATAATTAGCTCTAAGCAAGACCAAATGCATTGTTTCAACCACAATACAATTAACTGAGTCTATAAAAACCAGTGCATCTCAAAAAACAACTCTCTCATCTCTGGATTTGACATTTTGAGTCAACTACTTTCTCATGCTTTGCAAGTCACTCAGAGTCAGGCCATATATTGTTAAAAAAATAGTGCCCTGAAGCTTGTGATTATCAGGTGATAAGTTGTTCCAAAAAACATAATTGGATTGCAAGTAAGCTTTCAGTCCTGTAAACAAACCTAAGGACCATGTATTTTGCTACTGGAAATTAAAATCCGTCAATTATAAAGCTATTCAACTTTAGAATAATATCGTAGAAATTAATGTATTTGAGTATTGACCATAAAATCGTAGAAAGAATAGTAAAATTTGAACAAATATATTGAATATAGCTAGCTAATTGGATTGCAAGTGCATTCCTGTATATTGAACCGAGGTGTAATGCAAGATAATCATATATACTGAGTCTAATTTATAGGAGAGCATACCTTTCATAGCGTCAAGAATGTCTTGGATGCTGCAATAAGAGGAAACATGCATCGCCATCAGGTAAGAATTTAGCAGATCCCTGTTTTTGGGCCTCGTAGGATTGAAAATAAATTGGGACAGATCTGGAAACTCTTCAATTTCAATTCGCACAAATGGAGCACGACCAAAATAAATCAAAGGGAAGGAGAACATTTCATTGTAAGGTAAAAAAACAAACTAAAAATTCTACAGAAATTTTATGCATAATGTACCTAGAGTATTTAATTCTACAGTACCATATGGGTATTCTCAATAGTGCAGTTCCTAATTTGGTAAGTAAATTAGTATTGACACCCATTTGATAATATATTGTTTAGGGAAAAAGTAGAAACAAGGTTTTTGGGTGGAATCAGATCAAATCGAATTGAACAGGTATTTTCGG
Source organism: Miscanthus floridulus (assembly GCF_019320115.1). Classification (NCBI taxonomy): domain Eukaryota; kingdom Viridiplantae; phylum Streptophyta; class Magnoliopsida; order Poales; family Poaceae; genus Miscanthus; species Miscanthus floridulus. The sequence goes on from NC_089587.1 coordinate 49,049,935, forward strand.
AGCTTACCCCTTGATTACCGTCCATGGTGCAGTTCTAGACCGTGAGTGTTAGTACCAGCATATAGGAGAAGCAAATCGAAGTAGTTCAGAGAACCGAGCTAGGCTCGGGTGGCTAGCAGAGCCAGGTGTGCTCGCTGCTGGCGTGTGAATCGAGTCATGTCTCTCACCGGGATTTATTCCAAAAATAATCTACATCCTCTATCGCGTGGAGCCACAAAGGGATTGCGATGCTCCCGTTGCCTACGGAGTCATGGAAGGTCCCGGTGATCTCAAGAAGAACATGCTCGTCCAATCTGCCTATTGTTGTAGATCTAATTGTGTATGCATGGTGTGTGTGGGGTTTGTGTGGGTAGTGTGGGCGTGTGTGTTCGTGCATAAACAGATACTACAGCTGTACCCAGATGAGAGGCTTTAAAAAAAATCGAAGTAGTTCAGATTCAGAAGAACATAGAACAAAGAAGTGCTTGAGTACATAGTATTTGGTTCATATATTTCTTAAACTCTCTCATCTCTCGCCATCTAGACTTATACTAGTTCGATACGGCTCTTCTCCAGCTGGCTGCGGCTTCACGCCCATTCTGGGCCCTAGGTCCTTGCGTTGGGCCATCGCTCTCTTGTGCTCCGCCTTGGCCCATCTTCATTGCTGGTACCGCGCACGTCTTCAGCGCCAGTCATAGCTCGAAATGTCAATGGGGAATTCCCCGTCGGGGGTTACTGCCCCATCCCCGTCCCCACGGGGGCAAATTTCTCCTGTCCTCGTCCCCGTCCCCGTCCCTGTGAAGGCTCGTGGGGAGCACTTCTTCCCCATCCTCGTCCCCACTCTGGGATTTAATCCCCGCGGGGATCCCCATCCCGGCATCACCAGTATACATGATAGCAAAATAGGCATTTAGCAAAGTAAGACAATAGATTTCAAATTCACCATCAGTGCATCACCAACTAGGAATCCAACATAGTTTGCTTGGCACAATAGCACAAAAGTAGCAACATAAGTTTACAAGTTCATGGGCTCATAGGCATTACAACACAAAATGACAAGTTCATAACAATCTTGGAGGCGGGGAGGGCGAAGCCATGGTGGCCGATTGTGAAGGCTATGCGGGTGCGTCTCCCGTGATGCTCTACAGGCCCTGGTGGTGTGGATCCGATGGTGAGCTGCTGGAGAGGAGCGAGCGCGACCATGAGAAGCAGCTACAAGCTAGCCAGCCCCCATCTCCGGTGAGCGTCTGGTCCTCTTTCCCGTCTCTGGTGACTGCAAGTGGTCGGTTGCTGGAGGTGGAGTGGCCGCGGTGCTGGGTTTGCGTCTCTACGAGTCGCGACTCACGATAGGGAGCGACAACGCCGGGGGGGGGGATTGGGAACGAATGGAAAGGATAAGGTTAGGGTTATAAATTGCCTTATATATGTACGCAGGAATTAGGCCTTAAACATTTCGGGTCCCCGCAGGGAACGGGGACGGGGGCATGTATACCATCCCCGTCCCCGTCATATCCGATGGGGATGATTTTTCCCCATTTAATTCCCCATAGTGAGAAGATTTGTACCATCTTCGTTCCCTAATGGGTGAATTCCCGATGGGGACTCGGGGAACGGGCCTCGTTGACATCTTTAGTCATAGCTGCACCGCTCCTGGACTGCTGACAGTGAGTTCCAAGGTTGCCATGCGCGGGCTCGTGGCCATCGTTGTCTCCTTGGTAGCCACGAACAGATGAACTACCCCCACCACGGACATCATGGTACTGGTAGCTGCCGCCAATACCACAACTTTTGGATAGCCGCCACAACCACAGCCACAACCTCGGCCCATGGATGCCGCAGCTGCCCGCCATGGACTACAGGAATCAAGGTCTGAAGGAGGACGCCGCGAATCTCCTGCTCGGTGGAGAATGTGATGAAGCCGAGGTCGTATCTATGCTGCCCCTACCGCCGATGCCCGCTCTGCAGCCCTTCGTGCCTCCACGGCGATGAAGGCGCATGGATCCGAGGGCACTCTTGCTCTGTGTTGAGGAGGCGACGGCGCAGAGCAGGGCGGGGTGGCTGCGGCGAGGGCAAGTCGAAGCGGGGAGGGGACTCTTTCTTTAGTAGAGAAGGGAGTAGCGCCGGCTCGCCTGCTCTGCGAGGCCTGCCTCGTGCGCTGGCGACGCGGCGTGGAGGGAGTCCTGGTTGGGGAGGGCAATAGGGACAGGCGGCGCTTAGGGCGGCGCTCCTTCTCCTTCTCCTTCTAGGCGCTCCGTCCTCAGAGCAGTGAATGACGCGCGTCGCGGGACATGGTTGTGCGAAGGCGGCGCGGGACAGGACGCGGCGGCGACACGAGTGGACGCTAGGACCGAGCAGAGTGCGTGGGGCGTAGGGGAGGACAGGCTGCGTGGGAGGATGCAGGAGGAGATTGGGGCGGTGACCGGGCGGCGGCGACGAAGCGGAGCGCAGGGAGAATAGATTGGGGGCATGGCCCACATGTCGGCGCAAATAGGAGTTACTGACGTGGCCTGGGGTAGCGGCTTCACCACGGCTACTGAACGGTCATGTTTCCTCTTTTTAGGAGTAGAGATTTAGCGTGGGAGATAACCTACAAGGTAAATCCAAGAATGTACTGCACGTTCGAGAATAATTTTAAGGAAAAATTATTTTTAATTTTCAACATGCTTATATGTTACTAATAATACCCTTAAAAGTGCAGGTATACATCGAGACTCTTAGGCCGTTTTTGTGACGCAGAGATTTTATAGGAATCATAAATTATGTATTAATTAATTAATTTTTATAGAAAAACACAGGAAATATGAGAAATTTTCATGTTTCAAATGGGTCATCGAGACTCCCAGGAGCTCTTTTTACCACACTGTGGGACGACACTCTTTCTTTTGCTAAAAAAATCAATATAGGGTTTTACAAAACTCCTGAATGTGCTATAACTTAGCTCATAAACTTGGCCTATAGCCAAATACTTAGCTTTATTATTGAGCTTGCTCCGATAACCGTGCATTCTTGGAAATTGTATGTTTGAGACAACAATCCCAGCCAGGAACATGCATGATTTTGTTTTGTTCTAATAGGAACACGCTGTTTAGTTACATATATATTATTCTTTCAAAATAAGTGCACTTTAAGTTACAACATAAGTCAAACATTATTAAGTTTAACCATATTTACTACAAAATATATCAAATTTTATAAAACTAAATAAGTATTATTAGATAGATTTATCATTAAATATATTTTGTTATATAGTGAAATAGGTACAGGACAAATTAACCACGTAGAAGAGGAAGGAGAAAGAAAGAAACTGATGAGTTATGCGCTTAATGACCACATCAGTGGTCGTGGTTTATTTTCATCCACTCAAGGCCTTGTTTGGCTACACCCATATCCACCTCATTCCATTTTTTTTAGATTACACGGTAACATCAGACACTCACGATGTACGCATACTCACCCATATGAACACACGCACGTAAATCATACCCCTATGAGCACCTTCAAAGATGGTAGATTGGACAATCAATCCTAACACGTACAAAGAATGAGATGGATATGAGTATAATCAAACAAGGCCTAATGTTGGAGCAATACATACTATGATGTATTCTTTGTGGCGAAAAACAAATAATTTCAGCCATGGGAAGAGAAGCTAATTTTTTGTTGCGGAATAATAAGTTATGAGCAGTTTACAATTAACTGTGCATTTTTTCTTGAACAGTTAGTTAGACTATTTTACATTTAACCTGGTCCGGCTGCCTCCACCGCCGCCAGGACCCGAACCGCCCAGCCACCGTCCCCACCGTTTGACCTACCTACCTCCCCGGGCCCCTCCTTTTTTCTAATAAGGTCGCCAGAGTTGGGAGAGACAGAGGAGAAGCTCGCCGAAGCTGGGAGATAGAGAGGAGGAGCTCGCCGGAACCCTAAGTCGCAGATCGAGAAGGAGGAGGAGGAGGAGGGCCTATCTCGCCGGCGCCACATGGGGAGAGAGGGAGACGCGAGCGCATGGGCATGGGGCCGCCGGCACGTGGGAGCCGACGCAGGGCGCAGGCCACTGGCTCATGGGAGTAGGCGCGGGGCGCCTGAACGCGTCCTCCGTCTCAGACTACTGAGATGTAGGAAATGTGAAAAACGATATGTAGTGCCTGTAGCAACGCACAGTATTAATTTATTATTAGCTAAACTCGCTCCATTCCATTCTTATTGTCTGATCGATCAAGTGGATGGAAGTTGGGAACCGTTCAAAAGTTTTGCTGGCTACATAGTTTTAGCTATGTTTTTAAAACTTGCTTGACTTCTCTAACACTTCCACCAAAAGAAGAGGGTGGGAATCTTTTAGCTGCAAGAACCCTTGGCTCTTCTTTACCTGGTCCATCCTATGCGAAGTGCTCATGAAGTCGATGCAGGCATCCTTAAGCGTGCCGCAGTGGTGTCGATCAGCCAGCCCCAACATATCCGCCACGTTGTTGACGTCAAGCCTCTTGGAAAGAATGCGCTCGCAGATGAGCTTCAGCCGCTCCACGCTGTAACGGTCTGCGGCCGTGAGCAGCTCCCAAACCTGCTTGTCATTGTCCTGGCTGCCTTCTTCCTCGCCTTGTTGGTTGCTGCTGCTCGCCGGCGAAGAGTCGGTGTAGATGTAACGGAGCAAAGCCCTGAACGTGTCGGCAGTCATGGCGCTGATCTCGATGGGCTGCTCCCCACTCTCCTTCATCTCCCCATAGAGCTGCGCTTTGAAGACGCGTGATCGCATGGCGAGCACGATCTTGTGCGCCGGGATGAGCTCACCGTCGACGGAGAAGGTGACGTCCGCGCCCTCCCTTGTCTCCAGGACCTCGCCGAGCTGGTCCAGCATGTCCGACGGTGGCACGTCGTCAATCTGACTGCCTATTGTCGTCTCAGGATCGTCCTCCGGGACGATCGTGACCGTGATCTGCAAGACGAGCCGGCCGCTGTCATCGACATACCAAAAGCACCGGTCGCTCAGGAAGACATAGTCCAGGTCCCAGCGGATGTCCTCCGACGACACAAAATACTGCGGTGGCGAACTGTACAGCGTAGTCGGGAGCAGGGAGCTGCGTAGTGGGTCGATGACGCTGAGCTCCCAGGACGCTTTCACCTTGACGCCTCTGGACCAGAGATGCAGGCTCATGGACAGGCACGTGTTGCCGCCGTAGATCTTGCGGCAGACGAATCGGGCGGACCAGTAGTGGCGGCCGGTGGCGAAGACGTTGGACTCGATGCCGCCGGGCGGGAGAACCACATGCGCGTAGCCGCCGATGGGGTGATGGATGTACACGCCGTGGTACAACACCGTCGCCGACCCCGTAACAAGGTCCATGGTCGATGGATCCGGCAGGCGAGTTGCTTGAAACACCGGTCCCCCGACGCCGTGGCTACTTAGATTTAGATCTCTGATCTCGATCGGTTGTTCGGTTAGTTAAATAGGAGTAGCTCGGATGGAAGCCTACATTCTCGGGACTACAGATCGATCCCAGGAGACACCCGGTGGACTACGTGAGCAGGCCCACGATTTTCAGGAATACAGATCGATTCAAATGGCCCGCGGTCGACTACATGAGAAGGGTCCACAATTACCAGCACTACTACAGAATGGACTTGTTGTCCCGGGCGGTAACAGCCTTTAGTCCCGGTTACCGCGCCGGGACAACTGATCCCGGGACTAAAGGTGGAACCTTCAGTCCCGGGTCATCGAGCCGGGACTAAAGAGGGACCTTTAGTCCCGGTTGGTAACACCAACCGGGACTAAAGGCCCTCCAGCCGAGCGAACCTGGCGCATCCTTTAGTCCCGGTTGGTAACACCAACCGGGACTAACGGTTCACCCTTTAGTCCCGGTTGGTAACCCCAACCGGGACTAAAGGTTCCTTTTCTTTTTTTTTTTTGTTTAATTTGTTTTCAGTTCAGTTACACGTATTTGTTTAATATATAATATGTTTTTATGTACGTATTCTACGCTGCTAATATAAATACACGCATGCGTATAATTACATCTAATTCTCATCTTGAGCATTATTATATTCGAATAAAGTATGAAACTATATATATATATATATATATATATATATATATATATATATGTATATATACAACACTTTCATAATCTTGTTCTCGAAAATAACGATATCAATAAACATTTAATTTACATCATTTATTCCTTAAGATCAAAGTAGAACTCGCCGTTGGGATTTAGCACTTTTTCTAGAAGATATCCTGCTATTGACTCTTGAACTGCTTTCAGATGGTCTTTTTGCATGACCCTTCGTTTCAACCATTCAGTCTTGCATTTGAAATAAAAGGAAAAGTATTAATACACATATATGTATATATATTCATTTAAAAATAAATAAAAATTGATATATACGTACTCTGAGGACATCTTTAGGAGTTCTTCTTATGTGCGCAGTGATAAATTCACAAACGTAGTATCCACACAAGTTATTACCTGGTTCCTGCCGCAAACACCACTGTACGAGAAGAAGATTATTCTCATCATCTCACACGTAAATTGAAGTACGATATAGTAATTAAACACGTGGGGAAGTGTATATAGTACAACTTACTGGTATTTCAACTACATTAAGTGGTGCCTTGCAATCCTTACGATGTTGCCGAATAAACTCTTTCCAAACCCTGTGCGACCAATAATGTACGATCGTTAATAAATTATGGCAAAGTCTATTCAATAATAGTTGTGCGCGAGAGATCGAAATTACCCCTGGATAATGTCTATCATATCTTGGTATAGTGCCCGTTCTTTTCTCAACGAGTCAAAGATTAGTAACCGACTTGAGTTTAACTCAATGACAATGAGTATCCAGTGAAAACTGCATTGGTTTATACACACACGTACATGCATATAAGTTGTATTGATATTACATAAAATGTGTAGACTACATTATTATTAACACTTACTCAAAGTTGTACGGGAAAAGTATTGTTGTCTTGTCGTGCTGCTTCACGAAGAACATCATGATATTCTCCTGTGCTTCAGATACCCATCGCTCCTTGACAATAATACCGGTTTTGAATACGATATAAGGATCAATGAAGCCAACACTGGTGTCTTGTATTCTTTGGAGCTCTGACATCTGGAATCTGTATATAAATATAAGTTACATGTGAGGATAATTATATACACGTACGCATGGAAGTGAGTTTATTAAATAAAAGTAAGAATCACTTACAAACAAAAGGAGCTAATGATTGATTTGTCCAGAGCGTCCATGTGGTATAGTTGATGCAATTCTTCGAAACTAATATGTAAGATGTCATCGCCACGGAAGTAATGATGGTCTCTAAATCTGACAAAGATCCACTGCTCACCCCTGCCACACGCCTGCATGTACCACTTGTTGAGCAAGTACATTTGCGTACCCAATTCATTCAGAGCCGCAGGGTTGTACAGACTTTTGCCATATTTATAAGTCTTCCAGGTATCAACTTCCAGGTTCTGGATTGGAGCTTTGCCCGTCAATTGATCCAAGGTTAAACCAGTATCTTGAAAAAAAGCATTAAGGGCTTGAACCGACACTTCTCCAGAGTTGTCTGGTCGATAGACTTCTATGTTGGAACCATATTGATTAGCAACAACAAGATTTTGCATTGGTTGCTTCTGTTGTCCGAGCTGTGGGACATCCTTCCCTGATGCTCTTTTCCTTTTCTTATCTGCATCATGTGACTTCACGAGGGAGCGGTCATAGTCTGATAGTGGCGAAGGCTTACGAAGTTCAATCATCTTTTTCTTGTGAGCATCGACCTTCTGCCTCAGCACCTCTCGTGGTAGGTAAAAGTACGGCTTCTCCTTAAGCTTCGCTTGACTCTTCTTTTTGGTATCTATAAAAAAATCTTTCACTTTTTTGTCTTCTTCAGCTGCTATTTGCTCATCAGTTTTTTCAGAAAGTATTTCTTGAGAAATAACTCTTTTTCTCGGGGTCTTCTTTGCCGCCGGGACCTTAGACGTCTTTGTAGTGCGTCGCTGTGGAGGGGGTGGGGGCGGTGTTGGAGACCGGCGTGGAGGCGATGTGGCCGGTGTTGGTGGAGACCGGCGTGGAGGCGTTGGAGATCGTTGTGGAGGCGGTGGGGCCGGTGTAGGAGTTGGAGATCGTCGTGGAGGCGATGGGGCCGGTGTAGGAGTTGGCGATCGCCGTGGGGATGAAGTCGTCTCGCCCCCCGCGACGCTGTGATGAGATGGGGAATGAATGATTAGGCTAGGCTGGGGGGAGACCCTGCTACAAAAACAAGTTGTGTGTCAATTATTTTTTAAGCCAATAGAAAATTAATGGAAAATAATATTTCATTCACTTTCATTCGTACCTAGGGTGAGGTAGGGGAAGCGGTGGCGCCCCAGGAATGATGATGAAGCGTTTGCGCCATTGAATAAATGTCTTTTCTGCTTCTCCTAGTGTCTTCTCCCCATCACCGCCTTCAATGTCAAGAGGAACATTGCTGTAACCTTTGAGCACTCTATCGACCGAGACGCTAGCATATCCAGGTTGAATAACTGACCCATGGATTCTTGGTGTCTTCGTTCGGTCTATTGGAGATACAACCCCGACAGCCACCATGATTGATGCATTATTACCATCTGGAATGTGCAGCTCACATGTTGTTAGAGGCTCGGTAATGTCATCAACAGGGAAGCGCAACCCAGCGTCGTCTTGAATAACTGGCAGCTCCGTAGAAGCACAACTACTTTTCATCTGACCAACGGGGCTAATGGTGACTCCCGGCGTTGATTGCGATTGCATTTGACTCATTGCTAGCTGCACTTGCCTCTTGATCTCCTCCTGCATTCTTGCCTCAAGAGATTTTTCTCGTTCACGTGATTCAAGCAATGCTTGTCGTGACTCGTCAACAAATTGCTCCAATGCACGGATTCGTTCTGCCTCCTCATCCTTCTTTCTTTGGCGGCTTCTGTAGGTATCCTTGTCTGCTGGGAATGCGTGTAGCCACGGAACCGCCCCATAGCCTCTTGTTCGACCACCGTGTTCGGGATTCTCTAGTGCATATGTCAATTCATCCTTCTCTCTGTTGGGCTTGAAAACACCACTATCAGCTTCTTCCCTAGCACGAGCTAGTCTCTGTGTTGCTCTCTCAATTTTTTGGCCGAAAATTAGCTTGCCAGTGTCTAGGTCTAGGCTTCCCCCATGAGCGTAGAACCAATTCTTCGCGCGTTGAGGCCAGTTCTTCTCTATTGTTTCAGGTATGATTCCCTTGGCAGTAATCTCTGCTTCTAGGTTCTGCCACTTGGGAATAGCACTCTTATAACCACCTGATCCCATGCGATGATGGTATTGCTTCTGTCGGGCATTCTGCCGATTCCTCATCACACGTTCCTCACTGTCTTGGGATGTCTTGTATTCTACGAAGGCATCCCAATGGGACTCCAACTTGACAAACGCCTTAGCATTGAAATTCGGCGTAGCATTCTTCAAGATAAACTTTTTATACAATGTCTTCTTCCAACTCTGGAACAATGTTGCCATCTTCTTCATTGTCCAATCCCTCACTAGCTCCTTCAAAGCATCATCTGCTTGTAATGTGAAATGTTGAGTGATATCACTCCAAGCTAGGTTCTTGTCACGATCAGATACAAAACTAACATTAGGAGCGGATATCTTCTGCTTCCATTCACGAGCACTAACTGGGATCCTATCCCTTACAACGAACCCACATTGATTGACATATGTCTGAGCATGTGGTCCCAATGGTTTGCCGGTGTCGGTGTCGAATTCTGATATTATGAAACGGCCCTCTAATGGCTTTTTTGGCCCTCGGACTTTCCTACTTTTGTTGGTGGTTGATGTAGATCCAGAGACCGGCTACATGAGTACAAACACAACGATTAACAACAAATATACGTACGCATGCATCTATAAGAGATGATAGATAATCGAATATACCTCGCCAGTATTTTCTTGCGCGACAATTTGTTGATCTTCAACCACCGGCATATTCAGGATATCCTCATAATCAGCAAAGTACTGACTCGTGTCATCTACATCCACATTGGTGCCGGCGTTGATAATATCCGCCATTATGTCATCACTCAAGTTATCATTCGGAGCAGCCATTTGTATCTTCAAGATAACACATAGATAGAATTACTATGGTACATAATATAAGTACATGTGATAACACATATAGAATTACTAAATCCAATTAAATATAATAACACATAATATTTCATCAACATGGAAATAAGTACATGTATATATATACACATAGAATGATACAATATATTTTCTCTCTCTCTCAACACATAGAAATAAGTGCATATGTCTATATCTCTAGATATGCATGTGATACACATAGAATGTCTCTCTAGATACAATTTTCTCTCTCTCAACACATGAAAATAAGTACATGTATATATACATATAGAAATAATTAAGTACATATGTATACATATAGAATCTATCTCTAGATATAATATATATAGAGAGATAGAATATATAATTACTAAATCCAATTAAATAAATCTAACATGAAATTAGATAAACTAGTAAGATAATACATTTTAATCTAACATATATCAAAAACTATAATAAAAAACTATCTAAAAAAACTATCTAAATAAAATACTAATTAAATTTTAATACATTTAAATCTAATATATCAAAAACTATCTAAAAATAACTAAAAAACTAACAATAAACTACATGTACTTATTTTAATCTAACATACAGCCGAGACTTTGTAAAAAAAATCTAAAAAAAAGCCGATCGAGAGCAGCAGATCATATCGAGTTCGATCGACGGAGGCCGTACGGCGTGGGCGCGCGGGAAGCGTCGGCGACGGATGGTGGGGTCGGGTGCGGCGGCGGAGACGGGATGCGGCGATGCAGGCCTGGAGAATGGCGCGGCCGGGCGGGGGTAGACGACGACGGCGGCGCGGCAGAGACGAGCTCGACGACGGCGGATGGCGCGGCCAGGCGGGCGGCTGAGCGACGGAGGCGAGATCGAAGATGAACAGAACAGACGTTCGATATATATAGCCTGCGACCCTTTAGTCCCGGCTGGTAACACCAGCCGGGACTACAGGGCATTTAGTCCCGGCTGGTAATACCAACCGGGACTAAAGGTCCAACCCTTTAGTCCCGGTTGGTCTTACCAGCCGGGACTAAATGTCCTTTAGTCCCGGCTCGTGTTGCCAGCCGGGACTAAAGGTATTTTTTGGCGGGCACCTAAATTGCCGCCCACCCTTTAGTCCCGGTTCTTGGTCTGGGCCGGGACTGAAGCCCTGAAAAATTTGCCAACCCGCCAGCGTAATTGGAAAGGCCTGGGATTTTGTTTTTGTTTAATACTAGGTTAATCAATTAATTCCATAGCAACTTCAATACTTTGCAATATTTATTTTAAAAAATACTATTGATTAACTAATTATTTATTGTAAATAGGAAAATTTTGTAACCTAAAGTTTTTAATTTCTTTTATGAATATAGAATATAAATGTTACTAATACTAAGTATTTTGTTAATGCAAAAATATATTTCTAACTTAAAATTAATAAAACTAATATTATTCGATAGGAAATTTATTATCACATTATTGTAACGTCAATGTTTCAATTTTTTCTCGGTTTTTGACCAAAATTGACAGGAATTTTTTGTTGAACCTATAAAAATAGAGAAAATGTAGTATTTTTTGTTCTACAGCTTTCTCAAATGAAAAAATGGCCTATATAAGGATTGTATATATTGATGAGCTTAACAAACTCGGTATTCAAAACTTTTCAATTTGAGACAATCTAGGGTCCCGAAAACTAGTTTGTAGGCGTCGAAATTTAAAAATCACAAATTTGAACCGTCCAAACTTTCTCAAATGGAAAGTTGACCAAAACAACAATTGTAGATCTTTTTGAGTTTAACAAACTTGGTATTCAAAACTTTTCAATTTGAAGTCATTTAGAGTTCATAATACTAGAGTCAAAGTGTTGTTTTTTTATTTGACCAAATTTGACTTGGTCAAACTTGCTCAAATGAGACACTAAATGACCTCAGATGAAAAAACTCTGAATACCAAGTTTGATCATCTCAGAAAGATCTACAATTGTTACATAGCTCATTTTCCCATTTGAGAAATTTTTATCAAACACTAGTCACAACTTCTTGAATCTCATATATACTTTCTAAAACTATGTCACACACTTGTGAAATTTGAACTACATTTTGTTCAAGCTTTCTCAAATGAAAAAATGGCCTATATAAGGATTGTATATATTGATGAGCTTAACAAACTCGGTATTCAAAACTTTTCAATTTGAGACAATCTAGGGTCCCGAAAACTAGTTTGTAGGCGTCGAAATTTAAAAATCACAAATTTGAACCGTCCAAACTTTCTCAAATGGAAAGTTGACCAAAACAACAATTGTAGATCTTTTTGAGTTTAACAAACTTGGTATTCAAAACTTTTCAATTTGAAGTCATTTAGAGTTCATAATACTAGAGTCAAAGTGTTGTTTTTTTATTTGACCAAATTTGACTTGGTCAAACTTGCTCAAATGAGACACTAAATGACCTCAGATGAAAAAACTCTGAATACCAAGTTTGATCATCTCAGAAAGATCTACAATTGTTACATAGCTCATTTTCCCATTTGAGAAATTTTTATCAAACACTAGTCACAACTTCTTGAATCTCATATATACTTTCTAAAACTATGTCACACACTTGTGAAATTTGAACTACATTTTGTTCAAGCTTTCTCAAATGAAAAAATGGCCTATATAAGGATTGTATATATTGATGAGCTTAACAAACTCGGTATTCAAAACTTTTCAATTTGAGACAATCTAGGGTCCCGAAAACTAGTTTGTAGGCGTCGAAATTTAAAAATCACAAATTTGAACCGTCCAAACTTTCTCAAATGGAAAGTTGACCAAAACAACAATTGTAGATCTTTTTGAGTTTAACAAACTTGGTATTCAAAACTTTTCAATTTGAAGTCATTTAGAGTTCATAATACTAGAGTCAAAGTCATAACATATTACATAATATCCGTCTCTAAAACATAATATATTAAACATGCATCGTTGTATCATGCGGGCACAACAGTGAATTTCTTCTTGACGTATGACCCTTGGTTATGATCTTGTCGTAACCATGGAGTGTCTTCATCATTTAACATGATGCTTGGATCTTTCTTCACTATGAAGGGTGGAATTCGGACATTTCTTTCGTAATCTTCTGACATGTCTGACTTGTCTTCAATTCCCACTATATTTATTTTCCCAGAAAGAATTATGTGGCGCTTTGGCTCATTGATCATTGAGTTGATGTCTTCGTTTTTTCCTCTCTTTGATTTTGTAGACATGTCTTTCACATAGAACACCTGACTCACATCGGCAGCAAGGACGAATGGTTCCTCTTTGTACCCAATATTGTTGAGGTCCACTGTTGTCATTCCATACTCTTTGTCGACTGTTACCCCTCCTCCGGTCAGCTTCACCCATTGGCACCGGAACAAAGGGACTTTAAAATTAGGTGCGTAGTCTAGTTCCCATATCTCTTCTATGCGGCCATAATATGTTTGTATATTCCCATTTGGATCTGTTCCATCTATGCGAACACCACTATTTTGATTGGTGCTCCTTTTATCTTGGGCAACTGTGTAAAATGTATTCCCATTTATCTCGTACCCTTGGTACGTGAGGATATGCCACGATGGCTGCCTAGCCAACAAATACAGTTGCTCATCAATATTGTCATCGCCTTGACATTCTTTTCGCAACCAACCACTGAAACTTTCCATGTGCTGACGCCTAATCCAAGCTTCAGTCTTCCCTGAAAATTTGGATCGTAAGAACTCCTTATGTATCTCGATGTACGGATGCACCAATGACGAGTTCTGAAGAACTGTGTAGTGTGCTTTATTGAAATAATCGTCTTCCATGCCGATATATGTTTTCTTCCCTAAAGTTCCTTTACCACTGAGTCGCCCCTCGTGTCGTGATTCGGGAACACCAATCGGGGCAAGGTCAGGAATAAAGTCAACACAGAACTCAATGACCTCCTCTGTTCCATAGCCCTGGGCGATGCTTCCTTCAGGCTTAGAACGGACTTTCACATATTTCTTCAAGACTCCCATAAACCTCTCGAAGGGGAACATGTTATGTAAGAACACAGGTCCAAGAATACTAATCTCCTTCACCAAATGAACTAGGATGTGTGTCATGATATTAAAGAAGGATGGAGGGAACACCAACTCAAAGCTGACAAGACATTGAACCACATCATTCTGTAGAGTAGCTAGTTCCACTGGATTGATTGCCTTCTGAGAAATTGCATTGAGGAATGCACATAGCTTCACGGTGGCTAGACGTACATGTGGAGGTAGAATTCCTCTTAAAGCAACTGGAAGCAATTGCGTCATAAGCACGTGGCAGTCATGGGACTTTAAGTTTAGGAATTTCTTATCTGGCACATTTATTATACCCTTTATATTGGAGGAGAATCCCGATGGGACCTTGATGCTGCTTAGACATTCGAACATGTTGTCCCTCTCTTCTTTGCTAAGCGTGTAGCTAGCAGGACTTAAGTAATGACGTCCATCATCTGTCTTCTCTGGATGAAGATTGTCTCGTTCTTTCATGCCCTGCAAGTCCTGGCGTGCTTCAAGTGAATCCTTTGGCTTCCCGTACACACCCATGAATCCTAACAGGTTCACACAAAGATTCTTTGTTAGGTGCATCACGTCGATTGCGTGGCGGACCTCTAGGACTTGCCAATAGGGTAGCTCCCAAAAGATGGACTTCTTCTTCCACATGGGTGCGTGTCCCTTAGCATCTTTGGGAACAGATTCACTGCCTTGTCCCTTTCCAAATACTACTTTCACATCCTTGACCATTGCGAGTACATCTTCCCCGGTTCGGTTATGAGGCTTCTTCCGATGGTCTGGCTTACCTTTAAAATGCTTCCCTTTCTTTCTTACTTGGTGATTCAACGGAAGGAATCGACGATGGCCAAGGTACACGACCTTTCGACATCTTTTCAAATATATACTGTCAAGGTCATCAAAACAATGTGTGCATGCATTATATCCTTTGTTTGTCTGACCTGAAAGATTACTTAAAGCAGGCCAATCATTGATTGTTACGAACAACATTGCTCGTAGGTCAAAGTGTTCTTGTTTGTACTCATCCCAGACACGTACACCTGGTTTGTTCCATAAAACTAGAAGTTCTTCAACTAATGGCTTCAGATAGACATCAATATCGTTGCCAGGTTGCCTCGGACCTTGGATGAGGATCGGCATCATAATGAACTTCCGCTTCATACATAACCATGGAGGAAGGTTGTAGATACATAGAGTAACTGGCCAAGTGCTATGACTAGTGCTCTGCTCTCCAAAAGGATTCATACCATCTGTACTTAAGGCGAACCTTAAGTTTCTAGCCTCATTTGCAAACTCTGGAAATTCCCTGTCTATCGCTCTCCACTGGGACCCATCAGCTGGGTGTCTCAGCATATTGTCTACCTTACGGTCTTCTTTATACCACCGCAACAACTTTGCATGGTCTTTATTTCTGAACAAACGTTTTAAGCGTGGTATTATAGGAGCATACCACATAACCTTGGCAGGGATTTTCTTTCTAGGACGTTGTTCACCCTCGACGTCACCAGGATCATCGCGCCTGATCTTATACCGCGATGCTTTACATACCGGGCATTCATCCAAATTCTCGTATTCATTGCCATGGTAGAGGATGCAGTCATTAGGACATGCATGTATCTTCTGGATTTTTAATCCCAATGGGCAGACAACCTTTTTTGCTTCGTACGTAGTGGTGGGCAATTCATTTGGCTTCGGAAGCATCTTCTTTATGAGGTTCAATAAATTCCCAAATGCCTTGTCGGATATACCATTCTTTGCCTTCCATTGTAGCAATTCCAGTGTTGTACCCAGCTTTTTTTGCCCCTCTTCGGCCGTCGGGTATAGCAACTTCCTATGATCCTCAAGCATGCGCTCGAACTTAACTTTCTCTTTTTCACTTTCCCATTCTTGTTGTGCATCACGAATGGCATCGCCAAGAGCATCACCGAGATCATCTTCTACCGCTACCTCTTCTTCATCTCCCCCCATTGTAGTATCATCAAAGGCACCATACTGAGCAATAATGTCATCAATGTCTAAATCTTCTCCTTCACCTTCTTCCATCATGACCCCGCTTTCTCCATGCTTAGTCCAACATATATAGTTTGACATGAAACCTGACTTAAGCAAATGTGAATGAAGACTCATTGAGCTTGAATATTCCTTTAAATTCTTACATAGGGCACATGGACAGCACATGAAACCATCCCGCTTATTTGCCTCGGCCACACCTAAGAAATAGTGCAAGCCCTCAATAAAGTCTTGGGAGCGGCGATCGGCATTGTACATCCAATGGCGTGACATAATCTGTATTACACGACAAATTATGAAAACCTTGAACATAATTTAGTATTTTATTACACAACATAAATGACACACACACGGTTGATTAATTAACTAAGTCTGGCTACAACGTAAGCAATCCCAACTATCACTAAACAAACTAAAACTACAATGCACTTCAGTAACATAATTATTTCGTGATCGTACGCAACTAAAACAGACAAATCATTCTTCTGTTGAATATCAATAAGCTTCTCCTGCTGGCTCACTGCCTCATCAGCAGCAGCCGCTACCTCAAGCGCACCCAAATTCTGCACGTATGTAGCATAATCTTCCTCCCAGTACCAACCATCGCATCCATTGCCCTCCCACTGTAATTAAAGCCAAAAAATATTTAGTCAAAAATATTCAAGAAAAGCAGGTCAATTAGCCATAAAGATAAAATGCGTAAGAAACTCACATCGCGATCCGGGCACTTGTAGAAAACACGGCCCTTGTTGGGTCCCTGTCTCTTGACTCGGTACTCCATCACAATCTTCTGCTTACACTTGCCGCAGATAATGAGAGGGAGTTCTGGCCTCAGTCGTTTCGCAACCGAACAAGAGGCCGATGATCCGGTACCAGTTGTCATCTACTTTCTATACTTATTTTTGCAAACTAGTGTAAATTTCATATTTTCTAAAATGATATATTTAAACAAAACTAGTACGGATTTCACATGTTTCAATAAATAACCACCCGTACTAGTTGACCTTGCTTACGTGATCATCTCGGCCAGCATTTCTCCACCGGACGGCACCGTACTTGGCCAAGGAAGAGCTCCGATTCTACGAGAAAGGGAACACGGTCTTCCACGACCGTTGCAGCTCTCCCTCGTAGCATCAAAGTTCCTCCTTGACGTCCGTTACCGCTCGGCAGAGAACATGTTGGCCGAGCTGAACACGGTCCGCAAGTTCAACTAGTACGGATTTTCTATAATTTTCTAACTATTTACTAAGTTTTTCATTTCATGGAAAATTTAATTCTAAAAAAAGGCATGATTTCTAAGTAGTTCATTTCATGGAAAAAATAATTCTAAGTGACCTGCTCGATATCGGCGAGCTCGCGGACGTTTAGGTTGCCGAGGATAGTAACATTTGTAGATGACATTTGTAGGTCTGAAGTTATCAAATATCCATCAAATTATAGCTCAAAAACATGTTTCAATAAATAACCATCCGTACTAGTTGACCTTGCTTACGTGATCAACTCGGCGAGCATTTCTCCACCGGACGGCACCGTACTAGGCCAAGGAAGAGCTCCGATTCTACGAGAAAGGGAACACGGTCTTCCACGACCGTTGCCGCTCTCCCTCGTAGAATCAAAGCTCCTCCTTGACGTCCGTTACCGCTCGGCAGAGAACATGCTCGCCGACTTGAACACGGTCCGCAAGTTCAACTAGTACGGATTTTCTACAATTTTCTAAGTTTACATATAAAATCATAATAAAGTCCAACATATAAAGTTACACATGCATCTACATCGCAAAATGAGATAAGCTACTGATAAAACATAAGAGGATTAAGTTTGTTACCTCCAAAATCGAAGAGCAACACCAATGGAGGGGGAGAGAGCAAGAACAACAGCAAGCTGAAAAACAGAGGCAGTGAGTTTGAATGGAATGGCTCGGGCTCGGGGAGGAAGAAATGAGCTGAATTATAGGCCGGGATTATTAGTCCCGGTTAGGGGTCCAAACCGGGGCTAAAGATTAATCTTTATTCCCGGGGCATCACCCAAACCGGGACTAAAAGCTTTAGTCCCGGCTGGTATTACCAGCCAGGACTAAAGGTTTACCTTTAGTCCCGGTTGGTAATACCAGCCGGGACTAAAGGCCCCTGCCCCGCGGACGACCGTTGGGCAAGGACCTTTAGTCCCGGGGACAAAAAATGCCGAGGCTAATGCCAAATTGGGACATCGTTCTAAAGTCTGTTCTCTAGTAGTGCAGGTACAGTACTCTTTCTCAAACTACGGGCTATCTGTATCTATATCTATATCGGTAGTGTTAGTGCCTGGACGTCCGGACAGATGCCCACGCGCTGCACTCTGTTTCGCGTGCTCCACACGAGGCCCGCGCCGTCAGAGCGACAAGAGGGGCGCGGGGCCTCAGATTCGGAAGGACCCAGCCGTGCCATCGTATGGATGCCCTGCCGGCGCCAGGAGGACACATCGAGACAATACAACAGAAGGTGGGGAGGAGAGATGCAACACCCGATCTACTTTTGAAACATCCAAATACAACAGTTACAGCATATGTCTGAAGACAGTTGAAACATGCTTCTGAAAAACATAAAAAAAACATCTGAAAACCATTGCAACCATACGCAACATCCAAATAAAACACATGCAACATATGTGTGAAACTTGTGCAACATCCAGATAAACACACTTGCAACATGCGTCCGAAAAATACAGATGAAACATATCTTTGAAACATCTGAAACACTCGAAACATATGCTTGCAACATACCTCAAAATAATTGCAACATGTGCATTATCCCTCGATCTATTTTTGCAACATCCATATGAAACAATTGCAACATACATCTGAAATGTCTGAAACACTTGAAACATAGATATGCAACATAGGGGAGGGGAAAGGCTAGGCCAGTCGATTCCGGTTGTCAGGGTCGGAGATGGCAGCGAGCGGCTGCGTGCGAGCACCAGCGCCACTAGTACCGGGCTTGGCTCAGCGCTGCCGGGGTGGGGGGGAGCTCGGTCGCCGGGGTGAGAGGGGCACTATCGGGGGTGGGGAGGGCGCCGCGCCGAGATGGGGGAGAGCTGCCCACTCCCCTACAAACACCGCAGCGGCACCTCCATGGATCTCGCCGGCGTAGGGGAGAGGGCCACCGGATTCGCGGGCATTGGGCGCTCTCGGTGGGACGTGGGTGAGGATGCCGGGGTGGGGGAGGAGCTGCCTGGGTGGGGGAGGAGGATGCCGGGGTGAGGGAGGGCGCACGACGGGGTGGGTGAGGGCACCACCACCGGCCAGGGAGGCAGCCGTGGACGCGCGTCAGGGTGGTGCGGGGCGCGAGCGCGGAAGCGAGGAGGAAGCAAGGGATTGGGTGCGGGAGTGAGCAGAGTGAGGCGTCCGTCTGTGCAGACGTCTTAATTAGAGCATTATCGTATTTATATTTGTCTTGTCTCTTGATACATTAAAATGAAGACAGTTTGTTCATACATCACTTTCTTTTTAAATTCTTGTGTTCCATTCTCCACCCTAATATGTTTTTATGAAGTTGGATAAAATCGAAGGAGGAAATATCTGTACCTCTTAGGCTATTTTGGAGGAATTGGAATCTACTTAATGGATTAGGCTATTTAGCTCAGAATTTAACATTCTGCAACTTTTCCAAGCTCACAAATAAGCCTATCTCAAATTCATAGGGTGGGAGATGGAAATTAATTCTATAGATCACCGTGCTATATTTTTACTCTACAACTTATTATAGCATACTCTTCAATTCACTTCTTTACAATAGAAATGTAACATATAAGTATGTCCCTTGTATGGCTACCAATAATATACAAATATATTCTATATACAACATATTAGCTTAAGAAATGTAACAATATATTCTATTAATTCAATTCTAAGGATCCAAATGGGGCCTTATATCTTTTATTATTATAACTAAAAAGTGTGAAATACTGCTAGTGAACAAAGAATCTTTGTTGGTCCATCACCGCCAGGTGTGCATGAACCGATAATGCTATGCATGGCTTCACTAGGATCCAAACAATTGGTCGGGATCTGAATGAATGACCCGACAATGGAGCTCACTATCATTGTCGGATTGCGTGACGACCCAATAGTGAAATATCACTGCTATTTGAGTCATGAACCAAAAGCAATAGGGTGGAATATCATTGCCAGTTCTGAAACATAACTTGACAGTGATATACCAATGTCGAGTCATGGCTTGACCATGCAACGGCATAAGGGCATCACATTGAATCCACCGAACGACCTATTACATTGTTCTCCAGCATGGATCCCACTATACCACCATTTCTTCTTATAAATCATGTGTTGGGACATACACAGTCGACATTGAGGTCCCATGCTTGTAGCCGCACATGGATTCCATGAAAGTACTCATTGCTTTACCATTTGTAGTCTCAATATGTGCTCTATGTGAGAGAAAGGAGAGCTTTCTGGGAGAAAGACCTCCGCATACACCTTCCCTTTGTAGTCAAAATGGTGCACAAGGGGTATCTAGAAGACGGCTAATGAAGATGGAGTCATGCCGAAGCCAATGCTTGCTGGGAGCATGCTAGCGTGTTCCGCCTTCCGCGTTGGTTCTTGGGCTATGTGATGTCCAGGCGAGCGGTATTGGCTCAACACTACTCATAGCCCTAGTGACTCCTTCGCCCCCTCTGCCATGCTATGGCACCTCTGAGAACCCACTTAGGGTGCTAGAAAAAAGGTTCGTGAGTTAGTTATTTGAATGTCGCTTCAACCATACATGACTAGTATTCTGTGGACCTGTGGCTATTTTGTAACATGTCTATAGGCTTCAACGCTAACATTGGCATAGTTGGGTAAAATTTACTTTCCTGAAAAATGTCTTTATTATTGTATATGTAATTTTTTTGAAGATCTTTATCATCGTACAGAACTTTTGCCTTTTGTACTCATGGCTTTGGCATGGTCTTATCTTCACGCACATTCTTCTGGCACTTTCGAAATGCAGTTGCTTCTACACTGAAGATGGAGGGCTCCAATCTAGGGTCTTGAGGAGGAAGCCTATAAGAATGCCATTGTACTCTATGCCTTATGCTTCACCGTAGCCAATGAGGCCTATTCATTATAAGGTAGTTGAATCTAACGGTTCACGACTCATGAATGTTGATGAGGACTTCACTTCTTTAGATACAATGCTTGGAGGTGGAGAGGACTAGCATGGGCATCCAAGTTATGACCGAGGGCCAATTTAAATCGAGTTAGAGGACACCTCGGATTCCATGAGCAGTCCTAGCTAAAAACACGCCCTGGGTGTATACGGATTTCGTTTTTGACGTTCTACCTATTCTTGGAAAGATAATTTCATAAGCTTTCAAATGCACTAGTTCCACCTCAAAATTCTATCAGAGTCAACAGGGATCATGAAAACAAGTATGCGTGCAGAATGTTATGCCAGGATGCTGCGACACCATCTTTTGGTCCATTGGGTCATCTGTCGTCTTATAGCTCGTTACGTGGCGCGTATGCACGCCCTAAGACCTTATAATCAATAGCTGTTGCACTCATTAGGGTTTGGGTTTTGTTGAGTTGAAACAGACATTCTTCATAGCACTTGTAATGCCAAGTTCGACTGCTATCAATTAGAGCTCCGTTCTTGTTCTTCTTCGACTCTATCGATTAGTCTGATCCTTTTGTTTGAAGACTTGAACCTCCTACCAAGTTGATATACTTCATCTCTTTTGCAATATCAGATTGTGTTCTTCATTTTGCTGGTAGGAAAAGCCTTCTAGGCGAGGTCAGATGCATTGTCATGCTTGGCCACCAGCTTTTCCAAGCAAGTACAACAGGTTCTCTTCCCCAGGGCTATTGGGTAAGCCATCTCCACCAACATCCACTTCAACCGCCTCCTCTCATTCATTGCTCGTTGGACCTCTAACTTATGTTCACTCAGTAGTTGGCATTGAATTGGTGCAATTGTGTGGAATTTGCAGTCTACTCTGCTAAATCCCTAAGTTTTATAAGAGATGACTCCTCATCTGATAACCGTGCTTAGTGAAACATTCTTATTTTTGTTCTTACTACACATTTGGGACTTGCATGTAGCCCTGTCTTGATAGTTACATGCAGTTTACGAATGGGTTAGGCAATATTCTAGAGAAGCCACAACGACATCAGAGACGGACTTAGGTTTTCATTCTTGGTTGAACTATCCTAACTGCTTCGGTGAACTGAAGGTTGGTTCTTTCCAGAACAAACACCATTCCTGGTTAGTGCCTTGGTCGACAAGCAGGGCATCTAAAAACACTATAATAGTGGGCATAGAAATTCAGTACTAATGGGCATATCATTTCGAAGCATAAGAAGTTTTAGCAGTTTGAAACTTACTCGACTGCTCGTAAATCAGTAAAGATGTGGGATTCTTAGTTATGATCTGCCCATACTTTGTTGATGTCAATGGAAAGAAAACTAAAACCACCTCCTGCAAGGTGACTTGTGGGGTGTGCATCTTAGGGCCTGTTTGGATGCACCCAGCTAAAGTTTAGCTAGCTAATTGCTAGAGCTAAATTTTAGCAAGCTAAACTTTAGCTAGCTAAATTTTAGCTAGGGGTGTTTGGATACACCAGTTAATGGAATTAGCTAGGATTAGCTGGGTTGCAACAGCTAATGGAATTAGCTAGATCCCATTAGCTAGGAGCTCTTTTAGCTGCTAATGGAATGAGGTGTTTGGATGCATCATAGCTAAAATTAGCCAGCTACAATTTAGCTGGTGCTTCCAAACAGGCCCTTATACTAGAGTTTGACTCTTCAATCTGCGTTTTCACGTTTAGGCAAACACTTGACCCTTTTTTCCAAAGAAACAGGAGGGGGAAAAACCCCTACTGAAAATTAATTATAGAAACAGCAAAGTACAAAAAACATAGTACATACAGTTTACAAAGAGCAAGTGCTGAAGGAACAAAAAAAGAGAAGAAAAAAATAAACAACAAAACAATTAGAGCAAAGTGTTTTGCAGCCATAGAAGGAATGGGATCTCAACTTTCTTTTTGAACCTGAATTTTAAGTTTAGTAGCTCAGCCTTTAAATTGCTTCTGAACTATTCAGAACTGTGTTGTAGGCCTTTGAGGATTGAATCATTCCTTTCAGACCAGATGCACCAACTAACAAGGATGAAGAGGTCCATGAAAAGTGGCAAGTTTAGTTGTGACTTGAATTCCTGAACAGCAATGAAGATACTGATGTCTTCAGAGGGTTGACAGGAAAGAATGTTCCAGCACTCCAAAGAGAAGGGACCAGACAAAATTAAAAGTTCTAGAATTTCCAATATGTTTGCAAGGCAGAGAATGCAATTGCAGGATACTAGATGCATGTTCCGCCTTCTCAGGATATTCCTTGAGCTTAGCCTGTCATGAGGAGTAACCAAAAGAAAACTTTATGCTTTAGTTGACAAGATGAATTCGATAACCAGTGAAAGCATGAGTGAATTTCTGAGAGTCCCGAAAGGCTTTTGTAGGCTCTTGAGGCACTGAATTGAGGTGACCCCCAAATGTAGCTCCATCTGTCCGGTGCTTGAGATAGGTTCAGATCATCCAATCTTGCTGAAAGTGATCCTAGCTGAGAGAAAGCTTCTTCAGAAACGGGAAGGGAGAAAAGACTAGTCAAGTCTGGAGTGGTGAGAACTTTTTCCATAGTAATGTTCCTGTTTTTGGCAAAAGAATGTTGCTCTGGATAATTGAGTTTGGGGATCATGTCATTCTAGAGATCCTCCCAGAAAAGAATACTCTTCCCATCAGAAACCGAGACTATTGCCATACCTTTAAATTTA
Source organism: Miscanthus floridulus (assembly GCF_019320115.1). Taxonomy (NCBI): domain Eukaryota; kingdom Viridiplantae; phylum Streptophyta; class Magnoliopsida; order Poales; family Poaceae; genus Miscanthus; species Miscanthus floridulus. The sequence continues at coordinate 49,073,853 of NC_089587.1, forward strand.
TCTATGAGCTTTAGGATATCACTCCACCAAAATGAGCCTCTCCTTAAATTGGATGGAACCCTACCATCAGAGTAGTGTGTCTCCCATACAATATTAACCCATGGAATATATATCTTTTCTCCGAGACTAGCCTTCTTCTTTTGACTTGCAAACTAAGGTCCAAGCTGCTTTCGGTGGTTTTCTTGCATTGACTTTTGCCCCCTCCATAGACAGTGTTTCTTGAAAATATCTATCTGCTTTATTATTGATTTGGTTAGGGAGAGAGTGCACATGAAGAAAGTTGGAACGGCTGAGAGAACCGAGTTCGTAAGTTCAAGTCTTCCATCCTGAGAAAGGAAGGACGAGGTACTTGCAAGTCATCTTCACATTTTGTTAACCAATGGTAAGAAGTCTTCCACCTTTGTCTTGGTCAAGCCAAGAGGAAGGCCGAGGTAGGTGAATGGAAGAGTGCCTTTGGAGCAGCCGAAGGTTCTGGACAGACGTTCAAGTTTTTGTTCTCAAACATTAAAGGAACCATGACTAGCGTTGAATAATTAACCCTCAGGCCTGAAGCTTCTGCAAAACTCATGGAAGGGAACACCTCATAAAATAATTATTATAAACCAAAAGCAGCAGATGTTCTACTGATTTCAGAAACAAGATTGTCAAATCAATCTGATATTTTCAAACTGTCTAAATCATGTGTAATGCTTCAGTAAGTTTTTGGATAATAAGATGACAATCAAGGTGTCACAGTTGATGGAGGTCTGAACGACAGAAGAATTAGAGTTAATAAGCATGATAAGTTTAATGTTGAAGATTTGGACAAGTCTTGGGGTATGCTAGATCAAGAAGCAACGGGTTGAAAACTTAGCAAGTCATCCGCGAATGATAATCTCTAGAAAAAAATCAACCAAAGTTGTAATAAGCGCAGGGATCTAGATGGTCAAATTGAGACAGGCGTGTGATTCATTAGGGCAATGCTCCTTTTGTGCCATCTACCTAATTATGATAACCTATGACCATGTTTGGTTTATTCTGCTATTTTAGAGATCTGGCATTTGGTTTGTTAGATTTATGGTGTGCTGATCATGACTTTCTCGCTCTGCAGTTAGCAGCCATTTTTTTCATTTACATGAATTCTCATGGACATGACTTTGTTTCTTTTTTGCAGTTACCATCCACCCGTGCCATCTGATCAGGCCAGGCCAACTGTCAAGGGCAGCGATGCCCAGGGTAGGAGGACCTCGACTACGCAGATCGTAGTCTCGGTCCGTGGTTGCCGGCAGGGTTATTCCCCCACGCCGAGCTTCAACGTCGACTGGGGTATGCCCCCCAGGCCGCCGGCTTAAGGAGAGAGAGAGAGGAGATTAGATGGGAATAATCTTTGTTAATTCCAAAGGCTACTGCCGTACAACATATATGGCCAATGGCCTTACAGATGGAGAAGGTTCTCCTTAATTGTAGGACTAAACCAAATAAGGTAAAGATAGGTACTTTCCTTCCTAGCCACTCGCCTGCTGCTCCTGCGCCCTTGATGCCCGCTCGGCCGCCCGACGCACGTCGCGGGCTCTCCTGCGCCTGGTATACGTGCGGCCGTACATGACATCTCTCCCCTCCTCGAGAGGCAGCTCGTCCTCGAGCTGGAATGTGGGAAACTTGGCGCTGAAAGTGTCGACGTCCTCCCAAGTGGCCGAGGCAGGAGACTGGTCCTTCCACTGAATAAGCACCTGACGTGTGCCACGGGCGAGTCGGGTCTTGACGGCCTTTGCGGGCTCCAGGGTGACAGCCCCATGGTGAAGCGGTGGCAGTGGCGGTGTAGCAGCGGGGGGCGTGCCATGGTACTTCTTGAGGACGCCCACGTGAAAGACGTCGTGGATACGGGCACGTGCTGGGAGGTCGAGGCGGACGGCGACCTCGTTGATGAGCTCCAGCACACGGTACGGCCCATAGAACCTTGGCTTCAGCTTGCCGACGCCATCGGTGGGGAGGGAGGCAGGTGTCCGGTGGCGGAGGCGAAGCAGCACCCACTCGCCCACCTGGTACTTGACGTCGCGGTGACCCTGGTCATAGTACTTCTTCTGGACCGCCTGAGCCTGCTCAAGTCGATGGCGCACATCAGCGAGGAACTCCTCACGCTCCTCCATGGTCCTAGCCACAGCAGCCACACGGGTGTCCCCCGGCTCATAGGACCGGATGGAGGGAGGATCGCGCCCGTAGACGATCCGAAATGGCGTGTCGCGAAGGGAGCTCTGGTATGCGGTGTTGAAGACGTACTCCGCCCATGGGAGCCACTGCAGCCACTGTTTCGGCCGATCACCTGTGAGGCACCGCAGGTACATGATGATAACCCTGTTCGCCGACTCGAACTGGCCGTCCGACTGAGGGTGGAAGGCTGACGTCATGTGGAGATTGGTCCCCATCAACCTCATGAGCTCCCGCCAGAACTTGGAGGTGAACACGACGTCTCGGTCGGACACCATAGACTGTGGCACACCGTGGAGGCGGACAATCTCCCCGAAGAACGCCTGAGCCACTGACTCCGCCGAGTATGGGTGCGCCAACGGAATAAAGTGGCAGTATTTGCTGAACCTGTCCACCACCGTCAGGATGACAGACTTGCCCCGTACGCGAGGCAGGGCTTCGACGAAATCCAACGCCACGTCTGTCCAGACGCCTTGCGGAATCGGAAGAGGAAGTAGTAGCCCAGCCGGATGGAGGTGTTCGGACTTGTGGCGCTGGCAGGTCGAGCATTCCCGCACATAATCCTGGACCACCTGCTTCATGTTAGGAAAATGAAAGTCACGGCGAAGGCGGTGCAGCGTGCGCTGGACCCCCTCGTGGCCTTTGGCGTGCACAGCGGCCAGCAGCTCCTGGAGCAGCGGTGAAGACGGCGGTAAGTAGAGTCGGCCCGCGTGCTGGACCATCCCATCAACCACCGCCCAGGGTGCGCGCCGAGCACCGGCCTGGATCTCGTCCCGGAGGGCAGCCAGGGCGGGGTCGGTCAGCTGTGCTTGCCGGAGACGGGAGAGAACGTCGAAGTGCGGGGCTGAGAGGGCCAAAACAGCCCCGTCGTCCGGTGTGTCGCGGCGGGAGAGAGCATCCGCCACCACATTGGTCGACCCGGGCTTGTACTCGACGGCGAAATCGAAGCCCAGGAGCTTGCCGACCCAATGATGTTGCGGGATCGTCGCGAGCCTCTGGTCCAGCAGGTACTTGAGGCTGTAGTGGTCGGTTTTGACGACGAACCGGCGGCCCCAAAGGTATGGCCTCTAGTGCCGCACTGCCAGGATGAGGCCGATAAGCTCCCGCTCGTAGGCCGCCAGTGCCTGATGGCGGGGAGCGATAGCCCGACTGAAGAACGCGATGGGGTGGCCACCCTGGACCAACACCGCGCCGAACCCGTGGGACGAAGCGTCACACTTGACGACGAACGGCTTGGAGAAGTCTGGCATGGCGAGGACGGGGGCCGAGGTGACCGCGTCCTTGAGCGCTGCGAACGCCGCCGCGGCGCCCTCGCTCCATGAGAACCCGTCCTTCTTCAGCAGAGCCGTGAGTGGTGCGGCCACCGTACCGTAGTGGTGGACGAACTTCCGGTAGTAGCCGGCCAGGCCCAGGAAGCCCCGCACCGCCCGCGCTGACCGAGGCGTGGGCCAGTCCCGGATTGCCTGTACTTTGGCCGGGTCCATGGCGACGCCCGCCTCGGAGATGACGTGGCCGAGGTAGCCGACCGACGCTGCGCCGAACGCACACTTGGTGCGCTTGAGGAACAGCTGATGGCGTCGAAGCTCCTCGAGGACGATGCGGAGGTGACGAAGATGTTCGCTCCAGCTCTTGCTGTAGATCAAAATGTCATCAAAGAACACCAGAACAAAACGACGGAGAAACGGTCGCAGTACATCATTCATCAACGCCTGGAATGTCGCAGGGGCATTGCACAGCCCAAACGGCATCACCAGGAACTTGTACAGGCTGTCGTGAGTGCGGAAGGCCGTCATGTGGATGTCCTCCGGGCGCATCCGGACTTGGTGGTAGCCTGAGCGCAAGTCGAGCTTGGTGAAGAATTTTGCGCCATGGAGCTCGTCCAGCAGCTCGTCCACCACCGGAATGGGGAACGCATCCTTGATGGTGAGCGCGTTCAGCGCTCTGTAGTCAACGCAGAAGCGCCAAGAGCCATCCGGCTTCTTGACGAGGAGTACTGGTGAGGAGAACGCCGAGTCGCTGCGGCGGACAATGCCCTGCTCGATCATGGCGGCGCACTGCCGTTCGAGTTCGTCCTTGTGGGCCGCCGGGTACCGGTACGGGCGGACAACTACCGGAAGCGCTCCCGGCTTGAGGACGATGCGATGGTCACGGGAGCGCTTGGGCGGCAGTCCATGGGGCGTGGTGAAGACGTCGCCGAGGGAGTGGAGCAGGGCGTCGAGTAGCGGCTCCCGGGGCGGCTGGGGCTGTAGCACCGGTGCTGGGGCTGCCGTGACCGCGCGGAGGGCCACCCTGTCGGAGGAGGCGATGCCGGTCCAGCAGATGGCACGTCCCGCGCGCTGGAACTGCATGGTCCACGCGGCGACGTCCCAGACGATGGGCCCGAGGGTGCCCAGCCACTGAGTACCCAGGACGAGGTCGAAGCCCGCCAAGGGCATGACGAAGAGGTCGACGTGGAACGTCTCGCCATGTACCGTGACCGGCGCATCGCGGATGACCCCTGGGCAGACGATGCGCTCGCCGTTGGCCACGGTAGCGGTGAGACGTGGGCGCGGCTGGATGTGCAGCCCGGAGCGGTACGCGGCGCGTGCGCCGATGAAGTTGTGCGTTGAGCCCGTGTCGAGGAGGGCGACCAACACTGCCGTCCCGAGGAGCGCACGGACCTGCAGTGTGTCGAAGCCAGGCACCCCGGCCACTGCATGCAGGGAGTAGACGGGGGCCTCTCCCGCCGGGTCAGCGGCGCCCGCTGCATCGTCGTCCGTCTCCAGCTCAACGCCTTCGACGTAGAAAATGCGGCGGCAGGTACGGTTGTGGCCGCGGAAGTACTTTTCATCACAGTTGAAGCACAACCCGAGCCGGCGGCGTTCCTCCTGTTCGTCTTTGGAAAGACGGCGGCCAGGTGGCCGCTCGCGCGCGCCTGGTGCCGCCTCGGCCCCAGGTGCCGGTAGCGCGAGCAGCGGGGGCGCCTGGGGGGCGGGCAACGCCGGCCGTGGTGCCGGAGCAGCCGGGCCCGCGCGATGCGCCGGCTTGGCCGGTGCCGCCGCCAACTTATCAAGCTCCATCAACTCCACTTGTCGGGCGAGGCTCATGGTCTCGGCGAGCGTCTCCGGATTGTGGAGACGAACGGCGTGGCTCAACGGAGGTAGGAGACCGCCGGTGTAGAGTTGGACACGCTGCCCCTCGTCGAGGCGCCCGGCGCGGAAGAGGAGGCTCTGGAAGCGGTTGGAGTACTCCTCCACGGTGCCCGTACGTCGACATTCCGTCAGCTCGAAGAGGGGCGCCGAGCGGAGTGGCGGCCCGAAGCGCAGATCAAGGAGATCTCTGAAGCGCCCCCACGCCGGTGTGCCTTCGTCCTCCTGGAGTTGCATGAACCATTCCTGGGCGACGCCTTCGAGGTTGTAGGACGCCATCCAGACGCGCTCCTCGGCCATGGTGCGCTGTTGACGAAAATACGACTCACACTTGTTAAGGAAGAGCCGCGGATCAGACTTGCCGTCGAAACGAGGGAAGTCCATCTTCTGGAATTTGGGGGGCCGATCCGGTTCGCGAGGATGCTCCACGTGACCGCCGCCTCTGCTGTCCGACGACGAGGCTGACTTCTCCTTCATGGATGCCATCTCGGCCTGCATCGCCTTCATCTCCGTCCGGAAGGATTGCATCAGCGCCATGAGGTCAGCCATGGTTGGCTCCGCCATGGTGGTGGAGTGGCCCGTGGAAGTGGTGGAGGCGGCGGGCGATGGTGGTGGGTGTGGTTGATTGGTGGCGGCTGTGGTGGATGTGGATGGCAGGGAAGACGAGGATCATCGGCTTCGCGATACCAGGCTGTCAAGGGCAGCGATGCCCAGGGTAGGAGGACCTCGACTACGCAGATCGTAGTCTCGGTCCGTGGTTGCCGGCAGGGTTATTCCCCCACGCCGAGCTTCAACGTCGACTGGGGTATGCCCCCCCAGGCCGCCGGCTTAAGGAGAGAGAGAGAGGAGATTAGATGGGAATAATCTTTGTTAATTCCAAAGGCTACTGCCGTACAGCATATATGGCCAATGGCCTTACAGATGGAGAAGGTTCTCCTTAATTGTAGGACTAAACCAAATAAGGTAAAGACTAAACCAAATAAGGTAAAGATAGGTACTTTCCCTCCTAGCCACTCGCCTGCTGCTCCTGCGCCCTTGATGCCCGCTCGGCCGCCCGACGCACGTCGCGGGCTCTCCTGCGCCTGGTATACGTGCGGCCGTACATGACACCATACCTTTAAATTTATCTATGAGCTTTAGGATATCACTCCACCAAAATGAGCCTCTCCTTAAATTGGATGGAACCCTACCATCAGAGTAGTGTGTCTCCCATACAATATTAACCCATGGAATATATATCTTTTCTCCGAGACTAGCCTTCTTCTTTTGACTTGCAAACTAAGGTCCAAGCTGCTTTCGGTGGTTTTCTTGCATTGACTTTTGCCCCCTCCATAGACAGTGTTTCTTGAAAATATCTATCTGCTTTATTATTGATTTGGTTAGGGAGAGAGTGCACATGAAGAAAGTTGGAACGGCTGAGAGAACCGAGTTCGTAAGTTCAAGTCTTCCATCCTGAGAAAGGAAGGACGAGGTACTTGCAAGTCATCTTTCACATTTTGTTAACCAATGGTAAGAAGTCTTCCACCTTTGTCTTGGTCAAGCCAAGAGGAAGGCCGAGGTAGGTGAATGGAAGAGTGCCTTTGGAGCAGCCGAAGGTTCTGGACAGACGTTCAAGTTTTTGTTCTCAAACATTAAAGGAACCATGACTAGCGTTGAATAATTAACCCTCAGGCCTGAAGCTTCTGCAAAACTCATGGAAGGGAACACCTCATAAAATAATTATTATAAACCAAAAGCAGCAGATGTTCTACTGATTTCAGAAACAAGATTGTCAAATCAATCTGATATTTTCAAACTGTCTAAATCATGTGTAATGCTTCAGTAAGTTTTTGGATAATAAGATGACAATCAAGGTGTCACAGTTGATGGAGGTCTGAACGACAGAAGAATTAGAGTTAATAAGCATGATAAGTTTAATGTTGAAGATTTGGACAAGTCTTGGGGTATGCTAGATCAAGAAGCAACGGGTTGAAAACTTAGCAAGTCATCCGCGAATGATAATCTCTAGAAAAAAATCAACCAAAGTTGTAATAAGCGCAGGGATCTAGATGGTCAAATTGAGACAGGCGTGTGATTCATTAGGGCAATGCTCCTTTTTTTGCCATCTACTTAATTATGATAACCTATGACCATGTTTGGTTTATTCTGCTATTTTAGAGATCTGGCATTTGGTTTGTTAGATTTATGGTGTGCTGATCATGACTTTCTCGCTCTGCAGTTAGCAGCCATTTTTTTCATTTACATGAATTCTCATGGACATGACTTTGTTTCTTTTTTGCAGTTACCATCCACCCGTGCCATCTGATCAGGCCAGGCCAACAGCTGGCTACAACCAGCCAATCACCAAGATGCAGGTGTGCTGCAGTTTATTGGGATTTTTACCCTGCTTTTGTCTATGTAATGAAATCTCTTTTATTTGAATTTCTGCAGAAGCCATGCCAAGTGATCATCGTAATAAGTGAAGGGGCAGGGGAAGAGGTATGTATCTGCATGGTTTACGCTTGTTATCATGATTTCAATGTGCTTGTGCAAGGTATGTTTGGTCTTGCTTGATATCTGATCAGCAATGGTGGATTCAGTTATGATAATGAGTGTGGAGAACCATAGGAGGCCCCTCGTGAATATCATGATATGGATCGTCTCTTGGGCCTGGAAAGTGTTATGGTGGTGATGGTTATGCGATGGAGAAGCTTGTGGTACGATGATGTATATATATAATGCACCAGACCCTTATGCAAGGATATGGTTAGTTCTGTTTAAATATGACTTAAACTGCATGCATTCTAAGCTGTTCTTATCTTAACTATAATTTACTGTACATTCTGGAGTTATTAAAATGTAATTTTTTCCTTTTGTTTGATGGTTATTAAAAATGTAATATTATTACTATAAATGTTAGTATTTCACCGTATCAATGTACGGACATATTTCCTAGTAAAAGAAAAAATGGGGAAAGGTCTGCGAAGGGAACGCGGGGAAATGCGAATGGAAGAACAACAACAAAGAAAATCAGAAACAAAAACTGGAAAGGATCCAGACGGGAATCTTGTGCATGGAAAAAATCCGGACGGTTATGTCCTCCAATGGGAGAAAGACGCACGGGCGACTTTCCTAGCAGGTGGTCGAGCTAAGATGGACGAAACATTCTCCAGCATTCTGAATCGAAAACAATCGCCAAAAAAAAAAACAGTTGCAAAACATAACATGGGAGAAAAGCCGAGAAAAAACTCGTTCGACACAAACAGTTTGGAAAATAAAAGGGTTGATCCTCAAACAAAATAAGTCTTAGATTAGGATCCAATTCAGAATACTCAAAATGGAAAGGACCTATTTAGACTAGGATTCCTAGCTATTTTTCATATGTTATATCTACACCTAATAATAAAGAGGCAAAATTTCTTGCGCAAAATCTTTCGTTCAACTAAGAGATCGACTCGGTTATGGTTTACGTTTTTTCCGTTTTCGTGTGCGGAGTCCTTTTTTATGGATTTTTTTCTTTTCCCCGGGCCTCCCCTAACTAGCTATGTAGATTGTGGTTTGACAATGAGTTAGACACGAAAACGAATCAAAGTTCAGCCGTCAAAGATTTTTCTAAATCAAATCTGCCACGGACATGTCTCCCAATGCGGCACATCGACGGATTGATGATGGGGACGCGAGTTGGGATGACGTTCCAAAGCACACCGGATCATCGGGAGGATGCAGACGGCAATCACGATGCAGTGGAGCTGTAGAGATTCGCGGCGCGGCATTGGGCGCAGGTTCCTCAGAAGCTTGACAGCTACGCGGCACTGGTTCTGCTGCACACTGTGGTGCTGGGGCGGCTGCGCGGCGCTGGAGTCAGACGGCGGCGGTGGAGCGGTGCAGTGCTAGGGGCCAGGTGCTGGCGGCGGGTGACGGCGCTCTGGTTTCTCCTCTATTGTCTATGCGTTAGATGAATGAGTAGAGTCGATGGGAGAGGAGAGAAATAGGCCTGCAGTCGACAATCAAATGAGCTTGGAGTCTGATGAGCCATATCCTAATATGAATCAGTCAATGCAAATGGATGTGCAACCCGAACACTAGAATGCATTCGTATTTTCTTATCAAATCTATAAAACATTAACATGTTTGATCCGCTGTCCCTGAACTTCTAACGTATAAATTAAGTGAACAAATTGTAAAATTATATTTACACAAATAAGTAATTTTTCCTTTTTTTAACACAACTCTCACGTACTAGCATTATTTCTTTTTTTGTTGTAATGCACGGACATATTTACTAGTATAAAACAAGAGGATAATAGATAGACGGATTAGATTCATCATTTATGAAGTTAATAAGAAGAAGGCAAGACAAAAAAGATAGAGAGAAATTTTGGCTTTTTAATATTAGACAGATAGAGACAGAAATAGATATATAATAGTTATAGATACAGATAGAATATAATAGATATATATAATATAGAGTATAGATTTCATAAATTAATGTTTGGAGTACTGAATATTCGAATACCAATGTTTGTTGTTTATAGAGTACAATAATCCAATTGTCTCGTTTCCGAAGGTGTGTGTTCCAAACCGATTCTGGTCCAGCTTATGAATAAACCCAAACAAAATAACGAGACAAAAAAGCAAAAGCCCAAACAAAATAGAGCACCTAGAACCGAAGCCCAGGGTCCGCCGCCGCCCTAAATTTCCCCAGGGGCCAATCCAAACAGGAGCACCTATTCCTACATCTACAACCGAAGCCCAGGGGCCGCCGCCCGCCGCCCGCCGCCGCCCTCAATTTCCCCACGCAAACCTTAGCAATGGCGGCATCCGAGGGGCCAAGGCGGAAGACGGTGTCGAGGTGCATCCCGGAGACGGACAAGTGCACGCAGGTCTTCGACATCGCCGGCTACAGCCTGCTCAAAGGCCTTGGCGCCGGCAAGTTCGTTGAATCCGCCGCCTTCGTCGCAGGTGGCCGCGACTGGTGCATCCGGTTCTATCCCGACGGACACGATGGGGAGGACCTCAAAGACTACTGTGGCCGTCTACCTGGCGCTCACGACAAGCAATGCTGAGGCGAGGGCGCTGTTCGATTTTAGGTTGGTAAACCCGGCCACCGGCGGGTCGTCGTTCGTGTACACCTGCAAGACAGCGATGGTGTTCAAGGCTGGAGGTAATCAGGGTGCCTGGGGCTGCAGAAAATTGAAGAAGAGGAGCGAGCTTGAAGCATCTGTGTACCTTCAGAACGACCGCCTCGTGATCCAGTGCGACGTCACTGTCATCGTCGGCCCGCCGGTGATCACATCCGATGCAGACATTCAGGTGCCTCCCTCAGACTTGACCGATACTCTTGGCAAATATATGGTGTCAGGGAAGATGTCTGACGTGACATTCAAGGTTAAAGGCGAGGCCTTCCATGCCCACAAGTTCGTGCTCGCATTTCGGTCGCCGGTGTTTGAAGCAGAGCTCTACGGACCGATGCGGGGCAAGAGCAGGCGGCAGAACATAATAGTTGAAGATATGGAGCCTGATGTCTTCAAAGCATTGCTTCACTTCATCTACACTGACTCGCTGCCCCCGTTGGATGATCTTGATGAGGTTGAGAGTCAAGAAATGGTTAAGCATTTACTTGTGGCTGCAGATAGGTATGCCATGGAAAGAATGAAGTTGATGTGTGAGAGCATCCTTAGCAAAAGGATTGATGTTCACAGTGTGGCAACCACTTTAGCTCTAGCCGACCAGCACCACTGCGAAAAGCTCAAAGATGCTTGCATTGGATTTATCAACTCTTTGGATAAAATGGATCTTGTGGCAAGCAATGGTTATGAGCACCTCAAAAGAGCATGTCCTGCTATCTTTATGGACATATGGGAGAAAGAAGCTAAGTCTCGTAGAATGGTGTAGAATGTTCATACTGTGTTCATCTCTGAACATTGAATTTAGTTGGTACATTGACTCTTTAAGTTGCTTATTATCCTTGGCTAACTTCTGCATCGTTCATTTAGTTGAGTCATAGCATCGTAAGTTTAGGTTGGCTTGGCCTTTGGTATTCAGATCTTTTGGAGGAAAGGCAGACATTTGCAAAGCTTATACCTGGTATATAGGTTTTTATGATGGCTCTCAGTGACATCATACACATTTCGATCTGCTCACAGCAAAACAAGTACTGTCTGTGTATTGCCTTTGTGCTCTTTCGATTCCTAGTAATTAGCTAGTTTAAAATCAGGGAACCAACCAGCATGGCCGCATGGGTCATGACCAAAGCCATTCTGAGCTGCCATAAAACATTTTTTACAAGAAGCATGATTAACCCTGTACGTAATTCGGATACCTTAAATCCTTAATAGTGCTAGCTATAACCATTTTCAAATTACCACAACATTTTTGCATGATCAAGATCTTTGCAGCCCTGTTCAATCTATACTTCAGTATTTATACCAGATTTTTAATTTGTTTATTTGGAGGTATTGGGAAAGAATCTCTACTTTCAGACCTGATCACCTAGCACAATTGGTCATTTCGACCAAAAGCTGTGGGGTTTCCTCAAGTATTTAATCCACTCAAAGCTTATTGTTCTACTTTGCTTATTCTTAGTGTGCTATGTTTTTTGTTTTATGATTGTGCTATTAGGAAGGTACTGATTTGACTATGACTTGATATGATTCAAATTTGCGCATCAGTTCTTATACTCTTTTTTTCACTTTTCAGCACTTACCCTCTATATTTAATGACCAAATCAGCACAGATCTGGCTCTGTTCTTTTCGAAGAAATGTTCCATGATGTCTTGCTGTTGCTCATAAATAGGACCTCGCCTTCTAAAAGAAAAAGTGGTATACAATTTATTACTATTTTGTATTGTGTTATGGGTGGGATTTTGTTCTTCTATTGTTCTTCATATGGGGTTCAAACGTTTAAATTTGCACAGGATCTTCTGCATGTGTGTCAATGCCCTGAATATTTGCAGCAGAGCATTCAGTTTTCAGTCATTCACATGGTTTAATTGACCGAACAATGTTGAGATTGGTTGCTGTTAACCAGATGGAACTACAAAAGTTACCTATACATGTAGAATTTCATATGCAATCGTTTTCAATGGACATGCTGATCTAAAATTATGGTAATGCTAAAAAAAAAAGGGCGTACCCAGTGCATAGAGCTCCCGCTCTGTGCGGGGTCTGGGAAGGGTGTCAGTGGCAAGCCTTACCCTCGCCTGTGCAATGCGAGGAGACTGCGACTCGAACCCGGGACCTTCCGGTCACAGGCTGTAAGACTCTACCGCATGAAATGATTTTATTTTTCAATATTGTTATAAATGGAGTAATCCGTTAATACCCAAGATGCCAGTGGCCGAAAATTTCTAAAATGTGTTGATTGATAATGAGGGGATAGTCTTTGATTTCCTTGCTGGAGGGGTATTGTTAATACAGTATCTCTTCAGTTTTCTGAATTTTTGTTCACAGTCCAAATAAGGACAGATATTGGCATGGAAAGATTCAAAACCAGTTGCCATTCTTAGACTGCTGCAATATAAGTATTACCTGTTGGCTTATGTGCTAGTCTATGTCCTCTTCATGTAATTGTTTTCTTTTCACTGATTCAATATCTGCTAATCGTCCAGATGCTATGATCTTGTGCTCCTTTTCTACGAAAACTTTTGGGATTGTTAGGAAAAATCATGCTGTTTTAACTTATGAACAGCAAACTTTGATCAAACCTGTAATAAGAATGATTCTTCTGATTGTTTTACTTTGGGGCAGTCTTCTCACTTCTACGGTCCTACGTTGTAATGTGATTTGGCCCACCATTACGCTTTTCGCTTTCATGCATTTAGTCTTGTTGACCTGTTGTGCTTATCTGTGAACAGGGTATACCATTTCTCTGCATATTCCTTACTCTGATTTGTATTGATTCATGTGTTTAGACTATTCTTTTACCCTTAGTGAAACAAGGAAATTCAGGATTAGTTTTTTTCTTATTTATACCTACTAGTACTCAAATATAAGTGTAAGTACTTACCTAGAATACTTTCAAAGTTGATGCGCATTACTTGAAATGTTAAGTTGTCAAATGTGTTGGAGTCGCCATCTTACCTGCTGGCTGCTACAATTCTATTTCTAGCCAATAGATCTTTGTGATTTTGTTATTTTAATGGCTAATCATTAAAAAACAAGTTAACAGTTTGAGAAAGTAATCACTTTGTCTTCAATTGCTTTCACATAGGTATAATTCTCTATGTTCTGAATTCTGGTTTAAGTTGAGAACTTCTGGTTGTGTGGTTTCTGCAGATATTTTATCCTGTCATGCCTATTGTTCTACTTTCCTTTTACCTAGGGTACTACCTAATCTAAGACTCCATGTTATTTCTTCTATTGTTCTTCTTCTTTTTTGAAGGCACTGACTTGATAAGCTTCAAATTAGTGCATCAGTACTTTTCAGCACCCTACCCGTATATTCAGTGACCAAATCAGCGTGGATTTATTTCTGGTTTTTTAAGACAGATTTAGTTTACATCAGCTTTGTCTAAGTCAGACTTATCTAACTTTGACTTAGTTTACATTGCTTTTGCCATATATCTCGACATAACATTATCTAGGTGCATAGCAAGATCTATGCACCTAAAAAAGCCAAAACGGTGAAATGGACGGTGTAATATCTAAAATACCATGTAAATTTACTATCAAGATAAGGCATTTTATGGTTCACGAAACTAATTTGATGTCATAGATGTGGGTGCATTTTATTCCAAACTTGGTCAAAATTAGAGAAGTGTGACTTAGGACAAGGCTAAAATGATCTATAATTTGGAATGGTGGGACTAGAACCTAAAATCTCGTGCAAAAAGAAAAAAATATGATACAAAATTTATTACTAGTTTGCATAGTTTTATGGCAAGAATTTTATTCTTATATTATGGATTCAACATTTTAATTTGCGTGTGTGGTTGTCTTGAATTTTGTTGGCGAGCAAGCAGAGTACAATCATGCATGCATGCATACATGGATAATTGACCCAATAAGGTTGAGATTAGTTACTATTTACAATAAGGCTAGAACTATGAAAGTTACTAATGTATGTAGAGCTGCATTGTTCTTAATTATGTGCTAACGTAAAATTATGGTAATTTTAAGCTTCCATCAAATTAATCTATTTGTCATATGACAATATTGTTTTTAACTGAGCAACCTGTTTACGCCCAAGATGCCATTTTTTTGAACAATGGCAGGAGCTATGCCTTTCAGTTAAGACGAGAATGAATTTATGTACAAGAAAGGAGAACCAAACATAGTGTCTACATAGGACACCCAAAGGCTAACCTACCCACACGACGTGGCAGAGTACACAATTACCATTAGTCATTGTTGCCGAGCATGGTTGCATAGTAGCTAACAACTCTGACTTCACATGGCAGACCCCATATGACTAACAATGCCAGACAGACGGGCCCGAAGCAAGAGGCTGCAACAGGTCATCATTGCCAAGCTCAAGCATGACACGAAGAGCAGCTCCGACTTCTTGGTCTTGAACCCATGCCCTGCCCCGGCGTTCGCCAGATCGACCTCCCAAGTAGAATACTAGTCACGAAGAAGGGGGGTTCGCCCCGTGTCATCGTTGCCGAGCCACATCCCCTAACACAATAGCTTTGACTTCACGCTGCAAGTCCCACCTCCTCGCATCGATCGGGCGCCAGGAATCAAAGATTATCCATTGAAGGTGCCATTGTGGCCAAGACGAATTCCTATAGCGATGCCTTCAGGAAGGGTACGACGTCGATAGCGCCGCCGCTCATCCAAGATATGGACCGGGTTTTCACCCGTGAAAGACATGTTGTAGGGGAATACGACACCCCTAACAGGGAAAGCGGCACCCATGGGCGTCACCGTTGTCAAGGCTTTCGCCCAAAGTGCCCCTAGCACAATCGTCGGCCCAAGATGCGAGACCCATGCCTGCCTCCACAACCATCATCGCTATCCTGCCCCACCCCACAAAAGAACCAATAGAAGGGCATCGACGCACCGGCAGCGTGCAACAGCCATGCAGTTGCGTCTGCGGCCACCCCCCTTCGACCGGGCTTCGCATGGAACCGGACCTGACCCTGCCGCGCACGTAACACCACCGCACGCTGAGGCCATTGCCGACCGCCGTCGCTACCGATCTCCTTCGCTAGCTGCCATGAGGTGTGCCCTACCAGCACGGGTGTTGCCCTAAGCTCTGGGGACACCGGATCTGGCTGCCAGGGCACCGACGCCGGCGCCCATGACGAACCCGCTGCCATTGCCATGACCGCCATTGCAGGTGCCGTCCCCAGCATGGGCGCACCGGATCCAGCCGCCAGGGGCATCGAATCTGGGCGCTCGAGAACACAACGGTGCCGGGTGCCCCCACGGCCGGACGCCCAGCTTGCCCGCCCACCGTGGAAGCACCAGGCGTGGGGATGATGGATCCGGCCGAGAGGACGCCGGATCCGCGCACCCCAGGCCAGGATCTCGTTGGCAGCCGCATCCCGTGCAGTCCCAGCACAGGAGCACCTCTGGCCTGCTCCGTAGACCCGCGTGGGGAAACAACAGATCCACCCATGTGGGTGGCAGATCTGGTCGTTCAGAGCCCTGGAGCAACCTCCATCTCGCCGGGGAAGGGAACGCGCCGACCGCCCACATGACCGCCAGCACGAGAGCACCTCCAGACTCCACCGCAGACCCACACGTTGAACAACGGATCCGCCCATGGGGGCGGCAGATCCGGTCGTCGGAGCCCCAGAGCAGCCTCCAGCACGTTGGGGAAGGGAACGCGTCGGCCGCCCACCCGACCGCTCGCGCCACCCGGACGCGGAGCGCCGTGCCGCCACCTTCCTCGCCGGCCTGCACCTCCACGCACCCGCTCCGGCGACGGCAAGGAGAAGAGAGGAGGGAGGACGCCTGACAGCGGTGCGACGAAGGGGCCCCGTGTCGCCTGCGGGAGCGATGTGGGGGGAGCTGAGCTCGTTGAATCAAAGTGGAGTATCTACAGCCGCGATCAGGACTATGCCCAAGATGCCAGTGGCCAGATATTTCTACATGTGCCGATTGATAATGAGTGGTTAAGTATTGATTGGAGAGTTCTTTATTTTCAGATATGTTTGTCCAAATAGATTCTCTTCTGTTTTCTGATTTGTTGTGTAAAATCTGAACAATCAAAGATATTGGCATGAAATGATTCAAAACTACAGTTACCATTCTTTGACTGGTTGTGTAGAATCTGAATCTTCTTCGTGTGAGTTTTGTTTTCACTGTTTACATGATCTTAGTTTCTTTCTTCTGTTTTCATGTAAGTTACAAATAATCAGTAATAAATAACATTAGTAAGGGTAAATTCATTTTTTAACCTCTGCGCGCCAACTAGATTTGTACGGTGCCACGTGGACTTAACTATTTACCTTTCTCCTGCCTAATGAAGGGCTCATCTGTTTTTTTTTTAAATTTTTTGGATATATTTTTTATTTGTTTTGACTAATGTAACTCATGTAGGCAGTGTAATAACCAGCAAAGTAAGAGGAAGATATGTCAAGAACATAAGCCAATTAATTATAGCTAATATTTTTCAGGTTTACCTCTATGATTTAGAACAAAAGCCAAGTGTTAAAGCATGCCAAATTGGCTAGTATAATGTTGAAAGAACTCATTTGATATAATTAAAAGAATTAGTTTGTGTAGAATGTTGTTACGTGGTATGTTGAAAACGGTCACTCTAACCTGTGGTCAGTATAATATTGAGAAAACTCCTCATTCGACATCGGCTTACTTGAGTGGTACAAGTTGGTTCATGAAACTCCACCTAGGACAATGGTTCGCTTCAAAGGAAGCCGCTAGAGATGGCCTCAAAACACGTGAACACCATGGCATCATTGTTGCACGAACACCTGCGTGCATCACACATGCAGAAAATTTGCACCGTATCTGCTCTAGAGCTCCTGCCACAACCGTCGCTATGGAAGTCTGGGTCACCTTACGATCTATCGTGCTATTTGATTACGTCTGGATAGGTGGTGGGGTGGTATCGTCCTAGGGTTAAGGGTTAAACATTTTAATGTTATAAAATATTCGACGGACTCTCCGTCATCAAAGTTCACCACTGGAAAACTGGACTTTGCCGAGTGCCTGAGACTTTGCCGAGTGCTTTTTATCGGGGCCTCGGCAAAGCAATATTTTACCGAGTGCCGCACTCGGTAAAATAAAGCACTCGGCAAAGGTGGCTTTGCCGAGTGCCAGGCACTCGGTAAAGCCTGGCTCTCGGCAAAACTGGGCTTTGCCGAGTGCCGCAGCACTCGGCAAAAGGTGGCCGGCCCGTGACGGCGGCCACCTGCCGTCAGATTTTGCCGAGTGCCTAACAGCTGGCACTCGGCAAATTTTTTTTTATTTTTAAAAACTTATTTTGCCGAGTGCCAGCCCCAGGCACTCGGCAATTTTTTTATTTTTCAAAAACATATTTTGCCGAGTGCCAGCCCATGGCACTCGGCAATTTTTTTAAAATATTTTGCCGAGTGCCAGAGATAGGCACTCGGCAATTTTTTTATTTTTTAAAACTTATTTTGCCGAGAGCCAGACCCAGGCACTCGGCAATTTTTTTTTATTTTTTAAAAACATATTTTGCCGAGTGTAAGCCTTGGGCACTCGACAATTTTTTTTTAAAACTTATTTTGCCGAGTGCCAGCACCAGACACTCGGCAAATATTTTTTTTTTTTTGAAAATCATATTTGGCCGAGTGCCTCTTGGGCCGGCACTCGGCAAAGCCCACTTTGCCGAGTGGCCCCCATGGCACTCGGCAAAATATTTTTTTTATTTTGGGCCCAAATTTTTTTCAGGGGCCTTGTGACAGTATTTCAAACTCTATTTTAAAATATGGGGCAATTTTGACTTTTTTTGATATATTTCATTAGTTTATTTCGTTTCGTTGAATTTTTTTGGGATATTTCAAATTTGAAGTACAGGTACATGGAATAATGAACTTTGGTCATCCAAAAATTGATACTCATGATATTTAGGGTATGTTTAGGCCGTATCCAGGAACTCACATAAAATCTCGAGCATCTCGTTGGCGTAACATGTCGAGGTACTTGCCAGAAATATGATTTTAAATTATATAAAATGCAAACGAAGTCCAAAAATCACGAAACTTGTCAAGGCGTCGTGCTATGGCATGTGGAGGCTGTGGTAAAAAATTGAGAAGGTTTTGAGCAAGTTGTGACGTCGGATGCCAAAAACCCAGACATCTCCACATGGCATCCGACGTCACAACTTGCTCGAAACCTTCTCAATTTTTTACCATAGCCTCCACATGCGATAACACGACGCCTCGACAAGTTTTGTGATTTTTGGACTTCGTTTGCATTTTATATAATTTAAAATCACATTTCCGGCAAGTACCTCGACATGTTACGTCAACGAGATGATCGAGATTTCATGTGAGTTCCTGGATACGGCCTAAACATACCCTAAATATCATGAGTATCAATTTTTGGATAACCAAAGTCCATTATTCCATGTATGTAGTTCAAATTTGAAATATCTCGAAAAATTCAACGAAACGAAATAAACTAATGAAATATATCAAAAAAGTCAAAATTGCCCCAAATTTTAAAATAGAGTTTGAAATACTATCACAAGGCCCTAGAAAAAAATTTAGGCCCAAAATAAAAAAAATATTTTACCGAGTGCCATGGGGGGCACTCGGCAAAGTGGGCTTTGCCAAGTGCCGGCCCAGGGGGCACTCGGCAAAGTTGAAATAAAAAAACTGGGCACTAAAAGCCCACCGGCCCAACCCCCGTGTGGCCCAACCTTAAGTCACACCCCCAGCCACCCGCTCGCTCCCCCGCACCCACCCCAGCCACCGTCACGCCCACCCCCGCCGTTGCCGCGCCCTCGCCAGCAAATCGCCGCCGCCGGCGAGTCCTGCCCTCGCGCCCGCCGCCAGCCGCACCCACGCCCGCGCTCGTACCCTCTGCCGGCCTCGCCCATGACTGCGTTCATCGTGCCCCGCCCCGGTAGCTCCCCGTGGCCCGGCCCCCCTCGCCTCGGTCGCCCAGAGGTGGCTGGCTGGTGCCGGCCGGCCATTTCCGACAGCGACGGCCTTGTCCTGGCCGTCCCTTCCCTAGCCACGCCGCTCGTAGGAGCAGGGGAGGTAGGGGAGCAGGGGAGGAGGGAGAGAAGGGAAGGGGAGAAGAGGAGGAAGAGAAGAGGAGGAAGAAGGGAGAAGGGTGGAGGAAGAAGGAAGAAGGAAGAAGGGAGGGAGGAGAGGAGAAGGGAGGAGGAAGAAGGAGAAGGGAGGTGGAGAGGAGAAGGGAGGAGGAAGAAGGGAGGAGGAGCCCTAGCCGCTATCCACGCCTCGTTAGCGGCGGTGCCATGCCCTCGGTGCCCCGCTCCCGACTCCGCCCACCGTCGACGAGCACACTAGGTTCGCCCTTCCCTTTCTATTCAAATCATGCAATGGATGTCAGCCATCGAGCCCTTATTAGTAGTAATAGTTGTTGTATGTGGTTTTTGGCCATCGAGCCGTTGTTTGTGGATGTTGGCCTTCGTGCTGATCTTTTTTGTAGGTTTTTGAAACCTCCCCGTGCAGGGGAGGTTCTACCGAAATTTTCAATTGTCACTAATGTATTGCCTTTTTATGCAGGAGGAGGCCCCGGTGGAGGGACATCGGTGACCCCGATTATCTTCATCAGCATTGCGGGTCTGCCTGCACCACATCGTGGCGCCACTGCACCGACTCGCCACAGCCCCGCTAGCCTGACCTCACCGGCACCCAAGGTATAACCCCTCTATCCGTATCATGGTCTTAGGTCACTGATCCTAGTTAGGCATCTCCTGTCCGAAAGAGATACAGGCAGAGTTATGCAAGTCTTTGCATATCTACGAGCGTTTCTGTTTTGGATTGTCCACGTTTTTTGGACAGCCCGCAGATGCGTAGATGGGTTAGTTTCCATGGTCCGCTCCGGTCTGAGACGGTGTTTTGGCATCACCCCCTATTGTTCACCGGATACACACTCTCCCTTGTAGGACGTGTATCGGGAGAACAGCTGGCAGGTGCTGCCGAAATTCCGTCTCGGATAGGAGCGGAGCATGGAAACTAACCTCATCTATGGATCCGCGGGTGGGATTAGTACCTATCCTCACCTATTAGAGAGTAGGGACACCGCATAGATGCAATTGATGGTGACTCATATGTGCTAATACGTCTGTTAAAGGATGGAGGACCATGAGTGGATGTACATGCTCCGGAGAGACAAGCACGATTATAACTTGCTATTTATAGTCAAGGTCAAAGAATTCTTACAACATGCATTTGGCGAGAGTGCTGGAGGCCATTCTCTAGTGGTTTGTCCGTGCAGCAGTTGTGACAACAGAAGAAGGAAATATAGGTTAACCATGGGTAAACATATTATGAAGTTTG
Organism: Miscanthus floridulus; assembly: GCF_019320115.1. Taxonomy (NCBI): domain Eukaryota; kingdom Viridiplantae; phylum Streptophyta; class Magnoliopsida; order Poales; family Poaceae; genus Miscanthus; species Miscanthus floridulus. The sequence continues at coordinate 49,094,557 of NC_089587.1, forward strand.
GATTTACTCCGGGCTACCACCGGTGGATCCACCATGGTGAAGCCGATCGTATCAGGGAGGAGGTGGTGAGACCATGGCTCGAGGCTTTCGATGATGATGTCGGGGTAGCAGACATGTTGGATGACACGCACCAAGCTCAGTTCACTGAAAGACATGACAAGGAGGAGATGGAGGCTACCACAGATGCCTTCTACCTGATGTTGGACTCAGCACAGAGACCCCTTCACGGTCATACTAATGTTTCTCAGCTGGATGCCATTGGTCGCGTAATGGGGTTGAAGGCCGAGTTAAACCTAAGTCGAGAAGGCTTCGATAAGATGGTGGCCATGTGGAGCGATATGCTACCAAAGACACACATTATGCCGAAGAACTTGTATGAGTCAGAGAAGCTCCTTCTTGCACTTAAGATGCCATACGACAAGATACATGTGTGTCCGAAGGGGTACGTCCTATTTAGGAAAGAACACGCGGATGCAAAGTACTACTCGAAGTGTAAATCCTCTAGGTACGTGGAGGTAGACTCAGGTGATGGCCAGAAGAGGTAGCTTAAGATCCCCATGAGAGTCCTACGACACCTTCCATTCCTGATGAGGCTCCAACGGCTATTCATGACTGAGGAATCTGTGAAATAGATGACATGGCACAAAAACGGCACACGGTACAATCCTGAGAAGATGGTACATCCATCCGATGCTGATGCATGGAAGTACTTCAATTTGCGGCATCCTCTCAAAGCAAAGGAGGTTCATAATGTACGTGTCACACTGGCAACAGATGAGTTCAATCCATATGGCATGATGGCTACACCATACATATGTTGGCCCATGTTCGTCATCCCCCTGAATCTCCCCCCGATATCTCCTTTCAATGGCATACCGTGTTCCTATCGTTGATAATCCCTAGACACCTGGGGAGTAGTATGGGTGTCTTTATGGAGCCTGTGATAGATGAGTTGATCGATGCTTGGGTCAAAGGGGTGTGGACATACAACTGAGCTACGAAGACTAGCTTCAAAATGCACGTCTTCCTGGCGTACGGGTTAATGTGCGCCTAGTGTGTTCAAGGGAAGTTCCCATGCCCAATATGCAAGGAAGCTGTGAGGTTCATATGGTTGAAGAAGGGTGGCAAGTATTCGTCATTCGACAAACATTGTCAATTCCCCCCTCTTGACCATCCATTTAGAGAAGACGTCAAGAGCCTTACGAAAGATGTCAAAGTGATGGACCCTAGACCGCGCTTGAGGACTAAGGCGGAGGTTCATGCTCAAATAGATGCTCTCGTGCCCAACGAAGATGGTGGTTTCATGGGATATGGTGAGCAACATATGTGGACTCATAAGTCCGGCTTGACGAGGCTCTCCTATTTTGATGACCTTCTACTGCCCCATAACATTGATGTCATGCACACTGAAAAGAATATCGCTGAGGCACTTTGGGCAACGCTCATGGATACTAACAAGTCTAAGGACAACCCTAAGGCTAAAGTGGACCTAGCGACGTTGTGCGATAGGCCAAACCTAGAGATGTGGCCTCCTGCAACAGGAAAGCAGTGGAGAAGGCCTAGGGCCCCCTATGTCTTGAAAATCGATCAAAGGAGGGAAGTACTTTGATGGATCAAGAATTTAATGTACCCTGATGGGTAAGTAGCGAATCTGAGCAGGGGAGTGAACTTAGAGACTCTATGAGTCAACAGGATGAAGAGTCATGACTACCACATATGGATTGAGCGGATACTTCTATCGATGGTTCGAGGCTATGTCCCTGAGTATGTCTGGCTAGTGCTGGCAAAGTTGAGCTACTTCTTTTGTCAGCTTTGTGCCAAGGAGCTATCTTCGACCGTCATTACAGAATGGAAAATGTCTATATCACCCCCTCACCTTTCATACCTGGTCTACTTTACCCCCTCAACTATGAAACCGTCTGTTTTACCCCCTAAACTTTCCAAAACGTCTATTTTACCCCTTGGGTGGGTTTCTGACAGCGGTTTTACTACAGTAACAACGGATTTGCTACAGTAACGATGGTTTGCTACAGTATCCGGTGGTTTTGAATTTCTTTTTTTATTTATTTTCGGTGAATCTTTGAAAAATCACAGTAAATCATAGAAAAATCTAATTTTATTGGACTCTACATGAGTAGATCTATATAGTGAATATATAATACGGTATGCTTTAGTATAATTTTTTTTGTAGCTTTAGATTAATTAGAAAATCTAATTTTGTCTGTAATTAATTAGAATTTATCTATAACTAAGTTATACATAGTCCAATAAGTACAAAATTTTTACTATAGTTCAAGCATACAATAATTAGCGTGCCATAAAAATTTTACCACAATTAGACCATAGAAGCTACAGCTATGAATTATTCTAATTAATTACAGACAAAATTAGATTTTCCAATTAATCTAATGCTACAGTAAAAAATTTATACTAAAGCATACCGTATTATATATTCACTATGTAGATCTACTCATGTGGAGTCCAACAAAATTAGATTTTTTATTTTATGATTTTTCTATGATTTACTGTGATTTTTCAAAGATTCACCGAAAATAAATAAAGGAAAAAGGAATTCAAACCGGCAGGCACTGTAGCAACCACAGTTACTGTAGCAAATCCGATGTTACTGTAGCAAACCGCTGTCAAAAACTGCCCAGGGGGTAAAATAGACGGTTTTGGAAAGTTCAGGGGGTAAAACAGACGGTTTCATAGTTGGGGGTGAAGTAGACTAAGTATGAAAGGTGAGGGGGTGATGTAGACTTTTTCCATTACAGAATTCGAAACTATGGCACCTGAGTTGGTCATGAGCTTGAGAAGATCTTTCCACCCAGCTTCTTACTGATGCAGCATCTGATTATGCACCTCCCGACCGAGGCACGGTTGGGGGGAGGGGCGTGCAGGCCCGTTGGTGCTATCCAATCGAGCGATGTCTAAAGACTTTTTGTAAGAAATGTACAAATAAAGCCAGAATTAAGGCTTCCATTACAGAGGCAAGCATTCGGGAGGAGGTTGCAAACTTCACGACATCCTACTACAAGCCGAACCTTCCTAGCAAGCATAATCCACCCCCTCGTTATAATGCTGGCGAAGTTGAATCGACCCTCAGCCTTTTCAAATGCCAACTAGGCAACGCAAGTGGATCGACCCCAAGAGATTGGATCCAGAAGAGTGGCGCAGAATCACGCTATATGTGTTCACCAACCTTGTCGAGGTTGCGCCATTCATTAAGTAAGTTCTCAACGAACTTGTTTCAATACGACGTCACTATTCTATATCGAACCCCATTGATTCTCTTTGGTACAGGGAATTTGTTCGTCAAGAGTGGCATCAATCAAGGGATCCTACCCTTCACGAACATGATACCCTTCTTTCAGAGGGTGTGGGAGTTGGGAGGCCTGATTTCATTTCTTGGTTCAAACAAAAGGTCGTACGTTTGTTGATATTCCTTAGTAGCTCGTATGTTCCAATAGTATAACAATGTATCATGCTTGAGCTTGTAGGCGCAAACCAATGCATCCATGAGTGATGAGTTGAGACAGGTTGCAAACGGCTTCAAGTTAAGGGTGAAGTCATATACCGGTTATGACATGAACGGATATCGCTTCCACACGTCAAGACACGAGTAGACTCGGCCCGGTCGGAATACCACCAACAGCCAAGTTTTTACGCTAGGCACTAATGGCGTCGAATACTATGGAATAATTGAGGAGATCTATGAACTTGAATATGAGGGCCGGGTACCTCTTACTCCTGTCATATTCAAGTGCCACTGGTTTGATCCTAGACGAACGAGACGGACCCCTCATCTTGGGCTAGTCGAGATTAGGCATGATTCCGTCTATAAAGGAAAAGATATCTATATTGTGGCCCAACAGGCCATGCAGGTGTATCATATGCCATACGCGTGCCAAGACAAAGACCATCTTAAGGGTTGGTCTATTGTGCACCAGGTATCTTCGCATGGTAAACTACCTATTCCAAACGATGAAGATTACACTTTCAACACAAACACATATGATGGAGAGTTCTATCAAGCAGACGGGCTACAAGGGAGCTTTGAGATAGTCTTACCCGGTGTGACGATCGCCATGGAAGTAGACAATGAAACAGTTGATGACGAGGACCCTGGAGATGTAGTGCTAAATCCGAAGGACATTCAAATGCTTGAGCAATTCCATTTAGGCAAAGACAATGAAGAAGACACAGAACCTTCGGATAGTGTTGCCCATTTGGATAATTTTGACAGTGATGATGAGACCTATGACCCCAATCATGAAGATTATTCCTAAACCATGTAATACTATGTTTTTTATTAAATTTTGTTATGTTTATTCATTTTGAACTATTTGACATGTATGTACTAACGCTTGTTGTTTATTCTTTGTACATTGCAGGTGACAGAACAAAGATGGTGGGCAACCGTTCACCGAGGCAGGTGCTCTCGATGTACCAGAGGCTACGCCCTCCTGATGGAGGTGAGGGGACGTCTTCGCCTCCAACGGCAAGAGCAGGCCTAGGTCACCCCAGCACAGGGAGGGGGAGGGGGATGGGCCCAGGGTCACCCCAGGAGGGACTCGCCTCCTCCCTCGGCTCTCAACCAGCTGGAGGACCCGTCTCCTACCCCGGAGGACCATGTGGCAGCCACGGGCATGACCATAGACACTCTGTCGGGGGACGAGGGGACTTAGCAGACGGAGGACAGTTCTGCTCAGTCGGCTCCCTACCTACGAGGTCCCACAAGCCTTCCTCTGGTTCTGCTTCCTGACCGACGCCCACTGGTTCGTCCTGTGGGAAGAAGGTAAGTAACTATAGATGTTATCACTAGTACTTCGTATGATACGTTGAAAATCAAAAGAGAAACTGATAATTTTTCTTAATCACTTATGCAGGGGCTAGCTAGTTCTGTCGGGTGCTCTTGACCCCCCACGCACCCCCGCTACCGTCCTGGGATGTCTGTGCAGGAAACACTTCCCTGACCTTGTGGACTTGAAAGAGGGGAGGTGGGAGCCGGCCTAGTCGTGGGACAGGTACAAGCTTGGCTTGGATGATGAGCAGGACAACAAGCAGGAGCAGGTTTTGGTGGACTTTTGGGTAAGTGTCTCACAACATAGCTCAATACATCTCCTCCATTGGTTAAGTCTTTTATTGGAATAATGAACAGATACATCGTGTTTGTATGCAGAGGTACTTCAAGGCCGAAGAAGGTCGAGAGACCCTGGCGGATCAAACGGCACACAGGGCCTGTAAGAAGTATGTCGGCGACATGATTCACGAGGCGCGACTCTAGGCCCACGTCGACTACTACAGGTCCATCAAGAAAGAGCCCCTAAACAAAACCGGCGCAAGAAAGGTGGCGCTGACCAAGGAGCAGTACCTTCAGGTAGGTGAATAATATTGATTCATTTTGAGATTTAGTAGGTCTAGAATTGATCTTCTTATATGTCAAACACTTGATGATGTGTAGGTGCCGGCCTCGTGGTGCATGTCGCATAGATCGGCATGGTCGAGCATCGTGGACAGGTACCTTGACCCGACGTACATTGCAAAGCACGAGCAAGGCAAGCGGGAGCGGGCACTAAGGACCGGTCCAACTCACCACCAAGGCAGTCGCAACCTCCCCGCATTCAAGCGGGCACTTGTACGAGATGTCATTTATCTATTCTAACGCTCAATTTCCCTGATTTCTAATCATCTTGCCGCCTTTCTCGTAGGAGGTGGCACACCCGGACGTGCCGGTGTCGGAGTTTGGGGCATGTGCTGTGTCCCACATGGGCCCGGTGAAATCTGGTGTCGTCTTCAACCCGGATGCCACTGCCCAGGCTTACTCTGACCCAAGCGTCCACGCTAAGGTCAAAGACTATGCGGAGGCGGTTAGGGCGCTCCGTGGCTCAGATCACAATCTGAGCACTGAGCCCCTTGAGACAGAGGTGATCGTGAGGCTGGAGCAAGGCAGGAAGCACGTGCGGTTGTGGATTGCAGACGGCACTGACTCCTTGAGCTCTACACCCTCTCTCTCTGACGTGAGGGCACAGAGCACGGCCAGAAGCCTTCCCATACGTGCACGGCCTACTCCAACACTGTCGCGGGTCGACAAACTTCAGTTAATTCCAGTTTCACTCGTTGTACATTGAACGTTACACACATTGATCAGATTTGCAATGCTGAAACATGTGATTAAAACACTACAGGCCGAGCTGATAGAGATAAGGGAGATGCAAGCGCACCTGACCATAGAGCTGGAGGCCACGAAGAAGCAGATGGCGGACATGTATCATATCATGCAAACCATCGGGCAAGCATCGGGTGTCCAAGTGTAGTTGCCAGCTCCAGCTCCGGTTCGACACTTCACTTCTATGAGTATGAAAGTTTAATGCGTTCGTGCCGTTGGGATTGTCGGCCTTCGTGCCGTTGTGATTTTCGGCCTTCGTGTCGTTGGGATTGTCGGCCTTCGTGCTGCTGTGATTGTCGGCCTTCGTGCCGTTGTTTCTTGCAGGTTGGAAACCTCCCCGTGCAGGGGAGGTGCTGCTGAAATTTTCAATTTTGAATCTAACACATGTAATCTCTTCTCTTTTGTGCAGCCTCCGTCGGCGGGTTCAAACAATCCCGCTACCGTGTCACCGGCGGCTGATCGCGCCAACCCTTCGCCGCTGTCCGGTCCTTCACCACAGTCCGGGGGGCCACACCTGCAGTCTCCGTCGCCGCAGTAGGGATGTTGAACTTTGTGATGTTGAACTTGTAATAATAAACTTGTGATGTTGAACTTTGGTGCATTTGTGATGAATTTTCGATGGATTTATTAAATATGCGTGTGCTTGTGATATATAATGCATATTGGTGATATAGATGTGATGATTGATGTATATATATATATATATATATATATATATATATTGTCTGTTACAATGGAATGTAAAAAAATTGCAATTCTCGGGGTCTTTGCCGAGTGCCATGGGTAAGGCACTCGGCAATGATTTTAAAATATATATATATATATAATTTCTTTGCCGAGTGCCTTGCCGCGGCACTCGGCAAAGTATTTTTTTTAAAAAAAAATTCAGAAATTCTTTGCCGAGTGCCTAAACAGGGGCACTCGGCAAAGAAATTATTTAAAAAAAATAAAAAAAACTTTGCCGAGTGCCTGGGCAGGGGCACTCGGCAAAGTAATTTAAAAAAAATAAAAAAACTTTGCCGAGTGCTTGGGCAGGGGCACTCGGCAAAGTACTTTTAAAAAAAAAAACTTTGCCGAGTGCCTGGGCTGGGGCACTCGGCAAAGTAATTTTTTTAAAAAAATAATTTTTTTTTGCCGAGTGCTGGGTCGGGCACTCGGCAAAATAACCGTTAACGGCCGGCGCCACAACGGCCGAAAATATTTTGCCGAGTGCCGCCCCAAGCACTCGACAATTTTTTTTTTTATTTTGCCGAGTGCCCAGATAAAAAGCACTCGGCAAAGACCCTTTGCCGAGAAAATTTTTGCCGAGTGCTACACTCGGCAAAGCCTTTGCCGAGTGCAAAGGGCTCTTTGCCGAGTGTAAAAACACTCGGCAAAGCCGCGGCCTCTAGTAGTGGTTGGACGATCCATGGGGTATTTTCGGAAGCTAACAAGTTTGGATTGGGCTCTGTGTCAACTGATAGAGCTTTCTGATGACATTGACGTACGCTATGTGGATTGAAGGATGGTTGCACGGAATGATCCATGGGGTTAGGACTTAGTCATTTTAGGTGATTTGTGTCTCATGGACGCTCCGTATTAATTGACGGACACTCGGTGGTGAGCGGAGTGCTCTCGGGTTCTGAAAATCAATTTTAAAACTTGACAGACTGTCCATGAATTCTCACAGACGATCCGTGAAATTATTAACAGTGAAGGTCAAGTGCGTGGATGTGAGGTTTGGCTAGGTGTTTGCGTGAAGAGTGACGGACACTTCATCATGTGTCGACAGAACCTTTGTTCTTCATTGGTCATAGTTTTCATTTGTGATTCAAACCTAGATTAAGGGTGAAGTTGACTATGCATGTGTAAGAGGTTTCTAGAGTTGCTTAGGTGACATGTTGGGCTAGGGGTAGCTAGGTTTTGAGCTCTAGTTAACAAGTGTAACTAGTTATTTAGGAATTGACTAAAATTATGAGAAATTGAGAGACAAATTCATGAGATTGAGCATAGCAACTTATCTCTGAGATTTGGTGATTCCTAAGCCACCAAGATGAGAAATGGAGGTCTTGAGCAACCTTGCTCCCAAGCTAGAGAGATGGATTTAGCTAGGGTTGATCTTGAGCTTACTTCTGAGATGATGAAGCAACTTACAAACTTCACACTTCACTCATGAATAGAGAGAATCATGAGTTGGTGTTTGAGGATTGATCTCAAGAAAATGAGAAGAGAGAGTGTTCTTAAGCTAACCATGGATTGAGAGAGATGGTGATGCTCATGAGCTTGGCATGGTGCTGATCCTTCCTTTTCTTTCTTGTTCTCATATTTCCTTCTCTTCTTTTCCTTCATCTACTCTCTCTAGTTCATCCTTGTTCTTGCTTTCTAGAGAGAGGGAGAGAGTGGGGAATGAGAGAGTGAATAGGTAACTAAGCAGAATCTACTAAAGACATATCCTGATTCGAGCTGACAAGTGGGGCCAGATGAAGATAGTTGAGGACAGCTCATTTTCCACTCAATCTGCTAAAAGGGAGATTTGACGGACAGTCTGTCGATTTGGTCAGATGCTCCGTCAATCCTCTAACTTTGATCAAATGATTTAGAGAAAGGGATTTTTGGCATTGAGGCATCCTAGAGATTGATAAACACTTGTAGGAAGCTTAGAGAGGTTAGTTGGCATCTTTCTGGGAGTATCTTCTCATGGTTGGCCACCGTTTGACCATGGTTGACTCCAGGTTGACCTTGGTTAACTTGGGAGAGTCAGTGAGATTGAGTAACGAATTTTGGGTCATTGTCCTTGTAGGGAGTACTAGGAACCCTTTAAAGAGATTCCCAAGATGGTTCTTGGGTGTTTGAGGAACTGTGCAAGGTTATCATGGAGGATCTATTAAAAGTTTTAGTTGGAACGACTTTGGGTCGTGACACTAATGATATTTATTGCCCATAAATATTAGTAATATCTTATATATATTTGGTGAAAGTTAGTATGTTTGACTTCTCGATGTGGGACAAACACTTTAAAAGGGACGGAGGTGGTACCTTTTTACTCAATGGAAGCAGGATGCATTACTGGATTCAGGCGCTTTGCCGAGTGCCTGCAGCACTCGGTAAAGCCCCAAATACACTCGGCAAAGGCTTTGTCGAGTGCCGCACTCGGCAATGGCCACTCGAAAAAATGGCCGGCAAAGCAGCCTTTGCCGAGAGCCATTTGTCGGGCACTCGGCAAAGCTTTTGCCGAGTACCGAGCCAGCCCCCGGCAAAGAAAACGACCCAGGAAACGGTGACGGCGGCTTTGCCGAGTACCAACCCAGACGGCACTCGGCAAAGTGTTTTGTTTTTAATTTTTTTAAAATTCTTTCTTTGCCGAGCGCCGCCCGGGATGGCACTCGACAAAGTTTTTAATTTTGTTTTTTTTAAATACGATGGAGTGCGGTTTAGGGTTTAGATTTTTTTTAAAAAAGAAAAAATCTTTGCCGAGTGCCCCGATCTAGCACTCGGCAAACCGGCTAGTCCTTTGCCGAGTGTCAGGGTCTGGCACTCGGCAAAGAAGTGGTTTGCCGAGTGCCTACCCGCTGGCACTCGGCAAACCTGGACGACAGGCGGCGGCCGTTACCTGACGCCGTTTTTTACCGAGCGTCAAAGTTTGCCGAGTGCCTGACACTCGACAAAAATGGCCTTTGCCGAGTGCCTGACACACGGCAAAACCTTCTTTGCCGAGTGCATATCTTTGCCGAGTGCGGCACTCGGCAAAATAGCTCTTTGCCGAGTGCCCGATTTTTAGCACTTGGCAAAGAAAGTTGCACTCGGCAAAGACCCTGTTTCCGTAGTGATGTGTCTTATCAACAAAGCATGCTTGAAAGTTAAGCACTTCCAAACAGGACCTTCATTTGTTTTACCTATACACCAATGTCACGAATGAACATTTGTTTAATATATGAGTCGAAATAATCTTTCTTCGAACAGTTAGTTTCCATTCCCATAATTATCTGTAGAACACAATTTTTTTCTCTCCTTACGAGGCGTGCTTCACGCTGTTATATGAACTTCAGAATTTTTTGTAACACATTTCAGTTTGATAGATATTTATTTACTTAATGGAGGCAGGTTGTGTCTTAATCTACTGCTGCATCACTTGCAGACGCAAATATTGCTGGGTTTGCATTTTTGCTACTCATCTCAGAGGCAGAGGCAGCCTGTGAAACTCGGTACACATTCGTCCATCTAATTTTTGTTTCTACCAGACTTCATCCTTCGAAACTTTTTTCGTTCCATTGCTGACTTTATCTGTATTAATCGTTGCAGAACTCATCCTTATGGATTATTGAATCGGCATTGTTCCCATCAGGTATATATGGTTTCTTAAGTAAAAAATTTGGTTCAAAGAAATCATCTCTGTTTCCAATCTCTTCAATTAGTTATTAATAGAGCTTTGTTACCGTGTTTGTTTGATTAACAGCCGTTGTTTGATTAAAAACTCTCCCGTAAGACTAAATCACTACCGGAAAGCGGAAATTCCCTGAAGGTGCAATTACCGTCAGGGAAATTAAAAATACCGTCAGGGAAAGAGAAATTCAATATCCCTAACGGTGAACCGTCAGGGCTAGCTCGACATGGAAATAAACAAATGTATGACGGAAACCGTCAGGGAAATTAATTTTGATTTGCCTGATGATGCTAAACCGATAGCAAAATTACAAACCATTAGGGATAAAAGCTTTCCTCTGTCGGTTCCGACCGACAAAAAATCATAAACTACCGACGGGGAAAATGATTTCCTAAATCGTAAACTACCGATAGGGAAAATGATTTCCTCGTCGGTGTCGAACCGATAGGTTATAAGGACAATTATCCTGTCGGTGGTCATACCGTCAAAGAAAATATTATTTTCCTGTCGGTGTTTGATTTTCCCTGTCGGTTTGTAACCATCAGAAAAAAAACATTATCATATCAGAAGAATTGTTTTCCCTGTTGGCCAAAACTGACAGGATAATTATATTGTATCACAGTAGAGCTATACATAATTTTTTTAAAAAGGATAAATTTAATACAATTTTGACATTAGCATATAGATCTCTGAGATGATTCATGTGCGATTGATATTTAATGCATATATAAATATATCATCACTACCATGAACTTTTTTTGAATGAAAATTAGTACCATTAATCCAATACATGCAAAGATGTCATAGTATTTGCATCAACAGCCACATACATAAGACATCCAAAAATTTAGCATCCATCCACCTAAAACAAGTTCTCCAAATACTTTTAGTAACTATACTCAGTACCAACATTGGCCATGGTGCTTTCAAGGAAGCATACATGCATTGGGTGTCCGTGCAGAGTTCAGCTCCAAAACCTGAAATTTTAACATGACCAAATATTAATTACATTGCACAATTCAATAGAGTATAATATGATTCTGACTAAATAATTGATAGGTGAACCCATGCTGTCACCTACATAAATAGTCTCAAAATTTTAACTATGATTTATATGACTGAGAACTTCTTAACATAAAAAGCTATCTTCTGTCTGTGCACTTTCAACTTAGCATAAACTAAGATGACAGCAGCAAAACACTCTTTACAGATAAAGGAGTCAGTATATGACTACAGTAACAGAGAGAAAACTAGCCCTACAGGCAAGGAATTTAAAACTAATAGCTAATTATACTAAAAAGTAGAGAGCATATTAGGCATAAGCTTGTTAGATAATCTACTGCTACCTTGTGTGAACACAGCAAGGAAAGACGGCGCCGAAAGGCCCCCTGCTGTGATACTGTAGCACTACAGGTGCAGGCGCCGCACGGCTCACCTGTAGCATTGTAGGCACATGTAGTGGCCGGCGCAGAGTCAGCCCTGTATGATATCTAGTCACTGTTGCAGTAGGGTAGCTGTACTGGGACTAGATGGATAGAGTTGTATAAATAGACTACCACGGCAACTCAGTAAAGAGAGTTCAGATTTGCCATCTCACAGACTGGGCTTCGGTCAACGCTGGTGTCTTGTATTGTGTGTGCTTGCTCTGTTCTCCCTTCTTGTAGCTCTAGCCATAGTGTGTGGGGACGGACAACGCTGGTTCATAGTTGGCACGGCTAGTGGGTGCTCGGCAATACTAGCGGGTGCTCGGCAAGACCAGTGAGTGGTTCACTCACCTGAGCCGGTGATCCTGTGGGCCAACAAGTGGTAGCTGTGTTCACACAAGGTAGCAGTAGATTATCTAACAATCTTCCCCTAATCCTACTGTTAACCCTTGTACCCCCTCTATGCCGATCATCTCCTTCAGCTCCGTGAGTCGAAGACGTCCGAGCGGCTTGGTGAGGATGTCCGCGAGTTGCCGACCAGTTTCGATGAACTCGATGACGATCTGCCCTCCATCGACACAGTCCCTGAGGAAGTGGAACTTTACGTCAATGTGTTTACTCCGGCCGTGCAGAACCGGATTCGTCGCGAGGACGATGGCGGGCTGGTTGTCCACCATCAGTGCTGGTGGATGAGCTTCCACGTTGGTCAGCTCGCCCAGCAGTCGGCGTAGCCACACAACTTGGCACGCTGCTGTGGCCGCCGCTGCGTACTCTGCCTCGCATGTAGATAGCGCCACCACCTTCTGTTTCAGCGACAAACATGAAATTGGGGCCGATCCGAGGAATACGAGCACCCCAGAGGTGCTCCGTCATCCGTCGATGTCCCCTGCCATGTCTACATCACTGAACACAATGAGCTGCAGCCTACTCTCACTGGTCTTTGGGAAGATGATCCCATGATCTACCATCCCCTTGACGTAGCGCAGTAGCCGCTTCACCGCAGCCCAGTGATCCTCTCTGGGATCTTCCATGAAGCGATTGACATAGTGAAATGTCCTTGTTTGGTTTTGGTAATTGAGTGACAACCTAGGTGGACTAATTGTGTTTATGTGAGATACACAGGTGATTAGTCCACAGGTACATGTGTGTGAGCAACATATGCCATGAAGGTGAAAATGGCTTGGAGATGCTGCAAAGCTCACACATGTGAAGATGAAGGAGCTCATTGCACATGAGACATGACATTGAGTCATGTGATCAAGGTGGAGAAGATCAAGACAAGACTTGGCTTGATGGACCGGTTGCAAGCATGAAGGGCAAGTCGAAGGCTTTGGAGTGATGGACCGCGTGGTAGTGAAGCTTGAGCAAGACTTGGCGCTAATGGACAATGGCAACGGTGAAGAGCAAGTAAAGTCAAGATCAATGAACCAATATGATCATGTGATGATATGAAGTGGATCATATCATTGTTGATCGTGTTGGTGCATGTGTTGCATCGACATTGGAAGGAATGGAATGCGCAAGGCAAAGGTATAACCTAGGGCATTTCATTTCACCGGTCATAGGTGTGTAGAGAAGTTTATGACCGGGTTTAGGATAGATGGCCGTACTATCAAGAGGGGCAAACTTGTTTGTATATCGGTCATCTAGTGCCACTCGAGTGATCTAACTTTGCATCGTCGCTAGGATCGAGTGGCGTGGCAAGTTGAGTGGCTAACATCCTTTGGGAAATGATTGTGAAAAGCTAACACACATACACATGGTGGTGTACACTTGGTAGTGTTGGCACATTTACAATGGAGATGGAGTTGGAGTTGATGTGGATCAACTTGGTGAAGAAACTCCACCGGCGGAGTGTCCACCCGTAGAGTGCGGACAGTTCGACGATGCCACCAGCGCCCTACATAGAAAAGATAGAGTCTCACTGGGTGCACCGGACGCTGGCACTAGAAGTGACCGGACGCTGGCAGGGCGCATCCGGTCAGGCTGACGCATGATGACGCAGGAGCTGGAGTTTGACCAGACGCTGGGCTACGTCCGATCATGTGCGACCGGACGTGTCCGATCAAGGTCGGTACCTTCCTGTAAACGACCGGACGCTGAGGTCCAGTGTCCGGTCAGTTGAAGCTGCTGCGTCCGGTCTGAAGATGACCGTTGAGATTGGAAGAATGCCATTGAACACAGGTGACACGTGGCTATCATCTGATGACCGGACGCTGAGGTCCAGCGTTTGGTCAACACGACCGGAGCGTCCGATCGACCCGACAGTTGCCCAGTGAAGGGGTAACGGCTAGTTTAGCCCTTGGGGCTATAAATAGAACTAGCCTTCAGCCATGGCTGGTGCTGAGCACCTTGGGGGACTTTGTGTCCATGCTTGAGAGTGCTTAGGAGCTCTCCATCTCACACATACTTGATAGTGATCATCCGATTGTGTGAGTGAGCGATTCTAGTGCGATTGCATCATGAGGTTGCATCGAGTGGCACTAGGTGATCGAGTTGCAAGCCGGTGGTGCTTGTTACTCTTGGAGGTTGCCACCTCCTAGACGGCTTGGTGGTGGTCTCCGTCGAAGCCCGCAAGAAGCTTGTGCGGCGCTCAGGAGAAGAGCTTGTGAGGGGCATTGTGCTCGCCCCGCGGGAGTCGCGAAGAGCAACTTTAGTAAAGCGTGTCATTGAGCTACCCTCACTCAAGGGGTAGGTTCTTGTGGCGCTCGACGTGCGGGCTTAGCGGGTGATGCTAATTAGCCGCCGAACCACCAAGTGAGCGGTCGACACAACGGGGACTAGCGTGTTGGCAAATACGTGAACCTCGGGAGAAAAATCATCATGTCAACATTGTTCTTCCCGTTGGTTTGTATCCCTGTTACACAAGCTTGCAATTACTTTCATATATATTGAGCTTGTGTTGTTGCTCTTGTAATTAGATAGCTTGTGTAGCTTGCTAATTACCTTCTTGCTTGTGTAGCATAGAAGTAGCTCCCTTGCGTGGCTAATTTGGTTTGTGTAACCTTGTTAGTCACATTACTTAGTTTGTGTAGCTAAGTATTTGCGCTCTCTAATTTGGCATTGGTTGCCTTGTTATTGAGCATTGCTAGTGAGCTTAGTTGGCTTTGTGCTTTTGCTTACTAGCATGTGTAGGAGCTCCCTTGTTGCTTAAAGTACTAGCGGCATAGTTTATGTGACCTTGTTTCTAGAATTGGTTAGGTGAGCTCTAGCTAGCCCGACACCTTTGTTGTTTGATTAGTATCTTTGCAAGGTGCTAGTGAACATAGATAGAGGGGTGTAGTCTTGGCTAGACCGACAGTTTTAATTTCGCACTTGTTTTGGTTAGCCAACGTGATTAAGTTTTTAAAAGGACTATTCACCCCCCCTCTAGTCGTCATCTCGACCCTTTCAATTGGTATCAGAGCTAGGTCTCTCATTTGTGGTCTTCACCGACCCGAGAGGATGGCGGCTTATGGGCTAGATGTTGATTGTCCACACATTTTTTATGGCACACACTTTACACGATGGAAAAATTGGATGATATGTAATTTTAAGTATGTATGCCCTCAAATGTGGTGGATGGTAGATGTAGGCTTTTCTCATGTGTTGGATGAAGATAATCTAACTCAAGCACAAGAAAAATGCCTAGATCTCGACATCCATGCTACTAACATCATGTATAGATCTTTGCATGATTGCATATTTGGAGAGATCATGGACATGAAGACCACCCATGAGATTTGGAGTTATCTCAATGAGAAATATGGGATGGTCTCCAATGATGATGATGAGCCCAAAGAGAAGGCACATGAGTGTGTTGAGCATAACCACAATTTGGTGATTGTGGAAGATTGCTCCACCTCATGGTCAAGTGATGATGATGATGATCGATCCACTACAAGTTCACTTGACAAGGTTGATGATGATGCCACAAGTGTTGCAAGTGATGATGCTACCCCATGCACACTTGATGGTGATGATGGTTCATGGTCAAGCCATGATAAAGATGCTACTACAAGCTCTCCAACTACATCACCACATTGCTTCATGTCACAAGGTGACACCAAGGTATCAATTGATAATGTGGTTGATCATGTTGAATCATATGATGAGCTTGTTAGTAGACTTGCTAGCATGACCATGTCTTTAGAAAATGAGTAATCTAAAACATTGAACTTAGAAAATAAAAACTCATTTCTAAAGAACTCTTGTGAAGAACATAAGAAATTACTTGATGCTTATAAATCTTCACTTGATGAGCTAAAATTGAATCATGAGACACTACTTGCATCTCATGATGAATTATTAGAACAACATGCTTCTCTCATTAAAATGTTTACCAAGAAACTTAAAAATAATGAGAGTTCATCACATGGGTCAATTGATCAATCACATATTGTTGCTAACCCTTGTGATGTAGGCAAGAAGCATGTATCCACCTCTTGTGATGATTTATTAGATATGCCATGCTCTTCACAAATAGATGCTTGTTCTACTTCTATGTCTTGTGAGACTAACCTTTTGAAGGAGAACAATGAGCTCAAAAATGAAGTGAAGAAATTGAGCAACAAGTTAGAGAGGTGCTACAACTCAAAAGTCACCTTTGAGCATATGTTGAAGACTCAAAGAAACTATGGTGACAAGTGTGGCCTTGGCTTCAAGAAGAAGATGACAAAGGGTGAAAGAACGAGAGAGAGAGAAAGATGAAGAAGCTACAACAAAGAAAGCTCTCTCATACCATGTGCTACCGGTGTCATGAAGCGGGACACCTTGCAAATGGTTGCCCTAACATTGAGAAGCTCAAGAATATAAAAGAAGAAGAGAGGCTAAAGCATGTCAAGTGCTTCAAGTGCTGCACTTGGGGTCATCTTACCTCAATGTGCCCAACCAAGCAATTGGTGAAGCAACAAGTGAAGCCTCAACCAAAGCCACAAGTTGAGCAAGAGAAGACACCCCAAGTTCAAATCAAGATCAACCATGAAGATGGTGGTGATTTGATGATAAAGAAGAAGAAAACTAGAAGGGGTGGAAAGGCAAGGCATCCAATGCAAACTCAAGATGCCAAGATGATGAGCAATAATGAAGATGAGAAGAAAGATTATGCTCACATCAAGTGCTTTAAGTGTGGAAGTATGGGACACTTTGCCTCTAAGTGTCCTACCAAGCTTGAGAAGAAGGCTCAAGCAATCCATGAGAGGCAAGACAATGAGAAGCACCACATGAGCAAAGAAGAGAAGGCTCAAGCAAAGAGAAAGTGCTACTCATGCCGGGAAAGGGGACACATGGCACATTCATGTCCCCTAGGTGACATTTCTAAGCCTATTTCAATTGTTGATAATAATGTGCTTAGAAAGGATGGTAATGGTACCTCTATGGTTGCTATTGCAAAGCATCCCGCTACTCATACTAAGGCGTTGCCTAAGTATGTTGCTCCTAACTTGAGAGGACCCAAACTTGTTTGGGTACCATCAAAAGGTGGATGATTGATTGTAGGTACCATCGGCATTGGAGGCTTGGTTCAAATGATATTCATCTTGTTGATCATGTAGTTGAGCCAAGTATTGCTAAGTGATGATCATTATCCCAATGCCATGGCAAATTGAATGAAGTCCAAATGTGCTACAATATACAAGTGTTAATTTCAAGTTAGTGGTGATTCATTGGATATATTTGATGACTTGCAAATAATTGAGTTGAAGCTTGCTAGTTGGATGATCATGAGCTAACCAAGGTATATCTCTTGTTGATCATTTCATTTGGGTGCATATGAGTTGATTGAATTGAATAAATATGCAAAGTTGCTTGCTATAAGTTGTTTGAATGGATAATTGCTTAGTAATCAAGTTTGGATTGATTTGTGTTGGATAAATTCATGTGATAACATTTAGTAAGTGATTTGAATGGATATATGTCTTATAGAAGTATTCAAACAAGTTTGCTTCAAGTTTGATTCATATTTGATGAAGAATAGCTCAAGTGTTGAAATCTGTCCTATATTGCAAAATCTGAGCTAGCTGTGAACTTAGCCATGTTTGAGTATTGAAAACTTATTGGATTGGCATAAAAATTGGTGTACATGCTCTAGACTTAAGGTATAAGATGCTGTATAAATTTCATGAAAATTGGATAAGAAATGCTTTGGTTTTGGAGTAGTTCTTGTCAGCTATAGTGCAACAGTTTTCAGCATGTAGCAGTGATGGAAGAATTGATATATGGCAGCAATCTAGAAGTCAAATGAAGCTCAAATTTTTACAATTGCTAGATAACTTAGTAAAGAACATCTCCACCAAATTTCATGGTATTTGGGTGGATATGCTTATTTCCTTGAAAGGTACAAAATCTATCAAAAAAGTGACAATTGTTGGATTGATCTAGAGTCACTTTGGTTGAAAGGTCCTCAAGTTGGAAACATATTTACAAGTGTTTGAGGTACCTAAGTTTAGTTTTGAGATGATCTAAAAGCATGATAAGCAAAGAGTACAAGGCCATTTGATTGTGGAATGTACTTTGCATACATTTGGTACTCAAATTGGAAGATCAAGATCAAACTCAAGATAAAGTTGAAGGTTAAGTTCTAGATATGATTGGAAATCATTTGGTAGAAAGAAAAGAACTTAAACAAGAAGAAAGAAAAGGACTTAAAGAAGGAATCAAGGTTACTCATCAAGTTAAGTCCATCACTTGGATCAATCAATTAAGTCATTTCAAGTGAGTATCAAGAATGATTCTTGGAGAGAGGTCACTTCTCCCTAGTGTAGGGGCTTGCCGCCTATGTGTAGGTAAACCAAGTGTGGTACTTGGAAGGCTAACTTGGAAGTGGTGATCTGAGGAACATTTAAGATGCTTAGTTGAAGCAATCAAAAGGGTTGATCAAGAAAAGCAAGCAACACCCAAAAGAGAGCTAATCATGATATTTCAAGTGGTATTCTCAAATTGATACTCTCATGCAAGCGAAGATCAAAAGATAAAGCAAGTCAACCACAACAAGAAAGTGCACTTGATCATAAGTGGTATTCATTTCATATGGGTGAAGAATGAAATTCAACATGGTATCTATTGGTCTTCACCAAGCTTATAATTGGACTTCATATTGCTATTGGAGTAATGAATTGGAATCTATGTGACTATCCTCTACTCCAACATAGCAAAGGTATCATTGTAATGTGCATGATCATTTCATCCCTTACTAGTATGCGGTTAGTGCATATAGTACATGCTTCATAGGATCATGCATAACAAATGAAATGTTTAAATTCATAGCCTACCACTATTGTTTGAATGATTACTTGATCTAGTGGTTAGTACATGAATTTGTTCATGAGCTAGTGAACCCAAGTACTTGACTTAATTTGGATTGCTAACAAGTGACAAGTACAACATTGGTAAGATAACCCTTGCAAGAGGTGTGAAGAAGCTTGTCATTGGTTCAAACCGAACTTGGAAGCTTAGGCAAATCATTTTAGTTTAAGTCAATCATAGAAGCTCATGATAGTGATAAGAGTACAAGCACAAGACAACAATGCAAATGGATATCTAGTTTGTATGTTTCAAATGGTATCTAGACTCAAGTATTTTATCAAGAATCTACAAATAATGTCTAGATCAACTCACAAGTGATATCCTATAAGTGGTACTCATGAAGATAGCAAATGTTCAAGAAATGGTCTTTATTGATAAATCAAATAAGTGGTTCCATACTAGAAGATTCTTTCAAATGATATTCACTTCCTACAAGTGGTATCTATACATAGTATCAATCATGCAAGATGATGGTTCCACAAGTGATCCTCAACATTAAGTGATCATCAAATAAAGAATGCATCCCTCAACTACAAGAGCTCAAGTGTATCAATTGGATGACCCATGCTATCCCAAAGGGGAGTTGTCCCACAAATTAATCACAAGATCAAAAATCTTATGTGTGGTATCTCAAGAAGCCCTACACAAGTTACAAGTGGTATATACAAGTGGTGTCATTCCAACAATCGTGTGATGTCCATAAAAAATGCAAGACTCAAGCCTCAACCATCTACCCCAAAATGCATACCCTTGCATCAATGAGAAGCTCACCTTTTTATGGAAATTGATGACAAAGGGGGAGAGACTATACAAAGATATGAAAGCCTTTATAAGGGGGAGAGATAAATTGTGTAAAGGGAGAGATAAGATATGAAAGCTTAAGAGGTTGGACATAAACATGGACAAAGAGGGAGCAACATTGGAGAAAAGAGATGGATCAAAATTCTTGGACAAGAGAAGCACACAAGTAGGGGGAGCAAGCTCATGAACTTTGATTGATTGCATTTGATATGTGCATATTCATGTGCTTGCTTGCATTGCATAAGCTTTTAAATTCAATATGCATGCTTGTGTGGTGTATGCTAGTTGTAAAGCTTGAATGATGTTTTGATAACTAGCATGCATAGGATGATAGCTAGACACTTGGTATGCTTTTCAAGTAATGCTAGTACCTTGCTTTTAATGTTGATCTCACAAGGTATCTAGTGTTTTATTGCCAAGTGATATCTAGCTAACCATGGTGCCAAGGATGAACTTAAAGGTGCAACTCCGATTGGTACACGCTTCAAAGGTTTATTCTATACACCTTAGCATCATTTTGTAGTAATTACTCTCCCACATTTTTAATCTATGCATATGTGCAAGCTACAATCCAAACTCTTAGCACATATGTAGGGGGAGCAATTGCTACCATCTTGGGTTCATGAAACTTGTCCAAAATCATTTTCATATGATAAAATTGCTTGGGCAAGCAACATGAATCCAAAAGAGCTTAATTTCCATATCTTTGTAGAGTTGTCATCAATTACCAAAAAGGGGGAGATTGAAAGGTCCTTGTTTGGTTTTGGTAATTGAGTGACAACCTAGGTGGACTAATTATGTTTATGTGAGATACACAGGTGATTAGTCCACAGGTACATGTGTATGAGCAACATATGTCATGAAGGTGAAAATGGCTTGGAGATGCTGCAAAGCTCACACATGTGAAGATGAAGGAGCTCATTGCACATGAGACATGACATTGAGTCATGTGATCAAGGTGGAGAAGATCAAGACAAGACTTGGCTTGATGGACCGGTTGCAAGCGTGAAGGACAAGTCAAAGGCTTTGGAGTGATGGACCGTGTGGCGGTGAAGCTTGAGCAAGACTTGGCGCTGATGGACGATGGCAATGGTGAAGAGCAAGTAAAGTCAAGATCGATGAACCAATATGATCATGTGATGATATGAAGTGGATCATATCATTGTTGATCGTGTTGGTGCATGTGTTGCATCGACATTGGAAGGAATGGAATGTGCAAGGCAAAGGTATAACCTAGGGCATTTCATTTCACCGGTCATAGGTGTGTAGAGAAGTTTATGACCGGGTTTAGGATAGATGGCCGTACTATCAAGAGGGGCAAACTTGTTTGCATATCGGTCATCTAGTGCCACTCGAGTGATCTAACTTTGCATCGTCGCTAGGATCGAGTGGCGTGGCAAGTTGAGTGGCTAACATCCTTTGGGAAATGATTGTGAAAAGCTAACACACATACACATGGTGGTGTACACTTGGTAGTGTTGGCACATTTACAATGGAGATGGAGTTGGAGTTGATGTGGATCAACTTGGTGAAGAAACTCCACCGGCACCCTACACAGAAAAGACAGAGTCTCACTGGGTGCACCGGACGCTAGCACTAGAAGTGACCGGACGCTGGCAGGGCGCATCTGGTCAGGCTGACGCATGATGACACAGGAGCTGGAGTTTGACCGGACGCTAGGCTACATCCGATCACGTGCGACCGGACGCGTCCGGTCAAGGTCGGTACCTTACTGTAAATGACCGGACGCTGAGGTCCAGCGTCCGGTCAGTTAAAGCTGCTACATCCAGTCTAAAGATGACCATTGAGATCGAAAGAATGCTGTTGAACGTAGGTGACACGTGGCTATCATCGGGCAACCAGACGCTGAGGTCCAGCATCCGGTCAACACGACCGGAGCGTCCGGTCGACCCGACAGTTGCCCAGTGAAGGGGTAACGGCTAGTTTAGCCCTTGGGGCTATAAATAGAACTAGCCTTTGGCCATGGCTGGTGCTGAGCACCTTGGGGGACTTTGTGTCCATGCTTAAGAGT
Organism: Miscanthus floridulus; assembly: GCF_019320115.1. Lineage (NCBI taxonomy): Eukaryota > Viridiplantae > Streptophyta > Magnoliopsida > Poales > Poaceae > Miscanthus > Miscanthus floridulus. Next base: position 49,116,624 of record NC_089587.1, read on the forward strand.
GCTTAGGAGCCCTCCATCTCACACATACTTGATAGTGATCATCCGATTGTGTGAGTGAGCGATTCTAGTGCGATTGCATCATGAGGTTGCATCGAGTGGCACTAGGTGATCGAGTTGCAAGCCAGTGGTGCTTATTACTCTTGGAGGTTGCCACCTCCTAGATGGCTTGGTGGTGGTCTCCATCGAAGCCTGCAAGAAGCTTGTGTGGCACTCAGGAGAAGAGCTTGTGAGGGGCATTGTGCTCACCCCGCGGGAGTCACAAAGAGCAACTTTAGTAAAGCGTGTCATTGAGCTACCCTCACTCAAGGGGTAGGTTCTTGTGGTGCCCGATGTGCGGTCTTAGCGGGTGATGCTAATTAGCCACCGAACCACCAAGTGAGCGGTCGACACAACGGGGACTAGCGTGTTGGCAAACACGTGAACCTCGGGAGAAAAATCATCGTGTCAACATTGTTCTTCCTGTTGGTTTGCATCCCCGTTACACAAGCTTGCAATTACTTTCATATATATTGAGCTTGTGTTGTTGCTCTTGTAATTAGATAGCTTGTGTAGCTTGCTAATTACCTTCTTGCTTGTGTAACATAGAAGTAGCTCCCTTGCGTGGCTAATTTGGTTTGTGTAACCTTGTTAGTCACATTACTTAGTTTGTGTAGCTAAGTATTTGCGCTCTCTAATTTGGCATTAGTTGCCTTGTTATTGAGCATTGCTAGTGAGCTTAGTTGGCTTTGTGCTTTTGCTTACTAGCATGTGTAGGAGCTCCCTTGTTGCTTAAAGTACTAGCGGCATAGTTTGTGTGACCTTGCTTCTAGAATTGGTTAGGTGAGCTCTAGCTAGCCCAGCACCTTTGTTGCTTGATTAGTCTCTTTGCAAGGTGCTAGTGAACATAGATAGAGGGGTGTAGTCTTGGCTAGACCGATAGTTTTAATTCCGCACTTGTTTCGGTTAGCCAACTTGATTAAGTTTTAAAAAGGACTATTCACCCCCCTCTAGTCGCCATCTCGACCCTTTCACGTAGCCCATGGTGAACGCAATGTCTGGCCTCATGTGGACTAGGTAGCGTAGACCGCCGATGATGCTCCGGTAGAGTGTCGCATCCACCTTCGTCGTGGGGCTGGCCTTTATTAGCTTCAGCCACTCCTCCATCAGAGTCATGCATGGCTTGCACTCAGCCATGCCGCTCCTCTCCAATAGCTTGGAGGCATATGTGCTCTGATCGAGCGTGAGTTCCTCCTTCCCCTGTCTCACCTCGATGCCGAGGTAGTAGGAGAGTGCACCGAGATCGCTCATTTGAAAATGAGCCACCATCTCGTGCTTGAAGCTATTGATATCCTCCGTGCATGCATCGGTGATGATTAAGTCATCCACATACACGCCGACAATGAGCTCCTCCTTCCCCCGTCGCCACATGTAGAGCGCATGCTTAGTTGCGCACCTTTGAAACCCAAGCTCGCCCAGCGTGGCGTCAAGCTTGGCGTTCCATGCTCGAGGAGCCTACCATAGCCCATAGAGTGCCTTGCGCAGTCGGAGCACCCTATGCTCCTCTCCCTTGATGGTGAAACCTAGAGGTTGCCTGATGAAGACCATGTCCACCAGCTCGCCGTTGAGGAAGGCCGATTTAACGTCCAAGTGATGGACGCGCCAGTCCTTTGCTGCTGCCAAAGCAAGTAGCAAACGGACCGACTCCATGCGCGCTACTGGTGCAAAGACATCCTTGAAGTCTATGCCCTCACGCTGAACAAAGCCTTGGGCGACGAGGCACGCCTTGTGCTTGACAATGGTGCCAAGCTCGTCCCGTTTGACCTTGTATACCCACTTCAGGCTAATCGGATGACATCCTGGAGGTGGATCGATGAGCTGCCAAGTCTCATTTTCTTCTATCGCCTTCATCTCCTCCAGCATCGCCCGTTGCCAGTTTCCATCACGCTTATCTAGCGCGAACATGGATGGTTCCTTGGCACTGACGAGTAGCAGCTCTGCATCATTGAGCAGCCTACCCACCAAGCCTGAGGGACCTGTGCCACCGATGATGTTGTCTAGCCTGTGGAACCGCACCTCCTCACCTTCGTGGAAGGCATCCACGAACTCAGTGATGTCACTTGGAGGTGAGGCAAACTCGATCGGCGTCGATGGAGTTCCCTGTTCCACCGGAGTGCTTGGCATAGCACCTTGAGTGCTCGGCACCCTAGTTGTAGTGCTCGGCACTACTTCTGGATAGCTTGTCATAACTCCCACAGTGTTTGGCCACACCGTAGGAGTGCCCTGCCTCAGTCTTGGAGTGGTTGACACCACTGTATGACATCTTGGCTCAGCCACGGGAGTGCTTGGCACCCGTCCTAGAGTGGTCGCCACCACTGTAGAACCTCCTGGCACCACTCCTGGCATGCTCAGCATCCCTCCAGGAGTGCTCATCACTCCTTTCGGAGTGCTCGGCATCCCTCCTGAAGTGCTCGGCACTGCCCCAGGAGTGCTCGGCACTACTGCCGGAGTGCTCGGCACTCCCCCCAGAGTGCTCGGCACCACTTCCCTAGCATCTCCACCTTCATGGATGACCAAGTGCTCGATGACGAAGGTGTTGGTGAAGCTGCTAGCTTCCCCCGTGCTCGGACTGCTCCAGTCCCAAGCCATCTCCTCGTCGAACACAATGTCGTGCAAGACAAGCACCTTATCTCCACATGGGTCATAGAGCTGGTACGCCTTGGTACCCTCCGCATAGCCTAGAAACACCATGGGTGTGCTCCTGTCCTCTAGCTTGGTGATGTTCGGCTTTGTCTTCCTAACGTGGCCGATGCAGTCGAATGTCTAGAGGAAGGACACGCTTGGCTTGCGCCCATACCAAGCTTCAAATGATGTCTTGCCCGTCAGGGCCTTGGTCAGAGCACAGTTGAGGATGAACACCATCGTGGTCAATGCCTCACCCCAGAACCTTGCCGGCATGCCTTTGGCCTTCATCATGGATCGGGCCATGCTGACCACCGTCTGGTTCCGTCGCTCCACCACGCCATTCTGTTGTGGCGAGTACGGCGCGGTGTGGTGTTGCCCCACACCCTGATCCGCGCAGTACGCAGCAAACTCCACCGAAGTGAATTCGCCGCTACAATCAGTCCTCAGCACACGGAGCTTTTTGCTGCTCTCGGCCTCCGTGCGCGTCTTGAACTTCTTGATCGCTGCCATCGCTTCATCCTTGCTCGTCAAGAGTTGCAGCCACATGTAGCGACTGCAATCATCCATGAGCAGGAGGAAGTACCGTCGACCACCATTTGTAGAAGGCGTGATCGGCCCGCAGAGGTCGCCGTGAACGAGCTCAAGAGCGTCCTTCATGCGATACTTGGTCGCCTTTGGGAAAGGTAGACTCCTCTTCTTCCTGGCCAGGCAGCTGTCACACAGCTCGCCTCCTTGCTTGATGTGGGGTAGCCCTCGGACCATCTTCTCTAGCCGACCAAGAGCGTCGAAGCTGAGATGTTCGAACCGGGCATGCCACATCCGCGGTTCCTCAGAATGCCTTGCCACCAGGCACACCGGCTGCTCTACCTTCAGGTCGAGCAGGTACAACCGGTTCAGGGACCTCTTCACCTTGGCAAGAAGTCGCTGCTCCTAGTCCCTGATCCTAAGGACTCCGTCCTTGATCAGTACTTTGCTACCGCGCTCATCTAGCTGACCAATGCTGATGATGCTGGAACGCAGCTGCGGGATGTAATATACATCCATTAGCGCACGGTGCTCCCCGTTATGGCATCTGAAGATAATGGTGCCACGCCCTTGGATAGCCACCCTTGAGCCATCACCAAACTTCACTGTATCGGTAACATCGCCGCCGAGCTTGGAGAAGGATGCCTTAGAGCTCGTCATGTGGTTGCTGGCACCAGAGTCTAGATACCACCGCTGCTCCTAGTCGGCGCCCACACATCCGAGGTGAACTTGGGCGCGTGGTTCGTTGAGGTTGACGGTCTTCAGGGCCTTCCCAGATCCTTCCACCTTCGTCGCCTCTTCCCTCTCCTCGACCTCGACGTTGTGCAGTGCATAGAACGTCGCCATCAGGATAGTGGCCTCATCCTCATCATCGGCTTGTGCCAAGTGAGCCTGAGCCTTCTTCTCCTACTCGTGGTTTGGGCACTCCCATGCCCAATGGCCCATCTTCCCGCAACGCTGGCAGGCATTGGGGTCGACCTGCTTCTTCTCCGAAGAAGCCTTACCGCGACGCTTGCCATCGCTACTGCGGCTGGAGGAGGCTGCCTTCCCGGAGTTCCTCCAAGCAGCCCACTCCTCTTTCGTCAGCAGGAGTTTCCCGCTGTCCTTCGTTGCTGTTGCCTGCTCTAGGCGCTCATCCACCACCCGCAGATGGCCTGTCACATCCTCAGTGGTGAGGGTGGACAAGTCCAGCATCGTCTCTATGGAGAGAGCGATCTGGATATACTTTGCCGGCACGGAGTGGAGGTACTTGGAGACCGCCTCCTCTTCGTCGATGGTGACGCCATGGCTCTTCAGCTTGATGATGAGCGTCTACAGGCGGAGGGAGAAGTCCTCCATTGTTTCACCATCCTTGAACTTGAGGTTGGCATACTCCTGCTTCAGAAGCTGGGCCGTCGCCTTCTTTGCGCGGTCGGAACTGATGCGCATCGCTGCAATAGCCTCCCAATGGCTCCCTGTACTCCGCCAGTACAGCAGCGAGGATAGCCTCCAACGCTGACATATCATCTTACTCATTGTCGGTGCCCTTGTCAACAGCATTCCAGAGCCATCGGGCTCTGAGCTTGACCTTCATGGTCACCGACCACTCTCCATAGTTGGTGCGAGTCAGCGTCGGCCAACTGGTGCCGCTGACCTCCCGCACCGTGCGAACAACGATCTCCGGTCGTGGATGGGCAGCCACAGCAGTGCCACTGCTGTCGCCCATCTCCGAACCACTCGTCATCACCAGCGGTTAGTCTGACGACGGCGCTTGTACGGCTCTGATAACACTTGTTGGCCCACAGAATCACCTGAGCCGGTGATCCTGTGGGCCAACAAAGCCTACTCAGTAAAATTTGCAATTTCTAGATCTGCAATTAGCATAGAAAGATGAAACTTGAATTAATTAATGGATCAGAATTTTTTAGGAGCTGCATCTTTTCTAAGTGTATGACACGGTAAAGGGATCACAAAATTATGAAGCTAAATAATGATTTTGTATACTCAGATCACCAGTTAAACAAAGTTGTTCACAACATCAACACAAAAGGTACATGCCATTCGACTACAGCTAAAACAACTTGTCTGCAGCAGCATCTTAGATTTGCATTTTCACATATGCATACAAAAGTTAACAGATCAAGGTAGAGCTCTGAATGACTACTAACGGGAAAAAGGTAGAAACCCCACTAAAAAATGTTTCACCACTGCGGATATGCATCATATGTATATTATTACAAGAAATGTGATGATACAAGAAATGTTTCTACAAATGACACAAATGACAAGATATGCTACAAGCTATTACTTATGTCATGAAGATATGCTACAGGCTATTTACTTTCCTACATAATCCGATTGAATTAAGCTGCTTGTTAGTTGAGAGTGAGTCTGCCAAAATACTGTGAACATACTACTACCTCATGTCACATTCATTTGACGTTTCAGGCAGAGCTTTACAATGTAGTTAGCATGTCTAGCTTCTCTATCCCCTCTGCTCTGTATTAAACTGAAGCCTCACTAAATTGGTACTACTGTTAGATTCTTGGGAGGGCATAGCTCGTTAATTGGTACTATTAAATTGATTGTTAATGTTAGTATTGCAATAGTCACCAATCGATTAGCAGCATGCACTGACCTCAATCGACAGGGCGCAGAGGTTCAGCAATGGTGTGGAGAGCAGCTATTGCTGCAGGGGCCAGTAACCACTCGGTCAGCAGGCGCTCGGCACTCCACCAGCATCCACAGGCGCTCGGCACTCAGTCACGTGATTATGCTCGTCGTCCTCGTTGCCCTCGCATCTGGCCATCCTTGCTCGACACCAACGAGGACGCTTGGGCTGCGCGCCGCCGCCGGATCTCCCGAGGGGGCCACATCTTCCATGGTCGGATCCCCACAGCGTTCGTGGCCGCCCGTACCCACCTCCTCGATGGCGTGGATCTGGTCGGATCCCCCACGTTGATCTGGGCTCCAGGCCCCGCGTCGCCACAGGAGGGACCCCATGCCGCCACTATAGGGAGCCCGCTCTAGTGCGCGCCAGAGGGACCGCGCTCCGTGTCCATCCGGGCACTAGGTCCCACGCTGCCACCAGAGGGGCCCTGGGCTCTGCGCCGCCGCTAGAGGGGCCGCACCCTCGCGCACCGTCGGAGGGGCCGCACCCCACGCTCGATCCGGATCCATGCTCGATCTGCGCTCGAGAGAGAGAGAGAGTTGTGTGCTGCTGAGGGAGGGAGAAGGACAAGGAAATGAGGGGGAGGGATGGAGGGGTTATTAGTTTTATAGTCTTGGGTTTTAAGTGGGCTGATTTAGGCCGATGGGCGGAGGGAGAGAGATGTGTGGCCCGGGCTCAGGCCGCTGTGCCTTAATCATTTATTAAGTTTTATTTTCTATTTATCTATTTGATTAGACACTCTTGTGAATAAAAATTCTAATTCAATTATATTCATGTACCCCAATAACTTTTTAAATAAATTAGAGTACATATATGTCCCTTGTAGAAGTTTCAGAAATTTTGGAACTGATTCACCAGTTCCTATAGTTTAAATGAATATCTACACTTTTGGAAAATAACTACAACTTGAACTACACGTCCTATCTAACAATGTCCAAAAGTTATAAAAATATATTAAAGAAGACATGTTTTATTTGATCTCACATCCTAAAAATTGATGAAAAATTAAGTGTTTTGTTGAACATTACTCAAACTACTATTTTGTTGACTCTAACAAAAAAATTAATAATATCATAAAGTGGTCTAAAAATTATAAGAATTGGTATGGAGGCATAATGTGGGTGTATAAGCTTGCAATAAAAATTTTAAATCATTTTGATAAAGTGCAACTATACGTTATTCACAAATGGATATATCTCTCACATAGTTTGGTCTAACTATGTTAGATATGTACCATTTGTGAGCAATTTGTGGCACCTCTTTTTTTAAAACATTTGGAATCTTTATTGGAATATTGTACACTAAAAACATGTTGTCATGCAAGTTTGTAGGATTTTCTAATAAAGTTTCAAATTATTACAATTATTTTATGTTAATTTGGAGATAGAGGGGGTGAATTATCCATAGCAAACAAATGATTTTTTCATTCATCTCTGGATATGGCCTAGAGTGGAACATATGAGCATAAATATAAATTTTATAATGTTCTTGAAATCTTATTGGAGACACCCACTGTTCAATTTGGAATTACTTTCGATAAGTGCACATAAATTCATTTAGACTATAGAAAATAGAAAATCGGTTCTAAAAATTTTGAAACTTCTACACAATGGTATGTATGTAGCCTATTTTATGTACAAAAAAATTTGGAGTATGAAGATGTTTTTTAAAGGTTGTTTCACAAGGTGCTTTCTCCATATACATGAATGGAAAATAAACATATGCAAAAGAACTAAGAAACAATAATTGGTATCCAAACAAATGTTGTTAATTGGTAGATTATGATTTTACAAAAGAATTAGGAAAAAGAAACATATCATTTGAAATTAGCATGAGGGAGAACGACTAGTTACAAAATTTCACCGCAGATTAAAAAGAGAAAACCTTTTGTTCATGTTCTTGAGTTTCCAGTATTTTTCTGTGTGTTTTCCAGAAACCATAAGGTAATTCTATTTACCCTGACGGTTTATGCAATAACCGTAAAAAATACGAAACTGTCAGGGAATTAGGAATTTCCCTGACGGTTATGTGCACTCATAGGTTAATTAGGAATTTGCTTGACAGTTATTTATTTTCCCTATGTGTTTTCTAGAAACCGTCAAGATAATATATTTACCCTGATGGTTTATGCAATAACCTTCAAAAAAATCAAAACCATTAGGGAATTTCAAGTTTCCAGTAGTGAAAGGGTAGTTTAGTATTTTTTCTCTTCCTCTTGACATACAGCCGACGAACATAAGTCCTGAATCTTGAAAAGACAAAACTGTCGCCACCGAGAAGGGTTCGCTGCCAAGGAGCTCGCTGCTTCTTGCGTCACTAAGCCGATGATCTACTTCCAAAGCTACAATCGATGTCATCCATAGGAGGAGAAGATATATATCAATAGAGGATGTCAATAATTCAAAAAAGGGAGGATGATGAGGACATCACTCCTTCAAATACAAGCTGAGGAGACGAGGAGGACCAGCGTGGGCGTCTGGCTCATTCACATCATGATGGAGGCCTAGTCCAACTCGAGTTGGAGTCCATCTTGGATTCCAGGACTAGTTCTAGGTAAAATCGATGCCCTAGGGCACATACAGACTTAGTATTCGACGATCCACATATTCATGGAAAGATAATTTGATAATCTAGCCATCTAATGGCTTTGGTTTCATGTCAAAATTCATCATGAGTCAATGGGAATCATCAAAACAAGTTAGCATCCAAAATATCTCAGGGTGCTGTGACACCGTCTTTTGGTCCGTTGGGCTGTGTATCATGTTAGAGCCCATTAGGGGGCATGTCTAGGGGGGCTGACACCCACAACTCTTTAATTAGCTGCCATAACTCTCATTAGGGTTTGAGTTTTGTTGCGCTCTTGTTTTCCTTGTAAAATAGACATTGTTCGCTGCACTTGTATCGCCAAGATTCGACTGTGTGAACCAGGGCCCTATTCTTGATGTTGTTCACATGTGTCGACTAGTCTATTTGAATCAAGATTTGAACCTCTTATCAAACTCATATACTTTATTTATACTAGCAATTTCAGATTGCGTTCATCACGTTCTTGCTTGTGTTCTTGATTTGCTTGTAGGAAAACGTTCTAGGCGAGGTCAATCGCGTTGTGCGTGGTTGATAACCAACGGAGCAGTGTGTAGTGTTGTCGGGGTCTGAATCAGACTTAGTTTGAAGCCTAGATCGTGAACGTCTAGTTCTCCATCAATGGAAGTTATCATACCTATTGGAAGATTGGGCCGCATCTAGATAATGAGTGCCCTTGCAAATAGCCTGGAGTAAGCAATCCTACAACTGAGAAACTCTTGCATGTTTCTGCAACAGTATCTGAATCAACAACTAAGTCTCTTTGCGTGCAGCACAAACATAGCAGAGGGAAATACCCATGCGGTCCAAGTCACCAATCAATAGCACACATAGCTTAAGAACACTAGCCTACTAAGAGCATCTGCAACAACATTTCTCCTACCTAGCTAGATGATATTGTAATCCTTCTAGAGTGTTACACAAGACATCTTCATAAGAAAGCTTGAAAAGCCATTTGCTCAACAAACGTTGTTTTGTATGTTGAAGTTATGAGTTCTTATTCGTTTTGATCTTTTCTTGGCATAAAATGTTCCATCTAGCTAATGTATACTTTGTATTATGTTTGTCATTTTGCCAAAAGAATACTCTATTTTCTTAAGGACACCTCTTGTGATTTCAAAAATGAAAGCATGAACATAGATAAACTAGATATAACTGAATTTATTACTATCCTCCCTGCATAACATAACCCTTTCCCCTTGGGGCTGCCCAAACATTTTTCAATTCTATCCTCAATTACTTTTTTCAATTTTCATTGTTAATTTTCCTTAAATGCATTGGTATACTAAAGTTATGAAAGGTGAATGAATCCATCTTGGATCCTAAGAGTTGTGACTATTGTTCTTCATATTCTTTTTCTTGCTCAAAGAAATTAAAAAGATTTCACATTTACGAACATCAATTTTAAGACTAGACAATTGTTAAAATGCACAAAGGTAACAATTTCATGTTCTTTGCAGACTCAATATCATAGTCCATAAAAACTACAGTGTCGTATGCATATTGTAGGATCAAGAAGCCATCTTCAACTAGATTTGGAACAACCCCTTGTACTTGACCTTCCTCTTTTGTTATATTCAGGATGATTGCCAACATATATCCACCACTATGTTGAACAAAATGGGAGAAAGTGGATCTCCCTATCTGCTGTGGCAAGATACTGAAATGGAGAGATATAATAAGAGAGAAAATTTATTTATGCTAATTTTTAGCGGTATAATTAATGTGGAGGAGCAAATGCAAATACTCTGAGATGCCCGTGGGGCTAGTGCCTTGTGATGAGCGATTGACAACACGATGTGCGTGTGACGTGTCTCTTGGCAGGCTGTGGTTGCAGGTGACAGGTGGAGACTAATCATGCGGCGATCTGTGAAGAACGGGGATAGGATGCCATGCTGATGAACCGCGGGACGGTGAAGGGTGGTTCGACGCTCGCGTTCGAGGGACGGAGATTGTGCGGTGTACGTCTACTGTATCTAGCTACACGGCGGGAGGACGTCGGTGGACGGTTTCTTGGTTGAGCCACAAAACCAAGGACGTACCGGGCCGCTCGTGCGGCGGGCGTGGCCGGAGATGGAAATTTCCGGCGATCGCGATATGATTTCGGATGGTCGTGCGGCGACATCGCGGATCACGAACATCGCGGAATTTGCCATGGAGGACGTGATTGATTGGATATGATTATCATGCCATTACGTGTCGTTTACGTCGCGTAATGACAGTCTTGTAATTTAGGTAGGCCACCTTTTGGAGATATAAATATATGGCACCTAGGGTTGAGAGGCGGCTGGGTTTTTTGGGGTTTTTGGGGCGAGTTACTGTTCACGGGAACAGTAACCGTGCCTAGGGTTCCAGGGAACACACCTTCTCTCTCGATCTAGCCTAGGTCTTCAAGTCTAGAGAGAGATTTTTATTGATCTCTCCAATCAAGAGAGGGAGGACGATCGGGCGGAGGCTAGATGCATTTTTGTAGAACAATTACTGGAGTTAATCATTCATCTTGGTGAATTGTTCCTTTTTGTTTGCATCTAGTTTTCCTACCGTCCGCCGCCAGGGTAGTTGTGTTTGCTTTTGGTTCTGCGTTCTGCACTGTTCCGGATTGTCACCTGGGGGTCTCAGTTCCGCCGTCGCCAGGGACCTCCCGCGCGCTGTCGCGGAGTCCAGTTTCTGCCGTCCGCTGGGTGTTGTTGCCGTTCCCTGCTGCTGCTGGTCGAGCACGCTAGGACGGGAGTTCAGCACCTGCTATTTGCCGGCCACCAGCAAACTGCTGTCAGGGTCAAGCCATTGGCAACAGCTGCTCCATTCTCAACATCTTGGCTTCCGGTTAAATCCATATTATTCTGCTGATTGCTTGTCGGTTGTCGCTACGTGTGTGTGATCTGGACATGAGTATATACGATGACTAGTTGTGTTTTCCGTTGCTCTGAATCAGAAAATTCTTGCTATTTGTTCAGTGCACGCAAGATGTTTGAGGAATTCTTTACAGGGCAGTTTTGAGCTGTTTTTATTATTTTTGCTTCCGCCGGCTTGGAGAACTTGTTTAATCGTTCCTAAGATTATTATACCACTAGTTGGGGTCAGTAATCTTGAAGATTGATTGAGAGGGGCGTTGGACATAGGGCGAGTTTCTTATTGAAGAAACTTTTATCGGCTCCCATTCAACCCCCCCCCCCCTCTGGTCGCCTGTTCTGGTCCTTCATACTCTGAGTTGCTAATATTGAACAGTTTGGGAATGTGGAATTAGGAATTTTTTATACTTTATAGGGTTCAAGACATATTCTTATGGTGGTTATTAGTCTCTCCTAAATAACTTGAATTGATTAGACAACTTGTGGAGGGAAGCTGGACATCCATTAAATTATTTGTTATGCCAATACAAGCAAAAATCTAGGCCACCAATCTAATCATTGGTGAAGCTAACAAGATATATGTTAATTTTAGTGCACTTTCGAATTAATCTAGACCTTGCCCCATGGTTATTCTTATGGAGTGCAAGGAAATTAAGAGGGGGCACTGTCTTGTAGCATGGATCATGACTTGCCGCACCCCTGATCTGGGTGGCCTTGGCATATCTGACTTCTAAAAGATGATTTGGGCTCCCTGAATGAGGTGGCTGTGGTTGCAGAAAGCTGAGCCTAACAAACCTTTGTCGACCTTCCATGCACATGTTCATCAATGTGTGCAGTCTTTCTTCTCCATGGCAGTCTGTGACCAGATGATACTTCTTTTTGGTACTGCCCACACTTGCGAAAAGAGTGTTCACATCCAATCTGTTAGTAACCAACACAAGAAGTATGTAACATATGGTAAACACATATCCAATCTTTTAGTAACAAACACAAGAAGCAAGTGATTGGACAAAAAATCTATTTTGAAGAAATCACAAATTGGGAATATGATTTCTTTGTGTTATGTCTATATGACTTGGCTGGTATAGAAACAATCTCATAATTTTAGGGTTGGGACATAGGGATCCAATCTACTACATATATAACTTGCTTGGCCCTATGTGGACACCGAAGCATTTAATTGGAAAATCTCGAGATTGATGGTTAAATACATCAATGAACTTCAAGATTATATTTCATCAATTGATCATGAAAATTTCACTCTTAGGGAAAACTATCTTGAGGCCAAAAGGTATATCATAAAGATACATGAATTTTAGATTCTACCCATTTCTATACTATTTTGTACATAAAAGATCATATCATCCGCATATTGTTCTTTGATGCTTTAATAATCAGAACATCACCAACAAAATTGAAGCACCAAAATATAGTTATATTGGGAACAGACACTAATATAGTCATTTTGATGTTATGTAACTTGTGAATTGCAGCTTTTTAGTAAGGGTTTGAGGAACAAGCTCTTAAGTATTTTATAGTTATTTGTACTAATATATAATATGCCAACTAATTTTACTTCTTAGATAAAAAATGTAGCTTATAGTTTGCAATATCTTATATCATTATTAAAGACTAGCGAATTTGCCAATATGTTACACTATGGCATATAACGCTAGTGACTTGCAGCTAGCTATCTATATTGGGTTTAATTAGGCTTGACCTACCTCAATTAAATCAAATAAATCCCACGGTCTGCATTAAATGCTAGGTATGATGAAGACTTAGCCCCACATGAGAAATTCACTGTATATTGACAGGTAAGATAGGTGGCTGTTGCGTGTAATAGTTTGAGGAATAAGCGGCTCTTAAGTATCTTTTTTATTAGTTCTACTAATATATAATATGCCAACTAATTTTATTGTTTAGATAAAAAATGTAGCTTATGATTTGCAATATCTTCTATCATTATTAAATATTTGCAAATATGGCAGTTTGTTAAAGCAGAGCAATTGTATAGTCACCTGGAGGTAGCCATTTTTATTGGATTTAATTAGGCCTGGAGCAACCTATTTTTAGTTCAATGAAATATATCGTAGGTCTATATTAATGCTAGGCATAATAAATGATTAACCCCACATGAATAATTATTCACTGTAGTATAATGACTCAGCTAAGATAGGTGGCTATTGCGTGTGAAGTGTTTTTCAGTTATTTGTACTGTTATATAATATGCCAGCTAACTTCGCAGATAAAAAAATGTAGCTTATAGTTTACAACATTAATTTTTTATCATTATTAAATACAAACAAATATGCCAGTGCGTTACAGCAGGACATACAACTTGTTGCTAAGTCACCATGACGCGTCACACATAGCGTGACTGTGCGCATGAGGCCATTGTCACTTTCCCCACTCTCCTCCTTCTTAAGACCCGGCGCATTGTAGGCGGCTATGCTAAACAACCGAGGACATGGGTTTCAGAGACAAGATGAAGCGCTCGAAGAAGGAGGAGCATGGTGTGTACATGAAGTTCCGAGTCCGTGATCTGTGAGTAGCTTCTCCTTCACTTCACCTACCTCTTGTATCTATCGTCCAGCCTCCATGGCTTTGCCCGGCGTCTTAGTTTATATTATCCGTTGCGTGTGAATCTGGATCATGTTTCTGGTTCAAAAAGAAATCTCCCCCTTGTTCTGTGATTTTGCTCACTTGTTGTCTTGTGATCTAATGGTTTTCCAACCCGATCCATGTATCTATGTGTTTTCTTGTCCCGCCACTGAATGGTATATAGGAGGCCAACGCAGACACTCCAAGATGGACTCCGCTTCGTGAAGAACTTGAAGCGCAGGTTAGCCAGAGAGCCAGACAAGTACGATGAGATCATCACCATCATGCGCCAGTTCATGTCCGGGAGGTCAGTGACGATCCTCGCTACTACATCTCGGAGTGAGCAGCAGAGATTCAGCTGTTGCTATTGTAGCAGTGGCTTCCTTGTATCTGCTAGTTGCGTGGTGGACTAGCTAGGGTTCGTTTCTTGGATTGTTAGGCTTAGTGGGAAAACTAGAGCAAATTAGAGGGTGGTGCACTTTTCTTCTGGGTGCGTGTAACACCCTAAAATTTGTCTCTTTTAAAAATAGGATTAAAATGATTTAATTCTGTATTTTTGTGCTCATGAAATATAGGGAAATAAATTTTTTCATTAAATAAAATTCATCATAAGGTTTAGCAACATGTTTGTGCATACATGTATTTGCATTTGATGTATTTGGTTGAGTGGTTTTCATATAAAATTTAAAATAGTTAGAATTGTTTTTGCAAAAGAAATTAAAAATGGTTTTGAAGTAAGAGAGAAAAGAGAATTAGGAAATAAAAACATTTTAAAAGGAGTAAAAATTATTTTTAGGAACTTATCAAAATTTCTCATTTAGGTTTGAATTGAAAAAAAATGTATTTGAAATCCTATTTAAATTTGATTTGTTTTGCATTTGAATTGGTTTTGAAAATAAAATAGCAAATGAAATTCTCTCCTTCCCTATTTAGGCCCGAAGGCCTATCTCTCTTGCTCCCTGCGGCCCAGCTCTTCTTCCGGTTTTTTTTCCACGCGTCCAGCTCATCCCGCGCCTGTGACCATTCCCGCCCGCATGTCCCGGCAAGCAAGCCATTCGCGCGGCCCAGTAGTGATAGCAGCCCAGCAGCCAGCGGCCGCCGTCTCCCCCTCTCTGTTCTCTCGCGTCGGCCCAGCTGCCGAGCTGGCTCATCTTCCATTCCCACAGCCCAGCTGCGCTGCCCCGCGGCCTACAACGCGCGCCGGCCCATCACCGCACGCCCAGCCGTGACCCGCGCGCCTCCCTCCGTCCGCTGACCGCCTGGGCCCGGTCGTCAGGTTTCTCCTTTCTCACGCCGTAACAAAGCCGGACTCCATCCCGTGATGACGCCGAGTCCGTCTCCGCCACGAGTCGCCGGTGACGTGCCGCTCAAGTACCTAGCCCTCATAAATAGCGCCCGCGCCTCCTCTGCCTCCCTATCCCATCCCGTAGCGAGTTTTTCACTAACGCAAGCCACAGCCACACCGCCGCCTAGCATCGCCATAGCCGCACGCTGCCGTCCTCTCCACGCCGCCACGGACCCTCAATCCTTCGCGGGAAGCAGCTAGGTGAGTTCGCATCGACCTCCTCTTTCGCCCCGTGCCGTTCCCGTTAAAAATCATGGTCGTAGGCCTTGAGTCACGCGCGCCGGCGAGGTCCCGGATTTTCCGGCCATGGCGCCACCGCGCCAGCACTGTTCTGGCAACAGCCTCCTCCCTCTCTCTTCCTGTTTTGATCCTGGCCGTCCAAATCTAGATCAAGGGCTGGGAATAAAACTTACCCCTTCGCATGCCATCTTTATAAAGAGCCCCTCGATTTCTTTAAAATAGAACCCACGGTCCATTACGTATTAGATAGAATGCGTCTTCTTCTTTTAAAAAGCGCATTTTCTCTGTTGACTTCAAAAATACGTTTTCAGCTATTTATAGTTTTGCCACTGATTTTGTTTTAGCCATAACTTCTCCGTTTTAACTCCGATTTGACCCGTTCAAATTGTGTTAGGTTCATAATTTCATAATCTACATGTTAATACTACTGTTAGATGTGTTTTCAACTTTTAAATTCATGATTAGATTTAATCTATTATTCGATTAAAAGAAATCTTGTTTAAATCATATCTTCTGCGTCTTAGATCGGTTTTAGTCCATTCAAGTTGTGTTAGATTCATAGCGTCGAGATCTACGCGTTAGTAATAGTGTTTATCATGTCACTAATACTGGAATTTCTGGTTTGAATCATATCTTAAATAACAATTATGCAACTGGATTTTATAAATAGAATATGATTTGTTTCACTTTAGTTTTATAAATCAAACCTAAATTTGACTTAAATTATAATCTCTATGAAATATCTTATATATGTTTTATATAATTAAAACATATAAAACTAATAGTTTTATGAGTAGATCTTTCGGTGGATGTATCTTTTTCACCGCAACTCCGATTAGCGTGCTTTTCACGTCTGTGTGTTCGTAGCGAGACGTAGATTCATTTTATAAACTTTTCTTCTTGATTTTATGATTGGTGTACTGTTCTGATTTAGATCTATTGTTTGCTTCGTGTGTGATTATATGGATGGTTGTGTGGTGCTTTATGATTAAGTCCAGTCGATGAGATATACGTGGTGATCAAGAAGAAGAAGAACGTGGAAGATTAAAGCTTATCGAAGGATCGGTGTATAAGGCAAGTATAGCATGGGATCTTCCTTGTTACCTATTCACCTTTAATAATTTAATTCATACTGCATGTGTCTACCTTGACTGCCTTTAAGGAAGTCCTAGTACTTTGTTACCTTGTACCTTGATACCTATGGGGTATTGCATTGGGTAGTTTGATGCTAGTGCTCAACTACAACCATGATCTTGTAATTTGACTAATGGTATATGCAATAAACACTAAAAGATGCTTTTTAGCAATATGGAACAAGGGGGCTAGAGCATTGGGCTATTTTATGGTGCTCTAGATTCCTCTCCCTAAGGACTTATCTGTAAGTGATCATCCGGGACTTACAGTACAGCTGTGAGGGCTATATGGCTCTGGCTTTAACTCAGTATGAGGACCTTTTCTAGCTTGTTAGTGGTTACCTTTATAGCGCAAGAGGGGTGTGTTCTGGGTTGGATATAGTGCGGCCTTTGTCCGTCAGTGTATAGGCTGCGCGTCATTGTGTCTGTTAGAAGGGGAGCCCTACATTCGTAGGCCATAGAAACCTAGCGGCCCTAACATGTTAGACGAAGCTTTGAAAGGCATTATAGTGAACCCTACCGACCTTCCTTGGTAGTGGGTCAAGAGGCTGATCACCTCGGGCGAAAGGGTAAATCATGACTCACAGTGAAAGTGTACAACCTCTGCAGAGTGTAAAACTAGTATATCAGCCGTGCTCATAGTCACGAGCGGCCTTGGAACCCTTACGGAATAGAGGATGGACACAGATGATACTGATGATGAAGATGCTCACTAATGATTACCGTTTATGCTATTCATTATTCATGTTTACCTGATCATGTGTTTATGGGCTTGTGATAAACTTGTTGCCACCCAATTGCTAAAAAAGGACTTATTAAAAGCTAATCGCAGTTAAACCAGTGTCAGCCTTTTGAGCCTCATGAACCCCATGTTATATTAGTTGAGTACGATATGTACTTACGCTTGTTTTACTTTTCAAATATTTGGATGAAAATCCTGGATGGGTACCAGATTGCTAGAGTTTGGAGGAATTAGGCTTGTGATCAACCAGTCAGTTGTCTCTGTGGAAGTGGAGTCTTTGCCTGAAGATCGGAGTTGTCTTTCCATTGTCTATACTCTGAGGTTATATTCTTTATACTAATACGCTATGTATTTAAGCATTGTCTTTTAATATTACCCTTATTTGTAGCTATATGTGAGATTTGACTTTCTGGGCTCACATATGGTGTGTATCTGGTTTTGTTCCTAAAACCGGGTGCGACAGTGCATAGACAAGTCTAATAGTGGGTGCATATATTGTGAAATTTTAATCAAATTTACTGTTTTTGCATTTTTGGGTGGTGCATTTTTGCCCCTGGTCAGGCTGATTGTTTGTTGGTGTTGTCTGTGAATTGCAGCATTTGTACTGCTGCTGTGGTTGAGCGTGTGAAGGTGCTTCTGGAAGGTCACCCTGATCTCCTCCATCACTTCAACCAGTTCCTGCCTTGGGGATACATAAGGGCTCATGGACCACTCGGAAGGACTAGCGTCTGATCGAGCAAGGGCAGGGAAGCATGGCTACCTATATGCCTAAACCTAGCTGTTGCTTTCCTTTGCATGAATGGGATATGCGCCCTGTTCGTTTGGCTTATAAGCCGTACTTTTTCAAGCAACGAATAGTATTTTTCTCTCACAACAAATCAGCCAATAGTACTTTCAGCCATGGTTTATCAGCCAAGCGAACAGGGCAATGAGTACCTCTAAGCTGCAGTGGTTGGCCCATCATGACTGCTAGTCTGCATTGGTAGTACTATGAAGAATATATAATGCTAAAGAATTTGTCTAGCCAACAACCTTGTGTTTCAACAAAAGGTAGCACATGGTTGTTTGCTAGCTACAAAACACACAATTTGTAAAAGAGGAAAAACCATATGTTTTAGCACAAGCTAACACATGGTTGTTGGTTGTTTATATAACACATGATTTCCAAGAGAGAAGAAACCATGTGTTTTAGCACAAGGTAGCACACGTTTTTAAAGAAGGCCCACTTAGAGGAAATCTGTTATAATTTCTGTGCAACCAAAGTTGGCCCATTAACTAAAATGATAAAATGACCCATTTAACAACAGCAGCCCATAAGAGAAGCCCAAAACCATGAATACATAGGAATATAACTAAAATTACAAATTGACCTATTTAACAGCAGCAGCCCATAATAAAAGCCCAAAACCATGAATACATAGGAATATAAAACTCGGGAGAGAAGCAAAGCAAAAACAGATCTGCTGCGTGGGGAAAGCCTCTGCTCTGCTCACGTAGAGCAGGGGAAAGGGGGAGACATCAGATTGCAAAGAAGAACAGAAAATTTTAAGAAGAAGAACTACAAGACTGATCCATACCTCATCAGCAAAGGTTAGTAAACACACGTACAAGCTTATTGACAAAATAATAACATTGCCACTACAAAAAGAAACTCTGCCACAAATCAAAATTAACTCAGAGCACCCAACTATTTCAGATGCTGCTAGATTTTGCAATCTTATATGCAAATTAAGTGTAATGCATTATATCGATGAAATTACTATGAAACAAAATATTTACTCACACATAATGAGATGTTCTCGGTGAAAAAATGCACAATGATTATGATCTATAAAAATTACAAAACAAGAACATGAAAATTGCATGTTTCAAATAGTGCAAATACTACATGTTGTTAATGCAATTATACTATATATGTATATAAATACAGAATCCACCTCATGAATATGGAGCTTGCTCACAGTACAGTTAAACAGCACAGAATGTGTACATAAAAAGAATGACAAACTAGGAGACAACAACACATATGAGAGAACAATTTAAATACCTCATACTGCCAGATGCCAAAGGTTCACATAATGAGATAATACAATTTTCAAAAGCACAAAAGATGTAAAAAGAACCTTAACATGAGTCTCTAGTTGTAGCCATATTTGGATGACATCCTAGTTCCTCAACCAAGTACTTGCACACCTCCAGATGGCCCTGGCATGCTGCTCGATCACCATTTCCTATGCCTAGGTTCCTTATGATACCTTACACACAATGACACAAACAAGTTACCACATTGAGGAAGCAGATACCCAACACATGACCGCGCAATCATCAAGAAAAACTAGCAATTACACCCACTGGTAGATCCTACTAGCACACTACTACAACCATTCTTGCATGTGAGAAAGATGCCACAAGCACATGTAGCTATTGGAGATCACACTGGTACACTATTGTAGAGAAATTATCATGAGCAAATATCATGCACAAAAAATAGAAAAACTTCTACATAAAATAACAAGGAGGAGTTTAGCTTATGTGGTTTGTATTATATTGATATGCAAGGACAAGGACATAAATGAGGTGTGTGTTGGCACAAATCAAAATTAACAAAGTTCATGAAGTGTTAGCACAAATCACAAGAGGCAATTTTTTTTCTATGAAAGGACAAGGACATAAACTTGGCTTGGGCAAGCACAAACCACAATAAACAAAGGAAAAGGTGAGCTAGCACACGACCCTCGAAGTTACGGTTACTCAACAAAACAACGGCAGCAACAACATCTATTCAAAAGAGGTAAGCGATAAGCCAATCATATAGAAAAAATTGAAATTTATTACAGCTAAATAGTCAATCATCATAGAATTAACTTACCATTTTCTGTAATGGCAGCTGATACAGATTCATCGAGATCACTAGAGTTTCCAATGCAAGTGGTACAGCCATAGCCAACAATATGAAATCCTTGCTGGTTCAAGTATTCTTGAAGGCCACTGTAAATAGGAATCACCAGAAGCAAGTACTTCGTGACAACTCCTGATCCAGGGGCAAGGCTTGTCTTCACCCATGGTTTAACCTGAAAACAAGTGCCATCTCACATCAGTAGAAAGCACAGAAAGGCACTCAGCATAACAGCCCATGATTACATTACTAGAGGACTAACCTCAAGACCCAACTCGCAGGCTTTCTTAGCTACAAGACCAGCACCAAGCATAACACTAGGATTTGAGGTGTTTGTGCAGCTAGTTATTGCTGCTATAACATCACTACCATGCTTGATTTCTGCTGGCTGCCCATGAAAGTCAAATTTGACAACCTTATCCTACTGCTCCTTTAGCACTGCAAATAGATACCTTTCGCTTACTGTTAGTTTTCTAAAGAAAATAGGGTTCACAGGAAAGATGCAGTGTGGTCCTGAGAACCTAGTGAGGTAGTGAAACTAAAGCTACATTCATCATCAGCACCTACTGCTACTGGGAAATGAAGCAGACATGCACAACACTGGTAAAGCCAGCAAGGATGACTTGTTTATCAGTATTAACAAAGATAGATGACAAACTAGGACACAACCACAAAATCATGACAAATATAAAATGCAATTTAGTAACAAATATACTAGCTCTAGCACAAATCACAAGTAACAATTTAGTAACAATGAGGCTAACGGTTCAACAACAACATATTGCATATGCTTAGAACTAAAATTGCAGTGCCTCATACTTGCAATCTACATTATAGCAAACTACAATTATGTAACTGTATCTTTAAATTGTTTGGTTTACTGAATCCTTAAGTTGTCTGATCAGAAATAGTTCTTTGGTGTCACTAAAGTACAACTAGCATAAGACATAAGTGCTCCTGTAGCAGTGTCATTGATAGAAAACCACCTAATAAAACAAGCTATAGGTGGAAAATGGTGCTTCTGGGGTTTGTATTATATTGATGTGCAAGGACAAGGACAAAAATAAGATGTGTATTGGCACAAATCAGAATTAACAAAGTTCATGAAGTGATAGCACAAATCACAAGAGACAATTTTTTACTATGAAAGGACAAGGGCAAAAACTTGGCTTGGGCAAGCACAAACCACGATAAACAAAGGAAAAGGTGAGTTAGCACAAATCACAAGAGACAATTTTTTTCTATGAAAGGACAAGGACAAAATCTTGGTGTGGGCAGGCACAAATCACAATAAACAGATGAAAAGGCATGTTAGCACAAATCACAAGAAACATTTTTTTTCTATGAAAGGACAAGGACAAAAAAGTGGTGTGTTGCCACAAATCACAATTAACAGTATCTCTGAGGAATACTCTATATTTTTGTTACCTATCCCATCCAAGATACTTGGATAAAAGGAACCATGACAACACCACCAAATAGAGCGTGCTAATATAGTTACACTGTTACACAATTATAGAGATAATATTAAGAGTTTAGCTTCACATTGTACTCTTAGTTTCACCACCATAATCGGTGCCATCTTCCTCTCAATTGAACTAGACTGGAAGTATGCTAACTGTGTCATTTTCACTACCATTTGAAATTTTAATGTTAGGGAGACTGATCAGTTCACCACAAAACTCTAGACTATGTTAGCATAAAGACAAATCTGATTCTATAGACAACAATTAGGTTTGTGCTGAGCCCTCACAAGGAGGGCTTCTAACCATCTAAGCACGGAGCCAGAGTCATTGGTGGTGCGAACGCGGGCGTGGAGATCCGTGAGGTCGACGCGTCCAGCGGCGAGCGCGACCTGCGTGGCCTTGAGGTCCGCATGGAGGTTCCACACACTCAAACAATAGAAATAAATCAGTCCTTTGTTCCATCCTCATTCTAAAATGAGGAGGAGACGACTGACAGGCGGAAACAATAGAAACAATCAAACACGGAAAGGGGTTCCACACCCTGTATTCAACCTTTGTTCCATCCTCATTCTAAAATGCCCAAACAATCAAACAATAGAAATAAATCAGTCCTACAACAGATTTTCAATTGATGAGTTTTAGAAACTACGGCATTGTGAATATTCAGAGCAGTATTTTATCCTAGAAATGGAAAGGGAAACAAATAAATCTATATATCATTGGGCATTAGCGCATCAGAAACTCGAATTTGCATCATCCATTTAGATGTCCTAAAGCCCAGAATGTTGTCACAAGATAACAGTCTAATACTTAGTTAGATTCAAGCTAATGAGTTGGCAGAAACCGAAAGTCTACTTTTTTATATATAACATTATTGCCCGTGCTAACGCTAAGGTTCTCCCATTACTTAAACCAAAAGGAAACTAAAAAAAATAGATCCAAATATCATCTTCTAGTTAAGATTTTTAACTTCACATGGTCGAAAGAAGAAAAATCTAACACAAAATCAAAGAAAAAAATCAGAACAAACTCTTGATCTGCAGTTTCAGATTGAAAACCACAAAAGCTATGATAATATAGCTTTCCATCACTGGTATCAGTGGAATAAAAGCGCTTGGGGTAATTGTTTCATCATCAATCAGCCAGCTCAAGAGTTGACAAATTGTACTCCAGAACCATCCAATCAATATTTTAGTACCACATAGGTGCCGAAAATGAACAGATCTAACACTACAAAAAACAGACCAGCAACACACTGCATGGATCTACGAAAAAAGTAGATCTGCACATTACAGTGCTCATATAAGTCATAAACATCAAAAGGACAAAAAAGAAAGCCCAAAGAAAACTCTAAAAAGCACACCTAATGGCAAATGAAAAAAAAAGAAAAAAGAAAAAGAAAACCTGACAGAAAATGAATATTCAGACAGGGATAGCACTAGTACGAGCTAACAAAAAATATATATTCACGTCAGTCTGAAACACCAATCTGAGGTAATATGAAGCAAAAAGAAGGAAAACCATGGCTAAAAACAGTCTAAAAATTTAGCTCACTGCTGCAGTACTGTTCTAGCCAGACCAGATACTAATCAAGAATTGTTCACCTATAGAAAAAACCGCAGCACCAAAAAGGACTGACTGAACTAAATTGAGACAAAATAAAATGAATTGTCCAGAAAGCAGAGTCTGTAGGGAAACTGAAAAACTACTGAACTGCAGACAGGAAACTAGCAGAACACTATAAGCTAAAGCTACTACTGCTGGATAGGCCAAAAGTGCTACCTGAAACTAAAACTAAAAGCACCTGAATAGCCACAAGATTTGAAAGACAGTCAATACTAAACCAGATGACCACTACACACGACTAACTGAGCAACTAGACTATCTAAGCACAGATACTATCTTGCAAGAATTAAATACTAGATGAATATGTAGCAAGAAAGGGACGTTGCACAGAGATTTAATTCGCAAATTGCTACCTGGAAGTTGACTGCACCTTGCCAATCTGAAAAGCAAGAGTTCGGTTGTATTGCTCAATGGCTGCTACTACTGATATTGCTCAACTTGTAAAAAAAATAGACCAAGATAAAACAGACACAAGCGCAAGCTGCTAAAAGAGCATGATCAGCCAGAAGAAAACACAGAAGATTAGCGGCACGATCAAATGAAGACTGAACTGGGAACAAAAATTTGCTGGTGATTCTCTGAACTAAGCCGAACAATGAAATGAAACCCAGGTGGGCGATTCTCAGTCAAAAAGAGAATGATATAGGAATAAGCACTATACAACTGAGATTTCAAGCAGATCACAAGCACCATACAAGCACCACATAGGCAAAAAGATCACAAGCACCTTACAAGCACCAAGGAAAAAAATCACAAGCACCATGTATTTGCTGCTGCAGTAACTGAACTTGTGGTAGATTGGATATGCTCCTACACCATCCGATCCTCCACTTAGTAGCTCGCATCCACAGGGCACTGCATATCCATAGCAGCAATAACTATTTCCTCATCAAGCTCCCACAACGTTGACAATGACACACTTACAGTTGAGGAATCACATTTGCAGTAGCTGAATCACATTTACAGTTGCTGAATTAACAGCCTATCCTACACTTTTTGGACCAAATACAGAAGTTGAAAAATCATGTCAAATACCATCATTACTTGCTAAAAATCAAACAAACATTGGAATGTCTGGTTCCTCTCTCTCCTTCCCTCCCTCCCTGGCTGCTTGCTTTGCTTCCCCCAAGCTACAAGATCCCAAGGAAGCTGAGCCACCGACAACCTCGAGAAGAAGTGAACTGAAACTGGCAGCAGGAACACACGCAATAACTGAAAGTGCACACCACATCCACACACGCGCCTAGCGATGGAGTGACAACCATCGGCTTGCTTCCGGCGATGGCCATTGCCAACCCTGCCCCATCTCCCTCGTCACGTGTACAAGACATCCCACACATCACCCTCCTCCACCTCACCTGACATCATCCCCGCTTCAGTAACAAACACCGCTTCAATCAGCGCCCGGTCGCTCATCGTCGGCCGTGAAGAAGCGACAGCACACAACGCAAATCCAACACACAAAAGACAAAATCTTTGGTGAGACGACGCCCGTCCAGGTGAGGCAAAAGCAAGCGACTTCATCCTCCCTGGACTCGAACCACAAATACATCAAACATACCATCAAATCCTAGAACAATCAATCAAACAACTATAGAACCAGATCTACTGAACCAGTGACCCCCAACAATAGAGTTCAAATCAAGGGACAACGCGCGTCGTACCAAGGTACCTGCCGACCTGTAGCAATGGCGCCTTGCGCCCTCGTCGTTGGAGACGACCACCGCCCACGCTGCTCGGGAGAGCTCATCCAGGCACGACCTGTGCCGCCGCTCGGGGATCTTGTCTGGTCGCGACCCACGCCGCCGCTTGGGGGACCTCGCACGAGCCCTCGCCAGCCACGGCCATGGAGGACTACCCCGCCATGGCCTTCGATAGTTGGGCGTCGTGCCTAGAAATGTGCGCCACTACGCCTAGGTGAGAAGAGGATAGAGGAAGGGGAAAGGTTGCAGCCGGTCTCACCCACTAGAGAAGTGAGTCGATGCGTGGCCTTGAGGTCCGCATGGTGGTCCGTAGGTCAGAGAAACAAAACAGAAACGCCACATCGAATGACCTAGGAGACATGCGCGAGACAGATCCGACGGACAGAAAATCCATGTGCCAACCAACCAAAAAACACACATGTGTTGTATAGCATTCCTGATGCTAAATATCAGACCGTATCTGTCTTGCAATATATCGTGTTTGTGTTTCATAATGGTGAAGTCAACTAACAGCATTTCTATATCAGGTATATATTCATATTCTGATCTGCATAGGCATTTTGGGATGCGCGGGAAATAGATACAATTTGTTTGAAATGGTAGAAAACAATACTAACTATGAATGCCTTTAATTTGTGGTACATAGTATGGATATGTAACATGGTTGGCGACCAAGCTATATTAGGTATATATTCATATTCTGATCTGCCTAGGCATTTTGGGATGCGCGGGAAATAGATCTAGTTTGTTTGAAATGGTAGACGACAATACTAACTATGAATGTGTCACACCCGTTTTTAAGGATAAAATGGGATGCATAATCTTATATGCGTCCAGAGATCAGTCACACACATAAGCCGATAAATTATAGATAGTATCATCACAAGTGTTTATTACATCACATATAATAAGACAGAGTATTCACATAAATACAACGGAAGTTTAAAGGAAAAATCTCTCGTGGAAGTTCCATATCACAGGGACGTCAACTAGTTGACTACAAGTCTAGTAATCCTCAGGAAAGTCGTCATTACCATAGCCATCTGTTACCCATCCGGATTTTTTATCCAAATAATGAAAATAAACAAGCATAAGTACGTGTCGCACTCAACAAGTGTAACATGGGGTTCATGGTTTCAAAAGGCTTGACACAGGTTTAACAGCATTTAGCTTTTAGTTGTCACAATTTTAGCATAAGAGTACCAACAAGTTATTTTAATCCCAAAGTAAAACACATGATCAATGGAAACATGAGTAATATATAGCAAAAACAATTACTTAATAGTGATCATCTATTCCATAAGGGTCATAGGCTGCTCGTAACCGTTAGCACGACTGATATACCAGTTTTACACTCTGCAGATGTTGTACACTTTCACTGTGAGTCGTGATACCCATATGCTCAGGTTAATTACTCCCAAAACACTTCTAAGTTGAGCAGGCAGGGGTCACTATGAAGCCTTTCAAAGGTTCATCTATCAAGTTAGGGCCATTAGATTCACTCGGCAAACAGATATAGGAACCCCTTTCGAATGGCACAATTCCATCATGGCTATACACGTAAGAGTAGAGGCTGTCCTATACCCGATTCGACAAGCCATTCTTATGCCATAAAGGTAACCTCTAACAAGCAAGAAAAAGGTCCTCATACTAAGCTAAAGCCAGAGCCATGTAGCCCTCATAGCTGTACTGTAAGTCTCGGATGTTCGCTTATAGATAAATCTTTAGGGAGATGAATCTGAAGCATTTAGAAAGTAGCTAAACACTCAGCCCCCTATTTCCAAGTTGTTAAAAAGTCATGTTTTAATGATTATTGCATATGCCATTAGTCAAGTTACAAGATCATAGTTTAGTTGAGTACTAGCAAAGCTACCCAATGCATATCCCATAGGAGACAAGGTATAAGTTCAATTCTAGGGAATTCCTATCAAGGTGACACATGCAATATGAATTAAATGTATTAAAGTTGATAGGAAACAAGGATGATCCTATGCTATACTTGCCTTGAACAAAGTGTTCCTGATGATCCTGCTCATCAAAGTAGTACTCTTGATCACCCACGAATGGTTCACCATCTATACTCAATAATCACAACAACATACAAGCATCCAAAAGCAATCATGCATAGCAAACAAAGGCTATAGATTAGAACAGTACACCAATCAGCATAAAATCAAGATAAAAAGTTTGTAAAACTAATCTATGTCTTGCTATGAACACAGACATGAAGATCACGGAAATCAGAGCTAAAATGGAGAAGTTATGAATTAAACAAGATTTCCTTTAATAAAATAATAGATTAAATCTAACCTTGAATTTTAAAAGTTGAAAACACACTTAATAGTAGTATGAACATGTAGATTACGCAATTATGAACCTAACACAACTTGAACGGACCAAATCGGAGTTAAAATAAAGATTTTATGGCTAAAACAAGATTAGTGGCAAAACTTTAAATAGATGGAACTTGATTTCAGAATTTAAATTAATAAAATCAGATTTTCAACCAAACCAGGGATGATGGGTTCGATAATAAAAAACCTAAGGGGTTCTTTAGCAAATATGACAAGCGAAGGGGTATCTTTGAATCTAGGACGTTGATCACGTGATGGACGGCTGCGATTAAGTTGGAGGGAGAGAGAGAGAGCACGACCGGCCGGAGAAAGGTCGACGTGGCGGCGGCCATGAACGGTGGCAAGGAAGCTTGCCGACAACATTGGTTTAGGCCCTAAGGACCACGGCTAGATGAACCGAAGACACCAGGAGGTAGAGGAGAGCAAGTTGAACTCACCCAAGTAGTTCTCACTGTCGGAGACGGCACGAAAAGCAGCGCTCGACGACGGCAGCAGCGGAGATGGCGGCGGCACTAAGGCTTGGTGTGGCTCGGTGAGGCGGCTGTAGCTCCGAAGCTTGGGGTAGAAGCGGCACAATGCGGACATCCGGTATTTATGGCCGGGAAGCAACGTGGGGCACAAGGCAAGGAAGGAGGCGTGAGCAGCGTGGAGTCGGCGATGGCGGAGTCCGACGCAGAAATGATCGCGAGGTAGGAGAAGGCAACTGATAGCTGGGACCGACTCATTAGCGTCACAAGGAAGAGAGAAAAGAGAACAGCACGAGTGATGGGCTGCTGCGGACTACTGGGCCGTGGGCGACGCTAAGGAAGATTGGGCCGTCTGCTGGGCCACCGCAGGAAAACGAGCGACGCGGGGAGCTAGGCCGAGCTGGGCTGCTCAGGACAAAAACAGAGAAGGGAGAAGAAAAATAATAAACTCCTTTTCTATTTTCTTAACACATTTTCAAATCCAATTTAAACTCAAATTCAAATTCTTTTGCAAATTTCAATCAAACCAAAGAATCACAAATAAAATATGCAGCAGCATGTAAGCACATACATGTATGTAGACCTATATTAAATTTTATTTTTAACAAAGTTATTATTTTCCTAAATTTAAATGCTCGCAAAATGCATAATTAAATTATTTTCTCCTATTTTAAAATGTTGCAATTTTTAGGGTGTTACAATTCTACCCCCCTTAAAATGAATCTCGTCCTCGAGATTCAGACAATGCTTACTTAAAAAGCTACGGGTATGTTTTTCTCAGATCCTCTTCTCTTTTCCAAGTAGCCTCATCTTTTGAATATCGATTCCACTGAACCTTACACATCTTTATAACTCGGCTCCTCATAACCCTTTCTGCTGTCTCCAAAATCTTTACCAAAAATTCCTCATATGTAAGATCTTCCTTAACTATAAGCTCCTCTAATGATATCTGCTCCTCAAGTAAACACAAACACTTCTTTAATTGTGACACATGGAACACATCATATACACTTGACAAACTCTCAGGCAATTCCAACTGATAAGCTACTTCACCACGTCTCTCGAAAATCTTGAAAGGCACAATATACCTTGGTGCTAACTTTCCTTTCATGTTAAACCTTCTCACACTTCTCATAGGTGACACCTTTAGGTAAACATAGTCCCCTATTTTGAAAACCAATTCTCTTCTCCTAGTGTCGGCATAAGTCTTCTGTCGAGATTGTGCCACTCTCAAGTTATCTCTAATCATCCTTACTTGCTCTTCTGCGTCTCTTAACACATCCAGTCCAAACACTTGAGTTTCTCCCGTTTGATTCTAAAATAATGGGGTTCTACACTTTCGTCCATACAAAGCTTCGAAAGGTGCCATATTGAGACTATTCTGATAACTGTTGTTATACGAGAACTCTGCATAAGGCAAACTCTTGTCCCAACTTATACCATACTGCAATGCACAAGCTTTCAACATGTCCTCGAAAATCTAATTAGTTCTCTTAGTTTATCCATCTGTTTGAGGATGGTATGCTGTACTAAAATTCAACTTCGTTCCCAATGAACTATGTACTTGCTTCCAAAAATGAGATGTAAATTGAGTACCTCGATCAAACATAATTTTCTTGGGAACTCCATGTATACACACTATCTTCTCCATATATAATTGTGTCAACCTCGGTCCATTATAAGTAGTCTTGAGCAGTATAAAGTGAGCAACTTTAGTTAACCAATCCACTATCACCCATATTGAATCATAACCTCCCTGAGTGCGTGGTAACCCAACAATGAAATCCATACCAACTTCTTCCCACTTCCACTCAGGTATCTTCATTGGTTGTAGTAATCCTGCAGGCCTTTGATGTTCTGCTTTAACTTTTTGATAGGTATCACATATAGCAACATACTCAGCAACATCTCTCTTTAGTCCATACCACCAATACTTCTCTTTCAGATCCAAGTACATCTTGGTACTTTTGGGATGAATAGGGTAAGCAGACTCATGTGCCTCACGAAGAATCGCATCTCGTATAGCCTTATTCTTAGGCACACATAGTCTTTTCCTAAACCACAGAGTTCCATTATCATCCATATGGAAACATGGTGCCTTGCCAATCACTATGTTCTCCGCTATCTCTTTCAACTTCACATCCTATAACTAGCCCTTACGTATCTCTAGCTCCAATATAGGCTCTGTCACCAACTCTACTGCATTAGTGACAAAACCCAAGTTTAGTTGCTGAAGTTCAGCACACAACTCACTTGCCATAGGCATCACTTGCACTTCATTAGCATAACTCTTCCTGCTAAGAGCATCGGCAACAACGTTCGCTTTTCTAGGATGATAGTGTACTTCCAGATCATAATTCTTAATCAACTCCAACCATCGATGATGTCTCGTATTCAAATCTGTCTGAGTGAAAATGTACTTTAGACTCTTGTGATCAGTACAGATATCACTCTTATGTCCGATAAGACAGTGCCTCCATATTTTTAGAGCATGAACCACTGCTACTAACTCCAAATCATGAGTAGGATAGTTTAGCTCATGCTTTCTCAACTGTCGGGACACATAGGCCACTACTCTTCCTTCTTGTATAAGAACACATCCAAGACCTTGACGAGATGCATCACAATAGATTGAAAAGTTCTTGCTCAAATTTGGCAAAACCAATACTAGGGTTGTAGTCAACCTCTACTTCAATTCTTCAAAGTTAACCTGACACTTCTCAGACCACACAAACTTAGCATTCTTCTCCAACAGAGCTATCATAGGCTTGGCAAGTTTAGAAAACCCTTCTATGAACCTTCTGTAGTATCCAGCCAATCCCAAGAAACTATGAATCTCTCCCACATTAGTTGGGGGTTTCCAATTCAACACATCTCTCACCTTGCTTGGATCTATTGCTATTCCACCATTAGAGACAACATGGCCTAGAAAAGAAACTTTCTTCAACCAAAACTCACACTTGCTTCACTTAGCATACAACTTGTGTTCTCTGAGCTTTTGCAAGACTAACCTTAGATGTTCAGCATGCTCTTCTTCTATTTTGGAGAATACCAATATATCATCGATAAATACCACCACAAACTTATCCAAAAAACTCCATGAACACCTTATTCATCAAACACATAAAGTATGTAGGTGTATTGGTCAAACCAAAGGACATAACGGTGTACTCATACAAACCATACCTTGTAGTAAAAGTTGTCTTGGGTATGTCAGTTGATAACCAGAACAAAGATCAATCTTAGAGAAAACACAAGCACCTCTCAACTGATCAAACAACTCATCAATTCTAGGTACCGGGTACTTGTTCTTGATAGTAACCTCATTTAGTGATCAATAATCAACACACATTCTCTGGGTACCATCCTTCTTGTCAACAAATATAACCGGTGCTCCCCAAGGTGACGAACTAGGACGAATGAAACCTTTCTCCTATAACTCCTTTATTTGTTTCTTAAGTTCTTCTAGTTCGTTAACCCCCATTCTATATGGATGCTTAGTTGTAGGTGTAGTTCTAGGTAATAATTCAATAATAAACTCACTGTCACGGTCAGGTGGTATACCTGGCAAGTCATTGGGGAACACATCTAGAAACTAATCCACTACTGGGTCCTCCTTGTTGATACGATCATCAAGCTTGTCCACTATGGCTATCGATCGTGCTTGTACTACAACATCGACACTAATTCTATCCCCATTTGGGGCGATCACAACTACCTTCT
Source organism: Miscanthus floridulus (assembly GCF_019320115.1). NCBI lineage: Eukaryota > Viridiplantae > Streptophyta > Magnoliopsida > Poales > Poaceae > Miscanthus > Miscanthus floridulus. The sequence continues at coordinate 49,148,191 of NC_089587.1, forward strand.
CTTGACACTGAATGACTGCCTGGTTTTGCATCATCCAATCCATACCTAGAATCACATCAATGCCAGATGTTCTCAACACAATGGGGCTCACTTTGAACTCTACCCCCTTAAGGATAGACTAGTTGGAAGACAACGATAAGAAGCTTCCATACTACCTCCTGGTGAGTTTACTAATATGGGATTTTGCATGGCACATAAGATTATGCATCCCATTTTATCCTTAAAATCGGGTGTGACATCAGTGTCTTAGATCTTTGTTATTGATAGGAGCTATGGTTGTTTGCTGGGCAATTTGGCTAAGCAAGAATTATTTTTGTGTTTAACAATGGCCAAACAAAAACATTTTTGTAGTTACATTTCAGTGGGATGCACTGGCTTCGATCTTGAGCTCTATTGTAGTGCACTGATGACTATAAGCACTTGTTAATTTTGGCATGCCAGCTTCTATAGACTAGAGCAATGCAAGTTCTTTACTTCTCATGGATGGTCTTTTAGATTTTGTATTGGTCAATAATGATAAAGTCTATTTTATTTGCTTGTTGAATTATAATTTGGTAGATGTATGCATCTTCTTCGAAGAAGTTGAAGCCAGAACTTTTCCATTATCGAAAAAATTAGTTAATGATAAGCTTGCTGAAATTATTGGCTATGCTGATTTTAGTACAAAACAACCTATCACACTATTCACATATACCTGTTGTCATATGGTTGTATGTGTAATCCTTCTTGTGCTCATTTTTATGGTTATTCCGTAAATGTTCCAAGGCCACTCGTGACCGTGAGCACGGCTGATATACCAGTTTTACCCCCTGCAGAGGTTGTACACTTTCACCGTGAGTCATGATTTACCCTTTTGCTCGAGGCGGCCAACCTCTTGACCCACTACCAAGGAAGGTCGGTAGGGTTCACTATGAAGCCTTTCAAAGGTTCGTCTAACAAGTTAGGGCCATTAGATTCACTCGGCAAATAGATATAGGAACCCCCCTGTCAAATGGCACAATTCCATCATGGCTATACATATAAGAGTAGAGGCTGTCCTATGCCTGATTCGGCAAGCCATTCTTATGCCAATAAAGGTAACCACTAATAAGCTAGAAAATGTCCTCATACTGAGCTAAAGCCAGAGCCATATAGCCCTCGCAGTTGTACTATAAGTCCCAGATAAATCACTTACAGATAAGTCCTTAGGGAGAGGAATCTAGAGCACCATAAAAACAGCCCAATGCTCTAGCCCCCTTGTTCCATGTTGCTAAAAAGCATCTTTTAATGTTTATTGCATAATCCATCAGTCAAGTTATAAGATCATGGTCTTAATTTGAGCACTAGCATCATACTACCCAATGCAATAACCCAAAGGTGTCAAGGAACAGGGTAACAAAGTACTAGGAAATCCTTAGTGGCAGTCAAGGTAGACACATGCAGTATGAATTAAATGATTAAAGGTGAATAGGTAACAAGGATGGTCTCATGCTATACTTGCCTTAAACTTGCTTTACACCCAAAACAACATGCTTAGGGATTCCATTCGGCAGCTTTTGGTACTCAGCTCCTGGTCTCCAGTGCATACGTACGGTTCTCTTCTACTCGTAGCAAACACCAAGCACAAAGAAAGATACAAGCAAACAAACATAAATAACTAAGCACAGTACACCAATCATAATAAAAAGCATGCTAAAGAGAGGGCCCATTGCTATGGTCACAGGAACACAAGAAACACCAAAAACAGAGCTACGGTTAAAAAGAAACAACTACCAAAAGATTTAGTATAGTATAAAAGACTATAGACTTGATTGATTTTAACTAAGCAACATAGAGTAAATATCATTAATCACGTTAGTCAAATTGTATTGTAATTGAAAAACCAAGTTAGTCATGTTTTATTTATAAATGATAAATACAATTAAACTTTATTTGTGAAGAGATAATAATTTCATGAAAGCATCTCATGGATTTATTTATGAATCGTATTTAAACTAATTCATGTTATAATTTAGAAACACATTATCATTGGAAATTAATCATGTTAATAACTTTTGTAAAATAGTGAAGTATATAACCTATATTGCTTTTATTTATTGATAAACTAGTTGCATAGATATTAATCAAGTTGAGATTTAAATTATAAAACTCGATACTTTTAACATGTTAAATGTCATTTCCAACACGTAGATTACGTTGTTGTATACGAGTCTAACGCAACTTGAATGGACTTGAGCCAAGCTATCAAAGGAAAACACAAAGGATTGAAGGTTTAGGGGTCTACTGGAAAGGATGGATAGACTCAATGTTCTGTCTGTGCAAGTAAAGTATAGTTCAAAGGCTCATGTGAATTATCCCAATTCCAAAAGAATTAGGAGTGAACACAAAAAGATGGATTACTATGCAAGGGTGAGGTAAGCATGGCATCAGCCATATATTTGATATATGGCAAGGAACTGATGGTGCGGATGGCTTGTTAATCATGGACGTATAGGTTCTGCTCTCCAAGCCCGGCAAGACTATGATTGCATGCTGCACCTGCAAACGATGATGGTTCTGACTTTTGCATGCTGGTGATAGATGGCTTGGAAATCTAGACGCAGCAGCAAGCAACATTGATGTACTTTGTAGGTTTCCTCGGCATGCTCATCATCTCCAACAACAGAAGCCATGCGTGCTAGTGCAGGCATAGGGACGGGGCGGTTGGCAAATAAAAATCTACGGATACTGATGATGCTTGAAAGACGTAAAAGAGATTAGGAGAGAGGAACATGCAGAGGGTCTCACCTGTGACGGAGAAGAGCAGAGCGGCTCCTGATGCTTTGGTCCACTAAATTTCTTTGTCCGACAATGTTCTAGGCCTCTAGGATCGGCTTCAACGATGCTCGGCTCGGCGCAGTTTGCGGGGCTATTGTCTTGGCCAGACAGGAAGCGGCAGGCAGGATCCAAGACCACACAAGATGAGATTTTGGTGATGGCGCTGACATTGCCAAGGTCACAAGGACGACATGATTGTTGATGTGGATGAGATACAATACAGGACGAGAAGGAAATGAGGAATTTAACAGTGTGCTCACCTTCATCATTCGGCTATGGGCGGACAACCATGGCGATGAATCGACAAACGTGGAAGGGGTGCCTTGAAAGTTGCAACAGCGACATCGAGTGCTGGAAGGTGCATGCAACAATTCTTTGGTGGTGACGTCGATCGGTTTGCTCCAGCGTTGCCTGGCTTCCTGCAGGTCGCAACTACATGGCAACAATGGAGCAGGACAACGCGGCTCAATGTGAGAATAGCTGGCACGAGCGGCAATAGACGCTGCGATCTAGGGCAGGAGTAGGAGTCAATCTGTCCTGTTGCGAGAAAAAGAAACAAGAAGAGGACGCGGCCTTCAGCACGATATATATATGGCTAGCAGAAGGGGCTTACGTGGCACACGGATGGAAAAAAAGAAACGAAGGGGAAACAGTCATACGGCGGCGGACTGATACAAACAATGATGCTAAGATGTAGAGAACGAAGAGAGGTACCTTGTGATTGTTGATCAGCAAATAGCAGATTGCCGGGAACAAAGACTCGATCGAACGCAGCCACATTGGAGATCGGCAGGAACATGGCAGGCGGCCTTACTTGTTGCCGAGGAGAGGATGGATGGGCTAGGCAGCACGGCGGCGACGACGGCGGCGACGGCGACAGCGAGAGAAGGAGGAGAAAAATCTAATTTACTACACGAGGGATTTCTCAAACTAGGGGCTCCCCTTACGGTAATTTTGGTGTGCTTTGCCCAAGGGGTTGGTACAAATTTATAGGAAGAAAAACTCCCCACATCTACATCAACTAGCAATATAGTACTAATTGATGTTGCACCCTCCACATTTACTAATGGGCCTAAATAATCATTAAAGCCCATTTATAAATAAATGCATGGGCCTTTACGATTTATTAGGATTATTGCACATGTGCTTTGAGTGTTGGGAAAAATGAGGGATTTATTATTTTCGGAATTAATTAATTTTGTGGATAAAATAATTCTAAAAAAGTCCAGAATTGATATTTAAGCCACAAAAAAAATACTCCAAGACCTCCGAAAATTTGGGGAAAATTCTTAGAGACACATTGGAACATAATAAACCCAAATAAAGTATTTGGAGCTCATAAAAATATTGTTGGGAACTTGGAACATAAAGATTAAGGTAAAGGAGGTAGGGATTAAATTCCCGAAAGAAGCTAGAAAATTCCTAGAGATAGATATTCGTCTACTAAACGTATAAAAAACACACATTTTGCACATAGAAACACGAGGTGCGACCAGCATGAATGCAACAAACACATTTCTACCTTATGATAAATTTTAAATTAATGAAATTTTTTATTTTCCTATGTTTTCATGTGCACAAAAATTCACAAATAAATCATTTTAACTCTATTTTCAAACATGGCAAAATTTGGGGTGTTACAATTCTACCCCCCTTAAAATGAATCTTGTCCTCGAGATTTGGACGATGTCGACTAGGAGATAGGAATATTTTGCCCTTGAATTCTTCTTTACTTCCTAGTGCAGTTCCATTGTCTTGATAAGAATTCCATCTTACTTTGCATACCTATAACTAATTCCAAGATTTTTGACAAATGCTCCAAACAATACTCTGGTATCTCCAATCACTAGGCACCTTTCCTATAATACCTATTTTCTTCCTTAAAATACTTATCTTCCAACAGAGCCTGACGAATCTCTTAGTCAGAAGGAAATTCTACTACCAACTTTCAAAACATTAATGATTCCGATCAAGTTGCTCAAACTTGGAATACAATTCTTAGTCCTTGGTGTCACCCAAACCTTCTTTGCTGAACTCTCTATTGCTAAGGGCATCAGCCATGACTTTGCTTCTTCAAGTGATAGCACTTTTTCAAGTCGTAGTCAATTTTATTCCAACGAGGATACCACAAGCTCAAGACCAACTTAGTGAAGATGTCCTTTAGATTCTTGTGACCCTCCTATATGCCACTTTTTCTTCCAAGAAGATATTACTTCCATGCTCCACAATGGATAACTCCAGATAACATGCTAGATAGTTCAACTCATGCTTCTTTAGTTGACTTAATGAACAAGGTACTACATTTTTCTTCTTGCATAAGGACACATCACACACCTTGATAGGGTGCATCCTAGTAGATATAAGGCTCTTGTCCTGATCTAGCAAAGCTACTTCTTAGGTTTTACTCCAACCTCATATTGGATTCCTTCAAACACTTAGTTGAGGTCTCTTGATCCAAACTAACTTAAAACTTCTCCAGTAGCTCTACAAATAATTGATGATCTTGGATAAACCTTCCTCGAACTTCTAACCAAACCTCATCAAAACTCTGAGTTTCTCTCTCACATCTTTGGGTACCACCACGCTTCCGCTGCGCAAACTAGAACGTAGGACACTTCATCTTGCAAATTCTTCAACTTGGCTACCCCCTTAAGAAAAGATAAACTAGGGGACACCAAAGTATATCTTGCATTTTCGTTCTAGATGAGCTAACTAATATCAAGACGTTCAGACATCCCAATGATACTCTCGTGTAGGGGCAAGAACAAGAAATTCTAAAATTCCTCATGAGTAAAAAAACTACAGCATAGTAAAACAGCGGTAACTCACATTTTGTTAATCCAATGAAGTTGTAGATTATATCATTGGAAAGCTTATCAAATTCTCCACAACTTCCTTATAGGATACTTTTCCAAATTATGTAGTTTAGGTGGTCGAAAACAGTGCACAACAGAAACTAATCTAGATTCCAAACAACACCAATACATCGCCTTGTGATTTTCGTATCCCAATAACCAAAATAGCAATCAAGCTGATTCTTGCACTCAAAGAAAGATATTGATGTCTACTGTTGTCCAACATTTTGTCATGATTTATGATCATCCAAAATCATAGATATAAGTCAAAGAGTGCAGTCTGCTCTGGAATGATAGGATAGGGGAAACAGAAGAAAACCATAACCCAACTATTTATTTCATTAATCCTTATACCTTAGGCCTATAAACTAAATGAAATTGTGGGAACACCCAACAAGATTATTGCAATCATTAGAAAGATTTAAAACAAGCAGAAGCATAATGACAATTCAACAAAGCACTAAAGATGCATAATTCAATCATGGACTCAACTTGTGATACTATCGTGCTTATTGTACTAGGGGTAACAATCCTAAGACTCATCTTTAGATTACGCAAGAAGGTGATGAGAGATAGTTCTAAAAGCATATCAAATCAAGGAGTGAAGATGAGAACAAAGGCTTAAAACAAGCATCAAGGAGGAGATAAATATCAAGGGTAGATATATAGTAGAGAAGAAAATATCAAGATCTATAGAACAAGGATTTTATTACAATTTCAAAACCTTAAGATGACCAGTTTCTACTAGGCTTGCGTCCTACAGTCAATATTGCTCTGATACCACTTTGTAGCACCCGATTTTAAGAATAAAACCAGATACACACCATATGTGAGCCTAGGAAGTCAAATCTCATATATAGCTACAAATAAGGGTAATATCAATAGACAATGCTCAATATATAACATACTTAGTATAGAGAATATAACCTTAGATAGCAAACAGCAAAAAGACAACTCCGATCTTTGGGTGAAGACTCCAATTTCACAGGGACAACTGACTGGTTGATCACAATCCTAATTTCTCCAAACTCTAGCAGTCTGGTACCCATCTAGGATTTTTATCCAAATAATTGAAAAGTAAAGCAAGCATAAGTACATGTCGTACTCAACAAATATAACATGGGGTTCATGAGGCTCAAAAGGCTGACACTAGTTCAACTGCGATTAGCTTTTAATGAGTCATCTCTTAGCAATTGAGTAGCAACAAGTTTATCACAAGCCCATAAACACATGATTAGGTAAACATGAATAATGAATGGCATAAACAATAATTATAGTGAGCATCTTTATCATTAGTATCATCAGTGTTCATCATCTATTCCATAAATGTTCCAAAGCCACTCGTGACCGTGAGCATGACTGATATACCAGTTTTACCCTTTACAGAGGTTGTACACTTTCACTGTGAGTCATGATCAAAACTCTGAGTTTCTCTCTCACATCTTTGGGTACCACCACGCTTCCGCTGCGCAAACTAGAACGTAGGACACTTCATCTTGCAAATTCTTCAACTTGGCTACCCCCTTAAGAAAAGATAAACTAGGGGACACCAAAGTATATCTTGCATTTTCCTTCTAGATGAGCTAACTAATATCAAGACGTTCAGACATCCCAATCATACTCTCGTGTAGGGGCAAGAACAAGAAATTCTAAAATTCCTCATGAGTAAAAAAACTACAGCGTAGTAAAACAGCGGTAACTCACATTTTGTTAATCCAATGAAGTTGTAGATTATATCATTGGAAAGCTTATCAAATTCTCCACAACTTCCTTATAGGACACTTTTCCAAATTATGTAGTTTAGGTAGTCGAAAACAGTGCACAACAGAAACTAATCTAGATTCCAAACAACACCAATACATCGCCTTGTGATTTTCGTATCCCAATAACCAAAATAGCAATCAAGCTGATTCTTGCACTCAAAGAAAGATATTGATGTCTACTATTGTCCAAAATTTTGTCATGATTTATGATCATCCAAAATCATAGATATAAGTCAAAGAGTGCAGTCTGCTCTGGAAAGATAGGATAGGGGAAACAGAAGAAAACCATAACCCAACTATTTATTTCATTAATCCTTATACCTTAGGCCTATAAACTAAATGAAATTGTAGGAACACCCAACAAGATTATTGCAATCATTACAAAGATTTAAAACAAGCAGAAGCATAATGACAATTCAACAAAGCAAAAAAGATGCACAATTCAATCATGGACTCAACTTGTGATACTATCGTGCTTATTGTACTAGGGGTAACAATCCTAAGACTCATCTTTAGATTACGCAAGAAGGTGATGAGAGATAGTTCTAAAAGCATATCAAATCAAGGAGTGAAGATGAGAACAAAGGCTTAAAACAAGCATCAAGGAGGAGATAAATATCAAGGGTAGATATATAGTAGAGAAGAAAATATCAAGATCTATAGAACACGGATTTTATTACAATTTCAAAACCTTAAGATGACCAGTTTCTACTAGGCTTGCGTCCTACAGTCAGTATTGCTCTGATACCACTTTGTAGCACCTGATTTTAAGAATAAAACCAGATACACACCATATGTGAGCCTAGGAAGTCAAATCTCATATATAGCTACAAATAAGGGTAATATCAATAGACAATGCTCAATATATAACGTACTTAGTATAGAGAATATAACCTTAGATAGCAAACAGCAGAAAGACAACTCCGATCTTTGGGTGAAGAGTCCAATTTCATAGGGACAACTGACTGGTTGATCACAATCCTAATTTCTCCAAACTCTAGTAGTCTGGTACCCATCTAGGATTTTTATCCAAATAATTGAAAAGTAAAGCAAGCGTAAGTACATATCGTACTCAACAAATATAACATGGGGTTCATGAGGCTCAAAAGGCTGACACTAGTTCAACTGTGATTAGCTTTTAATGAGTCATCTCTTAGCAATTGAGTAGCAACAAGTTTATCACAAGCCCATAAACACATGATCAGGTAAACATGAATAATGAATGGCATAAACAATAATCATAGTGAGCATCTTTATCATTAGTATCATCAGTGTTCATCATCTATTCCATAAATGTTCCAAAGCCACTCGTGACTGTGAGCATGACGGATATACCAGTTTTACCCTTTGCAGAGGTTGTACACTTTCACTGTGAGTCATGATTTACCCTTTCGCACGAGGCGGCCAACCTCTTGACCCACTACCAAGGAAGGTCGGCAGGGTTCACTATGAAGCCTTTCAAAGGTTCGTCTAACAAGTTAGGGCCATTAGATTCACTCAGCAAATAGATATAGGAACCCCCCTGTCAAATGGCACAATTCCATCATGGCTATACACATAAGAGTAGAGGCTGTTCTATACCTGATTCGGCAAGCCATTCTTACGCCAATAAAGGTAACCACTAATAAGCTAGAAAATGTCCTCATACTAAGCTAAAGCTAGAGCCATATAGCCCTCGCAGCTGTACTGTAAGTCCCAGATAAATCACTTACAGATAAGTCCTTAGGGAGAGAAATCTAGAGCACCATAAAAATAGCCCAATGCTCTAGCCCCCTTGTTCCATGTTGCTAAAAAGCATCTTTTAATGTTTATTGCATAATCCATCAGTCAAGTTACAAGATCATGGTCTTAATTTGAGCACTAGCATCATACTACCCAATGCAATAACCCAAAGGTGTCAAGGAATAGGGTAACAAAGTACTAGAAAATCCTTAGTGGCAGTCAAGGTAGACACATGCAGTATGAATTAAATGATTAAAGGTGAATTGGTAACAAGGATGGTCCCATGCTATACTTGCCTTAAACTTGCTTTACACCCAAAACAACATGCTTAGGGATTCCATTCTGCAGCTTTTGGTACTTAGCTCCTGGTCTCCAGCACATATGTATGGTTCTCTTCTACTCGTAGCAAACACCAAGCACAAAGAAAGATACAATCAAACAAAAATAAATAACTAAGCACAGTGCACCAATCATAATAAAAAGCATGCTAAAGAGAGGGCCCATTGCTATGGTCACAGGAACACAAGAAATGCCAAAAACAGAGCTACGGTTAAAAAGAAACAACTACCAAAAGATTTAGTATAGTATAAAAGACTATAGACTTGATTGATTTTAACTAAGCAACATAGTGTAAATATCATTAATCATGTTAGTCAAATTGTATTGTAATTGAAAAACCAAGTTAGTCATGTTTTATTTATAAATGTTAAATACAATTAAACTTTATTTGTGATGAGATAATAATTTCATGAAAGCATCTCATGGATTTATTTATGAATCGTATTTAAACTAATTCATGTTATAATTTAGAAACACATTATAATTGGAAATTAATCATGTTAATAACTTTTGTAAAATAGTGAAGTATATAACCTATATTGCTTTTACTTATTGATAAACTAGTTGCATAGATATTAATCAATTTGAGATTTTGTAGCACCCTAAAATTTGTATATTTTCAAAATAAAGGAAATTGATTTGTTATGCATTTTTGTGGGCAATTGAATTTAGGAAAATAATATTGTTATTAAATTAAAATCAAATATAGGTTAACATACATGAGTGTGCATTCATGCCGTTGCATAAAATTTTGTAATGCTTGGTTTGAAGTCGGATTCAAAATCGATTTGAATTTGCTTTGGAAAAATTAGAAAAGGAAAAACCGAATTCTCCATCCTCCCTTCCTTTCGGTCCAGTCAGCCTGCCTTTCTTTTCCCATAGGGCCTGCTCTTCTTTCTTCTCTGCGCCGGCCCACTTCACTTTCTTCCTGCAGCGGCCCAGCTCGGCTACTCTCCCGCCCAAGTCGCGTCGCACGCTGCGCCGCGCGCCTTTCCTCCGACCACTACAGCGCTGGCCCACATGTCGGCAAGTTCTTCTTCCCCACGCTGTACCCGGTCTGGATTCCTTCTCCACACCGACGCCGCTGTGTCCAGCTCTGTTACGCTCCGCGTCGTGCCTCGTAAGTAATCCCCGCCCCATAAATATCGCCCGTGCCTACTCTGCCCTCCTTATCCCTCTTTGTCACAACCTTTTCACCCACGCAAGCCCGCAGCTGCGCTCGCCCTAGTGTCGCCGCGAGAGCCACCGTCTACCAAACGTAGCACCGCCTCTATTGCTTCCCATTCATTGCTCTTGGGTCCGGTGAGTTCTCCATCCCCTCCTCTCTCTCCCAATGCTTCTCTTTTGTCAAACCGAGCACTGTAGGACCATAACCAAAAGCTCTGGCAAGCCATCCATGGCGCCGCCGCAGTTAACATGCCACCGGCCCTATTCTGGCAATGTTTTTTTTCCACCGCCAGAACCAATCTTGGCCATCCAGTTCTAATTCGACGGTCCCAAATCCAAGATACCCCTTCATCGTTAGTTTTTCAAAAACATCCTTACAATTACTTCAGTCTTAACCTAGAGTCCAAACCATGTTTCTAGATTCTGCTTTCTTTTTCTGAAAGCGTACTTTGGTTCGGTTAGATTGAAAATATGTTTTCAGTATTTATAGTTTTGCCACTCAACTTGTTTTACCATAAAATCTCCGTTTTAACCCCGATTTGATCCATTCAAGTTGCGTTAGGTTCATAATTAAGTAATCTACATGTTTATACTACTGTTAAGTAGGTTTTCAACTTTCAAAATTCGAGATTAGATTTAATCTATTATTTTACTATAGAAAATCTTATTTAATTCATAACTTCTTCGTTTTAGCTCCGATTTTTGTGATCTTCGCGTCTGTGTATTCGTAGCGAGACGTAGATTCGTTTTCCAAACTTTTCATCTTGATTTTATTCTATTGGTGTACTATTCTAATCTATAGCTTTGTTTGCTTTGCATGATTGCTCCTAGATGCTTGTATGTTGTGTTATCGAGTAGCAATTCGTGGTAGATCAAGGGTACAACTTTGACGAGAAGGACCAGCAGGAGTACTTTGCTCAAGGCAAGTATAGCATGGGATCATCCTTGTTTCCTATTTACTTTAATTCATTAAATTCATGTTGCACGTGTCACATTGATAGGGATTCCCTAGAATTAAACTTTTACCTTGTCACCTACAGAATATGCATTGGGTAGCTTTGCTAGTGCTCAATTAAACCATGATCTTGTAACTTGACTAATGGTATATGCAATAAACATTAAAATATGACTTATTAGCAACTTGGAAATAGGGGGCTGGAGTATTTAGCTACTTTCTAAATGATTCAGATTCCTCTCCCTAAGGACTTATCTATAAGTGATCATCTAGGACTTACAGTATAGCTATGAGGGCTACATGGCTCTGGCTTTAGCTCAGTATGAGGACCTTTTCTAGCTTGTTAGTGGTTACCTTTATTGGCATAAGGATGGCTTGCTAAATCGGGTATAGGACAGCCTCTACTCTTATGTGTATAGCCGCGATGGAATTGTGCCATTTGACAAGGGGGTTCCTATATCTATTTGCCGAGTGAATCTAATGGCCCTAACTTATTAGAGGAATCTTTGAAAGGCTTCATAGTGACCCCTGCCTGCTCAACTTGGAAGTGTTTTGGGAGTAATTAACCCGGGCATATGGGTATCATGACTCATAGTGAAAGTGTACAACCTCTATAGAGTGTAAAACTGGTATATCAACTGTGCTCACGATCACGAGCGGCCTTGGAACCCTTATGGAATAGATGAACACTAAGTATTATCTATTTATGCTATTCATTAATCATGTTTACATTTGATCATGTGTTTTGCATTGTGAATTGAAACAACTTGTTGCTACTCTTAAGCTAAAATTGTGACAACTAAAAGTTGAACGCTGTTAAACTTGTGTCAAGCCTTTTGAGCCTCATAAACCCTGTGTTACACTTGTTGAGTACAATATGTACTTACGCTTGTTTATTTTCATTATTTGGATAAAATCCCGGATGGGTAATAGATGGCTATGGGTATGATGATTTTCCTAAGGACTTCTAGACTTGTGTTCAACCAGTCGACGTTTCTGTGAAATGGAGCTTCCGCGAGAGATCTTTTATTATTTCCGCTACATTTATGTGATAACTCTGTCTTATTTGTGATGTAATAAACACTTGTGATGATACTATTCATAATTTGTCGGCTTATGTGTGTGACTGATCTCTGGGCGCACATAAGATTTTGCATCCCATTTTATTCTTAAAATTGGGTGTGATAGATTGGTATCAGAGCTGTGTTGACTGTAGGATGCAAGCCTAGTTAGCAATGGTCGTTTTAGCTTCTTTTTCTTCACTCATTTCATGCTTTATATCTCACCCTTGTTATTTGCTAAAGTTTTATGCTTCTTTTTCCTTATTCTATTATAAAAATTATTGCTTCTAATCTAATCTAACTAAATCTAATTCTATAGATGCCTCGTGCCAGCAAGACTGCCTGCATCAGCATCGGGGGGTACTACCCACCTCATGGTTTGTCCATGGAGCCTGAGGAGGAGGAACCCTAGGAACAAGAATTTGATTCGCCAACACCTATACCTACGCCTAAGCCAGTCTAGGAGGAACCCAAAGAAGTCGAGGTCATCCACCTATCCAACGATGATGATGAGGAAAACGTCGTTGAAGAGGATGAGCCGATCCCGCCCCTAGGGTGGACAACAAAGGTGTGGTATAAGCCAAGATGTGAATCCTCTATTTCACAGCACCGACTCATGAGCATGCTTCAGACCTACTACGGCGACTGGGATGCAGCTGTGGAGTACGTCTGCAAAGAACATACACACCCTCTTAAAGACACCTATTGGAAGACCAGGGTGTGCATCACCATCAAGGACAAACAGACAGATGCATATCAGCTGGATTCAAACTATGCGCACCATGCTCACTATGCTACCATGGAGGACAACATTGAAGATGCAGCTGCTGAAGCTTGATAGGCCTCCATGGTCGTCGATTCGAGGATATGAAGAATGACCAATATCGATTCCTCCCTCACCAACACCCAGAATTGGGATGGGCAATGATGGACCCGTAGGGCACGGATCCAACAACCCAAGTGATTGTACATTTTGGCTATGAGTCCGTAGCAAAGATTCGTTGACTGGAGGATCAGTTGAAGGCATAGCAGAAAACCATCAAGAGACACCGACAGGTGATAGATGAACAAAGGGTGTGCCTCAACATGCCAAAGATGTACGAGGAGCTTCCCCATAAATCTCGCTCATAGATGTTGGAGTCCCTTCTATGTAATAAAACGATAGTAGAACGAGTCAAGTTGAGTCTATTAGTGCGGTGTGAACATTGGTGTGCTTAGTTGATTTGTTATTATGTTTATGTGTGAGTTGGATTTTTGTAATGAGTGCTGGAACTTTGTGGGCATGTCCGCAAGTTCCATAGTTAAGAATTTTAAAGTTTGGGTCAATAAATAAATAGTTGGGTTTGGTACATCTTATTCTCTCAGAATCTATTTTTTGGAGCAATCTGCCTTTATCTTCATGCCAATTAAAATCTACATGACCAAAAATTATGAAATTTATATGGGAAAAACTAGACTTAAGTGCCTTTCCAATGCCTCTGGAATCAACCTCATATCGCTGTTTCAAGATAAAGTTTTTGTGCAGTCTGGAATCTGGGAACAGCTTTGATTGTGTCCTGTTTTTGAGTAACCTAACGACAGAATCTGAGAATTTGGTCTGAATAAAAGTTGTAGATAATTTCTTAATCTTTCCAACCATATAAAGTACACCTCATTTGTATTTCGGGAACTCGAGATATGACTGTTTTACCAAGCTGCTGATGTTGAGACTCGTCCAGAAAATTTTCAGAATGTATTCTAACTTGGAACTTTCTAAATTTTGAATATTTGATAGTAGATGTCTGGAAGAGGAAGAGGCCGAGGTTGTGGAGTTGTTCCCCCACATCCACCACCACCACCGCCACTGACTATTGAGCAACTTTTGGTAGTACAGACGCACCTCATGCAAGCGTTGGTGCAGAATGAGTAGAACCAACAGGTTGGTGGAGCACTGCGTGATAAGCGTGGTGAATTTTTGAAGGGCCGTCCCACAGTGTTCTCTCATGCCACTGATCCCCTGGAAGCAGATGATTGGCTTTGTGCAGTGGAAAAATAGCTCAACATAGCACAGTGTGATGATCAGCAAAAGGTGTTGTACACTTCAGGGCAGCTCCAGGGAGAAGCACAAGACTAGTGGGAGTCATTCGAGTATGGACATCCCGCCAATGCTCCTCCTATCATCTAGCAAGAGTTTAGAGAGAATTTTGGATCCTATCACATACCAAATGGATTGATAGAGCTCAAGTAGGAGTTCAGAGCTCTAAATCAAGGATCCATGCCCGTCGCTGAGTACCGTGACAAGTTTGCTCAGTTGTCACGTTATGCTCTGAATGAGGTTGCTGATGATGCTGATAAGCAACATCATTTTCTCAAGGGTTTGTATGACGGTCTACAACTCTAGCTTATGTCCAATACATACCTCAATTTTTAGACGCTGGTGAATCGCGCTATTGTTATTGACAACAAGCGTAAGGAGATGGAGGCCAAGAAGAGGAGGCTTCAAGGATAGGCCTCTGGAAGTAATACTCGTCCATGTACCAACCCTTAGCAAGGCTTCCAGCAGAGGTTTTAGGGACCACCCAGTCAGTGGAATCGTGGTTAGTATCCTCAGCGTAACCCGAACTAGCAACAGATTGGTAATCAACGTCCTTAGCAGCAGAATGGTCAGCAGACACCACGACAGGGAACACCCAACAACACTCCCATGAAGACTAGTGCACCTAGTACCCCCAACATATGCTATTGTTGTGGAGAGGTTGGGCATTATGCTAACCATTGCCCCAGGAAGTATAATCAGCAGACACCCTAGGGTCAGCACAGTAATCAGAAGGGAATGCCGTAGAAGCCAGCACCCAACATAGGAAAGGTGAACCATGTGTCTACCGAAATGGCGCTTGCAGAACCAGAAGTCATGCTCGGTATGTTCAATGTTAACTCAACCCCTTCCATTGTTCTTTTTGATTCTGGAGCTTTGCATTCATTCATATCACAAGCATTTGTTAGAAACCATAGCATACCATTATGTGACATGCAAAATCCCATATTAGTAAACTCATCGGGTGGAAGTATGCAAGCTTCATATTGTTGTCTTTTGACTAGTCTATCCTTAAGGGGGGTAGAGTTCAAGTGAGCCCCATTGTGTTGAGAGCATCTAGTATTGATGTGATTCTAGGTATGGACTGGATGAAGCAGCAACAGGCAGTGATCCAGTGTAAAGAGAAGGTAGTTGTTGTGACCACACCGAATGGGGAAAGAATCAGTGTTGATGTGGTAATATAAGCATAGCTGACAGCCATAGTGAACCGGCTTGATGATAGCATCAACAAGGAGGACCCAGTGGTGGATGAATTTCTAGATGTTTTCCTCGATGATTTGCCAGGTATGCCACCTGACCGCGACATTGGGTTTATTATTGAATTATTACCTGGAACTGCACCTATAGCTAAGCATCCATATAGAATGGGGGTTAATGAACTAGAGGAACTTAAGACACAAATAAAGGAGTTATAGGAGAAAGGTTTTATTCATCCAAGCTCATCACCTTGGGGAGCACTAGTTATATTTGTTGACAAGAAGGATGGTACTTAGATGATGTGTGTTGATTATCGGTCACTCAGTGAGGTTACTATCAAGAACAAGTATCCGTTGCCTAGAATTGATGACTTGTTTGATCAGTTGAGAGGTGCTTGTGTTTTCTCTAAGATTGATCTTCGTTCTGGTTACCATCAGCTAAAGATTCATGCAACTAACATACCCAAGACAACTTTTACTATGACGTATGGTTTGTACGAGTACACCGTTATGTCCTTTGGTTTGACCAATGCACCTGCCTACTTTATGTACTTGATGAATAAGGTGTTCATGAAGTTTTTGGATAAGTTTGTGGTGGTATTCATCGATGATATATTGGTATTCTCCAAAATAGAAGAAGAGCACGCTGAACATCTGAGGTTGGTCTTGTAGAAGCTTAGAGAACTCAAGTTGTATGCTAAGCGAAGCAAGTGTGAATTCTGGTTGAAGGAAGTTTCTTTCCTAGGCCATGTTGTCTCTAATGGTGGAATCACAGTAGATTCAAGCAAGATAAAAGATGTATTGAATTGGAAACCACCGATAGATGTGGGAGAGATTCGAAGTTTCTTGGGATTAGCTGGATACTATAGAAGGTTCATAGAAGGTTTCTCTAAACTTGCCAAGCCTATGATAGCTTTGTTGGAGAAAAATGCCAAGTTTGTGTGGTCTGAGAAGTGCCAGGCTAACTTTGAAGAATTGAAGAAGAGATTGACTACAGCCCCAGTATTGGTTTTGCTTGATTTGAACAAGAGATTTTATATCTAATGTGATGCATCTCATCAAGGTCTCGAATGTGTTCTTATGCAAGAAGGCAGAGTAGTGGCTTATGCATCCCGACAGTTGAGGAATCATGAGTTAAATTATCCTACTCATGACTTGGAGTTAGCAGTAGTGGTTCATGCTTTGAAGACATGGAGGCACTATCTTATTGGGTATAAGAGTGACATCTATACTGATCACAAGAGTCTGAAGTACATTTTCACTTAGATAGATCTGAATATGAGACAATGTCGATGGTTAGAGTTGATCAAAGGTTATGATCTAGAGGTACACTATCACCCTAGAAAGGCGAATGTTGTTGCTGATGCTCTTAGCATGAAGAGTTATGCCAATGAGGTGCAAGTGACATCAATGTCAAGTGAGTTGTGTGCTGAATTCAAGCGACTAAATTTGGGCTTTGTCATCAATTCAGTGGAGTTGGTGTTGGAGCCTAAACTGGAGCAAGAAATATGTAAAGGACAGTTATAGGATGTGAAGTTGAAAGAGATAGCGGAAAACATAGTGATTGGTAAGGCACCAGGTTTCTGTATGGATGACAATGGAACTCTATGGTTTGGGAAAAGACTATGTGTCAGGTTCATAAACCCGAGGTCCCTCGGGGACCGCCTTCTACGCCAAGGCTTCGCCTAAGAGTCTAAAAACAACAGGGCAAAGGGGCGGTCTAGCAACTGACCAGAAGGCTAGGCCCAAGAAGAGCAATGCTCGCTCGTCAGCTACTTCGGCCCATCTATCCGGCCAGAGTGCTCGATTTAGGCTCCAGCCGTCTCCGGACAGCCTCTCCGATTAGAAGGCCTGCACCGAGCCCTACTTCAGACTCTGACCCCACGTCCCTCTGACCGGGGCTCATAAGAACCCTGCTCATCGCTCTTCTCCGACTGGCGCACTCAGAGCCGACTGGAGCCATCTGACCGGGGACGCCCGTTCGGTAGGAACCAGAAGGTGTGCGGAGAAAGGCAAGGCGGCTCACAAGTCAAAACCACTATACTAGGGACCATATCCTACATGGAATAGTACTCTGTAGCCACCCAGACACAAACATTATTGTAGGCGCCGACATCTCCCTCTATAGTATTGTAGGGGCCGCTAAAACTCCCATACGATAAGACCCCCCGCGTGTCTCTGGACATCGATAGCGGTATGGGCACCAGGATTTACTGTACCGGATGAACATAGTGAGACTCCTCACATCCCTCTAGGCATCAAATAGTATTTACTAGTGTTTTCCTAAACGCTAAATGGTAAACAGTGGGTCACCTACCGTTTAGCCATTATTCAGGCAAAACGTCCCATTAAACGGGCTAAACGGCCAATTAAACGGGGTAAACGGGTGATTAAATGGAAACGGCGCACCACCATGTAGCGTTTACACAGTGTTTAAATGGGCTAAATGACCGTTTAGGCGAACAGTGGTATTTACAGGTACCAACATCCACCATCCCTGAAAAAGGCAGCATGACCTCCCATGTGCATCTGACATTCTACAACGACATCAACAGTGTTGTAGGCACCCACCATTATTTGGTACTCGCCGGTGTGGGTAACAAGGCATGGTAAGCATGGACAACAAGGCTCAATAGCATACGCACCCTTTCCCTCTCACTTGTAAAGTCATCCCCTTCATCTATAAAAGGGGATGCGCTTCCTCCAACAAAAGGAGACTGATTCTAGTAGGCCAGAGTTCTATAGATCGATAGCTCACGACCACAGAACCACTAGGTTCGAACCTCAAGCACCCTCTTGAACACTTAGCTCATAGCGAAGTTCCTGTCACTCTCAACCCTTCCGGTCGGAGCTGATCGGACCTCTTGTACACCCTATCTTTCTCTCTCTCGTTTGTAACCCCACTGCAAACTTCGAGCACCTGGCTCAGGAATAAAGTCACCGACTGACCTCGACTGGATGTAGGGCATGTTGCCCAAACCAGTATAAATCCTGTGTCATTGAGTCCTAGGCCACCTCTGATCACAACATACAGCAAAACTACAAATATTCACTAGTTGGTCACTTTCTGCACCGACAGTTTGCGCCATCCGTGGGGAGGACGTTGTACATTCAATACTTTTTGGTCATTGGGTGGCCCACTTTTCTGCCCCCCTCGCCGTGGAGGGCTCGGGTGATATGATTCACTTTGGCTCGTTGGAGTTTCCCGCACTCTCATCTGCCAGGATGCTAGTTCCACCCATCTTCGACCCATCCCAGGCCTTCCTTGTCGGAAGCCTAAACTTTGTCGCCGACCGGCTTGGCGTACTACACCTCCGTGAGGAGGCTCGTGACCCGGCACCTATCGGAGGGACGTCCTCCATCGACTCTGGGACACATGACTTTGATGATGTGGCATCTATGCTTCATTCCGAGCAAACTCTCTGCTCAAACCCCGCTGTGAGTAATATACGCACTATTATTTACTTACTATTCTCTATGTTCCACCGGTTACCCGACGAAACCCTGTTGTCCCCAATGCAACCGCTGTATGGCCGGTTCCCCTATGGCCTCACGTCTTCTGCGAATGCATACGCCTAGGACTCCGAAGGATGCCTACGCCGCCCCCTCTCGCATCTGAATTCATGGGAATGGTTAGCTATGCTCCCACCTGTTTCCTTGACCTCTTAGATGACGATGGTGAGAGTGACGGCTCTAGCATCGGTGATGTGGCACCAAGCTACCGTCCAACCCGTGAGTGTGCTATGGTGGATGCTTTGGAGTAGACGCTAGGGGTAATGGAGTCCTCATGGACTCATGCCCCTCTAGGCCCTTATGCGGAGACCCCTAAGCTCACACGTAAGCACAGGGAGGATCTACGACAATAGTGGCCGCATCAGCCATAGGCCGCACCAGCGTGATCGGCGCACCCCACTGCGCTCCATGCGCATAGACCGATGAATGGCGCTTGGGTTCGTGCCTGTTAGCCCTAGCGCAACATCCCGGTTAGGGGGACCGATCCTCCGTAGTTCGCTCGGGCCAGTCAGAATGTTGCCGCCATGGCAATGCTCCTACGTGGCCTGTCCAAGCCGAACGACCCTCACGAACGGGTGATCCACCAGAATCTCTGGGTACTGCTGGAGACCGCCGCCGTTCAACAAGCGGAGTGCTCCATATCACGATGCCAACTCATGACCTCGCTCCCCGTCCAAGGAATAGGGATGTAGCAGATGGGGCACTACTCCCTATCACCGCTAGAATCACCGAGTGTGGCACAGGAGGCCACACTAGCGCCTCATCTTGACTCAGCGACCGCTCCACACCGACCGCCTATATTCATGTGGCTCGGACCGAACTGAGACACACACAGCAGCGACCAAAGTCCCAGCCCTGATGGCCTGGGACCGCAGACCTTCGTCCAACACCTCCAGCAAGCGCCGTTCCCACCATGCTTCAACGGAGGTCGTGGCAAAGGTAAGGCCAAGCACTAGGATCAAGACGAGGGCCCCTCCATGTAGAGGGGAAAAAGAATAGAAAGGATCGCCGTCGACCGGCGAACTCTACATTGGTCGCTGCGACCGATCACGTGAGCATGTAGCCCTAGCAAGACCCTCCTGGTCACTTTCATGAGCTCATAGAGAGCCCATGCACCAACCATGACTATCCCGCCAAACATCTCTACAAGGACTGCTAGCTCCTCAAGCGCCTACTGGGGTAGACTGGCATGCCAAGGATTGAAAAAGGCGAAGAGGCAGCAACCGAAGAAGGGGGCGCAGCGGGCAAGGATCTAGACGACTGAAGGATGAAGTGATCTGACCGAACGCCTAACGATTGAAGGACAACAACAACGACGCTCTCTCTGAGCACCTTGGAACAGCTATGTCATTTTTTCTTTTCCTAAGTTTCAGTCTTACCTTTGTTTACTTAGCGAACGCTCCTATAAAAGCACCCCGACCCGAACACTTTTCGGCTTGGGGCGCTCCGGGGCTCCACTAGGGGGCTCTACTATCCCTCTGTTTTGTTTTTACTTTGAGTACTCTTTTACTTTCATATGGAGAAACTCCTTCCTACCCGAACAAAAGGGCAGTTCGTTCCTTTGATTTACCTTACGTAGCTTTGCTTTAAAACATTCCGACTGATTGCACCCCGCCTTTTCCTACGGTTACGAGCGGCCGAGCCTCACAGGCCACGCCCCGGGCTCATAAGGTTGCAGCCTATGGGACAAATATGCAGGTACGAGAAAGAAATAAATAAAAAACAAAATTATGCTAAGGGAAAACTAAGGAACGAAAGGGAACAAGTTCCCCGAATGGAGCAACTCCATCACAAAAACAAAAACTGATTGCAGTCATTAAAACACACACGAATGTTTTACACAGGGGCTCCCCCATGAACTTAAACTTTTTACATTTACTAACTACTTATATTCTGCAAGGTATTAAACTAGCCCGGTGGCATCTGCTGACGGCGCGACCAACAAAGGTGCAGGCTGCTCACTCCCTGGTAGCACGATGCTCGGCTCGATCAAGGCTGAGGCAACGTTCCCCCCCGAACTAGGCTCCATGCTATCCATAGGCTCGGAAGCGTCCTCCCCATGCATGCTTCGGGCCATGTCTCCATGGCAAACGTCCATCACCCACTCGGTGAAAACTTACTTCGACACCGACCGCGTGTGTGGCAGCAAGCTCTCCTCGATTGACTGGATGTCCTCTATGCTCAGGCCTTCAGCATACCCGCTGCAGATAGTGGTGAAGTCCAGATTCGGGTGGTGCATCGCCACCAAGGTCAGCACCCCCAATGCCCCATAAAATAGCCTGCTCCTGACAAGGTCCTTCACCGCATTCGGGACCTCCGCCAGCTGGACAGCAAGCGCGCTAGTGCTTGGCACCGACCCAAAGACTTCCGAGATGACGTGCTGGGCAACGTTGCGGATCTAGTCAAGGTCCCCCTCAAGAGCATGTCGCTCTTCATGGGACTTGTCTAGCTCCTCCGCATTCTAGCTGAGGGTCACCTTGGTCGTCTCTAGGTCCTGCTCCAGCGTCTTCACCATTCCATCCAGCTCTAAAGGTGGGGCAACAAGCTCAGGAATAGGCTGAAGAAAGAAACCAACGCACCGAAAAACAAGAATGGGTATGTACTAGCATGAGACTTCTCAAGGGCAGAGAATTCCTCCGCCTATCGAGTCGCTTGTGCGCATAGCCAGGTGTTCGCCTCCTCTGTCCCCATCACCCAGCCTCAGAGCACAAGCACCTTCTGGTCCGCCTTCGACTGGGCCCTCCGCTCCGCCTCTAGGGCCATCCACGCTGACTCTAGGGCGGCCCGCTCTAGCTCAAGGGCTGCCAAGGCCTCTTGAAGCATCATCTCGGTGCTCGCCAGGGATGCCTGCAACTCTGCCTTAGTCTTCGCCTAGCAGGCTTTCGTCACCTCAAGCCCTTGCTCAGTGGCAGTCGCTCGCTCCGCTACATGCTGCCCCTTCACCCATGCCACGGCCGCCTCGACCGCCCGGTCCTAGGACTCGTAGCGAGCAAACTCTACCCGACGCTCTAGCTCAACCATCTGGGCATATTCTGCTCGGAGGAAGTAAGACTTGCGGGAAGACATCTTCCTTATATCCTACGAAAAGCAAGCATGCTCAACACAACCAACGAAAGATTCAAAGGGCGAGGACAAGTACCAGAAACTCACCTCCGCGGCGAGCTACAGGTCGCCTTCAACCAACTACTGAGTGAACTGAGCCTGCTTTCGGGCGCTTTCAAGCTTCATGGATAGCTTGGTGAGCTTGAACACTGCGGCATGCCCTTGCCCCCCAAAAATGTCCCAGAGCTGACGCTCCCAGGAATCCCGGAGGATGAACCGCACCTTCGATGGGCCCTCAGGGTAGGGCCACTCTAGGTCACCCTCCAGCGAACTGCTGGAGGGCCTAGCCTCCAACTGGACCATCACCAGCTCCTGCGATGACACCGCCAGCTCTCGCGATGACACCGCCAGCTCCCGCGGTGACACCGGTAGCTCCGCTACAATGTCTGCCTCATCGTCAGACAGGATGTCCACCACCTCATCCATGTGGAATGCTGCCAGGCAACCCAACTATGTCCTGGCCGCCCTTCCCTCCAGTGCCTTTGGCTCTAACAGCAAGGATAATTCGTGCGGTCCTCCACCCGGCAAGATAAGGAGCTCGCCCTCCCTCGTCTCTTCCACCGTGACCGGCGGAGGAGGGAACACAAGGATTACCTCCGACGCAACCCCTGCCATCGGCACCGGGATCGCTGCTAACACTGACGCCGTCATTGCCACCTTATCAGCAGCCGCCCAGGGGGCACCACCACTAGGAGGGAACACTACAGGGTAGGCCTCCAAGTCTCCTACATGGGGGTTGGAGCGATGCTCAACCCTGACATCCCCTGGCCGCTGACAGAAATTACAGGTGAGTCACACTCCAAAAAGACTCAACTGGCAAAAGATCGAAGAGCAACAAAGGGAAACATACCGAGAGGTGAGCGGCACGACCCTGAAGGCAGGCCCCAACGACAATGGACCTATAGGATGAGGGCCGCTCCCAGACTACGACCCGTGCCCCCTCGCTTTAGATGGGGGTGGAGTCATCCCAACTGGCTCCTACCTAGCCTACGGGTCACTATGACCTCTGGCTTGGGACTCCCTGACCGAAGCAATGGGCAGAGCATCCTCCGACTGCAAGTTGCGCATCGTCCGGATGCCAGTCTGCTCCTCAGACCGCCCGGACTGCTCGACTGTACCCATGGCAGGTAGGGCCTCCTCTAGCTACGAGCCAGGCATTGGCACTGGTCCCATTGGCGCACAAATGCCAGTCCACTCCTTGGACCACCTAGCTCGCTCAGCCGCATCCGCCACAGGTGACGACGCAAATGGTGACACCACCGAGGGGCGCAGTGACTGTGTCTGCTTTGTCGCCCATTCACTGATGATGTCCACACTTGCTGCATGCTTCCTCAACATAGGAACCTCTGCATGCCACGTGGCCTCCTGCTCCTCACCAGTGGATGTCGCCGTAGGGTCGCGACACTCCGCCGAGGAGATAGCGACCCCTGACTCTCCTCCTCATTAGAGAAGACCTTGTCATCCAAGTCCATAGGATCATCCGATGTGAGTTCTGACTCAATGTCGCTCCTATGTTCCCCAGCCCTCACGCGCCGGGCGACCTCCTTCTTCTTCTCTTCCTTCCGCTGAACCTCCTAGGTTCTCTTCTTCTTCTGGGCATCTGCCGCCTCCTTCTAGGCGGCCTGCTGGGCCCTGCCCTCCGGTCCCTTAGGGAGGTGCGGCCAGGACTTGTACCTTTCAAGCCCCTACGGAACGGATGGCTTGGGATCAAGAAACAACAAAAGTAGAGGAAGAAACACAAACAAAATAAGGGATCATACCAGGTTGGACACGACCGAGGCATTGAACGGCATGGGTCTCCCCACAACCGTATCCTTGGACCTCAACTGTAGCACCCGGCCAAGGTGACTCTAGACCTCATCGTCTAGCAGGTCCTTCGATGATGCACGGTCTAGGTCTGACCGGCCACCGTACATCCACATCGACTGCATCCTCTCTGCCAACGGCGCAACCTGGTGGTGGAAGAGGGTGTGGAACACCCGCACCCCATCAAGGCCGAGCCTTATGAGCTTCCGTAGCTCCTCCTCGATGACCTCCACCTTGTGCCTCTCCGTGCGGGCACAACCCCACGACCAACTTTTCTACTTCACCGGCATCCCACCGGTGAACGCCAGAAATGGTGCCTGAAAGGTCCTAATGGCTAGAGGGGGGTGAATAGCCTAATAAAAATTTCTACAACAACACTTAACAAAACAGTTAGACAATTATGAGGCGAAGCAAGTGTTGTGCTAGCCTACACAAAAGGCAAGCCACCTATCACAATTCTAGTTTAGATAGTGTCTATTCACACAATAGCTATGACACTACTCTATGTTAGTGTGCTCTCAAATACTAACTAAAGAGCCACACCAACCAAGCATGCAAGCTCTCACAACTAGCTACACTAAAGAGCTTGACAACTAGTTTGCGGTGATGTAAAGAGAGTGATCAAGAAGGTTATACCGCTGTGTAGATGAAGAAACCAATCAATCACAAGGATGAATAACAATGAAGACCAATCACCTTGGAATCAATGATGAACACAATGATTTTTTTACCGAGGTTCACTTGCTTGCCGGCAAGCTAGTCCTCGTTGTGGTGATTCACTCACTTGGAGGTTCACGCGCTAATTGGCTTCACATGCCAAACCCTTAATAGGGTGCCACACAACCAACACAAGATGAGGATCACACAAGCCATGAGCACTCCACTAGAGTACCTTTTGGCGCTCCACCGGGGAAAGGTCAAGAACCCCTCACAATCACCACGATCGGAGTCGAAGACAATCACCAATCTCCACTCAATGATCCTCGCTGCTCCAAGCCATCTAGGTGGCGGCAACCACAAAGAGTAACAAGCGAAATCCATAGTGAAACATGAACACCAAGTGCCTCTAGATGCAAATACTCAAGCAATGCACTTGGATTCTCTCCCAATCTCACAAAGATGGTGAATCAATGATGGAGATGAGTGGGAGGGCTTTGGCTAAGCTCACAAGGTTGCTATGTCAATGAAAATGGCCAAAAGTTCTGAGCTATAGCCGGCCATGGGGCTTAAATAGAAGCCCCCATGAAATAGAGCTGTTATACCCCTTCACTGGGCATAACAAGGGCTGACCGGATGCTACAGTCCAACTAACCGGACGCAGCACCAGACGCAC
Source organism: Miscanthus floridulus (assembly GCF_019320115.1). Taxonomy (NCBI): domain Eukaryota; kingdom Viridiplantae; phylum Streptophyta; class Magnoliopsida; order Poales; family Poaceae; genus Miscanthus; species Miscanthus floridulus. The sequence goes on from NC_089587.1 coordinate 49,173,873, forward strand.
CGGATGCGAATACCGGACACGTCCGGTCATCATACCAGACGTGTCTGGTAGCTCCTAGACTACCACGTGTCCAGTTCAAAACAATAGAGCCGTTTCTACCCTTTCTTTCATGCGACCAGACGCTCACACCGGACGCAGAACTAAGAATGACTGGACGCTGAGCCTCAGCGTCCGGTGGAGTACAGTAAGCATCCTTGCCCGATTGGACGCGTCTAGTGATACTAGACTAGACACTGCCAGCATCCGATCGGCTGCTCTGCCGTATACTGACTTTTCTGATTCATCTGGTCGCTGAATCTGTCGCCAAAATACTGGACGTGTCCGGTCACTCTGTAACCAGCGCGACTAAGTCCTCTTCGGCTCTATCTTCTTCACCCTTGCTCAAATGTGCCAACCACCAAGAGTATCACCTTGTGCACATGTGTTAGCACATTTTCACAATCATTTTCAAGGGTGTTAGCACTCCACTAGATCCTTAATGCATATGCAATGAGTTAGAGCATCTAGTGGCACTTTGATAACCGCATTCTGATACGAGTTTCACCCCTCTTAATATTATGGCTATCAAACCTAAATGTGATCACACTCTCTAAGTGTCTTGATCACCAAAACAAAATAGCTCCTATGGTTTATACCTTTGCCTTGAGCTTTTTGTTTTTCTCTTTCTTCTTTCCAAGTCCAAGCACTTGATCATCATCATGGTATCATCATCATGTTATGATCTTCATTTGCTTCACCACTTGGAATGTGCTTCCTATCTCATGATCACTTGATAAACTAGGTTAGCACTTAGGGTTTCATCAATTCACCAAAACCAAACTAGAGCTTTCAATCTCCCCCTTTTTGGTAATTGATGACAACCCTTATACAAAGATATGAATTAAAATTCAATTGAATCCATGTTGCTTGCCCAAGCATATTTACCATGTGTAAAAGGATATGGACAAGTTTCATGAACCCCAAATGGTAGCAATTGCTCCCCCTACATATGTGCTAAGAGTTTGGATTGTAGCTTGCACATATGCTTAGATAGGAAATATAGGAGTCAATGTCTACCAAATGATGCTAAGATATAAAAGATGGACCTTTGAAGCGTGATACCAATCGGAGTGCACCAATATATCATCCTTAGCACCATGGTTAGCTCAATACCACTTGGAAACAATACTTGGAAAAGAAAGTTATCTAGTGATTTCATTTCATCATTCAATCTTACAACTAACATACATCACACAAGCATGGATGTTTAAATTTAAAACTTGTGCCATGCAAGCAAACATATGAAATGCACATTCAAATGCACCATACAAGTTCATGAGCTTGCTCCCCCTACTTGTGTGCTCAAAATTTTAGTTGATCCCTTTCCTTTGTCATATCTCTCCCCCTATATCATATATCAAGATATCTCCCTTTATGATATTTCTCCCCCTTTTTCACTATCTTTACTACTATCTTTGTTTCTCTCCCCCTTTGTCATCAATGACCACAAAGGTTCTAAATATAGATAGTATTACTTGTAGGGTCGAGATTATCAATGTCGATCAATGGGGTGAGGATCATTTTCCCAAATTTGGTCTAGTCTAGATCATTTATCAAAGATATTTAACTCGGTTCAATCCAAGGACAAGCTTCTTCACACCTCCAAATAAGGGTTATCTTGTACCATATTGAGTTAAATACTTAGAGTTCATTTTCTAGATTAAACACTAGGTTTACAAGCCCATAAACATGTCATATGCCATCACTAGATCAAGTCAAGCATAGAAACAATAGTGATACCATATAGACATCAAAATCATTTGATTTTCATGAATGAGCCTAATAAAATAGAACCACTTGAAAGGTCCTAATAAAATTGAAAATGTGACTAGATGCACTAATCATGTCCTTAGCAAAGATGTATGTCATGCCAATCAACTTTTATCTTGGATTGCTCGAAGGAGAGCCATGTCATATGAGTGGGGGTGCATCAACACATATTTGAGAAATCCAATATGTTCAACTCATTCCTTAGCTTACAAAACCTTTTCTCATCCAATGGCTTGGTGAATATATCGGCAAGTTGATCTTCAGTGCCTACACTCTCAATGCAAATGTCCCCTTTTTGTTGGTGATCTCTTATGAAATGGTGGCGGACATCAATGTGCTTTGTTCTTGCATGTTGAACCAGATTGTTGGTCAACTTGATTGCACTCTCATTTTCACATAGCAATGGCACTTTCTTGAACTTGATTCCAAAGTCACTCAAAGTGGCCTTCATCCAAAGTATTTGTGCACAACAACTACCGATGGATATGTATTCGGCTTCGGCGGTTGATAATGTAACACTATTTTGCTTCTTTGATGACCATGAAACAAGTGATCTTCCCAACAATTGACATGTGCCCGAGGTGCTCTTCCTTTCAAACTTGCATCCCGCATAATCCGAGTTGGAGTAACCAACTAGCTCAAACTTTGCTCCTTTGGGATACCACAAACCAACATTTGGTGTATGCTTCAAGTACCTCAATATCCTCTTTGTAGCCTTCAAATGACTTTCTATTAGTGAGGCTTGAAATCTTGCACACATGCATACACTAAACATGACATCCGGCCTTGATGCGATCACATAGAGTAGGCTTCCAATCATAGACCGATACAATTTTTGATCCACCATATTTCCACTTGCATCACTATCCAAGTTGCCATTGGTTCCTATTGGTGTGCTAATGACTTTGCTATCACTCATGCCAAACTTCTTGATCATGTCCTTGATGTACTTGCCTTGACTCACAAATGTACCATTCTTTAATTGCTTGATTTGAAGACCAAGGAAGTAGCTTAACTCTCCAATCATGGACATTTCAAACTCATTAGCCATCATCTTTCCAAACTCATCACAAAATTCTTGATTGGTTGATCCAAATATGATATCATCAATATATATTTGCAACACAAATAGATCTTTTCCAATCTTCTTGATGAAAAGAGTGGTGTCAACCTTGCCCATGGTGAACCCTTTAGAGAGTAGGAAATCCCTCAATCTCTCATACCATGCTCTAGGTGCTTGCTTCAAGCCATACAATGCCTTCTTCAACTTGTACACATGGTTGGGCTTCTTGTCATCTTCAAAACTAGGAGGTTGCTCAACATATACTTCCCCATTGATGTAGCCATTGAGAAATGCACTCTTAACATCCATTTGATAGAGCTTGATGTTGTGGGCACAAGCATAGGCTAGCAAGATTCTAATTGCTTCCAATCTAGCAACCGGGGCATATGTTTCTCCAAAGTCAAGACCTTCAACTTGTGTATATCCTTGTGCTACTAATGTTGATTTGTTCCTTACTACTATCCCATCTTGATCTTGCTTGTTTCTAAAGACCCATTTGGTTCCAATCACATTGTGTCCCTTTGGTCTCTCTACTAATTTCCATACTTGATTTCTTGTGAAGTTATTCAATTCTTCATGCATAGCATTCACCCAATCAACATCCTTCAATACTTCATATATCTTCTTTGGTTCAATGGATGACACAAATGAGAAGTGTTCACAAAATGATGCCAATCTTAATCTTGTTTGTACACCTCTTGAAATATCACCAATGATAGTGTCCAAAGGATGATCTCTTGCAACATTGGTTGGTTGGAGGATTGGAACTTGATTGCTTGCACTTGCTTGATCATTTGGCTGAGATGATGTACTAGCCACTTGATCTTGTTCATTATCATGAGAGCCACTTGCACTAACTTGATTCGTATCATCTTGCACATTTGAGTTAGAGAGCACTTGCACTTGATCATCTTCATCATCATTCACTTGCCTAGGCCTCAATTCACCAATATCCATGTTCTTCATGGCATTTGAAAGTTGAATGCCTTTAACATCTTCCAAGTTCTCATTCTCTACTTGTAAACCCTTGGTTTCATCAAATTCAACATCATGAACTTCTTCAAGAGTACCACTATCCAAATTCCAAACTCTATATGCTTTGCTTGTAGTGGAGTAACCAAGTAGGAATCCTTCATCACATTTCTTGTCAAACTTGCCCAATCTAGTGCCTTTCTTCAAGATATAGCATTTGCAACCAAAGACCCGAAAATATGCAATGTTGGGCTTTCTACCATTCAAGAGCTCATATGGTGTCTTTTCTTTCAATCGGTGACAATAGAGGCGGTTGCTATAATAGCAAGCCGTGTTGATAGCTTCAGCCCAAAAAGATTGACTCACATTGTACTCACTAAGCATAGACCTTGCCATATCAATGAGTGTTCTATTCTTCCTCTCAACAAGGCCATTTGATTGAGGAGTGTACTTGGCCGAGAATTGATGTCTAATTCCAAATTCATCACACAACTCATTAGTTCTAGTATTCTTGAACTCACTACCATTGTCACTTCTAACTCTCTTAATGGTTGTTTCAAACTCATTGTGAATGCCCTTGATAAATGATTTGAATATTGCAAATACATTATTTTTGTCCACTAGAAAGAATACCCATGTGTATCTAGTGTAGTCATCCACTATTACAAACCATATTTGTTTCCACCAATACTAGTGTATTGTGTTGGCCCAAACAAATCCATGTGCAATAACTCAAATGCTTTACTAGTGCTCATCATGCTTTTCTTAGGATGGGTGTTTCCAACTTGTTTGCCGGCTTGACAAGAGCTACAAAGCTTATCCTTTTCAAACACAACATCTTTCAAGCCTCTAACCAAGTCATGCTTAACCAATCTATTCAATTGTTTCATTCCAACATGACCAAGCCTTCTATGCCATAACCAACCCATGCTAGACTTAGTGAACAAGCATGTAGATAATCTAGCTTCACTAGCATTGAAATCAACCAAGTATAGATTCTCATATCTAAAGTCTTTGAAGATCAAGTTAGAGCCATCTACACTTATGATCTCTACATCATCTATCCCAAATATGCATTTGAATCCAAGATCACACAATTGTGCCACGGATAGCAAATTGAAGTTCAAGCTCTCTACTAGCAACACATTGGATATGCTCATGTCATTGGATATTGCAATCTTACCAAGCCCTTTTACCTTGCCATTGCCATTGTCACCAAATGTGATACTATTATAAACATCATTGCCATTGGTGTTGATTGAGTTGAACATTCTTGCATCACCGGTCATGTGTTGAGTGCACCCACTATCAAGAACCCAATGCCTTCCTCTGGCTTTGTAATTAACCTACAAAAGAAGATCAATTCTTTTTAGGTACCCAAACTTGCTTGGGTCCTTGAAGGTTAGTCACTAAGCTCTTTGGTACCCAAATGGCTTTCTTCTTTGAGCCCATCCATGGTTTACCAATGAATTTAGCCTTCACACCATTTATACCCTTAGTAAGCATATAGCATGAATCAAGCTTAATGGAGGATACATTAGCATTTTTGCTCTTGTTTTTGCATTCTTGCTCTTTGTGACCCACTTGCTTGCAACTAGTGCAAAACCAACCATTGTTCTTCACAAAACTAGTCTTGTGAGGAGCAAAGGCCGCTTTGCCTTTCTTGGGGGTATAGCCCAATCCCTCTTTATAGAGAGAAGCTCTTTGGCTACCCAAGCACATAAGCAAGCGGTCCTCACCACCATAAGCCTTAGCTAAGGTGTGAGTGAGCTTAGTGACCTCCTTCTTGAGGTTCTCATTCTCAACCACTAGTGAGACATCACAAGTGAGACCATCACTACTAGATGAGGTAGAAGTGGAAGTGCTACAAGAAGGGTTAGTAGTAGCAACAATGATAGGCATAGATAGTGATGTATCAATTAAATCACAAGTTACACCTACATCACAAGTTTCAACATGCTTCTTTTTATCGTGTTCATTAAGCAAAGAAGAATGAGCTTTTTCAAGCTTTTTGTGAGCTTTGCCAAGCTTAGCATGGGCTTCCTCTAGCTTCTCATGAGTTGCTTTGAGCTCATCAAGGGCTTGCTTAAGGGCTTTTACCTCCTTATTCAAGCTCTTGCATTCCCTTCTCTTAATGTCAAAGTGTTCTTTAGCATCTTCTAGCATGTCAAATAATTCGTCCTTAGTAGGTTCATCATCATCACTATCACTATCATTTTCATTTTCATGTTCATTATCATCAACATGTTCTTCATCACTTTCATTATCACAAGATTGTACCTTAGTGGCCTTAGCCATGAAGCATGATGAAGATTTGAAGAGAGAAGGCTTCTCATTGATGGCAATGCTTGCAAGAACCTTCTTCTTGGTGGTCTTGTGATCATCACTATCATCATCATCATCACTTGAGGAAGCATCACTATCCCAAGTGACTACATATGAACCACCCTTCTTATTCTTGAAGGCCATCTTGTCCTTCTTCTCTTTCTTTTCCTTCTTGTCCTTCTTCTTGTTCTTCTTGTTGTCATCATCATTGTCACTATTGTATGGGCATTGAGCAACAAAATGATCTTTGCTTCCACACTTGAAGCACCTTCTTGACTCTTCTTTGTTCTTGGGTGAAGACTTCTTCCTTCTAGCACGGTAGCCCTTCTTCACCATGAACTTGCCAAATCTCTTGACAAATAGAGCCATCTTCTCATCATCATCATCATCCCATGATTCATCTTCTTCACTTGATGTTTCTTGCTTTGCTTTGCCCTTGGATGATATGGCTTTGAATGCCACACTCTTCTTCTGCTCATCCTTCTTCTCATCTTTCTTCTCCTTCTTTTCTTCCTTCTCATCATCATCTCTATATGTATCATCGGTCATTATATCTCCCAACACTTGGTTTGGTGTCATAGTGTCCAAACCACTCCTCACTAGAATAGTGACCAATGTACCAAATCTTGAAGGTAAGCATCTCAAGAACTTATGGGAGAAGTCCTTGTCCTTCACCTCTTCTCCAAGTGCTTTGAGATCATTGACAAGCACTTGAAGCCTATGAAACATCTCTGGCACACTCTCATCCTCCTTCATCTTGAAGCTTACAAACTTTTCTTTGAGAATGTAAGCCTTTGCACCCTTCATGGCTTGAGTGCCCTCAAATGATTCTTCCAACTTCTTCCATGCCTCAAGAGCCATCTCAATATTTTTGACTTGCTCAAATGTTCTTTCATCAATTGCATCATGAATAGCACTTAGAGTAATGTCATTGTTTTAGAGAAGTACTTCTTTTGGCTGCAGTGGGATTCTCTGGATCTTCAATCTCAATTTTTGTTTCTACCACCTTCCAAACCATCCTATTGATTGACTTGATGTAAGTTGTCATCTTGGCCTTCCAATAGGGATAGTTGGAGCCATCAAATTGGGGTGACCTCTTGGTGTTGTTGATTTGAGCCATTTTAACACCGAAGGTTGTTAAGCCTCAAATAATGGTGACCTCGGCTCTAATACCACTTGAAAGGTCCTAATGGCTAGAGGGGGGGGTGAATAGCCTAATAAAAATTTCTACAACAACACTTAACAAAATGGTTAGACAATTATGAGGCGAAGCAAGTGTTGCGCTAGCCTACTCAAAAGGCAAGCCACCTATCACAATTCTAGTTTAGATAGTGTCTATTCACACAATAGCTATGACACTACTCTATGTTAGTGTTCTCTCAAAGACTAACTAAAGAGCCACACTAACCAAGCATGCAAGCTCTCACAAGTAGCTACACTAAAGAGCTTGACAACTAGTTTGCGGTAATGTAAAGAGAGTGATCAAGAAGGTTATACCATCGTGTAGATGAAGAAACCAATCAATCACAAGGATGAATAACAATGAAGACCAATCACCTTAGAATCAATGATGAACACAATGATTTTTTTACCGAGGTTCACTTGCTTGCCGACAAGCTAGTCCTCGTTGTGGCGATTCACTCACTTGGAGGTTCACGCGCTAATTGGCTTCACACGCCAAACCCTCAATAGAGTGCTGCACAACCAACATAAGATGAGGATCACACAAGCCACGAGCACTCCACTAGAGTACCTTTTGGCGCTCCACCGGGGAAAGGTCAAGAACCCCACACAATCACCACGATCAGAGCCAGAGACAATCACCAACCTCCGCTCAATGATCCTCGCTGCTCCAAGCCGTCTAGGTGGCGGCAACCACCAAGAGTAACAAATGAAATCCACAGCGAAACACGAACACCAAGTGCCTCTAGATGCAAACACTCAAGCAATGCACTTGGATTCTCTCCCAATCTCACAAAGATGATGAATCAATGACGGAGATGAGTGGGAGGGCTTTGGCTAAGCTCACAAGGTTGCTATGTCAATGAAAATGGCCAAAAGTTCTGAGCTATAGTCGACCATGGGGCTTAAATAGAAGCCCCCATGAAATAGAGTCGTTATACCCCTTCACTGGGCATAATGCGGGCTGACCGGACGCTGAGTCCAACTGACCAGACGCAGCACCGGACGCACCGGACACGAATACCAGACATGTCTGGTCGTCATACCGGACATGTTCGATAGCTCCTAGACTGCCACATGTCCAGTTCAAAATAATAGAGCCGTTGCTACCCTTTCTTTCATGCGACCGGATGCTCACACCGGACGTAGAACTACGAATGATCGGACGCTGAGCCTCAGCGTCCGGTGGAGTACAGTAAGCATCCTTGCCCGACCAGACGTGTCCGGTGATACCAGACCGGATGCTACCAGTGTCCGATCGGCTGCTCTGTCGTATAATGACTTTTCTGATTCACACCGGACGCGTCCGGTGTGGCGACCGGACACGTCCGGTCGCTGAGTTTGTCGCCAAAATACCAGACGTGTTCGGTCACTCTGTAACCAGCATGACTAACTCCTCTTCGACTCTATCTTCTTCACCCTTGCTCAAATGTGCCAACCACCAAGAGTATCACCTTGTGCACATGTGTTAGCATATTTTCACAATCATTTTTAAGGGTGTTAGCACTCCACTAGATCCTAAATGCATATGCAATGAGTTAGAGCATCTAGTGGCACTTTGATAACCGCATTCTAATACGAGTTTCACCCCTCTTAATAGTATGGCTATCAAACCTAAATGTGATCACACTCTCTAAGTGTCTTGATCACCAAAACAAAATAGCTCCTATGGTTTATACCTTTGCCTTGAGCTTTTTGTTTTTCTCTTTCTTCTTTCCATGTCCAAGCACTTGATCATCATCATGGTATCATCATCATCTTATGATCTTCATTTGCTTCACCACTTGGAATGTGCTACCTATCTCATGATCACTTGATAAACTAGGTTAGCACTTAGGGTTCATCAATTCACCAAAACCAAACTAGAGCTTTCAGCACCTCCGTTGGATTCCAGATGTAAAACCACTCCAAATGCCATCCCCGGTTGGAGTCACATGGGGTGTATGTAGGATACGAATCTCCCACACTCGGCTTCCTATGTAGGGCGAAACCTCCCACCGGCGTGGTCTCAGCCAAACTCCCTGCCGTTAGGGTCCTCCCGGAGAACAGCCGTCGAAAGAAATCCACGTGCGGCTCCATCCCGAGGAAAGCCTTGTAGACGGTGACAAAGTCAGCAATATGCAGCACCCCCATTGGATTAAGGTGCTGTAGCTCCAGACCCCACTCATTGAGGAGCCCACGTAGGAACCAGTGCATGGGGTATCCTAATCCGCGCTCATGAAAGGTAAGGAAAGAAACCACCTCGTTGGGACAAGGTTGCGAGAACTCCTCCCTCCTAGGGACCCTCTAGTGTGCCACCTTCTGTGGTGGCAGAAACCCCTTTGTGACAAAATCCTCCAGCACCAACACCCTCATGGTGGATGACCTCTAGTCCGACATTTCGGTGAGTTCGTCTCTTCTCCCTCACTCTCTCCCCTTCCTTCCCTAGAAACCTCCACGGCTCTCTAGAACGCTCATGGTAAAAAGGAAGAGAGAAGGCGGCGGCAGATGAAGAACAGGCAAAAGAATGGAATGAAAACAATCTCCCCTCTCCAACTTAAGGAAAAGGGAACAGTGGTTAGGGAAGGATGCGCCGATCGGGGAAGCCGGAACAATGGAGTGAGAATCTCTCTTTTCCATTTAATGTAGATAAGACATGCCCTGACCAATGAGACATGCTCTGCCCGATGGAATGGCTCCTAATCAGAATGGACATAGCCTGGCCATGGCCCACCACTACCGCATGATCAACCACTACCACATGACAGGCATAGGAACCAAAGCGCCACCGCACGCGGGTGGCTCCCCGCTTCCCTAGGCCAGACCTAGAAGAACCCAAATGACAGGTAAGGATAGACACCAAATGATAGGTAAAGAAGCGAAGGGGCACCCCATGTAGGCCATGCCGACTCCATCACGAACGACAAGCATGGGTCCTAGTCGGACACTTCCGACTGAAGCTCTCTGAACCGCGTCACTTAGGTCGTCAAGGTTTCGGTCAAACATTTTTGACCGAAGCTTTCCAAAACCCATCACTCAGGCCATCAAGGTGAGCATGTGTTCATTAATACAAAAAATGTTCACACAAGGACTCACCCGCGATTGACAAGCACAGGTCCTGGTCGGACATTTCTGACTGAAGCTCTCTAAACCCCATCACTTTAGCCATCAAGGTGAGTAGTACCAAACCCCTCTATTTCCTTATAAATCATTTCACACATCCATGCACGCATCTCATTCCATACGCCCATGCCTCCCGGACGATTCGGGCCCCGAACCGCCCGGGGGCTCAGGAACTAAGCATCGCACGTGCAGCGAAATGCACCAGAACGCTCCATGTTGCGTCACGAAGTGATAGTTGCCTCATTCGACATGAGCAAACAACAGAGCCAGGGGAGAAAACCATAGATGAGCACCGTGCGGCCCTAGCCTGGTTCGACAGACCAGGTCCTCTCAACCTTCTTGTTTGATCCTAAACCTCTCGCCAGGGCCACAGAATCTCCATCGAGGGGAGGCCATTAGGCCACCCAGGTTGGTCTCCGGAATGACCTTGGCATCTGTCGGATTGTAGGTAAAGGAGTAGTGGAATGTCACAAGAGGGCTATGCCAACCCTATCATGAACGACGGACCTGGATTCTGCTTGATCACACCCGTTAGTGAACTCACCGAGCTAGTCTTCGAGCCTGAGCGATCGGGACAAGCGACGAAACTCAGCCCCTCCGATTTGTGAGGAACCGGATGGGGTAATGCACACAACTCACATCAACCCCCATGAAGGCTCGACAGGGCTCGGGGGCTCAAGACAAATGACAAGGAAGCGACCTTGAACTTGCTAGATCCATGACTACGACTCGCCCGGTCCCACGACATGCACCAACGCCAGGATCCATGAGCACCGCCTCATCTGATCTTTAACTAACTAACCAACTACGCTTCGTCTGCACTCCAAAAAATCAAGGTACCATGACCCCAAACTCATGTCGATAGGATCTATGACATCTGGCTATGGCTTGAGACCGTGACTCCGAACTCGCGTGAAAAATTAACTAAACTAACTACCTCGGCTGCCCAGGCTGCGCTGATGCTAGGACCCACGGTCTCGGTCACGTCTAACCCCTATACTAACCATTTCAAAACCATAGCGCACACCAACGCTAGGATCAGTGAGCTCTCTCACGACCGAACTAACTCCCTCACCCAATCCCACGGCGTGCATCGACGCCAGGATTAGTGAGCTCTCTCATGCTTGGACTAACTTCCTTGCCCAATCCATGGTGCGCTTCGATGCCAGGATCATTAAGTTGAAAAATGCCTCAGCTACACAATGACGCCTTGTTTGACAAAATCCATCTCAAACTAAAAACACGCACACACGCCCGCTAAAACAACACCCCCCAGACGGTTCTGCCTGACCGCCCGGGGGCTCAGGGGCTACACCCGCAGGTGCGCTCGTGTGCCCGCTAAAACAACACCCCCTAGATGGTTCTACCTAAACTGCCCGGGGGCTCGGGGGCTACACCCACGAGTGCGCTCGCATGCACTCGTCGGCAAGACAAAAATCCCCTAGATGATTCTACCCGAATCGCATGGGGGCTCGGGGGCTCCTGTCGGGTTCATAAACCTAGGATCCCTCAGGGACCGGCTTCTGTGCCTAGGCTTGGCCCAAGAGTATAAAAACAATAGGGCAAAGGGGCGGTCTAGCAACTGACCAGAAGGCCAGGCCCAAGAAGAGCAACGCCTGCTCATCAGCTAATTCGGCCCACCTATCCGACCGGAGCGCTCGATTCAGACTCTAGCCGTCGCCGGATGGCCTCTCCGATCGAAAGGCCTGCCTCAAGCCCTACTTCCAACTCCAACCCTGTGTCCCTCCGATCGGGGCTCGTAAGAACCTTGGTCATCGCTCTTCTCCGACCGGTGCACTCAGAGCTGACTAGAGCCATCCGACCGAGGATGCCCGTTCGGTAGGAACCAGAAGGCATGCGGAGAAAGGCAAAGCAAGGCTCACAAGTCAAAACCACTATACCAGGGACCATACCCTGCATGGAACAGTACTCTATAGCCACCCTAACATAAATAGTATTGTAGGCATCGACATCTCTCTCTATAGTATTGTAGGGGCCGCTAAAACTCCCATACGGTAAGACCCCCGCGTGTCTCTGGACATCGATAGCGGTATGGGCACCAGGATTTACCGTACCGAGTGACCATAGCGAGACTCCTCACATGCCTCTAGGCATCAAACAGTATTTACAGGTACCGACGTCCACCATCCCTAAAAAGGCAGCACGACCTCCCGTGCGCATCTGACATTCTATAGTGACATCAATAGTGTTGTAGGTGCCCACCATTATTTGGTACCCGCCGGTGTGGGCAACAAGGCTTGGTAAGCATGGACAACAAGGCTCGGTAGCATACACACCCTTTCCCTCTCACTTGTAAAGCCGTCCCCTTCATCTATAAAAGGGGGTGCGCTTCCTCCAACAAAAGGAGACCGATTCTAGTAGGCCAGAGTTCCATAGATCGATAGCTCACAACCACAGAACCACTAGGTTCGAACCTCAAGCACCCGCTTGAACACTTAGCTCATAGCGAAGTTCCTATCACTCTCGGCCCTTCCAGTCGGAGCCGATCAGACCTCTTGTACACCCCATCTTTCTCCCTCTCGTTTGTAACCCCACTACAAACTTTGAGCACCTAGGCTCAGGAATAAAGTCACTGACCAACCCCGACTGGACATAGGGCATGTTGCCCGAACCAGTATAAATCCTGTGTCATTGAGTGCTAGGCCACCTCCGATCACAACGTACAACAAAACTATAAATATTCACTAGTTGGTCACTTTCTGCACCAACACTATGTCTGCCTGAGGATAAGGCTATACGAGAGGCAATTCTTCGTGAGGCACATGAGTCTGCTTACTCTATTCATCCTGGGAGTACTAAGATGTATTTAGATCTGAAAGAGAAATATTGGTGGTACAGACTGAAGAGAGATGTTGAATATATTGCTTTATGTGATACATGTCAGAGAGTCAAAGCTAAGCATCAAAGACCTATAGAATTGCTACAACCAATGAAGATACCTAAGTGGAAGTGGGAAGAAGTTGGTATGGATTTTATAGTTGGGTTACCACGCACTTAGAGAGGTTATGATTCAATCTAGGTAATACTGGATCGGTTAACTAAAGTTTCTCACTTTATACCGGTCAAGACTACTTATAATGGACCAAGGTTAGCCCAATTATATATGGAAAGAATAGTGTGTCTACATGGAGTTCCCAAGAAAATTGTGTCTGGTCGAGGTATTCAATTTACATCTCATTTTTGGTAGCAAGTACATAGTTTGTTGGGAACAAAGCTAAATTTTAGTACAGCATACCATGCTCAGATAGATGGGCAAACTGAGAGGATTAATTAGATATTAGAGGATATGTTGAGAGCTTGTGCATTGCAGTATGGTACAAGTTGGGACAAGAGTTTGCCTTATGCAGAGTTCTCATATAACAACAGTTATCAGAAAAATCTCAATATGGCACCTTTCGAAGCTTTGTATGGACAAAACTATAGAACCCCGTTGTTTTGGAATCAAATGGGAGAAACTCAAGTGTTCAGGCCAGATGTTCTGAGAGATGCAGAAGTGCAAGTAAGGATGATCAGAGATAACTTGAGAGTGGCTCAGTCTCGATAGAAGAGTTATGCCGACACTAGGAGAAGGGAATTGTTTTTCAAAGTAGGTGATTATGTTTACTTGAAAGTGTCACCTATGAGAAGTGTGAGAAGGTTTAACATGAAAGAAAAGTTAGCACCAAGGTATATTGGTCCTTTCAAGATTTTAGAGAGACGTGGTGAAGTATATTATCAGTTGGAATTGCCTGAGAGTTTGTCAGGGGTGCACGATGTGTTCCATGTGTCTCAACTAAAGAAGTGTTTGCGTGTACATGAGGAGCAAATACCGTTAGAAGAGCTTACAGTGAAGGAAGATCTCATATATGAGGAGTTTCCGGTAAGGATTTTGGAGACAGCAGAAAGAGTTACAAGGAGCCAAGTTATAAAGATGTGTAAGGTCTAGTGGAATCGGTATACAAAAGATGAGGCTACTTGGGAAAAAGAAGAGGATCTAATGAAAACATACCCATAGTTATTTGAGTAAACATCGTCTAAATCTCAGGGACGAGATTCATTTTAAAGGGGGTAGAATTGTAACCCCCTAAAATTTGCATATTTTCAAAATAGAGGAAATTGATTTGTTAAGCATTTTTGTGGGCAATTGAATTTAGGAAAATAATAATTTTATTAAATTAAAATCAAATATAGGTTAACATACATGAGTGTGCATTCATTCTGTTGCATAAAATTTTGTAATGCCTGGTTTGAAGTCGGATTCTAAATTGATTTGAATTTGCATTTTGAATTTGCTTTGGAAAAATTAGAAAAGGAAAAACCAAATTTTCCATCCTCCCTTCCTTTCAGCCCAGTCGGCCTACCTTTCTTTTCCTGCAGGGCCTACTCTTCTTTCAGCTCTACACCAGCCTGCTTCGCTTCCTTCCCGTAGTGGCCCAGCTCGGCTTCTCTCCCGCGCCGCAACGCAGCAGCACAGCCGAGCGCTGGCCCAAGTCGCGCTGCACGTCGTGCCGCGTGCCTTTCCTCCGACCGCTGACAGCGCTAGCCCACATGTCAGTGCGTTCTTCTTCCCTATGTTGTACCCAGGCCAGATTCCTCTGCCGTGCCGACGCCACCGTGTCTGGCTCTACTACGCTCCGCGCCGTGCCTCGCAAGTAATCCCTGCCCCATAAATATCACTTGTGCCTGTTCCGCCCTCCTTGTCCCTCTTTGCCACAAGCTTTTTGCCCATGCAAGCCCATAGCCATGCCTCGCCCTAGCGCCGCCGCGAGAGCCACCATCTGTCGAATGCAGCGCCGCCGCGAGAGCCACCGTCTGTCGAACGCAGCGCCACCTCTATTGCTTCCCATTCATTACTCTTGGGTCCGGTGAGTTCTCCATCCCCTCCTCTCTCTCCTAGTGCTTCTCTTTCGTCGAACCGAGCACTGTAGGACCCTAACCGAAAGCTCCAATGAGCCATCCATGGCGCCACCACCGTTAACCCATCGCCGGCCCTATTTCGGCAACATTTTTTCCCACCACCAGATCCAATCTTGGCCATCCAGTTCTAATCCGACGGTCCCAAATCCAAGATACCCCTTCATCGTCAGTTTTTCAAAAACACCCTTACAATTACTTTAGTCTTAACCTACAGTCCAAACCGTGTTTCTAGATTCCATTTTCTTTTTCTGAAAGCGTACTTTGGTTCGGTTAGATTGAAAATATGTTTTCAGTATTTATAGTTTTGCCACTCAACTTGTTTTAGCCATAAAATCTCCGTTTTAACCCTGATTTGATCCGTTCAAGTTGCGTTAGGTTCATAATTAAGGAATCTATATGTTTATACTACTATTAAGTAGGTTTTAAACTTTCAAAATTTAAGGTTAGATTTAATCTATTATTTTACTATAGGAAATCTTGTTTAATTCATAACTTCTTTGTTTTAGCTCTGTTTTTGTGATCTTCGCGTCTGTGTGTTTGTAGCGAGACATAGATTCATTTTCCAAACTTTTCATCTTGATTTTATGCTGTTGATGTACTGTTCTAATCTATAGCTTTGTTTGCTTTGCATGATTGCTCCTGGATGCTTGTATGTTGTTGTGTTATCGAGTATAGACGGTGAGCAATTCATGGGAGATCAAGGGTACAACTTTGATGAGTAGGACCAGCAGGAGTACTTTGCTCAAGGCAAGTATAGCATGGGATCATCCTTGTTTCCTATTTACTTTAATTCATTAAATTCATGTTGCATGTGTCACCTTGATAGGGATTCCCTAGAATTGAACTTTTATCTTGTCACCTACGGGATATGCATTGGGTAGCTTTGCTAGTGCTCCATTAAACCATGACCTTGTAACTTGACTAATGGTATATGCAATAAACATTAAAATATGACTTTTTAGCAACTTGGAAACAGGGGGCTGGAGTATTTAGCTACTTTCTAAATGCTTCAGATTCCTCTCCGTAAGGACTTATCTGTAAGTGATCATCCAGGACTTACAGTATAGCTATGAGGGCTACATGGCTCTGGCTTTAACTCAGTATAAGGACCTTTTTCTAGCTTGTTAGTGGTTACCTTTATTGGTGTAAGAATGGCTTGCCGAATTGGGTATTGGACAACCTCTACTCTTATGTGTATAGCCGCGATGGAATTGTGCCATTTGACAAGGGGTTCCTATATCTGTTTGCTGAGTGAATCTAATGGCCCTAACTTGTTAGACGAACCTTTGAAAGGATTCATAGTGACCCCTGCCTGCTCACCTTGGAAGTGTTTTGGGAGTAATTAACCCGGGCATATGTGTATCACGACTCAGTGAAAGTGTACAACCTCTACAGAGTGTAAAACTGGTATATCAGTCGTGCTCATGGTCATAAGCGGCCTTGGAACCCTTATGGAATAGATGAACACTAAGTATTATCTGTTTATGCTATTCATTAATCATGTTTACATTTGATCATGTGTTTTGCATTGGGAATTGAAACAACTTGTTGCTACTCTTAAGCTAAAATTGTGACAACTAAAAGCTGAATGCTGTTAAACTTGTGTTAAGCCTTTTGAGCCTCATGAACCCTGTGTTACACTTGTTGAGTACGACATGTACTTACGCTTGTTTATTTTCATTATTTTGATAAAAATCCCAAATGGGTAATAGATGGCTATGGGTATGATGATTTTCCTGAGAACTTCTAGACTTATGGTCAACCAATCGACATCCCTATGAAATGAAG
This sequence comes from Miscanthus floridulus, assembly GCF_019320115.1. Classification (NCBI taxonomy): domain Eukaryota; kingdom Viridiplantae; phylum Streptophyta; class Magnoliopsida; order Poales; family Poaceae; genus Miscanthus; species Miscanthus floridulus. Next base: position 49,191,031 of record NC_089587.1, read on the forward strand.
CTTCCATGAGAGATCTTTTATTATTTCCGCTACATTTATGTGATAACTCTGTCTTATTCGTGATGTAATAAACACTTGTGATGATACTATTCATAATTTGTCAGCTTATGTGTATGACTGATCTCTGGGCGTACATAAGATTTTGCATCCCATTTTATCCTTAAAATTGGGTGTGATAGATTTAAATTATAAAACTCGATACTTTTAACATGTTAAACGTCATTTCCAACACGTAGATTACGTTGTTGTATACGAGTCTAACACAACTTGAATGGACTTGAGCCGAGCTGTCAAAGGAAAATGTAGAGGATTGAAGGCTTAGGGGTCTACTAGAAAGGATGGATAGACTCAATGTTCTGTCCATTCAAGTAAAGTATAGTTCAAAGGCTCATTTGAATTATCCCAATTCAAAAAGAATTAGGAGTGAACACAAAAAGATGGATTACTATCCAAGGGTGAGGTAAGCATGGCATCAGCCATATATTTGATATATGGCAAGGAACTAAAGGTGTGGATGGCTTGTTAATCATGGACATATAGGTTCTGCTCTCCAAGCCTAGCAAGACTATGCTTGCATGCTTCACCTACACACGATGATGGTTCTGACTTTTGCATGCGGGTGATAGATGGCTTGGAAATCTAGATGCAGCAGCAAGCAATGTTGACATACTCTGTAGGTTTCCTCGGCATGCTCATCGTCTCCAACAATAGAAGCTGCGCGTGCTAGTGCAGGCACAGGGACGGGGCGGTTGGCAAATAAAAATCTATGGATACTAACAATGCTTCAAAGACGTAAAAGAGATCAGGAGAGAGGAACATGTAGAGGGTCTCACCTGTGACGGAGAAGAGCAGAGCGGCTCCTAGTGCTTTGGTCCACCAAATTTCCACGTCCGACAATGTTCTAGGCCTCTAGGATCGGCTTCGATGGCGCTTGGCTCGGCGCAGCTTGCGGGGCTATTGTCTTGGCCAGACAAGAAGCGGCAGGCGGGATCCAAGACCACACAACATGAGATTGTGGCGACAGCACTGACATTGCCAAGATCATGAGGACGACAGGATTGTTGATGAGGATGAGATACAAAATAGGACGAGAAGGGAACGAGGAATTTAATAGTGTGCTCACCTTCATCCTTCGGCAAACATGGAAGGGGTGCCTTGAAAGTTGCAACAGCGACATCGAGTGCTGGAAGGTGCATGCAACAATTCTCTGGTGGTGACGTCGATCGGTTTGCTCTAGCATTGCCTGGCTTCCTACAGGTCGCGACTACACGGCAACAATGGAGCAGGACGGCGCAGCTCAAGGTGAGAATAGCTGGCACGAGCGGCGATAGACGCTGCAATCTAGGGTAGGAGTAGGAGTCGATCTATCCTATTGCGAGAAAAAGAAACAAGAAGAGGACACGGCCTTCAGCATGATATATATATGGCTAGCAGAAAGGGCTTACATGGCACATGGATGGAAAAAAAGAAACGAAGGGAAAACAGTCATACGGCGGTGGATTGCTACAAACAATGATGCTAAGATGTAGAGAACGAAGAGAGGTACCATGTGATTGTTGATCAGCAAATAGCAGATTGTCAGGAACAAAGACTCGATCGAACGTAGCCATGTTGGAGATTGGCAGGAACATGGTAGGCGACCATACTTGTTGCCGAGGAGAGGATGGCTGGGCTGGGTAGCGCGGTGGCGATGACGGCGGCGACGGCGAGAGAAGGAGGAGAAAAATCTAATTTACTACACGAGGTGATGAGGACATGACCTCTATACATATGACCATGCTTGGAGAACCATATGGAGACCAAGGAGATCAACAAGGGTGTCCTAAGCAAGAAGGAGGTCTGAGGCTAATTTGGTTCGAGTCCCCGAGGTGGAGGCCCAAAGCAACTCAAGTTCGAGTCTGTCTCGGGTTCCAGGACCAGTCTACCTTAAACTGGTCACCCAAGACGCATCCGGACTCCGTTTTCAATAATCCACATATGGATGGAAAACTAATTAGATAAGGAAGCCAGCCCAATTGGTTTCACATCAAAAGCCCTTTGGAATCAATGGGAATCGTCGAAACAAGTCAGCATCCAGAATCTATCAGGGTGCTGCGACACCGTCTTTTGGTCCGTTGGACCGTGTATCGTGTTTGGGCCCATTAGGGGGCGCGTCCAGGGGGGTTGACGCCCAAGTCTCTATAAATACCAGCCGTCGCTCTCCTTAGGGTTTGGGTTTTGTTTAGTTCTTGATTTCCTCGTGAAACAGACGTCGTTTTGCTGCAACTGTCGCTGTCAAGGCCACTTGTTGTGAACCAGGGCCCCAGTTCTTGATCTTGTTTGCCGGTGGCGATTAGTCCGTTCGAATAAAGACTTGAACTCCTTCTCATTATCATAAGCCTCATATTTAATTGGAATTTTAGATTGTGTTCATCCTGTTCTTGCTTGTGTTCTCGATTCGCTTGCAGGAAAGCCTTCTCGGCGAGGTCAATCGCGTTCGCGTGGTTGATAACCAACGGAGCAGTGGTGTAACAGTTCTGGGGGTCCGAATCAATCTTGGTTCGAAGCCTAGATTGTGAACATCGAGTCTTCACCAATCGACGCTATCATACCTTTCAGAAGATCAGGCCTAGTCTACATTAAAGTGGTATCAGAGCCCTTGTTGCCCGTTAGGTATAACTTTGTTTTTCCCTTTAGATTGTTTCTGTTTTTGCATTACCTATAGTCCGCAAAAAGCCAAAAAAAATATACATCATCACATATTCTCTAGTCCTATAGCCCCGCTGAGCCTTTGCAATTTTTTTAATTTTAGTTTGCTTTATTGAACTGTCGTCCCTCGCCGCGTCTTAGTGTTCGTTGTGTTCTGATCTTGTTCTTGGTCTAGTGTCAAGTCTTGTTTCCTAGTGTGGCTTGCATCGGATTGATCTCTAGTTTTTCTTTGGATCTGAAATAGTCACGGAGTGGGTTGCGTGATTGAGTTTGTTTTGTCTAGCAATTCCTTCGACGGCTTCCTCGGTTAAGTATTTTTCTTCCACGATGGAAATATCTAAAGTCTAATCTCTTATGTGCGGCACTTTTGTGAGATAAAAAACATAAAACAAAGAAAAAGGCAAAGAGGTACAAAAAACCAAAAGAAGGAAAAAAGCCGCACCTAAAAAAGAGAGAAAAAATAAAGAAGGAAAGAAAAAGAAAGTGAAAAAAAGTTCAGAAGTGCTTGCATCCTTTTGAGTCCTTGTGCTGAGTTGTATTGTATTGCTTGCTTGAACTAGGTTCAGGACAAGTTTAGGCCAGCGACATAGACTAGCTTGGGACTACTTTTCAATCTTGCAATTTCTGAATTAAATTATTGCTATTCCTTGCTACTATATTGTGCTTGTCTGAGCTCCACTTTCTTCTAAACAAGTACAGGTTCGCCTTGCAACTGTTACACTCAAGCTACAACGGTATCACAATTACCAACCGATTGCACCGCCTGTTGCTTTGGTAAGAACACTTGTAAGACCGAGGTAAGACGCTTGAGAGTTGAGTGCCTTGTTTTTCCTTGTCCACAACCTAAGTAGTTGGTAGGGATAATACTTTTGTGTTGTCTTTTGCTGTCTTCTAACAATGACAGGTTATTCGTATCCACCGACTTATGATGGTATAGGTGCTGATGAGTACATGGAGTGGGAAATTGTCATCGATAACATATTTGCTACTCGCTTTATGTGTCCAAGGAGGAAGGTAAAAAATGCAGTTAGTGTTTTGTGATATTCTGCTTTATCTTGGTGGGAGTCTTTAGATCCTTCTGATAAGCCTCAAACTTGGAATGATATGAAACTTCTTATGCGAGAAACCTTTGTTAATCCACCTCCTGTTTTGACTTCATATGATGAGGTGCACCATTTAGAGGAAGAGTCTGTTGTTATTCCTTCTGCTATGCCTAACCTTTTGCAGGACAATGTAGAAAAGAGCGAGGATGACATGACAGAAAATGAGAAGCTCACAGCCTCATGTGAAAATTCAGAACCATCAACTATTACCCCTGCTGAACATGAGAGCAAAGGTAATGCCCATGATGCTAAACTCATAGAAGGTGAGAGTTCTCTTGATGTGCTGAATTTTTCCACCAATCATGCTATGATAGAGCAAATTTTAGTGGAGCATTTGCTTGATTTACCTTTGTCACAAGATGATTTGCTTGATGTTTCTTGTGACAAAGATGACTTGCATGATGATATTTATGTTATACCCATGCAATCATTGAAGAATGATCACGCTATATGTGTGCTGAAAATGAGCACTTGTGCTAAAAATAGACTTGTTATTCATAATGCTAGTGAAGTTGATGAGCTGAAATTGTTGTCTTCTTTAAATACTTTGGGTTACATTGAATTTGATGTTCCGTGTAATCTTAGTTCTTTAGAGGAGAAACTTTATGCATATGCTGATTTGCCATGGTTCTCTAGACATACATATCATGTTTTTGGTAAATATAACAACCAAGGGTAATATTTGATACAACGAGTTTACATTTGTACAAATCCAAATTCTCCTTTAGTTGTGCAAATTAATGATCAACTAGAGGACAGTAAAATCAACATTGTTGTTATGCCATATTTCTCTAGTTTTGCTTTTCGAACACAAGTGGAATCCAAAGAAAGGGAGCATATATTTCTTGTTAGTACTAATCTTTTATAGGATAGTATTAGCAAAGATCATGTGTATTTCAATCGAGCAGACTACATGTCTGTAGGACAAGACATGCTACAAACCTGGACATGTGGTCATATTCTTTCTCACAACATTGTCCATTCCCATTATTTTGGAAACCTCATTTGTCCTCATGTTGTGCAGGATCGACTTCAAACAAAATCGACGCCGAGGACGGCTTTTCATCAAGAAAGGGAGGATGATGAGGACATGACCTCTATACATATGACCATGCTTGGAGAACCATATAGAGACCAAGGAGATCAGCAAGGGTGTCCTAAGCAAGAAGGAGGTCTAAGGCTAATTCGGTTCGAGTCCCTGAGGTGGAGGCCCAAAGCAACTTAAGTTCGAGTCTGTCTTGGGTTCCAAGACCAGTCTGTCTTAAACTGGTCACCCAGGACACATCCAGACTCCATTTTTTGATGATCCACATATGGATGGAAAACTAATTGGATAAGGAAGCCAGCCCAATTCGTTTCACATCAAAAGCCCTTCGGAATTAACAGGAATCGTCGAAACAAGTCAGCGTCCAGAATCTATTAGGGTGCTGCGACACCGTCTTTTGGTCCGTTGGACCGTGTATCATGTTTGGGCCCATTAGGGGGCGCGTCCAGGGGGGTTGACGCCCAAGTCTCTATAAATACTAGTCGTCACTCTCCTTAGGGTTTGTGTTTTGTTTTGTTCTTGATTTCCTCGTGAAACAGACGTCGTTTTGCTGTAACTGTTGCTGCCAAGGCCGCTTGCTGTGAACCAGGGCCCCAGTTCTTGATCTTGTTCGCCTATGGCGATTAGTCCTTTCGAATAAAGACTTGAACTCCTTCTCATTATCATAAGCCTCATATTTATTTGCAATTTCAGATTACGTTCATCCTGTTCTTGCTTGTGTTCTCGATTCGCTTGCAGAAAAGCCTTCTCGACGAGGTCAATCGCGTTCGCGTGGTTGATAACCAATGGAGCAGTGGTGTAACGGTTGCGGGGGTCCGAATCAATCTTGTTTCGAAGCCTAGATCATGAACGTCGAGTCTCCACCAATCAACGCTATCATACCTTTCGGAAGATCGGGCCTAGTCTACATTACGAGGGATTTCCCAAAATAGGGGTTCCCCTTACGGTAGTTTTGGTGTGCTTTGCCCAAGGGGTTGGTATAGATTTATAGGAAGAAAAACTCCCCACATTTACATCAACTAGCAATATAGTACTAATTGATGCTGCACCCTCCACATTTACTAATGGACCTAAATAATCATTAAAGCCCATTAGTAAATAAATGCATGGGCCTTTAGGATTTATTAGGATTATTGCACATGGGCTTTGAGCATTGGGAAAATGAGAGATTTATTATTTTCGGAATTAATTAATTTCGTAGATAAAATAATTTTGGAAAAGTCCAAAATTGATATTTAAGCCACGAAAAATACTCCGAGACCTCCAAAAATTGGGGGAAAATTCTCAGAGATACTTTGGAACATAATGAACCCAAATAAAGTATTTGGACCTCATAAAAATGTTGTTGGAAACTTGGAACATAAAGATTAAGGTGATGGAGGTAGGGATTAAATTCCAGAAAGAAACTGGAAAATTCCTAGGGATAGATATTCGTCTACGAAACGTATAAAAAACACACATTTTGCACATAGAAACACGAGGTGCGACCGGCATGAATGCAACAAACATGTTTCTACCTTATAATAAATTTTAAATTATTGAAAATTTTTATTTTCCTATGTTTTCATGTGCACAAAAATTCACAAATAAATTATTTTAACCCTATTTTCAAACGTGGCAAATTTTGGGGTGTTATAAAGTCTGCTCGCAATACACCCAAAAAAAAGATTAAAGTCTTTATTTTTCTTCAACAAAAAGATTGAAATCTTTATCATTCCTACCCTAGACTCACATATTCGATCTCCATGTAGCAGAAGACATTATGTGGGCGAATGCCTCAGGCACATTGTTTTCATGTTTCTCATAGTTATCTACTTGCCTACTACTTTGTGTGCTTGTGCACTGATTTCTTAACCTATTGTCACATGGCATTGCATCCTTATGTATACGTTCACTCAGCCCACTACAATACAATGTTGTATTTACACATCTAACCAAAAAAATTTACACCAGATCATTCGATACGCTATGGCCACAACAAACCGGATGTCATGCTAATATGAAGCTTCAGGTAATTAATTGCTCATGCTTTAGCATATATGATCGATGCACGCGAAATTCCTCCAACAAGCTTAACATACTGAGCTCACTTTATATTATGATTACTCCAACAAGCCTCGTCGACCACTACAACTAAAACTATGCATATCTTTGTGCTCAGAGTTGGTTTAAGCTTATACTATTTAAATATTGCTACATTTTTTTCATTGAACAGCTTATATATATTTAGTGTCTTCGCGAGACATCTTTTGATTAGTAGATCAAGGAGAAATTGGGGCCACATGATGAGCTTACAATCACCAAAACAATGGATCCTAAATTTTGTCACAAATGACCGTGGAATCTATTTCGTTGTTGGTACAGATATACAGTGTCCTAACAAAAATAAAAAATGGCATGCTATGTACCATCTCAACTACTCAGTGCTCCATAACAAAAGGAACTACTACATCAAAATTTCCTTCCTTCATCCATGTTAACATGAGATGATCTTTGATCTTTCTCAAGTTCTTGCAGCAACGTGCCGGAATTCTTCTAGTTAATAATGGTTTGAGGAATGGGCTCTTAAGGGCCCGTTTGGATCCTTGAATTGAATTCATTCTAATAATTACAATTTAGACATAGATTAATTAAACTAATATAGTTGTATATGAAATATATTTGTATATTTATTGTTAGGCATACAAGGGACATACTTATATGTTGCATTTCTATTGTAGAGAAGTGAGTTGAAGAGTGTGCTATAAGTTAGAGAGTAGAATTATAGTATAGTGATCTATAGATTCCACTTTCATCCCCCACACTATGAATTTGAGGTAGGCTATTTATGAGCTTGAGAAAGTTATAGAATGTGAAATTCCAAGCCAAATAGCCTAATCCATTATGTAGATTTCAATTCCTCCAAAATGAAGGGATCCAAACGGCCCTAAGTATTTTTCACTTATCTGTACTAATATATAATATGCCAACTAATTTTACTTCTCATGTAAAAAAATGTAGCTTATGGTTTGCAATATCTTATATCATTATTAAATACTAGCAAATAAATCCAAACCTGGAGCTAGCTGGGCATACACAGCTTGTTGCATAGTTACGTGGAGCTAGCTATCTTTGTTGGATTTAGTTAGGCTTGGCCCAACCTATTTCAATTAAATCAAATAAATCCCAAGATCCGTATTGACCCCATATGGGAAATTCATTGTGTATATTGACTCACCTAAGACAGGTGGCTATTGCGTTTAATGGCTTGAGAAACATGCTCTTTAGTATTTTTTGAGTTATTTGAACTCATATAAATGTGGAATTAATTTTATTTCTCAAATAAAAATATGTCTTATGATTTACAATATCTTCTATCATTATTAAATACTCCCACCGTTCCAAATTATAGGACGTTTCGACATTTCGTATCTAGACATGTCGTATATCTAAATAAGTAGCAAAAGTTATGAATCTAGAAAAGTCAAAACATCTTATAATTTGGAACAGATTGAGTACTAGCAATATGCCAGTGCATTATTGTAGGGCATACAGCTTGTTGCATAGTAACCTAGAGTTAGCAATCTTTATTGAATTTATTAGTTGAGGCATCACCGAACCTATTTCAATGAAATAAAATAAATACCAAGGTCCATATCAAATGGTAAGTATAACAAAGGTTTAACCCACGTGGGAAGTTCACTGAATATTGTCTCAGCTATGGTAGGTGGCTATACGTGTAATGGTTTGAGGAACATGCTCTTAAGTATTTTTCAATTATTTGTCCTATATATAATATGCCAACTAATTTTACTTCTCATATAAAAATGTAGCTTATTGTTAACAATATCTTCTAGCACTATTAAATACTACTCTCCTCCCATTCCAAATTAAGACGTTTTAGCTTTTCTAGATACACTACTTTTGCTATGCATCTAGACATATTGTCTCAGCTATGGTCTAGATGCATAGCAAAAGTAGTGTATCTAGAAAAGTCAAAACATCTTATAATTTGAAATGAAAGGTGTACGTTACAAGAGAGTTCAGCGCGGTCCATTCTCTCCTGTTTTTTTTTTTCTGTCGAATTCTCAAAAGTCTTTGGTTAGACTGTAGATGCCAAATCAGCATTCATCTGTTCAGAGGATTTCACTCTCCCTGAGTATAACTCCCAGTTTCAGACAACATTTGTATGAGCTCTACTAATACTTGATGCAGTAATTATAAGTTCCACCATATTCTTTTTGTAGATAATGAGTTCCAACATATTCTTGGTGTCCAGATAATAATATAATTAAAGTAAACTAGCCACAACCCCAAGTGATGAATTCTGATCCTGCTTCTATTGTAGTAAAATGTAGACCGTAGAGATAGCCAACAACATTCAGTACAAAGACTTTCTCATCTTATAGAGTATGACTGTTTGTGTACATAATCTCTTATAACCTGCTTTTACCAACATTCATGGAACATTTTCTTGTTCTTCTGGTAAAAATGTGTGCAGAATTTTTTTTGTCTCCAGAAAAGAAAACATTCGTCTACAGACACTCATGTTCTCCTTGTATATCATAGCTACCCTTTGCGCTGTCAAGGGCGTTGGTGCCCAGGACAAGGGGACCTCAGCTGCGTAGTTCGTAGCCTGAGGAGATAACGGTGTGGGGTTGATCCCCTGGACGTCCAGTTGTGAAGGGGGTGAGATTGAGAGAAGCAGAGGGAGATTAGGAATAGGTTTGATATTTCTTGCTTGACTCATTCATAACTGGTTAAAGGGTATAAGCAGAGGCGCCTAGCCTCTTAGCTCCTCGTTTCTCTCCCCCTCATTAACTCTAATCCCTCAACCAACACACTAATTCCCATTGATTGCAGCTGGCTGCACATGCACCTCCCTGGGTTTTAACCCCTAACCGGCAGCTTAACTGCCATTGATTATATCTGTCTCAGCATACAGCCATGCACATTCTTGGGCGTGCCCTGGCAGCATCTCAAGCCCTGGAGCTGTGGTGGTAATGTCGGCCCCACATAATTTCTCTCCCTCCCTTGACGAGTAGCTCGTCCTCAAGCTGGAAGGATGGATAGCGGTTGAGAAAGCCGTCGACGTCTTCCCAGGTGGTCAGTGTAGCAGGTTTGTCTTTCCAGTGCACGAGAACCTAGCGAACATCCTGGACGAGGCGCGTGCGGGCTGCACATTCTGGTTTGAACACCGTATCATCATGGTGGGTAGAAGGCGGCGCCGGTTGTGCAGCCGGAGGGGTGCCGACCAACTTCTTCAAGAGCCAGCAGACCGGATGGTACTTGTGCCAAAAGCGCATCATGAAGGCCGCAAAGTCCTAGAGAATCGGTCCCAGGGAAGCTAGCCACTGGGTGCCGAGGACAACGTCATAGCTGGCTAGCGGCAGCGTGAAAAAGTTGGTGGTGAAGACCTCACCGTCGATGAAGAACGACGCCCGCCAAAACATGCCTGAGCACGGCACGTGCTTGCCATTGGCCATCATGACATACACAGAGCTATAGCAGACCATGGGGAGTCCGGTGCGACTGGCCACCTCGCCGGCGATGAGGTTGTGCGTCGAGCCCGAGTCGATGTGGGCGTGGACGTTGATGTCGCCCAGCCAGAGGCGCACCTGCATGGTGTTGATAGTGTTGACGTCGTTGATCGCGTGGAGCAATAGTTGCGGTGCTGTAGTGTCGGGGTCGTCGAGGGCGGTGTCATTGTCATCATCTGCCGCCGCCAAGTCCAACAAGAACAGGCGCTGGCACACTTGGTTGTGACCATGCCCGAACTTTTCGTTGCAATTGAAGCAAAGGCCAAGCCGGCGACGTTCTTCCATATTGCACATTGACAGGCACCTGACTGGGCGACCCTCCACTGTGATGGTGGTGGTTGCGGCAGTCGCGGTAGGTGGCAGAGCCGAAAGAGCGAGACGTGGTGGAGGCGCCAGAAGGATGCCCTCTAGCTGGTCGCTTGGTGGTGTGGGAGGCGGAACAGCCATAGCTGCATACTGCTCGCAGAGCTCCAACTTGCGAGCAAGGCTCATGGCAACGATGAGGGACTGGGGATTGTGGAGCTCAACGTCGAGACTAAGAGGCGGCTGCAGTCCGGCTGTGAAGGCTTGGATGCACTGCGCCTCCGAGAGTGTGCCCGCGCGTGGGAGCAGAGCCTTGAACCAGTCCTGGTATTCAACAACATTGTTGATTCACTTGCAGGCCATCAGTTCCCCGAGCGGATTGTAGCAGATTGATGGCCCAAACCTAAGGTTCAAGAGCTCAAAGAAGTGGCGCCATGAAGGTGTGCCTTCATCCTGTTGGACTTGGATGAACCACATCTAGGCACCACCTTCCAGATTGTAGGAGACCATCCACACTTGTTTCTCCGCGGCGATGCGCTGCTGATGAAAATAGGACTCGTAGTGATTGAAGAACGCCAATGGATCCGATTTGCCATCAAACTTGGGGAAGTCAAGCTTCTGGAAGCGGGGAGGGCGATCGCCATGTTGTTCGCCATTGCCTGATCCCCTGGAACCAGAGAAGGAGGTTCTCGCTGGCCACTCCTGCTGTAGGGCGGCAACCAGTCCTTGCAAGGCACTGATGGAGGCCGTGAGGGTTTAGATGAGCTTGGCCAAATTGGCCATGGTGGGTTCAGCCATGGGCGAGGATCATGGATTTAAATAGCGGGCTATAGCAACGCTATAGCACCGCTATAGCCTCTGGAGAGAGCTCCCACTACGCTATTTCTATTTTTCCGCTATGTCATTTATAACCACTATATTATGCTTTAACGTCGCTAAATTGATTAGTTGTGACTTTAAAATAGCGCTGCTATTTCAACTTTAGCTTTTAGAATGACAATCTACTTATTATATATTTATCTTTTGATGTTAAGTTGATCTTTTAGAAAATTGAACACTTGAGTCTCACAAATTGTGCTATAATGCCATATTAAATAATATTCCTTAGACTCCTAAAGCCTTGAAAACATATTTGTGTTCAGTAATTTTCATGATTCTTGTGTTTTTATGAAATAATTACTTGATTTTTTATGGTTGTCTTAAAAACCGTTATTTGTCATAGCTCCGCTATAGCTGCGCTATAGCTTTATAGCTTCTGGAAAAAAGATGCCGCTATTTGCAATAGCCCGCTATTTTAAACCTTGGCGAGGATACAGAGGCAGCGGAGGAGGAGAGTGAAGATGGTGGCGTGGCGCCGCGCACGCAGGTGGCTGCTGGAGGAGGAGGCGCAGGAGTGGATGAGGATCGCCGGAAACCCGATACCAGGTTGTCAAGGGCGTTGGTGCCCAGGATAGGGGGACCTCAGCTGCGTAGTGTGGGGTTGAGATTGAGAGAAGCAGAGGGAGATTAGGAATAACTGGTTACAGGGTATAAGTAGAGGCGCCCAGCCTCTTAGCTCCTTGTTTCTCTCCCTCTTATTAACTCTAATCCCTCAACCAACACACTAATTCCCATTGATTGCAGCTGGCTGCGCATGCACCTCCCTGGGTTTTAACCCCTAACCGGCAGCTTAACTGTCATTGATTACAGCTGTCTCAGCATGCAGCCATGCACCTCCTTGGGCGTGTCCCTGACAGCATCTCGAGCCCTGGAGCTGTGCTGGTAATGTCAGCCCCATAACATGCGCCATGACTAGCTAAAAGACTCACATAATCTTTACATAATATATCTTGATGTGCATATCTTTGTTCACATGCATTAGTCAAAAATGGTTGTCATTTATGGGCCATCATGCATATGCGTACACGGATAAAATTGCAAAAAGGTACTCCTGACTAACAAAGCAAAAGGGATGATGTGGATGTCAAGATTTACAGTACTTTTGAGTCGTAGGTATGAAAATTTTCTTCAGAGCAGCATAAGATTGCGTCCAGCAAGGGGAATGGCAACATGGTAGTTATGGGCTGCAGCGGTCAAGGGTTATTTCAATATAGTTCAGTGATGGAAAATTGTACACACCACAAAAAATTCCAAAGTTGATTTCAAATTTTTTGTGCTACGAGAAATGAACATTGCAATGTTACTGCTAGCAAATGTGAGAATTATGACCCAGGGTATACTTTTTTCGTTTTACTGGTTGGTCAAGTCCTTCAAGTTTGCAAACTTTTCATTATTGTAAAGCTTAGAAGTTGGTGATCGTTTGATCTAGGCTGTGTTTGGCTCTACATCTATGACGCTTTTACGCAAGACATGCCACCGGCATTGGATGCACATCAGGGAGCTGCAACAATACAAAACACAAGAAATCAATGTGAATCATGCATCTCCATGATGCAGCTCCAAGCTCGCATCTTGCTTAAATAACCCATGTGTCGGGCATACACCATACCAAAAAACTCAACCATGGGCCAGGGCGGTAGCCGGAGGGGCAAAGCCACAGGCTCTATCCCAAAAGTGTTTCCAAGCATCGAGCTTGGACCAGCGAGGGTTTTGCAATGGCCCACTGTTTTATCCATTATAACTTGTGCAAAGCTAGTAATTTAGTAGATTTTTTTTTGTAGAACAAGCAGGAGAGCTAAGTATCATTATATTAACATATTGTTGAACTTACAAATGATCCCCTGTTTCTAAAGTAATTTAGTTAGGTTTAAGCCATGGCCCATTTATTATTAACACTCAAGCTTTTCCACTACAGTCAAAGAGGTGATATTTTCTTATGAATAAAAAAGCATACCATTATATGTCAGAGAAGGATGCCATCATTTTCATAATGGACTTTATGGTAAGAAATTGGCTGATTCTCAATCTACTCTTATCATTAATATGATATATAGGTATATATGACCTGTGTGGCTTCTCTATTTATGAAATGCACTACTAAATGGCATACTCCCAAACAATGATTATTAAATATTACACCTTGGTGGGCATGCTTTCATGAAAAGATCAATTGTACCCTTATATAGATCATTTCGTGCAAGCAGGCTACCATGTCTCAACCTCGCTAGCATCATCATGTGGTAGATTCAGATATTATCTATATTTTGCCGTTTCACCATGTCAGGAAACTGCACCATCATATATTGTTACAGCCATATATCTAGACAAATAATACATGCCTCCAACAAAAAATTTGTGCTTATGCTTTTTTTTGTTTACTCCATGTAAATGCAAAACATTGGTTAGTAGTTCAATGCCCAAAAGAACTTGTACCAACATCTAAGGAAACATGCTATAATTACTCATTTAGATTATAAAATATATTTCATATTACATGCCATTGTCTCCTAGCAAAATTATCTTTACTTTACATTACACAATTATGTAAATAGCATAGAAAAAATGAAATCTTTGAGGGAAGTTTTAACCTCCAAGTATTGCAATTACTTGAATTGACACTATCATATATATATATATAGTGATCATATTAAGTTATTTATTTTGACTCATGCAACTGGTTGCTACCAAGCAATTAGTTCGCTATCCACCAAGGATCTACTGGAAGAGTTGAGTTTGATGGAACTCAAATATTTTTGGGTACTGCTCTTCCAATCCAAAGATCTTTATCCTAGACAAAAACTTCTGAAAAATTCATTTGAGCACAATTTTTCCCTAGGTTTAACCTTCATATGGGTCACTTGGATTCTTTTCCACATGCTATGCGCAATTGTTTTATTTCTCATGTACCACTTGTTTCCTAGAATGATTTGACATACCCTATCTTTGTAACTTGAAAGTAGAATCACTTATTGAGTAGACATTTGTTCTCCGCATTCATATTTGTCACCCTGAACTCCGTTGTCTCTGGTTCTATGAGTACAAACAACAAACTCCCCTTAGAAGTTCTATATTTCTTTTTTTTCTCAAATATGTTGCGGCAGAACTGGATATTATTTCATTAAACTAGAAGGAAAATGGTACTATATAATATATACCGGCCTCTCACATCAGCACCGAAGATGTTTTTAGATCATTGTACATTATGGGAAATTACATCTAGATCTATCATGTTACATTTTAAGGAAGTCCCTTGGGTCATGAAAGAATAAATGTTTATAGACTACTATGGATTTAGTGAATTAGGTCAACTTTTCCTTTGATAGACAAATGTCATCAGTTTCAACTACTCGGACATTTTTTGGGACCTATCCAATAATCCATACCTCTCTTGCTTATCTTTCCATGACACGTTGAGACAACTATAAGTAAATAATATAAGGATAAGTACACATATGACGTCGAATTTTTTGAAAAATCACTTTCATTATTCTTTGCATAGCAAAATAGTACGTTACATTTCAAGCACTGATAAATTCTCACATGCACATTACAAAAATTTCACACAACTATTGACCTTATCAAAACCATTCTCCATGAAGAAAACCGTGTCATTAGTGCATACGAAGATTGGGAAAACATTGTTCAGTATTTCCATCGATAGGCACTTTTGCCTTTAGCCCTTGCAATTAGGATTGCAATCATATCTAGGATTCTTGGTTTGGGCTACCAAAGTCCCTTCATCTCATCATAGGGCTTCCCCCTCATATAAAACCTACTATTGACCTTACAAGATGGGGGCCAAATACGTGACCGAAACTTTTGGATCTGTCAGTAGGCTTTGAACTTTTGACTGCACTAGCATATGTATAGGTCATGTTCTGTCTTGAATTTTCTTTCTCCCTACCACACTCCCATCAGTGAAATATACAAATTTTGGAGTGATTTCTATAACTCATAGGTCATTTTTTGCCCAAAATTTATGCAGAATGTAAGTTGTTTTAGGGGAGTGCGGGAGGGGGAGGGGAGGCGGTTGTTAATCTTGACTTATCTTGGCATGCAAATACAATTTTTGGAATCGTTTATATAACTCATAGGGTTTGTCTTCCCCAAATTTATGTGGAATATGAGTTGTTTTAAGGAAGTGCAGGAGGGGGAGGGGGAGGGGGAGGGGAGGGGAAGGGGCGGTTATATTATTTTTTACTTATCTTGATTCATGCTTGTGTGCAAGAGATGGGAGATGACAAGAAATCGAGTGATCATATGATTGGTCTCCCATAAAAATGTGTGAAAATGCTCAGATAATGTGAAATTGGCTGCTCATTTAGGCACAAATAAATTAGTCTTCGCCTAAAAAACAAATAAATTAGTCACTGAATAGCTAGGTAAACCAATATTTGCTGCGCATTGTTAATAACTCAAATATGTTGGTCTAGGTTCTAATGTGTTGGTCATAAATAACTCACATAAATTTGACATCAAATAGCTCTTGAATTTCTTTTGATGGACTTAAAATCGGCCGCACATTGTTTTTTTTTTTACCTAGGGACAACCCCACTTTCCATTGCTAATGTAGATATCCATTGTGATCATACACAACAGCACAGTAGAACGCAGTCCGCAGAACTGACAGACCAAGGTAGCACCTAATTACACCTAACTCGTGAGAACTAGGGCTAATCAAAACATAGACTAAGTTCAGATAACACAAAACCGACATAAAGTGACCACTTAGAAACCAATACAAGTATACAACACTTCTTCAAGAGATCTGAGCCAGATCGTGATATGAAATGGCTTAATCCTCTTGAGTTTCCTAGCTCGTTCTTATCCTCCTCGCCTTCTCCCATCTTGGCCGCACATTATTGTTTAGGCCATACTAGTGGGGACCACCCGTTGTTTAGAGTATATTAGGTACATGTTTGAAACCAGCTATTCACTTAGCTTGTTGCTAATCAACTCCATCCGGCTATTCAAACTGAGCACTGCTCGAGAGAGGGACCACTACCGGAGACGTCCTCTTTGCCGAGGGCTAGATCTCGGGCACTCGGTAAAGGGGGTCTTTGTCACACCCAATTTTAAGGATAAAATTGAATGCACAAAACTCGTGTGTGCCCAGGAAACAATCACACACACAAGCTGACAAATTACAATAGTATCATCTCGGTGTCTTACATCAAAGTTATAATAAGACTTAGTCTTATACATCACAGCGGAATAATAAAAAGATAATAAACTCTCGTGGCTGTCATCACAGGGAAGGTCAACTGGTTGACCACAAGCCTAATAGTCCTCCGGGAAATCCTCATACCCGTTGTCATTTATTCTGTGAGTTTTCCGGGCCGCTCGTAACCGTGAGCACGGCTGTTATAACAGTTTGTTACCCTCTGCAGAGGTGGTGCACATTCACCGCGAGTCGTGATCCCCATATGCCCGGGTTAATTACTCCCATGTCACTACCAAGGTGAGCGGACAGGGTACACTATGAAGCCATTTCATAGGTTTCCCTAACAAGTTAGGGCCGCTAGGTTTCCTTGGCAGGCAGATGTAGGAACCCCCCTTTCCCATGGCACACATCCATCGCGGCTATACTCATAGGAACAGAGGCAGCCCTATACCCAAAGTGGCAAGCCCCATTTGCGCCAAAAAGGTAACCTCTAACTAGTTAGGAAAGATCCTATTACTGAGCTAAAGTCAGAGCCATATGACTCTCCCGGTTGCACTGTCAGTCCTAGCTTTTGTCGACAGATAAGTCCTTATGGAGGGCCGGGAGCAACATGAACAAAGGTCAATTGCACTTTCGCCCTATGGAATAGTTGTTATAAATCATGTTACTCACTTTGTTCCATGGTATCATTCATCAACATGTATATCAAGTACAGTTAGAGCACTAGCAATCTACCCATATGGATTTAACCCATAGGAGACAAGGAACAGGATAACAATCACTAGGATGTCCTTACGGGTATCAAAATTAGACACATGCACATGAGTAATTGATTAAAGTGGAATAGGACATCAAGGAAGGCCCATGTTATACTTGCCTTGGTTCACAAACTCGTGCTGGTCCTGCTGGTCGTCGAAGAGTTCTTGGTCTCCAACGTTTTCCTCACCGTCTGAACGCGACCAACACAGCAATATACAGCATTCCAAAAGCATTCATGCAAAGCAAACATTCCTATCATTAGAACAGTACATCAACAGTATTGAAATCAAGATAAAATGTTTGTAAAACTAATCTACGTTTCGCTACGATCACGTCAACGCGAAGTTCACGAAAAATGGAGCTAAAATGCGAAAGTTATGTTTTAAACGGGTTTTCCTATAGCCATATATTTAATTAAATCTAATCATGAAATTAAAAAGTTCCAAACTTGACTAACAGTAGCTCCAACATGTAGTTTATGAAATTACGAAGCTAACGCGATTTGAATGGACCAATTCGGAGCTAAAACGACAATTCTATAAGCGAAACAGTTCGAATGGCATTTCTATAAATACTGAAAGCGTACTTTTGACTTAAGCCGTGGAGTTTACGCTTTCTAATCGAGATTGCGCATTCGGGGAAATACGTTTTGGGCCACGGGTTAGGACTTATAAACGTCCAGGGGCTCTTATGCAAATTCACCCGCGAAGGGGTATCTTCAAACGTGAGCCGTCGGATTAGAAATGAACGGCCAGAAACCGATCTGGGGGAGAGAGAAAAAAGGGGTGGCCGGCCGGAACAGTGACTCCGGCGACAACTCCATGGCCGGCGGCGTGGAGATCATCGGCGAGCGGATAATTTGGCCTACGGGCCTCGGTTTTCTAATCCAAGAGCACCGGGAGAACGAGAGGGTGAAGGGGAAGTCGCCAAGGCCGATACGGCGGCCGGAGAATGCGGCCGAGGTGGCGGTCGCCATGGCCGGTGGCATGGAGCTCACGGTGCACGCAAAACGAGGTCTACGGGCCATGAAACTCGCAAATAACCGCACGGGGAGAAAGAGGAGAGGAAGGGGTTCTCACCGCGGGGAAGAATGGAGGCGGAGACGGCTCGGGGACGGCTGCCCGCGCGAAGGTGAGGACGGCGGCCGGCGGAGCTTCTCCGAGCGGCGGTTGCGACTGAGAGCGAAGGCGAAAACTGGAGCGGGAGCAGCAGGCGGGCGCGCGGGGGTTGTCTCGGCTCTCATTTGTAGCGGCCGGGGCACGGGGGGGGGGGAACGCTCCCACGACGTGGGCGCTGAACGGCGGTTCCGCCTTGACCGGGAGCGGGCGCGGGACGCGCGGAGGTGGGAGGAGGTGCTGGCAGGCAGGGCCGGGCTGGCAGCGGCAGTGGCGCGGGCGTCGGTTGCGGCTCGGTGCTGGGCTGGTGGGGCAGCGTCGGTTCCACCCGAACTGGGCCGGCCCAGGAAGGAAGCGGGGGAGGGGAAAAGGAGAAATCGAGTGGGCCGGCTCGGGGAGAAAAAAAAATGGAGCTGGGCCTAAAGTGAAGAAAGGAAGGGGAGGGGAAGGAAATTTCTTTTTTTTCTTTTTTTTCAAATAAATTTTGAAAACCAATTCCAATTCAAATTCCAATTCTCTTTGAAACTTTGATCAATATCAACATTCACAAAATAATATATAGCGGCATAAATGCACATACCTGTTGCTACTTTACGATAAATTTTAAATTCATGAGAAATTTATTTATTTATTTATTTTTCTACATTTCATAAGCACAAAATACAGAATCAGATCATTTTAAACCTATTTTCCAAAAGTGGCAAATTTTAGGGTGTCACAATTCTACCCCCTTAAGATGAATCTCGTCCTCGAGATTCGGGTGATTGCTTACTCAAACAATTGGGGATAAGTTTTTCTCAGATCCTCTTCTCTTTCCCAAGTAGCCTCATCCTCTGTATAACGATTCCACTGAACCTTGCATATCTTTACTGTTCGGCTTCTCGTAACTCTTTCGGCAATTTCCAAGATCTTTATCGGATACTCTTCATAAGTAAGATCTTCCTTGATAACAAGTTCTTCCAAAGGAATTTGTTCTTCTGGTACCCTCAGACACTTTTTCAACTGGGAAACATGGAACACGTCGTGCACACCGGACAAGCTCTCAGGCAATTCCAACTGATAAGCTACTTCTCCACGTCTCTCTAGGATCTTAAAAGGTCCTATATACCTTGGGGCTAACTTTCCCTTCATATTGAATCTTCTCACACTTCTCATTGGTGACACTTTCAGGTACACATAATCACCAATCTCGAAAGTCAGCTCTCTTTTGTGGGTATCAGCGTAACTCTTCTGTCGAGACTGAGCCACTCTCAAATTGTCTCTAATCATTCTTACTTGTTCTTCCGCGTCTCTAAGGACATCGGGACCAAACACTTGGGTTTCTCCAGTCTGATTCTAGAACAAAGGCGTTCTACACTTACGTCCATACAACGCCTCGAAAGGTGCCATCTTGAGGCTCTTTTGATAACTGTTGTTGTACGAGAACTCTGCGTAAGGCAGACTCTTATCCCAACTATCACCATACTAGAGTGCACAGGCTCTCAACATATCTTCCAAAATCTGGTTGATCCTTTCAGTCTGTCCATCGGTTTGCGGGTGATAAGCAGAACTGAAATTCAACTTTGTTCCCAAAGATCTATGTACTTTATGCTAGAATTGCGATGTAAATTGGGTGCCTCTATCCGACACAATTTTCTTGGGAACACCATGTAAGCACACTATTCGTTCCATGTATAACTCTGCTAATCTTGCACCATTATAAGTAGTCTTGACTGGTAAAAAGTGAGCGACCTTGGTGAGTCAATCCACTATTATCCATATTGAATCATAACCTCTTTGAGTGCGGGGTAATCCTACAATAAAATCCATGCCAACTTCTTCCCATTTCCATTCAGGGATCTTCATTAGTTGTAGTAACCCTGCAGGTCTTTGATGCTCAGCTTTCACTCTTTGACAAGTGTCACACAAAGCCACATATTCTGCCACATCTCTCTTCAAACCATACCACCAATACTTTTCTTTGAGATCCAAGTACATCTTGGTACTTCCAGGATGTATAGAATAAGCAGACTCATGGGCCTCTTGCAGAATTGCATCACGGATAGCTTTCACTTCAGGTACACATATCTGTTTTCTGAACCAAAGAGTTCCATTCTCATCCATTCTGAATCCGGGTGCCTTTCCAAGCACTACATTCTCTGCTATCTCTTTAAGTTTTTCATCCTCCAATTGTCCTTTGTGTATCTCCTGCTCCAATGTAGGCTCTATCACCAATTCCATTGCATTAGTGACCAAGTGCAAGTTGAGATACTCCATTTCAGCACACAACTCTTCTGACATAGATGTTGTCTGAATTCCATTAGCATAGCTCTTTCTGCTAAGTGCATCAGCTACAACGTTTGCCTTTCCTAGGTGATAATGCACTTCCAAATCATAATCTTTGATCAATTCCAACCAACGACGTTGTCTTAAATTCAGATCTGATTGGGTGAAGATATACTTCAAACTCTTATGATCAGTATAGATATCACTATTATGTCCAATCAGATAATGTCTCTAGATCTTCAAAGCATGAACCATAGCTGCCAATTCCAAGTCATGAGTAGGATAATTCAACTCATGCTTCCTTAGTTGTCTGGATGCATATGCAACCACTCTTCCTTCTTGCATAAGCACACATCCAAGACCCAAATGGGATGCATCACAATATATAGAGAAGTTCTTGTTTAAATCGGGCAAAATTAATACTGGAGCTGTAGTCAATCTCTTCTTTAGCTCTTCAAAGTTTGCCTGGCATTTATCCAACCATACATACTTAGCATTCTTTTCCAACAAAGCCGTCATAGGCTTGGCTAGCTTAGAAAAGCCTTCAATGAACCTTCGGTAATAACCAGCCAATCCCAAAAAGCTACGAATCTCACTTACAGTAGTCGGTGGTTTCCAATTCAGTACATCTTGCACTTTGCCTGGATCCACTGCTATCCCACCATTGGAGACAACATGACCCAGAAAAGAGACTTCCTTTAACCAAAACTCACACTTGCTCCGCTTAGCGTACAACTTATGCTCTCTAAGCTTTTGCAAGACCATCCTTATGTGTTTCACATGTTCTTCTTCAGTCTTGGAGAATATTAGTATGTCATCTATGAATACTACCACAAATTTATCCAGAAACTCCATGAACACCTTATTCATCAAATACATGAAGTATGCAGGTGCATTGGTCAATCCAAAAGACATAACGGTGTACTCATACAATCCATACCGCGTAGTGAATGCTATCTTGGGTATATCTGAGTTCCGAATCTTAAGCTGATGATAACCAGATCGGAGATCAATCTTGGAGAACACATGAGCTCCTCTCAATTGATCAAACAAATCATCTATCCTAGGCAAAGGGTATTTATTTTTGATGGTAACCTCATTAAGTGAGCGGTAATTCACACACATCCGTTGACTACCATCCTTCTTATCCACAAAGATCACAGGTGCCCCCCATGGGGAAGAACTGGGGCGTATGAAACCTTTTTCTTGCAACTCTTTTAGTTGTTTCTTAAGCTCTTCTAATTCATTAACTCCCATTCTATATGGACGTTTAGCTATTGGTGCAGTTCTAGGTAATAATTCAATAATGAATTCAATGTCTCGGTCAGGTGGCATACCTGGCAAGTCATCGGGGAAGACATCCGGGAATTCCTCCACGACACGATCTTGTTCATTGACTTCACCATCTAGCTGATTCACTGTGGCTGTAGGCTGAGCTTGCACTACTACTTCTACACAGATTCTATCCCCATTGAGTGATGTCACAACCACAGATTTCTCCTAACACTGAATCACTGCCCGGTGTTGTTTCATCCAATCCATTCCCAGGATAAGGTCAATTCCCGCTGTTCTCAACACAACAGGCTTCACCTTGAAGTCTACCCCCCTTAAGGAAATGCTAGTTGAGGGGCTCCAATAAGAAGCAGGCATACTACCTCCCGGGGAATTCACTAGTATTGGATTTTTCATGGCACACAAAGGTATGCTATGCATTCTAACAGAAGCTTGGGAGATAAAAGAATGCGAAGCACCAGAATCAAAAAGTACGGTAGCAGAAATAGAGTTGACACTAAACGTACCCAACATGACCTCAGGCGTCTCCTGAGCTGCATCAGATGACACATAGTTCACCTTCGCTATGAGAGGTGGTCGGGCGTTGAACTTCTGATTGTTGGCCTGGTTCTGAGGTGCTTGTTGGTTCTGCTTCTTAGGACACTGATGAGCATAGTGCCCTACTTCTCCACATCGGTAACAGGCATTGGGATTGTTGGGTGCACCACTCTTCATAGGAGCATTGTTAGGCACTCCCTGACGTGTTGCAGGATTGCTAGTCTGTTGCGGGGGACGCTGATTTCCAAACTATTGCTGATACTGAGGGCGTTGCTGGAACTGGTTCCTCTGAGGATACTGACCATGGTTTCCCTGACGAGTTGGTCCTTGATTCCTCTGCTGGAAACCTTGCTGGGGATAAGCACGTGGGCGAGTGTTGCTTCCAGAAGCTTGCCCTTGGAGCCTTCTCTTCTTAGCTTCCATCTCCTTGCGCTTATAATCAATCACGATTGCACGATTCACCAAAGACTGGAAATTAGGATAAGTGTTAGACATCAGCTGGAGCTGCAGTCCATCATAGAGTCCCTTGAGGAAACGGTGTTGCTTATCCTTGTCATCTGCCACATCATTAGGAGCGTAGCGAGATAGTTGTGCGAACTTGTCCTGATATTCTGCCACAGTCATTGATCCTTGCTTGAGAGATCTGAATTCTTCCTGCTTCAGTTCCACTAGTCCATCAGGAATATGGTATGATTGGAAACTATCCTTAAATTCCTACCAAGTGATATCAGGGGCATTGTTGGGACGTCCAAACTGGAATGATTCCCACCAATCCTGTGCAGCTCCTTGGAGTTGCCCGGAAGCGTACAACACCTTCTCCAGGTCGTTGCATTGTGCTATGTTCAGTTGTTTCTCCACAGCACGCAACCAATCATCGGCCTCCATAGGGTCTGAGGCATGTGTGAACACCGGTGGACGACCTTTCATAAACTCTCCACGCTTATCTCTGACCTAGATAGGCGGTGGACCTCTTGCAGGTTCATTGTCCAAGCGCTGCATCATAGCTTGCATCAGCTGTGCTTGCATTCCCAATATCTGCTCCATGGTCACAGGTGGCGGTGGTGGATTCATAAGAGCATCACGCCCACGACCACGGCCTCTGCCTCTTCCTCCTCTTGCGGCCATCTGTTTTCCAACAAATGTGCAAAATTTAGAGATTTTTCCAATTATAGAGAACTTACAAGAGATAAGAAACAATGCTGAAAATTTTCTGGGCAAGATTCAAATTCAGCAGTTCAGTAAAACTGTTATAACTCGAGTTTCAGAGATCCAACAGAGGTGCACCAAGATTCGTTAGAAAGCTTAGGACATCAGCTACAACTTTCATTTAGACCACTTTTACAGATTCGAACTCGCACATAGTCAAAAATAGAGCTAAACCGAATCTGTTCTGAGTTCCTGACAGCGCAGGAACATCAACTTGTGCCAGCTAGATCTCCCAAACCTGAATAGTTATTGACATGATTCCAAAGACACTTGAAAGATACAGAGGTCTGGTTATCTCCACAAAAATTCCAGAATTTTTATCATCCCAAATTTCGAGTTACCAGATAAAGAACACAGGCTGCTCCAGAAATTAGCACAGCAGAGATAAGATAAAACGAAACATCTGCATTAAGATTTCATTCTAAATTTAAAGTTCCAATCTAAGGAAGTTGTGGACATGCCCACAAACTTCCAGCAATCAAGCAAAATACCAAATCAACCAGGTTCACAAATCAAACATCTAATCAACCAAGTTCAGAAAACCAACAAGACTAAATAAGAACACGAACTAACGACATGATAATCTAGGTCTAGGCACCTAACACCTATGGAGCGGTGTCAATCATGGTGAAGGAACGGCGCTTCTTCTTGTAGATAGAAGGCTGTCCCAGCTGTGCTTGAAGTTCATCCACTTGTTTCTGAAGACGTCTCTGCACTCTCTGAGATGCACGCAGTTCTCCTTTGACCTCATCATCCACTCACTGCATAGCGTGGACATGCTGCACCGTTGCCTCCAGAGTTGGGTCATTCTCTGGTGGAGCCAAAACTTGCCAAACACCCTCATGATCATTTCGAGGAAGGAATCTGAAGCGATCCTCCCTCATGGCCTCGAAACGATGACCATGGTAGTGGATGTAGGCATTCTGTGCTGCATCCTCCATGCCATCCAAAGCATGGGCTCTCCTAGCAGGGGCACTGTGGATAGTCTCCACCTCATGTCCATTGATGATATCATTCCATGCGGTGACCACCAGCTCTACCTTCCAGAAGGTAGCCTCCAATGGGTGCTTGTACTCGGCGCAGTGATAGCTGATGGAGGCGTGCAAGTTGGGGAAATAGTCATCCAGCACGTGGGTGAGGAGAGTGTGGTAGTAGGCTATCTCTGGAGCTGGCTTGAAGTAGTACTTGCACTTCTAGCCAATCTCATCGTCCTCCACGGGGGTAGCTGGGGAGGGTGCAGGTGTAGGGGAAGTAGCCGTCGACTCCTCAGGTGTAGCTACCACAGGGTAGACGGGCACGGCAACTGGTGTAGGAGTAGATGTAGGCATCGGTATAGCCATCTCCTCGTCGTCGAAGATGATCACAATCTCCCTCTCCGCCGGTGGGGCACGTGGGGTGAACATTGCACGATAGCCGGCCGTGCTGAGTCGAGCAGTCTTCGGATTATGAGACATCTATAGATTTAAAGTGAGATAGAATTAGAATCAACCATTTTAAATAATAGATTAAGGTATGAAAAGCATAAATGTTTTAATAAAATAACAAGAATAAGTCAGTAAGCAAGAAACCAGAGGAGCAAAGATGCAAAAACGACCATTTTCTAACTAGGCTTGCGTCCTACAGTCAACACGGCTCTGATACCAATTTGTCACACCCAATTTTAAGGATAAAATTGAATGCACAAAACTCGTGTGTGCCCAGGAAACAATCACACACACAAGCTGACAAATTACAATAGTATCATCTCGGTGTCTTACATCAGAGTTATAATAAGACTCAGTCTTATACATCACAGCGGAATAATAAAAAGATAATAAACTCTCGTGGCCGTCATCACAGGGAAGGTCAACTGGTTGACCACAAGCCTAATAGTCCTTCGGGAAATCCTCATACCCGTTGTCATCTGTTACCCATCCGGGATTTTGTTTTTATCCAAGTAAAGAAAATAAACAAGTGTAAGTACATTCCGTACTTAGCAAGCTAACATGGGGTTATGAAGCTCAAAAAGGTTGACACTGGTTTACTGCAGTTAGCACTTTTAGTAAGTCAAAATTTTATTATCAAGGATTATCAAGTTATGCTTAAGCTCCCTTTTCAACCCACATAATCATATATCAGAACCGGTTGAATCATGAAACATCATCATAATATCATCATAGTCGTCATGTATGAACAACATTATAAGTAGCCATTTATTCTATGAGTTTTCCGGACCACTCGTAACCGTGAGCACGGCTGTTATAACAGTTTGTTACCCTCTGCAGAGATGGTGCACATTCACCACGAGTCGTGATCCCCATATGCCCGGGTTAATTACTCCCATGTCACTACCAAGGTGAGCGGGCAGGGTACACTATGAAGCCATTTCATAGGTTTCCCTAACAAGTTAGGGCCGCTAGGTTTCCTTGGCAGGCAGATGTAGGAACCCCCCTTTCCCATGGCACACATCCATCGCGGCTATACTCATAGGAACAGAGGCAGCCCTATACCCAAAGTGGCAAGCCCCATTTGCGCCAAAAAGGTAACCTCTAACTAGTTAGGAAAGATCCTATTACTGAGCTAAAGTCAGAGCCATATGACTCTCCCAGTTGCACTATCAGTCCCAGCTTTTGCCGACAGATAAGTCCTTATGGAGGGCCGGGAGCAACATGAACAAAGGTCAATTGCACTTTCGCCCTATGGAACAGTTGTTATAAATCATGTTACTCACTTTGTTCCATGGTATCATTCATCAACATGTATATCAAGTATAGTTAGAGCACTAGCAATCTACCCATATGGATTTAACCCATAGGAGACAAGGAACAGGATAACAATCACTAGGATGTCCTTACGGGTATCAAAATTAGACACATGCACATGAGTAATTGATTAAAGTGGAATAGGACATCAAGGAAGGCCCATGTTATACTTGCCTTGGTTCACAAACTCGTGCTGGTCCTGCTGGTCATCGAAGAGTTCTTGGTCTCCAACGTTTTCCTCACCGTCTGAATGCGACCAACACAGCAACATACAGCATTCCAAAAGCATTCATGCAAAGCAAACATTCCTATCATTAGAACAGTACACCAACAGTATTGAAATCAAGATAAAATGTTTGTAAAACTAATCTACGTTTCGCTACGATCACGTCAACACGAAGTTCACGAAAAACAGAGCTAAAATGCAAAAGTTATGTTTTAAACAGGTTTTCCTATAGCCATATATTTAATTAAATCTAATCATGAAATTAAAAAGTTCCAAACTTGACTAACAGTAGCTCCAACATGTAGCTTATGAAATTACGAAGCTAACGCGATTTGAATGGACCAATTCGGAGCTAAAACGACAATTCTATAAGCGAAACAGTTCGAATGGCATTTCTGTAAATACTGAAAGCGTACTTTTGACTTAAGCCATGGAGTTTACGCTTTCTAATCGAGATTGCGCATTCGGGGAAATACGTTTTGGGCCACGGGTTAGGACTTAGAAACGTCTAGGGGCTCTTATGCAAATTCACCCGCGAAGGGGTATCTTCAAACGTGAGCCGTCGGATTAGAAATGAACGGCCAGAAACCGATCTGGGGGAGAGAGAAAAAAGGGGTGGCCGGCCGGAATAGTGACTCCAACGACAACTCCATGGCCGGCGGCGTGGAGATCACCGGCGAGCGGATAATTTGGCCTACGGGCCTCGGTTTTCTAATCCAAGAGCACCGGGAGAACGAGAGGGTGAAGGGGAGGTCGCCAAGGCCGATACGGCGGCCGGAGAACGCGGCAGAGGTGGCGGTCGCCATGGCCGGCGGCATGGAGCTCACGGTGCACGCGAAACAAGGTCTACGGGCCATGAAACTCGCAAATAACTGCACGGGGAGAAAGAGGAGAGGATGGGGTTCTCACCGCGGGGAAGAATGGAGGCGGAGACGGCTCGGGGACGGCTGCCCGCGCGAACGTGAGGACGGCGGCCGGCGGTGCTTCTCCGAGCGACGGTTGCGGCTGAGAGCGAAGGCAAAAACTGGAGCGGGAGCAGCAGGCGGGCGCACGGGGGTTGTCTCGGCTCTCATTTGTAGCGGCCGGGGTGCGGGGGGGGGGGGGGAACGCTCCCACGACGTGGGCGCTGAACGGTGGTTCCGCCTTGACCGAGAGCGGGCGCGGGACGCGCGGAGGTGGGAGAAGGTGCTGGTAGGCGGGGCTGGGCTGGCAGCGGCAGTGGCACGGGCGTCGGTTGCGGCTCGGTGCTGGGCTGGCGGGGCGGCGTCGGTTCCACCCAAACTGGGCCGGCCCAGGAAGGAAGCGGGGGAGGGGAAAAGGAGAAAGCAAGCGGGCCAGCTCGGGGAGAAAAAAAAATGGAGCTGGGCCTAAAGTGAAGAAAGGAAGGGGAGGGGAAGGAAATTTCTTTTTTTTCTTTTTTTTCAAATAAATTTTGAAAACCAATTCCAATTCAAATTCCAATTCTCTTTGAAACTTTGATCAATATCAACATTCACAAAATAATATACAGCGGCATAAATGCACATACCTGTTGCTACTTTACGATAAATTTTAAATTCATGAGAAATTTATTTATTTATTTATTTTTCTACATTTCACAAGCACAAAATACAGAATCAGATCATTTTAAACCTATTTTCCAAAAGTGGCAAATTTTAGGGTGTCACAGTCTTTGCCAAGGGCCAGCCCTAGGAGCCCTCGGCAAAGATAGGCCCTCGGCAAAGAAGCCTTTGCCGAGGGCCTGGCCCTCGACAAAATAAATCTTTGCCGAGGGCCTAGCCCTCGGCAAATTGGCCCTCGGCAAATATGGCCGGATGAGTCACGGCGGCCACTGGCGTTAGTCTTTGTCGAGTGCCCGCCGTCAGGCACTAGGCAAAGATTTTTTATTTTTTTTAAATATTCTTTGCCGAGGGCCATTGGCCAGGCTCTCGGCAAAGACCCCCTTTGCCGAGGGCCAGGCTAGACCCTCAGCAAAGAGTTTTTTTTTAGTTTTTTTAACCCAGTTTTTTTGTGGTGCTATAATACATTATTTAAATCTCAATTTTAAAATTTGGGCCAAATTTGACTTTTTTTATATTTCCCTAATTTATTTCTTTTTGTTGATTTTTTTGAATATTTCAAATTTGAACTGCAGGTGGATGGAATAATGCAATTTAGTGATTCAAAAAATATTATTCATGGTATTTGGTGTATGTTGAGTCCCTATCCACGAACTCGCATCAAATTTTAGGCATCTTCTTCATGTAACATGACGAGGAACTTGTCGGAAAAGTGTTTTTAAATTATATAAAATCCATACGAAGTCCAAAAATCATGAAACTTGTCGAGGTGTCATGTTATCGCATGTGTAGGCTGTGGTAAAAATTTGAGAAGGTTTCGAGCAAGTTGTGACGTCGGATGCCTAAAACCCAGACATCTCCACATGTGATCATGAAACTTGTCGAGGTGTCATGTGATCACATGTGGAGATGTCTAGGTTTTAGACATCCAATGTCACAACTTGCTTGAAACCTTCTCAAATTTTTACCACAGCCTACACATGCAATAACATGACACCTCAATAAGTTTCATGATTTTCGGACTTTATATGGATTTTATATAATTTAAAAACACTTTTCTGACAAGTTCCTCGTCATGTTACGTGAAGAAGATGCCCGAAATTTGATGCAAGTTCGTGGATAGGGACTCAACATACACCAAATACCATGAATAACATTTTTCGAATCACTAAATTGCATTATTCCATCCACCTGCAGTTCAAATTTGAAATATTCAAAAAAATCAACGAAAAGAAATAAATTAGGGAAATATATCAAAAAAGTCAAATTTGGCCCAAATTTTAAAATTGAGATTTAAATAATGTATTATAGCACCACAAAAAAACTAGGTTCAAAAAACCAAAAAAAACTCTTTGCCGAGGGTCTAGCCTGGCCCTCGGCAAAGGGGGTCTTTGCCGAGGGCCTGGCCAATGGCCCTCGGCAAAGAATATTTAAAAAAAATAAAAATCTTTGCCAAGGGCCCTGGATCCGGGCCCTCGGCAAAGGGCCAACCCTAAATCGGCCGCACCCAAATTCCTCGCCCATAGATAAAAAAAAATCTTTGCCGTGGGCCTAGCCTGGCCCTCGGCAAAGGGGCTCTTTGCCGAGGGCCTGGCCAATGGCCCTCAGCAAAGAATATTTAAAAAAAATAAAAAATCATTGCCAAGGGCCCTGGATCTAGGCCCTCGGCCAAGGGCCCAACCGTAAATCGGCCAGAGCCTTCCCCGCCCACAGAACGCTTGACGCCGCCGCTGCTTTGCCCCACCGCTGCCCTGCGCCTCGCCGCCCTCCCGGCCCGCCGTTGCTTCGTGCCCCGCGCAGCCCGCCGCAGCGCGCCCGGCCGCCCCGCGCGCCCCCAGCCCCCGGCCGCTAGAGGAGGAGGGAGGAAGAGCAGGCCACCGGAGGAGCCCCACCCCGCCGCTCGCCTCAACCCGCCGGAGGTGCCCCACCCTGGCCGCACCGCCCGCCCATGCCCGCCGACCGGCCCGCCCCGAGGAGGAGGAGAACCTCCGCACCATTCGCCGGCCACCAAAGAAGGAGGAGGACCCCGCGCCACCCGCCAACCACGTCCACGCTGTCCGCCGTGCCCACCCCATTCCAAGCAGAAGGTGGGAGAAAGGGAGGAAGAGGAGAAGGGGAATAGGAGAAGAGAGGAGGCCGAGAAGAGAGGAGGAGGAGGTGCCCTGCCCCGGCCCCTTGACGCTGCCCCGTCTGCGACCCTCGCCCCGTCCGCGGCCTCTGATGTCCCTCCGACATCCAGGTATGCCCTTCCCTCGCTTCATGGTGTACAATGCTGGTGAAGGAGGAGGTCTAGGTGGAGGTCAAGGTGGAGGTGGAGGTGGAGGTGGAGAAGGAGGGTAGTGTGTTCATTGAGGTGGTGGTGGTGTGGTTGTTGTGGTGGATGTGGTGGTGTGGTCATTGTGGTGGATGTGGTGGTGTGGTCATGGTCGTTGTGGTGGATGTTGTGGTGTGGTCGTGGTCGTGGTGGTGGTGGTGTGGTCGTGGTGGTGGAGGTGGTGGTGTGTTGGTGGTGGATTAATATATATCTGGCTATCGGCCATCGTGCTGTATTTGTTCCCTTGATATGTGATTATCGGCCATCGTGCCGGTTTTTTCTTGTAGGTTTTGGAAACCTCCCCATACAGGGGAGGTTCTACTGATATTTTCAACTTATAGTATTGTGTTTCTTCTTTTGCAGAGAAGAGCATGTCAGAGGGGACTCGGCGACCCTGATCCTCTTCGTCGGTGTTGCGGGTCTGCCTGCACAGCATCGCCTCGTCACTGCCCCGACTCGCCACTGCCCCGCTAGCCTGACTCCACTGCCACCCTAGGTATAAATAAGCCCTCCTCCTGTATCATTGTCTTAGATCGTGTAACCCAGTTAGGCGTCTCCCGTCCGAAAGAGATACGGTCATAGGTATGCGGATCTTTGCATATCTATGACCATATCTGTTTTGGATTGTCCATGTTTTTTGGATAGCCCACGGATGCATGGGTTAGTTTCCACGGTCTGCTTCGGTTCGAGACTAAGTTTCGGCAGCTCTTCCCTGTTGTTCTCCGGATACACACTCTCCCTGACAGGACGTGTATCAGGAGAACAGCGAGGAGGTGCTGCCGAAATTCTGTCTCGGAGAGGAGCGGAGCCTGGAAACTGACCTCATCTACGTATCCGCGGGTGGGATTAGGACCTATCCTCACCTATTAGACATTAGGAACACTGCGTAAATGCAATTGATGGTCACAATACTCTGTGATGTAAATGTTAAAGGATGGAGGACCGTCAGTGGATGTACACGGGCTGGAGAAGCAGCAGTGACTACGACTATGAATGGGTGAAGGGGACAGATCGTTTCTTGAAACATGCATTTGGCCCAGGAGCAGGAGGACATTCTCTAGTTTGGTGTCCCTGCAGCAAATGTGACAACAGGAGAAAGGTAGACGAGAAGACCATGGGTAGACATCTTGTGTTCAATGGTTATACGCCTGGCTATCAGCAGTGGATCTACCATGGTGAAGCAGATCGTATAAGAGCGGAGGTGGTGAGAGCACGCCTTAAGGCTTTTGATGATGATGACAAGGTAGTAGACATGCTAGATGACGCCCACCAAGCTCACTTCGCTGAACGACGTGAGAAGGAGGAGATGGAGGAATCCGCAAAGGACTTCTACAAAATGTTGCACTCGGCATAGAAACCCCTTCACGAGCGTACAACGATTTCTCAGCTGGATGTGGTTGGACGCATAATGGGGTTGAAGGCCGAGTTAAACCTGAGTCGAGAAGGCTTCGATAAGATGTTGGCCGTGTTTGGCACCATGCTACTAGAGAAGCACACTTTGCCAATGAACTTGTACAAGGCAGAGAAACTCCTTCGTATGCTTAAGATGCCGTATGACAAGATACATGTTTGTCCGAAGGGGTGCGTCCTATTTAGGAAAGAACACAAGGACGCAAATTACTGTCTGAAGTGTAAATCCTCTAGGTACCTAGAGGTAGACTCTAGTGATGGTCAGAAAAAGCAGCTTCCGATCCCCATGAGAGTGCTACGGCACCTTCCTTTCCTACCGAGGATCCAATGGCTATTCATGATCGAGGAATCCGCGAAATAGATGACATGGTACAAAGATGGCAAATGGTACAATCCTAGAAAGATGGTACATCCGTCTGATGCTGAAGCATGGACGTACTTCAATGACAAACATCGTGACAAAGCAGCTAAGGCCCATAATGTACGTGTCGCGCTGGCAACAGATGGGTTCAATCCTTATGGAATGATGGCTGCCCCATACACATGCTAGCCCATTTTTGTTATCCCCCTCAATCTCCCTCCCGGCGTCTCCTTTCAACGGCATAACGTATTCTTGTCGTTGATAATTCCTGGACACCCGGGGAGTAATATGGGTGTGTTCATGGAGCCTATGATTGATGAATTGATCCACGCTTGGGAGAAGGGGGTATGGACATATGACTGAGCTACAAAGACAAGCTTCAAAATGCACATTTGGTACCACAACTCCCTGCATGACTTCCTGGCATATGGGTTATTTGTTGCCTGGTGTGTTCACGGGAAGTTCCCATGCCCAATATGCAAGGAAGCTATGAGGTTCATTTGGTTGAAGAAGGGTGGCAAGTATTCGTTGTTCGACCAGCATCGTTAGTTCCTCCCTCTAGACCATGAATTCAGAGAAGACATCAAGAGCTTTACGAAAGGTGTCAAAGTGACAGACCCTAAACCGCACTTGAGGACTGGTGCCAAGGTTCGTGCTCAGATAGATGCTCTCGTGCCCAATGAAGAAGGTAGTTTTGTGGGATATGGTGAGGAACATATGTGGACTCATAAGTCCGGCTTGACGAGGCTCCCCTATTTCGATGGCCTTCTTCTACCACATAATATTGATGTAATGCACACTGAAAAGAATATCGCTGAGGCACTTTAGGGAACTCTCATGGACACTAACAAGTCTAAGGACAATGTTAAGGCTAGAGTGGACCTAGCGACGTTGTGCGATAGACCGAATCAAGCGATGCAGCCTCCTAGTGACCGAAACAAGAACTAGAAAAGGCCTAAGGTCAATTTCGTCTTGCAAATCGATCAAAGGAGGGAAGTACTAAAATGGATCTAGACGTTAATGTTCCCAGATGGATATGCAGCGAATCTTAGCAGGGGAGTGAACTTAGGCACTCTGTGAGTCAACGGGATGAAGAGTCATGACTACCACATATGGATTGAGCGGCTTCTTCCAACGATGGTTCGAGGCTATGTCCCTGAGCATGTTTGGCTAGTGCTGGCAGAGTTGAGCTTTTTCTTTCACCAGCTTTGTGCCAAGGAGATATCTTGGACCGTCGCTCAGGACTTGGAAAAAGCGGCACCTGTGTTGCTCTGTAAGCTGGAGAAGATCTTTCCACCTGGCTTCTTCTTGCCGATGCAGCATCTGATTATGCACCTCCCGTCTGAGGCACATTTGGGGGGCCCGTGTAGGCCCATTGGTGCTATCCAATTGAGAGATGTCTAAAGACTCTTCACAAAAAATGTACAAATAAAGCTAGAATTAAGGCTTCCATTGTAGAGGCATGCCTTCGGGAGGAGGTGGAAAACTTCACAACGCAATACTACAAGCCAAACCTTCCTAGCAATTATAATCCACTCCCTCGTTACAATGCTAGCGAAAATGAATCAACCCTTAGCCTTTTCCAAGGCCAACTCGGCGGCGCAAGTGGATCAACCCCGAAGCTATTGGGAAATGAAGAGTGGCGCAGTATCATGCTATATGTATTGAATAACCTTACCGAGGTGCAGCCGTTCATCAAGTAAGTTCTCAACGAACTTGTTTCAATACGCCATCACTATTCTGCATCCAACCCCATTGATTCTTGTTCGGACAGGAATTTGTTCGTGAATTCTAGCATCAATCAAGGGATCCTACCTCGCATGAACAAGACACCCTTGTTTCGCGAGGTGCGGGAGCGGGGAGGCCTGATTTTATTTCTTGGTTCAAACAAAAGGTAATGTCCAATTTAGCTCATATGTTCGATCGTCCAAGGCGATCGTACGTTTGATTAATATAACGATCTATCATGCTTCACCTTGTAGGCCTAGACCGGTTCGTCCATGAGTGATGAGTTGAAACAGGTTGCAAACGGCTATGACATTAGGGTGAAGTCATTTACCGGCTATGATGTGAATGGATATCGCTTCCACATAACAAGTTACGAGCAGATTCAGCCCAAATGAAAAACCACAAATAGCGGAGTTTGTACGCCCAGCACTGATGGCCTCGACTATCATGGTAGAGTTGAGGAAATCTATGAACTCTCATTTCATGGAGACAAACCTCTTAAACCTATCATGTTCAAATGCCATTGGTTTAATCCTCGATCAACGAGACGAACCCCTCATCTTGGGCTAGTCGAGATTCAAGAAGATTCCATCTATCCTGGAAAAGATGTCTACATTGTGGCTCAACAGGCTGTGTAGGTGTATTATACTCCATACACCAACCAAGACAAAGAGGATCTTAAGGGTTGGGCTATTGTGCACCAGGTATCTCCACACGGTAAACTACCTGCCCCAAACGATGATGATTACAACTTCAACGTAAACACATATGATGAACAATTCTATCAAGAAGATGGGCTACCAGGCACGTTTGAGATAGTCTTACCCGAAGCAATCAAAATGGAAGTAGACAACGAAATGGTTGATGGCGAGGTCGATGGAGATGTGGTGGTAAATGCCAAGGACATAGCAATGCTTGAGCAATTACTTCTAGGCAATGACTACGATGACAACATAGAACCTTCGGATAGTGTTGTCCATTTGGACAATTTTGACAGTGATGATGAGACCTATGATCCTAATCATGAAGATTATTCCTAGTACATGTAATACTATATTTTTTTAATTTGTGTTTTGTTTATATATTTTGAATCTATTTCTAATATATGTACTAATTAGTCTTGTTCATTCTTTGTGATTGCAGGTGATTGAACAAAGATGGCGAGCAGACGTCCACGCCGTGACACGCCCTCGGTTTATGGGAGAGACCGCCCTCTCCTTCGAGGTGAGGGGTCATTGTCTAGGGCAGCGTCCGTAGGAGGTGACGAGAGGAGGACCAGGGGCAGCAGCCGCAGGAGGCAGCAGTCTCCTCCCTCGCCATGTGACGAGGTGCTGGAGGAGGAGCACGTGACGGCCACGGCCACATCCTCATCGGAGGACAAGAGGGGTCAGCAGATGGGCGAGGGAGGCAAGGCGCTTGAGGGTGAGGGAGGCGAGGGGCTTGAGGGAGACGGAGGGGGTACCGCTACCTGGACTCCCTACGAGCAAGGTCCCGTGAGCCTCCCTCCAGTTCCGCTTCCTCACAACCGCCTAGTGATTCAGCCTATGGCAAAGAGGTAAGTAACTATAGATGTTATCACAACTACTTCATAAGATATGTTGGAAATCATAAGAGAAACTGATAAATTTTCTTAATCACTTGTGCAGGTCCTGGTTGGTTTTGTCAGGTACTCCAGCACGCACCCCCGTGAGCATCCTTGGTGTTTTGTGTAGGAAATGGTACACCGGCATTGTGCAACTGTCCGAAGAGCCAGTGGTGCGAGAGCCGGCCTCCAACTAGGACAGGTACGCGCTGGTCATGGATGACACTTACCGCAACAAGCAGGAGCGGGTATTGGCGGAGTTTTGGGTAAGTTTCTCTCACACAACATTGCTTAATACATCTCATTCATTGGTTAAATGTTTTATTGAAATAATGAATGGATACATCGGTTTTGTATGCAGAAATTTTTCAAGGCCAAAGAAGGACTTGAGACCCAGGTGGATCGGGTGGCTACCGTAGCTTGTAGGAAGTATGTCACCGAGATGCACCACCATGGGCGTGTCCAAGCCCACATAGACTACTACAGGTCGGTACTTAAGCAGTCCCTCCCTAAGCCTCAAGCAAGACTGATTACGCTGACCCAGGACCAGTACCTTAAGGTAGGCGAATAACATTCATAATGATTCGTTTTGATATAAGTAGGTTTAATTTTATCTTCTTATATGTCAAATACTCGATGACTTGTAGGTGATTCCTTGGTGGTGCCGATCATATCCCAAGTGCTGGGCCATGATCGTGGACAAGTGGTTATCATAGGACTTGGTTGGCACGCACGAGAGGCTACTGGAACAGCGTCTGATGAGGCAAGGTCCAACTCACCATCAAGGCAGCCGCAGCCTCCCTGGATACAAACAAGCATACGTGAGTGATTTCTTTCATTTATTTTGATGCTCAGTTCTACTTGATTTCTCACCATCTTCCCGTCTTTCTCGCAGGAGGCTACACACCCGGGCGAGGAGGTCTCGGAGTTCTCTGCATGGGCTATGTCCCACATGGTCAAGGTGTCATTCTCTATCTCCTTCGACCCGGCTGCCCCACCCCAGGTGTACTCCGACCCGAACGTATACACTAAAGTCCAAGAGTACACATCCTCGGTAAGGGAGATCTATGGAGAAGATTACAATGTGCGCATTGAGCCCATTGATGCAGAGACGATCATGAGGCTCGGAGGAGGCAAGAAGCACGGGCGGCTGTGGATTGCAGACGGCGCCATCGACTCCACCACTGTTCCCTCCCTCGACGCTATCTGAGCACAGAGCACGAGCTCCAGCCAGCCCATACGCTCACGGCCTTCTCCAGCACTACAGCAGGTCCAGGCACTCTAGGTAATTCCTGTTTTACTCGTCATACGTTGATATTTACACACCTAAATTAGATTTGCATTACTGATACATTGGAGTGAAATATTGCAGGCCGAGCTGCAAGAAACAAAAAGGCAAAGTCAAGAGCAGAACGCGGAACTGACCGCACAGCTACAGGCCCAACAGGTCGCGTTCGAGGCTGCACAGAAGCAGATGGCGGAGATGATGGTGATCATGCAAAGTCTTGGGCAAGCATCGGGTGTACCTGTGCAGTTTTCAGCTCCTCCACCTCCTACTCCTGCAGCTACTCCTGTAAGTATGAAAGTTCACTTTTCGCTTGTGCTTTGCATGTATGTTGGCGTTCGTACCGTTGTGGATGTCGGCGTTCGTGCCGTTGTTTCTTGCAGGTTTTGAAAACCTCCCTGTGCAGGGGAGGTCCTGCCGAAATTTTCAATTGAGTCTAATCTTTTTGTATTCCTAGATTACTATATGCAATCTCTAAGTTCCAAAACTGTTTTCCTGGATTACTCACACATGCAATCTCTGCTCCTTTGTGCAGCCTCCGTCCGCGGGTTCCAATCAATTTGGTAGTGCGTCATCGGGTGATCCCACCTTTCCTTCACCACCGTCTCATAGGCTACCTTGATGAGGATTAGTGCTAGGTGATGTGGTTGGACTTTATTGTAATATTTATGGTTTATGGTTCTGACTTGTGCTTGGATTTCATGAACTTGTCGTAATAAACATGTGAATGATGATGAACATGTGACTTGTCGTTGTAATATATTGTGATTTGTGGTTCACAATTATGGTTGTGATATATTGTGAGAAAATGGGTTCTGTGTGATATATATATGTGATGGTTGATATATATATATATATATATATATATATATATATATATATATATATATATATATATATATATATATATATATATATATATATGTATGTATATATATGAAATGCTTGTGTCGATGGAATGCAAAAAAACAAAAACAAAATTTAAATTTCTGCCTCTTTGCCGAGGGCAATGACCAAGGCCCTCGGCAAAGAAGGGTCCTTTGCCGAGGGCCGTCCCATTGCCCTCGGCAAAGATTTTTTAAAAAAATAATAAAATTTCTGCAACATTTCTTTGCCGAGGGCCATGGTTGGAGACCCTCGGCAAAGACTTTTTTTTTAAAAAAAATAAAATTTCTTTGCCGAGGGCCTACGTGGAAGCCCTCGGCAAAGATTTTTCAAAAAAAAAGAATAATTCTTTGCCGAGGGCCCCCGGAGATGGCCCTCGGCAAAGACTCCGTCCCAGGCGCCGGCGCTTTGCCGAGTGCCGCTCCAGCCCTCGGCAAAGGCTTTGCCGAGTGCCTGATAAAGGGCCCTCGGCAAAGACCCTCTTCGCCGACTCAAAATTCCCCGAGAGCTCTTGGCCGAGGGCCGCCCTCGGCAAAGCCTTTGCCGAGGGTTAATGGGCCTTTACCGAGGGCCTCAGGCCCTCGGCAAAGAGGCCGTCTCCAGTAGTGGACGGACTGCCATCGGCCACACCGCCACGCCATCTTCCAGCGCTGCTCGCTGCCCATGCCATTGCTAAAGGGAACGGGTATACTACCGAGCACAAAATAAATCTACCACGTTTAACCAAGATATATTATGCAAGTTGTTGATCATGAACTGTTGCCACTAGATGTGCAGTGCAATAGAAGAAGAGTTGAAGCAAACTGGTCGAACTATTACATGTCGATGTAGTGGAAGTAGATGTACATCGTCCACATGCCCTAATACTAACCGCACATGTACCTTCCTTGATCATCCTTGCATTCATTTCCAATCAATGCAGCAACAACAACAACAGTGACTCTACAGTTCTACATGTGTGGTGATAGAACCTCGAGCGCCCGTGTGCTAGCACCGCACATGCACCTAGGGAGAGAGAAGGTGGCAGCAATTAGGGTATGGGAAGGCCTAACCATATCTAAACCCGTGCCTCGCACCCATATATATAGACCTCGCTAATGAGCATCTAAACTCCTATAGGCCCATTAGTACTCTTGTGGTTCAATATACTATTTGGCCCACGCATGGATCTATTCCATAGCATGTATGATATTGCCTCTTGGCCACATCACCAATAATCTCCCACCTGCACTAGAGCCGATCATCATGTGTATATTTCAACCCATTAAGTCTGTGAGCCATTAGGTTCATGTGTAGACGGCCATGACCAAAAACCATTTTGAGCCATCAATCAATAGCAGTGCCTAGCAGCAAATATTTAATCATGTATACACATAAATATCATATCGGTTCAACCTTGATATACACATGTCTTGATCCTTATGCCGCGTGATATTAGTCAAACTCAAGGTGACATTTATGCAGCCCTAGTGATAGCTCAAAGATTCACTCGATCTTGTAGTGGATTACAACTCATGGCTAACACTTTAGCTAGTCACATCATTAACTCTTTAATCATATTGGCATGGCTATGCACTTTCTTAATCCAACTACATTGAGGGGTCCAGATACATCTCTCCTATTACAAAGGAGGAAAAATTCCATCTTGATCCACTCACATCCCATTCTATGTTTCATAGTGCATCCGATAACTGCTTTTATAACTATCAAGTTATGAAGTAGCATTTTGCAACCCCAAAATGCATCAGTACACTCAGTGAGAAATAATGATGATCTCATATCTAAGGATCCAACTCATATTCCACTCGAGAACGCTTGAAGACACATATTAGCATAACGACCCTAGCGATGTCCAGGAGTGGGTCAATTCAACACCATGATCTCTATCATCTGTGCAAAATATTAATTTGATAACTCTATATCTATGATCCACGAAACATGATCATCAATTAGTACATGTACTAGTCTATAAAATTATTGTTGTCCCATATAATGTGACATAAGAAAGTGATATTATGAATAATAGTATTATAAAAACAAAGAGTTTCATGAACAATTCACATATTTTCTAGTCATTGTAAGAAAATGTACACTGCTAAAGAAAATTGATTATTGTCAGGTCTAAAACCCTTTCACCGGTGTTTTTTCATATCACGGTGAAAGTGGACAGTGATAACAAACTTCATCACTGTCAATTTCAAACTGATGGTGAAAATGATCATCACTGGCCGGCTTCTTAAACGAATCGGTAGTGATAATTAGAACACTACAATCCCTACCTAGTGCTCTGGATCCTGCCCACCACTATCTAGTCTGTGTAGTCCTCAACATCATCCATGTTGTCCCAACTAGTGTTGCGATGGGCTTGTTAGCGGCGACATCCTTGTTAAGAACTTATTCTCGTCCTTTGTCAATCTTGTACTCGCATGGGATCTGCCGAGAAAGGATAGATATATAGGGGTGAGAGTAGATCTTGATGATGGAGAGAGAGAAGAATACCTACCTTGGCCTCTGCTCATCGAATTAGCCTGCCACTTACTTGATTGGAGAGACCTCGACAAATTAGACCACATCTATCGGACCACACTACCCCAGACCAGTGGGAAACCAGGGAGAAGCGCACTGGAGACTGGGACCCACGGCCGCGCACTTGGCCATCAAGGGGAGCACCGGGCCACCACCAAGGGGATGTGGCCATGCGCCCGGCCGCCGCTTGGGGCGCAGCCTGCTGGTGCATGTGGAAGGTAGGGAGGAAGGAGAGAGAGAGGGAGGGAGCCTTTGTGGGAGGAGAGAGAGTAGAATGGGGCTTGCCAGAGTGGGAGTGTGGGACCCCTAATCTGTGCCCTCCCTCTATCAGCCAACCCCGAGGCGCCCAGCGGGAGCATTGGCCCACTTGTCATCCACTCTGAAGAACCACAATACACATGGCAGTTGGGCAGAGAGGCAGACGCAGTGAATTGTTTTGATTTTTCACTGTCGGTCAATCCTGATCAAGTGATGAAAATTAGAAGGATTTTGACCACCAGTTTTTCTCTAGTACCGACAATGAAAATAACTTTCACCTCCTATTTTATTACAAATCGACGATGATATATGCTACCACGCCAATAGTCATTCCGATAAAACTGGCAGTGAAAATGTGTTGGCGAAAACAATTCCTGTGGTAGTGATAATTCAAGGAACCAATAATTCTTTATTCAAAATGCATAAACACAGGATGGCATAGCATCATCTGCCACTCACACTAAAGTCAATCATGTAAGTATCTAATACCCATCACTTGTATGTGCCTCATGATTTAGTCATGGAATCAATAGATAAACAATATTCAAATACATGTGCTCCATGCATATCATCAAATCATTTCTTTGATGATCTCACGAATAAAGTTATAGCGCTGATGTATATGTGTTGAACTTTTTGTGCATCCTAGGATCCTTAGCTTCTGTGATGGCACCACTATTATCACATTAGAGGTCCAAATGACTTGGTGCACTAGGAAACACACTCAATTGAAAAACAATCTTCTTGATCCAAACAACCTCCTTGGCAGCTTCCGAAGTTCTGATATACTCCGCCTTCATCATAGAATTAGCTACCATCTCTCACTTGGAAGGTTTCCTGCTTATCGCTCCTCCAATGAGGAAGAATACAAAACCAGATTGCGACTTGCTATCGTCTCTGTTAGTTTGGAAACTAGCATCCATGTAACCACTTACAAATAGCTCTTCCTCATCTATATATAAACCCAGAGCATATCCTTAGTCCTTCGTAAGTACTTGAGGATATTCTTTAAATCCAACCAGTCAGACTCACCAGAGTTAGATTCGAACCTGCTCTTAATAATTAGAGCCTAAGAAACGTCTGGGTGTATTGTACAAAGCATGGCATACACGATGGATCCGACTATCGAGGCATACAGATTGAACACACTCAACATATCTCACTCATCAGGTATTGAAGGACACTGAGTATCGCTAAGAGTAATGCCATGTGACATTGGCAAGAAACCTTTCGTGGAGTCCTGCATTTTAAACAATTTCAACACCTTGTCAATATGCGTACTTTGGCTCAATCCAATCATCCTTTTCAACCTATGTCTATAGATATTTATGCCCAAAATATAAGCTGCCTCTCCATGATCTTTCATTGAAAAAATATGTCCCAAAGAAAACCTGAGAGCTATTAGTTTTTTGTCAGCTTACCATAAAAGAAATACCGTTAGAGATATCTTTCTGTCGTGAAACTCACAGGAAAATGATTTTCTCTTTCGAGCTATAAATCCTTGACGAGATTTGCCTATAGATTGCACAACAAAATTGATTTCCTTGATTGTTTTTTTGTTTTCCTTGTCGGTTTTTCGGCACATAGGGGTAATGCAGTTTCTAGTAGTGACTCTAAATTTACCATGTGTTTGGTTTGAGGGTTGGACCGGGATATCCCAGGTTCGACCCAGATGGAGATGTGTTTGGTTGAGGATCCGTGTGGGTTTGGGTCAGATCTAGGAGGAAATATACCCTCAAATGCGGGTTGGAATGGTCCCCTCCATTCGAGGGGACGAGCTCGACCCACATGGACGTCGTTCTCCTCCATCTCATAGGGGCGACTAGCCGGCATGGGCGCTCGAGGAGGTGGCGCAGGCGCAGGCAAGCTTGTGGAAGTGGCGGCCGGCCGGAGCAGGGCAGTGCGAGGCGGGGCACGGTGGCCGGATGCACGGAGCGAGCTCGGCCCTCCGGCCATGGCGGCACGAGGCGGGCTCCAGCCCCAGCCATAGCGCGGGGTGAGCTCTGGCCCCCGGGCATGCATGGTGGTGCGGGACGAGATCCGGACCTTGGCGGCGAGAGGCGGTTAGCGATGACGCATGCTCGACTGGCCGGCGGCGCATGCTCGGCTGGATGCGGGGAGCGCCGTGCATGATTGGCTTTGGTTGAGAAGGCCTGAGGAAGAATTTAACGTGGGGAAAATAGAAAATAAAGAGGATGACAGGCGGGGCCCATGAATAGCTACTGTTAACCCACGTGGTCCTAAAACTAAACACATGGTTAGTTCTTTACTTAGCTTGGAGGAGGACCAGCCATCGTGTACTATTGCAAATGCTAACCATGCTTGTCTCAAGTGAACTTTCACAAACTAACATTTTTTGGGTTGCATAAATCCACACTTTGTTTTTGCTAAAGTATTAGGAACCTACACTATTTTCTAATTTCTAAATTCTATATTTGATCTCGGTTACCCGATTTCATTTTGGAGGAATTGGAATCTACTTAATGGATTAGGCTATTTGGTTTGGAATTTAACATTCCACAACTTTACCAAGCTCACAAATAAACATATTTCAAATTCATAGGGTGGGAGATGGAATTTGATTCTATAGATCACCATACTATATTTGTATTCTACAACTTATAGCATGCTCTTCAACTCACTTCTCTACAGTAGAAATACAATATATAAGTATCTCCCTTATATGGCTAACAATAATATTTAAATATATTCTATATACAACCTTATTAGCTAGCTTAATTAATATGTGCCTAAATTATCATTATTAGAATGAATTCAACTCCAAGGATCCAAACGGGGCCTTAGGTAAATGGTACCCAAACCCACATGTCATACAGATGCATCATGGGTGTATGAGTATGCCATGTATGGGCGGCCCACAGGGTATAAGTTATTCAAAGTTGCTACAAGCAATTCAATAGAAAATGAAAGTAAAAACGTAAAGTTCTATGATATTTCGTCTAAAAGAAATGTGCTGGCAATGTGTGAAACGAAAACAAAACAATAATATATACAGTATGCATTAGTGTCACCAACCAGAGAAATCCTGCGGCCGCTATTTTTTTACTGTCGCTGGAGCTTGTTGCGTGTCCAGACCTATAGCCAAAGGCCTCTAGTCTAACTGGTTAAAGCGTTTTGGCGGCACTTCTCAGGTCCTGGGTTCGATTTCCCGTGGAAGCGAATTTCAGGCTGGGGTTAAAAACATCCTCTCGTCCGTCCCACGCCAAAGCACAGGTCTAAGAACCGGTCCGTTCTCGCAGGGCGATGGTGCCGCTGTGTAAGGGTAAGACAGGGGTTCAAAGGTTTTCTGGACAGATCTTTTTTTTAATGCAATACCTCTGGGGTGGTCGTATCCTCGTAGGTTCAGTTTTTTTGTCCAGACCTATATCCAGTACTTATCCAACAAGGTGCCAGGTAGTACTGCCAGCCACTGACG
Source organism: Miscanthus floridulus (assembly GCF_019320115.1). NCBI lineage: Eukaryota > Viridiplantae > Streptophyta > Magnoliopsida > Poales > Poaceae > Miscanthus > Miscanthus floridulus. The sequence continues at coordinate 49,235,218 of NC_089587.1, forward strand.
CGCACATTTCCATCCCATAATGAAAACTAGCCAGAAATGCAGAGCAAGGGGCCCCTTCATCCTTTGACTGCGTGATTCGATCGATTCCAAGCACCATCGTCTGATCCCGTGGCGGCGCTGTGGGAGGCAAACCCTAGATAAACACGCCGCCAGGACGATGATGCCCTTACCCCTAGCTTCTTTGTGCTGTATAAACCCGGCCAACACGCTCTCCTCTCCGTCAGACACAAGTCGCATCTCAAACTCTCAAGAGCATACCACCACCATGGCCGGCGGGAAGAGGAATAGGTTGCAGGGTGCACCCCCAAAATGGGCTATCGTCCGTGGCATGCTCCACATGCGGCTGAAGGACGCCGCCACGGAGCTGAACGTCCCCATCACCTACCTCCGGCGCCTCTGCCGCCAGAACGGCTTCCCTAACTGGCCAGGAAAGAGGGTAAGACTAATACATGCATGATTTTATTCAAGCGAGCAGCACTACTAGAGTTCCTTATATTAGCTTGTGTCTGACTCGCCTTGAGCTTCCTCTTGTTGATTTATGGCGCCACACAGATCCGGTACATGAACGGTATAGGGAGGAACCCGATGCTGGAGGTAGATGCGCCGGAGAGCTCGTCACGGCGGGCTGGGTTAGCTGGTCCTTCCCAGCTGGCCAGGATCGCAGTGACGGCTGGGTTAGCTGGTCCTTCCCAGCTGGCCAAGGTCGCGGAGAACAAGAAGAATGAGGAGGACGACAACATGACTGGGATCCCCGAACCAGTTGCGAATCCTCCTAGAGAAGAACTCGTCACTTTAAACTTGATCGACAAGATTGGATCGTCCTCCAGCAGTGAGCGCAACTAGTTTGTCAAAACATCGTACTGTCATCTGTGCTGCAAAATGCAATACTTGTAGCTAGATGATCACAAGCTTGATCTATCGGTCGACTATGTATTACTGTGATCACACAGTTCGGAAACATCTATTATATTGTTTGTGCTTTGTTGTGAACTGCAGAATGAATGCGTTTTGTTAAGGCACTTGCAAAGTTGCAATTGTTATTACAGGATGAATAAATTCATGCGTGACATTTCCCATGGATGCCTCTAAAACATCTATTGAATGTTGTGTGGTTTGTCAGAATGGCTTTGGTTAAGACACTTGCAATTGTTATTACAGGATAAAACTTGACAGTTCCCATGGATGCCTCTAAACAGGGTTGCACGGGATAGCCACCGCTTTTATATATGACTGGACATGACTTAGTATAACCGTTCTTCATTTATCGATAATTTTGTTACATTACATGAATGGAAAACAAAATATATATATACGGGCTACAGCTCTTGCTATATCCAGTTGTTTATGCTTCCAGCCTAGTTTAATCAGTGTTGCTCATATCCTGCAAAAAGGACACCAAAAGCAAGGGTAAGTATGATGGATCATACTCAGCAAACATGCATATGATAGTAACAAAACATACATATAACTAACGAAGGCAATTGTTATGTGTTTGGACTATGTGGTATTCAGCTACAACAATTTAACTGGCGCCCCTGGCCCAAACGTTGAAATCTCACACTTCTGCACGAAACGATATGCCAAAAAAACGTGCTCTCTAGAGATGAGCAGATCTCTTTGTTCCTCTAGGAAACAAATTAAGCTCTTGACTTATTAGTGCCTGGTCACTCTTATAGATCCATCATCAACCATTATGTTCAGAACAAGATCCATCCCCACTGGAGAATTCATACAGCAATTTAATTTCTGAACTATAAGCTGATATGTTTAATCGCCATGGCAAAACCAGGTTTACCAAATACCAATATACCACACTAGCAGCTTAGGGCATTAGTTAAAGTGCATGAGAAATATAAGCATTGATACGAAACAGTTCAAACATATCAAAACAGTGTGGACCATAGATATGCAAGAAATGTAAGGGCAACACCATGACATGTGAAAAATCTATGGCGTGTAAGCGCAACACAAGTCCACAATTGAGAATGTAAAACACTCTAGAATAATAGCTAGAAGGGCAGCACCACATAATGTAGATAGCTGAAAATAAAATGTTAGCAAAATGATATACTATGTTAATACGGTATATTATGTTAGCAAACGGATCTCGCTGGTGGAGGTGACACAGGGCCTCTTGCTATTGGGCTGACAATGACGATGCCTTTGGAAGGTTGTTTCTTGGAGGCGTTTTGTCGATGCATCTCCTCTCTCGGTGTGGATCTTGCGGGAGAAATCTCTGTCCATGTTGGACAGGCAGCGCGGCGTCCCTACATCGTGTTCCTTCTTGAAGACGTCGTCTCTACAGATCCACATATGGTTTCCACTTTGGTGGCTTCGTTTTAACATCAAAGTTTCTAGTAAATGAGGATGTGAAGGATTACTACTGCACAAGATCAGGATTGACATCAAGAGTTTTCTAAGTAAGCTAGAATGCGAAGGTTGCCGGTGCACAAGATCAAAGCAAGTTTGAAGCAGAGACATAGAAGTTGGAAGCTTAGTCTTTCTAGCTCTCTTAGTCCTTTTGCTCTTTATTTTTTTTGCGTACCTCAGTTTTGAGGTTTTGAGTCTAAAGTCTCATGTAATCTTTGGCTGTGTATATCCACATGTGAGGACGGATTTCTATCCATTATCTAAAAAATATTAATACGGTATATACTGGGTGCCTTATCAATTATTAGTCTATACCTAAGTGTTGACATCCAATTTGTGATCGGAGAGCTAAAAATGGATTAGAAAACACGTGCAAACAAGAAAAAGCAAAAAGAATTGAATTTTTATCAAATCGAACATAATTTGCAACATCCTGGAAAAACTGGCCTACGATAGTTTTTGTTGAGTTTCCACATTGCCCTATATAAACTGGACCAGGCCGATTTTGAAAACTGACCTGAGCCGATTTTGGTAGTCTGGTCTCCAACTCGTGTTTTTTTCCTTTGAAACTCATCTGATCTCGTGGGAAGCATGTAAATTACGTGTTGAAGTTTCCTACTAGGATATGACCATGTCCCTCTATTTATATGAGAGGATCATGGCCGATTGAGAAATCTATCTATCTAATCATAAAAAACATATCTATCTTTACATTTTATCGATCTTTTACCTCAAGCTCTTCTACCCCCTTGTTAGGTGACCTTGCCGATTCTAGGTAACCCCTGTTGTGTGTCTCCCTGATGGGTCTTCCTTGAAGGTGTTCATTGTTTTTCAAGAGAAGAACTAGTGTCAAATTGGTCTCGTTGACCTAGCTACTAAGTCAGCCTCACCATTTACACCTAACTCCGCTGCATATCTAGGCCATGTGCAACCTCTGACGATCTAGCCCCTACCGGTGTATTGGTCACATTCAACATCAACACATACTTGTTGGCGACTCTGCTGGGGAAGAAGCAAACAGATCTACTATTATATGTCTTTAGATCCAAATAAACAATCCCACGAACATCATTAGGCTTTGGTCTGATCAACTTCCTAAGGAGATTCACAAGATGCTAGAGGAGAGGACAAAGGCCCAAGCTGTTGCCGATCTAGAGTATGTCCTTGCATGCTTGGAGGTGGATTGGCGGGGAGTTGTCAAGAAGATCCAAGATATATTAACTTTGATCCTCTTTCTGCTACATCTATATCTGAGGTAAAAACAGAGGTCTGCCTCCCATAAGACATTTTATTACATAGGATGAATGTGCTACAAGCTGATCAAGCCAAGCCTTTTGAGATCCATGTGTGTGGAAGTCTTAGCAAGGACGGTTATAATAAACGGGGGAAAAGAGATATGAAATTCCCATTTTTTCTCAAGATGCATCTATTAGTGTTTTAGGCCCGGTTGCTAGTTTAACCTCAATATGAGGTGTCATTCAACTTCAATTTTATGAAGGGAAAACAAGCTATGCATCGGCTAACCAGCCCAAATTAGCCTATTTATCAACTGAAATAGATAGGGCTAGTTTAGGAGGGTTTGGTGTACTACTTTATCAATGGCCACTTTTCCACAGCCTTCTACTACACGAGGCGATTGCAATTCAACAGCAACCAGTGTTGCCAAGTCCTCCTAAGACACATTTTAGGAGCTAGAAAGCTAATGCATATATAAATACTTCACAAATCACCAATCTGGCCTCATGGGATGAAGCTCTAAGCTGATTTACGAAAAAATTTCATAAATCTCTGGAAGAAAGTCTGGCTGTGCATTTTAAAATATCTGGGAGTTATTCTAAACCATACCTCATATTTTGATTACATGAAAGCTAGTACCATGGAATATACAAGGAGTCGTAACTTTTCATTATCTTTTACTGGTACTGTATTCTTATGGTATTCTTTATTGCAGTCTTGCTCTATTGGTTCTTGGACACAACTAACTAGAAGAAAATTTTTGTGGATATTTTTACAATAGAGCCAGTGAGCTTAAAGTGTCTAATATGATATCGGTCAAGCAACGGTCTAACATGTCTGTCCTTGATATGTTAATGGATTCAGTGATATTAAAACTTGACGTTTTAATTTACAATTTGTGAAAATATTTGTTGATTTTATTTTTGTTGGATTGCACTTTAATATTAAAGAAAAGTTAGGGCACTTGGAGTTTCTTTCTGTTAATCATTTATCAAAAAAAGCTTCGGCGGTTTGTATGGCTAGCACAAGCCAAATTAGTCTCTTCCTTTTCTCTCAAGCAGATTGACAAGAACCGTTAGAGAAGATGAAGTTTGCATTTGATGTATCAAGTGTGAATATGAGGGGACACAAGGAAAAATCACCTGCAAACAAAAGGGATCAAATTTAGACTAAAATTGGGGAAATTTGAGTAGACACAAGAAAAAACCAGCCAAGGCCAGTTTGGAGAGCTGGATGACATAAAAACCAGCCTAGACCAATTTGTGTAGACTCCGCACCGTTTACTGTTTAAACTGGCCTAGGCCACGTTTAGAACCAGCCTGAGCCAGTTTTGAAAGATCCAAGGCCAATTCATGATTTTCTTTTGAAAACTTCCGATCTCATGGGAAACTTGTAGATTCCGTATGAAATTATTTTTCTACTAGGATAAGATCATCCCTCTATTTACATGAGAGGATCACAACCGATCAAGAGATCCATAAATCCAAGCATCAAAAAATCAATCTATCTTACTTTTTTATCTTCTACCTCAAGCTCTTCCAACCCCCTTATTGTCCAGCACTTATCTGGACACCCCGCCGTGGGTCTCCCCAATAGATCTTTCTAGGAGGCGTTCGTGAGTTTTTTGGGCAAAGAACTAGCACCGAATGGGCCTAGCCAACCTACTGATTTGCCTCACAGTTTAGATCTGTCTCCCCTATGTATCTTGGCCATGTGCGGTCCGAACGATCTTGTCTTTATCAGTGTGTTGGCCGGATTTAACATCATCGGGCCTTCACACAACTAACTAGAAATATGAATCTCTGTCTCCAGTTGACTTTATTAATAAGACAAGCATTAATTCGAATAGAAGTGCATGAATATAGGATCAAGAGGGATATAATCATGACAAGAAACATTGAGAAAGTGGAAGTGAGCTACCATATACTCCTACTTGTGGTTTTTGGGCATGGCTAACTCCCAGACGCACGCGCCGCTGCCCCCCCCCCCCCCCCCCCCCCCATCTCGCGTCCTGTGCCTACCTGCCCATGTCTCGCCTATTACATCTGCCCGCAAGCACGTGGGCCCCGCCCGCGCTAGTGGGGACCATCTCCGCCTTCACGCGCCTAACATCGAGGCGAGACAACAGAAAAGGCGAGGAAGGAGAAGCAACACTCGATCTAGTTTTGAAACATCCAAATACAATAATTGCAACATACGTCTAAAAACAATGAAACATTTGAAACATGCATCTGAAACACTTGCAAAAACACCTAAAAACACTTGAAACCATTGTAAACATACACAATATCTAAATAAAACAATGCATCACATGCGTGAAAACATATGCAACAACCAGATAAACACACTTGCAACATACGTCGGAAAAAACAGATGAAACATTCAGAACAGGAGCTTGCAACAAACGTGTACAACTATTACAGCATGTGCAATATCCCGATCTACTTTTGCAACATCCGTATAAAACACTTGCAATATATCTCTGAAACATTTGAAATGCTTGAAACAAACGCTTGTAACATGCAGTTTCAGCACAAACATCTCATTACTGCTTGGGAGGATGGAGGCTCGTCGGTATGTGGAGTTCGTCGGAGGCAGCGGCCTGGCGGTGCTTGTAGGCAGCAGCTCGGCGGTGGTTGCACGATAGGCCAGTGAGGCAGCGGCCGCGCGCCGCACCTGGCAGGGCCAGTAGCCGAGCGCCGCGACTCTCAGGCGGTTGCACGCCTGGCAGGGCCGGCAACCGTGCTGCCGCGACTCGTAGGCAGCCGCGCGTCAAAACCAGGAGAGGGCAGCTACGTGCCACATCTTTTAGGGCTGGCAGTCGAGCGTCGCATGCGGGTGTGGAGCGAGGCGTGCAGGAGTTGATTTTGTTTTCTAGGCGAACGGCGCATGCGGCAGTGAGTGGAGCGAGGCGTTCGGCCTTCCAGATGTAGCATTACCGATAGTGGAAATGCGCTACCATATACTCCTACTTGTGATTCCACTGTTCCTCAAGCAGAGGATCTAGATTCATCGGTGCAGTTTCCATTATGTCATTTTCTTTTTGACACAAAAAGAAGAAGAAAGCAAAAGAAAAAAGAGGAGCCACAATGGGCCTCCGTATGGCCTTAATACTTTTTTACATAGTAGAGTAGCATTGCCCTGCTGACATGTCCAAGGCCCAATTGTCCTAGTCTGCTTCCTCTCAAAACAAATTGGCCTAATCTGTTCGCTCTCCGCCGCCGCCTGCTACGGGTGTCTTTTGAAGCTTCGGTCGCCGAAACCACACCCTGCTTCCTTTCCGGCTGCTTCCTATTTTGAATCTCGCCTTCCCTTTCTCGTCATCAGTGTCTATAGGGCACGCGCTCCGCGCAGCCTTCGCGCCATCCTCCTCGCCATCGCCAGTCGCCACCAACATGTCGACGCCAACGACAGCTTCGACGTGTACTGCGGATACGGAGCAAGGCAAGCATGTCTTTGAGATCTTTGATTACAGCCAGCACAAGGGGATGGGCCACGAGATGCTCATGAGGTCACGAGATTACAGCCAGCACAAGGGATGCACAAGACATAGTTCAGGAAGTTCAACTCTGCTGATAATAGCAGGTTTGCTCCACAGACTGGCATGTTTATGGATCGGAGCACGTTCGAGTCGTCAGCTTACCTTGAGAATGATCGTCTCACCATCGAATGCATTATCAATGTAAAGAAATCACCACGCGTATCTACAACCAGACTCCTGAACAAAATTGAGGTGCCGCCATCCAACATCACGGTGCAACTTGGCAAGCTGTTAGATGCAGAGGAAGGTACAGATGTAACTTTCATTGTTGGCGGAGAGACTTTCGCAGCACACAAGATTATTCTCGCAATGAGGTCACCAGTTTTCAAGGCTCAGCTTTATGGGCCGGTGAGTGAGGCCAAGGCACAGCATGTAACAATCCAAGATATGCATGCTGGTGTGTTTAGTACCCTGCTGGATTTTATCTATGATGATTCTTTGTCTGTGGACTATTATCATGGTGGAGGCAGTAATAACTGTGAAATGATCTGGCATTTAATCGAGGCTGCTGACAGATATGCTGTGGACAGGCTGAGTTTAGTATGTCAAAGCATTCTTTGCGAGAACCTTGACGTGGAAAATGTGTCAACTACGTTGGTTTTAGCCTATCAGCATGGCTGCAACCGGCTTAAGGATGATTGCATTGAATTTATCACCAGTAAAAGTGTGATGGATGCAGTGGTGGCGACCCAAAGTTATAAGAATCTCAAGATAGCCTACCCTTCTGTGCTGTTAGAAGTATTTGAGAAGAAAATGGCGAAGTCCTGCAAAACATAAGCACCATCTGAACCTGTCCATTAGAGTGAGTTCTTGAATTATATAAATAGGATACCATATTTTGCTAGAGCAGCTTATATATTGCTGACAAACACGTGTTGAGGAATCTAAGATTGGGTAGGTTAGTTAGTTCTTATTTATGATAGAAGACACTCATTGTGTTGCAAAATCAGTGCGTCCCATGCTTGGTCTACTAATGTTTTTTATATATAACTTCAGAGCAATTTGCTGGTTTAATTATTTTTCAACTCCGAATGTGTGAATACTTTTAGTGTACATATTATTCTTGCTATGGAACATTCATTGTTTACAAAATTCTTTCTTCTTTTTTTTTTACTTTTTGTAGCAAAACTTGCATTAGTGGATACGCATGCAGACAGGCCATTTTTACATGTAATGTTATGGACTCATCCATTGCACATTATTGTTAAAAATAATAGTAGCATATTGTTGTAGGCTAGCAGTATATATAAACAGGAATATAACTAACACTGTCACCGTGTTATTTTTTTCCTTCATAATGTTTAATTTTAACCATTTATCTTTGCCAATAAACTCATTCCTCCACAGCAGTTGCATAATTTTAGAACGCTCATGTGCTTTGGACATATACTTGCACAATAATTAGGATTTTGTAGATTAATGTTTTAAACTAATGAAACAAACTTCTAATTAAACCAAAGTAAATTATGATTTTTCTAGTGCACTGGAGTCCAACAATAATTATGATTTTGTAGATTAATGTTTTAAATTATTGAAACAAACCTCTAATTAAATAAAAGGGAATTATGGTTTTTCTAGTGCACTGGAGTCCATGCATCCACCAAGAGCTGTGATTTTTGGATGGCATTGACCAGTAGCTAATTCGATCCTACACAATAACAGTATGGGATCTGATCTTTTTATTGAATTCCGTATTCAATTAAAACTAAACTAGTCTTGACTATGATTTTGTTTTTGTTGCCCTGACTTTAGATCAATTTTTGGAAAGTCACTAGTGACTTTCTTTCGCTGTGGACTTTTGTTAGTCTATAGTTAATGATGTTTCAGTTGGGACTGACATTAACATGCATTTTCCACTCAAATAGCATTAGCAGCCATTGGCCATTGGCAACTAATTGGTCTAAATAAAAGTATTAGCAAGAAAAACATTGTCACTCTATATATTTAGGTTTTTACAAGTATAGTGGAAATATATGTTTGAATCTCTATGTCATACGCCTAATGGGGGCTAAAGGCCCATTTGGCCCAGGCGCCAAGGGCAGCAGCAGCGCCGCCTAGGGGGTAGGTGCTCACGGCAAGGGCGGGCTCCCGCCGCTCCACTATCCATACTCGTAGGATCTTCAATAAAGGAAAGAGAATAGGAATATGATTGGTTGAGAGTAGATAGATTGCTAGGGAGGAGTCCATATCTATAAGGACTTCCCTCATTAGATTACTTAGGATATAAGTCTACTCCGGACTATAAATAGAGAGGCTATGTAATCATTGAGATCAAGAAAGAAGTAGCCTAAGGGCTTTCCTATCCCTCTCCCCTCTCTCCTCTCTCTCTCAAGCGCCTCCCTCTCCTCTCTGTCTCTGCGCCACCTCCCTCTCCTCTCTCCCCAAACCCTAGCTGCCACCTCCCCTCCACCATAGCCATTGCCGCCAGCCCTAGCCATAGCCCCCTTCGCCAGGAGGACTCTTACACCTGGTATCTGGAGACCAGACGATCCGATGGCCACCACCACCAAGACCATCGACATTGACGCAGTCTGCAATGACATCCACAAGGTCCTCAATGATTGGCAGAAGAAGTTTGAGGAGTTCTTCGCTAACCGTGAAAATTCTCCTCCAATATCAGACCCACCTCAACTGGAACTCACCACTCTGGTGATCGCTTACCAAGGTGGAGCACCACATACACCACCAACAATCAGCACACTCGACACAGAAATTAGCCCCAAACTTTTTCCTGCAGATGCATCTAAGGGATCTTCGGATGGAACCTCCTTGGCCACTAATCTTGATGAGATGCATCAGTAGCCCATCAACCTAGATGAACGTCTCTAGGCCATCGAGCAAGAACGTCTCCACAGCGACGCCGGTATCAAAGGCGCCCAATCCAGATTGGAACGGAAGGATGCTGTCGACAACCTTCAAGTTGAGACCAAGCGTGTCATGATCTCCGCTAGCAAATCCTTCCTCAACACCAAGATGGAGGAGCCCCACTCATCCGGCACCTCAGAGATAGTCAGAGAGATGTCGAACAACTTGTTCACGGCACCACTAGCACTGCAGCCGCCCTTGCTGCTGTGCCCTGGCACCCCAAGACGGCTCCTAGTCCATCCAATGACCGCTCAGCCAGCCTAGGCAGGCCACCACCTACCCCAACTGACCATCCAGCCGCCAGCGCAGCAGGCGCCCCCCGTCTCCATCTTAGGAAAGCCTGATCACTTCGGCAACGCCACTACAAACAATGCTCCAGTCAACCATCACAACCCGGCTAACAACCCCAACGTACGTTGGCTACATGGATCCATCACCGTGGCTCTCCCGGATGCAACTCCTCTTCAAGCTGCAACGCTTACCTACAGATCAACATGTTCGGTATGTAGCTTTCCACTTGACAGATGCGGTGCAACTATGGTTCCTCCGCTCAACAAGACATGAGCCCATGAACGAGTGGGCGAACTTCACCCAACGCATCGTCCATGACTTTGGCCCGCCCATCGACCGGGAAACGATCGGCGACCTTGCAACCCCCAGGCACACCGGCATCAGACATGACTATGTCAACAACTTCACCACCTACGTACTACACGTTGGCATCACCAACGAGCTTCACCAGGAGCATCAGGAGACTACAGCAGCCGACTCAGCAAGGGACATCCCCAACACCAACAACGACATCGATCCCAACCTCGACCACGCACCATCGTGGGCAAGGGATGCACCGACAGGAAGGGTGGAACACACGTCAGCTCCACTTTCTCTCGTTGCGGCCCTGGCATCTTGTGACTCTCCACCAACACTGCTTACTCCACACGTCAACGACAAGACCAGAGCACCCTCTGGCCTTAACATCACCATCGACGCCTTGCAAGCCATCCCCGACTACGACACCGACCCCGACCACACAGCTGAATGGGAAGTTCATGCCCCATTGGGCAAGATGGAGCATGATTCAGCACCATCTCCTCCTGTAGCGGCTCAGACACCCTACAACACGCCGGCAAAGGCACTCCTCCCGCGGATTGACTACAACACTGGAACAACCACATACTCCGATGACACCACCGACCACGCCATCCTCGCACAGCTTCGCCTAACCGCAACGTATGAACATGAACTCTAGATAATCTCCGCCACCATCGAAGTCTAGGCAGCGGCACTAGTATGGACACTGCACCATAGAATCATCATCTACAACAGTCGCTACTACATACTGGCGACATCGCCTTTGCTGTAGGACCTACTGGAATCTCTAGGGACGACAAGCCCCCATCTTCTAGCAACCGGCCTCCACGCAAGGCATCTGCTCCAACGACTCGGGCATTCCCCCCGAGCATCCTATTGATAGAGGACGAGCCCCAATGCATACTACCATCAGCAGTGGACGTATTCTTCGACAACAATGGTCAACAATTCCTCACCATTGAGGACATCTACATCAGCAGGCTGCATGGCCATGGACACCCGTTCATCTCTCCAGCGGACTACAACACGGCACTGTGCAGGTTCATCATAGGCCAAGTTGATGCTGGCCAGGTATACAATTTTCCATGACCTCCGCGGGTCATGTAGGTGCTACACTTCACCGGAACCCTCCCCGGTGCCACCCTAACTGCAGCACGCCACGCCCGTGAGCCAATGTTGGGCTCCACAACCAATAGCTACTACATCAACGGCTACTTCGACTCCTGCAGCTACTACTTCCAGTTCTCCAACTACAACATCAACAGTACCCCCTTCAATGACACTTTGGGCCACCTCACAGTCCAAATTGCAGACATACCTTGGGGCATCAGGCTACCACCAGAAGGCGTCAACGATTGGACACTGATTCAGCGTGAGGACGCACTGATCGGAGAAGGGAGAGTGATGTCATACGCCTAATGGGGGCTAAAGGCCGATGTAGCCCAGGCACCAAGGGCAGCAGCAGCGCCGCCACGGAGGGCAACAATAGCACTGCCTAGGGGGTAGGCGCACACGGCAAGGGCGGGCTTCCGCCGCTCCACTATCCATACTCATGGGATCTTCAATAAAGGAAAGAGAATAGGAATAGGATCGGTTGAGATTAGATAGATAGTGAGGAGTCCATATCTATAAGGACTTCCTTCATTAGATTACTTAGGATACAAGTCTACTCAGGACTATAAATAGAGAGGCTATGTAATCATTGAGATCAAGAAAAAAGTAGCCTAAGGGCTTTCCTACCCCTCTCCCCTCTCTCCTCTCTCTCCCGCGCCTCCCTCTCCTCTCTGTCTCTGCGCCACCTCCCTCTCCTCTCTCCGCAAACCCTAGCCGCCACCTCCCCTCCACCATAGCCTCTGCTCCCAGCCCTAGCCACAGCCCCCTTCACCAGGAGGACTCTTACACTCTATGCTCGTAGCTTTAGACTTGACATGATTACATGTTTAATTTCATTTGCACTGTACGTATCTATCTTCAGCACTGTCTGCTAAGACAATCCTCACTGTTTATATGTTTCAATCACCTGTAGTTTATTCTTATCTTTTTTTGTTTTCATAAAAGTGATTGATCAAACTTTTATACTGTAGCATTGCCTTTTAACAGAACAGATTGTTGCATTTGCATAACAATTCCTAGACTGTAATTTTTAATGTTTTCATTAGTGTAGATCATAGTAATTTGGTAAAACCGTACAGACATGTTCTTGTTTACAAGGGAATGTTAATATTCATGATTCCTCCTTACATTCTTAGCATATGTAATATGTGTCGTGCCCGAATACGGCTTCTGTTTTGATGCAGTTATCATTTGTTATGGTTAATCAAGGAGAGGGCACTTAGTTCCTAGTTTTGTTAATTGTTGCAATGTTTCACTAGATAGGTTCCGATGAACAAGAAATATACCTAGTCTGCTTCATGTCTTCGAAACAAAAGCATAGGAATGTTAGGAAACCATATTTACTTGTCTGTATCTAATACTTTTGGCACTTGGCGAGTTCATCAACGATGCTAATCGACTGCTACTTCATTCCAGAAGTAGATTACAGTGCATGTAGTCATGCTAAGTGAGCTGTAGTTCCACTGTACTGCACTAGTAGAGAACAGACCTTTCATCCAAGGCTAAAATGGGCTCTAGTCCCGGTAGAGAGACCTTTAGTCCCGGTTGGTGTCTCCAACCAGGACTAAAGGTCCCTGCCCAACGGCTACTGCGCTCGGCACAGTGGCAGATGACCTTTACTACCAGTTGGAGACACCAACCGGGACTAAAGGTCGACCTTTACTCCCGGTTGGAGCCACCAACCGGGACTAAAAGTCCTCCAACCTTTAGTCCCCGTTGGTAACACCAACCCGGATTAAAGGACCCTTTAGTCCCGGTTGGTAACACCAACCGGGACTAAAGGTCCCCCGATGGGTTAGTTCAAAAGGGTAGCATCCCATCCATTGTTAGATGTGTTGTGTAGGTGGGGTGGTAAGCTACGCGCGAGGCAATGCATGAGGTCTTGAGTTCGAATCTCACGGGACGCAGCGGTGGGAGGCATTATTTTTTTTTAAAGCTGGGAGGACCTTTAGTCCCGGTTCCTGACCCGGGACTAAAGGACCCCCCCCCCCCCCCCCTTTAGTCCCGGATGCTTACTCCCGGGTGGGGAACCGGGACTAGAGGGGAACCGGGACTAGAGGGGGTTCCCCACCGGGAGGAAAGCCCGTCTGTGTATTAGTGCTGAGATCAAAGTTTTAAATCTCTGGCTAAGCCTCTTAGCTGCTGACCTCCTCAGCAGCTAAACGTAGCTATAGCCGGAGATAGCTGCAGCTAAGCCATTTAGCTGTTTTTTTACAAAAAAAAAATAGGAAAAAACACACAAGACATTGGCAAAACTTGATAACCATCACTAATTGATTCATAACCAGTTCATAGGAGAGATCCCAGGTAACAAATATTGACATCTTGTTCACATATAGTAAGATCTACAACATACAAGCAAAAAACAGAGAGGAGAATGGTGAGCGCTGACCAGAGAAGAAGCTTGGCAGATCGTTGTGCTATGGCGTTGCCTTTGGTGCTGCTGCTTCAGTGCTTCAACGCTCAGCTGCCTCCACGCCGCAGCATGCTCAGCTGACTCCTTCCGAATCCACTGCCGCCGCCAGTCGATCGCTCCGCTCGAAGCATCAGTCACCGCCAGTCGCCGCCACACCGCCGCCGCCGAAGGGCACAGCTGCCGTCGCCGCTGGTCACACCGCTCGAAGCCGCCGCCGCTGGTCGCCTCCACGACGCCGCAGCCAAAGGGCATGGCCGCCGCCTGCTGGTCACCTCTGCAACGCCGCAGGCGAAGGGCACAGCCGCCGCCTCTTTTTGTGTAGAGCTGGAGAGCGAGCGCTGGATACTGGAGAACAGTGACTGCTGAGATAGGGTTACGTACTGGTGTTGGGCCAGTTGGGCTGGCTTACTTCTTGGGCCAGGCTCTGCGCTTTAGCTGCGGTATCACCGGCTAAATGGCGCTATTAGCGCCTCAGCTTTCTTAGCACAAAAAATTGAATCTCTTAGCTGCTCCCATCCCTAGCAGCTATCTCCGGCTATAGCCGGAGATTTAAAACCTTGACTGAGATGCATCTCTTGATGAATATGTATCAACTACCTTACAGAAAATAAACACACAGTTAATTTACTACTACCTGCCATTCCTTAATAATAAATTAATCGAATGAATTTAATGTTACATTACGTAGAACAAGAAATCATGAATCAAACTACTCGGTGTATCTATTAATGTTGCTACTATAATAATTGTTACACTCAGTAGCTGTTTCTCATTGAATCATATATTTTATATCAGGGATGTTGTCTGTAACCTCTTAGTGATAATTGTTACAGCATATCCTGCTACTGAATTCCTAGTAATGGTCATGAACTGCGATAGTTACATTACTGAGAGCATCACTTGCGTGAACATTAAATTTAGTTTGGTTGTCTATGACAAATACCGAGTAGATTGGAGTAGAAATGGCAGCCTGTCATTTAGTTAACATTAACAAGATAGCCGTATTTTGGCAGCTTTCTGAAGGTAGAAAACCAAGTCTATTATTCAAGGCACATGAACTAAACAGTATGTTTGTCAACGGGCTGCTTAATTCCTATAGCTGAGTGCATGACACCGTCTTGCAAAGCCACATTAGATTGGTGAATATGGCTGCTTGTTCTTTGTGATTTTTCAGATTCTCCAAAGTTTGCATCGGCTTGTTTTTACTTTTGAGTGATTATATTACTTGTGTTCTACAAATATGGAAGTATTTGAAATTTTATTCTGAACATTGTTTGCCCTCTTGAGTAGATTTTTTCTTATTTCAGTCAATATATCTCACTTAAGAAGAATTTTATTCAAGGCATTGTATGCTCTCTATCGTCCAAATATCCTAGATGAATTGAGGCTATGATTGCCGTTTCTGTCTACAGTGATTCTGACGTTCATGATTCGTCGCTCTATATACAATCATTTCCCACGTTGTCATAATACTTTTAGCATGGATTACAGTAGAAGCATGAAAAGGGAAAATTCACATGAGTCTCACTTAAATTTGGTTTCTTACAGCAAGTGCCAAGTAGAGCAATGGTGTTTTGAGCTTCCGCTAGCATTGTGCACTTCCTCTGTCATTACTTTTGAGAACAATGCAAGTTTTAACTGCTTTCGAAGATTGTTACCTGATCGATGGAGCCCATTCAAGATCACTTGACTATCTCTAATCAGCTTCATGTCAGCAGCATATTTTGTCAGCCAAGTCTCATGGTTTGAGCAGTTTGTGCTAAAGACAAAATTCCAGACTGAAACAGTAGGTCCATGCATCATTCTATATACAATTATTTCCCACGTTGTCATAGTACTTTTAGCATGGATTACAGTAGAAGCATGAAAAGGTAAAATTCACATGAGCTTCTACTTAAATTTGTTTTCTTACAGCAAGTGCCAAGTAGAGCAATGGTGTTTTGACCTTGCGCTTGCATTGTGCACCTCCTATGTCATTACTTTTGAGAATATTGCAAGTTTTAACCGCTTGGAAGATTGTTACCTGATCGATGGAGCTCATTGAGACTACCTCTAATCAGCTACATGTCAGCAGCATTTTTTTTTTCAATAACGCAGGAGAGCTGCCCTTCTTTGTATTAGAGAGAAAGAAAAGGCCCCCATGCATCACACACATCTCATACGTACGGGGACCAAATATGAGAGGTGGTTAAAATAAATTATCTGTCAGCAGCATATTTGTCTGTCAAGTATAATGGATCGAGCAGTTTGTGCAAAACACGAAATTCCATACTGAAAGAGTAGGTCCATGCATCCTCTCCCAGCATGGCCTACATTTCCAGAAAACTTAGCATATAAGCTAGGTATAAGAGCGGAATCAACGGTCTGCAATCTTACAATAGTGAGATGCAGCAGAAAATATCATCTGAGAAAATGTCTAGTCTTTCGAAACCATTTGTAGTATTCTCTCTGTCACACATAAGTTATGTTTTGAAATTGTCGGAAGATTCCAAACTTTGGCTGCTACTTTTTGTTCCAACTATCTAAAATATAAAAAGATGGATATATTTATAAACTATTTTTCAGAACAAATATACTCGTATCACTTCCGAACATTCAAAATCAACAGACAAAAATGTACCTTATAGTAAAAAAAAACTTAAAATTTGGAACACGGACGGACAACCTTAAAGTGTTATTTATTTGTGACCAGAAAGAGGATGCAAATGTTGTTGAAGTATTGATAAGAGTCTAGTCGTGTCCCAAGTTGTTCTCCAAACCAATCACAATCTAAATTTCATCTCATCAACTGATGCGATGAATAACACCAGGTAAACATCTAAGTATAAATGTTATAACTTATAAGAAAATCATATAGCTTGGAGAATTGTTCTTATAGTTAATGATGTATATGTACCGGGTGGTGTGGATTTGCTTTAATTTATAGTGGTACTTAGAACAATCCCAACCCAAAAGATAGAATTATTTTTATAGCCATTAATAAGGTGCCAACTATGTAAAATAATGATCTGGTAGTGTAATTCAGGAACAGAGAAAAAAAATAGTTTCTTATAAAAAATATTATGTCTACTCGAAAACCAAGATAGAAAGAAATGTGATATGTGAACGATAGAAGAGAGATGTTGCTTTATTTTGGGATAGAGGGCAAGTATTGACATTTCGTTCACCCATCTATAAAATAAACTAGTATAATGTACCCATAAGAATCATGGATTTTCTGTATTTGTTTTAGGGAGAAGTTCATTTTTTTGCCATCTAACCATTGTTGAGTTTGTTTTTTGTAGTCTTGCAACTTTAAAACCAGAAGTCTTTGACCACTGTATTATTTAATACTGGACAAATTTGGCCATGTAACTAATTACAAAAGTGGTTTTGTATTTTTTTAGATTATAAAACCTAGTATATTTTCTGAAAATTTATAACTAAGTCATTTCAAAACAAAAAAAATACAAAAGTAATACCAAATTTTTTCTAAGAATATAGTTTATGTATTGGTACTCTATTTGGAGTATTCATATGTTATTTGTTCACTTAGTGTTTTATTACTCGTAATGAAGTTTGTTACTCCCTCCGTTATAAATTATAAGTCGCTTTGATTTTTTTGGTTCATTCATTTTGCTATGCATCTAGATATAATAATATATCTAGATACATAGCAAAATGGATGAACCAAAAAAGTCAAAGCGACTTATAATTTGGAACGGAGGGAGCACTTAGTTAAATCATCATTTTACACTATATTATACCTGATATTGACCAAGAGAATCCATTGTAGACTATGGGGTAGTTTTGGTACAGGTCTCCTTCCTAATTCTTGAGTTTTACTTACTGTTCTCTAATGAAGTGATTCTGGTGAAGAAGCAAGTGAGAAGTATATAATTTTGGCGTGATTCTAGTGGTGATTGAATGAGGAGTAGTGGGGAATGATTTTTTTAGCTTCTATCTTGTAGCGTAAATGGAAAAGTGATCCTTATCACCTCCCGCAAGAACCCAATTGCATTTTAACTATTTGGTTGGCTCTATAAAGTAAACATAACATCTGCACCTACTATAGCAATGCTACCCATCTAAAAATAATTTGATCAATTTAACAACAGCATATTTTGTACTCTAATTTGAGCATTGGTTCTCTTGGTTGATCTCTCAGTTTAATATATCATAAAATGTTAATCTAAATAAATAACGAGTATGACTACGAGCAACAAAACACTAGGAATAACTACAAACAAGATACAAATAACTCAAAATAGATGACCAATAGAAAGGTTATACTTTTAGAAAACATTTATTTTTTATTAAAATGAATTAGTTTATGAAAATTAACCACCTTTGAGAATAGCTAGATACCAAATTTGGCCCATATTGATGGTGGCTAAAGATTTTAGATTTTAGGCATAAACCAAACTCTGGACAATAGTTGAATGTCCAAAAATATATTTGTTTCTATTAAGTTCCTTTTTTTGGTGGACGGAGAAGATACAGAGAAAGATGGGGTGTGTGGTGTTGGCTCCGAAAGTGGGCCAGCAATAATGGGTCTGCGTATGGGCCGAATTTGTTACTCCTACCGCCAAAGATTCGTTGCACTCACGTATCGAGGGTTTCCTGGGCGCCGCCGGTTTCGCCGCCGCCGGCTTCTCCAGCAATCTTCAGAAGGTTGGTTCACCACTGCCACGATCTCTTCGCTGCCGTATGCATTCCCTTCCGAATTAACGGCCCCTTTTATTTGTTCCCTTCTCTCTTTTTCTTATCGGAAGTGCAGGGAAGGCGTCGCGGCGATTCATTCCGCTCCGTCCTTGCTGCTCATCGCCGTCGCAGTAGTTCGACACCTATCCACTAATCCACATGACGATGCCGACGGCAGTTTCTACGTGCACAGCGAAGACAGAGCAATGCATGCTTGTCTTTGAGATCTTTGATTACAGCCAGCACAGGGGTATGGGGATCGGTGAGTTTATCAGATCCGGCACCTTCTCCGTCGGTGGCTACGACTGGGCCATTCGCTTCTATCCCGACGACAGGGACCAACAGAATTACTCGGGTTACATCTCAGTTTATCTCGAGCTCTTGAGCAGCGACACCAAGGTGCGGGGCAGCTGTGACTTGAGGCTGGTCGACCAAACCACCGGGTTGTCCACGTCAGTGCACAAGACTGAGCTGAGGTTGTTCAGGTCTTGTGATTCTAGTAGATTTGCTGCTGCAAAGACTGTCATGAATCGGAGCCAGTTCGAGGCATCATCCTACCTTAAGGATGATCACCTCACCATCCAATGCATCACAACTGTAAAACAACCACAGGTGTCTGGACCTGAATTACTGAACGAGACTGAGGTCCCGCCATCCAACATCGCTGTGCTTCTTGGCAAATTGTTGGATACAGGCGAAGGAGTAGATGTCACTTTCAGTGTTGGAGGAGAGACTTTCACAGCACACAAGATAGTTCTCGCTATGCGGTCTCCAGTTCTTAAAGCAGAGCTGTTTGGGCAAATGAAGGAGGCGAAGGAACAGCTTGTGACCATACAAGACATGCAGCCTGATGTGTTTAGGGCCCTACTGCATTTCATCTATACCGATTCCTTGCCTGATATGGATGATCAAGATGGAGAAGGTAACAGAGAAATGATACAGCATTTGCTTGTGGCTGCTGATAGATATGCTGTGGACAGGATGAAGTTGGTATGTGCAAGCATCCTTTGCAAGAATCTTGATGTCAAGACCGTGTCTACTACTTTGGCTTTGGCTTACCAGCATAACTGTGACAGGCTTAAAGATGTTTGCCTAGAGTTCATCACCAGTTCATCAGACGTGATGGATTCAGTGGTGGCAACTCAAGGTTATCAGAATCTTAAGGCAACTTGCCCTTCTGCACTAGTAGATGCATTTGAGAAGTCATCAAAGAGGTTCCGAAAAACATAATTAAGGTTGTTGTTTGAAGCTGTTCATCGGAGCAAGTTCTCAAGTTACACAAATTTTCTAAAGATTTTGCTCTAGCAGCTCCATATATCGTTTAGCAGCAGCAGCAGCAGCGTAGTGTTAGATGAATCCTAAAATGATTTGGCTAAATATTTCTTTTCAGCAAAGAGAACTGTCGTTGTTTTGCTATGTCTGTCCATCCTGTCATCAATCTAGTAATGTTCAGTTGCACATTTAAATTTCCCTATCAATTTGCTGGCTTTATCTATTGAATGAACAGCTAAATGTGTGAATTGTCCACTTTTCTGAATTCTTGGTAGTACTCCCTCTATATAATTTATCATTTTTTTTATCACGTATAGAATTTCTTTTTTTTTCTTTTGTTCACTTTTTCTTTAAATAATAGAGATGCTACATGATGTGTAATTCTGTAATGCACTGTCCATTATTGACAAAGGCTACCGTCATAAATTGGAAGACTTTGAAAAGACGGAAAGAGGTTTGGCGTGCATATTAATATAAAGTATTTTTCGATTTTAGTAATTATTTTTTTTTTTACCGTTTATTTTTCCCAATAACAGTCTACGATTTGCAATTGATTATATAACTAAGATTCTCATGTGTTTATATTTGCATCTATATTTAAATAGTAAGTATTTTTTTTCTCAATTCATAAGCGTAACAAATCAAACTTTTAAAGGGACATTATGGGAAATTAGTATGTTTAGTTGATTAGGCACCAGAGTCACTGCAGTAGTTGGTTTTTCAATGGCTTTTTTTTAACCAATAGTTGATTCAAGCCTGATAAGATAATGTTGAAGCTGAATTTTCTTAGTTTATTGAATTCAGTACTCAATGCAAAATTAAATTAGGGTTCACTCAGTTTTATTGCACTGATCTCAAATGAATTTTAGAAAGTTGTACTAGGTTTGTACCTGTGTGTTGGTATGGGAACAAAAAAAATTAAGGCAATAGAGGAAAATCGAGGACATATTTGTCTGTAGAAAAGAAAATTCCATATTTTCTTTTATGCTTTATTGTCTTCGAACTACAGATCTGCAACAATGGTTTTGAATGGTCTGCATTCATTGATTTTACTTCATTGGCGACGGATGAGGAAAGAAAAAAGGAATTTGTAAGCCAGGATGGAAAATGGTTGATGTCACACTTCGTTATGCCATACTTTGACATATATTTGTAATTTTGTATCATCAGTAGCAAGTAAGCTTTCTTCTATATATGGTCGAGTGGAAATAATCAATGTCAGAGCTCTAAGGTATGTTTGGTTGACCTGTATAATATGTGGAAAAGCTATTGTGAGCTGTGAAAAATCTGCTATGAGTTGTGAGCTGTAAAAAAAGCTGTTTGTGAGCTATGTGCTATGAAAAAATATAAGTTGTTTGGTTAAAACAACGATAATGATTCTATGAGGACGTCCATCCCCAAACTTGCGCCCGGACATGGCCCATGACCCCCCACTCCCATCCCGCGACCGCCCCGCTCCCCCGTGCCCCCCCCCCCCCCACTCCCATCCCGCGATCGCCCCGCTCTGCCCACCCGCTCGCTGTCGCCCACACCGCGCCATGCTCCGAGCTTGCTAGCGCCCTGGGACGGACCCCACGCCCGCGCCCAGCTCGTGCCACCCCGCCCCCACGTGTTCCCTCCCTCCCCCTCTGCGACCCCATGCTCCCCAGCGACCCGCCTTCCGCTCCTCCCACCGGAGACGAGGACGGCGGTGGTAGCTCCGACGACGTAGGTCGTTCCTCCTTTTGGATCTAAGCCCTCCTCCTCCTCTAGATCTGAGGGACGCGACGACGGCTACGGTTCCGGCAACCTCTGTGGTCCTATTCCCTCCTCCCTCCGGTGAGCTCAAAGGTGATGGGACAGGGGGCTGGAGCAGCCTGCACCTCGAACCCATCCCCTTGTTGTTTTGCACGCTTTTTTTGTTGTTTCTCTGTGTTGCAAGGGGGTGTAGGGGACCGTGACGCCTAAGAGGGGGTGAATTAGGCAACTTAAAATTCCACTTCTAAACTATGGCCTCTTTTTCCAACCTTAGCAAAACCTATGCAAAAGATAAACTATCTAAATGTGCAACTACGATTTTGCTAGTGTTTTGCTATCTCTACCGCAAAAGGAGTAATGTAAGCAACGTAAATGCGGAAGCTAAAGAGCAAGGTAGAGATATGCAAACTCCCGTCGACGATTCCGGTATTTTTACCGAGGTATCGAGAAGTGTGCAAGCTTCCCCCTAGTCCTCGTTGGAGCCCCTCGCAAGGGCCAAGCTTCCGATCGAGTAACTCCGTGGATAGCCCCAGGCCTTCCCCACCCGCAAGTGGTCTTCGGTGTGCCTTCTGGCAAGCCTCTCCTGGACCGCTCCCCGCCGTCTTCACTATCAAGCTTCCGACCAAAACACCGCAGGCCTTGTTCCCTCCGATACATGGTGGCGGCCACACCACAAACACGGTTGGTGTGATCTCACAAGACTACAAGCCCCTCCGATATAGATCAATGGTGCGCGCAAGCACCGGGTAGTAAGAGGTATGCAAACCTCACTAAACACTAGGCCTAAACCTAGAGCAAGCGGATAAGCGGTGGTCTAATCAACCTAAGCACTTCGCAAAGCACCTACGCTAATCACCTAATGAAACACTAAGCACTATGCAAGTGGAGATCACTAAAATGGTGTATCAACACCCTAGATATGTTTCCTCAGCTCCACTCCTATCAAATGGCCAGTTGGGGGTCTATTTATAAGCCCCATTAAGAAAGTAGCCGTTGGGGACGAAATCCCGCTTTTCTTCTACTGACCGGACGCGTCGGGTCGTCCTGACCGTTAGAGCCACGATCAACTGATCGGACGCTGATGGCATCCGGTCACATGCCACCGGACATGTCCGGTCGTAATTTTGTCGCTCTGGATCCTTTCTATACTCGATCGGACGCTGTAGTCCCATGTCCGGTCAATTTGCCGCCAGCGTCCGATCAATGTTGAATGTGTTTCCAGGATGATAAGCAGTGCCATCGGTGTGTCCGGTCACTTTACTATTCAGCATCCGATCACTGCTGCTGATGCCTAATGTTGTTGAGTCTCTTGATCGAAGCGTCCGGTTGCTATGCCACCAGCGTCTGGTCAGTGCATCCGGTCACTTCTGTGAGTTTGTTTCTTCGCGATCTTGGACTTTGCTTGATATCTTGGGTCTTCTCTTATGCTTCTAGGGTCTTACTTAAGGTGTTGATCATCGGATCATCACGTCGCCTTCGTTCAAGTTACGTCTTGGACCCTATTGGACTACAAAACAATCAATTGCAAATTCATTAGTCCAATTTGGTTATGTTGGTCGTCAAACACCAATATCCAAAGTAAATGGGCCTAGGGTCTATTTTCCTTACAATCTCTACCTTTTTGGTGATTGATGACAACACGACCAAAGTAAGCAAATAATAAAATTTTGGAATTAAAAAACTATCTACTTGCTAGGATGCAATGCAAAGGGCAAGGTTATATGATGCTAAAAGGTACCACTTGTAAGACTAAAAGATACTAATTGAAGATACCAATTGTAAAACTAAAAAGTACCACATGTAAACATCTTTTGAAACTTATCTTTCCCTTGCAAATGTCCCTATGTGGTATTATGGATTTAAGCCTTGCTTTTGGTCCTACAAATTCTCCCCATTATATAGACTAATCCATAATTCACTATCCTCCCTTTCTCATACCATTACCACTTGTAGATCATTACCACTTGTAAATTATTATGATCTTGCTTTTGGTCCTACAAATTAATGCTTGCTTTTGGTCCTCTAAATTCTCCTCCTTTGGAACCAAACACCGAAAAGGAAAACATTAGTAGCACAAGTGTCGGTGTTTCGAACAAACACCAACTAGTAAATTTATATTATTGCGTGTTAGTCTCAGATGGTGTACTAAAGGACACAAGGTTTATACTAGTTTGGGCAGAATGTCCCTACGTCCAGTTTGCTACTGCTCGTGTTATTAATACCAAAAAAGGTTTGTAGTAGAGGGTATAAATGGTCGAGAGAGGGACAGGTCCCAAGTCTCTGGTGGAAAGGTCGAAAGGATGCCAAGAGCTCAGTTGTTGCTTGGTTGTGTGTTATGTATGGAATTGATCCCTCCCCGTAGTGGGGTGCCCTGCCCTCTCTTTTATAGACCAAGGGGGGAGCAGGGGTTACAGATGGGAGAAAGAGGAAAAAACTAAAGGTAGAGAAGGTCCTTCGAAGGTGTCGGGTCTTCCTTTTCCCTCGAGCCTGTCCTACTGTCATGGCAGACCACGCTAGGGATAGCATGTTTCGCTGATCCTGATAGGGTCAGGCTCTGGCTTCATTTCAATGAGTGGTCATGTCCCATCCTCCCCCGGTAGATGGTGCGGTGTGTCAGGGCACCGAGCCATGACTCTGTAGGGAGTAGATGGGGAAATGACTATACGTTTGTTGCTATAGATGATGTGAGTTCTTCCTTGGATTGTAGTGGTTATCGTATGCCTGTGTTAGTATCCACGCCCGAGGGATGATGGCGGCACCTACAACACTGTAGGACAAAAGTTAGCGCCTACAACACTGTCTGGCTCTGTCAGGTCAGAAAGGGCTTAAAGCGCCCGTCCTATCGTATCCTGATGGTACCTTCCTGCAAGCGCGCAGGGCATGGTCCTCAGTACTGCGGTTGACCTGAGTGTCCTGTCTTACCTCCTGCTCATCATCATGAAGGAGCAGGGTGCAATCATCGGGCGAGGCGTTGCCTGCCCTCAGCCGTCGGGCGAGGTGGAGCCAGCCCTCAGCCGTTGGGTGAGGCGGAGCCTGCCCTCAGACGTTGGGCGAGATGGAGCCAGCCCTCAGACATTGGGCGAGGCGGAGCCTGCCCTCAGCCATCGGGCGGGGCAAAGCCCACCCTCGGACATCGAGCAAGGCGGAGCCCACCCTCAGACATCGAGCAGGGTGGAGCCAGCCCTCAGACATTGGGCGGGGCAGAGCCAGCCCTCAGACGTTGGGTGAGGCAGAGCCAGCCCTCAGCCGTCGGGTAAGGCGGAGCCAGCCCTCAAGCCGTCGGGCGAGGCGGAGTCTAGCCCTCGGGGGTCAGGCAAGGCGGAACCAATCTTCCATCGTTTGGGCACACTACAAGACATGTGTGGCTTTTTGACATTCTATTTATGTCAAAATATATAGAATTAATGTCACAACTTAAGATTTATGACCTCCAGTTGATGAAAATTCGAACGTCAAAAAACCAGGGTCACAAATTGATTATGTGACGTTTGTAAATTTAATGTCACAAGGTTATGACATTGGATTTTAGTGTCATATAGGTTTATGACTTTGGTTTGTTGTCACAAAATCTTTGGCCTTGCCACATGGGCAAATGCCGCGTAGGATCAAAAGCTGATATGGCAAGGGAAAAATGTCACAAAATGAATTTTGGCCTGCTAAAGCCCACATAGCAAGCAGCCTCTTCATGGACCACAAGCTTGTTTTGACTGATATTGCCTGGCCCATTATTTTATTTTTGTTTTTTGGCCCATTTTTTCAGCCCACACAATTTTAGCCCGTCCAATTTTTTTAGCTTGTATATTTCAGCCCATACATTTATTCAAATGAAATACATATATATTACATCCATCCACATATACATTACATCCATCAGATTTTTAAATGAAATACATATACATTACATCCATCAGATTCAAACGAATCAACATCACCACATATGATTGCAATATCACAAGCATTCCACAAGTCTTAAAATGCAATACATATACCTTACATCCATCCACCAATTCAACATACATCCAGTCTCAAATTTTAACTTGCTGCTACAGCAACCGCAGCATAAAAACAGCAGCAAGACACCAACAGCACAGCGAACACAAGCACAGAATTATCCTGCTACTACTGTTGTAAGTTCAGTAATCATTACAGCAGCCGCAGCACAAAAACAGTAGCATGACACCAGCAACACAGTGGACACAAGAACAAAATTATCCTGCTGCTATTGTTGTAAGTTCAGTAATCACCAAAATAGCATCCTTAGCCTCATAGATACATATGTCACCAAAATATGAGCCTAATTGAGTTGGAGAGCTTACAGCTGAGCATCAGGTGATGCAAACTTGTTGCCAAACAAGGTATGAAGGAAACCTTGGATTTCAAGGCCTTGCTGCTTCAGCTTCTCAGTTTCATCTTTGTTCTTCCTTGCTGCTGCTTCATTCTTCCTTGCTGTCTCTTTCTAATCCTCTAATTACTTCTGCACATCAGCCAGCTATGATCGCAGTCCTGCTGATCCCATCTTCTCAGCTTGCAATTCACTCTCAAGCTCATTTACGCGATCATTCATTGCAACAACTTTGGCATTTCTCTTTATCGCTACGGACTGCATGCCAGCACTGCGAAGAAAAGTTGATTTTGGCACAACATGAGCTATAGATTAAATAGGAGTCTTCGGATCTTGCCCTTCTTCTGTTGATTGAGCAACATAGGCCTCCATTTGAGCCTAGCAACAATAACACCAAAAAAGTCAGATTTTAGTGCTAGTTATGTATGTCTAGAACTGATGTCTATATGAAAAGCAACATAGTGGAAGAAATGGAATGATGTCTATAGAATGGAACCTTCTATGCTAATTATCTATGTCTAGAACATATATATGTAATGATGTCTATATGAAATAAAGATCTATGCAAACATTTTTATTTTGTACTAATCTGTTGTGTTGTTCATCATAGTAAGAAATAGGGAAAGGTACTCACAATGGCATCCTTCGCTTGCTCATTAAAACCTGACTTGCTGCTGCAGTGGGTGTCCTTAAAAATATCAATTGCAGTTGGTGGCGCATCCTTAAATTTGGTTTGCTTCTAAAATTACATACAAATAGAAAAGTAAATAACTGAAAGCATGTGAAGAGTTATTTGTAGCAGCAGCAGCATAGTAGCAGCAACATAGCTTTGAGATTAGTACAAAAGAACAACAGACAATAGCATTGAGCAACATACAGCAGATCAGTAAATAACAGTAGACATACAGTAGACAGTAGCATTGAGCAACATACAGCAGATCAGTAAATAACAAAAAAGTAAATTACATACATTAGACAGTATTTTCCATGCAACAATCACCATTTTTGGACACATACAACCTCTAGTATTAACTAAAAATCACAAATGTTTGTAAAGATGCAGTGATTTATTTTACCATGACATAGCATTGAGCAACATAGCTCTGAGATCCTGTCATCTGGTGGTACTGAACTAGCTCACGGCAATCTTTGTTTTTTAGACATTTTTCCTATACAAAGAAAACATTAGTAGACAGACAATCCATATATTCTGTAAGGCAACAATTTTAATAGATATTAAGGAAGGGTACCTTGTGCTTTGGGTTAGACCACATGTCCACGAGTTGTTTCCACTGCATGTCAGTCATAGTGGACAATGGTGAAGTTGTTCTCACTGCATTTGCTGGTATGCCATTGAAGTATTGCTTCTTCAACTTGTATCTCATCTGCCACTGTCCTTTTTTGAGCAAATCAAAAAATGCATCTTTCACCGGCGCAACATCTTTGTTAATGGTGAATTGACTCTGGACAAGAGCATGCACATATTGTTAAACATCATTCAAATGATGTTCTAGGAGTGTGCGGCAGTGGCAGCGGCAGCGGTAGCAATAGCAAGCAGTATAAACAAGTGTCAACTCTAGATTATGCAGCACTATATTATAGAATAATTTGAATATAGAGATAGACAAAGTGTATGATCAGCAAGAAAAAATACACAAATTGAACCAAGATCACTAAAAGAAATGACAAAGGACGAACACCAATTGAATTTCTGAAAATGCAAGAAGCCACATATCTATTTAGTAATTCATAAACCATAGAAAATATGTTCCTAGCAGCCACACATTTTTCTAGCTGCAGCAGCAAAGCAGCTCCAGAAACTCTCTAACCAAAGATTTATAACACTGATTGATTGAATGGACCCTTTATAAGCACTGTTTGTTCTAAAAATGCAAGCAAACACATACAGTTATTTTGTGCACAGACTATTATGCTCTTTTGTGAATTTATAAGCACTGATGTTGCAACTAAGACTCAGATTCAGACTAAAACTATGGTACTAGAAATGTAGAAAATACTAAAGCTTACACCGCTTATTGTATAGTTGTAATCCATAAACCACAGAAAAAATAGGTATCTATTTAGTAGCCAGGTTACTTACACTAAGTTTATCATTGTAGTTTTTAACAAGAGGTTTGGCAGCGTCCTCCTTATAATGCTTCCAGTGAGTGAAGATTGGGACATGGTCCCATAGAATAATACCAGCCTCTGATGCTAGTTTTGTAGCTTGCAAAGGCTCCTCTGGCCGTAACTTTCCTTCAGAGATGTTCACTGGGATCTTGTCTCTTAACCCTCTTGAAATCGTATCCAAATCTCTGCCTAGGTGTCTTTTGGTGATACATCGACCTATCATGGAATTTGGAAAACAATTAGAGGAAATCATAGACCCATTAATGCAAATAAATAAATCATTAATAGTGGAGAGAGGGTACAATCACTTGCCTTCGGTAGAAGGCTCATTCTGGTTGTTGGACTGGGTATTATCATTGGCAGCCATCAGTGCATCTTCTGTGGAACCAACTTGTGGGCTGCTGTTAGAACTTCATTAGCCGAGGCCAATTCCCTTGTCTTCTGCCTAGTAATTCTTGCTGGTTCATCTTGCCCCCGAAGTGCCACTGCCATCGCTCTCTTTGATGTTCTTGCCAAACTCTTCCTAACTTCAGGTTCCAAGTCTTGCATGGCCACCTACATGATACAACAAATTACAACAGAATGAATAATTCTACATATTTAACACAAATGACTGAGCTTTGCTCATGTACTGCATATTTAACATAAATGTTGGGTTGTCATCATGTACTGCATATTTAACATAAATGTTGGGTTGTCATCAAGGTACCTTATCAAATACTCCTTGTTCAACGTCTTCACCGGCTTAGGTTGATAAATGAGCCAGTGTCTTCACGAGTAGCATTAGTGGCCATTGGTCTTGATTGTTTTAGAATATTCGCTGCCTCTTGTATTCCAAGACTGTGGAACACCCGACTGTTCTGCATCACTTGTTCCATCTTCTACATCTCATATTCAGTTAGTGGAGCCTCTGTACTTGCACGAGAAAAAGAAATCACAGTAAATTAAGCATGTGAGAACAAAACCTACAGAGTAATGTACCATTAAGAATTAGTACTGAAGTTTGACAGTGAAATATGGAGCCAACTACACAGCCTTGTCACTTCCTGAAATAGATTTTGTGCTAATTCTAAAAAAAGTACATACAACTATTTGCATGTTTAACAACATCTCTAGTAGCCTAGTCAGTCAATGAAAAAAAAGAGTATCTCCCCTCAAAAAGGTTCGCTTTACTGAAGGTAGCATAGAACTATTTTTAGCCATGCTAATTATGAAAAGCCATGACAGAGCATATAACTAGTTAGCTTAATCAGAAAGGGAACCAACTATCTCCAAATTCCTCGCCATGACGGAGCATATAACCCCCAGCTGCTATGCTATGCCTCGCCGCCTAGCATCCCTGTAGCCACACCGGGCGCCAACGCTGGCTCCTCAGGCTGTAGGGCAAGTCTCCCCTTGCAAATCCCTAGATTTAGGACTGGAGCCTCGGCCGCAGTTCCCCACCATATGGATTGCAAAGTAAGAGGGGGAAATCCACAAGTTACCTTCTGGTTCAAGTCTGGTTGAGGGCCGGGTCTTTGGTTTCTGACTAGGAGCCATCTTTGCGAGTCTAGGAAGCCAAGAGCGGAGCGTGGAGGACAACATCGGGGGTGCAGGGCCTCTTCGGTGGCTGAGGGCAGTGGAGGGCGGCGGACCCTCTTTGGCAGCTGAGGGTAGCAGGGGCAACGAAGTGGCGGCTGCTGAGAGGAGTAAATTGGATTGACTAGGTTTTAGGGGAGCGGTGAGCTGAATAGGTCACGGTCAGGGGTAATTTTACTGTACTACCCTTGTGCAAAGGAGACCTATTGTAGTATATGTCTGGATAGAAATGACATTTTGACTCCAAAATTTTTGGTGTGGCGCGGAGACATCGCGCCACTGCACGGCTACGCTAGGCATCCAAATTTTGGTGCACGCGCTACTTTCTTTATATTGTTTTCTTCTTATTATTACAA
The DNA here is from genome assembly GCF_019320115.1 of Miscanthus floridulus. Classification (NCBI taxonomy): domain Eukaryota; kingdom Viridiplantae; phylum Streptophyta; class Magnoliopsida; order Poales; family Poaceae; genus Miscanthus; species Miscanthus floridulus. Next base: position 49,265,448 of record NC_089587.1, read on the forward strand.
CTAATAAATAATGGTACAAGGATAATAGAAATATGGTGCACGCCCTGGTTTTTCCTCTTCATGATTACATCTTGATGTTTAGTTTTAAACTATAAATTTCAAAACATGTTTTCATTGTATGATGTGTTTTCATTGTACAACTGATAGGAATAAAAGCATGTAAGTGATAGAACAAAAATCATTGTGCCTAATAAAAGTCATGTTAGGAACAAAAACATGATTAGTTGTTTTCCAAATGATTGTGTAATCAATTGTGTATACTACATTTTTTTACTAGAAACTATTCGTAAAGTCCAGGGAGAGAAAATGGTCCCGTTCGCTTCGCTGAAAAAACAAGTCAAAACACTGTTCTGACTGATTTGTTGGGAGAGAAATACTGTTCCGACTGAAAAAACAAGCTAAAAAGTATGGATTGTAAGAGAAGCGAACAGGGCCAATTAGAGTACTACTCAGAAAAGAACTACGACATGTCCGATCGTAGAGTAGTACTACTCAGACAAGAACCACGATGTTTTCTGATCACATGCTCAAGATTTTCCACCTGTTGCAATGCACATGCATGTGTGTTAGTACTAGTACCACCGTCGTTGCGCCACTAGGTCCAATCATTAACTGAGTACTAGTACAACATTGAAGATGTGGCTACAGCTCAAGTTCTGAGAGGAGAGGGAATCGGCGAAGATGGGGACATACTTGACCTTGTGGTGGTCATGGCCCTCCTCAATCTTGCTCATAATGCATGTCAGGAGCTTCTGCCATCGATGTTGTCCACGCAAAAATGGCACAGAAAATGATTACAGCCTAAATAGGGGTGGCACGCATAACACATGTTCATTCGGTTGTATACACGGAGTAATAGAGGAAGTCCTATAAGTGGAGAGTCAAGCTCAGATGCTAATACAACATTGAAGGTGTGGCCACAGAGCAAGTTCAGCGAGGAGAGGGAACCAGTGACCGATGTATTACTGATCAATATATATATGTCCTTGTTGTTCTAGATAATGGACAAACGTGGCCAAAAGATTTAAAAATAAGCTCTTTAAATAGGTTTCGTAGGGATAAAAAGACTATAACAAATAGTTTTTTTAGAGATAATAGTTAGGTACGTGCTTGAAAATAGTTTGAAAAGTAGCAAAAAAAAAAGAAGATGTGGCTGCAGCGCGAGTTCAGAGAGAAGAGGGAATTGGCGAAGATGGGGACATACTTGACCTTGTGGTGGTCATGGCCCTCCTCGATCTTGCTCATAATGCATGTCAGGAGCTTCTGCCGTCGATGTTGTCCACACAAAAATGGCAGAGAAAATGATTACAGCCTAAATAGGGGTGGCATGCATAACACATGTTCATTCGGTGCGACAGACATTGGACATGTACCAAAAGGGTCCTAGTTCAAAGTCGTTCTATTAACAGCGCTAGTACTAGTACCACCGTCGTTGCACCACTCTAGGCTCAGTCATCAACTGAGTACTAGTACGTCAACTCATGAATAAAACCTCGATCAAAGCAAGGTCAGCGAGGAGAGGGAACCGGTGACTGATGTATTACTGTATATATATGTCCTTGTTGTTCTAAATAATGGACAAACATGGCCAAAAATTTTAAAAATGAGCTTTTTAAATAGGTTTTATAGGGATAAAAAGACTATAACAAATAGTTTTTTTAGAGATAATAGTTAGGTACATGCTTGAAAATAGTTTGAAAAGTTGCAAAAAAAAGATGTGGCTACAGATATTCAGAACTGTTGTCATCTATGCAGATATTCAGAACTGTATAACAAGGGAGATGCAGTGTATAGAATAAATTTATCCGGGCACAACTGCAAAAGCAGTGAAGCACAACACAGCATAGCATTAAAAATAGGCCAATCAAGATTCAAGCCACCAACCACAGATGCAGTGTACAGAATAACTACAAATTACATAACAAAACACTAGAATAGAACAGTAGTGCTGCACATATCCATCAAGAATTAAAAATTTAAAACAAACCAAGGCCAATGGCCTAATTCAACTGCACTGTCTAGAACAACTATAGTACAGGTTATTTAAATTGAAACCACAACTAAATCTAGTCGTATTCGCTATCATCGTCATCTTCTGGAGGGATTGTCGGACCTTCATTATCACTCACATATTGCCATCCAGTTTCATCTTCGTTGTCGGCTGACTCATCTTGTTACCCTTCCGCTTCTCTTTGTCTCCGGAGGTCATCAACTACACTAGCATCAACATGAACACCATCTTCACTAACTGGCTGCTCATTTTCCAGACATCCTTCAGTATGTTGAACATGCACACCTTCTCAATCATCGTCTTGGTAGGACAATACCGCGGAATTGGGTATATCCTCATTGTCATTTTTAGCCACACTCCACAAGTCTCTATGTGAAATTTTTTGAACAACTCACCATTTCTCACGATACTTGGGGAAATAAAATACCTTTATTGCCTGTGTCACTAGAATAAAAGGATCATCCTTGTACCACAAGCTGCCATGGTTTATGCTTTTGAAGAACCCATCTTCCTTCATTCAGAACTTCTTTCCATGAGTGTCAAACCAATCACATCGAAATAGAACCACTGTCCTTTTGCCACCCAAATCTGCATTGTATCTAAGCTCAATTATTTCCTTCAAGGAACCATAGAAGTCTATATCCTGGTTGTCATATGTACCCTTAGCCATAATTCCACTATTTTGTGTTCTTATATTTTTCTCACGGTCTACAGTGTGGAATCGAACACCATTAACAAGACATGCTGAATAAATTCAAACTCGTAGATCCGGCTCACATGACAGTGCAAATAGCTCATCATTTATGACTTGTCCTTCCACATAACAAAGTTTTGCAATCTGCACAAAAAATTAATGGGCATAAAAAATTTGCTTCTTAAACCAGGAAAAATGATGAAACAAATTAATTGAGATCAAACTCACGTGCTTCTTAAACCATGAACAAAATTGCTTCTCATGGGTTTTTTGAACATTAGGACATCCTTCATTCTCCAACTCTTTCTTGTATATCCTAAAAATGATATTTAATTACAATGAAAATAGTAGATGGGCTGACATATTCAATATATGGCTCAACCTCCGAACAATTGTTTAGTACGAACCAAACCATTTTTTCATAATCATGCTCAAGATATGTAAGACTTGGTGCTCCAAGAACATCAGCTCCATGCTAGAAAACAGATAGGTCTCCTCTCACAATAGCAACACACTCTCTATTCCTGCCCTCTTGATTGTGTCGTGTCTCAACATCATCATCAAAGTACCTCGAGCAAATAGTCAAGCACTCAGCGGCAACATATGCTTCTGCAATGGACCCTTTAGGCCTTGCCATGTTCCTCACAAACCATTTCAATATTAACAACCTTCTTTCTACTAGGTACATCCATCCATATTGCACTGGACCTCTAAGAATTGCCTCTTCAGGTAAATGGACAGCCAGGTGTAGCATCACATCAAAGAAAGAAGGAGGAAATATTTTCTCAAGCTTGCACAAAATGATTGGGATGTCAGCTTTCACTCTTTCCAACACATCTAACTTCAAAGTTTTTGCACAAAGTTGCTGAAAAAATTACCTAATTCAGCAAGTGGTTCATATATGTCCATGTGCATGATTCCTCGGACAACAGCAGGTATAATCCTTTGAAGAAGAATGTGACAATCATGAGTTTTTAGTCCTTGGAGGTTGCATCCATTTGCAGTGATACATGTTGCTAAGTTGGAAGCATATCCATCTAGAAATTTTACACTCTTCAAAAAATCACAAAAATGCTCCTTCTGTGTTTTAGTCATTATGTAGGGGGCATGAGGAGTACTATATGAATCTCCATCACGGATCAAGTGTAAATGCTTCCTAATGCCCATATCTTCCAAATCAAGCCTAGAATTTATACCGTCCTTTGACTTCCCAGCCGTGCCAAGAAATGTACCAAGGATATACTCACATATATTTTTCTCAATGTGCATCACATCAAGATTATGCTGCAGCTTCAAACTTGACCAATATGGTAAATCCCACAAACATGACCTTCGCTTCCAACATTGGCCCTCTTCGTCCTGCTTTCTTTCTTTGCTTTTAGGATGCTTTCCTGGTCTGACATCCTTGACCCTCTCTAGTTGCTCCATCAGCTCATCCGTGGTAAATTTCTCTAGCTTCTCATTGTTTTCAACATTACCATCAAACACCTTGCTCCTCCTCCATGGATGGGCCCTAGGTAGGAAACGTCAATTGCCAATGTAACATATCTTACTCCTTATCCTTTTGGAGCAAGGTTTTTTGTCACAATGCACACAAGCATAATAACCTCTTGTGACTCTACCTGACAATGTGCTCAAAGCAGGATAATCATGAATGCACCATATTACAATAGCATGTAAATCAAACTTCTTCTCACTAAGTGCATCAACAATAGGGACGCCTTTCCAAAGCTCTAGGAACTCCTCAACAAGTGGCTCCAAGAAGACATCAATATCCTTTCCTGGGCATTCTCGACTAGGGATAAGCAGGACCATGATAAAGTTGGATTGCTCCACACATTCCCATGGAGGAAAGTTGTACGGGATAAGAAACACTGGCCACATGCTATATGAGGAGCTCATTTTACCAAATGGATTAAAACCATCAGTAGCAAGGCCAAGCCTGATGTTCCTTGCATCTTCTGCAAACCATCCATACTTCCTGTCAAAGTCTTTCCATGCCTTGCCATCAGCTAGATGGTTGAGCTCATTCTCCAATGGCTTCCTCTTCAACTTGTGCCATTGCACCTCCTCTGCTGTTCTTTTGGAAGAAAAGATTCTCTTCAGCCTAGGAATCAACGAAAAATGTCGCAAAACCTTCTTAGGAATCTTCTTTCTTGCATCATTGTCTTTCCATCTTGATGCACTACAAACTAGACAAACATCATTTTTTTCTAAATTCTTCTGAAACAGAACACAATTATTTGGGCACACATGGATTGAATTGTATTCGAGCCCCAATGCACGGATAAGTCTCTTTGCTTCTTGGTATGATGTAGGAATAGAGCAATTTGGGAATGATGATGACAACAACTTCAGTATCGTTGTGAATCCACCATTAGAAATCTGGTAAAATGACTTGATATGAAGTAACTTCACCACAAAAGAAAACCTTGTGCAAGGACCACCAGGGGACAATTGTTGCTTCATTTCTTCCAATAGAATTGCAAACATATACTTTTTCCCTTTACCTTCCTCTTTAGTTGTGTACAACTCCTCTACCATACCAAGAATTCCATCATCAGGGTCATCTTCTTCATCCACATTCATGCCAAAATAATCATTGAGACTAGTATGTTCATCAACATGGTCATTAATTTCATGTGGTACAACCTCTAATGGTTCTCCATGATGTATCCATCTAGTGTAAGTAGTAGACATCCCATAAATATACAAGTGATCCTGCACCTGTCCTTTAGGTTTGCGAACCCAATTCAAACACTTACGACATGGACAGAGCATCTCTTCATCGTCATTGAATCTCTCGAAAACAAAGGTCATGAATTCATTCACCCCATTCACGTGTTCCTCGCTGAACATCCTATTGTTGATCCAAGATCTATCCATCTACACAAAATCATGAGATACACTTGCTCAAAAAATTTTACATATATATGATACTTGACCAAAATTATCAAACATGTGACATGTCATTATTTATATGAAATCTGTACACAATAGTTGAGCATTGCTTTATCTCCAATAATGGGTTAAATAAATCTACACTAACCTTTATTTTAATTCTTGCTAACAAACAAACACTAAGATACAATTTGGTATTATCAAGAACTGTTGCCCTACAATTGGTGCAAAGCTGTGAGCAACTACTAAGCACTAAGATGCAAGACTACTTCAGTAAGCAAATCAGTACCTTTCTTGCAGGCTAGAACTACGAGCAGAACAAATCAAGGGAGTTCTGCTAGCTTTTGGGGAGATCTACACTGCTCGCCAAGCCGCTCCACGTGGCGCCTCTAGATGCTAGATGCGGTCCATGCAGCTCCGCGTCGCCACCCACTGCCAGCCTAGACGCGCAGCTCCACACCGTCGTCCACTACTGGCCTGGTCGCAACAAGTCCACCTTTGCCGCTGCCCGCTGCCGGCCTGGACGTGCAGCTCCGCACCGCCGTCCGCAATAGGTCCACCTTCGTCGCCGCCCGCTACCGGCCTGGACGCGCAGCTCTATGCCGTAGTCCGCTACTGGCCTGGCCGCAATAGGTCATGAAGGTGGATCCACCACTGTCCATGTCTGCAACCATTCATGAGCTAAAAGTCTACGAGGACATAGGGTACATTACCTTGTTATATTTGGATATATAGTATCACGTGTGCCAATCAACAAAGATATCTTCATAGGTCAGCGGTATGTTCACTTCCTTGGAACCACGAGCGTGCGTCTTTGAGTCCTCCCATCTGCGCTTTTTTTAACATTTTGCTAGGGGTGCGAACAGGTGCCCATGGCCTATTGGGCTGAGTATGCCAGATGGGCGTGAACAGGTGCCCTTTCAGCTAGGGCTGAGTGCCTGGTAGCCTATATTGAAGAAAAATTAAATAGGGTAGAGGTAAATAATAGAAAAAAGAAAAAAATCTGACCACGTGGTAATAGGACATGCCAACATGGACAAGTGTATTTAAAATAATTCAATAAAATAATTTGTGACGCACAACCTTTGTCATATACTTATGACATTCAAAAATTAGTCCTTATGACATAGCAAATATTGTCACCGGATAGAATTAGACTAGTAACATGACATTTGTTGTGACATACAGCTTTTTATTGTCACTAAGTCAAAATGCCTAAAATAGAATGTCATAAACCAGATGATATAATGACATTATGACCTGTTGTCATACTAAATACGTCAAAAAACCACACATTTCTTGTAGTGGCAAGAAGCGTAGTAGCGTTCTTGTCTGACCAGAAGCGTTAACGTCCGATGGTTATTAGTTCCACCTCATTAGGTAGCCCAGTATTAGGACCCCAATAGTAGCCCCCGTGCCCCCGGGTGATTCGGATAGAATCGCCCAGGGGTGATTTGACTTGCCAGAGGGTGCGTGCGAGTGCACCCAATGGGTGTAGCCCCTAAGCCCTCGAGTGATTCGGGCAGAATCGCTCGAGTGGTATTTTGATTCGCCAGAGGGTGCGTGCAAGTGCACCCATCGGGTGTAGCCCCCGAGCCCCCGGGTGATTCGGATAGAATCACTCGGGGGGTAATTTTGGACCCTTCGTGGGTATGGCTGTGAGATTTGGTTTTTGTCAACTAGATAGTTTAAAGGGAACCCTGGTATCCTATTCACAGGGATTCATCTAGGGTTAGCCCGGTTGAGACTTGTTTGCGGATCGAGGCTCCCATGGGGCTTGTGCGCCTGAGTTTTGGCCGCTCGTGGGCCCATCCCTCATTGGGATGGCCGTCGAGACTGTTGGGCCAGCCCTTGAACTCCTGGGTTCAGGCGGGCCAGGGAAAAAGCTTTTTATCCCCTCTATTGGAAAAGAGTCCTGGTCTGCTCAGGAAGGCAAAATGTCTGACGTGATTTTGGTGGGAAAGGATAGGGATTGTGGGCGCATATCCCATGATGTGACACGGTGGTGTATCATGGTAGGCTCAGAGACCTAGGTGGGTGGTTGCTCTTCTCATATCTGTCGCCCCTATAAAATCGAGGGGTTCGCCCCTAGGGTTCCGTACTTTTCCTCCTCTCCCTTTGCATCTTCAACCTCCATCGCCAATCGCCTAAGCCTCCTACACCCGCATCGTAGCCATTGTCAAGCTCGCATTCGCACTACAACCGCCATCAAGCTCGCATCCACCCCCTTCCAATCGTTCAATGGAGCCATGGTGCAGATCCAATATCACCCCTCAACGCTTGGAGGGCCTCGTTCACCATGGCCTCCTTTGCCCACTGACCGCTGCCGAGGAGTGGCGGCTGCCCGGTGATGAGGACAAGCCATCGTCGCCCGAAGGCTACATGGTGTCCTTCGCTCGCTTTCACGAGTAGGGATTCACCATCCCTGCCCACAAGTCTCTTCGGGGGCTGCTGGATTACTACAAGGTGGAGTTACAACACCTTACTCCCAATGGGGTCCAGCACAGTGTGGCGTTCATCGCCCTGTGCGAGGGGTTCTTAGGGATTGATCCCCACTTCAACCTATGGTGGTATCTCTTCGTCGTCAACCTTCTAAAGAAGCGGGCTGGGAAGCAAGAGCTGAGCGTGTCGGTGGGATGTGCCGGCATTCATCTCCACAACAACCGAGTGAACAAATACCCATTGATGCGTCTATCGACCTCCAACAAGGGGTGGCATTCACATTGGTTTTATGTCAAGGATGACATTGCCACCCCCTTGCTAGTGTTCTTTGAGCACATCATCGAAGAGGTCCTAGAGTCATGGAAGTGGGGTGTCCCGGACAAAGACAAGAAGAGGATCAACGACCATCTCGCTGCCCTCCAAATTATGAGGGAGAGGGGCGTGAAGGGGTCAGGGATCATCAGCGCCTACCACATGAGGAGGGTGGCGCTGCTGATGACGCGCGCGCTTCCCCTACACTAGATGGTACCTAGAGCATCGCTCGAAGGGACGGTGCTTGTCAACAAAGCGCTCCCCCTCTAAAGTGGCGCAGCGCATCAAGGAGGCGATGGAGCCTTCAAAGGACAACATTGGTGTTGTCCTTGATTTCGTGTATCTAGTGCTGGGGCATCCCACAATGCGGCCAGAACCAGGGTTCATCGATTCTTAAGTTCTCTTTCCCCGTGCCTCCTTTTTACTTGAATTCCTGACCCCTTGGTGCTGACATTGGGATAGCAGGACCAGCCGAAGAAACTTGTCTTTATGGATTGCCCGGCTCCACTACCGAAGGACAAGTTCATGGCGGTGGCCACCCGCGCCATAGCCGAGTGGTAGAGGAAGACAAAGGAGTCTAAGCAGGAGAAGAAACAGCAGAAATAGCAGGCATGGGAGAGAGGAGAGGAGACAGACAGTGAAGACGATGAAGATGATGACGACGAGGTAGTTGTCGATGTGGAGTGGGATGTCTTGGAGGACGAGGATTCGCTAACATGTACCCACTCATCCACGTAGGGACCCTTCCTATTTCATGCAGGGGGAAGTGAGTCAATGAGGCTGGTGGAGACGGGCCAAACCATCAGCCCATGCTCAGGACCGGTGGGAGAGGGTGGATCTACTGCCGCGCTCGGGGTGCCGGTGGAGGGGGCGGCTCCACTACCACGTCCCATGAGCTGATGGGGGCGGGCAGATCTACCACTACAACCAAGGTGTCGATAGAGAGGGGTGGCTCTACCACCGCACCCAAGGTGTCGACAGAGAGGGGTGGCTCTACCGCCGCACCCAAGGTGCCGACAGAGAGGGGTGGCTCTGCCGCTGCGCCCTTGAAGGTAAGGGAGATGAGCCCCTTTATCTAGGAGTAGGGGACAGGCTTGAAACAGTCCCGCCTAGAGGAATTGGAGTAGGAATCTAGGGGTTCATCCCCAAAATGTTCCTACCACCCAACTACGCTAGCGTAAGTCACCGATTCCTTCGTTTTTTCCTATTTTTGTTTTTCAGTGTGACATATGCCTTTTAACCCTTGCAGAATCTTGAGACGGAGACGCTCTTTGGCGCTAGCGCCCAAGAAGAGCGTTGCGCTTCAGGTGGGACAGGTGCCATCGCTCGATGTCGCTCCTATTTTGTTGGCCGGTCAGGCGCCGTCTGTGGTGGCACCCACGCCCTCAACGGGTCCAGCAGGTGCCGAGCACATGGTGGTGGAGGCGATTCTACCACCTATGTTGAAGCGGACAGAGCCGCCGCTCGTGCTGGTGGCGCCCTCCGTGGTGGCCACGACACCGCAAGCCGAGGCCTTGGTGTTGCAAGCAGAGGTGGCCATGACCATGACAAGCCAGGCACCGCTAGACATGACCACGGTGGTGTCCGAAGGAGCAGCGCAATCTGTGTTACCGGTGGCCCAGGCCACGGTGCCCGAGGCAAGCCAGACGGAGGGGGATGTGGCTAGAGGGTCCCTGGACATCATGGCGGTGGTGGAGAGGATCAATGGGGGTCATGCTCGGCCATGATGTCGGGGGGCAGCTACTCGCCCATGTGGGGTGATACATCGCTCCAGTGGATGGCTCCTCAAGACCCAACATCGGCTCTCTTCTCGCTTGACGATGCTACCGAGAGCATAGAGCTGGAGAGTCTCAACATTGAGTTCTTAGCTATGATGGATGCCTTGTGCCAGGCTAGGGGCATCCTGCGTGACGACATCATTCCCACTGGCCAGGTATCCGCTTGATCTTCCCTCTCGCTTTCTTCTTTCTTCATGTATTTTTGTATTTTCATATTTTTGATACTGGTCTTCTTTTCAGTCCCTCATTGCTCATAGTCGGGAGAAATCCTAGTTCCTCCATGAGCAGAAGGTGGAATGGGACCGCCTCATCGAGGAGGCCCGACTGCGCAGAGATGTGAGCGCCCAACTTGCTGCCGCCCAACAGCGGGAAGCCGAGGCGTGCCGGGACATGGAGGAGATCCATGGGATGTTCCAGGATCTATCGGCGAGGGTGTAGCAGGATGAGGAGGTGGCCGCTAGGGTCCAAAAGGAGCAGGATGAGCTACTCTAGAAGGACACCGAGGCCAGCCAATGAGCCGTCGAGCTCCTGGAAGAGTTGGAGAGGGAGCGGGACCTCAAGATGGAAGCCAAGGAAGGGTCCATGGCCCTATAGCAGAGGGTGAATCTAGATGCCAAGGTGATTGACCGGTTGCGTAGGGAGCAAGATGAGCTATGCCAGACCACAAAAAGGCTTCGCTCGGTGCATGGCATGGCCCACAAGGAGCGTGACTAGGCCATCTGAGAATGCGATGAGGCACGTCAGGGGGTCAGCTCCCTCTGAGCGGATCTTAGAGTCTTGGTGGCCTAAAGGTTGGAGGCTAAGAGCATCTTTGCTAAGCTAGGCATAGAGCTCGCCGAGGTGCAAGGGATTCTTCAGGCTGAGAGTGATGAGCACGATCTCCTACGTGCTGCCGTCGGGGTTGTTTTTGATGACCTAGGGGTGGCGCGGCCAGAGGAAACCGACTCACTTGCGGCCCATGTTGTAGATGTCACGGCGCGGGTGTGCCAGCTTAAAGAGAACACCTTTCACACCAGGATCACACAAGCCTTTGCTGTTGCCCGCTCTCATTATGATCAGGAAGTTAACTTGGAGGCAATGAGCCTTGGCTTCACGCCTAGCTATGAAAACTCCAAGCTAGATGAGATTGAGAAGATGGTGACTCCTATTGCGCGGAACCTGGCGGACAAGCTAAAAGACATAGTTCTCCCTCCGAGGAAGTAGTTAGTCAAATAAGTTTGATAAACATTTATCTATAATATCTGGACAAGTGTTGGTACTTTTATGTCCGAAAACAGATTCGTATTTCATTTCACAATTTTGTTTCATTCATTTGATCTTACATTCTTCCCTTCTGCATTTGAGAAAAAAGGTTTACGCGATCTGATCCTTCCATCTGTTAAGACTGTAGGGCCCGAGGTGTATAAGGGGGGAATTTTGATTATGCTGGTGAGCAGAGTTACCATAGCCATCGGGGCATGGGTTTTTTGTGGTCCTACTAGGCATGCTCATTTATCTGTTCCCACAAACCTTGTCGTTAACCTTAACATGAGGAAGAGGTCTGATGTAATGACTATTTCCAAAAAAAGGAGGTATTTATACCTTTATCAGCCCCCGAGTGAGATCCGACCCCTTGTAGTCGCTAGGACCGGATGTTACTGGAGGCCGAAGCGAGGGTAGCAAACTTACTCTTGTATGTGCACGTACCCCTTACTTGGGATTTTAACAATCATTCTGTGACCGTGCGTTTGGTCTCATTGCTGGCCTGGCCTTCCCCGAGCCCCCACACGTGGCGAGGATTCGGTCAAGGGTCAGCTTGTTTTGTGATTGTCACCCCGTCCGTGGTTTCCACAACTAGAGGGGTTAAGGCAACGTCACTTGCCTCGATGCCTCGAGTGACGTGCTTGATGAGCTTGCTAACGGGGATGTTCGAATGGAATCTGATCCCATTGCATTGCGACAGGGTCGACAAAAGCCCTTGGGTGGCGTTTCATCGCTCCTTGACCCACCTTCCAATAGATTCCCCCTCAATGGGGATTCTATGGGCTTGGCTAGAGGCTGGATTGAACTAGAAGGTTGAGATGACCCTATCCGCCTCAATGCGGGTTGGGCAAAGGCCACTGAGGCTCATCTGTGTTTTCTCCCCTAGCTCTTATTTGACGTGAGGTAGCCTCGGACCCTTCGTGGGCCAGCCTTTGAACCTCGGTCTCTCGATCTCGGATGGAGCGGCTCGAGCCCCTAAGCCCCTTGGGGTCTTATAGGGGTCGGCCGTGTTTCATGCGTCACCCTATCCTTGGTTTCCACAACCAGAGGGGTTGAGCTGACGACACTTGCCTCGATGGCTCGAGTGTCACGCTCAATGAGCTTGCTAATGGGTATGTTTGTGTGGAATCTAGGTCCGTCATTAGCTGACGGGGCTAGCAGAGCCCTCATGTGGCATTCTACTACTTCTTAATCCGCCTCTCGGTAGATGCTCAAGCCATTCAATAGGCTTTGGTGGCCCATTGGCCTCTCCTCGATGGAGATTCTATGGGTTTGGCTCGAGGTTAGAATCAAATGAGAATGGTCGAGAAGTCCCTATCCACTTCTGAGCGGGGTCGGGCAAGGCCGCTAGGGCTCATCTCGGTTTTTCTCCCCTGGCTCTATTTGATGCGAGGCGGCCTCAAGCCCTTTGTGGACCAGCCTTTGAACCTTGGTCAGTTGCCGCTCATATCTAATGAGGCGGTTGCCGCTTTATGGCGCGACACGAAGCGTTGAGATGCAGCGATTGCATATGCAACATTTGGATATATGGGATTAATGTATGATTTAATCAAAACGAAAGTGGGAGTTGGTAATGTTACCTTGGTGGCATGAGCAATGAGAAGCTCTTACCGGACAAGTCCGTGCAAGGTTCATGTCCGACGTTTGCAATGGGGCTGGCGTGACCTGCACGAGCATCGCTATTTTTCGTTTCTATCTCTCAGCGGCGATCCAAGCCGTTCGATTGATTTTAGGTGACCTAACAGCTTCTCCTTGAAGGAGATTCTATAGGAGGACCCCTCTGAACCCTTCTTGAGAAGGTGGATGCTAAAGCTTGGGGTATAGGGAACTGTGAATTCGATTATACTGGTGAACAAAAACATCGTAGCTGCTGGGGCGTAGGGTCTAGCAGTTCATCTAGTTTTACTGAAAGTTTTACACCCACACACCGTGCCTCTAGTTTTAAATGTAAGGAGGGGCCAGGCGAAGAGGATGTCTAAACAAGTAGACACTCTCGGTAGCCCCCGAGCGATGTCCGTGCCCCTGCCATTGCTAGGGTCAGAGGCTCGGTAATGGAATCAACACGCAAAGTAAGTAAACAAAGGTGCTTATCTTTTGGTAGCCATTTGTTCGGTGTTTTACCTGGGCCATCCGATCAACCCAAGAGGCCTGATGGGCTCCCCCTGATGGGGGTTCCATCATTCGGTCTTTCTAGGTCCTGCCTAGGGAAGCGGAGAGTCGCCTGCATGTGGGTGTGCCCTAATTCTCGCGCCTAGCGTGCGGTAGTGGAGGGCGATGCCTAGGCAATGTCCTTTTTACCAGGCGATGTCCCATCGACTAGAGCACGTCCTGTCGGTGCAGTCGTGTCCCCTCAGATTCCCATCAGCATCGATTTCCCATCTGCATTGAATAGGGGAAGGGAGAGAGTTTTTTGTCCCAACCTTTCGCCATTCCTCAGCTACTACGCCTCTTCCTTAAATAGGGAGGGGAGGGGAGTTCTTGTCCCATTCCTTCACCTGTTCCTAAGCCGCTACCTCTCCTCCTTTCTCCTTCTCGTCGAGCGCATTCATATGTCGCGGTGATTCCTAAGTGAGAGAGGGTAATGCGAGGGAGGGGAGAACTCATAGATCTCTTCGTGAATCTAGAGTATGGTGTTGAGCTAGAGGTCATCCAACATAGATGAGATGGTGGTGGCCACCTTTGTCGAGAAGGGGCCGCTTCTACCAAAGGAGGAGGTGCACTGGAGGGTGCTGAGTGCCATTGACTTTGTCGTTGTTCATGAGGCCCTCATCGGAATGGAGCCGTATGAGGACTTCTTCTAGTGAACCTTCTCTGAGCGAGCCTTGTTGGTGGGGAAGCCGCCCAAGACTACATCAATAAGGGGTTGCACCCTTGCTGCTGCTTAGATCGGCTAGCTCATGAAGCTTGATAAGATGTCAGAGACATCCATCAGCCATGGCAGCCTTTCTTCGGTGGCTGATCATGATGGCGTAGTCCCTGGATGCCCTGGCGAAGGCACCATGGTCACCAATGTGTTGCTCGATGTAGGAGACAATGACGCCCTCAAGGATCCCATGGAGCGGTAGCATGTCACCGATGGAGAGCATGGTGTGGCGACCGTAGTAGTGCTCATAGTAGAACTAGTCAGAAACTATAATCGAATGCGTTATGGGGGAGCCCTGTGTGAACAATTTTTTATATTTATGAATACATCAGTCCTTTTTGTGATGAAATCACTTTGTAAGCGATGAATTTGTGCAAAAAATGAACAAGTTCTAAAATTTCGTTACGGCAAACAACGTTTTAGCTCTTCTCCCTCTTTTTGTAAAAGAGGTTTGGTGCCTTCCAACCCTTCCCATAGTTAAGGTCACAAAAAACTCAGAGTGCGGGCAAGCCAATTTTGATCACACTGGTGAGCAAGGAGGCCATAGCCATAGGGGCATGGGTTTCCCGCAGTCCTACCAGTTATACTCAGATTTTGTTCCCAAAATCCTAGCCCTTAGGACTTGCCATGAGAAAAGAGAGAAAACACAGAGAATGTTTGCAAAGGTAATACAGAGAGTGTTTGTAAGATAAACATACTTATATTAGCCCCCGAGTGAGGTCCGACCCCTCGCACTTTGCAGGGGTCGGATGTCACTAAAGATCGGGGATTTTTTATGAAAAAAACTAACAATAGAAGGTATGCGTTTAGTTAAGGGTAAAAATGACATAGCTGCTCAATGTTCCAGGCGTTGGAGAAGACCTCATCGTCGATTGTTTTTAATTTGTAGGTGCCTAGACGGAGAACTTCCACAACAACATATGGCCCCTCCTAGGGAGGAGAGAGCTTGTGGTGGTCCTTGTTGCTCTGCACAAGGAGAAGAACTAGGTCCCTGATGTTGAAGGCTCAGTCCCACACCCATCAGCTATGGTACCGACATAGCGTCTGCTGGTACTTGGCCTAATGGAGGAGGGTGATGTTGCGAGCTTTGTGTAGCTGGTCCATGGCATCTTTGTGGGATGCCTCGGCTCCCTATTCATCATATGCTCTGATTCTTGGTGCTCCACAGTCGAGGTTAGTTGGGAGGATGGCCTCAAAACCATAGTCCATGAAGAAAGGTGTGTAGCCGGTGTCCTGGCTGGGAGTTGTCCTCAGGCTCTAGAGCACCGCAGGAAGCTCGGTGACCCAGCGTGCGCTAAACTTGTTCAACTGGTTGAAGATCCTAGGCTTAGGGCCCTATAGGAGCATGCCGTTTATGTGCTTGACCTGCCCATTCGTTCGGGGGTGCGCTATAGAGGCCCAATCGACTCGGATGTGTTGTTCATCATAGAATTGAAGGAATTTCTTGCCAGTGAACTATGTGCTGTTGTCCGTGATAATGGAGTTCGGTACTCCAAAGTGATGGATGATGTCGAGGAAGAACAACACAGCTTGCTCAGACTTGATCACGGAGATCGACCGAGCTTCGATCCATTTTGTGAACTTGTCTATGCTGACATGCAAGTGGGTCTAACCCCCAAGTGCCTTCTTGAGAGGCCCAACCAGATCAACCCCCCAGACCGTGAAGTGCCTGGGCTAGGAGGTGAGTTTCCCATGCGTAGTACTGGCACCCTTCGCAGGTGTGTACAATCTGCTCAGCGTCGGCTACTGTAGTGGGCCAGTAGAAGCCCTATCAGAATGAGTTCCCAACCAAGGTTCTAGGCACAACGTGGTTACCGCAGACCCCACTATGGATACCGCTTAGCAGAAGTTTCCACTATTCAAAGAGGATACAGAGCTATAGGATCTCGGTGTGGCTTCGTTTTTAGAGTTCGCCCTCTACAAGAATGAAGGACTTGCCACGACGTGCGAGCCATTGAGCTTCCATCTTGTCCATCAGCAGCATGTCACGGAGGACGTAGTTGAGGTAGAGTGTTCTCCAGTAGTCCAGAGGGTCGGGCTCTATCGCTAGATACTCTTCAAGCTCCATGATCTCAGGGCCAGACGGAGCCATCGATTGGTTAGCCCTCGGGGCTAGATTGAACGGACCATCGTTAGCCCATTCCGACCCTTCATACCATGCTGATGGCTTGTGTTGGTCACTGGCAAAGACACCCGTTGGCACCGGCTCTTGACAAAACATTGCTTTTGTAAGCGCGTTGGCCACTTTGTTGAGGCACCATGGGATGTGATTAAGTTCAAGGCCGTCGAATTTGTCCTCTAGCCGTCGGACTTCTTAGCAGTATGCAGCCATCTTGGTGTCATGGCAGCTTGACTCCTTCATGACTTGGTTGATGACTAGCTAGGAGTTGCCTCGGATGTCGAGGCGTCGAATGCCCAACTCGATGGTGATTCATAGTCCATTGATGAGCGCTTCATACTCGGCCACATTATTTGATTAGGGGTAATGGAGATGAACCATGTACCTCATGCGGACCCTGAGGGGTGATATGAAGACTAGCCCTACACCGATGCCCTTCTTCATCAGTGATCCCTCGAAGTACATCATCCAGTACTCCTGGTCGATGACCGATGGTGGTGTTTGGACCTCGGTCCATTCCGCGATGAAGTTAGCCAACACCTGGGACTTGATCGCCATTTAGGAGGCATACGTGATGCCTTGATCCATCAACTTGAGTGCCCACTTTGTGGTTCTTCTCGTAGCATCTTGGCTCTGGACAACCTCACTGAGGGGGAATGATGTCACGACCATCACGGGGTGTGACTCAAAGTAGTGGCGTAGCTTCTGGATTTGGGAGTAGCGGGTCTTGGAGTCAGATAGTACCTTGTTGATGAAGTACACAGGGCGCTGCACCTTGAGGGCATGCCCCTCTTCATCATGCTCTACTACCAAGGCGGCACTGGCCACTTGTGTGGTGGCTGCTATGTATAGCAGGAGGGATTCTCCATCGTTTGGAGGAACTAGGATCAAGGGCCTTGTCAAAAGTAGTTTGACCATGTCAAGTGCCTCATGGGCCTCAGATGTCCACTCAAAGCGATCGGCTTTCTTCAAGAGTCGATAAAGGGGGAGTCCTCATTCGCTGAGGCATGAGATAAATTAGCTGAGGGTAGCGAGGCACCCCATGATTCGTTGAACCCCCTTTATGTTCTGAATCGGGCCCATCCTTGTGATGGCTGAAATTTTCTCTAGGTTAGCTTTGATGCCACGCTCAGAGACGATGAAGCCAAGCAGCATGCCCCTCAGGACCCTAAAAACACATTTCTCGGGATTGAGTTTGATGCCATTCGTCTAGAGTTTTGCAAAGGTTTGCTCAAGATCAGCAATGAGGTGGTCAACCCATTTGGACTTAACTACGATGTTGTCAACGTAGGCCTCAACGGTTTGCCCGATGAGGTCCCTAAAGCATTTGAGCATATAGCACTGATACGTAGCCCCAGTGTTCTTCAGACTGAAAGACATCGAGACATAGCAGAATGATCCAAAGGGGATGATGAAAGATGTCGCGAGCTGATCAGACTCTTTCATCACAATTTGATCGTAGCTAGAGTACGCATCAAGGAAGCAGAGGGTTTTGCACCCTGAGGTAGAGTCGACTATTTGGTCAATGTGTGGCAAAGGAAACTGATCCTTTGGGCATGCCTTGTTGAGACCTGTATAGTCAACACACATCCTCCATTTCCCACTCTTCTTTCATACAAGAATGGGATTAGCTAACCACTCTGGGTGGTATACATCCTTGATGAATCCGGCCACCGAAAGTTTGTCTATCTCCTCACCGATGGCCCTACGTTTCTCCTCATCGAAGTGACATAGGCATTGTTTCACTAGCCTGGAGCCTAAATGGATCTTCAAGGAATGCTCGATGACCTCCCTCAGAATGCCCGACATATTCGAGGGTTTCCACGCAAAGATGTCTTTGTTGCCACGAAGGAAGTCGATGAGCGCACTTTCCTATTTAGAGGAAAGCATGGTACTAATGCGTACCATTTTACCCTCAGAGCTGCTGGGATCTATGAGGACCCCACTAGAGCCCTCTGCTGATTCGAATGACTCGGTCAACTTTTTCACGTCGGGCGCTTCTTCGGTGACCTCCTTGAGGGCGGTGAGTTCCTCGGAGGCGACGATTGCCGTGGTGTGGTCACAGCACTCAACCTCGCACTCATAGGTGTGCTAGAAGAAGGTGTTGACAGTGATGACCCCATGGGGGCCTGGTATCTTTAGCTTGAGGTATGCATAGTTGGGGACGACCATGAACTTCACATAGCATGGATGTCCTAGGATGGCGTGGAAGGTTCTAGGAAACCCAACCACCTCAAAGGTGAGGGTCTCAGTTCTATAATTGAACTGATCCCTAAAGGTAATGGGCAGATCGATCTGCCCGAGTGGCATGGCCTGCTTCTTGGGCACGATGCCGTGGAAAGGCGCTCGGGTTGGGCGGAGGCGCGTCGGGTCGATGCCCATATCATCAAGCATCTTGGCATACATGATGTTGAGGCCATTGCCTCCATCCATCAGTACTTTGGTGAGTCGCTTTGGGCCAACAATTGGGTCAACCACAAGCAGATATCTTCTTAGGCTTGGGATGGTATCTGGATGGTCGGTCCGATTGAAGGTTATGGTGGACTCCGACCACTGGAGGAAGGGAGGTGTGGCCGGTTGGGCCATGTAGACATCACAGCGTGTGACCTTCTGATGACATTTGGAGTCATAGGCCATCGATCCTCCGAAGATCATAAGGCAGCTGTCTGACATTGGAAAGCCATCGTCCTTCTCCTCGATGGCGTCCGTAGTGGGGGGAGGGTCTTTCCCCTGCTCCCATTTGTTGGAGCCTCCAGACAAGAACCGCCATATGAGGTCACAGTCCTTGAGCAGATGCTAAATAGGAAAGGCGTGGTTCGAGCATGGCCCCTTGAGTAATTTTTTGAAGTGGTTCGGAGTGCCCTCCGTGGGCTTCTGACCACCCTTGCTATCAGTAGTGGCCGTGAGCGAGTCCTCATGCCATTGCTTCTTATTCTTCCTTTTGGTGGAACGATTGGAGATGCCTTCGCTGGCACCCTCGTTCCACCTTGCCTTGCCCTCGAGGCGATCAAAGATCGCTCTGACCGCCTCTAATCCTAAGGCATGGCTGGTGGCGATGTCCAGGAGTTCCTTGGTGGTTTGCGGGCCCTTGCATCCTGGCTTATGAACCAAGGACTCGTAGGTCATCCCAGATAGGAAGGCTTCTATCACGTCGGCGTTGATGACGTTAGGGAGCTCGTTGCACTATTGGGAGAAGCACCGGATGTACCCGCGGAGGGTCTCACCGGCCTTCTGACGGTAGTTCTTGAGGTCCCATGGGTTCCTAGGGCACTTTTATATGCCCTAGAAGTTTCCCACAAAGATCTCTTTTAGATCCACCCAACTCTGGATTGCATTGGACGGCAGGTGTTCCAACCACTCGTGCCAAATCGGCTAAGAATAGTGGAAGGTTGCGGATAATGAAGTCATCATTATCCGCACCACCAGCTTGATAGGCAAGCCGATAGTCTTCAAGCTAAAGTCTGGGGTTTGTCTCCCCAGAGTACTTAGAGATATTGGTAGGTGGTCGGTACCTTGGTGGGAAAGCAGCATTGAGGATGTGTCGGCTGAAGGCCTGAGGCCCTAGCAGGCTAGGGCTAGGGCTTCAGTCCTCGCCACTATCGTAGCATCCACAGCAACGAGGATGATAGCCACGATGGGCTCCTTCTCTTGGGTCATTGTAGGTGCGTCTACGGGTGTCGAGGGTGATGCGTGCATCGCGGTTGCGGCTGAGACATTGATGTATCGGGATCACAGCGTGCTACATGCCACCTTATGGTGCTTGGTGGACTGATGCGTCCCTAGCGAGGCGCACCGAGGGCGTACACTAGCTGGTGTTGAGCTCACATCGCCAAGACAACAAGCTCTCCGCCTACTGTGCTGCCGCACGCTCAAGTAGCGTGCGAATTTCGTGGTGGGCCCGACGATCCTCAGGCGTTGCAGCCTCTAGAAGGCCATGGAGCAAGGCTGTTGCTATGGTGATGTTCTAGCTTGCCTGAGCAAAGTGAGGAAGGGTTTTATCATTGGTGATGATCCCTTGGCTTACGTCACGGGCCACAGCGCGTGCGCGCCCACCGTCTTCGTGGCGTTCGATCTCCCGATCAACCTCCATGTATTCCCGCACAAGTTGTTGTCCAGCTTCATCAATCTCCCACTTTTGGGCTCTCAGCTGCTCCACCTCTACGTGAAGTGGGGCCGCTATCTCCCCTTTGGTTTTGCCACCGAGGTTGCCTAGCGGGGTAGCCTCTTCCATGGAGATGCTTTTAACGTGCCCCTTGGGGGTACCCACCATAAAACATTCTCGAGAGGGGTGATGGGTCCCCCTGCTAGAGTCAGAGCCAGAGTCTGACCCTAGCCCCTCTACGAGGAGGCCATGGAGGGATTCCATGATGCTTTTGATCATCCCCATGAACTCGTTGTTCACGAGGGATAGGATTGTGCGGTGTGCCATAAGGTGGCTAACGGTCGCCGTGGCGTTGCAGAGACCGAACGGAAGTGCCATCAGGGCGCTCCATGTGCAATGTTCTAGAGAGAGGGTGAGGGGTCCTCCCTAGATGGCTAGGGTCCAAGAGAGACACCGGGCTAGCGCTCAAGCCTCCCATAGTTGAAGCCGATGGAGGGGAGAGATTGGATGGCGATGTGGGCCAACGCCTACTCTCCTCCCACCATGACAATGAAGTCCAGGTTACCAAAACACATGTGTGTGCCTAGGACCTAGCTAATCATGTGGCTAGCCATCCGATGCCTGATTTGGAATGCGCAAAGGCCCCTACTAGGCGTGCCAACTATCGGTGTTTTGAATAAACACCAACTAGTAAATTTATATTGTTGTGCATTAGGCTCAGATGGTGTACTAAAGGACACAAGGTTTATATTGGTTCAAGCAAAATGTCCCTACGTCTAGTTTGCTGTTGCTCGTGTTATTAATACCGAAAAAGGTTCATAGTAGGGGGTACAAACGGTCGAGAGAGGGACAGGTCCCAAGTCTTTGATGGAAAGGTCAAAAGGATGCCAAGAGCTCAGTTGCTGCTTGGCTGTGTGTTGTGTGTGGAATTGATCCCTCCCCCTAGTGGGGTGCCCTATCCTCCCTTTTATAGACCAAGGGGGAGCAGGGGTTACAGATGGGAGAAAGAGGAAAAAACCAAAGGTAGAGAAGGTCCTTCAAAGGTGCCGGGTCTTCCTTTTCCCTTGAGCCTGTCCTACTGTTAAGGTAGACCACACCAGGGATAGCATGTTTCATTGATCCTGATAGGGCTAGACTTTGGCTTCATTTTAGCGAGTGGTCATGTCCCATCCTCCCCCGGTGGACGGTGCGGTGTGTCAGGGCATCGAGCCATGACTCTACGAGGAGTAGACGGGGAAATGACTATATGCCTATTACTATAGATGATGTGAGTTCTTCCATAGATTGTAGTGGTTGTCGTATGCCTATGTTAGTATTCGTGCCCGAGGGCTGATGGCGGCGCCTACAACACTATAGGACAAAAGTTGGCGCCTATAACACTGTTTGGGCTCTGTCAGGTTGGAAAGGGCTTAAAGCGCCCGTCCTATTGTATCCTGATGGTACCTTCCGACAGGCGTGTAGGGCATGGTCCTCGGTACTGTGGTTGACCTGAGTGTCCTGTCTTAGCTCCTACTCATCATCATGAAGGAGCAGGGTGTAGTCATCGGGCGAGGCAGAGCCAGGCCTCTGACATCGGGTGAGGCGGAGCCAGCCCTCAGACATTGGGCACGGCGGAGCCTGCCCTCAGCCGTCGGGCGAGGCGGAGCCCACCCTTAGACATCGGGCAGGGTGGAGCCAGCCCTTAGACATCGGGCGAGGCAGAGCCCACCCTCGGACGTCGGGCGGGGTGGAGCCAGCCCTCAAACGTCGGGTGAGGTGGAGCCCGCCCTCGGACGTCAGGCGGGGCAGAGCCAGCCCTTAGACGTCAGGCTAGGTGGAGCCTGCCCTTGGATGTCGGGTGGGGCAGAGCTAGCCCTTAGATGTCGAGCGAGGTGGAGCTAGCCCTTAGCCATCGAGCGAGACAGAGCCAGCCCTCAGCTGTCAGGCAAGGCGGAGCCAACCCTCAGCCGTTGGGCGAGGTGGAGTCTAGCCCTCGGGGGTTAGGTGAGGCGGAACAAATCTTCCATCATTTAGGCAAGAGGCGTAGTAGCGTTCTTGTCTGATTAGAAGCATCAACGTCCGATGGTTATTAGTTCCACCCCATTGGGTACCCCAGTATTAGGTCCTCGACAACAAGAGAGGGTCAAACTTTATGATCCTTTGTATGTGGAGTGGAATAGGTCACAAAATTTGACTCTCACATTACATAGACTAAGCTCCCCCTAAGTATATGCATGCATATGATGGAGAAAGAAGTTTATGCATAATTGGCAAATTAATGCTCAAAGGAGTTTAATCTATATAATGCATGGAGAAAGCATATAAATTCCCAAGTGAAATCAACATGATGATATCGGTTTAGAAATACCACATGTGGAAACCAAATTGATTTCTACCACTTGCAATAGGTGGTGGATATTTTAAGTATGATGCTTAACTCCAAGGACTCCATTTTCCTTACAATGAGACTACTACACACATGATAAGCTTGAAAAGGTGTTAGTCTCAAAGCATCCAACTTGTAGAGTAACCTCCACCTAAATTTGTGCACGTATGGAATACTTGTAGGAGACATGCACATTGATTTTAGAATCAACTATACCACTTGAAAGATGACATCACATGAATGTGAGAATCATTTTCGAATGTGATATTTGGGAGAAATTGTCTACAATTTGGACTTTGGCACATATTAGATTAACAATTGTAAAACAAGCTATGTGCCATGCTCCTAAACAATTTAAACCATGTAGGTTTGCTCCAAGGGTTAGAAGTGAGACCGAGCAAGCCTACCATAAGATATACCTAGTGTATGCATGATAAAAGATATAAGCATGCAAATGCAAATCTAGGCATGAAAGGTAACTAGATGCTTAAAAATACCACTTATAGGAAATTAAATCTAGTTACCTAACATGGGAAGGGGAATTTGGGTCCATGGTATTCACTAACCCACTTGGCAATTGACATGATCCAATGTGATGCACCCCATGAAATGCACCCAAACTTTACCCAGTCTCCAAATTCCCTAAAGTCCATCAGACTTCTCACTTCCCATTCAGGGTCCAAACCTTCTTGGTGCTCTTCATGTTGGAAATGATCTCCTTTGGCACCCAAAAGCATTTGTCCCCATTGCTGGCTTGCCTGTTCACCTTGATGGCCACCACCTTGTCATTTTTCTTCTTCTTCAAGAGATAAGGTGTGGAGGCCTTTTTGTCCACCTTGTTGGTGTAGGTGTTGGAGAACTTACTTGTTTGCTTTTTCTCTTTCTTCTTTGTTCCTCCCCCATTCTTCACTTTGCACACATAGGACTTGTAGCCTTCCTTGTGGCACATGTAGCAAACCATGGTTTGTCCTTCATCAAGCTTCTTCACTTCCTTGACGGTGTTATCTTGATGAAGTTGGGTTTGCTTTGTCTTGCCTTTCACTTGAGTCAAGTCCTTGGTGAGGCGAGCCACTTTTTGCTTGAGTTGCCCATTATCCATTGCAATCTCTTGTGTGCATGTATCTGCAATAACTTTTTCAACACAAACTTGGTTGCACAAGGGTGAGTCTAAACATAAATCATTGCAAGAAGTAGAGGCATCCTTTTTAGGCATGTCAAAAATTAAACCTTTCTTTTTAGGTACCTCGGTGGGGGTTGTACCGATGGCTTCAAGATTAGCAACTTTATTAGTTAGCTCATAACAATATTTGCACATAGTTTACATTTTAGCAAGCTAACATTTATAAGCATCTTATGAGCTAGCTAACTTTTTCTTTAATTTTTCATTTTTCTTTATAAGTTGCTCATCATTGATTGTGCATTCACTTGTTATTGCACTAGCCTCAAGTTGCTCAATTTTAGTAGATAGCTCCATATTAAGATTGGCAAAAGTTTCATATTATTCAAGCAATGTAGCATACGCTTTGAGCTATCTAGTTTTTCTTTTAATTTTTCAAGCTTCTTGTGTTGACTAGTGCACACTTTAGCAAAGTTAAGATTTTCTTGCACAATTTCATCATAAGAAGGTAGCTCATCATCACTATCACTATCATTGTCACTATCACTAGGGATAGACTTTTTGTTACCTCGTGCCATAAGGCACACATGTGAAGTGCTTGATCATGAGTGCTTGTGCCCTCACCTCTTGTGGTGGTCTTCTTCTTCACTTGAAGAATCATCCCATAACCTTATTGATGTGAGGGCTTTGTCCATGCATGCCTTCTTCTTTGTCTTGGATGTGGGCTTGTTTGGATAAACTTCTATAAAGTGCCCCAATTCACCGCATCCATAGTATCCTTTCTTTCTTTGCTCATTTCTTTGATTGGTAAAAATGAGATCTTGATTTTGGATGGGCACACCCTTGACATTGAGCCTTTGGATCATCTTCTCCACCTTGTTGATAAGTTTGATTGATTCTTCGTTAAGGTCGGAGGTGGAGGAGGAAGATTGATCATCATCACTTGAATCATCATCATCTTCTTCTTCTTCTTCTTCTTCTTCTTCTTCTTCATCTTCACTTGCAGAGCTTGAGCTTGAGCTTGTCTCAACTCGCTTGCCCTTCATCTTCTTTTTCTCACTACATGTGATAGCTTTGCCTTTGCTTGATGAAGAGGCTTCTTCTTGACCCATCTTGCGTGACATTTCAAATACCACTATCTTGCCAATGACAATGGCCGGGGTCATGGTGCTCAAGTCCTCCATGTTGTGAAGGATGGTAATGATGCTTGTATATTTCTCTTGTGGTAGCATGGAGATAATCTTCCTCATGATGTCCACATCATCTAGCTTTGTCAATCCTATTGAATAGAGCTCATTGATAATTAGATTCAAACAAGAATACATATCACGAACAAGCTCATCATCATTCATTTCAAAGGAATCATAATTTTGTTTAGCTAGACAATATTTTTGCTCATGGATATTAGTTGTGCCATCATGGAGCTCTTAGAGTTTTAACCAAATTTCATGTGCCGTATTTAAAGTGAACACTTGGTTAAACACACCCATGCTAAAAGATTCAAACAAGCAATTTTTAGCTCTATCATTGAAATGAATGTCTTTTTCTTCACTCTTTGTGGGTTTATCTAGATTCTTAATGGGTTTTATCCTGTCACGAGTGACTCTCCAAACACCCAAGTCTACCGCCTCAAGGTGACAAGCCATTCTGGCTTTATAGTAGGGGAAGTTAGTGCCGTCAAAGTGCGGAGGCCTAGAGGTATCCATCCCAACCACTCTAAATAGCGTCGGCTCAACGGCGGTTAAGCCAAAGGTCCAAATTAAGTCAACCAGGCTCCGATACCACTTGTAGGGGACCATGACGCCTAAGAGGGGGGTGAATTAGGCAACTTAAAATTCAACTTCTAAACTATGGCCTTTTTTTCCAACCTTAGCAAAACCTATGCAAAAGATAAACTATCTAAATGTGCAACTACGGTTTTGCTAGTGTGTTGCTATCTCTACCGCAAAAGGAGTACTGTAAACAACATAAATGCGGAAACTAAAGAGCAAGGTAGAGATATGCAAACTCCTGTCGATGACTCCGGTATTTTTACCGATGTATCGAGAAGCACACAAGCTTCCCCCTAGTCCTCGTTAGAGCCCCTCGCAAGGAATCCCTCGCAAGAGCCAAGCGCCCGGTCGGGTAACTCCGTGGATAGCCCTAGGCCTTCCCCACACGCAAGTGGGTCTCTAGTGTGCCTTTCAGCAAGCCTCTCCCGGACCGCTCCCTGCCGTCTTCACTATCAAGCTTTCGGCCAAAACGCCACGGGCTTTGTTCCCTCCGGTACACGATGGCGGCCACACCACAAACGCGGTTGGTGTGATCTCGCAAGACTACAAGCCCCTCCGATGTACAATAATGGTGCGCGCAAGCACCGGGTAGTAAGAGGTAAGCAAACCTCACTAAACACTAGGCCTAAACCTAGAGTAAACGCATAAGCGGTGGTCTAATCAACCTAAGCACTTCGCAAAGCACCTACGCTAATCACCTAATAAAACACTAAGCACTATGCAAGCGGAGATCACTAAAATGGTGTATCAACACCCTAGATTTGTTTCCTTAGCTCCACTCCTATCAAATGGCCGATTGGGGGTCTATTTATAAGCCCCACTGAGAAAGTAGCCGTTGGGGACGAAATTCCGCTTTTCTGCTACTGACCGGACGCTGCTTTCGTCCTAACCGGATGCGTCCGGTCATCCCCACCGTTAGAGTCATGATCAACTAATCGAACGCTGATGGCATCCAGTCACATGCCACCGGACGCATCCGATCGCAATTTCACCGCTCTGGAACCTTTCTATACTCGATCGGATGCTACAGTCCTACATCTAGTCGATTTGCCACCAGTGTCTGGTCAATGCTGAATGTGTTGTCAGGATGATGAACAGTGCCATCGGTGCATCCAATCACTTTACTATTCAGCGTCTGGTCACTGCTGCTGATGCCTGCTGTTGCTGAGCCTCTTGATCCGAGTGTCCGGTCGCTATGCCACCAACGTCCGGTCAGTGTATCCGGTCACTTCTGTGAGCTCGTTTCTTCGCGATCTTACATCTGGCTTGGTTCCTATCTTCATCCTTGGACTTTGCTTGATATCTTGGGTCTTCTCTTGTGCTTCTAGGGTCTTGCTTAAGGTGTTGATCATCAGATCATTATGTCGCCTTCGTTCAAGTCACGTCTTGCACCCTATTGGACTACAAAATAATCATTTGCAAATTCATTAGTCCAATTTGGTTATGTTGGTCATCAAACACCAATATCCAAAGTAAATGGCCCTAGGGTCCATTTTCCTTACAGGGGGCTTTTGGATGTTGCAACAAATGATTTCAGAATATTACAATAGGTGATGTGGCACCATATAGAATGACTAACATGACACTACGTTAGTAAAAACTACAATCAAAACGCCCATGTCTTTAAAAGTTCTGCCCATCCGGGTTCAAGTCCTCGACTTGGCACTGGTACTCGTATTTTTCTGGATTTATTCTAGGTTTTAACGGCGCTATGCTTTCAGTAGTAGGCGACGTCCCCATCGACAGCGAGGCGTTTGTGGTGACTTCGTGAATCTCGAGATCTGTCGGCTTAGTCCTTCAGAGGTGCTCATATGGGTAGGGTTAGTGTACGTGTGTTCATAGGGGTGAGTATATGTGTGTATTATGGGCGTCGATGTTGTATTGTGTAATTCTAAAAAAATCGAACGATTGTGAAAGTTGAGGTAGCTCAGAAAAAACTTTTTCCTACGAGAAATGGTGGTCCACGAAGCCACAATGAGCTTAGGTATGGGCCTAGTCGGACCGGACTGTAGAGTTTTGCTGGGCTATTTTGGGCCCAGGTGGTACGCTTTAGGAAGCCCATTGCATCATCTTCCTTTCCCAAAGGCCAAAGCAAAACAGAACCTCATTGTAAGTCTGAAAAAAAAACCTCATTGGCTTGCTTTACTCTCTTGCATCTATAGCTGGCCATTCGGGCCGCCTGGCCCGGTCCGGCACGGGCCCGTGCCAGGCACGGCCCGGTAGGGCATGGCACGGTAGAGCACGCCGGGCCGCCGAGCCGTGCCGCCCCAGTCCACCATGCCTTGCCGACGTTCCAGGCATGGCCCGTCGGGCCACTTTCCGTGCCGGGCCAGCCCAGAAAGCACTACCTTTTTAACAGGCCAAGCCGGCTCGAGGACCGCATCAGCAGGAAGGGAGAGAGGGTAGGCCGGGAGCTATGGCCGAGGCATCCCGGGAGGAGAGCGCGGCGGAGGCCCTGATGGCAAGCGCGACGACCTCCTCGTGCCGTAGGCCACGGTGGCGGGCAACATGAAGTAGATCCGCCCCGCACGGAGCACCTCCGCGTCCCGCACCGCGCCCTCGATCCCCATCTCGTCCGCATCGCACAGGAACCCGTCGCCGTCGGCGGTAGCGGAAGCGTCCTCCAGCACCCACGCGGCCGTCGTCGGGCGCGGGTACTCCCGCATCTCGCCGCTCGCCATCTTCGGGAGGTTCGATTTTACTCCACAACCTCATCTTCGCTCCCCTCTAGGATGTACCGCGAATTCTGATGAATTAATTTGCGATTCTTTCTTTATTTCTCGCCGTAAAAAGTCTATGTCACGCGCTTAATGCCGCCGCTGCGTCGATTCTGCCAGTTCTTGCCGTGGTCATCGCCGTCGATGGCTCGCCATGTTCCGACGCCGACGACGGCGTCGATGTGCACCCCGGAGACGGCGCAAGGCAGGCACTTGTTTGAGGTCACCGGTTACAGCAAGCACAGGGGGATGGGCCACGAAAAGTTCATCAGGTCCGGCACCTTCTTCGTCGGAGGCCACCAGTGGTCCATCCGCTTCTACCCGGATGGGAGCATCAAAGACAAAGATTACATCTCAGTTTATCTCGAGCTCATGAAGGAGAAGGAAGGCTCAGGTATGGGCATCCTGCGACCTGAAGCTGGTCGACCTGACAACAGGGCTGTCGGCTTCAGTGCATAGGACCAGGGGAAAATTTATCGGCTTAAATCTCCTGATATTTCCGATATAATATTTTTATCCGTAGATGCCGATAAAAAAATATATAACTTTTTCGTATAAATTTTATTTAAATTTATTTAAATTTACTTAAATTCAAATTAAGTTTTATTTGAATTTGGTCCGATATTTTCGATATATCATGTTTATTCTCTTTATCTGTGACCCTGATAAATTTTAATTTTCGAAAATGAAAACCTTGCATAGGACAGGGCCTAGAATGTTTAACTCCGGTGATGTCGGTAGGTTTGCTCGTCAGGATGGCTTGTTCAAGAAACGAAGCGAATTTGAGGCATCGGTGTACCTTCGAGATGATCGCCTTGTGATCGAATGCATTGTCACTGTTATGACAGAACCTAAGGTATCTGCAACCAAATTGCCCACAAAAATTGAGATGCCCCCATCAGACATTGGAAATCATCTTGGCAAGTTGTTGGAAGAAGAGTGTGCAGATGTCACATTCAGCGTTGGAGGAGAAACTTTTACAGCGCACAAGCTTGTGCTCGCAATGCGGTCGCCAGTTTTCAAAGCTGAGTTCTATTGGTCCGATGAGGGAGAGGAGCACGCAGCTTATGACCATTGAAGACATGCAGCCTGCTGTGTTTAGGGTCCTGCTTCAATTTATCTATACCGATTCTTTGCCTGACATGAAGGATCTTGTGGAAGCTGTCAACTGCGAGCCCCGTTCGGCTTATCTTATATCCGGCTTGTTCGGCTTCTTTTTTTCCGTCAGAACAGTATTTTTCTCTCACAATATTTCAGCCAGAACAGTGTTTTTCAGCCACTTTCAGTCAAGTTTCAGCAAGCCGAACGGGGCTGGATAGGCTCAAGTTGATTTGTCAAAGCATCCTTGCCGAGAATCTTAATGTGATGACTGTGGCCACTACATTGGCTTTGGCTTATCAGCATAACTGCAACATGCTTCAGGATGTTTGCCTTGAATATATCACCAGTTCAGATGTGATGGATGCAGTGGCAGCAACCGAAGGCTACAAGAATCTCAGGACAACCTGCCCTTCTGCACTAGCAGATGCATTTGAGAAGACGATGAAGTTGCGTAGAACATAAGAATCTTGCCTTAGCTCCACCGGTGTTTCTTATTAAATTATTACAATAGCTTGTCTGAATTTGCTAGAGCAGCTCATTATAATTTTAACCTAGGGATGAATAGCCTAGTATAAGATGAATTGATTGAGAACTATCATGTGTGTCATACTTAGTCCTATACTGTATACTAATATGTCTAAAAATACAAGTGACTACTTTTTTCGCACAATGCTATGATAGACTCATAGCTTTAAGCACAAGACTAGAATGTTGTTGAGATTACTATGAGAAATATGAGATAGCTTGGACAGTTACAATTTTACCTCATTGGTCACTAAGTTTTACGATTTGTGTATGCTGATAGCAGTACGATATCGACAATGTTATGCATGATTTTGGAGGTTCTAGTGCTTTCAATATATGCTTGAGTAAAATGATCATTTGGATTAATGTTTCCATGTAACAAAACAAGCATATAACAATTTAAATCATAAAAACTCAACCAACCAAGAAGGTATGTGGGTTTTGATTATGAAGAAATAGGCACCAAATTTCACCTCAGAGAGGGTTGAACTTGGTTGGTCTTGGACTCTGGGTGTACATCCATTCCCTCGAGAAACTAAGCTAGGTTCAGTTGCTAAATCAAAAGAAAGCATGAGCAAGTCTACTCAGTTGTGATTTTGGACGGCCATGTTAGTTACCAACAGCTGATTTGACATCCATGGTACTTAGTGCATAGTTAAAAGCTACTTTAGGATTGACTTCAAATTCTGTTCTATTAAGTATTAACCTTACTCGAGATCTATGTAAGGCGAGGTACTTGCTTAGTTGCTTGTTGGTATTTATGATGTCTTTTTTGTGTGTTAAAGTTTGATTAGTTAATTTTTCATAATTTACAAAGAATCATTCAAAATAAGATGCATTGGCAAGTAAAATATTGCCACTCCATACACACTGGTAGTATTTCTTTTGCTAGGGTATACATTCTTGGAGTTATGAGGCCAGTAGCAACATAAGCTTAAATCACTGTGTAAAGACTGAAAGCTCTCATGCTTCCTCAGTTAACTTGGCTGGCACTGTTTCTTTCTTCAGCAGTGTCAGATAGGCCATCCTCAAGTTTTCTGTGACTGGTACTATATGAGCCTTCGATATCTTTCATAAAATTGGCATCTTATCTTTAGAGTTTGTCTTATAATGCCTTTTGGCAGAACGGATAGGATGCATTTCCATGAAACTAATTTAGCAAAGCTTTGCTAATGCTGCCATTGAGGGGAACGAATGAAGCTACTTTACTCCTAAAATTTCCAAACTGTGATTTTTAGTGTTTGCATCGTATCTTTGTAAAAAGTATGTTCTTGATTTGTAGAAGGGTGGTGTAAATATCCACTGCTGTCTTATATTCATGTTCATCCTATCTAATAAGTGGCATACAACTTTTGTTTCTATGCATATCTCAGTAGTTGCTGGTGAGTCCAGGTGTTGACACGAGGTTGTGAGTTTCATATTGGGCTTGTACTAGATTTGTACTGATATGAGTTAGCAATACAATGAGGATGCAGCTTATCTTCAAAAATGCTGTGTATTGGCCCAAGTTGATATGTCAAAACATCTTTTTGTGAGAAACTTGATGTGAAGACCATGGCAGCTACATTGGCTTTGGCTTATCAACATAGCTGAGACAGGCTTAAGGATGCTTGCCTTGAGTTTGTCACCACTTCGGATGTGATGTATATAGTGATAGCATCCCCAGGTTATAAGAATCTCAAGACAACCTGCTCTTCTGCACGAACAGATGCATTTGAGAAGGCATTGTGGTTTCTTACGCCCAAACATTTTTATTTTATTATTCATGTTAGAGTTCAAAGATTAGTTAACATTTTTTTCTGAATTATGAACCATATGGATTATATTTGGTTTATATCTATAGGATGCATGCTGCGATGGTACTAGGAGAGTGCGAGCTTCTCTGGGGTTGATCTGAATTATTGCCACGGAGTTTGCATCAAGTGATTTTCAATTCGTAGAATACAATACCCACTATCTAAAATTTGAAATATTGTTGGTTATTAAAAGAAGAAATCTCATTATTAGTACTTCTAATGATGTATCTTCGTGAATATAACTTATCCCTTTTTGGATGGATCCTATCTCTATTTCTATACTCTACAAAAGAATCATTATAATTTTATTACTTAGAAATATTATTGTTACTCAAGAAGGAATGTCATTATTAATACTTCTATCATGGTGATCCAATGATGTACTCCCTTTGTCTCGTCAAGATATAAGGCACGATTTGACTTGGTGCGGTCTTCAAGATTATACTTTAACCATAAATTTATACTATTGTGTGTAATTTATGCAACAACAAAAGTATCATTGAAAAGTATTTGTACAGACGATCTAATGTTACCACTATTATACTATAAATCTTTTATATTATTAGACTAATTATTGGTCAAAGATAACAAAGTCTAAATTTTGAAATACGTGCATGTCTTATATCCTGAGATGGAGGGAGTATCTTCGTGATTATAACTTACCCCATTTTGAATGGATCCTATCTATTTCTTTACCCTACAAAAGCATTATTATATTTTTATTGTACATAACAACTTTGAAATTATTTACACTAATTGTTGACACTTCCAATTGAATCCAGACGAACTATCCACAAATCCTTCTATAAAATTCTGGTAGCAACACGTGTCGCGTGGGCCATCATCTAGTTTATTTATACACTAGTGTGATTACTTCTACATCTTATTTCTCCTAACTTTATTTAAATTACTTTTATATTCCCACAGTAACGTGGGGAATTCGCCTAGTATCTTATTATACTTGGAACCTTCACTTTACTGTCACGTACCAAAGCTTTAATTTCAACTATATGAGGTTATTCGGAAATTTGAAAGGAATGGGAGGATTTGTACTCGAAACCAAGGCCCCATTCTCTTGATGGGCCCCTTTGAACAGGTAGGCAGAGGCCCACTTAAGACTCTAGATGACTAGAATCACAGCGAGTCAGTTACGGCCGTTTCATTTCGGAAGTGGGAGTTTTGGACGTGCGATTCCACAAGATCGTCGCCTTGTTCGCCGCTGTCGCCGTCTCCTCCGGCCGTGTTCTCAGGTTCGATCGTCTCCACGATCTCCGATTCTCCTCCTCCTCCCGCCCCATCCCACTACCGGTCCAGGAATGAGATCACGACACCTTCTTCTCCTGATCCCATCCTCATCAGATCCGTGTCGCGCCGCCGAACCAAGAACGGGGATCGGATCCACAGAGCGCGCGCGCTTGCACTGCTATCGTCGTGTTGATTCCTCTCTCTCTCTCTCTCTCTCTCTCTCTCTCTCTCTCTGACCCTCTCCCTGGCACTGGCAGGTCTGAGGTCCCCCACGGCCACGGCAGCATGATGATGACCCAGCAGGTGAAGACGGCGTCGACTTGCCCGCCGCCGGAGACGGCGCAGGGCACGCACGTGTTCGACATCCTCGGGTACAGCAAGCACCGGGGGATGGGCGCCGACTACTTCATCAGATCCGGCGTGTTCAACGTGGCCAGCCACCAGTGGGTGATCTTCTTCTACCCCGACGGCTACGGCGAGGAGCTGGCCGGGGGCTTCGACTTCGTCTCGGCGTACCTCCGCCTCCTCAGCACGAGCGGCAAGGTGCGCGCCTCCTGCGACCTCCGCCTGGTCAACCCCGCCACGGGGGTGTCCACGTCGGTGCACCCGACGCTGGTCATCATGAGGGAGCTGGACCCGGAGAAGGACAAGGTGGTCTGCCACTGCATGTGCATCGGCCGCGGCGAGCTCGAGGGCACGTACGTGAAGAACGACCGCCTCACCATGGAGTGCGTGGTCACCGTCAGGAAGGAGCCCCGGGTGTCCAAGTCCAGGACCTTCCCCAGCATCCGGGTGCCGCTGTCCAACCTCAAGCGGCAGCTCGCCGACCTGCTGGAGAGCAGGGAAGGTGCCGACGTCACGTTCAGCGTCGCCGGCGAGACGTTCGCGGCGCACAGGCTCGTGCTCGCCATGCGGTCGCCGGTGTTCAAGGCGGAGCTCTGCGGCCCCATGAGAGAGGTGGGGATGGGGACGCGGCCCATCGTCATCGAGGACATGCAGCCTGACGTCTTCAGAGCGATGCTCTACTTCGTCTACACGGACTCCATGGATCACAACGACGATCTCTCCAGAGACTATCACAGCAAGAACTGCGACATGGTCCGGCACTTGCTGGTGGCGGCGGATAGGTACGCCATCGAGAGGCTGAAGCTGATCTGCCAGAGCATCCTCTGCAACAACCTTGACGTGCAGAACGTGGCGACGACGCTGGCCTTGGGTGATCAGCATCACTGCGACAAGCTCAAGCATGCTTGTGTTGAGTTTATGTGTTGTTCGAATAATGTGCAAGATGTCGTGGCGACCCAAGGGTACATGGATCTTGCGAAAACTTCGCCTTCTGTGCTAGCCGATGCAATGGCTAGGATGAGTAAGGTCAGCAAAAAGGTGATGCAAGAGCACTGCAAGCCCAAGATGGATCCATCTGATAGCCTAGTTGATTAGTTCTTTAGTTAAATACCAATAAGATTTAGCTATCAATTTTCAGTTTCTTATTTAGTTTTTTGTGAACAGTTTATTTGTTATTAGCTAGTGGTATCCCAATAAATACTCCTATGTATGTTAGCTGTTTGTTTTCCAGTGTGCATGATGTTATCTACCAATTCAGACACGGCTATCTTTTTCCCCAAAAAAAAAACTGTACTGTTTCTGTCGGTGTTTTGGACCGGGGGATCCTCAACCAACTAGTGAATTTGTTCTGCGTGTTCCCGATCCCGGATGGTGATGCAAAGAGACACAAGATTTATACTGGTTCGGGCAATTCGTGTTTTACGTCCAGTCTGAGAGATTGATCTTGTATTCCTTGCACCGAAGTGCTTGTAGTAGGGGGGTTACAAGCTGGGTGAGAGAGGGAGCTAGTCCCAGGTCTCGGCGTGGAGTGATGCGGGCTGCCTGAGACGTTGCTCTCAGGCGACAGGGAAGTGTGCGTGTTACAGAGTGTTGCTTTGGTGGGTGCCCGTATCCCCCCTAGAAATAGCCCAAGTCCTTTCATTTTATAGTTTGAAGGGAGGACAAGGGTAGTACATGTGCTAACTATACGGCGTCATGTGAACAGAGGCGGCGTGTCCGAGCCCTGTAGCCTGTTCCTGTGGCGGTGTGGTCGTCGGAGCGGTCCGTCCTTGGAGCGCTGGGGCGACGTGCTGGTCACATCCGATCCTGTGCGTCATGGGAGCTTCAGGGCTGCCTCGGAGCGGGCGCGGCGGTCAGCGTGCGGGTCGCTGTGGATTGACTGCGCGCGAGGTCGAGGCTTGGTGGGTGCTGAGGCCGAACCGCGGTGGGGGGTCTCGGCAGACGTGAATGCCAAGATAGCTGAGACCCTGACGTAGAGTGCCGAGGCCCGGAGGGAGCGGTCGATCTGGTACACTGGTTCGGAGGCGATGATGACCCGGTCCAGATTTCCCATGCTGCGTTGTCCTCAGGGCGGGAGTTACGGGGCACAGTGCATTTCAGGCGCTGATCGTGGGCACAGCGCCAGAGCACAGTGGCCGGTAATCCCCGCTGCGCCTTATCCCAGCCGGTATGGTGTTGATGTGACTCCTTGTCTTGTTGGTCGCTCCACGGTGTCGAGCCGTCGTCCGGCTAAGATTGCGAGAGTGGTTGACGCATTAATGGGACGTGACCTGCTGTCAGAAAGACAGACCGAGGCGGGAGCACGGGTTATAAACAAGCCAGCCTCGAGCGATACGGAGAATAGTTGTCTCATTCGAGGCTGTACGCACGGGGCCCGGGCGAGACGAAGATTGAGCTCCTTGCAGAGGCCTCCCGTGAGAGGCCTCGCACGAGGCAAAGATTGCGTCAGGGCGCCGAGACCTCCCGTGCGAGGCCTGAGGTGAGGCGGAGAGCCGGTGGGCTCGGACAGGGCTGGTGATGGGCCCATGGCTTACCCTCTAGCTTTGTTGTTGATGGGATTTAAGTGACCCTTTTGGTGTACGCTTGGGCTACCCCGTTTTATGGTACCCGACAGTAGCCCCCGAGCTTTAGGGGGAGTGCGTGCACTCTCCCTAAGGGTTTGTCGAGATTTGGCTTGCAGCGGCCCCTGTAGGGATTGTGTTTCGCTTCTTGAGGTTTCGGTGGGTGCGCGCGAGCGCACCCACCGGGTGTAGCCCCCGAGGCCCTGGAGGAGTGGATTTTACTCCTCCAGGGGCTTTTTTTGTGTTTTGAGTGAGGAGTTTTTATCGTATTTGCCGAGCCCACAAGTGCGAGTTAGGGTCGCGGGGTTTCGGCAAGGTCGCAGGGAGAGCCCTGGGGCCTCTGCACGAAGCAAGAGGGCGGTCAGGGGTGCCCCTGATTTTTTGTGCGACCCTCACGCTTCCTTTTCGCTCGAAAGAAGGGGTGGAATGTGCCTAGGCTACCCTCGGTGGGCACTGAGCAGTGGCACTTCCGGTGAGCTGTTATCGGGTAAGTCCGAGTGGAGGCCCGCGCTCTGTTCGCTAGGGGACGGCTAGTGGTCTGGAGACGCACTCCAAGGGTATCGGAGGGTTTCTCTAGTGGGTGCTGAGGCCATTCGCTGGGCCCCAGCGGCTTGGTGCCTCCCTACGGTGGGATCCCATTCGGAGACCTCCCATGCCGGTCTCGGACATGACTTAGGATGCCCCGAGCGATTGCTTGCTCGGGCCTCGGCCATTCGTGGGCTCGCCCATAGTCGTCCCTGACTCTATTTCCCTAGGGCGGCTGTCGAAACCTCAGGGGGCCCAGCCTTCAAACCCCTGGACCGTAACGGGCTTGGTGCCCTTTATCATATTTGTAACGAAACTTCCAGCATGGGCTTAGGTCGTTTGTCTTTGTCTTGGGTGCAGGAGGAGCCCCCGAGCCTCCGCCTGGAGCGAGAGGGCGGTCAGGGGTCCCCTGGCTTTTTTGTTCGACCCTCACATATCCTTTTCGTTCGGACGAAGGGGTTGTTTGCCGAGCCCATTCGGGTGCGAGCCGGAGCCACTGGGTCTCGGCAAGGTTGCATGAAGAGCCCCCTAGCCTCTGCATGGAGCGAGAGGGCCGTCGGGAGTTCCCTTAGCTTTTTGTATGCCCCTCGCGCGTGAGGGTTTGTCTGCTGAGGCCCCTTTG
Organism: Miscanthus floridulus; assembly: GCF_019320115.1. Lineage (NCBI taxonomy): Eukaryota > Viridiplantae > Streptophyta > Magnoliopsida > Poales > Poaceae > Miscanthus > Miscanthus floridulus. Next base: position 49,302,603 of record NC_089587.1, read on the forward strand.
GGCGTGAGCCTAGGTCGCAGGGTCTCGGCATATCTGCAGGAAGGGCTCCCTAGCCTCTACACAGAGCGAGAGGGCCATTGGGAGCTCCCCTGGCTTTTTGTACGACCCTCGCGCTTCCTTTTGGCTCAGAAGGAGGGGTTGTTTTGCCGAGCCCCCTCGAGTGCAAGCCAGGGTCGCTAGGTCTCGGCAAGGTTGCAGGAAGAGCCCCTAGCCTCTGCACGGAGCGAGAGGTCCATCAGGGGTTCCCCTGGCTTTTTGTACGACCCTCATGCTTCCTTTTTGCTCGGAAGGAGGGGTGGAATTTGCCAGGCTACCCTCGGTGGGCACGAGCGTTGGCACTTCCGGTGAGCTGTTATCGGGTAAGTCTGAGTGGAGGCCCGTGCCCCGTTCGCTAGGGGACGGCTAATGGTCTAGAGACACACTCCAAGAATACCAGAGGGTTTTCTCTAGTGGGTGCCGAGGCCCTTCGCTGGGCCTCGGTGGCTCGGCGTCTCCCTACAGTGGGATCCCATTCGGAGACCTCCCTGCCGGTCTCAGACATGGCTTAGGGTGTCCCAAGCATTTCGCTTGCTTGGGCCTTGGCCCCATGTGGGCTCGCCCATGGTCATCCCTGACTCTGTTGTCCTGAGGCGGCTGTCAAAACCTTAGGGGCCTAGCCTTCGAACCCCTGGGCCGTAATAGGCTCAACACCCAGTTCCTTCATCTGAAAGGAATAGGGCGGGGGGAATATCTTCCTCATTGGCTCGGCAACGGCTGGCGCGCCTTTTGAGGCAGTTTTCTGGGGAGACGGAACGACGCCTGCCGCCGCAAGCGGTTGGGCGCGACGTGGTGTCAGCGGATGGGACGCAACTGTTCTCGCAATTAATGAGAAAAAGGTGGGCGCGTGGGCGGTAAAATCAGATCGGGGTTAACCACACCGGATCCAGGGGAAACTTCCTCGATTTCATCGCCCGTCCATTTCGCCTTCAACCTGCATAAATACGCAAAGAGCCTTGCCCCTCCCCACCTTACCTTGCCTACGTCAGCTCTGCCCCCATCGAGCCGTCGCTAGAGCAGCGGGTGCCGGGAAGAAGAAGGGAGAAGAGCGAGCCAGGGAGAGAGCAAGAAGAGAGAGAGAGAGAGAGAGAGAGAGAGAGAGAAACTCACTGCCGCATTCGATCCCTCCACCGCATCCATGGCTGGCGACATCGTTGTCATCGAGGTGAACCCTTGGGATCCATCTGACAGTCACCACGGAGATGCTTCAGTCGCTTGTCGACGGCGGACTCCTTCGTCCGGTGACTGGACCTCAACAGGCCAGAGTGGATCGCTCCGTCGAGGCGAGCCAGAGCCGAGGCCTCGTGACTGGTTACATCGTGAGCTTTGTCTCCTTTCACGAGCATGGCCTCGGCGTCCCGATGGATCAGTTCATGCGGGCACTCCCGTACTACTATGGCGTGGAGCTCCACAACTTCAACCCCAACTCCATCGCACAGCTGGCCATCTTCGTCGCTGTCTATGAGGGGTACTTGGGGATTGCTCCCCATTAGGGAGTTGTGGCTCCATCTCTTCTGGGCGGGGCATACCACTAAGGCCGACGGGCACATTGGGAATGAGGAAAGCGACGAGGGCCGGCGGCTGCACTCTCCAAGTGCGCTAGGACTGCTAGCACCTCTACATCCCGGCCCAGCTCGCGTCATCCAATCGTCGATGGTACACGAGCTGGTTCTATCTTCGTAACAATGACGGAGGACTCCCCACCTACACTGGGCAGATTGTGGGGAGCTGCCCGGAGAGGTGGAAGTATGGCGTCCCGAGGGAGGATCAGCCCAAGCTGCAACCGCTTCTGGAGGGGCTAGAGAGGCTATGGGGCCGTGGCCTTACCGTGGCTGTGGTCGTGGCCGCCTTCCACCACCGGAGGGTGCTGCCGCTGATGGCTCAGCGGCGGCACCTGTTTGAGATGAGGCCGGGTGAGCCTAATGAGGGTATCCGGATGATCTCCTCCACCCTTTCCGATGAGAAAATTCTTCATCGGGTGGGGGAGATGATGGAGGCGAAGCTGAGGGGCGGCAACCTGACCCCCATCACGATGCGCCCGTCACGGGGGTTCCTCTCACTGGTAAGTCATGCGTCGCCGTAGCCCCCGAGCCTCCTCCGTTTCTCCTTATTCTCGTTCCTACAGGGGATGAGGGACGTGCGCGCCTCTCCACCGCCCATTCCCGAGGATGCGAGGTGGCGTGCGATCAACCGAGCGCACGCCGAGGAGTAGAAAAAGCAGAAAGACGCCAAGGCGGCGAAGCGCACGAAGAAGATCCTCGCGCGCGAGGAACTGGACAAGCGCCGCCGTCAACAAAGGAAGGATGGCCTCCCGTTGGAGGAGTCCCCGTCGCCGTTGATATCGACGGATGCCTCAGATGGGGATGACGAGGGCGAGATGGGGCGAGGTCCCCTGGACCATCTCCCTGACGTAGGGGAGGTGGTGCCCGGGGCGTTGGCAAGTAGCCCAGCACTCCCGGGAGGAGGGGGAGGAGCTGGCCCGGGGTCGGCAATTGCCTGCTCCAGGGCCGAGGCCGACACGCCCGTGGCGCGGGCGTTGGGCAAACGCACCGTCAGCCCAGTGGGCTCGGCGGCGGCAGTGGAGCAAGTGGCGGCGGAGGCGACGCATCTGCCCCCGCAGAGGGCCGAGGGGGCGCCGGGGTCCGTTGAGGACCAACCGGCGCCGATGGACACGGAGGCCATGCCTCTGCCACCGCCACCACCTTTGCAGACAAGGGTCGCCGTGGTGAAGCGGTTGCCGCCCCGCTCGAGGTAGGTGTATTTTTGGTGGGGTCACTGTGCTTTCTGTTTGTTCTTTTGTCTTGTGCTAACCCTGTAAACATTTTGTCCTGTTGGTGGCGATGTCGAGGAGCGCGGCAGCCGAGCGTGGCATGTTCTGACCTAATTCTCAAACCAAGTCTCGACAGGTGGTGCCAGAGAGAAAAGCCTGGATGATCTCTGAGTCACCGACGCTAGGCAACTCAGTGCACTATTTAGAGAAGCGCCAGATGAAGTCTCGGAGAGACTCGTCTAGTTTCTGGCGACAGCTCTTAAGGTCCCAGGAGTTTCCAGGGCGCACGTATGTGCCCTGGAAATTCTCAATGAAGATCCGAACCAAGTCGCGCCAGTCGTGGATCTGAGAGGGAGGAAGGTGCTCGAGCTAGGCTCGCGCCGAGTCTGACAAGAGCAAGGGGAGGTTGTGGATGATGAGCAGGTCATTGTCCGTGCTGCCTAGCTGACAAGCCAGGTGGTAATTGGCAAGCCAGAGCTTGGGGTTGGTCTCGCCGCTATACTTTGTGAGGTTGGATGGCTGGCGAAACCGGGCTAGAAACTAAGCGTTGCGGATGGCTCTGCTGAAGACCCGAGGGCCAGGTGGTTTAGGATAGGGACTGTGGTCTTCCTCACTGTCATAACGACCGCCTCGATGCGGATGGTAGCCTTGAGCGGGCCCCTCACTGTCGTGGCGCCGTCGCCGGCCGATCACCTCATGGTCGCCCTGCGCCTCGCGTCGGTTGTCGAGGCAGTCGTGGACCGGGGGGACCCAATTGATTGTCGGCGCCCGAGTGGGCTCGGGACGAACTGAGGCCTCCCTATCCTGCCGATGCAGTGCTGAGGGGAGGTCCGAGACGGCACCGCGCCGCCGGGAGGTGGAACTCTCGGCCTGCTGCACCGCTGAAAGGTCCTAATGGCTAGAGGGGGGGTGAATAGCCTAATAAAAATTTCTACAACAACACTTAACCAAATAGTTAGACAATTATGAGGCGAAGCGAGTGTTGCACTAGCCTACTTAAAATGCAAGCCACCTACCACAATTCTAGTTTAGATAGTGTCTATTCACACAATAGCAAAGACACTATCCTATGTTAGTGTGCTCTCAAAGACTAACTAAAGAGCCACACCAACCAACCAAGCAAGCTCTCACAACTAGCTACACTAAAGAGCTTGTCAACTAGTTTGCGGTAAAGTAAAGAGAGTGGTTAGGATAGTTATACCGCCGTGTAGATGAAGAACCAATCAATCACAAAGATGAATAACAATGAAGACCAATCACCTCGGAATCAATGATGAAGACAATGATTTTTTACCGAGGTTCACTTGCTTGCCGGCAAGCTAGTCCTCGTTGTGGCGATTCACTCACTTGGAGGTTCACGCGCTAATTGGCTTCACACGCCAAACCCTCAATAGGGTGCCGCACAACCAACACAAGATGAGGATCACACAAGCCACGAGCAATTCACTAAAGTACCTTTTGGCTCTTCGCCGGGGACAAGGTCAAGAACCCCTCACAATCACCACGATCGGAGCCGGAGACAATCACCTCCTCCGCTCGACGATCCTCGCTGCTCCAAGCCGTCTAGGTGGCGGCAACCACTAAGAGTAACAAGCGAAATCCGCAGCGAAACACGATCACTAAGTGCCTCTAGATGAAATCACTCAAGCAATGCACTTGGATCACTCCCAATCTCACTATGATGATGAATCAATGATGTAGATGAGTGGGAGTCCTTTGGCTAGGCTCACAAGGTTGCTATGTCAATGAAAATGTGCAAGAGTCCACCCTTGAGCCGGCCATGGGGCTATAAATAGAGCCCCCATCAAATAGAGCCGTTATACCCCTTCACTGGGCAAAATGCGCTCTGACCGGACGCTCCGGTCAAACCGACCGGACACTGGCCCTCAGCGTCCGGTCGCCCGATGGACGCCATGTGTCATCACCTTCAAACGCTGTTCGTCAGATTTCAACGGCTATGAAGCTGACCGGACGCTCCGGTCAAAACTGACCGGACGCTGAAGCCCCAGCGTCCGGTCGTTTCCAGTAAGCTCCCCGAGACATGTTTTTTCGACCGAACGCGTCCGGTCCACCTTGACCGGACGCAGCCAGCGTCCAGTGCTCAACCCTAGCCTACTGTGCCATCTGACAGCTCGACCGGACGCAACCTTTCAGCGTCCGGTCGCTGAGTGACCCAGTGTCCGGTCAGTAGACCGACGCCAGCATCATTTCGACCAACTCCATTTCAACTCTAACTTCTTCACCCTTGCTCAAGTGTGCCAACCCAAACCCATCTCAACCCTACAACCACCTTGTGCACATGTGTTAGCATATTTTCACAAATATTATCAAGGGTGTTAGCACTCCACTAGATCCTAAATGCATATGCAATAAGTTAGAGCATCTAGTGGCACTTTGATAACCGCATTCCGATACGAGTTTCACCCCTCTTAATAGTACGGCTATCAAACCTAAATGTGATCACACTCTCTAAGTGTCTTGATCACCAAAACAAAATAGCTCCTACAAGTTATACCTTTGCCTTGAGCTTTTTGTTTTTCTCTTTCTTCTCTTCAAGTTTAAGCCCTTGATCATCTCCATGCTATCACCATTGTCATGTTATGATCTTCATTAGCTTCTTCTACTTGAAGTGTGCTACCTATATCATGATCACTTGATAAATTAGGTTAGCACTTAGGGTTTCATCAATTCACCAAAACCAAACTAGAGCTTTCAATCTCCCCCTTTTTGGTAATTGATGACAACCCTTATACAAAGATATGAATTGAAATTCAATTGAATCCATGTTGCTTGCCCAAGCATATTTACTATGTAAAAGGATATGGACAAGTTTCATGAACCCTAAGTGGTAGCAATTGCTCCCCCTACATATGTGCTAAGAGTTTGGATTGAAGCTTGCACATATGCTTAGATAGGTAATGTAGGAGTCAATGTCTACCAAATGATGCTAAGGTATAAGAGATGGACCTTTGAAGCGTGATACCAATCGGAGTGCACCAATATACCATCCTTAGCACCATGGTTAGCTTAATACCACTTAGAAACATTTGGAAGTGAAATCACTAGATATTCTATACATGCTAGTTTGCATTTCATCATTCAAATCTACAACTAGCGTACATCACACAAGCATGGATATTATAAATATGGAACTTATGCCATGCAAGCAAACATATGAAATGCATGTTTAAATGCATCATACAAGTTCATGAGCTTGCTCCCCCTACTTGTGTGCTCAAAATTTTAGTTGATCCCTTTCCTTTGTTTCTCTCCCCCTTATCTTTATCTTTGTTTCTCTCCCCCTTTGTCATTAATGACCATAAAGGTTCTAAATAGAATTACTTGTAGGGTCGAGATTATCAATGTCAATCAATGGGGTGAGGGTCATTTTCCCAAATTTGGTTCAATTCTAGATTATTTCCCAAAGATATTTAACTCGGTTTGATCCAAGGACAAGCTTCTTCACACCTCCAAATAAGGGTTATCTTGTACCATGTTGAGTTAAACACTTATAGTTCATTTTCTAGATTAAACACTAGGTTTGCAAGCCCATAAACATGTCATATGCCATCACTAGATCAAGTCAAGCATAGAAGCAATAGTGATACCATATTGACATCAAAATTCATTTGATTTTTATGAATGAGCCTAATAAGATAGAACCATATGCAAGATCCTACTAAGATTGAAAATATGACTAGATGCACTAAACATGTCCTTAGCAAGGATGTATGTCATGCCAATCAACTTTTACCTTAGATTGCTCGAAGGAGAGGCATGTCATATGAGTGGGGGTGCATCAACACATATTTGAGAAATCCAATATGTTCAACTCATTTCTTAGCTTGCAAAACCTTTTCTCATCCAATGGCTTGGTGAATATATCGGCAAGTTGATCTTCGGTGCCTACACTCTCAATGTAAATGTCCCCTTTTTGTTGGTGATCTCTTATGAAATGGTGGCGGACATCAATGTGCTTTGTTCTTGCATGTTGCACCGGATTGTTTGTCAACTTGATTGCACTCTCATTGTCACATAGCAATGGCACTTTCTTGAACTTGATTCCAAAATCACTCAAAGTGGCCTTCATCCAAAGTATTTGTGCACAACAACTACCGGCAGATATGTATTCGGCTTCGGCGGTTGATAATGCAACACTATTTTGCTTCTTTGATGACCATGAAACAAGTGATCTTCCCAACAATTGACATGTGCCCGATGTGCTCTTCCTTTCAACCTTGCATCCCGCATAATCCGAGTCGGAGTAACCAACTAGCTCAAACTTTGCTCCTTTGGGATACCACAAACCAACATTTGGTGTATGCTTCAAGTACCTCAATATCCTCTTTGTAGCTTTCAAATGACTTTCTCTTGGTGAGGCTTGAAATCTTGCACACATGCATACACTAAACATGACATCCGGCCTTGATGCGGTCACATAGAGTAGGCTTCCAATCATAGACCGATACAACTTTTGATCCACCATGTTTCCACTTGCATCACTATCCAAGTTGCCATTGGTTCCCATTGGTGTGCTAATGACTTTGCTATCAATCATTCCAAATTTCTTGATCATGTCCTTGATGTACTTGCCTTGACTCACAAATGTACCATTCTTCAATTGCTTGATTTGAAGGCCAAGGAAGTAACTCAACTCTCCAATCATGGACATCTCAAATTCATTAGCCATCATCTTACCAAACTCATCACAAAATTCTTGATTAGTTGATCCAAATATGATATCATCAACATATATTTGCAACACAAATAGATCTTTTCCAATCTTCTTGATGAAAAGAGTGGTGTCAACCTTGCCCATGGTGAACCCTTTAGAGAGTAGGAAATCCCTCAATCTCTCATACCATGCTCTAGGTGCTTGCTTCAAGCCATACAATGCTTTCTTCAACTTGTACACATGGTTGGGCTTCTTATCATCTTCAAAACCGGGAGGTTGCTCAACATATACTTCTTCATTGATATAACCATTGAGAAATGCACTCTTAACATCCATTTGGTAGAGCTTTATGTTGTGAGCACAAGCATAGGCTAGCAAGATTCTAATTGCTTCCAATCTAGCAACCGATGCATAAGTTTCTCCAAAGTCAAGACCTTCAACTTGTGTATAGCCTTGTGCTACCAATCTTGCTTTGTTCCTTACTACTATCCCATCTTGATCTTGCTTGTTTCTAAAGACCCATTTGGTACCAATCACATTGTGTCCCTTTGGTCTTTCCACCATTTCCCATACTTGATTTCTTATGAAGTTGTTTAGCTCTTCATGCATAGCATTTACCCAATCAACATCCTTCAATGCTTCATCTATCTTCTTTGGTTCAATGGATGAGACAAATGAGAAGTGTTCACAAAATGATGCCAATCTTGATCTTGTTTGTACACCTCTTGAAATATCTCCAATGATTGTATCCAAAGGATGATCTCTTGCAATACTTGTTGGTTGAAGGATTGGAACTTGATTGCTTGCACTTGCTTGATCATTTGGTTGAGATGATGTACTAGCCATTTGATCTTGATCAATGTCATGAGAGTTACTTGCACTAGCTTGATTTGTATCATCTTGCACTTTTGAGTTGGAGAGCACTTGCACTTGATCATCTTCATCATCAATCACTTGCCTAGGCCTCAATTTACCAATATCCATGTTCTTCATGGCATTTGAAAGTTGAATGCCTCTAACATCTTCCAAGTTCTCATTCTCTTCTTGTGAACCCTTGGTTTCATCAAATTCAACATCATGAACTTCCTCAAGAGTACCACTATCCAAATTCCAAACTCTATATGCTTTGCTTGTAGTGGAATAGCCAAGTAGGAATCCTTCATCACATTTCTTGTCAAACTTGCCCAATCTTGTGCCTTTCTTCAAGATATAGCATTTGCAACCAAAGACCCGAAAATATGCAATGTTGGGCTTTCTACCATTCAAGAGCTCATATGGTGTCTTTTCTTTCAATCGGTGACAATAGAGGCGGTTGCTACAATAGCAAGCCGTGTTGATAGCTTCGGCCCAAAAAGATTGACTCACATTGTACTCACTAAGCATAGACCTTGCCATATCAATGAGTGTTCTATTCTTTCTCTCAACAAGGCCATTTGATTGAGGTGTGTACTTGGCCGAGAATTGATGTCTAATTCCATATTCATCACACAACTCATCAATTCTAGAGTTCTTAAACTCACTACCATTGTCACTTCTAACTCTCTTGATGGTTGTTTCAAATTCATTGTGAATGCCTTTGACAAATGATTTGAATGTTGCAAATACATCACTTTTGTCCACTAGAAAGAATACCCATGTGTATCTAGTGTAATCATCCACTATCACAAATCCATATTTGTTACCACCAATGCTAGTGTATTGTGTTGGCCCAAACAAATCCATGTGCAATAACTCAAATGCTTTACTAGTGCTCATCATGCTTTTCTTAGGATGGGTGTTTCCAACTTGTTTGCCGGCTTGACAAGAACTACAAAGCTTATCCTTTTCAAACACAACATCTTTCAAGCCTTTAACTAAGTCATGCTTAATCAATCTATTCAATTGTTTCATTCCAACATGACCAAGCCTTCTATGCCATAACCAACCCATGCTAGACTTAGTGAACAAGAATGTAGACAATCTAGCTTCACTAGCATTGAAATCAACCAAGTATAGATTCTCATATCTAAAGCCTTTGAAGATCAAGTTAGATCCATCTACACTTATGATTTCTACATCATCTACCCCAAATATGCATTTGAATCCAAGATCACACAATTGAGCCACGGATAGCAAATTGAAGTTCAAGCTCTCTACTAGCAACACATTGGATATGCTCAAGTCATTGGATATTGCAATCTTACCAAGCCCTTTGACCTTGCCTTTGCCATTGTCACCAAAAGTGATACTATCATAGCCATCATTGCCATTGGTGTTGATTGAGTTGAACATTCTTGCATCACCGGTCATGTGTTGAGTGCACCCACTATCAAGAACCCAATGCCTTCCTCCGGCTTTGTAATTGACCTACAAAAGAAGATCAATTCTTTTTAGGTACCCAAACTTGCTTGGGTCCTTGAAGGTTAGTAACCAAGCTCTTTGGCACCCAAATGGCTTTCTTCTTTGAGCCCATCCATGGTTTGCCAATGAACTTAGCCTTCACACCATTTGTACCCTTAACAAGCATATAGGAAGAATTAAGCTTAATGGAGGATACATTAGCATTTTTGCTTTTGTTGGTGCATCCATGCTCTCTATGACCAACTTGCTTGCAACTAGTGCAAAACCAACCATTGTTCTTCACAAAACTTGTCTTGTGAGGACCAAAGGCCACCTTGCCTTTCTTGGGGGTATAGCCCAATCCCTCTTTGTAGAGAGAAGCTCTTTGGCTACCCAAGGCCATAAGCAAGCGGTCCTCACCACCATAAGCCTTAGCCAAGGTGTGAGTGAGCTTAGTTACCTCCTTCTTGAGGTTCTCATTCTCAACCACTAGTGAGGTATCACAAGTGTGACCATCACTACTAGATGAGGTAGAAGTGGAAGTGCTACAAGAAGGGTTAGTTGGAGGAACAATGATAGGCATAGATAGTGATGTATCAATTAAATCACAAGTTAAACCTACATCACAAGTTTCAACATGCTTCTTTTTATCTTGTTCATTAAGCAAAGTGGAATGAGCTTTTTCAAGCTTTTTGTGAGCCTTGCCAAGCTTCTCATGGGCATCCTCTTGCCTCTCATGAGATGCACTAAGCTCATCAAATGCTTGCTTAAGGGCTTTTAGTTCCTTACGCAAGCTTTTGCATTCCTTTCTTGAGATGTCAAAGTGTTCTCTAGCATCTTCTAGCATGTCAATTAATTCATCTTTTGTAGGTTCATCATCATCATTATCACTATCACTATCATGCTCACTATCACCTCCATCATCACAAGTTTGTACCTTAGTGGCCTTAGCCATGAAGCATGATGGAGAGTCAAAGAGAGAAGGCTTCTCATTGATTGCTATACTTGCAAGAACCTTCTTCTTGGTGGTCTTGTGATCATCACTATCATCATCATCATCACTTTTGGAAGCATCACTATCCCAAGTGACCACATATGATCCATCCTTCTTCTTCTTGAAGAATGTCTTGTCCTTCTTCTCCTTCTTTTCTTTCTTGTCCTTCTTCTTGTTCTTCTTGTCATCATCATTATCGCTATTATATGGGCATTGAGCAACAAGATGATCTTTGCTTCCACACTTGAAGCATCTTCTTGACTCATCTTTGTTCTTGGATGAATACTTCTTTCTTCTTGCACGGTAGCCTTTCTTTACCATGAACTTGCCAAACCTCTTGACAAAGAGAGCCATCTTCTCATCATCACTATCATCCCATGAATCATCATCCTCACTTGATGTTTCTTGCTTTGCTTTGCCCTTGGATGATGTGGCCTTGAATGCCATGCTCTTCTTCTTGTCATCCTTCTTTTCATCTTTCTTCTCCCTCTTTTCTTCCTTCTCATCATCATCTCTATAAGCATCATCGGTCATGATATCTCCCAAGATTTGATTTGGTGTCATTGTGTTCAAACCACTCCTCACTAACAAGGTGACCAACATTTTAAATCTCCTGGGCAAGCATCTCAAGAACTTGTTTGAGAAGTCCTTGTCCTCTATGTTCTCACCAAGTGCTTTGAGATCATTTACAATCACCTCCATTCGGTGGAACATGTCCGGCACACTCTCATCCTCCTTCATCTTGAAGCTTGCAAACTTTTCTTTGAGGATGTATGCCTTTGCACCCTTCACGGCTTGAGTACCTTCAAATGATTCTTCCAACTTCTTCCAAGCCTCATGTGCCATCTCAATATTTTTGATTTGCTCAAATGTTCTTGCATCAATTGCATCATGAATGGCACTTAGAGCAATATCATTGTTTTGGAGAAGTACTTCTTCGGCGGCGGTGGGATTTTCCGGATTACCAATCTCAATTTTAGTTTCTACCACCTTCCACACCTTTCTATTGATTGACTTGATATGTGTGGCCATCTTTGATTTCCAATAAGAATAATTTGAGCCATCAAATTGGGGTGGCTTCTTGGTGTTGTTGATTTGAGCCATTTTAACACCGAAGGTTGTTAAGCCTCAAATAATGGTGACCTCGGCTTTGATACCACTTGAAAGGTCCTAATGGCTAGAGGGGGGGTGAATAGCCTAATAAAAATTTCTACAACAACACTTAACCAAATAGTTAGACAATTATGAGGCAAAGCGAGTGTTGCACTAGCCTACTTAAAATGCAAGCCACCTACCACAATTCTAGTTTAGATAGTGTCTATTCACACAATAGCAAAGACACTATCCTATGTTAGTGTGCTCTCAAAGACTAACTAAAGAGCCACACCAACCAAGCAAGCAAGCTCTCACAACTAGCTACACTAAAGAGCTTGTCAACTAGTTTGCGGTAAAGTAAAGAGTGGTTAGGATAGTTATACCGCCGTGTAGATGAAGAACCAATCAATCACAAAGATGAATAACAATGAAGACCAATCACCTCGGAATCAATGATGAAGGCAATGATTTTTTACCGAGGTTCACTTGCTTGCCGGCAAGCTAGTCCTCGTTGTGGCGATTCACTCACTTGGAGGTTCACGCGCTAATTGGCTTCACACGCCAAACCCTCAATAGGGTGCCGCACAACCAACACAAGATGAGGATCACACAAGCCACGAGCAATTCACTAAAGTACCTTTTGGCTCTCCACCGGGGACAAGGTCAAGAACCCCTCACAATCACCATGATCGGAGCCGGAGACAATCACCTCCTCCGCTCGACGATCCTCGCTGCTCCAAGCCGTCTAGGTGGCGGCAACCACCAAGAGTAACAAGCGAAATCCGTAGCGAAACACGATCACTAAGTGCCTCTAGATGAAATCACTCAAGCAATGCACTTGGATCACTCCCAATCTCACTATGATGATGAATCAATGATGTAGATAAGTGGGAGTCCTTTGGCTAGGCTCACAAGGTTGCTATGTTAATGAAAATGTGCAAGAGTCCACCCTTGAGCCGGCCATGGGGCTATAAATAGAGCCCCCATCAAATAGAGCCGTTATACCCCTTCACTGGGCAAAACGCGCTCTGACCGGACGCTCCGGTCAAACTGACCGGACACTGGCCCTCAGCGTCCGGTCGCCCGATGGACGCCATGTGTCATCACCTTCAAACGCTGTTCGTCAGATTCCAACGGCTATGAAGCTGACCGGACGCTCCGGTCAAAACTGACCGGACGCTGAAGCCCCAGCGTCCGGTCATTTCCAGTAAGCTCCCCGAGACATGTTTTTTCGACCGGACGCGTCTGGTCCACCTTGACCGGACGCAGCCAGCGTCCGGTGCTCAACCCTAGCCTACTGTGCCGTCTGACAGCTCGACCGGACGCAACCTTTCAGCGTCCGGTCGCTGAGTGACCCAGCGTCCGGTCAGTAGACCGACGCCAGCATCATTTCGACCAACTCCATTTCAACTCTAACTTCTTCACCCTTGCTCAAGTGTGCCAACCCAAACCCATCTCAACCCTACAACCACCTTGTGCACATGTGTTAGCATATTTTCACAAATATTATCAAGGGTGTTAGCACTCCACTAGATCCTAAATGCATATGCAATAAGTTAGAGCATCTAGTGGCACTTTGATAACCGCATTCCGATACGAGTTTCACCCCTCTTAATAGTACGGCTATCAAACCTAAATGTGATCACACTCTCTAAGTGTCTTGATCACCAAAACAAAATAGCTCCTACAAGTTATACCTTTGCCTTGAGCTTTTTGTTTTTCTCTTTCTTCTCTTCAAGTTTAAGCCCTTGATCATCTCCATGCTATCACCATTGTCATGTTATGATCTTCATTAGCTTCTTCTACTTGAAGTGTGCTACCTATGTCATGATCACTTGATAAACTAGGTTAGCACTTAGGGTTTCATCAATTCACCAAAACCAAACTAGAGCTTTCAACCGCGGCGGTCTCGAGGAGATCTCAGAGCTCGCCGCGAACCCGTCGCCCTTCCGTGGTGGAGGGCTCGGGCATCGCGCGCACTAGCATCGCCGCAGCCATGACATTCTGGCTAGCACGATTGAAGATTGGGGGATGATCGTCCCCTTCGTCGTCGTTGATGCGGTGGTGCACGTCGCGAGCCCATCGTCGGGCTCCTCTGCCGTCAGCGTGGCCCTGCTGCTCCTGCTCGAGAGTGTTTCGGAGCTATTGCAGAAGGAGTCGATCTTGCTCAACCTTGGCTTGAAGCTCGCGGAGCTGCTCTAGGTCCGGGCGTCGAAATTGTCCGAGGGAAGGTTCTCGTTCCATGCTACTGGTGGAACAATGCGTGAAGGTGTGGCATCGCCCGTTCCTTGATGAAGCAGAGTGCGATTGCCTACCCCCTCATCCTCGTCGCCCGTGCTTGGCATCCCAAGTCCGACGTGGAAGCACCCACGAGTGGGATCGTAAGTACCTTCATCGTCAGAATCAGAGTAGCCAAAGCAATAGTCACTTGTGGCCAAGAAGCGGCGCATGGTTTCGTGGTCGTGGAGGTTGGAGAAATCCGCTCCAGCCCATGCCTCGTCCTCCTCCGAGGAGTCGGCGTGGGTGTGGGTCGACGCGGTGGTGCCAAAGTCGAGAACGAAGCGCTGGCGCGCCCTGAGAGATCTGCGTGAATGGAAGCGTAGGCGTGAGCATAAGAGGCGGTGGCATTTCTCAACCCGAAGGGGTATGGAGATGGTGCCATCGCCGGGCTCTGCTCCGCTGGAGTTGGCTCCTCAGGGAGTGGTGGAGCGGAGCTTGATGTCGGGGCGTCGGCGGGTGCCACCGGCGTCTTTCCCTTGTCTAGGCTCAGGCTAGACAGATCCCCAACCAGGGACCCTGCGCTAACAGCTGGTCGTAGGATACCGGCGGAGAGCGGCGAGTCGCCCTGGGTTCGCGTAGCATCGGGGTGATCCTGCTCGTGTCGTGCCCGGCGAGCGCGACGAGAGCGGTCCGCCCGGGCGCCGCCTGCGCCTAGGCTGCCGGTGCGTGACATCGTCGTCGGCAGGCGGGGCTCGGGGTGTGAGAAGTACCATGTCGTACTCGTGCCCTAGAGACATGAACTTCAGGCTCCCAAACCAGACCACTGTGCCGAGACACAGCGATCGTACGGGGTCTGCCATCCGGAACTTGTTGGGATGACGAAACTAACACGTAGAGGCCCCTACCTGACGCGCCAACTGTCGGTGTTTTGGACCGGGGGATCCTCAACCAACTAGTGAATTTGTTCTGCGTGTTCCCGATCCCGGATGGTGATGCAAAGAGACCAAGGTTTATACTGGTTCGGGCAATTTGTGCCCTACGTCCAGTCTAAGAGATTGATCTTGTATTCCTTGTACCGAAGTGCTTGTAGTAGGGGGTTACAAGCTGGGTGAGAGAGGGAGCTAGTCCCAGGTCTTGGCGTGGAGTGATACGGGCTGCCTGAGACGTTGCTCTCAGGTGACAGGGAAGTGTGCGTGTTACAGAGTGTTGCTTTGGTGGGTGCCCGTACCCCCCTAGAAATGGCCCAAGTCCTTTCCTTTTATAGTTTGAAGGGAGGACAAGGATAGTACATGTGCTAACTATACGGCGTCATGTGAACAGAGGCGGCGTGTCCGAGCCCTGTAGCCTGTTCCTGTGGTGGTGTGGTCGTCGGAGCGGTCCGTCCTTGGAGCGCTGGGGCGACGTGCTGGTCACATCCGATCCTATGCGTCATGGGAGCTCCAGGGCTGCCTCAGAGCGGGTGCGGCGGTCAGCGTGCGGGTCGCTGTGGATTGACTGCGCGCGAGGTCGAGGCTCGGTGGGTGCCGAGGCCGAACCGCGGTGGGGGTCTCGGCAGACGTGAATGCCGAGATAGCCGAGACCCTAACGTAGAGTGCCGAGGCTCGGAGGGAGAGGTCGATCTGGTACACTGGTTCGGAGGCGATGATGACCCGGGCCAGATTTCCCATGCTGCGTTGTCCTCGGGGCGGGGGTTACGGGGCACAGTGCAGTTCAGGCGCTGATCGTGGGCACAGCGCCAGAGCACAGTGGCCGGTAATCCCCGCTGCGCCTTATCCTAGCTGGTATGACATTGATGTGACTCCTTGTCTTGTCGGCCGCTCCACGGTGTCGAGCCGTCGTCCGGCTGAGATTGCGGGAGTGGTTGACGCATTAATGGGACATGACCTGCTGTCGAAAAGACCGGCCGAGGCGGGAGCACGGGTTATTGACAAGCCAGCCTCGAGCGATACGGAGAATAGCTGTCTCATTCGAGGCTGTACGCACGGGGCCTCGGACGAGACGGAGATTGGGCTCCTTGCCGAGGCCTCCCGTGAGAGGCCTCGCGCAAGGCGGAGATTGCGTCAGGGCGCCGAGACCTCCCGTGCGAGGCCTGAGGTGAGGCGGAGAGCCGGTGGGCACGGACGGGGCTGGTGACGGGCCCATAGCTTACCCTCTAGCTTTGTTGTTGATGGGATTTAAGTGACCCTTTTGGTATACGCTCGGGGTACCCCGTTTTATGGTACCCGACAGTTTATGTCCACGTTTATATGCATAAATGTCTGGTAACTTGTAACAAAAACTGTACTGTTTCCAAAAAAAACCGTACTGTTTCTGTCCACGTTTGTTATTAGCTAGTGGTAACTGTACTGTTTCTGTCGAACATCAATTTTTCTTATAAAACATTACAATCGAATTTACTGAACTAGGAGGAGCATCGCACACTAATATGAATTAACTTTTTTTAAAATGGCATTGTCACTGTTAATTGGTTTCGTATTATTAAGATTACTAGGATGCTTGAAAATATACTAGAATTATTTTATCCTATTGTATAGTAAAAAAAATTGAGAAACTGATTAAGACGTAGACTTTAATTGAATATAATTAGAGGAATAAATATCTTCATATGAAACTGGCCACCTAGACCACCACACTGTCGTCGCTAGGCGATCTTCGGAAAGATTTAGCAAGCATATGCATATTGATCGATGCGTGTGCCTCTTATTTGTGTATTTTTTTGCAACTCAATAATATTCTCAGTTTTGCATTAAGCTGTGAGGCTAAACTATTTGCTAGTGTGTTTGATGTTTTCTATACTAAATTCAAAGAATGCTAATTTTTTAAGGAAAAAACTTGTGCTGTTTGTGTCCACATTGATTTATATTTATAAATGTCTGGTACCTAGATAGTTGAACATTAATTTTGATGATTATAAACATATAAACCAATCCTATTTATTGAGCTAGCGAGAGGAACATTGCCACTGTTAATTGGTTTGGTATTATTAATATTATTACTGGGATATTTGAGAATACAATAGAATTGTTTTCATTTATCTTATAGGAAAAAATTCAGAAACTGAATAAGATGCAGACATCAATTGAATATAATTTGAGAATGGTTTTTGTATATTTTTTGCAGCTATATTATATATTATATTCTCAGTTTTGCGCTGAAGTTTTCCTTTTGATTTTCGTCTGCGTATGGAGGTCCACATGTCAGCCTCAATAGGAGGCGATTGGTCACGGGCTCACGGCCGGCTATGACCGTTGACCGGTACGTAGATAAACGACACCAGTCTCCAACCGCTTTGGTCTGCGGTCTGCCTACCTTGCTCTCAGCCTTTCACCTTCCCATCAGATCCTTCTCCCTCGCGATCACCAGCCCGTTCTTTGAAACATGCCACTGACGGAGTGGGCAGACCCAATCGCCGGCGATGCGCGGCAACAAGGCGCGCACATGCTCGAGGTCACAAGGTACAGTCACCTCCTCCACAGGCGCAGGGGCGTCGGCTCCGCCGGCGGCCGCAGGTGCGTCGAGTCCGTCGGCTTCACCGTCGGCGGGTACCAGTGGGCAATCCTCTTCTACCCCGACGGCGACGACGACGCGCCCGGCAGCTCGGGGTACGTCTCCGTCTCCCTCGCGCTCGTCACCCGCCCCGCCCGGGTGAGGGCGTCCTTCAACCTGGGCCTGGTCAACCGCGCCACGGGGCTGCCGTCGTTCCAGCCCGAGGACACGACGGCGGTGTTCGACAACGCCGCCTGCTGCTGCTGCCGCATGTACCCGTACCCGTACCCCATCCCCACCTGCCGCCACGAACGGAAGCAGGGCTCCTGCCACGGCGTGCCGAGGCTCATGAGACGGTCCGAGCTGGAGGCGTCGTCCTCGGCGTACCTCCGCGACGACGCGGTCACCGTCGCGTGCGTCGTGACGGGCGTCACCGGGACGGCGCTCACGTCGTCCCCTGGCGCTCCGGAGATCAGGGTGCCCGAGCGCAACCTGCACCTGCACATCGGCGAGCTGCTCGTGTCCCAGGAAGGCGCCGACGTGACCTTCGATGTGGATGGTGAGGCATTTGCAGCTCACAGGATCATCCTCGCTGCCCGGTCGCCGGTCTTTGAGGCGGAGCTCTACGGCTCCAGTTCCACTACGGAGACAGACGACGCGCACACTGTCACGGTACCTGACATGCGGCCGGACACTTTCAGGGCGTTGCTCCATTTCATCTACACCGACTCCTTGCCGGCCATGAGCCATCTGAGCATGGACGAGATGAGAGAGCTGGTCCAGCATTTGCTAGCGGCCGCGGATCGATATGCCGTTGACAGGCTCAAGGTGATGTGCGAGCACATCCTTGCCAGGACACTCCATGTGGAAAACGCAGCTACCACATTGGCTCTAGCCGATCGGCATGGCTGCGACAGGCTTAAACATGCTTCCATCCATTTCATGGCATCGTCTTCAGATAAAAGTGAAATGGGTGATGATGTGGCTATTGAAGCATTGAAGACAATGTAAGTTTCGGCGAAATATAGTGTCCCAATTTTAACATAATCTGGTTGATTTGTTGTAACTTCTTGAATCATATGAACAGTTTGGAAGTAGATTCATAATGCTGGTAATAGTCCCAAGCGCAATGTCTGCACATGCAGAAAGAGCAGGATAGAAATACAGGACTATCGACGAAATACGTCCGGTAGTCTACCGAGGGTATGTCCATGGCAGTAGATGAATCGGTGGATGTGCGCGTGAGGGAGCCAGATGGTAACACAGAACGCGAGAGACAACGATTAGACAGGTCCGGGCCGTCAGCTTGACGTAATAACCTAAGTCTTGTGTCTTTTGTGGATTGTATTGCGTATGATCAGATGAAAACGAGAGGGGTCCCTACCCGCCTTATATAGCTCGAGGGTAAGGTTACAGATCGGTTGTTTCTATCTTGATCGGTTTTACAAGATAGGAAGTTACAAATATTATGGGATCTGGCATATCGAGCATGTTTCCTAGATCATCGAAGATCTTCACGTAGTCTTGCGAGGCACGCCGACCAGTGTCGTGCCTCGCACGACGTCATCTCGTAGGTTGGGCCTCCACCAGTGGCGTGGCCCATGAGCAGTCTTGTGGGCTAGGCCTCCACTAGCGGCTCGACCCATGTACAATCCTGCTGGTACCGGGGGTTATACCCCCATAGCTAGTCCTCGAGCGCCTTGTATCCGTTGAGCAACACCGTCCTGAGCTTGTCCAAGCTGTTGAGCATGCATCCGAGCTGCTGAACATGACATCCGAGCTGTTTGAGCATGCGTCTGAGCTGTCTGAGCATACATCCAAGTTGTTCGTCCAGTTGTTGGAGCCGAGCACACTCGAAGTCAAGGTTTGTCAGAAGGATGTAAGGAGCTCAAGTAAAAAAAATTCAAAGTCTCCACCTTGGGTGAAGTGTGCCTACTTAGGTTCCGAGCATCAAAGTTGTTTGTATGGCGTCCTTGACTTAGTTAGCGCGGAAGAACTTAGCCATTTTGTAGAAGATTAAGTCAAAAAATAAGCACATTCACCGCGTTGTGAAGTGTGCCCACTTAGTCCCCGAGCCTGGCAGTAGGTGAAGTAGTCATGTGATGCAAGGGTCCAAAGTAGTGCTCTTCAGGTGCTGGCCCAATCCCCAATGTCGTAGGAATCCAGTGTAGAAATAAATACAATCATTGCGAGATGATGTGTACACACGTAGTCCCCGACCTTCTGGAAGATTACGAAGAAATCTTGTAGTAGGGTCAGAGAAAGAAAATATCGTGTCGTGGCAACACTCATCGTTGAATATCAACCTGCGTTTGACATGGTTTGACACGGCGGCCCACTAGGCCCACTCAGCGGCCTAGCGACATGCGGAGACGTTGGAAGAGAATGCGGTGCAGCGGGCATGGTTTCCCAAAACCCTATAAGGCAGAGGGTTAGGGGTCGAACCGTTATAAGAGCGCCGCGACCCCAGCGCACCTTCCCCACATTCTCTCTGCCACTTCATCTTCTTCCTCATGCCCACACCACTTCGCCTGACAACTGCTCCGCCATTATAGCAACCACAAGCACGCAGCCTCCGCCAAGCGACGAATCTGCTGGATGGCGCCCAAAAGAAACTGTGGCGGTTCGAGTAGAGCATCATGCGAGCTCAATCGTGCCGAGGAATGGGTGGGGTCTATCAGCAATGAGGTGGCGCTCAATCGATTGGTGGAGGATGGTGTGTTGCCCGATAGGGTGACAGTGGGATGGCGTCCGGCTCGCGGTGAGAGCTTTCCGACTCCTCGCAACGATGAATTAGTAGTTTTTGAAAATTATTTCTATCACGGATTTGGTGTTCCAATCCATCCGTTTCTCCATGGATTGATTGACTATTACAAGATTAGTCTTTGCAATCTGGGCCCAAATTCTATCCTTCATGTCTCTATCTTTCATCCATTTCTGCGAGGCGTATCTTGGCATTCTTCCGCATTTTGATCTCTTCCGCCACTTCTTCTGTTTGAAAGCCCGAGGGGTCAAGATCTAGGATCGTAGGCAGCATGTACTTGTAGCTTTAGGACGGGATGGTTGGCCAATACATCGCCACCCCATTGAACACAAATGTGAAGTATTGGGCACAGCGATGGTTCTACATGCCACAGGGGGAACACTATGTGGCATGTGACATTGATCAGATTCCCATCAGCAATGCCAAGTGGTCGGAGAGACCTGGTGCTAATGGAATGGAGCAAGTGACGGAGCTATTAGCACTGATCGACCGAAGAAGGGTGGATGGGGTCATAGTGGCGACAAACTTCACTTTTCAATGATGCTAGACCAGCAAGGAGAGAGCACATCTTGGATATGAATTTCGGGGAGATACTGATGGGACCCGTGAGGTGCCCAAGCTGATTAACTGGGATGAAGTCATGCGGTGAATTAGGGTGTTACTTAACCTTGTGGGGCGTCGTAAGATCGATGATTAGCATAGGGCCTTCAGTGTAGGGACCCTCCCACCATGGGTAAGAGCCTTCTTTTTATTTTTGGTTGATCCCTTATCTTGTTGCAATTGTAATGTACTCATTTGTTTTCTTGAAGATTCGTGGGCAGGATCGGTCGGTATACTTCTCGGCGGTGCCGTTAGCTGATTGGCCGAGGGGTGTTGATGCCCGGCTGAGCTATCCTCAATGTCGATTTAGCCCGGAGGCTAGTGGGGACAGCTCGACCAACCTTGACTATGTTGATGAAGATGAGTGGACGATGTATGTCAGCGAGAAGCTCTAGGGGAAGCGGCCGGCTAGTGAGGAGCCGTCCCCAAAAAGAAGAAAAACAACTATATCATCTCGCCATGAAGAGAGGCCTATAACCATTAGCATGTCCGCCCAACCTCAAAGATGGCAGGTGGTGATGTCGAGTTAGTCAGACGATGATGAACAAGTGGTGCCTCCTTCACCGAGGGCCGTGACACCCCCGCCCTCCGCGCCAGCTGGGACGGAGACACAGGAAAGACGGTGGACGTAGGGGGCTACAGCAACAATGTCTGACAGCACATGGATCACACCAGCAGTAGCAGCTTGGGTGGTGCCGTCAATGATAGACCAGACGGCTACCGTAGTCCCCGAGACCACACGGACGACTCCAGTGGCATCAGCACAGCCGACCACCGCAGTCCCTGAGACCACATGAGCGACCCAGTGGCAGGGTTAGAGGCGCGGGGCAGTTCAGCTGCTGGGCAGACCAGTTCCAGGCAAGGATGCAGGTTCCAAGCTGTGCAGCGGGAGTCCTAGTTGTAAGTGCTTTATTTATTTGTTGTATTCCTTCGACATGATGGTATGCTTCTTGATGAATTTTTTTTGTTGTAGTGCGGAGTCAATGGAGGTCTTGCAGCCATCAATTGTTGATGATGGAAGGCACACAGAGGAGCCAATAGCTCCCAATGCTGAGCAAGCATAGGCAAGGGCAGATCCGGTCGCCCTCACCGGGGAGCAACCGACGATTGCGGAACGGACCGCCCCTACTATGGAGGAGCCCTCAACAACTGGACTAACCTCACCTGGCGGTGGATTGCATGATGAGGGCAATCCCGATGTAGATGAGGCATGGGATGCTACGGTGATGTTGAGTGGCCTTGCCGAAGCAGGTGCACCCGTGAGGGATGCGCTGAGCAGTGCAGCGCAAGGTCCACCCATGGTTGATGAACAAGCATCATCTACAGCGGTGTCAATGGCGGGAGAGGCGCTCAGATGCTCTAACCGAGCATGGCAGTAGCCAAGGAGGCCACCTTTGCCGGTGGCCTCCGTGGAGATCGAAGAGATAGTATGGGAGCCCACCCCACCGCCCCAACTCCTCCACATGGTCATTCAACACGACGAAGAGGTTGACATGTTGGAGGAGGTGGAGGCGAGCATGGAGACAAAGAAGCTAAGGGCTGATCTAACATCAATGATGGGTCGTATTCAGCTAAGCTTAAAGGGATCTTCCTTGTCCCGTTAAATAGCGCAGTCTATTAATCCGTTTGCCGCTGCAGAATGTGATGAAGGTGTTTGAGCAGCGCCGGCGGCAGCTGGAGGAGATGGCTTCGGTACTAGAGGAGAACAAGAGTCTACAAGCGTTAGTGAAAGACCTCTAGGCGTGCCTGCTCCAAGAGCGCCACCACAGGGAAGACCTGGTGGTTAAGGTTTTGGCATTGGAGAATGAGCGCCAACAAATGGAGGTGGAGGGCTAGTCGATGGCCGAGTAGCTTAGCCGTAGCACTGATCGATAGAAAGGTAGGTCTTGGAATTTTGCTTTTGTGGTATTCAACATTGTGAGACGTCTAACTGTTATACACAGCACTAGAGATGGAGCTCGGCCTTTCCTAGGAGGCCTCCGGCTAGATTCAGGAGGCAAAGGAGAAAGTGGAGGAGAAGGTCAAGAAAATCACTAAAGATCTTCGACGTGAGTGTTTTTCACGCTATTTTGACTTGTGCGGCGTTAAGCGCATGCTTAGCATATGGTTGTCTTGTTTGTAGAGTATCGACACTAGGCCTAGGCATAGTTCCAAGTGCTCGTGGAACAAGTGAAAGCCTATGATGAAAAGCTAGAGGCAATGACCGTGGGAATCCAGCCTGTGCTAGACTGCATCAGTCTTGAGCAACCCGAGGGAGCATAGCTACCTGGAGATGAGCCGTACCGGTCAGTCATGGATTGTTGCCGGACAGCGTGGGTGGACTTTAGGGAGTTCACACACAGCACCGCCCATGGAGCCGTTGTTCATGCACTCGCGCAGCTACGGTCACACTACCCTTAGTGAATCTCCAACGGGTGGCAACTGGGTATGCATAGGGCACAGACATAGAGAAGATTGCCAGGCTAGAAGACGATGCGGAAGAGCTGGCGAAGAGGTTGGCCAAAGATGTTGATCTGTTCAGTGAAGGGGGGAGTAGTGCTCCATAGAGTAGAAAAAACTCATGTTGAATCATTGTACAAAAGTGCTTAGCAACTTTTGGTGAGCACTTGTTGTTATGGTATATTTGTGTTTATATTTGATATAAACCATCTGATCAGAAGTGTATAGCGGCGTCCCCAGCACTAGCTAGCCTATTGACCATAACACGGGGCACAGGGGCTGTGTGCGTGTGGGAAGAACATGGCATCGCTAGGGAACCGCTGTCGACCACCCATGACGTAGAGGGTGGACGCTCATGCACATGCTAGGAGAAGTCGGAGAAAGGGTCGTCTCTAGAGGCATCCGAGCGCCAATGTGTCTGTTTGAGCATTTGCCTTAGGCGTAGTTGGCATGTCATCTTTGAGATGTTGTACGCATAAATAAAATCGCTTAGAAAAAAGCACAGAGATAATAGTATGGAGAAACATTAGAACAAAAAATTATTGAATACCCGAATATGAATGGTACATATTTTTTAAAGGAGACCCTTCAAGGGTAGAAGCACCTAAGAAGATCGATGTGCCAAGAATTTAGGACATCTCTTTCATCCATGTCGCATAGCCTGTAGGAACCTGGTCAGGTGACCACCTTGATGATGAAGGGGCCCTCCTAGGGTGAAGATAGTGTTGGCGCAAAAAACACGTCGATGCGCCTAACACACAGCAAGCCAGAAGGATCAACTTGGAGTAAGCCTAGAGATCCGCGTGGCTTCAACGCAGGACCAGCTGATCCTGTGAATTCCCAAGGCATGCCAGTCAATTTGACCTACATTTGACAAGGAGAGAAATTTTCTCGGTAATTTAGGGTGGAACGTGTTGGTTTTGCCCAGATAGTTCTAAGTGTGTCGCTTAGGGAGCAGCCAGACGGGAAAATCGACTAAATAGCCGATACAAGAAGAAATTGGCTGTTAAGAACTGTAACGCTCGTGGGTCATGATTGATTTATAGTAACAAATACAATGCATCCAGTTCTAATGATCCTTTCCCTGAAGCTATTAACATGTATGCGTCAAAGATGCATCACTGGCTAAATTAGATTTGATCAATACGTGGTGTAGAGCCAATGAATTCAATGAAAAAGGATACGCCACGCAAACAATCGACTATTTCATATAGACAGATCTACGAACCATCTAAATCCAATCTATTACAGTCAGCAGTGAGGTTCGATCGGATCGATGCAGCCATGATGATGATGATGATAGTCTAGAACTAGAAAATCCATAGAACCGACCATACTTCAATAGATTCATGAAAGTGTGCCATACCTGTGAAAGCACAGGCGAATCGGCTAAAATAGTCGATTTAGGTAGAAAAGGGATTACAACATGTGAACAATTGACTGTTTAACATGGACAGATCTATAAACTCATCAGATCTAACCCGTTATCCTTAATAGTGGGGTTTGACCGGATCGATGGCAGCCATGATAAAAAATAACAGATCAAACCTTTAAAGTAAACATATATATTCACATTTAACAGAATCATGAAGACACACTATAAGCGTTTAAGTATGGGCAATCGGCTATTTAGCCGATGCAGGCATAGCAAACAGCGAAGGTCATGCCTGGTCGAAAGCAAATCTACCAGCTAGCATACTCCGATTTAAAGTGCTAACAGTGAGAATCGACCGGATCGTTACAGCCATAATAGCGAGCTATAGACCAGATTCAACTAGCTAGTAAACCTACTTAGAATCAGACATGCCTTGATCATGTACTATGCACTATCAAGATCAAAGTAGAATAGTCGATAAAACATAATCCGTCGCTTAAAATATGAACCATCACAATGTGACAAAAATAAATGATGGACTAAAAGGATGTGAGGCCGATCTAGATCAATCTCGATCGGGCAGATTGATATTGCTGAAACTAATGACAACAAGAACATCAGCAAGATTGGTAACTTAATGAATCTACTAGAAGGTTGCCACCCTTAGGTAGAGCCGATAACTTGACCTTAATCTAATTCGAGTAGTGGAGGTCGAACTTAACCGATGTAGCCATACCTAAACTAGATAAAGATCGATAACTAGCTTATACTAGAGTTTGCAAGAGGTCGGCCGAACTGATGTAGCCTTACGACCAGAAGTATAAGCCATGACTGTACTTACAGACAAGCCGGAGGTTGACCGGATCGATGCAGCCCTGCTTGTTGAAGAACTCACCGAGATCTACAGTACTCCTACTCGTAAGGGTTGGCATGAAGCCAAAAAAAGTAATTGGTATTGATTGATTGGATGTTCATTTTTACAATAGCCGAGGTCCAATATTTATACCTGGGACTTAAACATGAATCCTACTTAAGTACGACTCATTACAATCTTTGGTATAAGAGAAAAACATTCCTAACTTAATATAACTTGGACCCTAATTTTCCCCTTTTTGTAGAGTCTGACATGTTTTTCCCGACGCCAACCGTACCTCATCGACGTTATCTACTGATGTCGTTCGAAGAGAGCCGATCCTAGCACCGCATCTGAATTAGCTGATATCGATCCTTATGCAATTGATTCCTTGATGACACAATCTTGGTAGCTTCAAGTTCCTATGTTCTTCTTCCCAAATTTTGGTGTAAATAGATAGCTCGTGCATCCCGTCGGTCTTCTACTTCTTGTGGAGCACTAGGTCTCCAACCACAAAGAACCGACCATTGACATTGTGGTTGTAGTATCTTTGCACGATGTCAAGGTACTTCGCTGTCCAAACACACAAAACTAGACGCTCCTCCTCTAGGCTGTCCAACTCAATGAGCCAGGCTTAGTCAGAGTTTTCTTCGTTGTAGTTCTCCACTCTGGGTGCTCGAAAAGCGACGTCGACTAGTAAAACGGCCTTGGAACCAAAAACCATGAAGTATGGGGAGACACCAGTGTTGCGACTAGGCTGGGTCCTTAGTCCCCATACCATAGCTAGCAATTCCTTGAGCCACTTATTGTGGTGCTTTTGCTTGTTATTGTAGAGCCTTTTCTTCAATGCATCGAGAATCATGTTGTTGGCGCTCTCAACTTAGCCATTAGCCCTGGGAAGTGCGACCGAGACATACTTAATTGAGATGCATCTTTCATCGCAGAAGTCCCAGAAATCAACACTGGTGAACGTGGACCCCAAGTCAGTGATGATGTTGTTCCGTAGGCCAAACCGATGAATGATGTCATCGAGCAGCTCGACTGCCTTCTTTGTTGTAGCTTGGACCAGGGGTTTGTATTCAATCCACTTGGAGAATTTGTCGATGCAGACAAAGACCCAGCGAAAACCTCCTAGCGTGAGCTTGAAGGGCCCAATCATATCTAGTCCCCAGCATGCAAAGGCCCAAGATGCAGAAATCGTTTACAAGGCCTAGACTAGAATGTGGATTTGCTTAGCAAAAAACTGACAGTTCTCACATCGGCGAATGAATTTCTTGGCGTCAGCAACCGCTGAGGGCCAATAGAAACCAGCTCAGAAGGCCTTGTCAACTAGTGTTCTAAAGGTTGTGTGATTGCCGCAAGTGCCAATGTGGATCTCCTTGAGTATCTTCTCGCCCTCTTCCACGGAGACGCACTTCTAGAGTAGCTCTCCTTTGGTGTTCTTGCGATACAACTTTTCCTTCAACTAGGATGTAATGCTTGCTACGATAGGTGAGGCATTCTCTCTCTATGTTGTTGGCTAGGACATCTGTAGTGGTGAGGTATTTGATGAAAGGTTCCCTCTAATCACTGCTCAGGCCAGGGACCGCTGCGACTAATGGCTCAGCAGGCAGCTTTTCTTCGACGCCTTCTTGCCCCTGCTTGATGGATGGTGTGATGAGGTCCTAGATGAACACTCTGATAGGAACTTTGGCCTAGGTAAACCCTAACTTTGATAGCTCATTGGCTGCTTGGTTGTTAGCCCAGACCACATGGTGGTACTCAATACGATAGAACTTGTCTTCTAACTTTCTTATCATGGTGCATAAGCGTATGTAACACCCTTGGTGTTACCCCATTAATCATCTACTAAAACATATCATGAGCATCATGCTTGTGTGTTAATGCATGTGGTGAAGTGTGTAGATCAATTTGTATAACTCAAAATGATCAATAAAAATGCTAAACGAAAGTTGGTTCGATGGTTCATGCATATCAAGTTGGGTTTAAAACCAATTTTTATTAAGCAAAAATACTATAGAACATGTTGTGATACTTAAATAAAGTTGGAAGTGCAAACTTTGTAGATGACAATGAAATACCTGCTGTTGAAAAACAATATTGCTAAGTAATATTTTCAGTAGCTTAGAAATGCAATATGAAATAAAGATTAGCTCAAACGCTTAGAAAATTTCTAAGTTTGTGGATAGTTAGACGCTGCTATGTTTAGCAATTTATTTGAAGAGATTGGGTTAAGGAGTGGTGTAGTGCTATGATTTGATTTAGTAGTTCCGTATGCCATCTTGAGTGTAGTGAAGCCGATTTAGGTTTAGGAGTACCGGTTTGGTCGTGATCAGTGCTTTAAAATTTGTGCACGTCACAACTTTGTGTTGTCTAGCACCATGCGTGTGGTCACCATGCGTGGCTGACCCACGTTGTTGTGCGGTTGTGCCATACGCGCGCGTGTGGCCGCACACCGGCCGGCTGTGGCTGCCGTGGCCATGCCGCAGCTTGGCCGCTCTGGCCACACCGCTAGGCCACCGGTCCACTCTATGCCCGACCGCCCCAGCCACCGTGGCTACCATTGGTGTTGCTGCTATCTCCGTGCTCGTGCTACAACAATGCCGCTGTCGCCAATGTCTCATCACCATGCTACATGCCTATAGCTGCGCTGCAGTACTGACCCGCCTTGACGCTGCGCGCACTGTGGCCATGTCACCAGTCGCCTTGCCATTGATGGCACTACTGGCATGCGGCCACACCGGTCGCGAGCGTGTATGTCTATCGGCTAGTGCCTAGCCATAGGCTACGCCAGTCACGGCCAACCTGCATCTCGCCAAGGCACACCCTTGCCGAGTCGCTGGCTACCCCTCCCCCACCGCTCCCTCGCTCTCTCTCACTCTGTTCTCGTCTCCCTGCCGTCGTCGAATCACACCAGCACTGCAGCTGCGATGGGTCACCTCTCATCAATCCCTCTTGTTCACACCTCTGCCCTCACATCCCCTCTCTAGCCGCCCCCACCCTCGCTTTGATTGTGGCCCAGCCGAGCCTCAATTTTGGAGCTTCACCCCGCCACCTCACCGTTAAGACCCGCCACCGACCACGCCATGGCCAGCCTCCACCACTTCACCCCACATAAATTCCTCTACACCACTAGCTTGCCTTGGCTCCCTCTCCACTATGCGCATGCCAGTGGGAGCGCTACCGCCTCCCCACCGCCGCTAACACGGCCGTGTTCGCCGAGGCTCGTCGCCGTGTTTGTCGCATGCATGCGGCCAGCCCTACTCAGGTAGTCATCGGCTAAACCACCACTTTGGCCAGGTTCGCAGTGTGCTCCTAGTGCTTATCCCCTATCTCTACCATCCTATTAGCGTTGTAGCTCACTGGGATGACCGCGACGTTGTTGTGGGCGACCGCACACGGTTGTAGCTCGCTCTACTGCGCCCTGATGGGGTTCGTCTCGTTAGTTGGGTTAGTGCGAGCCTCGAGTGGCCAGCATATCGCCTAGTGCCGCCGTTCGCCGCGTCGGCGAGCGTGGGGTGTCTCGTGGACCTCACCGGTGCCAAGGTGAAAAGATACGAGGGCTCCGTTGCAAAGTCATTGTCTATAGAAATAGTATATGTAGTGTTCGCTGCTATTATCTGATAACGCGAGGGCATTTTTGTAAGAGTGCCAGCTCGTGCAGGGCTGCCTCCGCTCGTGGGCCGTGTTGGGCCGAAATTGGTTTTTTCATGGAAAATAGAAATAGCTTTTCATTTTAATTCCGAGCTCAACTTTGGTAATTAATATAAAATAATGTAGATATCCAAAAATTGTGAAACTAATTTTGTTAGGTTCCCAAAAACATTGTCTACCTATTAGTATAGTTAGTTCATACATATATGTGTGGTTGCTAAGGGTCATTAAAATAGTTGAGAAGCTTAGTATTATTTCGATTAATAATTGTAGGAATTTTTGTGGTAGATTGGTGATAGCAAAAACCCTGAAATTTTTATAGTAGCTTCATTGTATTATTATGTGCTCACTGTAAATTTTGTAGCCCTAGAATAGACTACTTAATATGGTAGGTAAATACCCATTAAGGCTAAAGGAATAATGGCGTGCTATTGGTTTATAAAAGTTAAGCGCTTGTAGGGTGAGCTTGAAATCCATTTGGTAGAGATAATGATTAGCTTAGTATCTTAATCATTAGAGCTAGCTTAGTAGCTTAGCATGTATATTTTTATTTTAAGAGTTGTTGTTGTCAAAATACTAAGTGTTGCATCATCATTGCATGCATGTAGAGAACGAGTTGGTGGAGTTCATGACCGTCGGAGAGCGGGAGTATGAGGAGGTGATTGAAGAGTACGAGGAGGAGGTTCTCATACAGGAGGAAGCCCCATAGCCACCGATGACTAACATAGCTAACAATCTGCCTGCCCAAGGCAAGCCCCGGTGCATAACCCTTATTTTGAATAATCACTGGATATATATATATATATATATATATATATATATATATATGTGTGTGTGTGTGTGTGATGTGCATTTACGTTATAGGATTTATATTAAAACTGCATGCATAGATAAACCTACCTATGAGTCCTACTAGCATAGGTCGAGTAGCTGCTATGCTTAGGCTATTGGTAGCGTGAGTAACCTGTCGTTACTCATAATAGTTGATTATTATTATTACTCTCATGATAAAATGGTGAAAGGAAATGGAGACCGGGAAGGGATATAGTATGGGTATTGGTGGGTGTAATAGGTTGTGTCCCGCGGCCAACGAGGCATAGCTAGGTTACACTATTTTCCCTGTCCATGTCGATTAAGGACCATCGGTTGCTGTGGATGATAGTCAGGTCACAGACTTATTATTCTAAGCACATACTTGCTTATGGGAGCGGGAAGGCTCATTGCTCTCTTGTCATGGGTTCTGGCTCTTTTCGGACAACTGATTGGAGGCGGGGATGGTGGTGGTCTAAGCACCACATTGAGTTCGAGACTCAGGAGTAGGGGCTTGGAGTCCAAGTTTGGGCGGGGACCTAGGACCCCTTGATAGGGAGTGGTGAGTTGGTCTTGCTTGTGCCTGGGGTACAAGTGGGGTGTGTGTTTCGGGTACCCAGCTAGGATACATTGGTTCGTGAATCACTGTGTGATATGGTACGACTTGGCTATCGTCTAGCACCGTAGTAAGAACTAGAAGATGAAAGGGGATGAATGGATCTGATTGCTCAACTCTTGCTTGAAAGTAGAATAGGTGCTTACACATAATGGTTAGCTAATGAACTAATACTGACTGCTAATAAAACACATACATAAGGATTCACTACTAGTAATGCTTTTCGCAAAAAGGAAACCCTAGCAAACCATAAAGCTTATCATATCCTTTGAGGTCGGGATATTATTCCCACTAGTCGGGTAAGTCTTGCGAGTACATTGTGTACTCAGGGTTAATTTACCCCTATTATAGGTGCCGCTTGAGGAGTGGCTGTTGTGTGGAGGATTCTTCTGGTGGGCACAGACAGATCCTTGTATCTTATTGTTAGATGTTTATTTCAATTCCGCTGTTTAAATTCCACACTCTGAACTTGGTATTGTAATAATATATTTCTGAGAACTCTTGTTGTATGAAATGGAATAAGTATTGTAAACTTGTTCTCATTATTGGATTCTAGATGAAAAACATGGATTGTTTGAGTTCTCCCTTAGGGTGTGCTCGATGGAACTGCCTGGTGTAGCTTACTTTTGGGGTGCTTAGTGTCTAGTGGAAGACAAGCGCCTCCGAAGGTGTGTTATTTCGAGAAGTTCTACCATAGGTGGTATCAGAGCCAATAATGAGTTACGAGTTTCATAACTCTTTTCAAAACCTAAAATTTGACAAACAAAGGTTTTACGGAAAAGTATGATGTGATAAAATTATGTAAATAAGTATAAGCCCTAGAATATGGTCTATCTAGGATAGCGACACTGGTTTTATCTAATCAATTTTCTATAGGTACACTAACTTACGCTGCGTAAGAATCGTTTAGCAAGCGAAAAGTGAGTGTACGATGTGCCTAAAATTTTTTGCGAATGCCACTATATTCTAGCTTGAGTGAACGGGTAGGCCGATGCATGCATCATGAAAAGAGAATCTTGCTTAAACTAAACTCCCCCCCCCCACATGTATAATTTGGATTAGTGAATTGATAGGGTAACCTAAAAGAATGCTTTAATAAAAGCCTTATCAATTCTCTAAGTCTCTTGTTCCTAATCTAGAGGGTTGTCTCTAATGGTTGGTTCTTATCTGTTTATAGATAAACCTGAGGTCTGGTCAGGGGGAGTACCAACACTGGGGTAGACCAGGGTGATAACGGTCGCGGTGAGGACAATGGCAACACCAATGGGGATAGCCAGGAGGCCCCACTTCTAGCTCCTCCTCCACTGCCACCACCTCCGATGACCCATGCAGAGATGCTGGTGGAGATGCTGGCTACTCGGCGCGAGTCAGCCTGTGCCCTGGAGATGCTTGCCTAGGCTATTGGTGGCTTCACCCGTGGAGGCTCCGGTGGCAATGGCAGGAATAGGAGTGTTGCCCACTGCTCCCGTAGGGCCCTATTCCTACCAGGACTTCCTGAAGACACACCCACCCACATTCACGCCAACTACTGAGCCTCTAGATGTGTAGCATTGGCTTTGTATTCTAGAGTAGAAGTTTTAGCTGCTCACTATGACTGAAGAGTAGAAGGTGCGCTTTGCTGCACAGCAACTTCTGGGGTCTGCCAGTGCATGATGGGATACTTTCAATGCCATGCAGCAGGTAGACCACCGTGTTGTTAGGAGTATGCCCTAGAGATAATCATAGAGATGATTATATTGCCTTGTATCCATGATATATTATGAGTTCATTGAATTTCCATTAAAGACAACATGTATCGATTAGCAATTATGTGAATTGTTGTGAAACTCTTTTACTTGAATGGTTATTCTAATGTTGTCCTTGGTCAGAGTTCATGTGAGGACACACATGAATAATGGATTAGCACATTATTAGTTGATGACTATGTTTCATAAGTCATAGACATGGAGATGTCAAACTAATAATGTGGGCACATGTATGACATGGAGTTGGACTGACCCAACATGAGATGTCGTTATTATCTCTATTCACATCATGTACATTATGTCCTTAGACCTGACATTGTTGTATGTATTCAAGATGTGAAACAACCTACTCAGGGACTATCAAACGCTACTCCGTAACTAGGGTAGTTATAAAGGTGGTTTTCAGGTTTGTTAGGAAACATGCTATGAGACATAGACAATCAAGATGGAATTTGCCCCTCTATATATGAGAGAGATATCACTGGATCACTCTAATGATTAGATCAAGAAATGCACGGCCGTGCTTGAGTTAAGTGTTAACCTATGAGTTGGACCAAATATCAGTGAGGCAAGGGAATAACAAGTATGTGGTTTTGTGGTGGTTCATCTGATATGATCTTTGCAGTACGCATAGGAGTTGACATACCTTGCTAGAGGTCCGCTATCAACTAATGGCTGAGTAGGAGTACTCGGGCCATGTCTATGTGTGCTTGAACCCATAGGGTCACATGCTTAAGGGGCTGTGTGTGGGTATTAACCCCTATACCCTTACGGCTAAACTTGGGCTGGCCCAGATCGACTGGGTCCAGTCCACCCGAAAGACGACGTGCGGCCCAGCTAACCTGATTGGAGTCCCGCACAAGGAATCAAGACGGATTTGGCGATCAAGCAGGATCCTGGTCGGTTAGAATAGGAATCCTTATCCTGGCCACATATGGCAATTGTAACTGACTAGGATTAGTTTCCTAGATCTGTAACCCTACTCCTCGGACTATATAAGGCTGGCAGGGGACCCCTCTAAAAATCATCATCTATTGACATACAAGCAATACAAATCAGACGTAGGACGTAGGTATTACGCCTTCTTGGCGGCCGAACCTGGATAAAACCTCGTGTCCGTCTTGCGTCACCGTCTTGTTTGGGGCTTACGCACCTGTCTGCCGATAATCTACTACCTTGGGCATACCCCTAGGTAGACTGCCGACCTTATTTCGTCGACTAGTGGCACGCCAGGTAGGGGGTGTGCGTACTGCTCTCCAAGCAAATAAGATGGTCATCATCTCTGGCTCCATGGCTACACCCGACGGCCTCACGTTCACCGTCGGCTAGATCACCTGGACCATCGGTTCCGACGACCCTGTCGCCATGACCACGGAGGAGGCATGGAATCAGCCCGTGCCGACTACTACTTCACCTGCGTCGGCTATGGCTCTGACCACGGTGAACACAGCTCTGATCACGACGAATGTGGCTTCGACCACGATGAACACGGCTCTGACCACGGTGAACGCGACTCCGACCACGGTGAACACGGCTCTGACCACGATGGATCTAGCTTTGACCATGGTACATCTGGCTCCTGACCATGCCTATAGCCACACCGACAACCCGTCATCCATTTCCCTGCTATAGGGGGAAGCAGATCGACAACACCGACCTGCTCGACTCCATCGATTGGGTCGGCATCAAACTCGCTGAAACCCTAGCTCTAGTAAGTACGATTCAAAGCCAACCTAATGAGCAGGGGACCGTGCCCCACAATAGATCTACTCGACCAGCTCGGACCAGTCGTCCTACACTGATTTGGAACAGATCTCGTGGTCGTATCTACTCCTGAGGGGCGCTTCGCTCGTCGCCAGCCAGCCTTCGCGATGGGTCTCTGATCCGGCTGAGTACGAAGCCCCGACTGGAGAACCACCAGGTCTAGCCCTACAGGCCTGCAAAACGCTGCCACTAGCTACGCGTACAACCTACAACGCCGCTCAGATCTGTGTCCTATACACCGATCTCGGCCGAAGCCATGCAACCTCATCAACATGGTTCGAATTGAAGATTATCAAGAAGGATCCGTCCACACAGTCCGAGAGGGCGACTCCGGCTCCCCATCCGGCACTAGCGTCCAACGCGTCTGTTCACACCGAGCTTCAGCAGTCACGAAGATGAAGGCGTCGAATACGATCTAGGATCTACCAGACCACGCCCCGGGTTTCCCCCAATTTCCATCTTTCCTGCCAAGACGAGGGGATTTGGTCCATGTTGTCAGCAACGACAAGCCGCCAGCAGTTGGTGAAATAGAGCAAGAAAAGACCGCACGCGAAGCACGCAATATTGACCGGTTTAATCGCCGACAAATCGAAGCTGAAGCAGACCAGGAGGCATGACGCATAAGGGTCCTAGCCACGTGACCTCAACAATGCTTTCAACAGGGTGGGGGACAAACAAGTCTTCAAGACCCCAAGCGCCAACATAGCCATTGCCATGGCGACAATGCAGCGGCTGCCCAACACTCCTGAGACCCAAGTAGTCCATGACGACATACAAGCTTATCTGACGGCTGCTATGGCTCAGACCTGCAGAGATGAATCAAGCTCGGGCTCCATTCGTTTCTGTCGAATCAAGCCACAGCCGCCAATACTCAAGTCGCTTCACTAGCCACTCAACCAACGTGGCTCGCGCAACAACGACCCATCAGATAACCGTCAAGGTGGGACGACAACCGCCGCCGGGAGGATAACCGCCACGACTGTTCGAGGTGACAACCGCCGAGATAACCGCTGACAACCGCCGTGATAACCACTGATCGCAGAGCTAATCCAGATGGCAATTGAGATCGCCGTGATGGTAATAACGATCTCTGCCATTACCTTGGTGGACGCGATCTGCGCGCTCGCATCAACCAGAGAGCCGATGATCGAGCATCCTACGAAAGCCACCACCGTATGGAGTATGACACCACCCACGGCCCGCCGGGCCTGAAGCAGTTCACTCCACATCTTCGCCAAGTCATATGGCCCAAGAATTTCAAGCTCGAGAAACTTCAGAAGTACGACGGCAAGGAAAACCCCGAATTATGGGTCATGCTCTACGAAACTGCGTGCCGATCAGCCATGGCTGACGAGCACATCATGTCTAACTACTTCCCAGTCGTTGTTGGTCATGCAGGTCACCAATGGCTGGTTAGCCTGCCAGCGAACTATTTTGATTCTTGGTAGGAGCTTAAGCAGGCCTTCATCGACAATTTCATCGCTACTTGTGAACAACCCAGCAACAAGTACGATCTGCAATGGATCCGAGATCGGAAAGACGAACCACTGCGTGAGTATGTTCGGCGTTTCTCAGAGATGCGCATCAAGGTCCCATCAATCTCTGACAATGAAGCAATCAAGGCTTTCGTCACTGGCCTCCGCTTCCACGATGCCCTAAGAGACAAGCTCCTTCAGAAGAGACCTGAATCAGTCACAGTGCTCTTGGCCACCGCTAAGAAATATGCGGACGCTGACGACGCTAAAAAGATAATTGTTGAAGAAGCAGCAAGGGTTCCACGCTCCGATCACCCTCCACACCATGACGATTACCATGGTAGTCGTGGTCGGAACGACAATTTTGACCGTCGCAACCAGTGCAATGACTCCCGCGACCACCGTGACCAACGTAATCAACGGTGCAACCGCCATGACGATTATAGGAGCAAGCATGCTCGGGAAGACGATGGCGAGGTCAATACCGTGAAAAAGGGCGGCGGATGTCATAACTACGAGGATGACTACGCCAAAGCATTGAAGGGGCCCTGCCAGCTCCATCCTAAGTTGAACCACACCATAGAGAATTGTCGCGTCCTCAAGACTATCTACACGCGTCAACAGGCTCCGGATACGTCAGACAAGCCTAATGACGCAGGGGAACAGTGCAACGACGACAACGACGATGATGATGCAGACCCTCGTCATAAATACATCAAGCCAACTGAATCGCAGTGCACACCATCATCGGCAGGCAAGGTGTCCATTGAGACCAAACGAGAACGCAAGCTGCTTGCCCGCGCCTGTTTGAACAGTGGCAAATACCGACAACCTTCTCACCGATCCACGGCTTCCTCCGTGGTCTCACCGTGAAATCTACTTAGCAGGAAGGACCAATGGGCCGCCATACCTGAGCCAGGGTGTTTTCCCCTAGTCCTTGATCCTTATATCAACAAGGTCCAATTCGATAGGGTACTGATCGACGGCGGCAGCTCCATTGATATACTGTTCAAGAACATCCTACCTCGCTCTGAAAATAGCCCAGGCGGACCTGAAGCCATACGAGGCACAGTTCTGGGGCGTTCTCCCCGGACAGAGCTCTACACCTCTCGGGCAGATCACTGCTACCTGTGCAATTTGGGACTCCAGGACCACTTCCGCACCGACTACGTCAACTTCGTGGTCGCTGACTTCGACGGCACCTACCATGCTATTCTTGGTCGACCATCGCTCACCAAGTTCATGGCCATACCTCATTACAGGTATCTAGGTGCTCAAGATGCCTACCGAGAAAGGAGTTTTAACCCTTAGGGGCAACGTATACGCAGCTTATACCTGCGAGGACTGATAGCTTCAAAATAGCAGAGGCCCACTGACCTCTCCATTCGCATGGCTGAGACCACGCTCAATGCTAAGAAGACCTCAGCCGACCACCTGGAGATCCCAGAGCTCAAGGCTCCGCGCAAGAACATCAGGTCCAAAGAGCACAAGACGATCCAGCTGGTCGATGGTGATCCCAGCAAAACAGGCCCTCATCGGGGTCAGCCTAGGATCCCAAATAGGAAGACGCGCTCGTCAGGTTCTTGAGGAGCAACGTGGATGTGTTTGCATGGAAACCTTCCGACATGCCCGGTGTACCTCGGAACTTGATTGAGCACTCCTTAAATGTCAACAGCAAGGCCAAACCAATCAAGTAGAAGCTATGACGTTTTGCTCGCTGACAAAAAGGAGGCGATTAGGGTAGAAGTCACATGGCTTTTAGCAGCCGGATTTATCAAAGAAGTGTATCATTCCGGAATGGTTAGCCAACCCGGTTCTTGTACGCAAAAAGAACAATGAATGGAGAATGTGCGTTGATTACACTGATCTCAACAAACACTGCCCTAAGGACCCCTTCGGTTTACCTCGCATAGACGAGGTCGTAGACTCAACCGCCGGTTGCGAGCTACTTTCCTTTCTCGATTGCTACTCTGGTTATCACCAGATCGCTCTCAAAAAGGACTGACCAGATCAAGACATCTTTCATTCACGCCTTTTGGCGCCTACTGCTACATGACTATGTCAGTTCGGGCTCAAAAACGCTAGGGGCTACCTACCAACTGCGCTATACAGGCCCGATGAGATAAAAGACAGTCTCGTCGAGGCCTATGTGGACGATGTAGTTGTCAAAACCAAGGAAGCACGTACCCTTGTTGACAACCTAGAACGCACCTTTGCAGCCCTCAATACGTTCCAATGGAAATTAAACCCAAAGAAGTGTATCTTTAGCGTTCCTTCCGGCATACTGCTCGGCAACGTCGTCAGTTACGACGGCATATGCCCTAACCTAGAGAAAGTCAAAGCTGTCTTAGACATGAAGCCTCCAAAAAAGGTGAAAGATGTTCAGAAGCTTACCAGATGCATGGCCGCTTTAAGCCGCTTCATATCAAGATTAGGAGAAAAAGGGCTACCGTTCTTCAAACTGCTCAAAGCTTCCGAGAAGTTCGAGTGGTCGGAGGAAGCAGACGCTGCCTTCACGCAACTAAAACAATATCTCACATCACCCCCGGTACTTACTGCTCCCAGAGAAGACGAAACTCTCCTACTTTACATTGCGGCAACCGATCGGGTGGTCTCCACTACAATGGTGGTCGAGCGCGACTGAGCCGGGCCACTGCCTATAAGGTACAAGCGGCCAATTTATTTCATTAGTGAGGTACTCAACGAATCCAAGACCAGGTACCCTCAGATCCAAAAACTGCTCTATGCCATACTGATAACATCCTGAAAGTTGAGACATTACTTCGACGGATATCGTGTGGTGGTCATGACCGAGTATCCTTTGGGCGACATCATTCGCAATAAGGACGCGAACAGGCACATCGTCAAATGGGCAATGGAGCTATGCCCCTTTTCCTTGGAATTTGCAAGCCGTACTACAATCAAGTCTCAAGCACTCGCCGATTTCATCGTCGAGTGGACAGACTTAGGTACGCCTGCCCCTCTAGGATTCGACGAATATTGGACGATGTACTTCGACGGTTCTCTCAACATTGACGGTGCGGGAGCAGGAGTCCTTTTCAGTGTCACCATCCTAAGGAGCAGCTCTGGTACGTCCTTAGGATTTATTTCCAGCATCTAATAACGCCGCCGAGTATGAAGCATGCTTGCATGGTTTACGCATTGCAGGTTGAGCTTGGTGTTAAACGTCTCTATGTCTATGGAGACTCGGCTCTAGGTCATCAACCAACTCAACAAGGACTGGGATACTGACCAGCAAAAAGATGGACGCATACTGCAAATCGATAAGAAAGCTGGAAGGCAGGTTCTATGGCATCGAATACATACACAGTGGTCCGGGACAAGAACCAGGTAGCAGATGCGTTGTCAAAGTTAGGATCATCCCAAGCCAAAATCCCACATGGCGTATTCGTCCAAGACCTGTTCACTGCCCTCCATTGAAGACGAAGAGCCTACGGTCGACAATGCTCCAGACCAGTAATTAGTGGCTACGGTTCCGGCACCGAGCACAACCGAGCCTGTTACCAACCACTCATGAGCTAGACTGGAGAACACCTTTCATCAAGTACTTAACTAGATGGTAGTGGTTATACTGATCGAACTAGAAAACGAGCGCCTGATGCGTCGCAGTAAGCAGTATATGCTCAGTCGATGGCAAGTTATGGCACAAAAACGCAAAGGAGGAAATCTTGATGAAGTGTATAACCCTAGGAGGAAGGCGAGCATCTCCTAGACCAAATCCACTCTGGCTCCTATCGGCAACCACGCGGCCTCAAGAACACTGGTCGGTAAGGCTTTCCGAGCAGGGTTCTATTGGCCGTCAGCAGTAGCCGACGTAGAGAAGCTAGTCCGCCGCTGTGAGGGTTGTTAGTTCTTCGCCAAGAGAATCCATGTACCAGCACATGAGATCTAGACGATCCTAGCCTCTTGGCCCTTCACATGCTGGGGACTAGGACATGATTGGGTCCTTTCAGACCGGCTCCTGGAAAATTTACATGCGTCTTCATGCTAATTGACAAATTTTCTAAGTGGATAGAATACATGCCTCTAGGTACAGGCATCCTCAGAGAAGGCTGTCACATTCCTCGACCAGGTCATCCACCGTTTCGGCGTACCCAATAGCATCATTACTGATCTGGGTACTCAGTTCACCGGAAACGCTTTTTGGGACTTCTGTGATGAAAGGAGCATAGTAGTAAAATACGTCTCGGTGGTGCACCCTAGAGCTAATGGACAAGTCGAGTGGGCAAATGGCATGATCTTGGACGCACTAAAGAAGAGGATGTTCAGAGAAAACGGCAAAGCTCCAGGAAGATGGCTCAAGGAGTTACCAGCCGTGGTCTGGGGCCTCCGAACTCAACCCAGTCGCAGCACCGGCGTCTCACCATACTTTATGGTTTACGGCGCTGAGGCAGTCCTCCCACCTAGATATAGCTTTCAGATCAGCACGGGTAGAGAACTTCGACTGAGGGCAAGGCCAATGAAATACGAGAGCTAGAAGTAAACAGCGCTAGAGGAGAAAAGGCTCGATTCTTGTGTACGCACGGCCAAATACCTTGCTGTTTTGCGCAGGTACTACAACAAGAACGTTAAAGAGCTGTTTCTTCAGTGGTCGAGGACTTAGTCCTGAAGTGGAAGACAAACCAGGCTGGTGTCCACAAACTCACAACCCCATGGGAAGGACCCTTCATGATCAAGGAAGTCACACGACCAACGTCTTACAGGTTAGCTCACCTAGGACGGCACGGACGTACCAAACTCGTGGCATATCGACAAGCTTAGACGTTTCTATACTTAAACTGCTGAGATATGTACTCTACTTTTATTTTCGTTTACTTCAATAAAGCAATTATGATTTCACCGACCACTCTAATGCGTCACTACGAATTTTATGGTTACTCTAACTTAGCCAGTACAAGCCGACCACCACTCCTTCTACGGTTTTCGGAGTAGGCCCTATCTCCGGTTCCCCCCAACACGTGCATGGGATCTGCTCTCTATGTTATGGGTGATCGGTAGGTGCCCCCTGGTTTGACTAGTCCACGTCCACATGTGCATAGGTCACGATACCTCACACTCTGACTACATGCCAAACTAGGTCCGCACAAACTCTTCGGGATGATGTGTCGAGCAAAGCGGTACAACTAAACAGAATGTTAACACGTTCTCACTTAGTTACACCAACAAAAAGTTTCAAGCTTAAGTACGTTTTGTACAAAGCAAACAAGCTTATAATGATATACAGTTACGTTATTACAAACTTTCCTGAATAGGGTCAAGTTTACAATAACACAACTATGTCCTCCTTCTATAGCTCTAAGCCTATTACATTAGCTGGTCGGGGAGCATGGCATTTACTGCTCGCCGCCTCTAATACCCTACTCAAGCCTCGGGGACTCTTGCGCTAGTCGAGCTGAAGGGGATGGCCCTATCGGTGCCTAGGCTGGTCAGAGACCGCTAGGCTTCGTTGGTTGGCTTGCAGCTGATGGCATTTCCAGCTGACTTGTCGATGGCATCCCCTGTACAGGTGCTGTCCCACCTCCACACAGGTTAATATCGCCAATTATCTTTGACGACAAGTCCAGCTGGGCCATCCGAAGCTCTTCTGCCTTGTCTAGGGTCTACCTCCTTTGGGTACCTAGCCTCCAGGCGCTTGAGATCGATCAGGGGGTAGTGGGCACGCACCATGCTTAGTACATGGGCACCCATGTACTCACCCGCCTCCTTCATGAACTCTTGGAACCATCCCCAAGCTTGTCTGCATCTCTCGACCAGTCCTAGCTGGGGCGCCCTTAGCTCTTCATCTAGTGAGCGCCAGGGTCGATAAGGTCGAGGACGGGCACAATGCCAGTGGCCATCTCTTGGCACCGCTTGCTCCACGTGTCCCAGCTCCTCGGTGGCCTTGAGGCATCGTGCTTTCTAGTCGTCGCGCTCTTTGATCACAGCCTCTAGGTGCCTCTTAGCATTGACTTTCAATACTGAACGCTAGTACAAGACACCAAATGTGATGACACGACAAGGCAAGGAGGGTGGCAGAATGAGAAAGGTGATCTGGAATACTTACTTTTCAGGTCATCCTTCATTCTAGCGGTGTGGTCTTGGAGTTCAGACTGGTTGCGTACTAGTTTCTCGTTGTCCTCCTTTAGGCGACCACATTCTGTGGTCACACGGCTATTTTCCCCTTGGAGGCGGGTCACTTCAGCTTCTAAACCTGCATTACAGCCGTCACTGCCAAGAACACAATAATACAAGTCCTACAGTTGCTATGATAAGGTGAAAACTTACTTGTTTTCTCCCGCTCTTTGTTATTGAGCTGGCCGACCAGGTTTTGGTGTTGTGCTTCTCGGTCTGTCCTCTCCTGGTCGGCGGCTTCAAGTTGGTGCCGCAAGCGTTCCACTTCGGCCACCAGCTCCTTATTGGTCGCCGTGATTCCTTCAATCTGGTCGAAGCACCTTTTTTGGTATTTTGTAGTTTTCATCAAGTCCTACATACAGACAAGCTAAGTCAGACAATTCGACTACACAACAGGGTCAAGAACTCAAGTCAAATATACCTGGACTTCTGTC
The DNA here is from genome assembly GCF_019320115.1 of Miscanthus floridulus. Lineage (NCBI taxonomy): Eukaryota > Viridiplantae > Streptophyta > Magnoliopsida > Poales > Poaceae > Miscanthus > Miscanthus floridulus. Next base: position 49,344,859 of record NC_089587.1, read on the forward strand.
ACCAGACGCTTGGCCGCCCAGTTCGACTCTTAGGGTCTCTTCAACCTCTGGGATCTCTTCGTGCATGACCCATTCGTCGTTCCGATAGCTCGACACATATACATGTTGTTGCCTATCTTGAGGACGGCCCAGGACCTCTTCTATTTCTTCCTCTTCAGCCTCCTGTTCGAGAGGCAGCGCTGGTCTAGAGTCTATAGACTTCACGACCACCAGGGCTTTTCCATGAGCCATCGCGTCAACAAGAACGCCATGGGCCACTTCTGGCTGCTGCTCCTCGGCTAGATCCGGCTCCCTTGGTGCCAGGGTATCCGCCTCGGCAGAGTTCGTGCTCGGTGCACTTGTACTCTGCTTGGCTATCTTCTCGACCAGCCGCTCGGGGACCGGCGTCTGGTCGTCCGCCTGCTGAGGTACAGGCGGAGTGCCTACTATAGGCTCCTTCACAGCTAGTTGTCGGGCAGTTTGTCTCGCCGTTGCTGGCGAAGAGGTGCCACACCCGGCTAACTGGTCGGGGTTCTCGGTGGATGCCGATCTAATATATCAGAGACAATTTCAGAAGATAATGGTATCCAATGCAAATTACAAGCTTACATCAAAAATATAGATACTTACAGCTTCGATTTGCGGAATGATGTGGCAAAGGAGCGTCTCCTCGATCGCCCCTACTCCGCATGCTCGGTAGGTTCCACTGGGTCTTTTCCCACCTCCGGTACAGGCGTCGGGGTTCGACGCTCGACGTTTCCCTCGCTTGTCCCCTGTGTTGCAGTGGTCGGTGATGCGACCACTGCTAGGCACGGAGGCGCCATCCTGCTCCGACGATCCCATTTGCCTTCTCCTCTTTCGAGGGACAAGCCGGATGACATCCACATCCTCCTGCTTCGTCGTCCGATAGGGGGAAGATGGCTTGGCGTCATTTGCTGGCCACTGGACGCTTCCCTAGTGGCCCTGGTCGATGCGTCCTCCATAGTCTCGAGGGCCGCCCAGTGGACGTCGTCGGTCCTGGTGCTGGTCTGGGCTGCTGGGCCGGCAGTTTGCGGCCAATCTACAATGGGGGAGGCAACACGAACACTGCTGCCCGGTCACGACCATTCCACTGAGGCACAAAGCGGGGACAACAGTCAATTTATGGTTACAACGTGACTCTACAATTAAAAGGAGGCATCATTTACCTTTGGGGGAGGTCAAGCCAGCTTGAAGGCATGCTCGATGTCGTTCAGCCTAACGTAGTTGGGATCGGCCAAGGTTGAAGAGCTCCCCAATCCTAGGCCTTGATTTCCATCTTGTCGAGTGGCTCCTTCCTGGTCCTTGTTGGATCGGCACTCCCCTAGGTACTCGAAGCCTGGATGAACCCTCTTCTGGTAGGGCTGGATCCTTCGGCTGATGAAGTTTCCGACCACACTTGGGCCATCTAGTTTCCCCCATGGGATCATCCCGAGTAGTTCGGCGATCTGCTCTACGTTCTCGGGCTTCTCTGTCCTAGCTATTCTTCTTCTCTGGAATCAGTCCCACATCACACTAGGGTGATGGTGTTTGGCTCTTCACGGATGTAGAACCACTTCTTGTACCACTCATCCAGCGAGGTGTTCCAGGGGCAGTGCAAGTATTGTGCTTTCATGCCTGTCGCTGCAGATTCAGGTAGACGCCTCCTGCTATCTTCGAGCCACCGCTCCCTTTCTTCCGAAGACAGAACAGGTGGCGAAAGAGGTCGAAATGGGGCTAGGAAGCCACCATAAGACTCAGCAGAGATGGATGAAGGTGGAGATAAGGAGAATCGAGTTGGGATGCAGATTGCAAACCCCAATCTCAGTAGTACAAGCAGAGACCCTGAAGGAAAGGGTGCACTGGAATCCCTAAAACCCCGTTTGAAGAAGTCTTCGAAAACCACAATCTCACCTGGTTGTGGATCGGGGAAGCTCTCTCCTTCCTGGCGCACGCCATCCCGCGAGTGCCTTGTTGTGGAGCACTCCCATGGCGACGAGGTCCTCGATGGTCTGCTCATTGCTCCGCTGATTTCCACCATTCCTTCGCCATGACCCCACCTTTCTTCTGGGCGTCTCTCTTTGCCATTAGTCCATCCTTGCTAAGGGGGTGGATGCGGGATGGCGAGGGGATTGGTGATGAATTTTCGGAAGAATAGGATTCGGCTTGGAGGAAGAAGAAGGTTGCGGCGGCGGATGGCAGTGGGGAATGGTATGAGTAACTTACCAGATCTACATTATATAAAGCAAAGAGTCCCATCGTTTCGTTCGCCCGAGAATATTGGGAGTCATGCGCACGCGCCGCAGACGGTTGTTCACACAACCTCGAAATCTGCTGCCAATAAACGCGCTCCTTCGTTACCAGTGTACGCGCCTCTTCGTTGATAGTGTAAGAGGGCCCACACTGACACACCTCAATACAGGTGTCAACCTGACTGTTTGCCAGAAAAGAGTAAGAAGACAGAATGGCATACTATACCCATTTGCTTTTTTGATCAGACGTGTTAGACTGGACTTGGCAGAGAATAGAGACAAATAAATACAAAAATTAATTGTCTACACAGCGCACGCGATCGTGGATTTGCCCCGACCATTTTTGTGCTCGGGGACTGCCCAGACCACTTTTGTGCTCCTGAGACTACCCAGACCACTTTCGTGCTCGGTGACTGCTCCGACCACGGTGACTACTCTGACCACGGTGACTACTCCGACCACGGTGACTACTCCGACCACGGTGACTGCTCCGACCACTACCCTGCCCGGGGACTACTGCGACCATTACTGTACTCAGGAACTGTTATGACCACTGCTGTGTTCAGGGACTCTCCCGACCACCTCTTGGAGTTTTGCTCTCCTCGGCCACATGTCATGTGTATTCACATACAGTTGAGAGACATTTCTTTAGACCTGGCCACAAGGCTCATACTTCACCTTTCAGCAAACTTGGGGACTATGTCGGTACGATGCACCTACCGGTGCATCTTGTTTTGCCAGTACGGCAATTGGATTTTTAACGTCAGTAGAAATTCTTTTTTGACCCTAGGCACCACCTGCCTGCATCACCTACTACCAGGCTCGGGGACTAAGTGGGCACACTTCACCTTGCGGTGAATTGGTTTGTTTACTCGACCCCTGTGCTTTGAATGATTGTAAGGATTATTAATGTGCTCAGGGACTACCCCGACCACTGCTTGAATACTGGTTCTCCTTGGCTACATGTGGTTGGTACTCACATACAATTAAGAGACATTTCCTTAGACCTTGCTACAAGGCTCATACCTCGCCTTCCAACAAGCTCGGGGACTACATCGGTACGATGCACCTGCCGGATGCATCTCGTATCGCCTGTACGACGATTGGGTTCTCAACTTAACTGGGAATTCTTTTTAGACCCTGGCACCACGTGCCTATGTCACCTACTACCAGGCTCGGGGACTAAGTGGGCACACTTCACCTTGCGGTGAATGTGTTTGTTTTTTGACCCCTACGCTTTTGATGTTCAAGGACGCTATGCTTCAAGACCACTTACATTTCTTTTCAGAAATACAAGTGGGCACACTTCTCAGGACAGAAATCTTTTTCTTTTTTCTTAAGAGCACCATATATTCTTCGGACAACCTACCTCTTCGGTGATGACGATGGTCAGAGGCATCAAGGACTCAAGCCTTACTTGTCGGAGAAGGTTAAAATGGCGTGTCGTAGCATAATACATGATGCTCGGGGACTAGCTAGTGGGGGTATTAACCCCTATACCCTTACGGCTAAACTTGGGCTGGCCCGGATCGACGGGTCTAGTCCACCCAAAAGACAACAGTGCGGCCCAGCTAACCTGATTAGAGTCCTGCACTAAGGAATCAAGACGGATTTGGCGATCAAGCAGGATCCTGGTCGGTTAGAATAGGAATCCTTATCTGGCCACATATGGCAATTGTAACTGACTAGGATTAGTTTCCAGATCTGTAACCCTGCTCCCCAGACTATATAAGGCAGGGTAGGGGACCCCTCTAAAAATCATCATCTATTGACATATAGCAATACAAATCAGACGTAGGACGTAGGTATTATGCCTTCTTGGCGGCCGAACCTAGATAAAACCTCATGTCCGTCTTGTGTTACCGTCTTGTTTGGGGCTTGCACACCTGTCTACCGATAATCTACTACCTTGGGCATACCCCTAGGTAGACTGCCGACCTTATTTCGTCGACAGGCTAGAAGCCTAGTTCGGATTGGATCCAAATTAGACAAGGCTTAGGGTTACTAATGGGCCTCCAACTTAGGAGCTCATTAGGGATGCCTATAAATATGTGGGGTGGGGCAATGGGGCAAATCAATCCATGCCTTTTGGCAGCTGCCGCCGCCCATCCTATGCCCGCACCTACTGCTCCTCACGGACCTAGCAGTCCAGGAGGCACAACGCTCCCTCCCTGTACGTGTGGATACCTTGGAGGTGCTGCATCTGGAGCACAAGGACTGAACCGCACAAAGGGGATGGACGGACGAACGACCTCACAACTGCACGGCACTACTACGACTGCGTTCGACTACATCGAGTCGCTTCCGCTACATCTGCGCAGTCTAGTGGTAATCCTGTGCTCTATAACTAGCAGTAGATCTTGGTTTATGAGGTCGAATTTTTGTTTTTCGGCTAGCGTAGCATCCTCATAACCCTACATGTGTGACTTGGCAGGAGTTTATCACTGTTTTCCATGAGTACTATATTCCCGCTAGTTTGCTCAATAGGAAGTTGACTGAGTTCCTAGATCTGAAGCAAGGGAGTAGGACTCTGATGGATTATGTGAATAAGTTCAACCATCTTCCACTAGTATGCTGGGACCCATGTAGACACTGATGAGAAGAACAGGGCCCATTTCTACTGTGGCCTCTCTTGCAACTTGCAAAAGGAGCTGTACACTAGGGGATATCAGACTTTTGGTGCTTTTATGAATGCAGCCATTGCTATGGAAGGACTTCAGCGTGATTCTCATGCGGAGTGGAAGCACAAGCGGGTGATCACTAGATCTTCTAGTCACCCACAGGCTTAGAAGTGTAGGTTGTTTGGAGGATGTCCTATCACTCTCTAGGTGGACAACTGTCCTGTCAGTCTCAGCAGGCTTACAAGGCACCTCCCACCCTATATCGTGCACCTACTCAGTAGGTGCAACAGCAGCCTTAGGGACAGAAGGTTTCAGCCTCATCAGGGATAGGGGAATAAGTCTAGTGCTTGTTTCAAGTGTGACAAGGATGGCCACTATGCTTGGGAGTGTACACAGAACCAGTCTGCATAGTCTTCCCAGCCTTCAGCTAACTCCCATCTAGTCAAGAGGACGATTATCAAGAAGAAGGTGCCCATAAGTCGCTCTGGACAAGTTAACTTCACTGAGGCTGAGGAGATTTTGCAAAATGAACCTATGATGGCTAGTATGTTTACCATTGATTCCCACCCAGCATATGTGTTGTTTGATTCTAGGTGCATCACATTTGTTCATGAGCATGGGGTTTGCACAGGGGCACAATATATCTCTTATGGCTATTCCTATTGCCAATAGAATTAGTACTCTAGGTGTGTAGTTGTGCATTAATACTCAGACGGACACAATTAGATTAGTGATAGCCACTCACACTTACCGCCTCTAGTTCATGGTGCTACTTGGGCAAGGCATAGATGCAATTCTAGGCATGAACTAGTTGCAAGTTTATGGGGTAGTCTTGAACCTTAACTAGAGAGTTGTTGAGTTATGGCTTCCTTCTTCCGAGGATAGGATGTCTCTCTTTATGCCCTCAGATCTAGCCTTACTAGTTGTTGCTCATGTTGAAGCTTCTCTTGATCTTGCCACCGGATAGGGACATGGAGTTTACTATGAGTTAGAACCTAGCACTGCTCCTATTTCATGGTGTCCCTACCGCAGTGCCTCCTAAAGAACTAGCAGAAATGAAGAAGCAGTTAGAGGAATTATTGGAGAAGGGCTTTATCTATCCTAGCTCTTCACCATGGGGTTGCCCAGCTATTTTTGTGAAGAAGGATAGTACACTATGGATGTGTGTGGATTATCCACCCTTTTAATGTGATAACCATTAAGAACAAGTATCCATTGCCTCGTATTGATACTTTGTTCGATCAGTTGGCTAGTGCAAAGGTGTTTTCTAAGATTGATCTTCTGTTCGGGTTACCATCAAATTAAGATCAGGCCACAAGATATACCAAAAACAACTTTCTCTACTAGGTATGGGCTGTATGAATACCTAGTCATGTCCTTTGGTCTCACCAATGCTCCTGCATTCTTCATGTATCTCATAAATTTAGTCTTCATGTCGGAGTTGGATAAGTTTGTAGTGGTGTTCATGGATGACATTTTGATATACTCCAAGAACAAAGAAGAGCATGCACAACATCTTCAGATAGTACTGACTCGATTAAGAGAACACAAGTTGTATGCCAAATTCAATAAGTGTGAGTTTTGGTTAGATCGAGTGCAGTTTTTGGGACATGTTCTAACACCTGAGGGTATCTCTATGGACCCAAGCAAGGTGCAAGATGTGTTAAATTGGAAGTCTCTAAAGTCAGTGCATTAGATCCATCAGCTCCTTGGTCTTGCTGGTTATTATCGGTGCTTCATTCCTGAATTCTCCAAAATAGTCCAACAATTGATCAAGTTGCTCTAGAAAGATGTCAAGTTTGTATGAACTCCAACTTGTGAAGAAGCTTTCCAAGCTCTGAAGCATTTTTTACCACTGCTCCTGCTCTCGCCCAACCAGATATTGATAGGCCATTTGATGTGTATTGTGATGCCTCAAGGACTGGATTGGGATGTGTGCTTATGTAGGATGGACGTGTGATAGCTTATGCTTCACGCCAGCTAAAAAAGCATGAGGTGAATTATCCCACCCATGATTTAGAGTTGGCTGCTGTGGTGCACGGTCTACAAATTTGGAGGCATTATTTGTTGGGAAATAAAGTGCATATTTATACGGATCACAAGAGCCTTAAATATATTTTCACTCAGTCCGAGTTGAACATGAAGCAACAGAGATGGCTGGAGCTAATCAAGGATTATAATTTGAAGGTTCATTACCATCCTAGAAAAGTTAATGTGGTAGTTGATGCCTTGTCGGAAGTCGCATCAAGTTGAAGAAGAATCTTTGTCTCTCAACCATTCTGAGGTGTTAGCCCATATTGCTCTAGTCTCAGATTTACTTGAGCAAATTATTATAGAGCAAAGGCAAGATGTTTCAGAAATTCCACATATCAAGAAGTTAATTGCCGAAGGGTGGAGTCCTCATTTTAGTGTTGATGACCAAGGTGTGGTGAAGTTCAAGAACCGATTGGTGCTTCCCTCAAGTGATGAGCTTAGGAGAAAAATTTTGGATGAAGCTCACAATTCCAAGTTATCCATTCATCCAGGAAGTAATAAGATGTATCATGATTTGCATCACTTGTATTGGTGGCCAAATATGAAACAGGACATTACCAAACACATCTCAGAATGTGACATTTGTGGAAGGGTTAAGGCGGACCATATGCGTATGTCTGGATTTCTATAGCCCTTGCCCATCTCTGTTTGGAAATGGGAAGATATTTCCATAGATTTTATTGTGGGTTTACCCCGCACGTCCAAGGGCTATGACTCCATTTGGGTCATTGTGGATCGTCTTACCAAGTCCGCTCATTTCCTCCCGATGGATTCCAGGTATTCAGCCAAGAAGTATGTCAAGTTGTATTTTGATCGGGTTGTGACCCTACATGGAGTTCCTCTTTCCACTATTTTTGATACAGGGTTAGTCTTTGTCTCTCGTTTCTAGGAGCAACTCCAGAAATGTCTTGTTACTAGTCTCCTCAGAAGTTCATCTTATCATCTGCAAACTAACAGGCAGATAGAAAGAGTCAACTAGGTACTTGAGGATATGTTGAGGGCTTGTGTCATCTCTTTTCTAGAAAAGTGGGACGAATGCTTGACTCTAGCTAAGTTTTCTTATAACAATAGTTATCAAGAAAGCTTTTGAATGGCACCATTTGAGGTTTTACATGGCAAGAAATGTAGAACACCACTTAATTGGGTTGAGGTGTGAGACCATGGTTATTTCAAACCATATTTTATCAAAGAAGCTCGAGAGCAAGTTAGTGTTATTCAGAGTCATTTGAAAGTAGCTCAGAATTATCAGAAAACTTATGCGGACAAGCGAAGAAGGCCCTTACAATTTGAAGTTGGTGATCATGTGTATCTCAAAGTGTCTCCCATGAGAGGGGTGCATCGCTTTGGTGTCCGAGGAAAGCTAGCCCCTCGCTATATTGGAACTTACAAGATTTTGGCCCGGTGTGGTTCTATTGCCTACCGTATCCAGCTCCTGAATATTTTTTGTCATAGTACATAATGTGTTCCATGATTCCTAGTTAAAGAAATATTTGTGGGTCCCTGATGAAGCCGTGGAAATTGAAGGACTTCCCCTCTAGCCCAACTTGTCTTATATTGAAAATTCCGTCAAGATCTTAGATGAAAAAGAAAGAGTGACTAGAAACAATGTGGTGAAGTTTTATAAAGTTCAGTGGCAAAATCACTCGGAGGACAAAGCAACGTGGGAGCAAGAAAGATATATCTTGAAGAATTATCCCCACCTTCTTATTAATTCACCGAGGTAATTGTTTAAATCAGAATTTATTCTTATCTCTTTTCCTACACTAGGCACTCACATGAAATCTCAGGGCGAGATTTTGTTTAAGGGGGGTAGAGCTATAACACCCTCAGTGTTACCCCATTAATCATCTACTAAAACATGTCATGAGCATCATACTTGTGTGTTAATGCATGTGGTGAAGTGTGTAGATCAATTTCTGTAACTCAAAATGATCAATCAAAATGCTAAACGAAAGTTTGTTCGATGGTTCATGGATATCAGGTAGGGTTTAAACCCAATTTTTATTAAGCAAAAATACTATAGAACATGTGTGTGATACTTAAATAAAGTTGGAAGTGCAAACTTTGTAGATGACAATGAAATACTTGCTGTTGAAAAAGAACATTGCTAAGTAATATTTTCAGTAGCTTAGAAATGCAATATGAAATTAAGATTAGCTCAAACGCTTAGAAAATTTCTAAGTCTATGGATAGCTAGACGCTGCTATGTTTAGCAATTTATTTGGAGAGATTGGGTTAAGGAGTACTTGAGTGTAATGAAGCCAGTTTAGGTTTAGGAGCAATGGTTTGGTCATGATCAACGCTTTAAAATTCATGCACGTAATAGCTTTGTGCTGTCTGGCGCTGTGCACGTGGTCACCACGTGTAACCGACCCGCGTCGCCGTGCAGTTGTGCCGTGCACGCATGTGTGGCTACGCACCAGCTGGCCATGGCCACCGTGGCCTTGCCGTGGCTTGGCCGCTCTGGCTGCACCACTAGGCCACCAGTCCGCTCTATGCCCAACCACCCCTACCACCGTGGTTGTCGTTGGTGCTGCTGCCACCGTCGCAACACCACGCTGCGTGCTAGTAGCTGCGCTACGCCGCTGGCCCACCTTGACGCTACACACACATGGCCGTGTCGCTGTCGCCTTGCTATTGATGGCACTACGGCGCATGGGCCATGCCGATCACGAGCATGCTTGTCTGTCGCCACCCAGCCGTGTCCGCTATGGCTCGTCGCTGTGCTCGTGTAGTCGCCGGCCGAACCACCGCTTTGACTGGGTTCATGGTGTGCCCCTAGTGCTTATCCCCTATCTCTACCATCTTGTTAGCATTGTAGCTCGCCAAGGTGACCGCGGCGCCGCCGTGGGTGACCGCGCGCGGTTGCAGCTCGCTCCATTGCACCCTATTGCTTCGTATCGCCGCTTAGGGTAGGCGTCAGGGTCGTAGATGGGGTTTGGCTCGTTAGTTGGGTCGGTGCGAGCCTTGAGTGGCCGGTGTACCGCCTCATGCCACCGTCTGCAACGTCGGCGAGCGCGGGGCATCTCGGGGACCTCTCCGATTCGAAGGTGAAAATATATGAGGGCTCCGTTGCAAAGTCGTTGTCTATATAAATAGTACGTGTAGTGTTCGCGCTATTGTTTGATAACATGAGGGCATTTTTGCAAGAGTGCCAGCGCACGCGTGGGCTCCCCGCCACTGGCCACCTCCGTACGTGGGCCGCGCCCCGCGTGGGCCGCGTTGGGCCAAAATCGGTTTATTTTTTCGTGAAAAATAGAAAAAGCTTTTCATTTTAATTCTGAACTGAACTTTGATAATTAATATAAAATAATGTAGATATCCAAAAATTGTGAAACTAATTTTGTTAGGTTCCCTAAAACATTGTCTACCTGTTAGTATAGTTAGTTCATACATATATGTGTGGTTGCTAAGGAGCATTAAAATAGTTGAGATGCTTAGTATTATTTTGATTAATAATTGTAGGAATTTTTATGGTAGATTGGTGATAGCAAAAACCCTAAAATTTTTATAGTAGCTTCATTGTATTATTATGTGCTCACTTTAATTTTTGTAGCCCTAGAATAGACTACTTAATATGGTAGCTAAATACCCATTAAGGCTAAAGGAATAATGTCATGATATTGGTTTATAAAAGTTAAGCACTTGTAGGGTGAGCTTGAAATCTATTTGGTAGAGATAATGATTAGCTTAGTATCTTAGTAATTAGAGCTAGCTCAGTAGCTTAGCATGTCTATTCTTATTTTAAGAGTTGTTGCTAAAATACTAAGTGTTGCATCATCATTGCATGCATGTAGAGAATGAGTTGGTGGAGTTCATGACCGCCGCAGAGCAGGAGTACGAGGAGGTGATCGAGGAGTACGAGGAGAAGGTTCTCATACAAGAGGAAGCCCCACAGCCACCGACGACTAACATAGCTGACGATCCGCCTATCCAAGGCAAGCCCGGTGCATAACCCTTATTTTGAAAAATCACTAGATATATATATATATATATATATGTGGTGTGCATTTACGTTACAGGATTTATATTGAAACTACATACATAGATAAACCTACCTATGAGTTCTACTAGCATAGGTCGAGTAGCTGTTATGCTTAGGCTATCGGTAGCCTGAGTAACCTGCTGTTACTCACAATAGGTGATTATTATTATTACTCTCATGATAAAATGGTGAAAGGAAATGGAGATCGGGCAGGGATATGGTACGGGTATTGGTAGGTGTAATAGGTTGTGTTCCGTGGCCAACGGGGCATAGCTTGGTTACACTGTTTTCCCTGTCCGTGTCGGTTAAGGACCGTCCGTTGCTATGGATGGTAGTTAGATCACAAACTTATTATCCTAAGCACATACTTGCTTATGGGAGCGGGAAGGCTCGTTGCTCTCTTGTCGTGGGTTTTGGCTCTTTCTGGACCAACTGATTAGAGGTGGGGATGGTGGAGGTCTAAGCACCACACTGAGTCTAGGACTCAGGAGTGGGGGCTTGGAGTCCATGTTTGGGCGGGGACCTAGACCCATTGACAGGAGAGTGGTGTGTTAGTCTTGCTTGTGCTTGTGGTCCAAGTAGGGCGTGTGTTTTGGGGTACCCAACTAGGATACATTGGTTCATGAATCGCCATGTGATACGGTATGACTTGGCTATCATCTAGCACCGTAGTAAGAACTAGAAGATGAAAGGGGATGAATGGATCTAATTGCTCAACTCTTGCTTGAAAGTAGAACAAGTGCTTACATAGAATGGTTAGCTAATGAACTAATTATGACTACTAATAAAACACATACATAAGGATTCACTACTAGTAATGCTTTACGCAAAAAGGAAACCCAGCAAACCATAAAGGTTATCATATCCTTTGGAGTCAGGAAATTATTCCTACTAGTCGGGTAAGTCTTGCGAGTACATTGTGTACTTAGGGTTTATTTACCCCTGTTGTAGGTGCAGCTTGAGGAGTGGCTGTTGTGTGGAGGATTCTTCTGGTGGGCACAGATAGATCCTTGTATCTTATCGTTAGATGTTTATTTCAATTCCACTGTTTAAATTCCGCACTCTGAACTTGGTATTTTAATAATATATTTCTGAGAACTCTTATTGTATTAAATATACTAAGTATTGTAAACTCGTTCTCATTATTGGATTCTATATGAAAAAAACATGGATTGTTTGAGTTCTCCCTTGGGGTGTGCTCGATGGAACCGCCTGGTGTAGCTTACTTTTGGGGTGCTTAGTGTCTAGCGGAATATAAGCGCCTCCGAAGGTGTGTAATTTTGGGTGGTTCTACCACAACATCCATCTTCTCATTGGTGCAATTCCAATCCTTGTTGAGCTAATTGATCACAAGGGCAGAGTCACCATACACCTGGAGGTGTTTAATGCCGAGCTCGATAGCTATAAGGAGACCATGAAGTGTCGCCTCATATTCAGCGATATTATTGGATGCACGAAAGTATAGGCAAAGAACATAGCGAAGCTTATCCCCGATGGTGAGATGAAAATACGCCTGCCCTAGCACCATCAAGGTTGAGAGACCCATCGAAGTACATGGTCCAGTGCTCAGGGTGGTCGACTGGGACAGGAGTCTGCATATCCATCCACTCGGTGATAAAGTTGGTGAGCGCCTGCGACTTGATTGTGTGGCAAGGCCTAAAGTCGATGGTATAGGTGTCGAGCTCGACCGCCCATTTAATGATGCAGCCACTGGCTTCCTTGTTGTGGTGGATGTCGCCGAGTGGGTACTCAGTAACTACCACTATATGGTAGGTGTCGAAGTAGTGATGGAGCTTCTGGGATGTGATTAGGATGGCATACAGCAGCTTCTGGACCTAGGGGTAGCGAGTCTTAGACTCATTTAGGACCTCGCTGATGAAGTACACTGGGCGCTGGACTTTGTATGCATGTTCGGCCTCTTCTCATTCAACAACGATGGCGATGCTAACTACCCGGTTGCTCGATGCGATGTATATTAGCAAGGTTTCATCCTTTTAGGGGCGATCATGATCGGAGGTGTGGTGAGGAACCACTTGAGCTCGGCGAATGCCTTGTCAGCATCCTCTGACCAGACAAATTTCTCTTGAGCCTTGAGTAGCTTGAAGAAGGGGAGTCCCTTTTCGCCTAGCTGGGATATGAAACAACTTAAAGCCGTCATGCACCCTGTTAGCTTCTGGACATCCTTGACATAGGTCAGTGGCTTCATGTTGGTCACCGCTGCTATCTTCTCTAAGTTGGCTTCGATGCCACGGTGACTAACGAAGTTGCCTAGCAGGATACCAAATGGAACACCAAAAATGCATTTAGTGGGATTCAGCTTCCATCGGTACACTTTCAGGGCTTTAAAAACTTCTGTGAGGTCAGCGATGAGAGTGTTGGTAGTCTTAAACTTAACCACTATGTCATCAATGTAGGCCTCGATGTTCTTCCTGATCGGGTCCTTGAGGCAGCGCTGGATGGCTCTTTGATAAGTCGCACCCACATTCTTGAGCCCGAAGGACATGGTCATGTAGCAGTAGGCGCCGAAGGGCGTAATGAACGACGTCTTGATCTGATCTTCTTCCTTCAGCGTGATCTGGTGATAACTAGAGTAGCAATCTAAAAAGCATAGGAGCTCACAAGTGGCTATAGAATCTATGACCTCGTCAATGCGAGGTAAGCCAAAGGGGTCTTTAGGGCAGTGTTTGTTGAGATCGGTGTAATCAATGCACATTCTCTATTCTTTTTTCTTTTTTCTTACAAGAATCGAGTTGTCTAACCACTCTGGATGATACACCACTTTGATAAAACTAGCAACTAAGAGCTAGGTTATTTCTACTCTAATGGCCTCCTTTTTGTCCTGCGCGAATCATCAAAGCTTTTGCTTGATTGGCTTGACGGTCGCCGAGACATTTAAGGAGTGCTCGATCAGCTCCCGAGGCATACTAGGCATGTCCACTAGTTCCCATGTGAACACGTCAACATGCTCCCTTAGGAAGCTGACAAGCGTGTCTTCCTATTTGGGATCGATGTCAACCCCGATCCGAGCAATCTTAGACTGGTCGATAGGGACGAGGACCACTTCCTTCACCTCCTTCGACTTGGTTGATGCTCAAGCGGCCTCCATGGTTGGGATCTACTATGAAGATGCGAGGCAGTCTTGCATGCGGATGGAGATGTCAGTAGCCTCGGTGAGCGTGAAGCTTTCCTTCTCACAGGAGTAGGCGATGTCGAGGTTGGCGCATAGGGAGAGGACCCCTGCTCCATTGGCATCTTCAACACTAGGTACGTGTAGTGTGGCATGGCCATAAACTTGGTGAGGGTTGGTCGACCAAGGATGGCAAGGTACGCTGTGTTGAAGTCAGCAACCAGGAAGTTAACGTAGTCGACGCGGAAGTGCTTGGCGGTGCTGAATTGTACCGATAGTGTAATCTGTCCTAGAGGTAGGGAAGCTTTTCCAGAAATGATCCCCTAGAACGGAGAGTCCATGGGGGTAAGGTCTTCTTTCTTGATCCCAAGCTCCTCTAGGGACCCAGCGAACAAGATGTTGAGGGTGCTCCCTCCATCGGTGAAGACCTTCTGGAAGCGCACATCCTTGATGATGGGATCCAAGACGAGTGGGAAACTCTCTAGGTATGGGATATCCGACCACTAGTTGGCCTTGGAAAAGGTGATCGGGTGCTCCTACCAGTCGAGGTACTTGGGATCAATGACGGAGCCATCATACATAGCGACCGACATGACACGTCGAGCTACAAGCTTCTGCTCCTGCTTTTCTTTAGAGATAGCTCTCCCACCAAAGATGGTGGCAACGGTCTTGGTGGGGTCCTGGTATGTTGGGCCCTTGTTCTTGTGGTACAGCTTGCCACAGAGTTGCTCGTGCTGGAGCCCCTTAGTGAAAGCGGCGATGGCCTCGGTGTTAGTGATGTTAGGAATGGAATTTCTTATCTTTGAGAAGCGCCTGATGAAGTCACGTAGGGACTCCCCGGAAGATTGATGAAGCTTCTCTAGGTCATACTTGGTGTCGGGCTACTCGCACATAGCCATGTAATTGTTGGTGAAGACTTTCTTGAGGTCATCCCAAGATCGGATGGAATTCTCCCACAGGCTAAGGAGCCAGTTGTTCATAGACTGGTTAAGCATGACAGGTAGATAGTTAGTCATGACGTCTTCGTCTTCGCCTGTGGCTCTTACCGCGATCTCGTATAGAGTTAGCCACTGAGCGGGGTTGGTCTTTCTGTCATAGGTGTTAACACCAAGAACCTTGAAACCCACAAGCCACCGGATGGCTCGGAGCCTTTCTGTGAAGGGCGAAGTCCTGATGCGTCGGCGGGAAGTGGCCCTTGACGAGCAGCAAATCCCTCATGTTCGGCGTTGAATTGCTAGCTACGCTCCATCTCTGCTTCGTAGCGCATAGTCCTACTATTTTCGATGCGGCCGCGAACATCTACGTCGCGTTGATGTGGTCACGAAGGTCGTGATGGGGTTGATTGACCTCTTGGTTGCAGTTGCCACCACAACCTCCCTGGGGGCGCGGTGGGTGACCGTCATGGCATGAATGAGCTTCATAGTTGCCTCTAGATCCTCTCTAGAGGTAGGGACCTCTAGCCTGAGGTCAGGGGCCCTCAACACCATGACGCTGGCCTCCTCCGTCGCGGCGGGAGCGACGGCTACAAGCCGATGCGGTGGAATAAGATGGGGCGTTGTTCCAGAACTCGTTGACTTGGACTTGCGCTGCTATGATATGTGCTCGGACCTTCTCGACCTCTAGAGTATGAGGGAGTTTGTCAAGCTCGTTGAAAGCGATGGCTAGATTGGCGCTTGGAGTTTGGTAGGCTGGATGGTCACCCACCATGTCAAACGCCTCCTCTAGATTATGTTGATGGCGGGGCAGGTCGCGACCATCTTCGTCGGACACTTGGGCTGCTTCTGCATCTCACCGACGTTGGCGATCAGCATTCTTCGCTAGATGAGCTTCGTGCTCTTCAGTGGTTTTGCCATCCTTGGTTATGCTATCGTGGCTGATATGGAAGATCATGCCCCCGATCCCCAGAGGGAAAGCAGGGCAGCTAGATGCGGTCTTGGTTGAGCCCTCAGAATAATCGTCGGGGCTCTCATTCAGAACGTTGTGGAGAGATTCGGTTGGAAGAGAGGGTTCATCCGAAAGCTAGCGAACAGCCACCATGTTGACCACGGGCGCAGGTTGACCAGAGTCAGTCGGGTCGATGATGTAGAGGTCGGTGATGTAGTCATGCTCGACGTGGTCGACAAAGATGTGGTGGATGGCATTCTGGTACGTAGATCCCTCACCCTCCAGCCTAAAGGGATAGGGCTTCGGCGGGTCCTCCATTGGGGCCTCGTAGTTGGCCAAACGTAGGCCGGTAGCGAGAAGTGGTCGGCGCCGCACCGTGCGCCCCTCTAGAGTAGCCATGATCACCAGATCAGAATCTGGCCGCCTTGAACGATGTGGCCGAGCAGGTCACTCAGTTGCAGCGGCTTGGTGATCTTGGAGTGTGGGAAACTCGTTGCTCGCTCTAGATTGACCGGAGACCGAATCCACGAGGAGCTGACATTCCTCCAAGCGGTCTGTGACCCGATCGATGGATCCAATCAGATCATCATTGTTGATGGATCTCCTAACCTAGCGACGGGCGCCGGGATCAGAGATGTCGTTGCAGGTGTTGGCGTGATTGGCGTATGGTGATCCTACACCGTCTCCACGATCTCCCTATTGCTGTCAAGGTTGATGACCCAGGTCATGGGTCCGACCATGAAGATCGGGTCCGGCTCGGGAAAGGCCATGGAGCTTGGGAAAGTAACCATCTGGTATGCCATGAATTCAGCACGCACACCCCTACCTGGCTTGCCACTGTCGACGAAATACGTTCGGCTGTCAACCGAGGGGTATGCCCACGGTAGTAGATGAATCGGTGGAGGTGCGCGTGAGGGAGCCGGATGGTAACACAGAACGCAAGAGATAGCGATTAGACAGGTTCAGGACGTCAGCTTGATGTAATACCCTACGTCCTGTGTCTTTGTGGATTGTATTGCGTATGATCAGATGAAAACGAGGGGGTCCCTACCCACCTTATATAGCTCGGGGTTTAGGGTTACAGATCGGTTGTTTCTATCCTAATTGGTTTTACAAGATAGAAAGTTATAGATATTACGGGATCTGTCATATCCGAGCAGGTTTCCTAGATCATCGAAGATCTTCACGTAGTTTTGCGAGACACGCCGACCTGTGTCGTGCCTCACACGGCGTCGTCTCATAGGTTGGGCCTCCACCAGTGGCGTGGCCCATGAGCAGTCTTGTGGGCTGGGCCGCCCTAGCGGCTCGGCCCATGTACAACCATGCTGGTACCGAGGGTTATACCCCCACAAGGACTAATGAAATTATACACTGCAAAACTTTATAAGCTCCAATTGATCAGTTCCAAAATATTCATGATATCTACCCATTAAATTTGCATAAGCTTTTCAAAATGATAGCAACAAAGAAGCAAAGAATAAACATTTTGATCTGGTTTCAATTCAGCAGAAACTTGTATTGATCTGATGAAGTAAAACATTGGAGAATTCCATCATTATACACTGTAGATGGCAATAATCAGCCTGTTCGTTTGTTCGTAAACGATCGTAAATTTCCAGCCGGGAACAGTGTTTTTCTCTCACATCAAACCAGCCAACAGTAAATAATCCACGATACGATACGGCCTCCCGAACAGGCCGAATGTAGGAGGAATTCTTAATTTTAATGGTTGACTATTTAAGATAAGTTCTCACTTTATGTAAAGTTATGGACATTCTTAACTAGAGTAAGTCCTCTCAACAAAAAGGAAGTACTACACAGGTAACCTTCTAGTTGTAAAGAAAATTTATGAAAATCCTATCAGTTTAAAAATCATTTGAAAATTTTAAATTGAGGATAATATATTGTATAGCACCATGGTCGACATCATCTTAATTATTCAGTCTAGATTTATGCAGTATATGTGTTAAATTTGGCATAGACTGACATCAAAATACTAATTTCCACTTGTAATTTTAATAATAAAAAATACAATACAAATTTTTTTTTGCCTTCTCAGTTAGATGAGTAGTACTATGGAAAGCTTTAACTTTGCAAAAACAAAACTAAAAGAGGAGTCAAAACCTGAAATTGTGGGTGTCACTCCCAGAACAGAAGATGCACTGACAGGAACAAGTGTTGGGACAATTAACTCTTATTTCAACAGCCACAAAACAGGATAAAGATGTTAGAATTGATATGCTGATTAATCCCTCATTGCGAAATATAGTGCCCCAATTTTAACATAATCTGGTTGATTTCTTGTAATTTCTTGAATCATATGAACAGTTTGGATGTAGATTCATATATGCTGGTAATAATCTCAAGGCTCAAGCACAATGTCTGCACTTTAGTGTGTTCATGTAGAAAGAGGAAGGAAGAAATACAGGACAGATGAAATGATATACTGCAAAAACTTTATAAGCTGCAATTGGTTCCAAAATCTTCATGATATCCACCCATAAAATTTGCATATCTTTTCAAAATTATCAGGACAAAGAAAGCAGAGAATATATAATCAGATAATTTGGTCCGGTTTCAGTTTAGAAGCAAAAACATGTATTGATCTAATGAAGTAAGACAGTGGATAGTTACATCATTGTAGAGTGTAGACTGTAGATGGAAATGATGTAGGAGGAATTTCTTAATTTTAGTGGTTAACTATTTAAGGTAAGTTCTCAGTTTCTCAATTATGGGAAGTTGTGGACATTCTTAACTAGAGTAAGTCTCCAATCAGTTTAAATATCAATGAATGTTTTAAATTGAGGATAGTATAGGGTGTCGCACCATGATCAGCGTCATCTTAATTATTCAGGCTAGATGTATGCAGTATATGTGTTAAATTTGGCATAGACAGTGACATTAAAATCCTAATTCCCACTTGTAACTTTAATAATAGAAAATACAATAAAAATTCCTTTTCCTTTCACAGCTAGATGAATATTATGGTAAGCTTTAACTTTGCAAAAACAAAACCAAATTAAAAGAGGAATCAACTTGAAATTGAGGGTCACTCCCAGAACAGAAGATGCAGCGACAGGAACAAGTGTTGGGACAACTCTGGTACCAAGAGTGTTGTACTTGATTTCAACAGCAACAAAACAGGATAAACATGTTAGAATTATATGCTGATTAATCCCACATTGAAATGGCATTGATATATGCCTTTGTTTTATTCGGTTGGTGTAATGGGTGATTATCATGATGATGACACCAGCCGCTACAAAACTGAGAATGAATTCTCAGTAAACTGAAATATGATGTTAGATGGACAATGTATTTTGACAGGATGTGTACAGAAAAAGTAAACATCTCAACATTAAATATACTGCATCATTTCAGCATCAAAGTTGTCCTGACATTTTACAAGGAAACTGGTTTGAAGTAGTTTAAATCTATGCAGAATTGCAGACAGCACTAGACCCGGGGAAACTTGCTTGACTTCTCCAATACCTCCAGCAAAACTGAAGGGCACGATCTTTTTAGGTGAGCATAGCCTTGGCTTGCCACCACATCATCAATCTTATTTGAGAAGGCAATATACTCGATGCAAGCATCTTTTAGGATGCATAAGTTGAGCTGCTCAGCAAATGCCAAGGTAGTGGCAACAGAATCCACGCTAAGGCTGTTGCAGAGGCTGTCTTCACACATCAACTTCAGCCTCTTCATTTCATACTGATCTGCAGCCACAAGCAAATGCCGAGTCATTTCTTTCTTATCAACATCTCCAGGATTATCCATATCAGGCAACGAGTCAGTGTAGATGAAATGGAGCATGGCTTTGAAGACAGCAGGCCGCACATCCTCAACAGCAATGCAACCAAAATTCTCCTCCATCTCAGGCCCATAGAATTTTGCCTTGAACACCGGTGACCGCATAGCCAGCACGATCTTGTGGGCACAAATAACCTCTCCCTGAACCTTGAAAGTGACATCAGATGTGTCATCCTCCAACAGCAAACTGCCAAGATGCACCGACAGGTCCGAAGGCGGCTCCTTGAACACGGAGACGATCTTGGTTTCAGAGACCTTTGGTTCTTTGACGACAGTGACCGCGCACTCGATGGTGAGGCGATCATCTTGGGCATACATTAACAGATTCCACCTGAAAGTGCTGACTTTCGCGAGGTTATTCACAGATCCAGCTTTGTAATTCATAAAGCACGCCTGCCACTTGGGGGATGCCTTCCCGGTGGCCTGGTTGAGAAACCTGAAGTGGCACGACGCCTTCGCCACGACGTCCTTGGTCAGCAGCTCAAGGAGCAGCACCAGCGCGCCGCCCTCGCCCCCATCGGGGAAGAAGCGGACGGCCCAGTCGTAGCCGCCGACGGAGAAGGGCGCGGAGCGGACGGAGCTCCCGGCGCCGAGGCGCTCGTGGAGGCTGTAGCCCACGATGTGGAACAGGTGCGTGCCTTGCGACGCCTCCACGGTACAGGTCGACGTGGTCAGCGGCATTGACGGCGGCGTAGGCTGAACCTACTTCTTGTCCCTGAAGAAGGGAATCGAGATGTCGGCGAGGCGGCGGCGGCAGCAATATCGGCCCAGGGAATCAGAGGGGCCTATTTAACGAAGATGGGCTTGTATGGGCTGCAGCCGGCTCTGCAGTGGGCCGGTGGCCTTTTCCTATTTCGGGCCATGGAAGTGTGCTTCTTCTCTGGCTAAATCACCCTACTTCCTAATTAATTTGTGTGGGTCCTCTGCTCCCATTGATCAAGCCTCATGTCATGTGGTAGCAACAGCAGTTAATTGGAGTATAAGGATCCTAACGGATGGAATTTTTATTATGGGACACCTTTGACTAAGTTAGTTTCTGTCATTTTTAATGAAGAGGCAAGGACCGGGCTGCATGTGTACCGGTTGCTGCCACAAACCAAAGGAAAGATTAGTGTTAGGTGATCTTTGTTTCTTTGATCTGCTCCATAGTTTTTTTTTTCTCCCAGTTAAGCAAGGTTTGGTTCTTGTGCTTCGAATGGTTTGGACTATGAGCCCTTTCTAATGCGTATATGTGTTGAATTCTAACTTATTTTATTCTCAAGATTTCCTATCTAGATGTGTACTATGGTTTTGCTAAATGTTGCTATATCTAACACAAAAGAGTTACGCAACATAAATCCCAATCTTGTCAACTAACCTAGCAAATTATACTAGGAAAAATAAACACACAACCTAGGAAAGCAAGTAAATGCGGAAGTTCAAATGAGTCACAGAACGATATTTTTTCTAAGGTATAGAGAAGCTCAAGCTTTCTCCAAATTGGAGCTCATCACAAGGATGTCTTCTCAAGGAAAGATCCAAGTAGAATTAATAATCCAACATACCTCTTTTCCTTTTTTTTTTCTTGTACCACATACACCTGTCTATTTCTATGACTT
This sequence comes from Miscanthus floridulus, assembly GCF_019320115.1. Taxonomy (NCBI): domain Eukaryota; kingdom Viridiplantae; phylum Streptophyta; class Magnoliopsida; order Poales; family Poaceae; genus Miscanthus; species Miscanthus floridulus. Next base: position 49,366,149 of record NC_089587.1, read on the forward strand.
TTTCTTTTGCTTGCGTCTAACTTTCGTGTAGGAGTTGCCTACATTTACTACACTACTATAGAATTGGACATAATTGCCGGCCTCATCACTGCCGACTTTTAAGAAACCGATAATGATAGCCCATCACTGTCGGTTTTTTGCTAAAACCGGTAGTAATAGGACCAACCGATACTGATATTCGGGTCTTCACTATCGGTTCATATCACTGTCGGTTCAAGCCACGAACCGACAATGACAGTATCAGTGTTGGTTCTTGGCTAAAACCAGCAGTGATGACCCAAAAAACTTAATAAGTTTCACATATGATGTCTGATGAAGACAAACTTTATATCAAAATTGTAGTACTCGACAAGATCTATAATTTTGTAGTTTAAACTTTTTAATTTGAGATCGTTTGGATGTCCAAATATTTTCATTTGAAATCATCTATCTAAAAAAATTATGTTTGATTTCTAAAATTTATAATTTGAATTTTTCAAACGACCTCGGATGAAGAAACACCCAAAACAAAAGTTGTAGATCTCGAAAAGTTATACAACTTTGTAGTTGACAACCTTTTCATTTGAAATCATTTACTACTTCAAAATCTTATTTAAAATTAAAATTTGAAATTATTGAAGAAGTCTGATTTCTCTTTTTAATCTCTGGGTAAAACTTGTAACTAGTGTTTCTCCCTTATACTAACTTCAAATTTGATGATTTTTTCCTAAAAAATTTTAAAATCATGCTCTACTAATTTATTGTGTTCTTATAACTATTATTTTATCCACCTTTTCATGTGACTGTGTTTTATCCATTTGAATTTTAAAAAATGACAACTTCAAACGTTATTTTGGAACAATAAATGATTTCAGTTGAAAAAGTCATGAACGTAGAAGTTCTACAACTTATCAAGATCTACAACTTTTATTTTGGTTATTTCTTCATCCGATAAAGTGATAGTGATATTGTTCACAAAGTTTATATATCTCTCTTATAGTTTCATAAACTATAAGAGGGATATACAACATTTGTAAATAATGTTATTACCACTATGTTAGATGAATAAATGATCAAATGGCCAAAATAAAAGTTGTAGATCTCGAAAAAATATGAAACTCTGTAGTTGAGAATTTTTTGATTTGAAATCATCTTGTCAAGGAAAACTACGTTTGAATTTCTAAAATTTGAAATTCAAATTTTATAAACGATCTCGGATTGAGAAGCTATTAAAATGAAGTTGTAGATCCCAAAAAGTTATGAAACTTTGTAGTTGATAACTTTTTATTTTAAATCATCTTGTCAAGGAAAACTATGTTTGAATTTCCAATAATTTGAAATTTAAATTTTTTAAACAACCTTAGATGGACAAACAGCAAAAACAAAAGTTGTAGATCTCAAAAAATTATGAAACTTTATAGTTAACAACTTTTTGATTTCAAATCATCTTGTGGAAAACTACGTTTGAATTTCTCAAATTTGAAATTCAAATTTTGTAAGCGACCTCGGATGGAGAAACTACCAAAATGAAAGTTGTAGATGTCGAAAAGTTATAAAAGTTTATAGTTGACAACTTTTTCATTTGAATTCGTTTACGATCCCAAATACTCATTTCAAAATAAGATGAACATAAAATGGCCAGGACGAAAATCTCATTTGGACACAAACAGCTTGCCGGTTGAGTGGTTAGGGGCCGAAGACACGACCTAGGAGGTTAGGGGTTCAAACGCCGGTGGCTGCGAAGCGTGCGTTTTTTCACGCGAAAAATCGCGTGACTTGTGGGGCCTCTCCCAGATTTTAAAAAAATCCCTAATTTTTTAGCCTATTTTCTAGATTTCCTAAAAACCACATTACTGTCGTTTTTTTATAACCGGTAGTCATGAGCCCCCTTCATCACTGTCGGTATGCCACTGTCGGTTCAAAATCCAGCAGTAAAGGGGTTTTTTGAACCGACAGTGATGTAAAGATCTAGAGCAGTGCTAGATTGACAGCTCTATGATGAAGTGCGAAGTGTTACATCGACACCATCTCCATATGCCTATGCAGCGGATCCATCTTCGAGGTCAGTGGCAGATCTTCTCTCCCTCTTCATACGCCATATATGGGTGAGCCACGGCGATAACTCCATCTTTGCATGGGAAGAGACGACCACCGGCACCTACATCAACGCCATAGCGCTATGGCCATGGCGACGGCTTGGCAGCCTAGTAGATTGATGCCTCTGTCAACCTTTATTTTGTTTTTCTTTTTTATTAAGAAAGATGCAGAAGCCTACTGAGAACATCAGTTCCCCTTTTCTATCCCCAATATAAAAAAAAAACTATCCATATTGGGGATAGAGGGACTATTTAGCTGCTCCCAATACCACAGTACCAACCCCTTTTATTGGTCGCCTCCAAAAATCAACTCATCTCTCCTCAAATAAGATGGGAGATACAACTCCCCTAATATACTGACGCGTAGCCCAAATACCACAAACTTGATTTTTTCGCCCTCTGCTCCCGCTCCGCTGCTCTCTACAAAGCGTGGAAAGCCATCGGTGCGTCGCTGCGCACATGCCGGCTCCAACCTCGCCTAACCCACGCGAGCGTAATGGAGGATGTCGTCGTCATCCATCAAGTTCAAAGAAGAGCTAGATTCGTAGCTGGAAGAAAGAAGAGAATATAGCGGAGGAGGGCATGAGAGGGAGTCGCCATGGCCAAATCGGGAGGCTGTCGTCAAGGAGGAAGAAACATCGTGGCCCTTTGCTCAGGGAAGAAAGTGGTGGCCACAGAGAGATGGGGCGCGGGGAGATTATGGAAAGAGAAGAGATCTGATCTGAGTTGTCTGGCACCAGCGTCCATGGAGTTGGGCAGTCCGCGACGTAACAGGGTCGGGCCTGGCACGGGGAAGGAGGTCGCGAGGGAGTGAGGAGGACAAGAAAGGCTTACAGCCAAACTAAGGCCTTGTTTAGTTGGGTGAAGTTTGAAATTTTGGCTACTGTAGCACTTTCGTTTTTATTTAGCGATTAGTATTCAATCATGGACTAATTAGGCTCAAAACGTTCGTCTCAAGATTTTCAACCAAACTGTGCAATTAGTTTTTTTTGTCTATATTTAATGCTCCATGCACGTATCGCAAGATTCGATGTGATGGCTACTGTAGCACTTTTTAGGAAAAGTTTTTGGAACTAAACATGGCCTAAGTATAGAGAGATGGGAGAAGCTACTGACATACGGACCGAAATGTATATTGCGGTTGATGTATTGTTTATCTGCTGTAATAACTCTCTTAAGAATCTGAAAAAAAAATAGTATTAGTGGTAACCAATACTGCCATATTAGCATGTTTTATTAGTGAGCTCGAGATGGTGTGATGGCGAGCGAGTTGCGTGACAGCATGAGAGGACCGTTGTGGATGTGGCTAAGGTAGTGTGAGGGTTATACTTGTCAGCGCCTATTGACAGAGTGCATTTTTCAATATAGGAGAGACAAGTCATCAAACTCTAGCTTTTGATCCAAACAAGCCATTTTTTGTTTAGCTTTTACCATTCCACAAGCCACAAACCCCTTTACAATTCCACACGCTACAAACGAGTTTCCACAGTCTTGTGCGGATCAAACAGACTCTAAAACACCTATGCATTGCCCCCAAAAAAAAACTATGCCCAAGTAGTCGTTCCTGTGAATAGCTCACGGATGAGATGTAATATACACGACGATGTGGCATGTTTGACATCTTATAAGCCTATCCTCGTGTCGTCGCAGCCTTGTGTGCATTATTATCTACTCTTCTATATGTAGGAGACCTTGTATATATGCTTTGTATGAAAAGAGGTGTGTGCGTCGAATGATTGCACATCAGTGATCAGTTTTAGGGGCTGTTTGGTTTCTTCCCCTCCTCCTAAAATTCCTGTCACATCGAATGTTTAGATATATGTATGGAGTATTAAATATAGACTAATTACGAAACTAATTATATAACTTGCGACTAATTTACGAGACGAATCTTTTAAGCCTAATTAATCCATGATTTGACAACATGGTGCTACAGTAAACATGTGCTAATGATAGATTAATTAGGCTTAAAAAATTCGTCTCGGAAATTAGCCTCCATCTATATAATTAGTTTTGTAATTAATTTATATTTAATACTCCTTATTAGCCTCTAAACATTTGATGTGACATAAATTTTAGAAGCGTCTAGAGAACCAAACACCCCCTTAGTACCATGCTCGTTGCTGTGTTCTTCAGATGAGCCCCTTGCCATCGTCCTCCTCCTCACAGGCGACCTCGCCGGAGGCAGCTCCATCAGGTTCAGAGCCGCCGGCACCAGAATTATACCACCTCGCACACAGTAGGTAGCAAAAGAAGTTGAGCACGCTGAGCGCGGCGAGCACCCAGTAGAAGAGGTCCAGCCTGTCCTTGTTAAGGTCATTGTCGCCGAGCCAGCCCCGGCGGCCGCCGCTCGCCGTGACCCTGTTCACCAGCGAGACGAGCACGGAGCTGAGGAAGAACCCGAACGAGAAGGAGCAGTAGAAGAAGGCCATGAAGAAGGCCTGCATCTGCATCGCCCCGGCGGTCGCCGCCTGCTTGTAGAAGAACTCCATGAGCCCGACGTTGGTGAACAGCTCCGACACGCCGAAGACGAAGAACTGCGGCACGAGCCAAAGCACGGACAGCTGGTGCACGCCTCCGGAGCCGGACGAGACGGCGGCGTCCCGGCGCCTGCGCTCGACGGCCGCGGCGGAGGCCATGGACAGCGCGACGAGGCAGAGGCCGACGCCGATGCGCTGGAGCGGGGTGATCCCGGACCGCGTGCCCGTGAGCCTCCGCGTGAGCGGCACGAGGAGGAGCTCGTAGGCCGGGACGAGCGCCAGCAGCATGGCGTAGGGGATGGCCTGCAGCGACGCCGGCGGGATGCGGAAGGAGGAGGAGGAGCCCGGCGCCAGCCTGGTGTCCATGACGCTGCCCTGCTGCACCGAGAACGTCTGCAGCTGCGCGAGCACGGTGTTGGTGACGACGGTGCACGCCACGATGGGCAGCACGGCCAGGAGTGTCTTGGTCTGCTGCACCTCGCCCGCCGTGCACAGCCGCCACTCGCTCTCCGGCACCGTGTCCGCCGCGTCCCTGATGCACGCCTTGTCCAAGAACCTGTGCCGAAGTTTTTTTTAAAAAAAATTCTCACTTTGGTCAGGTCAGGTGTCTGAAACTCTGAATACTGAATGTGCGGATGGTGCACGAGCTAGATGGTGACCTGAACTTGTTGGTGTGGCGGAAGTCGCCGTCGCCGACGACCGCCGGATCTCCGGCTGCGGTGTGGGCAGGATTGGAGGAGCCGGAAGGGCAGATTTGCTTCCTCTTGCTGAATGCAGCCACGAAAACCTGACAAATTTTACAATTGCACAGTCAGGCAACCGTATTTGGCACAAGGAAACCTACGAGATTTTGAAAGTTCTCTTGTTCTCACCCTTGCAATGGGTGTAAAGATGACGCTGCCCCGCGGGGGCTTGTTCCGGTACAACACCGCGCCGGAGACGAGGGTGATGAGCCCGGCGCCCAAGGCGGCGGCGGCGAGGCCAAAGCCAACGGCCATCCCGAAGCGCGTCTGCGCCCAGACCACGGCCATGAGCGCGACGACCTCGGCGACGCAGTAGCCGAAGTAGGAGAGGTTGAAGTAGGTGGAGAGCCTCTTGCTGGCGTCCTTCTCCGCCGCGCCGGCGCGGGCGCCGGCGAACTGGTCGCCGCCGTACGTGGTCATGTTGGGCATCACGCAGCCGCTGCCGAGCGCCACCAGGTAGAGCGCCACGAAGAAGATGGCGGCCTTGAACCCGCTGGCCCGCTCGCAGCTGCCCGCCATGGTTAGCATGTTGCACGGCGCCGACTTGAGCTGTGTAAGATGTGCTTGTACCGCCAGTAATACCAGGCCCTGGTAAAACACACGATAAAAAAGAGCTTTATCACACATATATCAACACCGTAAGCTATGCTTTGCTATTTAAATGTACCAGGACCAAATGTACCTAACTTACTGGATGGCCACATTTTTTTAGCAGAGGTGTCTAGAGACATAGATTCATGAAGATTCATCTGTCCTTGTTATCCAGATTCACAAGCTCTTAAAATTATATTTAAGTCAAACTAATTTTAAATTTATAGGAAAAAAACACTAACACGTCTGACATCAAACAAATATATCATGAAAATATATTTCATGGTGTATTGAATAATGTAAATTTGGTGTCATAAATTGATACTTTTTTTAAATCTAAAGATATTTTACTTAGAACAACTTTATAAGTTAATTTATTTTGAGACACGTGTAGTAATAAATATGTGCTATGGCCTCATAATATGGCTCACATTTAACAGTATAGCATTATACACAAGGCCTCTTATGCCCATGGTTTGAAAGTTGGCATATCATTTCCCATTGCCGAAATTTTGCAACCATTGTTAGAGTACTGCAAAACAGATGAGGTCCTTTTCTGTTTCTGAATACATATCCTGAGAGGACAGCAAATATTAATCTGCAACCGTTCTTCCAAAGATCCAGCCAAACGAATAGATTCTTCGTGAAAAGTTCAAACGCAAAAGTTCAAAATATTAGGTAGATCGCCATAAATAAGATATGAGATCCCATGGAGAACACCTACCGGTCATCCAGTGACCACTAGTACCGTCCCACCTCACAAGTCACAAGTCACAACACCAAACACCGGTCCTACCCTACCCACCACAGTCCACAGTGAATGAACTGTACCCAGTAGCTAAAGAAAATCTTGGGAAATGCAGCATACTCTGCGCGTGCCAAGTCGTCGTCGGTTCGTCCCCGTTAAATTAAAATAAAATTGAACAGTTTTGAATTTAATCAAATCTACATAGACCGATGTTAACATTTATGGCACTGAATTGGCATCATTAAATTAATCATGAAATGGAATTTCTTAGTATATTTGTTTGAAGTTACAACTGTTAGTAATATTTTTTCTATAAACTTGGGTCAGTTTGTCTCGATTCAAATTCAGAATTGCATCTTTTTTTAGGACAGAGATATAGTAGCATATGACTAAATCTTCACGCGCGCTCCCTTGGTTCCAAATTATAAGATGCTTTGCCATTTAATATATAGTTTTTTGTTACACATTTAGATATACGCTATTTCTAGATATAATATATAGTAAAACAATATATTTAAAAAAATAAAATATATTATAATTTGTAAAAAGAGGTGATACCATTTATGCTGTTCTATTTGACATGGTTTACGGATGTTGATTATTATAGGGTACTTAGAAACTAAACAAAAGTTCAAAACTAGAAACATAACCGAGTCTATATGCATTGAAAATAAAATACTCCACCTGTTGTAAATTATAAATAACTTCGAAATTATGACAAGTCAAACTTTTTAACTTTGATCAAATTTGTTGACGAAATATGCTAAGCTTAAAATTAATATAAGTAGTCCTAGGTAATGGTTCATTTGATAGTGCAACTTATGAGTAATGGTTTACTTCAACTGGACAATAGAAATCTGTATAGTACTTAAATTTCATATCACTAGTCCTAGGTGATGCTTAACTTCATTTGAATAGTGTATCCCTAATTTAGTATTATTATGGTCTGAAACTATAGAATCAATGATTAAAAATTATGTATTTTTTTATACATAAGTTGTGTTGTCGTTTAATCCTCTCGAAATCTGAACTTGAAATTCAGCCTGTGTTATGTATTTTTTTTATACATAAGTTGTGTTGTCGTTTAATTTGTCTCCTCTCAAAATCTGAACTTGAAATTCAGCCTGTGTTTGGACTTTGGAGAACAGAAACTTAAAAATCATATCTCATTTGGCATAGATAGACTGGAGCAATCAAAATAGTTTGAGCAGTAAACAGAGGATAATTATCTGCTTATATATATATATATAAAAGCAGATAAAGTGGAAGTAGAGATAGATCTTTTTTTGGAAAATTAGAAGTACAACCTGTAACAACTTAATGGCCCCGTTCGCTGGTCTAAAATTTGGCTGAAACTGGCTGGTTTTATGAAAAAAAAATATTGTTCAGCTGACTTTGATAAACAGCGAAAAGAGAGGGCAACCAGCCGGCTGATCTGATTTTTTCATACCAGCGAACAACGATTTGGACCCAGCAATGAAAACTCCTCGAGGATCCAGCTGCATGCACCTGATTAAACTATTTTACTGGCGAGAAGCTCAATGATACCATATCCTTTTGGCCCAGGGCCCCAGCATGGAAAATTCAATGCCATCCGCCAAACCAGTACCCACACGCAAAAGCCAACAGGCACACAACACACACAGGCAGGTTGCAAAAACTTTTGCAGGAGGGAAGGCCCGAAGGCGGTTGCCAGATCCAGAATTCCAGATGGACCACACCCCTCGTGAATCCCAATGTTCCTGTCGGAATCCCGCTCAGGCGGTTTGAACTGGAGATCTCTTTGCAGTTTGCACTGAAGACTGAACTGTGAGCAGACATTTGAAGGCTTGGCGCTTCTTCTTCTTCTTCTTTTTTCTTTCTTCTTTTTTTTTGATTTGATAAAAGAAGAGGAGACTACTTGGTGGTGCTGAATGCTGATGGATCCAAACTCCCAAAAATGCTCCTCTCCCCCTCCCGACACTTGATTTCGTGCAAACTAAGGGGCCGTTTGGTTACTACAGGGACTTCTAAAATTTCTGTCACATCGAATATTTGGACACATGCATTGAATATTAAATATAGACTAAATATAAAACTAATTGGTTTTATAATTCATCTCGAAAATTAGCCTCTACCTATGTAATTGGTTTTGTAATTAATCTATATTTAATATTCATTATTAATATTTAAATATTCGATGTGACATAAATTTTAGGAGCAACCGAAGAACCAAACATGCCTAGAGACTAAAACTGGTATCGAGTCCACCAGTGTGCAAGCATGTGAGCGGCTGCGAATTCGTTGCTGCAACCAGCGACTTTTGGTTGTATTTTTTTTTCTTTTTTGTGATTAAAAAAAATGGAAGCATTGTTGGTGATGCTTGGTCATGGTGATGGGCGATTTTTCCGGGCCATGCATATCATGCATCCATGCCCATGACCCTACCATGTTCTCATGTTTCAGTTCATCTCCCTTACCACGAACATGAAAAGCCGGCTAGCTGGTCCATATCCATGTCCATGTCGCTGTCCATGAGAGTGATGCTACATAGGATAGCTGGATAGGAGTACGACTACTAACTGTCCAATCCATCAAGGAAGAAGCTACAGAAGGAAGAAGAGGGACGAGGAGGAGGTAGGACGGACCAGTGAGTGTTGAGAGGAGGTGGTAATAATCAAGAGGATGTAGTAGTACCGCGAGCTCGACGGCGGCGAATGATAGCAGCGTCCAGAAGCATCCGGCGTAGGAGTCGGAGAGGAATCCACCGAGCGGGGAGAGGATGAAGACGGTGCCGACGAAGTTGGTCACCACGTTGGCGGCCTGCGACAGCGGGAAGTGCAGCTCCCCGAAGACGAACGTGATCAGGTTGCTCCCCACCGCCGCCAGCGCCACCGTCTGCGACGCCTGGAACACTGCATGGATGCAGCAGCTCAGGCATTAATTACATCCACCTTGTTGTTTGCACTGCGCATTTGTCGCCGTCGGTCTTCTCCTCCTTGCGTTCTTCCTTGTATAGGAGCAGGAATCCAAGGAGCAAGAGGCAGCAAAAACGCACCTAGGATGAAGACGGCGGCGCGCATGCCGCCGTGGCGCTGCCGGCACGGGCGGCCACGCCAGTCGACGGGCGCCAGGGATCTCCCTGCGTCGTCCATGGCTCTCCTCCAAACTCTCTCCCCTCCTACCTCTGCTCTGCTACACACACTATCCCTCTCTCTGTGTCTGTGTCTGTGTCTGTGTCTGTGTCTGTGTCTCTCCCCTCCCTTCCTGGAGCCGGAGGAGCGAGTTGACTGGCGTTTCGAGTCGAGGCTGGGAACGAACGAAGATTTTAGCCAGCTGGTCGAGCAGGATTGGACTTGGATTGGGAAGCAAGCTCTGCGCTCAGCGTGAACAAGCTGGCGCGGGCTATATATAGGGCATGATTGGTGGTAGAAAGTCACGAGTCAGGATGACCAGGCTAGGTAGAACAAAAAAAAGCTAGGTTGAGCTTTACAAGTGGTTGTGTTTGGTTATTTTTGTTGTTGATCTAGTATGAGATAAGATTGTGTTTGGTTGCTTGTATGCATCAGTTTTTTTTAGTGTCTAACGTATGGGTCCCTACATCTTAGGTGAATCAAGTCATCCTGCATTATGAGGGAAAAGAAATCCAGAAGACATAGATATGTGGGATGAAGGAGGGCAAACGAATGAAAAAATACAGACAAAAAGTAAGAGTAGAGTAATCAAACACGACACGACGTAAGTGTACGAAAAGATGCAGAATGTCCCTTCGCATGTCCTGTTCGGACAACCAATCACCCTATATGGAACGCAACCGCGGAACAGGCCAAGGCGGCGTGCGGTGTGGATGTGGATGTGGATGTGGATGTGGTTGGGCTCAGCCTGTTCGCTTGCTTGTAAACGATCGTAAATTTCCAGTTATGAACAATATTTTTCTTTCACACCAAACTAGCCAGCAATAAATAATCCACGATACGATACGGCCTTCCGAACAGGCTGCTTCTCTTCTCAGCTTGGAATTTGGACGTAGGACTCGTACAGTACACGACCAAGCAAGCGGAGCAGAGCTGAGCAGAGCACGGCTCGGGTAGCAGTTGAGCACAGTGCGCGCGCGTTTCGTCGTCTGGCCGACTCTCCGACCGCCCAAAGAAAACACTTCCCTTTCACATTGCGACTGTTTACTTTCGACAGCATCGGGCTTTGGGACTGACAGACTGGTTGAAATAGTGTCCTCTGCCTTGCATTTCGTCGATGGCAAAAAAGTAATCCCCCCTCACTCTGTCCATGGAAGTACGATTGATCTACCGCACGTTCCAGCATTCCCCATCAATCAAAGAAATATACAGTAGTAGTACTGTGGTGCCATGCGTCCACATCGGCCGAGGCTCTATTTAGTTCGCGAAATGAAAATTTTTAGATGTCACATCGAATGTTTTAGAAATATTAGAAAGGGTTTTTGATAGTAATAAAAAAACTAATTACATAGCTCGTCTGAACATGGTTAGCGTCGCGTGCCAAAGTACCGGCCTAGGTAAAGTACTATGAAAGTGCTTAGTCGTGTTGTGCCACTGAACACGGCGGCACTACAGTGCTCGTGTGCTAGTACGGGCACTAAAGTGCCTGGCCCCTCAATTGACACAGAATGAGCAAAGGACTTCAACAAAATTGATATAGACCAGCAGATATGTCACTTTATTTATTGAATTGAGATCAAACTTACAATAAACAACACATAATCCGCATTCCACAACATAATTAACACAAACATAGGCAAAGATAACAAAATAACAGTTTACAGGGAGCTTTAGTGCAATGGCTGCCTCATTCAAAACATGTCTAGGTAAAACTCACCTTTGTGAGAAACTCTAGATAGGGAAAAAAATTACAGCCCAACTCCAATTATAAAGTTCATTGTCCTTACATCAAAGTCCAGTCCATAATATTACAGTCCCATTACATAAATCATAATTAATCAAGATAAAGTTCTTCAAATGCTTCTTCAAGCTCCTTGTCATCCACCATGTGTTGCAGCCTTGCTTCTGCAGCCTCTCAATCTTTGATGCATGTCAGCATCTCCACCATTTCAGGCTTTAGCTTCCTCCGCCGCTCCTCGATGATCCTGCCAGTCATACTAAAAGTGGATTCTGAAGATATGGTGGACACAGAAATAGTTAAAACATCTTTAGCCATGATTGACAGCACTGGATATGTGAGTTTGTGCTGATGCACCAGTTCAAAATGTTAAAATCACCATCTAACTGGTTCACGGTGTCACAGTCCAAGTAAGAAACAAGTTCAGAAGCATTAGAAGCTGAAGAACTTGTAGCCTGCAGCAGGGCAGTTACAGAGGTATCTCTAGCCATGTTTAGAGTAACAGCTAAAGGATGCATACCACTAACAGAACCACAAACATCATCATCATCATCATAAATTTCATCCCAAGCAGATCTTTTCTTACCAGGTAGGTTAGGAGGGACAACCCTCTTCAACCTAACAGCTCCATATTTCTTCTCATACTTATTGTAGACATCAGTAAATCGAGCTTTAGTGCCCAACCGGTAAGTAGTATAATCTGTACTAGTAAGGTTACCCAACCTCCTAAGCACTCTATTGAAACCTTTCATTTTAGCTCTAGGGTCCAGGATAAATGCAAAAGAATAAAGCAAAGGTATGTCCCTCTAATATTTATTATATTTGTTTATCATAGGTTGAACCACAGGTCTGATGTGACTATTATTAGCATAATTCTTTAGGTGTATAGCAATCTTAACAAGATAATAAATAATAAATGGAGATGTAGAATAGTACACACCAGACAATGCAACTGTAGAATCATAAAACAGTTCAAGAAATTTAAGCACTTTTTCTGCCGTAGCCCAATGATCATCAGTTAAAAGCAACTGATCATCTTCAGCCCTAGGATATTGAGCATGCATGAAAGTAGTGAATGGAGCCTTCTGAGGAAACAAATGCTTAAGCATTACATATGTAGAATTTCACCTAACTTCCATGTCCAGCTAAAACTTTCTAGGCCTAACACCAGTGGCAATGCAGTAACTTTTATATGCAACAATTCTCTGATTAGATGAGTTTAAAAATGATATTGCAGTTCTAAATGTTTCAATCAAAGACTTAAGAGCCTCAAGGATCTCCTTAACAATCAGATTGATAATATGACATGCACAACGCTGATGCAAGAACATTGAATTAACTGTAGTAAGGGATGATACATTGTCTAATTGTGATTCAACAGGATCATCTACAACCTCAATACCAAGATATTTAGACAGCACAGGTCTAAGTTTACGCATGGCTGATACATTAGATGATGCATTGTCCAAAATAACAGCAAACACTTTTTCAGTCAAATCATAATCAGCAAGCACAAATGCAACACAATCATCAATGTTTTTTCCATTGTGGGAACAATCAATAAGCCTAAGACCAAGCACTCTCTTCTATAGTTGCCAATCAAAGTTTATGTAGTGAGCAACAATACTAAGGTAGTCTTCTTTGGCATTATCAGACCAAAATATCAAAGGTTAGACACACACAATTAACACTAGCAGAACTAACAGTCTCAACAAGCTTAGCCTTGCAATTAGTGAAGTATTTCAGCATGTCTCTAGTGGTGGTTTGCCTAGAGACTGGAACATATTTAGGATTATGAGCAGTTTTAATGTACTCTTCAAATACATCAGATTCTTCCAAAGAGACATGAACATCAAGCCTAGCAAGCAATCAAACCAGTTGAGTACGAGCAACAATAGAACAGTACTCTCAATTATGCATACTATCATCAGGATTAAAAGAGATCTGTGACTGAAACATGCGAGATTTTTCACGCCTCCTAGGGCATTTATCCCTATACTGGGTGAGGTGACCAGTGCCACAACTAGAGAGTGCAGAGTATTCCTTAGAGCAATGGATGCACTTAGCTCCATACCTGACTTTCTTACCATCCACTTTTTTGAAGAGCTTCTTAAAATCCAGCCACACTGCCGAGGTAGAGGGACAGTGAGCGCTTGGCGCTATTCTCATCCCCATCTCCTTCCGACGTTTGTTGCCCCGCCTTCTTGATCATCGCCGACATCGATTGGAGCTTGAACGCTATGGCCAAACAGCTCCTCGGCGTCCTCGTCATCATCTCCTAAACTGACCAAGTATATATAACCCCAGGAAGGCAAGGGCGAGTCCTCTGATCCGAACTTACCACTCTTCCTGCCTGTTCGTTTGGCACACAACATTGTCGTCAGAGCAAGCGTTGAGGCGTGGACTCTCTGCTACTGATTTTAATTCAGCATTTTTCCACTGGCTGTTGGTTGGCAAGGTATAAGAACATGGCGGTTCCTCTTCCTCCAAAAGTTAAGTACGTACTCCTCTAGATTTTCTTTAAGCTACATATATTATTTGATCATTTTCTTAGTATCTGTTGAGATATCAATCTTAACACAACTTCCTAATTTGGTCTGCATGTACATGCCACTTTCTGCAGTTCTGCTAGCAATAACGTAAGTATTTTTTATTTCTCAGTGCTTTATGTCATTTGATTTCCCTCTTTAGCACCAACCATTATGTCATTCTATATAAATGGATTAGTCATATGATTATTAAGGTACTCACAATGATGACTTTTCATTCCCCTAGGAGAAGTACTACGACTACAGCTGAGATTTTGGAACTCTTATGAAGGGCGCGTTTGGATCCAAGGAAAATCGGAGGAAAAGTACATGAATGCAATTCCTTCAAAAAGACTTTCTCTCACCGTTTGGAACGTAGGAAGTGATACAAAACTTTCCAGAGGAAAGGCTTAGGAAGTTGTACTTTTAGAGGAATCTGAAAATGAGCTTTGAGCCAAGGGAAACTTTCCTGTAGCCACTTGCTGCTTTCTCATTGCATCGAAAGCTATTAACATGTTATTTCCTGCATTTTTTCCGTGTTACGGATTCCTGCATTCCAAACACTCCTTCTAATTATTTTCTGTGTTTTTCCTTTCCTCTGTTTTACCACTACACACTCATCCTATTCCTGCGTTTTTTTCTATTCCTGTATTTTTGATTTCTACGTTCCAAACAGTCCCGAATCCTTCGGAACAACTATATAGCAGGTACTGCTGTGCTATTTTTCTTAGGTTTATACAGTCTATGGTTGCTCCCTACAGCAAGGCCATGCTTCTATGTTGTCAGATATTCACAGCGCAGCACAGGTAGGTAATGGTCATGAGTCATGACCCACGGTTCACGTTAGGAGGAAGATGCCTTCACAACGCGTTCCTTTTGGTAGCAGTTTTCGCAGGCCATCTACACGTCCTGATGACACAAGAACTTCCTCCTACATGTACATCAACATGCAACATACAACCCTTTGCATCGCCTCCGCTAACCTAATCTATCCCATTTATATTTTAAGAAGAGATAAAGCTACAAAGACAAGCACCGAATGTATCTTGGATCATCAGAAGGTTAGTACTTTCTCAAACCCAATCTATTCTTACCACAAACCGACAATTTTTGTGTTGTACATCAAGTTACAAATATTATCCTCCACAGCTTAGTGACCCATGTTTTCTTTGATGAAGTTGAAGATCCAAGATTAGCATGGTGCCTTTTTCTTTAGTTCATTATTGAAATTACTTTTACATTCCTCTTAACTCGATTGAAATTATTTTTACATGCCCGCAGCAACGCGCGGGGAATTCACCTAGTTTCAAGTGTTTCAGACGTTTAAAGGTATGTTGAAAGTGTTTCATATGGATATTGCAAAAATATAGCATGGGATGTTTGTACATGTTGCATATGTTGCAAGTGTTTCAAAGGCATGTTGCAAGTGTTTCAGAGATTTGTTTAAAATGTTTCATCTGTTGCAGACCTATCTTGCAAGAGTTCTGATCTGGATATTGCATATGTTTCACACACATTTGTTGCAATAATATGTTCTAAATGTTTCAGTCTTATGTTTCAGTAATTGTTTTCATGTTGCAAGTTGCAAGTGTTTTATCTGGGTTGCATATATTTCACATATATATTGCAAGTGTATGTTCCAAATATTTCATCAATTTTATAAGTATGTTGCATTCAAGTGTTTCATGTTGCACGTGTTTCAAGTTGTTCGCGGAGTCAGGGGACGCGGGGAGTGATGGTGGCACAACACGGACGTTGGGGAATGGGGCGCAACGAGCTAGGGGGTCGGCGGTCGGGGCACGCTTAGGGCGGGGTGCACGTGGGGGGCGGGGCGAACGGTCTCGAATCCAGGTGGCTATGGGCTGCGCGTGTGAGGCGAGTCGTCCGGATGCATGGGCGCTGCGACAGGGTGGGTTGCACGTGCGGGGCGGAAAACAAATCAGCGGACTTGGCAGGCTATACGGGCGTCCCGCATCCGTCGCTAGCAATTTGTATCCTGTTACAACTGTTCGATAGCGATTGCCAGGTGCAACTGGGCCTAATCTACTTGCTCCACTCTGGGCCCGATACTTTTGAGTTAGGTTCCTTGGGCCTTTTCCTTCTTGGGCTTTTGGGCACTGCAGTAGTGGTTCCCATGTCCGTGACATTGAAGCGGGGCTCGGCGATGGCGTGGAGGCAGTTCTGAAGCTTTGGCACTGTCTCGGTAAGGAGGCGCACCTCTAGACCGGAGGCGGAGGTCCGCGGTTGCCGTGGGCTCAGGCGCCGGCGGCGTCAGATGCGGGGCGCAAGAGAGACTCGGCACCCGGGCGTTACATCGTCTCAGGTGCTTGCCGGAGGTTCGCCGGATCTACACCGTGCTTCCTGGTTTTCTCCCCTGTCCCCAGTGGCCCAGTCCTGCAGGCGCCGTTGTCGCTCTTCTCGCGCGGAGCGGCAGTCTGGCGGAGAAGGAATAGCTCGCCGTTGCCCAGTCCTGCGGAGGCTCGTTGCCAGCGGCGGCGCTCGCTCCTCACGTTGCCAGCGATGTGGCCTTCGGTCGCACCAATACTACATCATCGTTTGTTACTCGTTTCAATTTCTATAGACCAGGGGAGGGTGCACGCCCGAAAAGTGTTCGACGGAATGCGCGGTCAATGCCCCACCGCCGCGGGCCGTTTCCAAGCTCATCTGCTACACCAAACCGGGGAAGGGGACGACGACGCCAGTGGAGGGTGCACGCCCGAAAAGTGTTCAGACTGGACTAACCTCGTCTGCCTCAACAGTCAACCTATCCGTGGATCTGTGGTTCAAATTGACGAGCGCGCGCAGAGGTTGATGCCAATTGGTGACACAGCACAATGACAAATCAGGCTTAATGCCTACACCGTGTCACCGCAAGTGCAGAGTTATTCTTTAACAGGTAATGCCCTGGATCCTGCAAAAGATTCATACATCAGTTTCATCACGTCTTCATATGACTGGCACGTCTTCCACCACGCATAAACTGAAGCATAGAAACAACTGCATAAATCCTTGCTGTAGCGTGCATTACAGCATATGCAGAAGTAGTGTTTCCTTAATTGTCTATCACTTTAGTATTAATTATAAATGACTAAAATATTACACCTATTTTTCATTCCAAAACTACACATCACTTCAAATTAAGAATGCCAGTGAATTGAAGAGGGGGAAAAGGTATTGCTAGCCACATAAAAATTCTGGTAACTATTTAAACAAGTAACTTACTAATAATAAGGAAGTATATAGAAATTAGGAATACATCTTCATGTACTATAAGGACTGACCAATATATATTGCCTTTGTTTAGATGAAAATACAACTATACAAGCCATATGACATCACATATGTCAGCAGGGTCTTCTTCCTCACTATGATTCAAACATAGCCGCCTGAATTGGTCTTGGCGGGAACATGTGTTCCATAAGGTATTTGTTTATTCTGCAGCTTTACTTACTAGTCAAAGTTGCCCACGTTACCACAACAAACACATAAACTCTGTCATAGAGGTTGTCAAAGAGCCGGAAATAAGCAATTCTCCATGACTTCATGAACAACAGTAGACAAAACACCATCCACAGCCCCACCACAAATCCCAATATAAGACCAAGATACAAGGACAAGGGTTCGAGTTCGTGTCCGTTGTTTCTGTTCTGACCATCGGTGGGTGTATCATTTCCTGATGAACAATTCTTCTGAAGAGGGGGCCCACAGAGTCCATCATTGCCGATGTACATAAGTGATGGATTGTCCACACTGAGGGTATCAAGTTGCCTACCTGAGGGTATCCTTCCAGACAAACTGTTGTAGGACAAGTTCAAGTAGCTTAGTGATGTCAAATTTGATAAGTTTGGTGGGATTTCTCCAGAAAGATGGTTCTCCGAGAGATCGAGTGATTCCAATGACTGCAAGGCCCCAATTTTGTTAGGAATTTTTCCAGTCAGGCGGTTGGATGATACATTCAGATTTATTAATGCATCAAGGGAAGTGATATCAAAGGGAATTTCACCGGTCAAAGAGTTGCCTGATAAATCAATGTTTATGAAATATGCCATTGTGCGACCATACCTAAGCAGTTGCCCTTTCATAATTATTGGTATGATTTCTCCAAACTGACCAGTTATGGACTTGACTTCCCCTGAAAACTGAGGATTTCCATCTGGGAAAGGACCCATTTCCCTACCCAATCCCTTCAATGTCATAGCTGTCAGGCTTGACAGATGCCAAGGTATAACACCAGATAAGTTATTGCTTGATAGATCCAGGTATTGCAGATAGCCAAGATTTGTGATTTCTGCTGGAATATTTCCTGAAAATGTATTGTGGCTTAGTCGAAGAAACTGTAAATTTGTCAGTTCCCCAATCCATTCAGGTAACCTTCCAAAGAAGTTATTCCATGCAAGATCCAGGAACTGTAGGCCCGTGGACTTCTGCAAAAATGCTGGGAATTCTCCTGACAAACTGTTATTGCCTAGAAGCAGGAATTCTATAAAGAATTGACTGGATTCAGTCTCAAAACATCGTGGAATTTCACCCTCCAAAAGATTGTTTGACAAGTCTAGGTCAGACAGCAGAATCAGTTTGCACAAAGATCCTGGAATGCTGCCACCAATTTTATTTGAATACATAAGCAATGTTTGCAGTTGTGGAGCTCCAAGGTTCGAAGGTAGTGTTCCTGAAAATGAATTGCTGGACATGTCCAAGATGGAGATATTTGTTGGTAGCGGTGGTATTGGTCCACTAAGCAGGTTTGAACTGATGTTTAGCTCTTCAAAGGCCATGTCAGCTAGATTTGCCGGCAAGCTGCCACTTAACTGATTGTTGGAGAGGTCGATATATATGGCCTGTGAAAATGTAGGCCAGAACCAATCGGGAATCTTGTCCATTAGAACTGTACTTGAAACGTCAAGTTCAGTGATCTCTGGCTGCCACTGAAGCCAAGCAGGAAAAAGAGGACCCATTTGGCAAGATGCAAAAAGTGCAACCTCCAGGCTGAAGATAGGGATCCAATCTGTATCCACTGACAGCTTCAAATTGGTTGAAGATAGGTCTAGTTTCTTTAAGCTTATTAGAGCTGCAAAGTGTTCTTCCATGATGATACCGCTGAAGTTGTTGTTGCTTAGAACCAACCAAGTCAAATTAGTGAAGGCTCCGAGTTCCGTAGGTACACTTCCACTGAGATGATTATTGGACAATTCAAGGGTGACCAAACCAGTTAGACTCCTAAACTCTGGTCCTAGAGGTCCAACAATTCTATTGTTGGAGAGGTCGAGGGTGGTTAGGTGTGTGCAGTTACTGAGCTCTGGTGGGATGTTTCCAGCAAGGTTGTTCTTGGAGAGGTCAAGTACAGTCAATGCGGTGAAGCGGCCTATCAAATTTGGAAGGGTTCCAGTGATATTATTAGAGTGGAGATGCAGCTCCTGCAGTGTATCCCACACACATTGTGGCAACCTCACCATCAATACTGCTATGTCTCCACTCATTCCATTGTCAGTGAGGTCTAGGATTTCCAAACTACATAGGTTCTTAAAGTTTCCTTCCATGACCAGCCCTTGATTAAGACCAAAGGACAAATCAAGGACTTGGAGAGATGTCATTTTTCTAGTGCATCATGAAATTGGCCAAATAACCTGTGATACCCAAGATAGAGGTATCTGAGGCTCGTCGCCTTCCAAAACCAACTAGATGCAATTTCGTGGTCAAAATTATTACCCGAGAGATCAAGCTTATTGAGTTTTGTGAGATTTAGTAGAGGAAGTGATTGGTTTGCACTAGCAACCGAGCAGAATGAAAGATCAACGACTCTCAGAGATGGAATCCTATTTAGCACATGAGGCCAGTTAGATACCTGTGAGAGATTTACATTGCTCATGCCAAGGTATTGTAAAGGTAGATGTTGTAACCAAGTGATGTCTGCTGAGTACATCCTGTAGGAGCCAAGATCAAGGTACTGCAACTCAGACAGATTACCAAGCTGAGGAGGCACTTCACCGCTAAATGGTATACCAGAGAGATTCAGATATCTCAGACTCTTCATCAGGGTCAGGAACAGAGGTATAGTCTTTTGATGCTCTGATGTCAAGCAACTCCAGCTGAGGTCCAAGTGCTGTAGTTGTTCAAGGGAAAGCAGAGAGGGACTTATCTCGCCGAGCAGAGCGTTTACGTCGTCGCATCCGGTGTCGGAGCCGGTGCTTGGATTTCGATTGCCAAGGTCAAGCTCGAGGATGCGGCCGGTATGGTTGCTACACCTGACGCCTCTCCACCGGCAGCAGTCTCTACCGTGCCATGAAGCAAGGCGGTTGGTGAGGTCAGCTGTGATGCCCTTCCTGAAGGAGAGCAAGGCGGCCCTCTCAGCTGGGATGCAGCCGCTGCGATGGGAGCCATGTTGTTCAGCTTGAAGCGCAGCGACACTCAGGAACAAACTGGTGTCTATGATGAGGATCAAGAGGAGGACGGACGAGGGATTGGTTGTTCTGGGATGCATGCTGGGAAAACAGTGTAGCAAGAAGGCCGAGAAAGGTATGAGCTGCTTCGGTGCCCTGCCCCTTGTTTTATAGCTCCGTCCCTCCACCACAGCTGTTTGAAATGATGTTCATATTTGTATTAAAAATTGATGATTTTAGAGGGGCTACACCGCAGGGAAGGTTAAACAAAGGAGCTTTATGGGCTTTGACCGTGGACTAGTCCGGAGCCGCAGGACCCACGTCTGCCGGTCTTTATGGGCTCCGGACTTTGACCGTCTCCAGAAGAGGAGGGCATCCACCATGGGATAGGATAGGAGGGTCACGGGCGCAGCGAAGACTTGCCTTGTCGTGCGTGCGGGAGACGTCATGGTCCACGGCCTCAACGGCAGCGGCAGCTTCTCTCGGCTCCTTCCTTCCTGCCGATTGCTTCTGCTGTCTCTGGCTCTCTGCCCGAATTTGATTGATTGATTTAAGTCACAAGGGTTAATAGTTATATAGTATTATATTATATATATAAATATAATATGGCCTGTCAGTCTCAGTCATGACTAATGGGAACACAAAGGGTAGACTAGCCATTCGACCGCGTTGAAGGAAAGGAATGCAAAACAGAAACAGGCCAGATTTTGGGGGCCCCGTCGGCGTCGGCCCTGTCGTGAGTAATGAAAACGCATTCAAACGAAAACAGCAAACTGACAAGACAGACCAGCCAAACAGGAATGCGCTACGTAAGCTACTACTCCTTCCCCACGGAGGAAGACTTGGCCAAGACAGAAATCAGTTGACTCAAACGTCCAAACAGATGTGTACGCCAGGTGCAGCTTGTGGTGAGTGCTAGGACCAAGTCATTAGCGGCCTAAGTAACTTGACACAGTCACACCGTAACGTCCAAGTCCGACATGAAGTTGTGATTTTTTTTTTTTTACTTTCAAAGTTTTTTAAACAATATTTTAGCTAGCGCAACTATATTGGTGTTGTCTCGTGTACGGTCTCATACAGTGCCACGTAATTTAAAGACAATTTAATAGACAACATATACGATGGTTGTCTTTTAAGTCTCTCTTATAGTAACTCATAATTTCTTAATTTGTGCATAGAATAAAAGTAAGTTATAAGTTGCATGACCACAACTCGTAAATTGATACAATAGTTGTCTTATAATTCTAAATCTTAACTCATGAGGTAGTTGTTTCGCGAAACAATACCTCTTTTTCTCTCCTCTCTCTCTTTCATTTCTCTAGCAAAAATTCTACATGACACTGTATGAGATGGAGTATGAGACCGTTAATGTGTAGCGATGTACTTGCCCTTAACTTTAGACCGTATAAAAAGCTATTTACAGATCTAACACTTTTGATCGCGATAGATCGTTGATCAATGAAAATCATTTTATCGCGCCACAATGCATGCAGATGTGACAAGGTATATCTCACTAGAGCGCCTATATTTTACAATGCCACTTGACTAGCGTGACAAGTTCCGACCTTGATAAAATCATATTTTTTCATATGAAGCTCGGATGGAGGTGGCCGACGTCTTGGAAGACATACGAAGGTGAAACCAGTTGGGCAGAAGAATTATTAACATAGCTCAAGTACAAGGGACTCTCGGACTTCTCTCGAAGCTATAGATCCGGTGTATCCCCAAGGTAAGCTTATATTCAAACACAGAAAGATAGGGTAGGACAACGCCTGTTTATTCGGTCATGTGTTACAAGGAAAAGCTCCCATCTGAGAGTATATCTCCTATAACTAAAAAAAATTAAATTGTGGATATTTTTTTTTGCGATATTTGTTTTGGTTCGTCTGTCTGCCCACGCCTGCGATCTCACGACATCTTAATTATTGATTGATAGTGTCATTCTCCTTGATTAAATATTGCATGCCATGTGATAGAGGAATCACGGTAAAATAGGAAGTAGAAAATTATTGTGCTATTCATATACACATTGCATGTTTGCATGCACCAGCACACATGGCAACGAACAAAAGGAAAGAGAATTAAGACAAAAGGAACATCTTTGCATTTCTGAGAACCTTGTCAAATCTGCCTATATTTAATTACTTCCCCTCTTTGCATTTATAAAATGGACAGCTTTTTTCTTCTTTCATTTGGTTTTACGCTCACGTGTTCCATCGCCCTTGCTTGCTATTTCTTGCGTGAACCATAGTTGATGTCATATGTCTTCTATAGCTCAGCCTCCCAATCCTAAAAGAAGATCCCGATCTATGTGTTTTTAATATAAATTGTTAGTTATCTCCGTAGAAATGGGTTTGATAGGCAGTGGTGGAGATGACTCGAGAGGCCAGGAGGTTGCGTGTGAATTGTGGTTGTGCTTGCCGCTCCTTCGCAGGGAACTTTCACAGAGAATGGCTGGGCGATTTCGATCAGAATTGCGGGTTCGCGACGTCGGTCGTCGGAGCAACCGAGCGCGTGAGAAGAGCAGCACGACGCCAAGGCGGAGAACCTGCGTGCCGTACGTGTGGACCGGCTAGACTGAACCTGCTGCAGTTGGTAACAAGACTTGGAGCCGGGAGTCCGCCTTCTTGCTGCAATTTCCGAGCAGGTGGGGCAGTAAAAGTTCGTGAAAAATTTTGTGTTCGGCTACTGCAGCACTTTCGTTTGTATTTGATAATTAATATCTAATTATAGATTAATTAGGTTCGACAGTTTCGTCTCGTGATTTTTTACCCAACTGTGTAATTAGTTTTTTTTCATCTATATTTAATGCTTTATATATACGTCTAAAAATTTGATGTAATGGACAAAAACCAAAAAAATTTTGAACTAAACGCGCCCAAAGTGCCTTCCTGAGTATGAACCGGGGATTCTGACCGGACGATGACTAGAGAGCACTTTAGTTGTTAGCTACTCTCTGGTGAGTCACGTCAAGGAATAAGCTATTTCCTTGCAAAAAACGAGTGGAAGAAACTACTAGAAATTTTAGGACACCTGCTACTAATTGGGCAATATCAATCGTGTGATCTAGCTACTCTGATCAGGACACCGAGTTAAGTCGGTCATGCGCAAATGGCAGTGTGCAGTACATTGCACATGAGATCCACGTCAGTTGTCAACGTGTGAGGGGGCTTGAGCAGTTGAACTTGACCAGTTGGGGGTTCTCCGAATGGTCCGTCCTTGGAGCCAAATATCGGTAGTGCGATACTATATCGCAAATCTATAGATGGCATTATGGCCCGAGGTCCATGGGCATGGCTCATGGCTTGATGATTCGGCCTGGCCCAGGCTCAGTACGGCCGCGTCAGTCCAGCACGATGAGGCCTTCCGCAGTGGTAAGCGGTGCCAAAAGAAAAGAGCTGGGCCCCACCACTTCTTTGGGCGTCACTCCTGAAAGGCTGCAATGGGTGGGCATCACTCGGCATCACTTTGGGACCCACTAGCTCTGCACCATGCAACCAAAACGAAATAAAGAATGAAAACCACTCCTTCTCTCCTCAGTTGCCACACACAGACTGTTGCCACTCGCTCTTCTTTCTTTGTATTATTTTATTGATTGGCATCAGTTGGCACCGGTGCACGTAGATGCACCGCTCCCTATTTTTCAGGCATCACTCTCGAGTGGGCTTCACTGCCTGCAGTGTGTGGAGTGAAGCTAAAATCTTCTCTTTCTTCTTTTGGCACCACTCAATTGCAACACTGCGGAAGGCCTGAGTGCCTAGGCACTCCCTCACATTGGCGGGCCAGAAATTTTCTAGAGCCTGAACGAATATAAAACTAAAATTAACTGTGCGTCACCGGAGAAATCAGCAGCAACGTCACCGACGCTCCAACCACGACGCTGCTGTCATCATTGTCGCCACCGCAGCTACCTGGTGAACTGCACATTGTGGGTGCCATGGTGAACACGTTCCACAAGACACAGAGCTTCACCTACAGCAGCGCGATCTACAAGTGCAACCTCCACGACCGTACGTCGGAGTGGTTCAGGGCGAGGGACATCGGTGATCAGACATTGTTCGTGTCTAAACATTTCAATGAAAGATTCAGTGGAACAAGTGTATCTAAGTACAAGGAGAACAAAATTTACATGTCTGAGCCATTGTATGGGGATCTATACGACTTGGTCCATCGATTGGAGATCGTTGATATTGCTACCGGCGTATCCGAAGTGAAGCCCGTCCAGGAAAAGATGCAGGTTCCGAGACTCTAGGTTGGATTTGACCCAATCTCTAGAAGCTCTAGAGTTTGTGAGCATGTGACGTCGCGCACTCCATGACTATGTTAAATTCATAAACTTTGTTTTTTAATTAAATATCACTTTAATATTAATATTTAATTTAACAGTATTATTATCTTATCGTGCGATAAGTATATTTTTAATATAAAGGATTAGTTGTTCCGTACCGACGCATCGACTAACATAACATTATTAAAAGCAAGAGTGATTTGTTCGGACATCGTCGCTCTGTAAAAAAATATTCTCCCCACACTGCCGCCGCAACACCTCCGTCCTGTCGTCTCCCCACGTCGTCACTGCACAGGCTCCATCTCGCGCTGCCGGCGCATCGCTTCCTTCCCGCACCACCACTGCTCTCGCCTCGCGGCGCTGTCCCGCGCCAGCGCTGCACGCGAGACGGACGCTCCTCCCGTCCGACCACAGCGCCGCCGCTTCTCCTGTCCGCGCGCAGGCGCAGCCTCGGCCGCTCCCCCGTCCGCACACAGGGCCGAGGAGCTCGAAACACGGAAGAACGGTGGACCGGTGCCAAATGTGGACCTCCGGCCGACGGCTGCGGAGGAAGAACCGTTGTTTGGGGCTTCCGAATGCAGGCGACACGCGGGCCACCGGAGTTGCGTTCCCATGCACAGGGTGGCTGGGTGTACTACTCGACGCCCGATGCTGGAGCGGCGGCTTCACCATGGCAACATCGGCAATGCGAGTACTCCGAGAGGCCATGGTCTAGCTATACGAGATTGTCGGGTGCATTAACGAAATAGGAAGTGAAAGTGGCTTGTATCAGTTATGTCCCTGGCGTGTCCAAGTCCAACACACACAAAAAAAAAGGGGGAAAAAGAGGCATTATTTTATAGAGTTGTTTGTAACACATAAGAGCAATCTCTAAGAGTTCCTAAAACAATCTCCCAATTCTTGATGTTTTGCAAGATTGACAAAAACACATCTCCAACAGCTTCCAATCCCACCTTCCGATCTTTTGGCGCTCGGAAAAACTCTGCCCCACGCGTGCAAAGATCAGCGGACTCGCGTCGCGCGCGTAAACTCCTGCGCGTCCAGTTTTCCGGGCGACCTCCCTCCTTCCCGCGACCACGGCCGCCCCCGACTGCCCGAACCCGGCGACCTTGACGTGCAGGTGCGCGTCGGCGTGCCGCGCATCCTGACGAGCACGTTGGATGGGTTCAGGTCGCCGTGGTAGTAGATCTTCCTCGAGTGCAGGTATTCCATGCCCCGCGCAATCTGCAGCATCACGTCGACGACGACGCGGCACCTTTTTCCAATTGCGATCTGCTGCAGCTTTGGTCATTGCCTGCTGGCGGGCGTCCTGCACTCCTGGCAGCGTGTTCTTGCTCGTTGCTTTTGCTTTGCTTCATTCAGCTCTGGCAGATCGCTGGATCAGCTAGCCATGGATATGCCTTTGCTGGTACGTTCTGATGTGCTTGGCTTTCACTGATAGAAAGGTCGTTGCGCTCCATCCAATGCAGTGGCCGGTGGAGGAGATCGAGACGCTGCGGAGGGAGCGAGTCGCGCTGCTGCAGGTGGAGATCGGCTCCAGCGGCCTGCACGAGATCGCCGGCGTCGAGAGCCTACAGGCGGACGTGGAGTTCGTGTTCGAGGTCCCGAGCCTGGAGGATCAAATTTTTTGATATTTTAGGAGTGAGTTTTTGAAAAGTATTATTTTTGGCATCTTGGAAAACTCAGTGATTTTAGAAACTATTTTTTGGGTACTCTGCTCTAACGATTCGTTTTTTCAGAATTTAAAGGCTACAGGAATCCGTTGCCTACCAAAAGTTCCTTCCGCAATCCTCGCTCCAGAAGAAGGAAATTAAGATTTCCTTTGCAACGGCTCGCTCCTGCCGATCTTCTTCTTAATAGCCCAGCCCTCCTCGCCGCTCTCCTCATCATCTATATTCCAAGTTCGCCGGCACCCACACCAACAGCAGACTCCAACTCCGATCATCCTCCGGGAGCACCGCTTCCTTTGCTCTCGTTTGAGGCGTCCTCCGCACCAGCACCCTGCTCTCTTGGAGGAATCGTCATGGCTGCATCAGCGATGACGACAGATCCGGAAACCAAGGAAACGGTGTTCCGGTGCACCACGGTGGCGGAGAAGGGCGCGCACACGTTCGAGATCGTCGGGTACAGCCTCAAGACGAAGGGCCTCGGCGTCGGCAAGTCCGTGCGTTCCGGCACCTTCACCGTCGGCGGGTGCGACTGGGTTCTCCGTTTCTGCCCCAAGTTCGGCGGCAGCTCGTCGGACGCCGCCTTCAACCACGTCGAGCTGCTGACCAAGAACGTGGAGGTGCACGCGCGGTACGAGGTGTGGCTGGTGGAGCGGCCGTCGGGGTCGCTGGGCACCATCTTAAATGATTCTTGTACCCTTGCTATTAAATGATTCTTGTCATTGAAATCTTTGATATAATAATTACACGCAAAATATCATAAATAGCTAAATTTTAGAATTTTTGTTTGTTTTGTCATTGAAATAGATTCTGATTGCTTAGAATGATTTTACTCTAAAAGATATGTGCTTTTGATCGATTGGATTCATCGATCGGTTATGAATCTCTCAGTTACAGAGAGGATGGTCTTATCCTATGGGGATCGAGATCCCATACAAATCCACACAAAATAAAACAAATAAGGTATTGACAACAAAAATTGACTTAGGCCTGTTTGCACAGTACCAAAAACCGGCCTAAGCCAGTTTTCACGGGAAAAACTCCTGGAAGTGTGATTTTCTCATTGTCGTGGGTTCGATTCCACGATAGTATTCTAACCGATTCGACGTAGGTCCATGCACGTTAGTCTCCAGTGACTTAAGCAGTCAAAACACAAGGAGTTTATCCTGGTTCGGGCGCCTAAGCCCTATGCCAGCAATGATGTTCTTCGGGTTAGAATACTCAATCAAGTTCTTAGAGCATCTCCAAAAGTTCACTAAATTCCTTCCTAATCCCTTTTTAGAAAGATGAGAAAAAAAATCTCTTCAACAACTCCTAGTACATCATCTAAACTTTTAGCACTTGAGAAAAAAACCCTACATCCGCATAAAGTTACGCGCTCTCTCCGTCGCGTGTATATTGTTTTCCCCTACAGTCTCCTCCATCGCGCAGACTTTTTGCCACGGTTCTTCCCTTTGCGCCAAAGCACGCCGTCCAGAGGAGAAGATCGTCGCGTGAGGTAGATCGGGAAGCAGCGCACGGGGAGCACGCCAGGGACGACGACGTACATAGCGCCCAGGCTGATGAGCTACTCCACGCCCTTGCCGATGGCGTCCACGATGGTGGCGCTCTGCCTGCTCGCCTGCTCCAGGGTGTAGCCACCGAAGATCGACATGCGTGCGTGCATGGGATTTAAATTTAATGGCGAGGGCGGCCGGCCGGCATTGATGCCGTGTCGTGCACCACGTGCGTACGTACCCTATGTAGAGCCGCAGATGGACAACATTAGCTGCTGGAACCACTAGATCTGGCTATTGAGGGGCCACGGCCGGCTGGGAGGAGGCCAACGCCGGCTGGGAGGTGTAGGGCTAGGGCAACACGAAGGAAAGGAGCGCGGCGGCGGCGGCGTACGTATGCGCGAGCACGAAGAGTTCCGCGCGTAAAAAACAGAACCACAAAAAAACCCAAATAAAACCAAAATTTGATTTTTTAAAGTGAAGTATTAGGAACTATTAGAGATGGCATTCTTTTTTTCTCCCAATACGTTTTTAGGAGTTGGAAAACATGAAGTTTTTTGGAGGAATATTTAGAGAACTCTTGGAGATGCTCACTGGTAGAGAACCTAGCTGTAGTCCCGGTTCTCAACCCCCTTTAATCCCGGTTTTGGAACCGGGACTATGCAATCAGGACTAAAGGTCTTGATTTTTAGTCTCGTTTCCTTCAACCAGGAGTAGAGGTGTTTATTGGGTAAAAAAAAGTTGCAGCTGTGGAGATTCGAACCTATGACCTCCCACTTCAGCTCTTGCACGCGTTACCATGTCACCTACCACCACACATCTAACTTAGATAAGATATGCTTTCCTTTTAAATTCAGTTTGGAGACACCTTTAGTCCGGGTTTGAGACATAAACCGGGACTAAAGGTACCTTTAGTCCAGGTTCGTGTCTCACACCGGGACTAAAAGTCACACTTTTAATCTGGGTTCATGTCTCAAACTGGGACTAAAGATTCTCGCACTGACGTGTCTCTGACACACCTCAGTAACCGTTACAACCGGGGCTAAAGGGTAGAATTAGTCCCAGTTTGTATTACAAACCGAGACTAAAGGTCCAGTCCTCTCTTTAGCCACGGTTGCAATTTTTAAATCGGGACTAAATACTTTTTGGCCATGGGATGAAAGGTCGTTTCTCTACTAGTGGCTCTTACAGTGGAGAGAGATGGTAGGAGAGCACTAAGGTACTGATCTACGGCTTTGGTCGGATTCAATGGGTCCGGTCACTTGGTCTATGGTTTGATTGTCCGATTCCCCTACAGGATCCCATGTCCAACCTTATATACTGGAGGGCAATGGGAGTACAAGTTACATGGTTTTAGGGGGTTTCTATGGTTTCAAGTCCTAATCTTCGACTAGTGGCGGTGTCGTGCGCGGTCTCCCATAGTGGTCGTCCACAGTGCCCAACTACCTCAAACATCCTCTGCTATAACCTGGAGTTGACTGTCAAGTATTGCCTACTGCCACTGTGCCTTCCCTAGGTTTGCCTTCTCGTGGCATCCATCGCATGCTTGCGGTCTGGCCGCATGCTGGATGAGGGTACCATGCGGTCCTAGACTCATTTGCCTATAGGGCGCGCGATGACCCTTCAGCCTGTTCGTTTGGCTGTGGCTTGTCGTAAACGATCGTAAATTTCCAGCCGGAACATTATTTTTCTCTCACACAAACCAACCAGCAGTACTTCTTCACGAACCAGCAACGATACGAACCAGCCAACCGAACAGGCTGCTTGTCGTGTTGCGTCATGCCCCAGGCGTGACCCTGTATGCTGGGAGTGGCTGACACATCCTAGCTCGTGGGAACGAGCGAATAGAGCCCCGACATGGCCTAGCACCCTGCGGCTTTGTTGTGTGTCAGGATCTGGATGCCTGACAAATTTTGGAGGTATATTTTTAGTGTCCATTGGGTGGGAAGCCTAGTCCGAGCAAAGCTAAGGCACACGACGTGGCCCTAGGTCGGCCGCCACCTCCCAATGCAAGGTTGGGAACCACTCTAACCTGGCTATGACCTCGGGCAAGGATGGTTCGAGCAAAGACTTGCCCTCTTGGCTCATTTCCTAGGCGCCAAGGCCTTTCTTTGTGGTGGGCCTTTTGAGGCCCATTAAGCCATTCGTTAATGTACCGGATTGTACAAGCGAGCGTACGCGACGGGTGTAGCCTCAGAGCCCCTAGCTAGCTCACTACTACATTCAGACCTATCATGTACAAGCGGTTCGTAAATCCCATCACAAACACTTTTCAGTCTTGGCAGTGAGTTGTCGATGGTGATGGCATTCTCATCACAGCCGTAGCTTATCACAGCCGGTTTGTATAACCAACTGGTGGTGATTAGAATTTCTAGAAATCCTAAAAATGGGCCAAAAATAGCAAAACATTTTGTTTTAGTCCCAGTGATAATGGCTTATCATAATCACAAGTTACGTGATTTTTTGCGTGAAAATCCACGCGCTACAGGGTGCTGGGATTCGAACCTGAGACCTTTTGTCCTCAGGCATAGCTCCTCTAACCACTCCACCCCTAAGTCACTTGTGTCTATTTAGCATATCCATTCACCAAGTATTCACTTTTTAGGTTTAAAATAGATATTTAGGACCCTAAATGGCTTCAAATGAAAAATCATAAACTATAAATTTGTTGTTCTAATCGAGATCTACAACTTTGATTTTGATTATTTCGCCATCCAAAGTCGTTTGACAAATTTAAATTTTAAATTGTCAAAACTTCAGCCAGACTTTTGGGACCTTAAATGATTTAAAATGAAAACTCATTAACTACAAAGTTTTTGTTCTCATCGAGAACTACAACTTTGGTTTTGGTCAATTTTCCATCCGAGGTCGTTTGAAAATTTTGATTTTTAAAATTCTAGAACTTCGTATACAAATTTGAGACTATAAATGATTTCTAATGAAAAAGTTGCCAACTATAAAGTTGTAGATCTCATCAAGGTTTACAAGGTCTACAACTTTGGTTTTGGTTGTTTTCCATCTGAGGTCTTTTGTATAATTCAAAAAATTGAATTTCAAAATTTGAGCGCTTCAAACATGATTATGGGACTATAAATGGTTTCAAATGAAAAAGTCATCAACTACAAAGTTGTAGATCTCGTCAAGATCTATAAAGTTGTAGATCTCGTCAAGATCTACAACTTTGATATAAAGTTTGCTTTCATCTGACTTTATTTGAAAGAGTTATGAATTTTATTATGCTACAGCATGGTTATCACGCCGTATCATACAACAAGCTGGCGGTGAAAACGTCTTCATCGTCGGTTCATATGATGAGGCGGCAATGATGAGGAGCACATCATCATCGCCGGTTGGTGGTGCAAACCGGCTGCGATGATGGTCTATCACCACCGGTTGGTAAGGCGAAGCGGCAGTGATAGTTATAAACCCGAACGTGTGATAACTATCACCAACGGCTTTAATAATATCGGCGGTGATAAAGGCGTTGGTGGCTTGGTGCTAAGTCTGAATGTAGTAGTGACTGATTAGGAGAATCAGTCAGTCGGTTAATTAGACCATCATGGCCCTAATCCAGGGTTTAGTCGACCCCTATATATGATACTTAACACTCATCTAGACTCCAAACTCGATGTTATATGTATGGTTTTTTATCGTCTCGGCAAGAGGAGTTCAATGGTCAAGTCCAGTCACAACTAAATACAGCATCACTGCCAATTTTAGGCCTCATCAGTGATATATAGATGGTGATTACAATGGGCATCACCACCAGTTCATGTGACCAACCGATGGTGATGATCATTTCTAAAAAAAATTAAATCACCGAAAAGGTAAAAAAAAATCAATCCTGGACAAGCACCCACAAGTCAAACGATTTTTCATGTGAAATACGTGCTCGTGTGGCTGGTGGGATTTGAAATACCCAAAGTCACTTGTGACAGTGGATGCTATTTTCCTTTTGTGTTGTCTTTTTATATAGTTATTAGTTTCACAATGTTGCATCATTTTTATCACCATGGGATCATAATACAAGCCAATGGTGATGAGACACCATTGTCACAACCGCTTGGTGTCACCAACTAATGGTGAAGATGAACTATCACTGCTGGCATGAACCGTCGGTGATGATGAGACCCCATTATCATTTCCAGTTGATAACATGAAGCCACAGTGATAACCGGTTCATATTACAAACTAACGGTGAAAAGCATCACCGCTGGTTTTAATAAATCCAGTGGTGAAAGTGCCGTTGGTGAAGACCTTTTCTATAGTAGTGAATTTAAATTTTGTGAAAACTGGCATAGACCGATTTAAAAATTAACGGTCTAATTTTCCTGAATTCGGATGAGTTGGGGAATTTTAGGTGTGAACAACATATGCCTCCATATTTTTTAGTAAAGCTTGCATACTAAAGAACATTCTTCTAGACTAGAACAATCTAAGGACAATGATTAACCACGCTCATGGGTCATATTTTGTTCTAAGGGTGATAACCATATTATCGTTGGTAACTCTTGATCAGACTCAAATAGATGTATAAGCAACCTACTTTGGTCTTCAAACCTTCTTCATATAGGTGATGTATTTTTTTTGTGGATTCACTGGAATAACCCCCTTGTTGCTACATTGATTTCCCTTTGCACATTCACAACTAAGTCCTCTTTCTTGTGTGAGACAAGCATGGGGGACACTACCTTAGCTGTTGAGATGCAGGAATGGCCTTCTCATCTTTCTTGTGATTTGAGGATACATTTGTCACTAGATTGTTGCTAGCAACAATCAGTGGTGGTGATGAATTATAGTTTGAGTATGTAATATGAGCACCGAAGCCTTCTTTAGTGGTTCTTGCTTGCCCTCTAGGAGCTTAGGCCTCTCCTCAGCAATGATTACATTTTTTTCCAGTGGCTGATTCAGCCTGGCTTGGACAAACTAACATTTTAGCATTCCCCAAATCAGTAGTGTTTACAACAATAGGAAATCAGATGTGATAGTTTTAACTCAGTTCAACTAGTAAAGAAATAATCATGGAAGTTATGTTGTAAATCAGAAAAGGTGTAAACTGAGTTGGGTAGCAAGGAAATGAACCAAGTAAATACAACACCAGATAAAGAAAGAGGAAACAATCATAATTGGCAAATATTAAGTATGCTAGCTTCACCACATTCAATAATAAATTGCCTTATGTGATTCAAGGTACTTCAAATACCATCACTGCTGAATTTGGCAAAATCAGGAGTTTTGAATCCTTCGGGATTGCAATATAATCATAATTTTTTTACATGACTAATTCTTGACTCTAGGTTCTATACCAAAGGAATTACTAAATATTTCCATTATCTCATCTTTCAAACTAGACCATTATAATAACACGACTCTTATTGTACTGCTCTAGTTGTATTGGACACTGTTGTACAAAATGTTTGGTTCGGCATCATGTATGGAGCATGCTGCAATTAGTCACTAGCATTAAGCAATGAACTGTGTAGCACACCTGTACTCCTGTGATGTCTTAAAATCAATATTTCGGCCAGATGCAGCAGAAAGAGATGGCAAACTGGCTATACGTATAGGAGAAGTTGAACATGAAACCAACTGCACATATTGTTCTAGACTTTTTTGACCTTCAAAAGAATTCAACACCAATGTCAGATAATGGTTGGATTGATGAGAGCATTAATGATGGTTTTGAAAGTGTGACTGTGGTTGAGACCCATAAGAAGTACTTCTTTCATTCTAAATTATAAGATGTTTTAACATTTCTAGATACATAGTTTTCGTTATGCATCTACATATACACTTATGTTTAGATACATAGTAAAAGCAATGAATTTAGAAAAGCCAAAATGTCTTATAAATTTGGAACGGAGGGAGTAGATGCAAAATCAACATTAGCTTCCGTGTTACTAATAGACCTATGCATCCCATATTTACAAATACAGGTTTCACATGAATGGTTTGTTTCTTATGACATGTGTTTGCTTGCCTAAACTTAAGGAGTATTTAATTTAAATCTAGACACTTAATTATATAAAGAGAAAATAGAAAACAAAATCTGACCTGCGGGGGTAAGATAGCTCTGGGTATTGCATTAAGAAGAAGACCATCTCACACAGCTCGAGAAAAAACCCCTTAAACCCTATCCCACCCATACACAGTGGCCCGTAGCCCATGTGAGAATGATTACGACCAAGTGAAGGGTCGAGATGGCGACTAGAGAGGGGGTGAATAGTCTTTTCTAAAACTTAATTGCGTCGGCTAACCGATACAAATGCGGAATTAAAACTATCGGTCTAGCCAAGACTATACCCCACTATATATGTTCACTAGCACCTTGCAAAGATAACAATTATGCAACAAAGGTGCCGGGCTAGCTAGAGCTCTCCTAAACAATTCTAGGAGCAAGGTTACATAAACCTAGGCCACTAGTACTTTAAGCGACAAGGGAGCTCCTACACATGCTAGTAAGCAAAAGCACAAAGCTAACGATGCTCACTAGCAATGCTCAATAACAAGGCAACCAATGCCTAATTAGAGAGCGCAAATACTTAGCTACACAAACTAAGCAATGTGACTAACAAGGTTACTAAAACCAAATTAGCCACGCAAGGGAGCTACTTCTATGCTACACAAGCAAGAAGGTAATTAGCAAGCTACACAAGCTATCTAATTACAAGAGCAACTACACAAGCTTAATATGTATAAAAGTAATTGCAAGCTTGTGTAACGGGGATGCAAACCAACAGGAAGAATAAGGTTGACACGATGATTTTTCTCCCGAGGTTCACGTGTTTGCCAACACGCTAGTCCCCGTTGTGTCGACCGCTCACTTGGTGGTTCGGCGGCTAATTAGCATCACCCGCTAAGCCCGCACGTCGGGCGCCGCAAGAACCAACCCCTTGAGTGAGGGTAGCTCAATGACACGCTTTACTAGAGTTACTCTTCGCGGCTCCCGCAGGGCGAGCACATGTACCCCTCACAAGCACTTCTCCGGAGCGCCGCACAAGCTTCTTGCGGGCTTCCACGGAGACCACCACCAAGCCGTCTAGGAGGTGGCAACCTCCAAGAGTAATAAGCACCACCGGCTTGCAACTCGATCACCTAGTGCCACTCGATGCAACCTCATGATGCAATCGCACTAGAATCGCTCACTCACACAATCGAATGATCACTATCAAGTATATGTGTGATGGAGGGCTCCCAAGCACTCACAAGCATGGACACTAAGTCCCTTGAGGTGCTCTACCCCAGCCATGGCCGAGGGCCACTTCTATTTATAGCCCCAAGGGCTAAACTAGCCGTTACCCCTTCACTGGGCAACGGTCGGGCCGACCGGACGCTCCGGTCGTGTTGACCGGACGTTGGACCTCAGCGTCCGGTCGCCCACAGACGACCACGTGTCCCGGTTCCAACGGTCACTTGACCTGACCGGACGCAGCAGCACTCAACTGACCGGACGCTGAACCCCCAGCGTTCGGTCGTTTCCAGTAAGCTCCCAAGCATGACCGGATGCGTCCGGTCGAACGCGATCGGACGCAGCCAGCGTTCGGTCACTCTTCAGCTACTGCTACACTCCACGTTAGCATGACCGGACGCAGCCTGCCAGCGTCCGGTGCATGCAGATCCAGCGTCCGGTCAGTTGACCAACGCCAGCATCTTCTCCATTCTCTTCACCCTTGCTCAAGTGTGCTAACCACAAGAATTTGCATCCGGCACAATAGAAAATAGACATTCCATTTTCCCGAAAGCGCCGAATCTCGCCGAGCAAGCTCGGCGGGAGGGAGAGAGGGACCCAAACCCATCTCAACCCTGCAAACACCACCGCCTTTGTAAATGTGCCAACACCACCAAGTGTACACCACCATGTGTAAGTGTGTTAGCATTTTCACAATCATTTCCCAAAGGATGTTAGCCACTCAACTTGCCACGCCACTCGATCCTAGCGACAATACAAAGTTAGATCACTCGAGTGGCACTAGATGACCGATATGCAAACAAGTTTGCCCCTCTTGATAGTACGGCCATCTATCCTAAACCCGGTCATAAACTTCTCTACACACCTATGACCGGTGAAATGAAATGCCCTAGGTTATACCTTTGCCTTGCGCACTCCATTCCATCTCCTCCAATGTCGATGCAACACATGCACCAACATGATCAACAATGATATGATCCACTTCATATCATCACATGATCATATTGGTTCATCGATCTTGACTCTACTTGCTCTTCACTGTTGCCATCGTCCATCGGTGCCAAGTCTTGCTCAAGCTTCACCGCCACGCGGTCCATCACTCCAAAGCCTTCGACTTGCCCTTCACGCTTGCAACCGGTCCATCAAGCCAAGTCTTGTCTTGATCTTCTCCACCTTGATCACATGACTCAATGTCATGTCTCATGTGCATTTAAGCTCCTTCATCATCACATGTGTGAGCTTTGCAACATCTCCAAGCCATTTTCACCTTCATGGCATATGTTGCTCACACACATGTACCTGTGGACTAATCACCTGTGTATCTCACATAAACACAATTAGTCCACCTAAGTTGTCACTCAATTACCAAAACCAAACAAGGACCTTTCACCAAGGCCGGGCCTTATACCTATATTTTGGCGTGGGACAGATGAGATGATTTTTTAACACTAGCCTAAAATTCACTCCCACGAGGGGAGTCAAAGTTAAGACATGAGGAGTGCTACTCAGACCACCTAACCAACTCAGCTAGAGGTCCTTTCGGTAAAGAGAAAATAGAAAAGGAAGGACAAAATAGAAAGCATAGCATAGGATAAATCTGGCCCAGACCCTATTCCTCTCTCTAATTCATAACGTTGGCCTAGCAATGGCCTGGTGTCCATGACAATGCCAATAACTACCTTGCACAGCCTCCCCCACTCTCATATGGGTCACAAACACACGAACCATTACAAACAGTGTCTGTTCCATGCCACACCCACTCTCTCTTCGCCCTTGCCTTATTCACACAATGCACACCCGTGCATGTGCCTCTTGCCTTCCCTGGTTCAATATCCTCATAGACCCATAAGGCAACCAAAATAGCTGGCAACCCACACATGCCTACTGGCCTACCTGCACACATGCTCGTTTTGCTCTTTCACCACTCACGGAAAAGTGGGGCCCCAACCCCACCTTGTCACCCACACCATTTCCCCTTCCCCTTGTCCCTTTTTTGCTTGGAGAGATCCAATAGCCCAACACCACTCTCTCCCCCCTTTCTCTCTCTTCATTCCTTCCTCCCTTCCTCCCCTCCGACATAGACCTTTGGCTCAATAGGCAAAAACTAGATCTAACCAATTATGTTGTGTAAGGGTACAATGGTTATTTATCTATTTAAAATAGTAGTTTGGACATTGTATCTATACCTAATAAGCTGACATCAAATCCGTTTTCATCCCCATTATAAGCAAAACCACCACTAAAGAACACATTGAAGGCCACCCCACTCAACGCAATGGATTTTTTGTGGAGCTAAATAGTCAAGATTTTCATATACTATCCCATACCAAAACATACCTTATACAAATATAAATATAATTAATATAGGGAGTAGCAATTTTGTAACTATACCTACGATAGTTACGGTGGGTGATCGTACCATCAAATCTGAAACAAGGGGGTCCAGAACTGAATCTACAAAGCAAATGCTACTATTCCATAAAGTTTTGGAGCTTGACTATATCAACAATACATACACTACACTGACCGTGCCATAGAAGATCCAGGTCCAAAGCTACTTAACGTTTTCCTTCCACTATAAGTTTCTTGGCTGTCACCTAAACTCTCTTCTCCCTTTCAACTTTCCCATCTTCGGCCCTTCACCGCCACCACCACCGCTGCCGCCTCCACCATCGACCATCTCCCTTCCAAGGTTCCCCTCCACCACCCAAGATGCTTCTTTCAAAGTAACTTGTTGGGCTAAGTTCTTTCTATATATCCTAGCTGCAGGGACGATATGGCATCCCAATCCAAGACGATAGCATTGAGATGCACCACTGAGGCAGAGATGGTAATGAACAAATTTTAGATCGTTGGGTACAACTTGAAGAAAGGCAAGGGCATCGGCAACTTTGTCCAGTCGGCCACCTTCACCGTCGGTGATCACGCCTGAGCCATCTGCTTCTTCCCCGACGGTGTCACCGTGGACACCATGATGTTCGCTTCCATCGCTCTGGTGCTCATGGACAAGGACGCCAAGGTGAGGCTGTTCTACGATCTGCTTTTGGTGAACCGGATTAAATGTCGCTTGGAGAGTATTATGTGTTCTGGATCCATCGCGATTGTGTTCCGCCCATGCAATTATTTTGTTGCAAGAGAAAGCAAGCTGGAGCTTCCATCGAATGGCTACATCCAGAACGACCGCATGATTATTAAATGTGATCTCAAAATCATCATGGATTCTGAGCTATGCAAAATCAAGGGGGGCTTTGAAATTCAAGTTCCACCCTCAAACCTATCAGAGCATTTTGGTAGGCTATTCTTGGAGGAAGAGGAAACATATGTGATTTTCAGCGTCAGAGGAGAAACTTTCCCAGCACACAAGATCATTCTTGCCACGCGGTCCCCCGTGTTCAAGGCACATCTATATGGAAAGATGAAGGAGACCAAGGAGCGGTGCATGACCATGGAAGACATGGAACCTAATGTTTTCGAGGCCCTATTGAATTTCATCTATACTGATGCTCTGCCTATCTTTGGTGATGACAATTACATCGATGATGACGATTACAGCAAAATCATCAAGAATTTACTTGTGGCTACATGTAGCTATGCCATGGACAGGTTGAAGCTGCTGTGCACAAGTGTTCTTGTCGAGCACATTCGTGTGGAGACTGTGGCATCTACACTGGCCTTAGAGGACCAACATAACTGCAAGAATCTTAGAGACATGTGCATTGAGTTTATGGCCTCTTCAGATAACATGAGAGCTGTTGTGGCCACTGAAGGTTATGCAAATGTCAAAAGAACATGCCCGTATGTCATAGTTGATGTATTGGAGAAGACAGGCAGGTGCAACAAAATGTAAATCGTCATTTCATTTCTTATGAGGAGTTGGTAGTTTAGTTCCTATAATTATCTTTCTTGTTTTACTAGAGAAGTATAAGATGACTAGAACCTGTGGATGGTAAGTTATGTTTAATTAGCTTCTCAAATTATATATGCTGCACATGTTATCTAGCTACTGGATGAGCACATTATCTATGTTTGGCGATGTCACTATTTTGTAATGCAAAACTGCAATATCAGAAATAGTAGCAAGTCGATGAAGGAACACAGTGACTACTTAATGCTTTGATGTTATCACACTGTCAACTGCATTATATTAAACTAACAGATAATTTTCTTGTATTTGTCCAAAAGTTCATCGAAGCTCGGTCCTATTTTTCTATTGATTTGGAGCTTCTCATAGCCCCGCTTGAAAAGCCGGCTAAACTGATGTTCAAGTTGTCTAGGACAACTTCAGCAACCCAGGGTTTTGTCATCCCCCCCCCCAAGCACTAAAGCCTTCTTTTCAGTGGTTCTTGATTGCCCTTTTCTAGGAGGTTAGGCCTCTCTTCAGCAATGACTATATTTTTCCAGTGGTCTATTTAGTTTATTCTAAATCTCTACATTAGAAACCGATTTAGTTTTTTCCAGCGGCCGATTTAGTTTATCTAAACCTTCTAACGTATTCAAAAAATTTCATGTAATAATTTCTTAATAGATGTACAATGTGAAATTTTTAACTCAGTTCAGCTAGTAAAAAATAATCATGGAATTTATGTTGTAAATTAGAAAAAAACATAAACCAAGTCAGGTAGCAAGGAAATAAACCAAGTAAATGCAACAGAGATAAAGAAAAAAGGAAAAAATCTTAATTTGCAATTATTAATAAAGCTAGCTTCACCATATTCTTTAATAAATTGCCCTACATGATCCAAGGTACTTCTAATACCATCACCGTTCAATATGGCAAAATCAGGCATTCTGAACCCTATGGGATATGCAACATAATCATAATTTTCATAATACAATCTTCGATATGACCGATTCTTGACTTTAGGTTCTATGCCAAAGGTACTTCTAAATATTTTCATTATCTCATCTTTCAATCCAATTATAAGAATGTGGCTCATGTTGTACGACTCTAGTTGTATTTGAAAGTGCATCTAGCCCTTTAGTGGATTTTGGATGATTGAATGACAACGTTATTAAAGGTCTAACCCGTTTGCTAAGTGTGGACAGGTAATAGGTTATCTCACCGGTACTTAATGAAAGCCAAAATGATGTGTTGTTGTATAAACAATCTAGTTCAAGCATAAGACAACAATGCAAATAGAATTCATACAGAGGCTTATTTATTGTGGGTTTTCCATGTACTATATGAAAGCAAGCCCGTAAGAATTAATTAATGAGACATGAGGGATTGCATATGGAATGGTCTCATATTTGAAGCTTGCTAAATTAAAATAAAAAAGATAACAATACAAATGAATGGATGATTCAACACAAGATGTGACTTGATGGCTTGAGATGGTGAAGATAGCAAGGAAAGGCTTTGAGGTACTAAGCAAGGGTGAAGGGCAAGCGATGGTTTGACAGTCAAAGAACCTAGCTAGGGTGAAGAAGGAAGTACTTGCATTTAGTTGAAGTACTAATCAAGCTATGATGATCATGTTTATGTGGATGATCAAATCACTATTGGAGTGTTTGATGGAAGTGACTTGATACATTTGGGATTATTCAAATTTGATGAATGGAATCAAGTCACGTGCTCAAGATGGCTATGCTTAAATGAAAAAATCAATATCAACATGTTGACACTTGAAAGGATCAAGATGCCCAAGAGGGGGGTGAATTGGGCTAATTCTAAATTTTCTTGCAATAATCAAATCCTACGGATAGCCCAATTAACCCTTGGTGCCTAGAAAAGTGTTTCTATCAAACTAATACACAACAGACTTGCAACCTATATTCCAAACTTACTCTAACATGCAATTCTATGGATGTAAAAACAAGTATTGAATTGCTCAAAGTAAATACTTAAAGTAAATGCTCAAAGTAAATAGAGAGAGAGGGACACGGTGATGTTTTGCCGAGGTATCAGAGAGTCGCCACTCCCCACTAGTCCTCGTTGGAGCACCCACGCAAGGGTGTAGCTGCCCCTTGATCCATGCAAGGATCAAGTGCTCTCTATAGGTTGATTCTTCGACACTCCATCGTGGCGAATCACCCAAAGCTGCTCACAACTTGAGTTGGGTCACCCACAAGCTCCGCCGGGTGATCACCAAGCTCCCAATCACCACCAAGCCATCTAAGTGATGGCGATCACCAAGAGTAACAAGCACGAACTCTCACTTGACCACGCGAAGCCTAATGAGAAGATGGATGCACACTTTGCTACTCTTGTTTTACTAATGAGGCTACTCTCTTGGATTCTCAAATCTCAATCACCTCACTAGGACCTTGCTCTTCTTGTCACTCACAAACATGTTTCTCAACTGTTGGAATGAGCAAAAGTGACTCCACACACGAGTGGAGCTCCTATTTATAAGGCAGCCTAAAAAACAAACCATTATGAGCTTCTACGGGGTGACCAGACGCTCCAGTCATGTTGATCGGATGCTCTGGTCAGTTCAACCTGTGAGCCAGTGAAAATGTGTTGATCGGACACTAGCGGGGTCTGGTCACCACTGACCGGACGCGTCCGGTCGCATGAAACCCTCACTGGATGCTTACTGGACTCGACCGGATGCTGAACCCTCAGGGTCCGGTCAGTACTGACCGGACGCGTCCGGTCACATATTCCCTTCTCTGGAACCTTACTGGAGTCAACCAAACGCTGCCTCTCAGCGTCAGGTCACTTAACCGATCTAGCGTCCAGTCACACCGAACGCTGTCTGCTTGATCAAATGAACTGACCGGACCCTGTGGCCAGCGTCCGGTCGCACCAAAGCCAGCGTCCGGTCAGCATTTGACCCTCCATTCACTTCCAACTCTCGATCATATGTGAATAAAGTTTGCTCCAAAGGATCTTAGGCATTCATAGGAGCTACCTAGAGCTAGTTTTAATAAGTGTGCACCACACCTAACTCACTAGACTCAACTAGGTCAAGCTACCCGTTCATACCCCCTTAATAGTACGGCCAAAGGAAAAACAAAGTCCTAAACTACTCTAGTGTCACTCCAACTCTAGTCGACACTTAGAACTAGTCATCCTTAACCTTGTCGTCCATCCTTTGAAAACCGAAACAATTTCCATCATAGGGGCATGACCACCTCGATTGCCCAATCGATCTTCATTACCATGACCTAACTTAATTGCCTCTGCAAAACACACGTTAGTCATAGTAATCTTGTATTGACATTAATCACCGAAATCCAACTAGGAGCCTAGATGCTTTCAATCTCCCCTTTTTAGTGATTGATGACAATACCACCTCGAGTATGTGAAAGAGTGAGGTTTTTGACGGGCTTGGTTCATATAAGCTTTTGTCAATAAGAACAAAAGTGTTAGGCAAGCTTATATGACCCAAGCCAACCCAATGTACTCAAAGGATATGAAGTAAGCATGAGTACAAATAACAAAGCTCATTTGTATCGGAGTATAAATGCGGAAGCAAAGGCAAATGAGCATTACACAAGTGATATGACATATAAATAATTCAAAGTAGAAAGCACACATGTCATATATCATAATCACGTAGATAGCACTATCACATATATATAATAGTATGCTTGAAAGTAAACACACGTATGCATAATAGTAATAGTGTATCACACAAATAAAACTCCAAATGTATATAATAAGCTAATACTAGATAACTAGCTCCCCCTAAATCTCGCTCCCCCTGAGTCTACATACTCGAACCCTCTCCCCCTTTGGCATCAAACACCAAAACCTAGGGGTCAGTCGGTGGGGCTGCAGCGGATAAGCCGGGCGCTGAAGTATGTGGAGCAAGATGAAACTGGGTGACATCATCATCTGACCCTGAGCTCTGAACTGACTGACCCTCTATAGCAGGAAGTGTCACTGAAGCGGTCTAGGTCTGAGCTGGGGCAGGTGCTGCTTGTGATGCTGCTAGGATGTCTATCGTAGGATCTGACGAGGCGATAGACGAGGGGAGCCTCTGAGTAGTCATGATGACATGGGCTGCTGTAGAGGGACCGGCGGTATGCATATGAGGCAGTGTAGGCATGCCAGTCAACTCACTGAAGGATGCTCCAAGACTCCTAAAGACTAACGTGTCAGGCACAAACAGCGAGGGTGACTGCTCCGGTGAGAAGCCCGTGTGATATGGAGTGAACTACAGGGCAACCACCGGTGAGGACAACCACTAGGACACCTGAACTATGGGTGAAGCAAATGGAGCTAGAGGCAGTCCCTGACTCTGAAGCCCACTGGGCTGTACAGCTAGAGTCATCGTGGTGGAGGCAGGCAGAGCAAGCTGGGGCGAAGGCTATGGTAGTGGGGCCCCAAGTACTGTCACTACATGCTGTATAAATCCCATAAGCTGCTGCTGCATGAGTAACTGCTGCTGATGCATCTGCTGCTGCTGCTGCTACCATAGCTGCTGCTGTCTCTGAAACTCATCCTAACGAGCCTGGAACTGTGTGAAGTTGGCTGTAGTCTCCTATGCCTGTCGAGCCTGATCCTGCTGCATCCGCTCAAGAATGGCAATCAATGCGGGGTTCGTCTATGGTGCTGGTGGAGCTAAGCTGGAACTGCCAGCCTCTGCATCATGTCTATGTGGAGGCATCTAAGGAATTGGCAGATAGTCATCATCCGAGCTATCACTGGACTCGGTCATCCCCTGTTGGGCCTTGAGCTGCTCCTCCTCTATGGCGGCTATGCCTCTAATGATCTCATCCTGCTGAGCTACTGACTTTGGAATATCTAGACGACGACTAGGCTAAGCTGGTGCCTGATCCT
The DNA here is from genome assembly GCF_019320115.1 of Miscanthus floridulus. Taxonomy (NCBI): domain Eukaryota; kingdom Viridiplantae; phylum Streptophyta; class Magnoliopsida; order Poales; family Poaceae; genus Miscanthus; species Miscanthus floridulus. The sequence goes on from NC_089587.1 coordinate 49,409,916, forward strand.
CTATGCCATGTTATATGCGGGAAACTCTATGGTGGCACCCTTGTACTATGCAACCAACTCAGGGGTCCTAACCTACACACACTTGAGCATCAAGAATGTGGCCCAATGTGCATAAGGAAGCTGTCTGTGACCCTTGAAGCCCTCAGCAATAGTATCCTCCATCTCTGATAGAAGGAGGTCCCAAATGTCGAACATGGTCTACTGCATCAAGGCATTTAGGAGCCAGAGCTATAGGCGAGTCAGACCCTCTCTGTATCCCAACCTGGGAAGCAGTGTCCTCCTGATGATGGCCTCTAACACTCACACTGTAGGAGTTAGGTCACTGGGGTTCCTGCTCGACCCCTCACCAAAGGGCTCCTTGAAGCAATGTCGCACCAGATCTATAGGGGGCACCATCCCTCCATGAGGACGCCTAGGAGGCTCCTGCTATCCATAGCATACCTCATGCAACTTGATAGGCTGATCCTGTAGCCTCAGTATCCCCTGGGCCCTGAAACTCATCACCCTGTAATCTCTGCCGTTGAATGCAAAGTGAATGAAGTTGTGATGCGGATCAACGTAGAGTGAAGCATAAAACTGCCGGACCCAAGATGGTACATATACTCCTGTCTAGCCAATCAGATCTGCGAGCCCCGACAAATATGACAAGTAGGGGCGGATGTGCTCTTCGGCAGCTACCACAATAGACTCTAAACTACAGACTCTCTGAGATCTAAACACTGCACCACTATTCAGATATGCGTTGTAGAAGTCCTCCTGGAGCGGTGTGTAGAACCCCTCTGCTACTCTCTCATCCCTCCTCAAAGGGAACCACACGTCGAACTCAACAAACCTCAGCTGGTGAACCTGTCTGGCTGTGGCGGCCCTCAAGTCGAGGTGTACCACTAGAGGCGGACCCTGTGGTCTGGGCGGGGGATGTGAACCCCTGTGCTATGTAGCTGGCCTCACTAGAACTATAGCACTGGTACGACTAGAGTGGTGAAGCTGGGGTGCTGGCTCGGTCTCCTTGGCCTGCTGGCCCTCCTGAGTGTCCTAAGCTAGCTGAGGCTCTGCTGGTGGGGGCTAGGACTCCTCCTAACGCTGAGGCTCCTCAATGGCTAGACGACGTCCTGCCATCATGACAGTCCTAGGTGGACTACCATGAAGTCGCTCGATCTCCCTCAGTCTGCCCTACACATCTGGTGCCAACTGATCTGCTATGACAACTCCACTGTGGGCATCACCTCTCTCAGCACGCTCTGCGGCCTCAGCGACTGTAGCTGCTCTTGTTGTCTCTGCGTCAGGGTACTTTCGCTTCTTGGATGTCACCTGCTTTGTTGCTTTGCCTTTCGGTCCTGCAGGCTGGCGAGGTGGGGGCCTCCGATCATCATCACTCAGACCACCACCAACGTTCTTGGTGCGAGCCATCTGATCTGACAAGAGGATGAACTGCCACTGATGAAGATCAACTGTCAAACTGACACTCTCGAGGCTTGGCCTTGATCCTTACTCATGAGCTTGGCTCCGAGTTGACTAACAATGTCACAAGAACCTCAACGGCTTCGACTCGCTGCACGATGGAATAGATGGATATACAAATAAATACGATATATCTAATAGAAGCGAAAACCTAGGAAGCAAGCAATGTAGGTACGAAATTGAGATGACGGGCAAGCTACCTGATAATCAGCGATCCGGGAAAAGAAAAGATGTCACGGGGGGGAAACCTCGGAACCGACTAGGGTAGATCGAAAGCCCTGAATGCGATTGGAAATCAGTGCATTGCAATTGATCTATCACACAGGTAAATCAGATTTGGATCAAAGGACTAGTCTTACTAATGATGGAGGAGGCAAAGATTAGGGCTTGGATCAACGGCCTTGAGAGACTCTCGGTGCCTGGGAAGCCGACGGTGCCGCGGTGCTTGAAGGGTGCGCAGTGGCTTGGATGTGCGGGGAGGCTTGGTGGCGACCTCGGCTGCGGCGGCGCAAGGAGTAGGATGGCGGGTGGGCTCAGGACAGAGCTATGGTGGCGTGGCGAGCTGCGGTGGCGTGGGAGACTCGAGCACAGAAGCTACGACGGTGTGGTTAGGTCAAGGAAAAGAAAAACACGATGGTTGCGGTTATATGAGGATCCCAAACGCGATAGATAAGGAAACGGAGAAGGAGTCCCGATGTTGCACGAAAACCACTGACAGGACGCTCTGGTGGTAGCGACCAGATGCTACCACCCAGCGTCCGATTGATTCCAGAGAGGTCCAATTCCTCTGGAATCGGGACCGGGCGTGTCCGGTGGTCCATGACCAGACGCAAGTAGGGCCCGGTTAGTACATCCTATTCCTTCTCCAAACGACCGAACACTGGATCCCTTCCTGACTGGACGCACAAACATAGCGTCCGGTCACTCCTTCTGTAGCAGTTCACCTCCTGTGAACTAACCAGACACTGGACAGCAGCGTCCGGTGCACCTTTTCCAGCAAATCTTCAAAGTTTCTTCGCGCTATCTATTCCCAATCAAGTCCCAACTTAAATAAGATCCAAATAAACACCAATTGGGACTGATATGAGTGACCTCTCTCAAACCCTCATATTTTTCAAAATATTTTGCCTTAGGCTATAATTCTTTTTAAGAAAATAGGCAACAAGAGGGCAAATGGAGCAAAACGACAAAATGACATACATGCATATGCAATACTTGTAAGTAAATCTAGTTGCTAGTCAAGTTTGATCCAAGGTTAAGCTTCTTCACATGCTTTTCGGTGGTTATCTTAACCATGTTAGACAAGCCCTATATGCATTGCTAAAAATTAAACATGTTGTATATTACAATGAATACAATGGACAACACAAGCTCAATTTTTAGTGAAGTTGCTAAAGTCAAGTACATTGAGCTCATTTCGCAATCTATAAAATGTAGCCGCATCTAGCGGTTTAGTGAAGATATCCGCTAATTGATCTTCGGTTCTTACACCTTCTAGTGATATATCATTTTTAGCAACATGATCTCTTAGAAAGTGATGGCGGATATCTATGTGCTTGGTGCGAGAGTGTTGAACCGGATTATTTGCAAGTTTTACCACACTTTCATTATCACACAAAAGAGGTACTTTTTCTAGAACTACACCATAGTCTAGCAAAGTTTGTTTCATGTATAAAATTTGTGCACAACAAGCACCCGCGGCAATGTATTCCGCTTCGGCGGTGGACAAAGCCACACTATTTTATTTCTTGGAGGACCAAGACACAAGTGATCTACCAAGCAAATGGCACTGTCCGGATGTGCTTTTTCTATCAACTTTGCATCCGGCATAATCTGAATCGGAATAGCCAATTAATTCAAATATAGCTCCTTTGGGATACCAAAGGCCAATGCTTGGTGAGTGCTTAAGATACCTAAGGATTCTTTTTATGGCAATTAAATGTGTTTCCTTAGGACTAGCTTGAAATCTAGCACACATACACACACTAAACATGATGTTGGGCCTAGATGCGGTTAAATATAACAAGCTACCAATCATAAAATGGTAGAGAGTTTGATCAACCGGGTTACCTCCCTCATCTAGGTCGAGATGTCCATAGGTAGGCATTGGTGTCTTGATTGGCTTACATTCATCCATCTTGAATCTCTTGAGAAGATCTTTTATGTATTTCTCTTGAGAGATGAAGATGTCTTCTTTCATTTGCTCGACTTGAAAACCAAGAAAGAATGTAAGCTCACCAATCATTAACATCTCAAACTCCTTCGACATCAATTCACCAAATTCTTTGCATGAGTCTTCATTTGATGATCCAAAGATGATATCATCAACATATACTTGACAAATGAAGATATGCCCATCAAGCTTCTTGGTGAATAGTGTGGTGTCAACCTTCCCAATGGTGAAGCCCTTCTCAATAAGGAAGTCCCGAAGGCGCTCATACCAAGCTCTTGGGGCTTGCTTAAGCCCCTATAGTGCCTTAGATAACCTATAAACATGATTAGGATATCTAGGGTCTTCAAACCCGGGAGGTTGATTAACATAGACTAGTTCATTAATAAAGCCATTTAAAAATGCAATTTTCACATCCATTTGATATAGTTTCATTTCATGATGTGATGCATATGCAAGAAGGATACGGATGGCTTCTAATCTTGCAACCGGTGCAAAGGTCTCTCCAAAATCCAAACCTTCAACTTGAGAGAACCCCTTTGCAACTAGTCTTGCCTTGTTCCTCACAACAACACCTTGATCATCTTGCTTGTTGTGGAACACCCACTTTGTTCCAATGACTCTTGCACCTTTTGGTCGCTCTTCAAGAGTCCAAACTTCATTGCGAGTGAAGTTGTTTAACTCTTCATGCATGGCATTGATCCAATCCAGATCTTTAAGAGCTTCTTCTACCTTGGTAGGCTCATAGCAAGAGACAAAAGAGTGATGAGTAATAAATGAAGTAAGTTTTTGAGATCGAGTCATTACACCCTTTGATGGACTCCCTATGATGAGATCTTGTGGATGATCTTGTAGGAGAGGTGTATTTCTTCTATTGACCACTTGAGGAGGAGGTTGTGGAGCATCAACATCTTGTGCTTGTACCACCATTTGCTCATGGGAGATATGAGTATCTTCATTTTCTACTCTCCCATCTTTTTCACCATCTTGTGCCACACTTGATGAAGAAGGTTGGTTAATGACTTGTACATCATCTTCATCATCTTTTGGCTTGATGTCTCCCACCGGAATATTCTTCATGGCCTCCCTCAATGGTTCATCACCTACATCATCAAGATTCTCATGTGCTCCTTGGGAGCCGTTAGATTCATCAAATTCCACATCATATATTTCTTCAATCAAACCGGTGGCATGATTAAATACTCTATATGCTTTGGACTTCAATGAGTAACCAACAAGAAAACCTATATCACAACGTCTTTGGAACTTCCCTAGGTGTTGCCGCTTCTTGTAGATGTAGCATTTGCAACCAAACACCCTAAAGAATGAGACGTTCGGCTTCTTTCCATTGAGCAACTCATAAGGTGTCTTGCCAAGGAACTTTTGAAGGAATAGGCGGTTGGATGCATAACATGCGGTGTTGATTGCTTCCGCCCATAGAGCTTCGAGGGTGTTGTACTCATCTAGCATTGTCCTTGCAAGAGTGATCAAAGTCCGGTTCTTCCTCTCAACTACACCATCTTGTTGAGGAGTATAAGTTATGGAGACTTCATGTTTGATTCCAACTTCATCATAATAGGCTTCAATATTTGTGTTGTCAAATTCTTTGCCATTGTCACTTCTAATCTTCTTGAGCTTCACTTTAAATTCATTTTGAGCTCTCTTGGCAAACTTCTTGAAGCAAGATGCAACTTCGGATTTGTCATAAAGGAAGAACACCCATGTATACCTTGAATAGTCATCCACAATCACAAGACAATAGAGATTTCCTCCTAAACTCTTGTATGTTGTTGGTCCAAATAAATCCATGTGTAGGAGTTCTAGCACTCTTGTGGTTGACATGAAAGCTTTGGTTGGATGAGTGTTTGCAACTTGCTTGCCAGCTTGACATGCACTACAAAGCTTGTCCTTCTCAAACTTCACATCCTTTAACCCTCTCACCAAATCATTCTTCATAAGCTTCTTGAGTGAGCTCATCCCAACATGAGCAAGTCTTCTATGCCATAGCCACCCAAGTGTTGTTTTGGTGAATAGGCAAGTCTTCAAATTTGCATCTTCGGAGGTGAAGTCAACTAGATATAAGTTGTTGTATCTAAATCCATTGAATATCACTTGATTGTCATCAACCTTGGATACAACAACCTCCTTCTCGGTGAACAAGCATTGGAAGCCAAGATCACACAATTGCCCAACGGATAGCAAGTTGAAGCTCAATGAAGCAACATAGAGCACATTGGAGATGAAATGATCATTTGATATTGCCACTTTGCCCAATCCTTTAACCTTTCCCTTTGAATTATCTCCAAATGTTATTTTCTCTTGTCCATCTACCTCTTCATCTAGTAAGGTGAACATACGAGGATCACCGGTCATATGTTGAGTGCAACCACTATCAATAACCCAATGACTTCTACCGGTCTTATAGTTCACCTACACACAAGAGATTCAAGCTTTAGGAATCCAAACTTATTGAGGGCCCTTCACCTTCTCAACAAGTGACTTAGCCATCTAAATCTTCTTAGGCCTACTCTTGTTAGGGGGTCCTAAGAACATGACTTTCATCTTTCCACTAGAATCTTTTCTAAGCATGTAGTGAGCATTGAAAGCAAAGGGTCTAGCATGCTTGGGCAAGGGTTGTGGTGGTGGAGTTTGACACTTATGAGCAAAGTGGCCTTCTTGTCCACACTCAAAACATCTCTTTGGCTTTGGCTTTGGCTTTGATTGTTGTTGTTGAGCTTGAGCCTTCTTCTTCTCTACACTTGCCACATATCCAATGCCACTTCTATCCATCTTCATGACGGTGTTCATGAGTAGCTCACTTTGGAGATGCTTGCCTCTAGCAAACTTGCTCAACCCAATCTTGAGATGCTCTTTCTCTAACTTGAGCTTCTTATTTTCTTCCTTTAGAGCATCATCTTTCTTCTCTTCCTTGAGCTTCTTGTTTTCTTCCTTGAGCTTCTCATTCTCAAGGATCAACTCTTTGTCATGATCAAGAGTTTCTAGCACAATGATATTGTGGCTTTTTATCTCTTCTAGATCTTTCATGAGCTTCTCATTATCACTCTTGAGCTTGACATACTCATCATAGTCATTGCACTCAACCACTTGCTTGCCTTTGCTACTAGATCCATGCTCAATGCTCTCATCAATTAAATCATCACATGAAGTAGCTATATCAATCTTGACAATATGGTTAGTAGCATCATGTGGCTCATTTGGTAAAAATTCTTAAGCAATAACAAGAGTATCATGATTGATCTTAAGAGTTGTATACTCATCTTTTAGCTTATTGTGACTAGTGATGAGCTCATTGTGCACCCACTCAAGTTTATCATGTTTATCCTTAAGCTCTTTCTTAGAAGATTTGAGCTCCTTGAGTTTGGATGATATAGCATCATTAGTTTCTCTAAGCTCATCATTAGCCTTTTCCAATATATCACACTTAGCTAAGAGTGAATCATTTTTAGCATCAAGTTTTTTATTTGTAGCTCTACTCTTTCTAATGATCTTAGTGTATTTTCTTAGTATTTTGACAAGATCATCATATGTAGGTGAATCATCATCGCTATCGCTATCATCATCACTAGCTTGCTCATCATCACTACTATCATCATTCTTAGTTACCTTGCGTTCACCCTTAGCCATAAGGCATAGGTGTGTAGAGGATGATGGCGATGGTGGCGGTGAAGATGCAAGATCAATAGCAATGGCAGCCACCTTCTCATTGTCACTATCATCATCGTACGATCCACTTGATGAATCAATGTTCGTGAGCCAATCACCGACAATGTAGGCCTTGCCACTCTTCTTCTTCTTGTAGAAGTCCCTCTTTTTGCCATCTCTCTTCTTGTATGGCTTGTTCTTTTTCTTCTCATCTTCATCTTCTTTGCTTGAGTCATCTTTCTTGCCCTTGTTCTTGAACTTGTCTTTCTTGGGCTTTGTGCATTGATGAGCTAGATGACCAAGTTCGCCACAATTGTAGCAATCCATCTCGGAGATTAGCTTTCTTCTTGAGCTAGTGAAGAACTTCTTCTTCTTGCCGTCAAACTTGATGCCACTCTTGTTTAGCCGTTTTAGCATCTTGGCGGTCTTCTTCACCATGAGAGCAAGACTTTCTTCATCATCTTCATCACTTGAGCTCTCATACTCAAGTCTTGCTTTACCCTTATCTTGGCTAGCTGTGAATGCTAAGTCCTTCTCTTTCTTCTTTGTAGAGGATGAGCCATCTTGTGGCGTGATGTGCATGTACATCTCATGAGCATTGATCTTTCCCAAGATTTGTGTCGGTGTAGCGGTGGAAAGATCACCTTGATGTAGCACGGTCACAATATGCCCATATTTGTCAATGGGGAGGACACTCAAGATCTTTCTCACAACGTCGGATGGTGACATTTGAGTAAGTTCAAGCCCATTGACTTCCTCTACAAGAACATTTAAATAAGAATACATCTCATTAGCACTTTCTTTGGGAAGCATCTCAAAAGAATTTAGCTTTTTAATCACAAGATGATAGCGTTCCTCATGCTCACTCTTGGCTCCCTCATGGAGCGCACAACCGTTCGACCATAGTGCATGGGCGTCTTTGTGGTTCCTTACACAGTTAAACACATCTTTGCAAAGGCCTCTAAAGATGGTGTTTTGAGCCTTTGCATTCCATTTTTCATAGTTAACCTCATCGCCTTGTAGGTTAATAGCATCCCGAGGTTTTGGAAAGCCTTGAGAGGCGGCTCTAAGAATACCAATATCTAGAGCTTCTAAGTACGCCTCCATGCGGATTTTCTAATATGAAAAGTTATCTCCCTCAAAGATAGGAGGAGGTCCATCCCCGTGAGACATCTTGCTCAAAGCGATTAAGCTTAAAACGTGAGCACGAGGCTCCGATACCAATTGAAAGGATCAAGATGTCCAAGAGGGGGGGGGGGGTGAATTGGGCTAATTCTAAATTTTCTTGCAATAATCAAATCCTACGGATAGCCCAATTAACCCCTTGTACCTAGAAAAGTGTTTCTATCAAACTAACGCATAACGGACTTGCAACCTATATTCCAAACTTACTCTAACATGCAATTCTATGGATGTAAAAACAAGTATTGAATTACTCAAAGTAAATACTTAAAGTAAATGCTCAAAGTAAATAGGGAGAGAGGGACGCGGCGATGTTTTGCCGAGGTATCGGAGAGTCGCCACTCCCCACTAGTCCTCGTTGGAGCACCCGCACAAGGGTGTAGCTCCCCCTTGATCCGTGCAAGGATCAAGTGCTCTCTACGGGTTGATTCTTCAACACTCTATCGCGGTGAATCACCCAAAGCCGCTCACAACTTGAGTTGGGTCACCCACAAGCTCCGCCGGGTGATCACCAAGCTCCCAATCACTACCAAGCCATCTAGATGATGGCGATCATAAAGAGTAACAAGCACAAACTCTCACTTGACCACGCGAAGCCTAATGAGAAGATGGATGCACACTTTGCTACTCTTGTTTTACTAATGAGGCTACTCTCTTGGATTCTCAAATCTCAATCACCTCACTAGGACCTTGCTCTTCTTAGCACTCACAAACATGTTTCTCAGCTGTTGGAATGAGCAAAAGTGACTCTACACACGAGTGGAGCTCCTATTTATAAGACAGCCTGAAAAACGAACCGTTATGAGCTTCTATGGGGTGACCAGACGCTCCGGTCATGTTGGCCGGATGCTCCGGTCAATTCAATCCGCGAGCCAGTGAAAATGTGTTGATCGGACGCTGGCAGGGTCCGGTCACCACTGACTAGACACGTCCGGTCGTATGAAACCCTCACTGGATGCTTACTGGACTCGACCGGACGCTGAACCCTCAGGGTCCGGTCAGTACTGACCGGACGTGTCCGGTCATAGATTCCCTTCTCTGGAACCTTACTGGAGTCGACCGGACGCTGCCTCTCAGCGTCCGGTCACTTAATCGATCCAGCGTCCGGTCACACCGAACGCTGTCTGCTTGATCAAATGAACTGACCGGACCCTGCGGCCAGCGTTCGGTCGCACCGAGGCCAACGTCCGGTCAGTATTTGACCCTCCATTCACTTCCAACTCTCGATCATATGTGAATAAAGTTTGCTCCAAAGGATCTTAGGCATTCATAGGAGCTACCTAGAGCTAGTTTTAACAAGTGTGCACCACACCTAACTCACTAGACTCAACTAGGTCAAGCTACCCATCCATACCCCCCTTAATAGTACGGCCAAAGGAAAAACAAAGTCCTAAACTACTCTAAGTGTCACTCCAACTCTAGTCAACACTTAGAACTAGTCATCCTTAACCTTGTCGTCCATCCTTTGAAAACTGAAACGATTTCCATCGTAGGGGCATGACCACCTCGATTGCCCAATCGATCTCCATTACCATGACCTAACTTAATTGCCTCTACAAAACACACGTTAGTCATAATAATCTTATATTGACATTAATCACCAAAATCCAACTAGGAGCCTAGATGATTTCAACACCCTCACTTGATGAGGATTGGAATACACGGCTTCGGTTGAAAGAGATCAACTCAAAAGGTTTAAATTTGTTATACTCTTTAAATTTAAGTTAATAGGAATGATGTACTATTAAGAGGGATGCACCATGTTGATAGATAATGTTTTATAAGTGCTCAAGCCAACCCATGTGAGTTTTGAGTGTTTGAGAGACAAAAGAACTAACTGTTTTTTTGCTGGTCTGGCAGTATTGATACCGGACGTGTCCGGTATTTACCCAGCAATTGTAAAGTTGTTGTTCTCAGGTTGGTTCATCGGGAGTTCCGACGGTCGGAAGTTTCGGCAATGGTCGGGAGTTCCGACGTCTTGGGCTTAACTGACTTGGAAATGTTTACTGTCCTAGTCATACCGGACGTGTTCGGTATTCATATCGGACATGTCTGGTATGGACGGCCAGAGACTAACGGCTAGTATTCAAAAGCCTTGAGGGTCGGGAGTTCCGACGGTCGAGAGTTCCGGCATGCGTCGGGAGTTCCGGTATGCGTCGGGAGTTCCGACACCTCACATACCGTAACTTAGTTACCGTTGGAGTAGTGTAAGTCATACCGGACGTGTCCGATAACGGCTATAAAACGACTAGTTTTTCCAAGGGGGCTATAAATACCCCTAAGCCTCCTCCACCTTTGGAGGCTGCTGATTCTGCTGATCCTCTAGCACATTTTTGAGCTTTGCCAACTCTCCCAAACTCTCTCTTAGTGAGTGTGTGATCCAAATTATCAAATCAATTAGTGGGTTGAGAGAAATTCAAAAAGAGAGAAATCAAACCACTTGAGCACTTGTGCATATTGTCAATCTCGTAATTCGCATTTGTTACTCTTGGACTCTTCGGTTCTAGACGGCTAGACGTCGCCGGAGAGCACCCAAGAGATTGTGGTGTGCCTCAGAAAGTTTGTAACGGTCGATTCCGCTGCCTCAGAATCAACTAGTGGAAGTAGGAAAAGGAGTTGGAAAAGACTCTGGCTAGAGTGATCTTCGTGGTACCCTCTAAGGCTGACCTTCAATGGGTCGCCCGCAGCCCCCTCAACGGAGAGTACGACTCGAATGAGTCCGAACTTCAGTAAAATAAATATCGTGTGTTAATTCGCATTTCATTCGATATTTGTGTTGCTCTAGCTCTTGTGCAGATTCTCTGTGTATATTGTCATCTCCAGTAGATACCTGCAGTTTGGTTTGAAGATATAAATCGAAAGGAGCAAGTTTGGGGCTACTCTGCAGAAACCGTGCATACTGGACATGTCCGGTATTTCGTACCTGTGCTGAAAATATTTATTCTCTGTTCTAACTTTGTGTTGTAGGGTTGTAGCTTCTATATATATTCTTTACACCTTGTATACTCTGTGTTTAACTTGTGAGGGGTGGTATTACTCTTTATTTGGATTTTTTATTTTGAAAACTCTCTTTACTAATCGTTTCCGTATTTAAAGGTGTTAATTTTCAGAAACGCCTATTCACCCCCTCTAGGCGGCATCCTAGGTCCTGGATAGTGTTGTACAAAAAGTTTGATTCGGCAGTGTGTATGGAGCATGCTGCAATGAACCGCTAGCCATTAAGCAATGAGCTGTGTGGCACACCTGTACTCTATGATGGCTTAAAATTATGAGATTCAATATTTCAGCCAAAGGCAGCCGAAAGAGAAGGCAAGCTAGTTGTATGTATAGGAGAAGATGAACATAAAGCCAACTACTCATATTTTTCTAGAATTTTTTGACCTTCAAAAGAATTCAACGACAATGATACATAATGGTTGGCTTTGATGAGAGCTTTGCCGATGGTTTTGAACGTGTGACTTGTGGTTGAGACCCATGTCATGGTCGGGCGCACATATGTGAGACGGCGTCGTGCCCGTGACGTGCGCCGCGCCCTGGAACGAGCAACAGCCACGCGGGAGGAGGAGGCGCAAGGCTCAGGCTCCGTTAGTGGCTAGGAAAGAAAGTAGGAGAGCTTTCTGTTATTAGTTCCTTAAATTATGGAGTTTGTTACTTCCTTTAGTTTGGGTCCTTGGCCATATAAGTTGTAATCGCACTTTGGAGAAATCAATGAAGAATCAGTTGCCTATCTTCTCTCTCCCTCTCAGCCTCTCAAGCCGCCGGTCAGGGGGTATAACCCAGCCAGCGAGGACACGGCGTGGGGGTATAACCCTGCCGGCTACCACGGACCGGAACTATGAGTTGCGTAGTCGAGGTCCGGCGACCTTGAGCGCGGAGGCCCTTGACAACTTGGTATCGGCATCCAGGTCTCGTCGTTCCTCTCAACCCACCACACCAGCCGCCGCCCAAAACCCTAACCCACCTCCTCCTCCACCCACCACATCCACCATGGCCGAGCCCACCATGGCCGAGCTCATGGACATGATCAAGGCGATGAACTCTGAGATGAAGTCCGAGATGAAGACACTGAAGGATGAGATGGCGGCCCTGAAGGACAAGCCGTCGCCCTCGGGTGGCGGAGGGGACGACCACCGCACCTACGCGCCGCGTGACGAGGAGTTCCACCCACGTCCCAGGAAGTGGGATTTCCCCCGCTACGATGGAACCACCGATCCGCTTCTCTTCCTCAACAAGTGTGACGCCTACTTCCGCCAACATCGCACGATGGCTGAGGAGCGTGTCTTGATCGCGTCCTATCACCTGGACGAAGCTGCGCAACAATGGTTCATGCAGCTCCAAGATGAGGAAGCCACACCGTCGTGGGGGCACTTCAAAGATCGGCTGAACCTCCGCTTCGGGCCACCCCTCCGATCCGCACCGATGTTTGAGCTCTCGGAGTGCCGCCGCACGGGCACCGTGGAGGAGTACTCCACGCGCTTCCAAGCCCTCCTCTCCCGTGCCGGGCGTCTGGACGAAACCCAGCGGGTTCAGCTCTACACAGGTGGACTGCTGCCGCCGCTGAGCCACGCCGTTCGTCTGCATCACCCAGAGACCCTCACCGCCGCGATGAGCCTCGCCCGACAGGTCGAGTTGATGGAGTTAGATCGGCTCCACCAGGCGCCGACCCGAGCCACGCCGCGCGCGTTCCTGCCTGCACCAGCGCCCCGCCCAGCGGCCCAGGCGCCCCTGGCTCTGCCCGCCCCGCAGCAGCAAATCGCGGCGCTTCCAGCCCCGCAGCCACTCGCGGTGCTGCCGGCTCCTCAGCCCAGGGCGAACGCCGGCCCGACCAAGCGACTGACCGCCCTCTTCGTCAAGCGCTCCAAGTGTGCGTTCGGGGTTCCCTCGGTCGCCTACCTCGGCCACACTATCTCAGCGGCGGGCGTGGCCATGGACTCGGCCAAGGTCCAAGCCATCCACGAATGGCCGGTGCCTCGCTCGGCGCGGGCGGTACGCGGCTTCCTCGGCTTGGCGGGCTACTACCGCAAGTTCATCCACCACTACGGCACCATGGCGGCACCCCTCACAAGCTTGCTCAAGAAGGAGGGCTTCTCGTGGAGCCCCGAGGCCGCGAAGGCGTTCGAAGACCTCAAGATGGCCATGACCACAGCCCCGGTCCTGGCCATGCCCGACTTCACCAAGCCGTTTGTGGTCGAGTGTGACGCGTCGTCCCACGGCTTCGGGGCGGTCCTCATCCAGGACGGGCACCCACTCGCCTTCTTCAGCAGGCCAGTGGCACCACGACACCGAGCGCTGGCGGCGTATGAGCGTGAGCTCATCGGCTTGGTCCAAGCGGTGCGGCACTGGCGCCCGTACCTCTGGGGTCGCCGTTTCAGCGTCAAGACGGACCATTACTCCCTCAAGTACCTGCTGGATCAGCGCCTTGCCACCATCCCGCAACACCATTGGGTCGGCAAGCTCCTTGGGTTCGACTTCTCTGTCGAATATAAGCCGGGCACGGCGAACACGGTGGCGGACGCGCTGTCCCGCCGCGACACGGAGGACGGGGCGCTGCTCGCCCTATCAGCCCCCCGCTTCGACTTCCTCGACCGCCTGCGGCACGCGCAGCGCGACGACCCCGCCCTCGTCGCTCTCCGCGATGGGATCACGTCCGGGAACCGCCAGGCGCCCTGGACGCTCGTGGACGGCATGGTCCATTTCGACGGCAGGCTCTACATTCCGCCCAACTCCCCGCTGCTCCAAGAGATCATGGGGGCGCTACATGAGGATGGACATGAGGGCGTTCAACGCACCCTGCATCGCCTACGGCGTGACTTCCACTTCCCTAATATGAAGCAGCTCGTCCAAGACATGGTCCGCGAATGCACGGTGTGTCAGCAGTATAAGTCCGAGCACCTCCAGCCGGCCGGCCTACTTCTTCCTCTACCGGTGCCACAGGGTGTCTGGACTGACATCGCCCTTGATTTTGTGGAGGCTCTTCCTCGCGTCCGTGGCAAGTCAGTGATCCTCACCGTGGTGGACAGATTCAGCAAGTACTGTCATTTCATCCCGTTGGCGCACCCATACTCTGCTGAATCAGTCGCTCAGGCCTTCTTCACCGACATCGTTCGTCTGCATGGCGTTCCCCAGTCCATTGTCTCGGATCGGGACGCGGTTTTCACGTCCTCCTTTTGGCGGGAGCTCATGCGCTTGATGGGCACCAAGCTCCACATGACGACGGCCTTTCACCCTCAGTCCGATGGGCAGTCCGAGTCGGCCAACCGCGTCATTGTCATGTACTTGAGGTGTTTGACAGGGGACCGACCTCGCCAGTGGGTCAGGTGGCTTCCGTGGGCGGAGTATCTCTTCAACACGGCGTTTCAGTCTTCCTTGCGCGACACCCCTTTCCGTGTGGTGTACGGGCGCGACCCGCCCTCGATCAGGTCCTATGAGCCGGGCGACACCAGGGTGCACGCGGTCGCTAAAACAATGGCGGAACGCGAAGAGTTCCTGGCCGATGTCCGCTATCGCCTGGAGCAGGCGCAGTCCGTGCAGAAGCTGCAATATGATCGCCACCACCGTCAAGTGAGCTACCAGGTGGGAGACTGGGCGCTTCTGCGTCTTCGCCAACGAGCAGCGTCCTCGCTGCCGCCAGCTACAGGGGGCAAGCTAAAGCCTCGCTTCGTCGGGCCGTACCGCGTCGTCGAGCTCATCAATGAGGTGGCTGTGCGTCTTGCTCTACCGGCAGGTGCCCGCATCCACGATGTCTTCCATGTGGGCCTCCTAAAGAAGTTCCATGGCAACCCACCCGCTGCTGTGCCACCGCTACCGCCCCTTCGTCATGGCGCCGTCGACCCAGAGCCGGAACGCGCGGTGCGCTACCGTCTCGCCCGGGGCGTCCCACAGGTGCTCATCAAGTGGAAGGACTGCTCCGCCGCATCGTCGACATGGGAGGACACCGACACGTTCCGCACCAGGTTTCCCTCCTTCCAGCTCGAGGACGAGCTGACTCTCGACGGAGAGGGAGATGTCATGGTCGGGCGCACATATGTGAGACGGCGTCGTGCCCGTGACGTGCGCCGCGCCCTGGAACGAGCAACAGCCACGCGGGAGGAGGAGGCGCAAGGCTCAGGCTCCGTTAGTGGCTAGGAAAGAAAGTAGGAGAGCTTTCTGTTATTAGTTCCTTAAATTATGGAGTTTGTTACTTCCTTTAGTTTGGGTCCTTGGCCATATAAGTTGTAATCGCACTTTGGAGAAATCAATGAAGAATCAGTTGCCTATCTTCTCTCTCCCTCTCAGCCTCTCAAGCCGCCGGTCAGGGGGTATAACCCAGCCAGCGAGGACACGGCGTGGGGGTATAACCCTGCCGGCTACCACGGACCGGAACTATGAGTTGCGTAGTCGAGGTCCGGCGACCTTGAGCGCGGAGGCCCTTGACACCCATAAGAAGTAGATGCAAAATCAATAACAGCTCCAGTGTTACTAATAGCCTATGCATCCCATATTTACAAATACATGTTTCACAATAATGATTTGTTTCTTATGACATGTGTTTGCTTGAGGAGTATTTAATTTAAAATCAGACACTTAATTATAACAGCAGAAATACGAAAAACAGCATAGGATGAATCTGGCCCAAAACCTATTCCTCTATCTCCAATCCATAATGCAGGCCTGGCAATGGCTTAGTGTCCACGAAATGCCATCAACTACCTTGCACAGCCTCCCCCGCTCTCCTGTCACATACAGACGCGAACCATTACAAACAGTGTCTGCTCCATGCCACCCCCACTCGCCCTTCTCCCAGGTCGAAACCCAGTTAAGGCCTGTGGGTGCCCAGACAAAACATTAGGAGTAGAAGAATTTGGCCCTATAGGCACCCCATGGCCCAAAACGAGGCACCCCCAACCAGCCCAAAAGCCCACGCGGATGCCTCGCCTGCCTCGCCCGCACCGCCGCGCACGCCACGCCACGCCGCCGTCGCCGCGCGCCCCTGCGGCTGCGGCCTGCCGTCCCTGCGCCGCCCTCGTCCTGCCCAGGCAGCTGGCAGCCCGCAGCCAGGCACCGAGCCGAGCAGGCCCCTGGAGGCGAGCGTCTGGAATCGCCAGCTGGCCGCCCTGCGCCCCTGCGTACGGTACTCTGTACTTCACTACTTCCTGCATCCGGCGTTCCTGTGTCCCTGACGGTTGACGGTGAGTACAGTTAATCCTCGTTCCTCAATGAAATTAATTATATGTGAAATTATGAACTGCAATTTGGTTATGCAAATAAATGAATTATAGGTAATCATGGAGAGGTATTAAAAATGGAAAGCTCAACACATAATCGATGCTAATAGAATTTCATCTCCGGGCCTTGTTTAGATTGATGTTAGGAATCCGTATTTGGCACTGTAGCACTTTCGTTTGTATTTGACAATTATTGTCCAATCATGGCCTAACTAGGCTCAAAAGATTCGTCTCGTAATTTACAATCAAACTGTGTAATTAATTATTTTTTTATCTACATTTAATACTCCATGCATGTGTCTAAAGATTTAATGTGATGAAGAGAGAGTGAAAAAACTTGCAATCTAAACAAGGCCCCGGATGAAATCAATTGGGACGAGGAGACTAAATATGACCCCGGTTTGAAAAAAGAAATTGATGCTTATCATCTGAAGCTAAGAGAAAAGGTGAGAAGAAAATACTTGGAGAATGGACCTTGCTAGCCAGGATAATTCTACATTTTCTTTGCTAAATAATTGATCTATTTGTTCTATTTGTTCTCTTTTCTTTAGGCTCGATCACATATTTTGCTATATGGGACATCTTTTGTTCATTGTTTTGGCATTCTTTGAATCACTACACTACAGTGATTAATGTCGTCTTTATTTTGTTATAAACGGTGAGTGTTATTGCCCTTGCTTCTACCAATTTACTTATGTTTTGACCAAAATCACATTGCCATTATTGGAAATTAATTTTTGGTATTAAAATTGTGAGTTAGTCATGCTACTTGTTTGAACATCACATGGGTCACTATATTTATGATGAAGTTGTGCACCCCCACCCATTTGCTCTAGCTTCGCCACTTCCTTCACCCTTGCCTTATGCGCTCCACGAACAACCATGCCCATGCCTCTCGCTTTCCCTAGTTCCATATCCTTATGGACCCACAAGACAACCACAACAGCTAGCAACCCATGCGTGCCTACTGGCCTACTCGACACCTGCTCCTTTTGCTCTTTCACCACTAAACAAGACGTGAGCCCCAACCCTACGTGCTGTCATGCCCCACACCATTTCCCCTTCCCCTTGTCCCTTTCTGACATGGAGAGAGCTGGCACCACTCTGCCCCTTCTCTCTTCATTCCTTCCTCCCTCCTTTCCTCTAAGTTAGACCTCTGGCTCGTTAAAAAAAGCCAGATCTAGCCAATTATTTTGTGTAAGGGTACAATGGTTATTTATCCATTTAAAATAGTAGTTTGGACATTGTGTCTATACCTAGTAAACTGATGTCAAATTTGTTTCCATCCCCAATATAAGCTGGACACCACCACTAAGGAACACATTGAAGACCACCCCCACTCAACACATACCTTATATAATTATAAATATAATAAATAGTGGGAGTAGCAATTTTCAAACTATACCATAGCTAAAGTAGCATCGGGATTCTACAGTAGCTACAAATGGGTGATTGAACCGGCCAATCGAAAACAAGCGGTCCAGAAATGAAGCTACAAAACAAATGCTACAGTCCAAAAAGGTTTACAGAGCGACCGTATCAACCATGCATACACTACATTGCCCGTGCCACAGAAGATCCAGTTCCAAACCTACTTAATGTTTTCCTTCTACTATAAGTTTGGTGGCTGCCATCTAATCTCTCTTGTCCCTCCCAACTTCCCTAGTGCCCCATCGCCCCTTTGTCGCCGCCGTTGCCACCACCACCGACGATGACGACGACAACAATCACATCTCCCTTCCAACGTTCGCCTCCACCATCCATAGAAAGGTGCTTCTTTTAAAGTAACTTGTTGCGCTAAGCTCTTGCTATATATCCTGGCTGCAGGGACGATTTTGCAACCCAATCCAAGCTGACAACGTCAAGATGCACCGCTCAGGTGGAGATGGGCACGCACACATTCGAGATCGTCGGGTATAGCCTGAAGAGGGGCATGGGCATCGTCAACTTCGTCCAGTTAGCCATCTTCACCGTCGGCGACCACTCCTAGGCCATCCGCTTCTACCCTGATGGAGTCACTGAGGGCACCAGGATGTTCGCTTCTGTCGCTCTGGTATTCATGGACAAGGGCGCCAAGGTGAGGGCATTCTACGATCAGTTTCTGGTGAACCAGATTGAAAGTCGATCGGAGAGTATTATGTGTTCCGATTCCACTGCAACCATGTTTGTCGCGCGCAACTATTTTGTTGCAAGAGAACGCAAGCTGGAGCTTCCATCGAATGGCTACATCCAGAACGATCGCATGAACATTCAATGTGATTTCATAGTCGTCAGGGATTCCGAGCTATGCAAAACCAAGGGGGGCTTCGAAATTCAAGTGCTACCCTTAGATCTATTAGAGCATTTTAGTAGGCTGTTGTTGGACGAAGAAGAAGCAGATGTGATTTTCAGTGTTCGAGGAGAGACTTTCCCAGCACACAAGATTGTACTCGCCACGCGATCCCCCGTGTTTAAGGTACAACTGTATGGAAAGATGAAGGAGACCAAGGCACGGTGCGTGGCCGTGGAAGACGTGTAGCCTGATGTTTTCAAGTCCCTGCTGAATTTCATCTATACTGATGTGCTGGCTGTCTTTGATGATGAAATCGACGTTGATGATTACAGTGAGATGATCAAGCATTTACTTGTAGCTGCAGATAGATATGCCATGGACAGGTTGAAGCTATTGGGTGCAAGTGTTCTTGTCGAGCACCTTCGTGTGGAGACTGTGGCAACTACACTTGCCTTAGCGGATCAGCATAACTGCAAGAGCCTTAGAGACATGTGCATTGAGTTTATGGACTCTTTAGATAGGATGAGAGCTGTTGTGGCCACTCAAGGTTATGCAAATCTTAAAAGAACATGCCCTTCTGTCATAGTTGATGTACCGGAGAAGACAAGCCGGTGCCGCAAAATATAGATCACCATTTCATTAATTACCTATGGCGAGTAGGCAGTTTATTCTTATTTTTTTGTTTTACTAGAGTACTCTATGGTGACTAGAATATGTGGATCGTAAGTTCAAGTTTAATTAGCTTCTTAAACTATGTTGCATACCTTATCGAGCTACTGGATTAAGAATCAATGTTTGGCCATGTCACTGTCACAACTTCTGTAATGCAAAACTACAATATCAAACAGTAGCAAGTCAATGAAGGAACACAGTGATGTTATCATAATGTCAATTACATTACATTAAATTGACAGATAAAGCTTTGTATGCAATCTTGCTGATAATTCTTTGAGGCCCATGTGATGCAAACATGCCTTATTTGAGTTTATGTGCTTTATGATACCTCGTTTTGTATTATAGCACACACAGATACAACATCTTGGCGAATATATGGTTTTCGTTGATGAACCATTAGAGTCCATGCAGTAGTGTAATCTCTGGGATAATCCTGTTGATAGTCAATCATATATGTCCTTTGAGGCTGAAGTTAGCTGAAATTGGGTTATCTGGTTATTAATCAGCAGTCAAATTTCAGTTAAACATAATGCAAAAAATGGGGTATCTCTGGTCTTAGTGTCCTAGATCTAGTGCACTAAAACACAAGTACGTGCACTGATGGCGCTTGTTTTTCTGTTGTTTCCTAGAAATTGACATAGAAATGCAATTATCTTTGTTACTATATCATCAGTATCATGTAGAAATCTTAAATGCAATTCTATGGTTTTATAACTAGCACAATGCAAGTTTTATTTGGAAACAAATTTTTAGTTGCCCAAATGGTTATTGACTTCCAAGATGGATCCAAAACTTTGTTGGTTAATGGCATGTGGAGTTATTTTAGGACTGCAGATGAGAGCGCCTTGGTTTCTGGTTCTAGGAATTATGATTATCCTATGTTTACTTGTTCATAATATGCAAGACAATTTTTTGGTAGATATGGTCCATGTGATTATGGAAATTGACTTCGCTATTGATAAGTGATTTTAGGAGTTATTGTCCTATTTGCATAATTGGTTCTCATACTTTTTTTGGAAGGGTCAGCAAAAGCTTTAGTAGGAGAAAGTTAAAAAAGATATACATAATATTTACAAAACACGAGAACCCAAAAGGCACACAATGAAAGCACAACTAGTCGAACAACATCTGTCCACACAAGACTAAAAATGCCTGCTTGTTATCCATCTTGATCATTTTCAAATGCTATGGAATACTATCGAGTGTCTTCTTTGATTAGGTAGGCACTTCGATGGTTGTAGCTCTTTGTGTTGAAATGTTCTTCATTTTCTTCCTTCCATATGTTCCACCAGAAATATATTAAGATCATGTCGGACTCTTTCTTCTGTCCTTATCAATTATTCTCTTCTCCATTTTCTCCAACATTTGTAGACCGACTATAAGTTTGTACTCACCTGTGGTGCTAAGTTCCACCCACGCACCGATGATTGCCTAAACTCTTTTGCTGTAGGTGCAATCTTTGCATAGATGCCTTGGATTTTCTTGTTCGTTATTACATAATTTACAAAATTGGTTCTCATTTTCAAACCAAACAAAATGCTAGACCAATGTATTCCTTTGACACCATACAATAAAGGCATTACTTTTCTACGACGACAAACGGTTGTACACGATTATTATGTTGTTGAGACTTTATTGTTATTTTAAGCATCTTAGCGACCTCAAATGGAAAAACTCAAAACTACAAAGTTGTAGATTTTGTCGAGATACAACTTTTATATAAAAATCATCTTCACTGACATCGTATGAAAAATATATGATTTTTCTAAGATTGAGTTTGTAACACTATTCCTATTGGCGTGACAAAACACTACTGCCATGCCAAACGTGATGGCGTGACAACGTGATTTCATCGCGCCAGGCGTATTGATGCGACCAAAATGATTATAAAAAAAAATAAGTGAGACTATTTTAAAATAAATGTTAAAAAATTAATTAAAAATAAAAAATCCACCCCAGGCCATCGCTCAACCAACGCTTGGGCCTGAGCCGGTATGAACATGCCGTACTCGCCGTGCCGATGGACGGGCCCCAGGTTTAAAGGGCCATGCCCATGCCTGAAAGTCAGACGTGCCGTGCCTCAGCGGACCCGAGCTCGTGTCGTGCCGAACGGCCCATTTGGCCCATCTATAGACTCTGAGCCTGGCGATCACGCCCAATAACTCTTCAGTCCTCGGTCCTTCCTCCTCCACATTCGCTGAAATCGCCGCTCACGTTCCCCGAAGCAAAACTTCCCTTTTCCCAGGAGCCGGCTCCTCGCCATCCTCCTCCCTCGTCGCCGCCTCCGCCTGCTGCCGCTCACTTCCTCGCCCATCCTTCACCCAGGTTTTGCCGCCGCCGCCTCCTCTTGCCACAAAGAAAGGTGACTCTTTTTCAAGGAAACCCCTTCCCGACGATTGTTTTTGGATCTTGTAACCTGCAGGGAGAAGGATGGGCTCCGAACCCAAGAGGACGGAGTCGAGTCACACCACGGAAGAGGAGACGGGTACGCATTTGTTCAAGATTATCGGGTACACCCTCAAGAAGGGCAGAGGCATCGGCAACTCCATCCGGTCGGGCATCTTCACCGTCGGCGGCTACGATTGGGCCATCCGCTTCTACCCGGACGGATCTACCGAGGCTACCAAAGATTCTGTGGTCGTCTCGCTTGTGCTCGTGAGCAAGAACGCTGAGGTGCGGGCGTCCTATGACCTGAGTTTGGTTAACCAGACTACAGGGTTGCCAGAAACTGTGTATCGGGAAACCACCTTTAGAGTGTTCAATTCTTGCAATGGAAATTGCTTCACCCCAAGGATCGTCATAAGCAAAAGAAATAAGCTGGAGTGTAAATCAGCTGGCTACATCGTGGACGATTGCCTGAAGATTGAGTGTACCGTCACGGTTGTCAAGGAATCGTGGGTGGAAACCACAGGGGACTTTGAGATCGAAGTGCCGGACACGGACTTACCAGAACATTTTGGAAAATTACTGTCGGAGAAGGAAGGAGCAGATGTCACATTCTGTGTTGGAGGTGAGACTTTCCCTGCACACAAGATCGTGCTTGCCACACGGTCCCCTGTCTTTAAGGCGCAGCTGTATGGACAGATGAAGGAGAGTAGGGCCCAGAAGATAACTGTAGACGACATGCAGCCTGATGTTTTCAAGGTCCTGCTGAAATTTATTTATACTGATGAACTGTCATTTGAATGGGATGATCTTGATAATGAGGATGAATATTGTGAGATTGTCAAGCTTTTACTTGTTGCTGCAGATAGATACGCTATGGATAGGTTGAAGTTGTTGTGTGCAAGCATTCTTGTCAAGTATCTTGACGTGGAGAATGTGGCCACTACACTGGCTTTAGCCGATCAGCATAACTGCAACCGTCTCAAAGAAGTTTGCATCGAGTTTATGGCCTCTTCAGATGAGATTGATGCTCTGGTGGAAACAGAGGGTTATGCAACTCTCAAAAGAACTTGCCCTTCGATCCTAGTAGATGCACTGGAGAAGAGAAGCAAGTATCGCAAGACAGGTTGCCAACCCAACTGAAGTACGTCAATGAATATGTAGCTTAATTCCTAATTTATCTGAATAGCATGCTGGTTTTCCTAGAGAAGATCATTCTAACTCGGGCCAATGGCTGGTAAGTTTAGTACTTAAATTTCTGTACCTTTTATCAAAATATTATATGCGCATGTAGTTCAGCCTCAATGTGTGACACTACCCTAACACCTTTTGTAATGAAACAGCACATGACAGTAGCATGTCATTGAGGGAACTAGTATCAGTTGGGTTAATTCAAAACAGAATATCTTCATATGTAATGTTGTAGATAATGCTTGGTGCTGCAAGCATATCTACTTATCATTTTCGGAAAATACTTTGTGAGCATAGAGGTGGTTTCGCACCCTCACTTTCAGATGTCGGAATGGCACAACAGGGCAGAAATTGAGCCACATCACCACAGCCCTTTAATGGCATGGCTCAGTCTCACCCCTCCGGTACTGATTACGGTGAGCCATGACATAACATGGCCATTTTTTTTCGAAACTTTTTATGAACCGCAGTTTTATATTATAGAACATGAATACACAATTGGAGAAATGAGTTGGTTTGAATAGTCAACCACAGCATTGCAGTATTTTGATTTTTCTGGGATAATTTTGTTTGTAGCTAATTCATAATTGAGCCTGAAAAAGTTACTGAAATTTGGGTGTGTACTGTACCAGTTAAATTCCAATTAAATGGTATATGGAATCTAACTCCAAAAGCAAACCGTTTATTGCTCTACACATGTGTCAAGGAACAGAAAGTTATATGCTTTTCTATGCTTATTTTACTGTTGTTTTTGTGAGAAAGTAGGCATTTTTCTGCTATTGTATTGTGAGCTACTGAGTGTAATTCTGGATAGCAGATAATGTTACGTATTTCTTATACTTTTTTATTATCGAACACGCAAGAGGGATGCATATCTTTATATTAAGAAGAAAAAGGGGCAAGAATCCTTACAAAAACAGACCCACACGCTCATATATCTAAGCATATATTAGCACCCTTTGTATATAGCAGAACAATGACCTCAACCAAACGCATCTCTTATACTAATGAGCACACCATATAACTCTTAAAAATTGTTGTAGTATATGGAAAATATAAATATAAGCCTGAATAAATAATGTACTAAGCTTCAAAGCTACACATATTTGTAATTTAAATCTGCTCTCCAATCTCCATTACCTTAGCTCCTTTAGTGAACGCTGAATACCGTTTCTCTCCAATGGTGCCAACCAATAGTGAATACCATGTTTAAAGGTAAGTGTCTTCAGGTACTTCTCATACAATAAAAAGTAAAGAGGTCAATATTCGTACGTTGCCTTTCCCTCTGAATGAAGTGAAAGCATGCCAAAATATGTTGATAATTTCTGAGCTTTAAATTCACATCCAAATAAGCTTTAGAAAGCATCTTGATGAAAATCTTGCTTGTTTGTCTGACTATTCGTTCCCTTCGGTTGAGCACAAAGAAAGGGCCCATTCCTGCTCATTGTCGTATGACCTGAAAAGGTCAAAGAATAACAGGGTTTCTTTAGAATTCCAGAACTGTTGATGCGATTACGTCAGTATAACCTGTAGATTCTATGGTGGTAAACATGAAGCATCTTGTTTTGACTACCTCAGCTGGCGGGTAGATTGCATTCTCAGATATTTATAAGCTGTAGAGCGTCTTCATGAAAGCCCTTCCTTTTGGTATGACTACTCATTGACCAGATAATTGGAGAAGTCTTTTCTATATTCAGCTGGAAGCAATGTCCAATTGTCCATACCAATGTAGAGTGCACTCCAAAAGTCTATCGCATTCCTTACGTGTGGCGCATAGCACAGTTAGTGTTCAGTTTTCTGTTGATTCTCATGAATCTCTGAGTTCATACTCGTTTGAGTCATATACCGAAACTTATGGTACCAATTTCCATATAGTAAAATTGAGAAGCTATATATTGAAACACATAGGAGCTACGGGTTTATGATGAAATGCTTCATTTTGGAGGGATCAAGGTTTTGATCTGCAGTTCTGAATTCCTAGCTAATTTTCCTTATGTAGACAAATTTATGACCAACATTTGAAAGAGAAACTCTCATGACTCCCAACTTCAGTTTTATTAGTGCAGTAATATTGCAAAAAACAGTCAGCAAAAGTATTGCTAGTTGGGTCGTCTGTTCTGTATAAGAAACCGCCACACTATCAGCAATTCCTCTGTTTATTGAATAGCTTCTTTTCTGCTTGTACTCTTGCTGTCATCTAGCATGGGCTCGTTTGTTGAACCCACGCGAAAAGTGGCGTTAAGCATTTGCCGAACACTTCCTCTAGATTGATCCTAAATGTAATGGTAGTTTGTCATATATGATTGCTTTCGTGGACCAAAATGTTGCTATGCTGATTTTCTATTTTCTTCAGGCTCATATGGACCATGCAGGTTTTTTTTTTCTCCGGTCATTGGGGAATCAATGACACTAGCACGATATCTACATATTAGTTTGGCCGTTTTTTTTTTGTTGGGCCAGCCTCTCTTCGCAAGTTCCAACCCAGAAACTGGGATAGTTTCTATGATCATTAATTAGGTGTCATTGTTTGAAGTTGTGTGAATTGAAAGTAGCTCAGTTGATTAGGTTTTTATGGTGTCCAAGATTTATTTCAGGATTTAATGGTGCTACTATTTCGATGTGTTTTATTGATAAAGGTACATCTATAATGTCTCATCAATCTTAAAATCTGTCGGTACAATCTCTCATAGGTGCTTATAAGAGTAGAGTTTACTTGCCTATATTCATAAGGTTGAGTGTATGTGAGTACCCGTGTTTATGCTACGTTTTGACCAAAAAAAAAGATTATCCAATGTTATTATATATAATAGTTTGGCTGCTTGGTTTTGCAGCAGCAGCTGCTGCCGCTGCCGATGGTGCAAGACACTAAACACTAGCTACAGTGACTATATGCAGTTGCAGTGCTGCCGAAGCAAGCAACCGAACAGGGATATTGGAGGATTCTAGACTCTACTACTCTATAGGGTGTAGTGGACGCTGAGTGTTCCTCACCTAAGGTGGAAACTGTGATGGCTGAGGAGGCTGATCGAATAAATGTGATGGACCTTGGAGATGTTCCACCGAGCTCTCAGGAGGGGACGCTACAGAGGAGACACTTAACTCTGTCCTAGGAGCCGATCAGTCGACCCCATCAGCAATGCCCCCACCACCATCAATTAAGATCTCTAGGGTCCTTGATATTGATCAATTCATCACGCATCTGACAGCCCCGTTGACACCCTTGGCAGTTGAACCTAGCTCAGTAGAAGATTGCACAACACCTGTTTTGGTTAGCAGTTAGCACTAACGCCAGCCTACATAAAAGTAGCAGGCTGGCAAGCAAGGCCAAAAGAACACCTGGAAGAAACACAACGTTGGTGGGTTTGTTGATGGTTTAGGAGTCCGTCATGTGGCATTGCTGTATCACTTGCTCTGCTCGCAAACCGCTCCGTTATTGTCTACCTGAAGAGTTGCCTCACATGACAATTGCTGGGAGTTGTCCGTTTGATTAAGTGGTCGGAATTCCGTTGGTCGTCCTTGATGTGCCAGAGAGGCTTCTTGGAATCTTGGTGGTTCGTTTTTCTGCTAAATAGTTTGATTTATCAGCCTTGTGGTCGGTGAACTTGTTGCAGTTGCTCTCTAGTTGCTCAGACATCAGGTTGGTTGCATGTCTGAGCTGCTTCAACATGTTGTGCAACAATATGTTTTTCAAATATGGATTTGTTTCACAAATATTTGCTAAAATATATTGCTGATTGCAGCTGATCCTGGCAATCTATAAGGAAGAAAACAGCATGCTTGTGGTTGTAGATTGGCCGGGGAAGCTTGGCTCTGAAATAAAGCAGCTGCAGGGTTAAGAACACTAGTACAATTTTTTTTTATAGATGACTCATTTTTAATAGAGGCACATAAGAAATCGTCTAGAACTATGGCAGGGAGCATTGTAGCAAACGAACCGCTCCTGCAAATCCATTTTTAGGGACGGTTTCGTTAAGAAAACTGCACCTAGAGATCTATCCAATTCAAGGGGCGGTTTTGAAATAAAGCCATGTGTGCGTTCATGTAGGTGGAGCCAAGTGAAATCAATTAAAACCATAACATTGCCCATTCTCTGTTACTTACGAAATACTCCACCGTCTTAGAAAACCTGATGTTTTAAGATTTCAAAATGTGTCTAAAAGACATGATATTTTTAGCACTTGGAACTAGGTAATAGCTTGAAAAACAATAAAACACTATGAATCTCACACGATCTCTTCTAGTTTTACCTAATCCAGTATGCAAGCCAATAATAATAAACACCATTGTAGTTTAGAGCCAACAGCCAAGTAATCAACTCATAGTACTACTAGCATGCACTCACATGCTATGCTGCACCCATATAAACGATTTAGTAAAATAGTTAAATTTAATGATGACCTTCCATGGATTCACCTATATAGGCTACGGCTAACGTTGCAAAAATAAAAGCTTGAACACCGCTTGTAAATAATCCAACAAACATGACATATGACCATCATTCTCATTTTCCAGGCTGTAGTCAAGTCAAGCTACATGACGGCATATGAATATATGATCTATAGTATATGGTATAATTGTGTAAATGAAGGTCACAATTTATAAAGAAAAAGTAGTTGTTCTTTCACATCCGTCAATATTGGGCAATGTTTCATTACTCCATAACTTAACCCTTGAGTTTTCGGTTGTGTCGGGAAAGAAGACTTGGTTGACATCATGCAGGGAAGGATTATTTGCCATGCTCATATCAAAAGCCTCATGGCTAAGATTTGTACAAATTTCATGGGCGCTAATATAAAAACGGTGTTCCTCTATGTTATGGTTGAGATTATCCAAAAGACGTCAAACATAAACAATTGAAGAAAATCTTTAAAACAGCAATTGCTATGCTCATCTTAACTTTCTTTTTCCTCTTGCAAAGAGCCAGGGAGCAACTCTGCCTAGCTTTATATTTACAAGAAATAGGGAGACAAATACATGTATTTTACAGAACCTGTTAGCTAGCAACAACTCAACCGATTTTGGACAGAACCCATAAATGACATAAATATACTACTAGAAAAAGGCGATATCCTATAGTTCCTCCTCTCTTATAAGAAAAGCAACCTAACTTGAGATAAAAAACTTTTTTGAGGATCTGCCTTGTAAATTATTTCCACATATATTCCAACAAGTATAAATCTGTAGATGATAGATCACCAAACTGTTAAACTATAGTGACATTCTTTTAAAGCTGCAGTTTAAACAAGCATATTTTGAGGATCGCTGGATGAAAAGCAGAAACGGGCTATATAAAAGGAGTATCACAAGGTAAAAACACCACCATGGAACACCACAAAATTCCATGTGTGATCAATAAATATATTATAAGTCCATAAATTTACTAGATACTTACCCAGGCATGAATCCAGATGAAACTAGCAATTTAGTACGCAAATTGTTAAATTTACTAGATACTTCCCCAGGCATGAATCCTGATTAAACTAGCAATTTAGTATGCAGATTGTTACTTGTGTTGGATCATCTATCTCAAGATAGAACCACAACATGAGATGGGATTCATGGACATACCTTCACCAGATGAGCTCCCCATCTCTGTTCTTGGTTCTAGGTCTTCTGTAGAGCATGTGTGGGTCCTTCTCGGTGTTTCAGCGTGGTCCTTGATCGGTAGGACAGGGTAATGGGCTTTTGGTCTTAGTTACGTTCCTTATGGGACCTTTCTCCAATATATATAACGCCGCACACCGGGGGACTGAAACCTATTAGGTCCGTATCCCGAATCAGGGTTAAACAAAAAGGTTTGAGGGGTCTTTCCACCCCTTTCTATTGCCCACGTGGGCAAACGGGATGGTTCAGGGTGTTTCTTCCCCATTCCATCCCTTTATCTTACTGACTAAAGAAATAGCCGGGAGATCACAATTTCAACACAGATGTGTCCTCCTAATACAGCTACTGAATAATTATGTGCCACTCTGCCAGACTGTTCATGTATCTATACATTTTAACGGTAATATAGTTAACATTAACACTAAAATAGCACTAAAATATATAGATAAAACTTCACATTATGATTGATGGCATAAGAGTTGTCATTCCTATCTATGCTTCTTTGTTCCAAGAACCACATCCTTTTCTTCGCTGCACCTTTTTCATTACATTGATGAGAATTTGAGAATTCCACATATTTATGTACTGTTAGACAGCAGAAAAAAAAAACTCGACCAGGGGGAGAGATGTCTCCAGATTTAGTTCTTAAGAAGTTTTGTGCCAGCCTTCAAACCTGGACTAATTATGGGGGTTTCATCGATCCCCAGACTTTGACGGTATAAATAGTATAACCTAGGAGAAGTTGGTGTCACACAGAGCACTAGGTCCAACAAGATAAAAAAAAGGAACACAGAAGTGGCAGATCATCTCCATCTAATAACTAAACTAACCACCCACTGACTGAAGTTGGAGAGCTGCTCTTCTGAAACAGGTCACTATAAATTAAGTCCCTCATATGACCTTCTGACAAAATTAATTAACTAGCCAAATTCAGTTCAGGATGAGCAACTTGTCTAAGTTTTAAAAAGCTTACTGGTTTTCTCATATAAATCTACCAAGACAGAAGGACAGCTTCTTTTGAGACTTACTCACATCCTTTGAAGCGCCGATAAATTCGACGCAAGCAGCTTTAAGCCTTTCACAATTTTGCTGATCAGCTAAAGCCAATGTAGTTGCCACCGTCTCCACGTCCAGATTTTTACTAAGGATACTTTGGCAAATCAACTTCAGCCTTTCCATGGCATATCTATCAGAAGCCAGAAGCAAATGCCAGATCATCTCACTGTACTCATCTCTGTCAAGATCATCCATGTCAGGTAACAAATCTGTATAGATGAAGTGCAGCAGCGCCCTGAAAACATCAGGCTGCATGTCTTCGACGGTCACAGAGCGCATTCCTGACTCGCGCATTCGGCCATAGAACTCAGCCATGAAGACAGGTGACCGCGCTGCGAGGACAATCTTGTGCACCTCAAAGGAGTCACCGCCCACAATGAACGAGACATCTGCTCCCTTCTTCTGCTCCAATAGCTTGCCAAATTGTTCCATCATGTCACACGGTGGCACCTCGATTTCAGATTCCACCCTGGTTTCAGACAGCTGCGGTTCTCTGATGACGGTAACTTCGCATTCGATCCTGATGTTATCATCGACAAGGAAAGAGGATGATTCCTCCTCGAGATCACTTCTCAGTATGAAATTCCAGTTCCGCGGACGGAAGCGTGTAACATCGCACGACTTGAACAGCCTCGGACCGCTTTTACAGCCCCACCAACACAGGGGGCTCTGTTGGCTGGCCAATCGCAGGTGGTAGCTTGCGCGCGCCGTGGCGTTGCTGGTCATGAGCTCGAGGCAGATTGTGACGTACTCTTCCGACTCGGTGGATGGGCCGTCGGGGTAGAATCGGATGGCCCAGTCATAGCCGCCGCGACGCCGGTGCCCTTCTGAAGGCTGTAACCGACGACCTTGAACGTGTGGCTGCCCGTCTCCGCTACTGTGATGCATCTCGACGATGTCTTCTTGGGTACGGCCGACATCCTCCTGCGGACTGCGGCAAGGATTAATTCCAAGAATTGGTCAGATTAAATAAACGAAGAGAAAAGATGCAACTTTTGTTGAGGAGAAGACGAGGAGAGGCATTGAGTGAACATTCTTTTCAGATGGGGAGTAAGTGGGTGAGGGCGGACCTTAAGAGAGGACGGTGGAAAGCAATCTTCGTCGTCCCGGGAGTCGGCTCGCAGCGGCGGCGGAGGGAACGAGGGTCAACCGACGAAGTCGATGAGACTGCAGGAGGCGGGTTTCTATTTTTTTACCCCTTATTTTCGGTATTTGCTGGTGTCGTTGATAATCTAGATTCCGATATATATAGTATTTTCTTTTGCCATCTAAACTGTTCACACCGACCTCCACAATATAACGTCAGAATGCCAAGCACATAAGTTAGTCCCTCCATCCTAAATAACTGCACATGTTATATTATAATATGAGTCAATTTTTTAAGATTTAACTGAATATATATTAGAAGATGAGCCAATTACCTTAGCGCCATTAGAAATTTTGTGACTTCTCTGTGTGCCATTGAAATTGCTGATTTCATTATCAGCCATTGCAAAAAAAAAATTAGGGTTATTTGGATTTATGCCATTATAATTTTTGATGTTTGAAGAAACACCATTACTATTCGTCTATTTTGAAGCATGCCATTATAATTCTTCGTTTCCCACAAATATGCCACATAATACGTATGAACACGGCCTGGACCCAGCTGCAGTCGTATACGAAGACGTATACTTCATCACAGCCTCTCTCCCTGTCAGTGACACGCGGGCTCCACATGTCATCTTCTTCTTCCTTCCCTCCTCATCTTCCCTTGCTGAGCGCGTCAAAGGCGATGGCGAGAAGAAGCAGCAGCACGAGGCCGAGCAACAGCAGCACGCGGGTGAGAGGAGCTCGCGGCACCTCCGCACTTGCCGGCGACCAGGAGCAGCAGGCTCCCTAGCAGCTGAGGTCGAGGCGGGCGACGCCGATGAGGAGGTGAGCTCCATGAAAATTGCAGTCGGGAAGGGGCCTCGCCAAAGCTCCTACGCAGCTGGCCTGAATGTGCAGCCCCTTGAGCCCGGCCTCCCGCACCGACGCCATGGCCGGCAGGAGCTCCGGCCAGGCCTCTCCCAGACACTGGCAGACATGGCCCGCGGCCGCTCACGCCTCGCCACCGGCGCCCCCGCTCCCTCTCGCGTGCTCGGACGCCCGCAGCAGCAGCTCGCCCTCACGCTCGCGAGCCCGGCCGCGTGCTCCATGCACCGCCTGGTTCGCCCGCTTCACGCCGGTCGCGAGCTCCGTGTGCCGCGTCCTCCACACGCCGCCTAGGCCGTGAGCTCCGCTCACCCACATGCTACTGCTGCTGCTCAGTCGCATGATGTAGCTGCTTCTCGCCATCGCCATCGATGCGCTCAGCAAGGGAAGATGAGGAGGGATGGAAGAAGACGATGACATGTGGGGCCCAGGTGTCAGTGATAGGGAGAGAGGCTGCGATGAAGTATACGTCTTCGTATACGTCTGCAGCTGGGCTCAGGCCATGTCTATACGTATTATGCGGCATATTTGTGGGAAACGAAGAATTGTAATGGCATGCTTCAGAATAGGCGAATAGTAATGGCATTGTCGGGGACCGAATACTGGGGTACCCAAAGAGGAGCTAATAATCATTAAACGTTGATGGTTCTGAATAGACAAGAACGCGACTACACCTCTTGCCCAACGACCGAGTGTTAACTCCGCCTCGTCTGAGCCCTGAGGGCTGGCTCCGCCACGTCCAACCCCTGAGGGCTGGCTCTGCCTCGTCCGACCCCTGAGGGCTGGCTCCGCCTCGCCCGACGTCCGAGGGCTGGCTCCGCCTCACCCGACATCTGTGTGCTGCTCCTTCATAACTACGCACGCAGATAAGGCGGGGCACTCAAGTCAACCGCAATACCAAGGACCATACCCTGCACACCTGTAGGAAAGTACCATCAGGATATGACCAGACAAGCGCTTTAAGCCCTTCTAGGCATGTTAGAGCCAAAACAGTGTTGTGGGCGCCAACATTTGTCCTACAGTGTTATGGGCGCCGGTATTTGCCCTCGGACATGAATCTTGACGGAAACATACGACAACCACTATGGTCCAGGAGGAAACTCATGTCATCTACAGTAACGACCATGGGGCCTCTACGCCATCTGCTCCCCGTAGGGTCGTGGCTTGGCACCTTGGCGCGCCACGTCGCCCGCCGGAGTGGGATGGGACGTGACCACTTCCTGAACGAAGCCAGAGCACGACCCTATCAGGATCAGCGAACGTGCTATGCCTAGCACCGTCTGCCGTGTCAGCAGGGCAGGCTCAAAGGAAAAGGAAAACCCGATACCTTCGAAGGACCTTCTCTGCCTCTGGTTTTTCCTCTTTCTCCCATCTATAATCCCTGCTCCCCCTTGATCTATAAAAGGGAGGGTAGGGCACCCCACTAAAGGGATGGATCAATTCAACACACCACGCAGCACATAACATATAGCTAAGCAGCAACCTAGCTCTCAGCGTCCTTTCACCCTTTCCATCAGAGACTTGGGACCTATCCCTCTCTCGACCGTTTGTACCCCTACTACGAACCTTTCAGTGCTAATAACATGAGCAGCAGCAAACTGGACGTAGAGACATTCTGCCCGAATCAGTATAAACCTTGTGTCTTTTAGCACACCATCCAGGCCCAACACGTAATAAATACAAATTTACTAGTTGGTGTTTACTCGAAACACCGATAGTTGGCACGCCAGGTAGGGGACCTTTCCACGTTTCAATGTTAACATTAGGCCACGGATGGCTAGCCATGGAATTAGCTGGGTCTCAGGTGCACACGTGCGCTTCGGTGACCTAGACTTCATCAGCACAGTGGGAGGAGAGTTGGCATTGGCTCACGCCGCTGTCCAACCTCTCCCCTCCATCGGCCTCGACTACGGGAGGCTTGAGCGCTAGCTCGGTGTCTCCCTAGGACCCCAGCAGTCTAGGGAGGACCCGTGCCGCCTCACCCTCTCTCCAGAACACCCCACACGGAGCGCCCCGATAGTGCTTCTGTTCGGTCTCTGCAACGTCGT
Source organism: Miscanthus floridulus (assembly GCF_019320115.1). Classification (NCBI taxonomy): domain Eukaryota; kingdom Viridiplantae; phylum Streptophyta; class Magnoliopsida; order Poales; family Poaceae; genus Miscanthus; species Miscanthus floridulus. The sequence continues at coordinate 49,443,780 of NC_089587.1, forward strand.
GGCGACCGTTAGCCACCTTGGGGCACAACACATGATCTCATTCCCCACGAACAATGAGTTCGTGGGGATGATTGAACACGTCACTGAATCTCTCCATGGCCTCCTCGCAGAGCAGCTGGGGTCACCCTCTAGCTCTGACTCTAGCAGGGGAAGCCATCACCCCTTCCAAGAATGCTTCATGGTGGGTACCCCCAAGGAACATGTCGAAAGCGTCTCTGAGGAGGAGGCTACCTTGGCGAACAACCTCAACGACAGGGCCGAGGGGGAGACAGCGGCCCCACCTCGCATGGGGGTGGAGCAGCTGAAAGCCCGACACCGGGACATCGAGGAAGCACGACTCCAGTTCGAGCAGGAATGCGCGGAGCTCAATCGGGAGATAGAGCACTGTGGAGACGGTGGGTGCGCACGCGCCATGGCCCACGACATGAACCGGAGGATCATCGCCGACGATGAAGCCCTCCCTCGCTTCGCTTGGGTGAGCCAGAACATCGTCGCTGTAGCCGCCCTACTCCACGGTCTTCTAGAGGCCGCGACGCCTGAGGATCGTCAGGCTCACCACGAGATTCGCACGCTGCTCGAGCGTGCGGTGGCGCAGCAGGCAGAGAGCTTGTTGTCTCGACGATGTGAGCTTGACACCAGCCAACGCACACTCTCCGGACATCTCAGCAGGGATGTGTCGGTCCACCAGGCACCATAGGGCGGTAGGCAGCACGCCGCAGTCCTAGTGCATCAGCGTCTCAGCCGTAATCGCAATGCACGCAACACTCTCGATGCTCGCAGGCGTACCCACAATGATCCACGAGAGGGAGCCAGCTGTGGCTATCATCCTCATTGCGGTGGACACTACAACAGCGGCGAGGACCGAAGCTCAAGCCTCGGCCTACTGTGTCCTTAGGCTTTCAGCCAACACATCCTCAACGCTGCTTTCCCGCCAAGGTACCGGCCACCAACCAACATCCCAAAGTACTCTAGGGAACAAACCCTGGACTATGGCTCGAAGACTATCGGCTTGCCTGCCAAGCCGGTGGTGCAGATAATGATGACTTCATTATCCTCAACCTTCCACTGTTCTTGGCCGATTCGGCACGAGCATGGTTGGAACACCTGCCGTCCAATAGAATCCAGAGTTGGATGGACCTGAAGGAGATCTTTGTGGGAAACTTCCAGGACACATACAAGCACCCTAGAAACCCATGGGACCTCAAAAACTCCCATCAGAAGGCCGGTGAGACCCTCCATGGGTACATCTAACGCTTCTCCTGGCAGTGCAACGAGCTACCTAACATCGCCGACACCAACGTTATAGGAGCTTTCCTGTTCGGGACTACTAAAAGGTCCTTGTTTGGTTTTGGTAATTGAGTGACAACTTAGGTGGACTAATTGTGTTTATGTAAGATACACAGGTGATTAGTCCACAGGTACATGTGTGTGAGCAACATATGCCATGAAGGTGAAAATGGCTTGGAGATGTTGCAAAGCTCACACATGTGATGATGAAGGAGCTTATTGCACATGAGACATGACATTGAGTCATGTGATCTAGGTGGAGAAGATCAAGACAAGACTTGGCTTGATGGACCGGTTGCAAGCGTGAAGGGCAAGTCGAAGGCTTTGGAGTGATGGACCACGTGGCGGTGAAGCTTGAGCAAGACTTGGCGCCGATGGATGATGGCAACGGTGAAAAGCAAGTAGAGTCAAGATCGATGAACCAATATGATCATGTGATGATATGAAGTGGATCATATCATTGTTGATCGTATTGGTGCATGTGTTGTATCGACATTGAAGGAGATGAAATGGAATGCGCAAGGCAAAGGTATAACCTAGGGCATTTCATTTCACCGGTCATAGGTGTGTAGAGAAGTTTATGACCGGGTTTAGGATAGATGGCCGTACTATCAAGAGGGCAAACTTGTTTGTATATTGGTCATCTAGTGCCACTCGAGTGATCTAACTTTGCATTTTCGCTAGAATCGAGTGGCGTGGCAAGTTGAGTGGCTAACATCCTTTGGGAAATGATTGTGAAAATGCTAACACACATACACATGGTGGTGTACACTTGGTGGTGTTGGCACATTTACAAAGGAGGTGGTGTTTGCAGGGGTGAGATGGGTTTTGGGTCCCTCTCTCCCTCCCGTCGAGCTTGCGAGGCGAGATTCGACGCTTTCGGGAAAATGGGATGCCTATTTTCTATTACGCCGGATGTAAATTCTTGTGGTTAGCACATTGGAGCAAGGGTGAAGAAGTTAGAAGTGAAAACGTGTTGGTCGCGAAGATGCTGGCGTCGGTCAACTGACCGGACGCTGGATCTGAATGCACCGGACGCTGGCAGGCTGCGTCCGGTCGTGCTGACGTGGAGTGTAGCAGTAGCTGGAGAGTGACCGGACGCTGGCTGCGTCTGATCGCATTCGACCGGACGCGTCTGGTCATGCTCGGGAGCTTACTGGAAACGACCGGACGCTGGGGGTTCAGCGTCCGGTCAGTTGAGTGCTGCTGCGTCCGGTCAAGTTAAGTGACAGTTGGAACCAGGACACGTGGTCATCTGTGAGCGACCGGACGCTGAGGTCCAGCGTCCGGTCAACACGACTGGAGCGTCCGGTCGGCCTGACCGTTGCCCAGTGAAGGGGTAACGGCTAGTTTAGCCCTTGGGGCTATAAATAGAAGTGGCCTTCGGCCATGGCTGGTGCTGAGCACCTTGGGGGACTTTGTGTCCATGCTTGAGAGTGCTTAGGAGCCCTCCATCTCACACATACTTGATAGCGATCATTCGATTGTGTGAGTGAGCGATTCTAGTGCGATTGCATCGAGAGGTTGCATCGAGTGGCACTAGGTGATCGAGTTGCAAGCCGGTGGTTCTTGTTACTCTTGGAGGTTGCCACCTCCTAGATGGCTTGGTGGTGGTCTCCGTGGAAGCCCGCAAGAAGCTTGTGCGGCGCTCCGGAGAAGTGCTTGTGAGGGGTACTTGTGCTCGCCCCGCGGGAGTCGTGAAGAGCAACTTTAGTAAAGCGTGTCATTGGGCTACCCTCACTATCGGGGTGGGTTCTTGCGGCGCCCGACGTACGGGCTTAGCGGGTGATGCTAATTAGCCGCCGAACCACCAAGTGAGCGGTCGATACAACGGGGACTAGCGTGTTGGCAAACACGTGAACCTCGGGAGAAAAATCATTGTGTCAACCTTGTTCTTCCCGTTGGTTTGCATCCCCATTACACAAGCTTGCAATTACTTTTATACATATTAAGCTTGTGTAGTTGCTCTTGTAATTAGATAGCTTGTGTAGCTTGCTAATTACCTTCTTGCTTGTGTAGCATAGAAGTAGCTTCCTTACGTGGCTAATTTGGTTTTAGTAACCTTGTTAGTCACATTGCTTAGTTTGTGTAACTAAGTATTTGCGCTCTCTAATTAGGCATTGGTCGCCTTGTTATTGAGCATTGCTAGTGAGCTTAGTTAGCTTTGTGCTTTTGCTTACTAGCATGTGTAGGAGCTCCCTTGTTGTTTAAAGTACTAGTGGCATAGGTTTGTGTGACCTTGCTCCTAGAATTGTTTAGGAGAGCTCTAGCTAGCCCGGTACCTTAGTTGCATAATTAGTATCTTTGCAAGGTGCTAGTGAACATATATAGAGGGGTATAGTCTTGGCTAGACTGATTGTTTTAATTCCGCATTTGTATCGGTTAGCCGACGCGATTAATTTTAGAATAGAAAAGACTATTCACCCCCCCTCTAGTCGCCATCTCGACCCTTCAACTACCTATGAGTCTCTAGTTCATAAGCTAGGACATAAGGGCCCGCGAACCACCAAGGAACTCCTAGACATTGCCACCAGCCACCTCAGGAGAGGAGGCGGTCGGAGCGATCTTCGATTGTCTCGATGGCAAGGCAACGCGGGACGAGGGCACCGGTGAAGGCGCCTCCAATCATTCTGCCAAAAGGAAGAACAAGAAGCAACGGCGCGAGGACTCGCTCGTGGCTACTACTGACCGCAAGGGTGGTCAGAAGCCCACGGAGGGCACTCCGAACCATTTCAAAAAATTACTCGAGGGACCGTGCCCGAACCATGCCTTTCCGGTTAAGCATCTATACAAGGACTGCAGCCTAATGAGGCGGTTCTTGTCCGAAGGCTCCAACAAAGGGGAGCAGGGCAAGGACCTTGACCCCACCATGGACAACACCAAAGGGAAGGACGGTGGCTTTCTGATGCCGGACGGTTGCCTCATGATCTTCGGAGGATCGGCGGCCTATGACTCCAAACGCCGTCAGAAGGTCGCGCGCCGTGAGGTCTATATGATCGAACTGGCCACACCTACCTTCCTCCGGTGGTTTAAGTCCGCCATAACCTTCGATTGGGCCGACCACCCAGAGAGCGTTCCGCATCCGGGGAGATATCCGCTCGAGGTCGACCCGATTATCCGCACGAAGTGGCTCACCAAAATACTAATGGATGGAGGCAGCGGCCTCAACATCATGTATGCCAAGATGCTCGACGAGATGGGCATCGACCGAACACGCCTTCGCCCAACCCGAGCACCTCTCCACGGCATCATGCCTGGAAAGCAGGCCATGCCACTTGGGCAGATCGATCTGCCTGTTACCTTTAGGGATCCGTCCAATTATAGGACAAAACCCCTCACCTTTGAGGTGGTCGGGTTCCCCTGAACCTTCCATGCCATCCTGGGACGTCCATGCTACGCGAAGTTCATGGCCGTCCCCAACTACACATACCTCAAGCTAAAAATACTAGGCCCCGGCAGGGTCATCACCGTCGGCACCTCCTTCCAGCGTGTCTATGAGTGCAAGGTCGAGTGCTGTGGTCACACCGCAGCAATCATCGCCTCCAGAGAGCTCGTCGCCATCAAGAAGGAGGTCACCAAAGAAGCGCCCGACACCAAGAAGTCGACCGAGTCTTTCAAACCAGCAGAGGGCTCCAAAGAGGTCCTCATAGATTCCCACAGCTCTAAGGACAAAATGGTGTGCATTGGTACCACGCTTTCCTCCAAATAGGAAAGCGCGCTCGTCGACTTCCTCCGCGGCAACAAAGACATTTTTGCGTGGAAACCCTCAGATATGCCAGGCATTACGAGGGAAGTCGCCGAGCATACCTTGAAGATCCACCCAGGCTCTAAGCCGGTGAAGCAACGCCTACATCGCTTCGACGAGGGGAAATGCAGGACCATCGGCGAAGAGATAGCAAAACTTTCAGCGGCCAGATTCATCAAGGAAGTATACCACCCATAGTGGTTAGCCAATCCCGTTCTTGTACGAAAGAAGAGTGGGAAATGGAGGATGTGTGTTGACTATATGGGTCTCAACAAAGCGTGCCCAAAGGATTCATTTCCTTTGCCACACGTAGACCAAATAGTTGACTCTACATCGAGGTGCGAAACCCTCTGTTTCATTGATGCATACTCCGGGTACCATCAAATCACGATAAAAGAGTCTGACCAGCTCGTGACATCTTTCATCACCCCCTTTGGATCATTTTGCTATGTCTCAATGCCGTTCGGTCTAAAGAACGCTGGGGCTACATACCAGCGTTGTATGCTCAAGTGTTTTGGGGACCTTATCGGGTGGACCATTGAGGCCTATGTTGATGACATCGTGGTCAAGTCCAAATGGGCTGACCACCTCATTGCCGATCTTGAGCAGACCTTTGCAAAACTCTGAGCCAATGACATCAAACTCAATCCCGAGAAGTGTGTTTTCAAGGTCCCAAGGGGTATGCTACTCGGCTTCATCATCTCTGAGCGTGGCATCAAAGCCAACCCGGAGAAAATCTCAGCCATCACAAGGTTAGGCCCGATTCAGAATATAAAGGGGGTTCAGCGAGTTATAGGGTGCCTCGTCGCACTCAACCGATTCATCTCATGCCTCAGCGAACGAGGTCTCCCCCTTTATCAACTCTTGAAGAAAGCCAACCGCTTCGAATGGACATCCGAGGCCCAGGAGGCACTTGACATGGTCAAACTGCTTCTAACAAAGGCCCCGATCTTGGTTCCTCCAACCGATGGAGAATCCCTTCTGCTATACATAGCGGCCACCACACAAGTGGTCAGCACCATCCTAGTGGTGGAGCGGGAAGAAGAGTGGCACGCCGTCAAGGTGCAGCGCCCTATGTACTTCATCAACAAGGTACTATCCAACTCTAAGACCCGCTACTCCCAAATCTAGAAGCTCATGTACGCCGTCCTCATCACCAAAAGGAAGCTACGCCACTACTTTGAGTCACACCTGGTGACGGTCGTGATGTCGTTCCCCCTCGGCGAGGTCGTCCAAAGCCAGGACACCATGGGAAGAACCACAAAATGGGCACTTGGAGTTGATGGATCAGGGCATTACGTATGCCTCCCGAACAGCGATCAAATCCCAGGTGTTGGCTGACTTCATCGCGGAATGGACCGAGGTCCAAATGCCACCGACGATCATCGACCAAGAGTACTGGATGATGTATTTTGATGGGTCATTGATGAAGAGGGGCACCGGTGCAGGGCTGGTCTTTGTATCGCCCCTCGGGGTATGCATGAGGTACATGATTCGTCTCCATTTCCCCTCATCCAATAATGTGGCTGAGTATGAAGCACTCATCAATGGCCTAGCATTGCCATCGAGTTGGGCATCCGACGCCTCGATGTTTGGGGCGACTCCCAGCTGGTCGTCGACCAAGTCATGAAGGAGTCAAACTGTCATGACGCCAAGATGGCTGCATACTGCCGAGAAGTCCGACGGCCTCAAACTCAATCACATCCCGAGGCACCTCAACGAGGCGGCCGACACGCTTGCGAAGGTGGCATCCGGTCGAGAGTCAGTGCCAATAGTGTCTTCGCCAGCGACCAACATAAGCCCTTGGTACGCTATGAAGGGCCAGAATAGGCCAACGACGGTCCACCCGATCTAGCCTCGGGGGCTAACCAACCGATGGCTCCGTCCGGTCCCGAGGTCATGGGGCTTGAAGAAGATCCAGCAACAGAGCTTGACCCTCTAGTCGACTAGAGAACACTCTACCTCAACTACCTACTCCATGATGCACTGTAGATAGACAAGGCAGAGGCTCGACAGCTCACACGCCGCGCCAAGTCCTTCGTTCTTGTGGAGGGCGAACTCTACAAACAAAGCCACACCAAGATCCTACAGCGCTGCATCCCCATTGAGCAAGGAAGCTCTTGCTGAGTGATATTCATGGTGGGGTCTGCGGTCACCACGCCACGCCTAGAACCTTGGTTGGAAACACATTCCAACAGGGCTTCTACTGGCCCACTGCAGTAGCCGACGCCGAGCAGATCATACGCACCTGTGAAGGGTGTTAGTACTATGCTCGGCAAACTCACCTCCCGGCCCAGGCACTCCAGATGATCTGGGGGCTCGATCTGGTTGGACCTCTCAAGAAGGCGCTCGGAGGATACACCTACTTGCTCATCACCATAGACAAGTTTACCAAATGGATAGAAGCTCGGCTGATCTCCGCGATCAAGTTCGAGCAAGCTGTACTGTTCTTCCTCGACATCGTCCATCACTTTGGAGTTTTGAACTCCATCATCACGGACAACGGTACGCAGTTCACCGAAAAAAAGTTCCTTCGATTCTACAATGAATACCACATCCGGGTCGATTGGGCCACTGTCGCGCACCCTCGAACAAACGGGCAGGTCGAGCGCGCAAATGGCATGGTCCTATAGGGCCTCAAGCCCAGGATCTTCAACCGGTTGAACAAGTTTGGTGCACGGTGGGTCTCTGAACTCCCCGCGGTACTTTGGAGCCTAAGGACAACCCCCAGTCGAGCCACCGGTTACACGCCCTTCTTCATGGTCTATGGTTCTGAGGCTATCCTCCCAACCGACCTCGACTATGGAGCGCCAAGGATCAGGGCATACAATGAATAGGGAGCCGAGGCATCCCACGAGGATGCCATGGACTAGCTGGACAAAGCATGTGGCGTTGCCCTCCTTCGCTCAGCCAAGTACCAACAGGCGTTGCGATGGTACCACAACCGTTGGGTGTGGGGCCGAGCCTTCAACGTTGGGGACTTGGTCTTTCGCCTCGTATAGAGCAACAAGGACCGCCGCAAGCTCTCCCTGCCATGGGAGGGACCATACATCGTCGCGGAGATACTCTGGCCAGGCACCTACAAGCTGAAAACCATCGACGGCGAGGTCTTCACCAATGCCTGGAACATCGAGCAGCTACGTCGCTTTTACCCCAAAATAAATGCATACTTTCTCTTACAGTTTTGTTATCGAAATCCCTGATCTTTCGTGACATCCGACCCCTGCAAATGGCAAAGGGTCAGACCTCACTCGGGGGCTGATGTGAGCTCATTTATCCGACAAACATTCTCTGTGCATGCCCTCCTTTTTCACGTTAATTCCTAGGAGCTTGATTTATGGGAACAATTCCTAAGTATGACTGGTATGACTGCGAGAAACCCACGCCCTAACGGCTACGGTCTCTTTGTTCACCAGCGTTATCAGAATTGGCTCACCCGCACTCTGAGCTTTTGCGACCTTAACCACGGAAAGGGTCGGGATGCGCTAAACCTTTTTTACACAAAAAGGGGAGAAGAAATAAGAAGCTATTCGCTGTAATGAAATTTGAAAGCATGTCCATTTGTTACAAGTTTCGCCGTCTGGCTTCCCTGCTTAACTAAATTCTTGCACGGGATGTCCGCATCTTTATATCCACAGGAAATTCTTGTTTCAACATGTAGCCCGAATTGACCGAACAGCACGACCATTGCTAGGAAACGGATGGGAGAAGCTTCACTATGGGTTTGGGGATTAAACCAAAAACATGAGAAATTAGAGAATAAAACATGCATGAGATTGAGATTGAGATTGAGAACTTAGCTCTGAGATTTGAGAGCTTCCGTAGCCAAAAACTTGAAGACCTAACTTCTTTATGTCCTTGTTTACACATCCAAAGGGAGATTGGCTTCTCATAAGCTTCCTCTTGCAAATGTTCCAAAAGATGAATCAAGAGACCAACCATAGGATGATTGGGTGATTGAGCTAGACAAAGATCTCTTGAACTTACTCTACATATGATGGAACCACCACCAGTAAGAAACCTCAAGCCTTCACCAAAACCCACGAATTAGGCCTTCGAGAAGAATCCAAGAAATGAAAGTTACTCATCTTGAGCTAACCATGGATGGGGTTGAAGGTGTTGAAGATGTCCATGAGGTGATGCTGGTGCTTCCCTTCTTCTACTTTTCCTTCTTCAATCCAAACTCTCCTTTCTCTCTCTAGTTTTAGGGTTCATCTTTGTTCTTGAGTTTTAGAGAGAGAGAGAGTTGCAAATGAATGAGTGAGAGAGTAAGTGAGGTGGAGTGGTTTTAGCTGGTGAATACCTCATTCTCGTGCTGACATGTGGGTCCAAGGTACACAAGTGGAAAACAACTCATTTCCCACTTATTCATGTTGTCCTGTGATCTATTGGACTGTCCGGTGATCTATGGGCTAGTTGGCGGAGTCTCCGGTAATTCCCTGCCTGTGCTAAATTGACTAAGTAATTGAGTGACTTGGTATTGGAGACCAAGATATCACATCCTAGGATATTCACTGGGTTTGAGCTGGTGTTGATGATGTCAATTGATTGCCTTTCAACATGTGTAGAAGTTTATACATTTCTCCGATCACTAACCTGACCTGATCGGGCCTATCCAAGGGATATTTGCGAGGTTTGACTGATGATCTCATAACATTTGATCTTGCTCAAGGCACTAGGGATCTCCACAGGAACTTGATAAGGTGTTTCTCTGATGGTCCAAATTAAGAGCCTATATTGTAATGAACTCGGGTCGTTACAAAAAAAAATTGGCATTATTTCCAAAAATAAATTGTGATATATCACGCGGATTGCTGAGTGTCTACATGTTGAACTTGATTTTACCAAAATTCAAACCACAGCCATTTATGCACTAGATAGATTATTTTATCCTTTGTGCAGAAGCAATTTATAAAGCACAAGCCAAAATTGGTGAAATCAAGGGGCATTACTTGAATGTGATTTCAGATACAAGCAAAGAAATGATTAAGAGAGATGTGTTTGCAAGGAAATTTGGAGTAACTATTGTAATGCATGACTACTTAATTAATATGAGGTTTTACAGCAAATACCAGACTGGCTCATATTATTGCCTTGACAACAGACTACTTCTTGACATTCACCTACTGGTGCGTTCAATTATTGATAGATAGACAAAATATGATATGCATTTGCATGTATTAGCAAAAGTACTGCGTTGCATATGTTGGCTGAGATTATATCCACACAACCTAGGGTTTAATAGTTTCCCCTGAATAGGCCTTGATCCAAGGTTATGAATCCGATGTATTAATTGGAAAAGAGGTATATCTAATTAAGAACTACATGCATCTACTACTATTGAATCTGAATACAGGGGCTACAACTATTTAATTGATTTATTTTCTTCGTTCATTGTGGACAAAGCATCTCTGGGTACAGAAGCATGTCGGTTATCATTTCTAGGTCTTGATTTGTCATGTTGTCTTAGTCATAGTGGTTGACAGGGAAGAAATAACTTCCCTTGTTCACACACCTCATGTGGATTGCCAGATTTCTAATAGTTTGTTGTGGCTGCACATGCATCCATTTTTATGGTAAGAGACTATGACCAACTACTTGATAACATGATGTATTAGATTGTGTCCTTGTTAGACACTATGATGCAATCATATCCCCCTTTAATTGAGTATGCGCATATTTCTAGGTTTTCATAGTTTTGGCTTGTACACTCATAACGATACCATTAGTGCTTTAAGCCATCACCTAGATATGTTTTTGGATACCGTCATACAGTTACAACCCATCTTTGCACATTCAGTGAAGGGCATCTGCATCATGGACCACACATGGAAAATTTCTTTACACATTCTTTTGAGCAAGGATTAATGTAATGATAGTTTTCACATAATTAGCTATCACCAGGAGACACAAAAAAAGAGTAACACTGAAACCTATATAAAAGAATATAATCCTAAAACAGTTTATCGGTGAAACAATTGTCTAATACTCGTTCCCTATTATATACTGATCGAGTTAGTGTCAATATGTCTGCTCCTCCAGCAATCTACAACGAACATAAACACCAATGCTTCCGAAAATGTGTATGCTTCCTGCTGTAGAACTCAGAAAATTGTGTAGTTTGAGAATAAGTTCACAAGATTGTCTAATGCTTCAGGGTAAAATTTCCTTGCAAACAAATAGCATGGTCTCTTGAGTCCATTCCACAGGCAAGGCCTCTGCAAGAGATCTTTCTGCAGTCAACAACAAGAACATAAGCATTGGACGTCCAGTGTTTCTCCCAATAGTTAAGTTGACATCAAAGAAAACACAATTACTCCACGCAGGTTGCAACTGAAAAGAGAACGTGGGCTGAAGATTTTTTAAACCACACACCAAAGAAAAAATGGGAGAACAGATCTCTCTCACTAGGAATCAAAATAAAAGTATGACACATGAACTTCAGGCAATGATGAGTGTGCACTTTGCTTGATTTGCAGCTTGACGGAACTGATAGGACTATACACTTCAGAGCCTAATAGTAGTTTACCGTAATTCACTCTATAGATTGTGCACTGGGTAACCGAATATATATATATATATATATATCCTATCCCAACTTATCATGTGCAAATAATGCAACATATATGATAAATTGAAAAACAACATGGTAGTATAATTAATTCAGTAAATAAATGCAATTTTCAGGCTTGTCTTTCAAATAAATCATCAATGATTAAATTAATTCAGATAGCACGGGAGGAAGAGACCTTCTCATCACTGGTGATGTGGTAGCTCACATCAATTGACTGCAGCAAAATGGAAGTTAGAGGCATAAAAGGATCATATTTATCATGTTAAGATGATACAAAATAAAGGTAAACGTACAGTCATATTCTTCAGGCGTTCATAAGTGACATCCTTAGCTCGGAAAGATCTGGGATGCCACTTTCCTTCAGACCAATCAACGTAGGTGACTGACCAGTTAGCAATGCCAGCAGGGTCCATCATCTGTTCAGTACATATGACAGCCTTGACATCAGTACCTATAGAAGATATTATTGACAATCAGATTCCTTAAAAATCTAAAATGACACTATGTGGTCGCTACTAACGTGGAATAGTGTCGGCAGATAATGTTCATCTGCATAGCAATTGCGACCTTCTTCCATTCCAGGCTGCAAAGGGCACAAAGCACAACCAAAGACACAAATTATTCAGCTAAGTAGTGCTATCAACATAACAGAATGAAATCAAACAATAGTGGAAATAACTATAGGACCTACAAGAGCAGTTCCTTATTTCGAGCAATTTTAGCTGATTTAGAAGAGACTAATAGAGTGATGCTCACAAGTGCAAAGAATGTTGGTCCCGAGATCTCCCGCACGGGTGAGCCGACCGCTCACCGGCGTTCTCGCACACACACTACGGCTGGAGGTAGAAGAGGGAGGGAGAACAGAGCGCGCACACACAGAACAAGCACCAGCGTTGGCCGGAGCTCTACAGAGGAGATGGCAAAACTGAACTCTCTCTCTTCACTGAGTTACAGTGGGAAGCTATATATACAACTCTACCCATCTAATCCTAATACACAGACATGGCAGGTTGCCATGCTGCTACAGTGACTAGATGTGACAGCAGGGCTGACTTTGACGCCTGTCCCTGCTGTGGCTACAGTGCGGCAGGGGAGCCTATCGGCGCCTGCCCCTGCCGCGGCTACAGTGCAGCAGCAGGGGCGTCCTTTCGGCGTCTGCCCCTACCGCGCGTACAGAGGGAGAGCAGCAGATTACTTTACAATTCTTCCCCTAATCCTGCTGCTAACCCTAAAACCTCCACCATGCCGATCATCTTTTTCAGCTCTGTGAACCGAAGATGGCTGAGTGGCTTGGTGAGGACGTCCGCGAGTTGCCGACCAGATTCGACGAACTCGATGACGATTTGCCCTTCATCGACATAGTCCCTGAGGAGGTGGAACTTGAGGTCAATGTGCTTGCTCCGGTCATGGAGAACCGGATTTTTCGCGAGGGCGATGGTGGGCTGGTCCACCATTAGTGCTGGTGGGTGAGCTTCCACACCGGTCAGCTCACCCAGCAGCCGGCGCAGTCACATAGCTTGGCATGTCGCTGTGGCCGCCGCCACGTACTCTGCCTCGCACGTGGACAGCGCCACCACCTTCTGTTTTAGCAACATCCATGAGATTGGAGCTAACCCGAGGAAGACGAGCACGCCAGAGGTGCTCCACCGTCCGTCGATGTCCCTCGCCATGTCTGCATCGCTGAACACAGTGAGCTACATCCTACTTCCGCCGGTCTTGGGGAAGACGATCACCTGATCCACCCTCCCCTTGACGTAGCGCAGCAGCCGCTTCATCGTGGCCCAGTGATCCTCTCGGGGATCCTCCATGTAGCGGCCGACGTAGCCCACGGCGAACGCAATATCCGGCCTCGTGTGGACTAGGTAGCACAGACAACCGACGATGCTCCGATAGAGTGTTGCATCTACCTTCGCCGTGGTACTGGCCTTCGTCAGCTTCAGCCGCTCCTCCATCGGAGTCACACACGGCTTGCACTCAGCCATGCCGCTCCACTCCAACAGCTTCGAGGCGTACACGCTCTGACCGACCGTGAGCACCTCCTTCCCCTATGTCACCTCGATGCCGAGGTAGTAGGAGAACGCGTCAGGATCGCTTAATCGAAAACAAGCCGCCATCTCATGCTTGAACCTGTCGATGTCCACCGCACGCGCGCCGGTGACGATCAAGTCGTCCACATACACGCCGATGATGAGCTCCCCCTTCCCCAGTCGCCGCGTGTAGAGCGCATGCTCGGTTGCGCACCGCGTGAACCCAAGCTCGCCCAATGTGGCGTCAAGGTTCACGTTCCACGCTCGCGGGGCCTGCCGCAGTCCGTAGAGCGCCTTGCGCAGTCGGAGCACCCTGTGTTCCGCTCCCTTGATGGCGAAACCTGGAGGTTGCCTGACGAAGACCGTCTCCGCCAGCTCATCGTTGAGGAAGGTCGATTTTATATCTAGGTGATGGACGCGCCGGTCCTTCGCTGCTGTTAAAGCCAGCAGCAGACGGATAGACTCCATGCGCGCTACCGGCGCAAAGACTTCCTCGAAGTCGATGCCCTCATGCTGGACAAAGCCTCGGGCGATGAGGCGTGCATGTGCTTGACAATGGCACCGCGCTCGTCCCGCTTGACCTTGTACACCCACTTCAGGCCGATCAGACGGCATCCTAGAGGTGGATCGATGAGCTCCCAAGTCTCGTTTTCCTCAATCGCCTTCATCTCCTCCAGCATCGCCTGTCGCCAATTTGCATCGTGCTCAGCTAGTGCAAAGGTGGGTGGTTCCTCTGCACTAACGAGAAGCAGCTCTGGGTCATTCAGCAGCCGACCCGCCAGGCCTGAGGACCCTGTGCCGCTGATGATGTCGTCCAGCCTGTGGAACCACACCTCCTCATCGTCGTGGAAGGCATCCACAAACTCGGTGATGTCACTTGGAGGCGAGGCGAACTTGGTCGGCGTCGATGGAGTCCCCTGTTCCGCCGGAGTGGTCGGCACAGCACCTGGAGTGCTCGGCACCTCAGCTACAGTGCTTGGCACTACTCTTGGACCGCTCGTCACCACTCCTAGAGTGGTTGACACCACTACAGGAGTGCTCGGCAGCAGTCTTAGAGTGGTCGGCACCATTGCAAGACCTCTCGGCTCCGCTACAGGAGCATTCGGCACACATCCTGGAGTGGTCGGCACCACTGCAGGACCACTTGGCACCACTCCTGGAGTCCTCGGCACCCATCCTGGAGTGCTCGGCTCTGTTGCTGGAGTGGTCGGCACCTCCTCTCCAACATCTCCACCACCGTGGATGACCAAGTGCTCGACGATGAAGGTGCTGGTGAAGCCGCCAGCTTCCCCCATGCCCGGACTGTCCCAGTCCTAGGCCGCCTTCTCATCGAACACGACGTCGCTCGAGATAACCACCTTGCCTCCGCATGGGTCGTAGAGTCAGTATGCCTTGGTACCTTCCTTTAGCCCAGGAGCACCATCGGTGTGCTCCTGTCCTCTAGCTTGGTGAGGACCGGCTTCGTCTTCCTAACGTGGTCGATGTAGCCGAATGTCCGAAGGAAGGATACGCTCGGCTTGCGCCCATACCAAGCTTCGAACGGTGTCACGCCCTTCAGGGCCTTTGTGGGCGCGTGGTTGAGGATAAACACCGTCGTGGTCACCGCCTCACCTAGAACCTTGCTAGCATGCTCTTGGCCTTCATCATGGATCAAGCCATGTCGACCACCATCTAGTTTTGCTGCTCCACTATGCCGTTCTGCTGCGACAAGTATGGTGCGGTGTGGTGTCACACCATACCCTGATCCCCGCAGTACGCAACGAACTCCACCGAAGTGAATTCGCCGCCGCGATCAGTCCGCAGCACACGCAACTTCTTGCCACTCTCTGCCTCCACGTGCACCTTGGACTTCTCAACCGCTTCTACCACCTCGTCCTTGCTCGTCAGGAGTTGTAGCCACATATAGCGACTGCAATCATCCATGAGCAGGAGGAAGTACCGCCGACCACCATTTGTGGCTGGCGTGATTGGCCCACAGAGATCGCCATAGACGAGCTCGAGAGCATCCACCACGCGATACTTGGCCACCTTTAGGAACGGCAGCCTCCTCTTTTTTTCGGCCAGCAGTTGTCACACAGCTTGCCTGCATGCTTGATGTGGGGCAGACCTTGGACCATCTTCTCCAGCCGACCGAGCGCGTCGAACCTGAGATGGTCATACCGGGCATGCCACAGCCACGACTCCTCCATGTGTCGTGCAACCAAGCAGATGGGCTGCTCCACCTTCAAGTCGAGCAGGTATAGCCAGTTTTGGGACCTCTTCACCTTGGCAAGAAGCTGCTACTCTCAATCCCTAATCCTGAGGACGCCGTCCTTGATCAGTACCTCGCTGCCGCGCTCATCCAGCTACTCAATGCTGATGATGCTTGAACGTAGCTGCGGGATGTAATATACATCCGTCGGCGTGCGGTGCTCGCTGTTCTAGCACCTGAAGATAATGGTGTCGCGCCCTCAGATCGCCACCCTTGAGCCGTCACCGAACTTCACCGTGCCGGTCACGTTGTCGTCGAGCTTAGAGAAGGCTTCCTTGGAGCCCGTCATGTGGTTGCTGGCGCCAGAGTCCAGGTACCACCGCTGCTCCTACTTGCCGCCCACATGTCCGAGGTGGACTTGGACGCGCGGTTCATCGAGGTTGACAGTCTTCAGAGCCTTGCCGTGCCCTTCCACCGCCATCACCTCTCCCTTCTCCTTGGCCTCAATGTCGTGCACAGATGGTCGCCATCAGGAGAGTGGCCTCATCATCCTCATCAGCCTTCTTCTCCTGCTTGCGATTTGGGCACTCCTTTGTCCAATGGCCCATCTTCCTGCAGCGTCGATAGGCGTTGAGGTCGACCTTCTTCTTCTTCTCCGAAGAAGCCTTGCTGCGGCGCTTGCCATCGCCACCGCGGCTGGAGGAGGCTTCCCTGGACTTCTTCTCCTTCATCCGGGCATCTCACTCCTCCTCTATCAGCAGCAGCTTGCCACTATCCGTTGTTGTTGTGGCCTGCTCCATGCGCTTGTCCACCGCCCGCAGATGGCCTGTCACATCCTCAATGGTGAGGGTGAACAAGTCCAGCATCATCTCTATGGAGAGAGCGATTTGCATGTACTTCACTGGCACGGAGTGAAGGTACTTGGAGATCGTCTCTTCTTCGTCGATGGTGACGCCGTGGCTCCTCAGCTTGCTGATGAGCGACTGTTGGTGGAGGGAGAAGTCCTCCACTGACTCATCATCTTTGAACTTGAGGTTAGCGTACTCCTGCTTCAGCAGCTGGGCCGTCGCCTTCTTTGCGCGGTCATAGCCGACGCGCATCGCTGCAATGGCGTCCCACTCCTCATTAGCAGAGTTCTTCGCCCCCAACGGCTCCCTATACTCCGCTGGCACAGCAGCAAGGATAGCCTCCAACACTGACATGTCGTCTTCTTCGTTGTCGGTACCCTTGTCAATGGTATTCCAGAGCCGTCCGGCTCTGAGCTTGACCTTCATGGTCACCACCCACTCGCCATAGTTGGTGCGAGTCAGCGTTGGCCAACTGGTGCCGCTGACCTCCAGCACTGTGCGCACAACGACCTCCTGTGGTGGCTGAGCAACCACAGGAGCGCCGCTGCTGTCGCCCATCCCCGAACTATCCGTCATCGCCAGCGGTTAGTCCGGCGACGGCGCTTGTACGGCTCCGATACCACTTGTTTGTCCCGAGATCTCCCGCACGGGTGAGCCGACCGCTCACTGGCGTTCTCGCACACACACTATGGCACAAGCACCAGCGTTGGCCGGAGCTCTGCAGAAGAGATGGCAAAACTGAACTCTCTCTCTTCACTGAGTTGCAGTGAGAAGCTATATATACAACTCTACCCATCTAATCCTAGTACACAGATATGTCAGGCTGCGATGTTGCTACAGTGAATAGATGTGATAGCAGAGCTAACTTTGGCGCCTGTCCCTGCTGTGGCTACAGTGCGACAGGGGAGCCTTTCGGCGCCTACCCCTGCCGCGGCTACAGTGCAGCAGCAGGGGAGCCCTTTCGGCGACTGCCCCTGCCGCGCGTACAGAGGGAGAGCCGCATATTACTTTACAAAGAACAGATGGAAAAATGTACACGAATAGCAGCAGAGGTGAAGTGTGGAGGATCTAGATTTTGGGAGAAACAGTAAATCAGTTGACAGAACAGTGAACTGAAAGCTAGAACGTAGTGCAGTCTATGACTACAACACGACACCAAAATTACTATGCTAGTCCTCAAGTATACAGTATATGCATGGAAGGCCATGAAAATTTAGATTTGATTACCCTGCAGTAAAGCCTGAATTTTGAGTAATAAAGACTGTCTGCAATCACCACCATTGCATGTTGTCGCTTCATTGAGAACCACTGCGATGTTCAAAGAATAGTATTGTAGACATATTTCAGTACTTGGAGTCCATACAGACCTCATAAATTCAATGCATTTGGGGAAATAAATCTTTATATTTTAAATAAAGTAGATTATCTGCGACAAAAAAGAGGATTCTTATTGATTAACAATGCTTTCTAGCCTTCTAGCCCATTGATTACTTAATGTCCACAATTTGTGAACTTGAAAGAGGCAATATTAAGGTCACCTGAGAACCTTTCCTGAATTCTGACTCCCGAACCTCAGGTAACATATTCTTTGAGTATCTGTAAACTCCATGTGGCCCGGGATCGTGAAAACTAGCCAATAAATACACAAGAATGTGAATGGCCGGAAATTTTTTTTGGCAAGTGTATATAAAAAACTATGGCATTGAAGATCTGTGCAATGCTCTAGGCTATGGCTTAGCGATATGAATGAATGCAGCATAGTTCAGACAGAGCATTGTCTCACCAGTCCAAAAAACTGTGTCTTGATCCCATGAGGAAGTCGTACACAAAGTCAAAATTGTGAAGAGGAACACAGCTGAATTCATTGTATGAGGAATGATTACATAGTGAGAGAGTTCTTCATGATAGAAAGTATTTTCGAATATGGGGATCACCTGTCTGAAAGCAAAACAAAATGCTGGTTGTCTATATCTTCTAGAGCTTTTGCCAACAGCCTCCTCTCTGCATCAACCATTGTAATCATACCCCATCCTACCTGCTAGGAATTTGCCAATATCAGAATCCTACGGAACACGTATAGGTATATAGTCAATGTGCAGCAAACATTAATTATCTACTCACTAACTGGCTATACTTCTTAGACAGAACCAAATCTATCAAATCGAATTATCTGCAGATATATGAATACAAATAATATTAGGAAACAATCTGCTAGATAAGTTCTACTTCCAGATCAAGCATACATGCATGTTATATGTGCATCAAGTTATTTTTTAAAATTTTGGAACTGTGGTCCCATAATTTTTTCAGCATAAATGTGCATATATTCTGAAACTGCATCCTGTGCCTATTCCTATACACAGTATGTCAAGTACTTTTAAGTGTTTCAATATGCATAACTAGATATATAAGACAATGGCTAAGTAAAATTAATTATCACTGGAAACTCTGAAGAACTATAACGCATTTACTCGAAAATCCAGCAGAAAATGTGTTAGACATATAAGAAATCATAGTAAATCAAAACATATTTCTACCTTGTGATCTTACAAATACACAAGCTCAGCGTGGCTTCATCCTTAATAGCATTACCTTCTCACTGTGTATGTCTCGACCGACAAATATGGGACTGACATGTTCGTGCTTCTCCCGTGAAGCATGAACATATATAGTGTATCTCCCCTCATGTCCCTAGAGAGATAAGATGAATAGCATGGAAAACACAAATGGAGTAAGATGTATCCCTTGTTCTTTCAAATGGTACCATAACGAAAGTAAAGAGAAAAATAGGTTCAGAACAAAGTACACTTGTGGTTTGGTACTAGGGGCAAATCCAGTAATATAACAAAATCGGATTCTGGTTTAGATTTAAGGACATTTAAATAAAACAATGGCCAATAAAGAACACATTTCATGAAATGAAAGATGAAAGATATGATGCAGCCTATGGACAACTAATGCACTTTTGATCTTAGTTATGACTGGTGAATTACTGCACATCTTCATTGGATGGGAGATTTGGAAACACCGCAATGATTGTGTCTTCAACAATGCTGTCCTGAGTGTTTCCTTGATTGTGAGGATGGAAGAAGAGGAGGACGCTCTGTGGTGTTTTTGGCTCGGGGTGTTTGGGACCTTTTATATGTTTTTTTTTTCTTTTGGTCATTTTATGGTCGTTTTCAGGTGCGGCTGTTTTACCCTGACCTTTGTATCTCTTTTTCTCTCTTAATGAAATGACATGTAGCTCTCCTTTGTCTTTCGAAAAAAATGTGATCGTTTGCTTTGTTTGAACCCGGTGTGCTTGCTTTTTGTGATCTAGTGCATTGGGTTGCTGTCTGGTGTCTTGGTGTTGTACATTTTGTACTCATTTTCTTAATGAAATGACATCATCTCTCTTGCATAGTTCGAGAAAAGAAAATTACTGCACATCAACCATCTGTACTTTAAATTGGAGAGTAATATATTTGTATTTTATTAAGTCATCCTTTAGGACGCAAAATTAATATCATGTATAAAGTTGTCAAGTATGCTTGAATATACACAAGGGAAAGTGGCACTGGATACCTTAAAGAACAACTCCCACAATTTTTCGAATGGAAGTTTGCCTGGGGTCAGGAACATAAAGGCAATTTTTGGGTTCCTTGATATGAAAGGAGGCGTCGAGAGGATCTGTCTGAAGACAACACGTGCAGCAGTCTCTGCATCAGTAAGTTCCCGGGTTGGTTCTGAGGGAAACCAGTCCCTAACAGGATAGGTATAATCCTGGGGTGGGTAAAGATAAGCCCATAGCACAGTGATGGCGATGAATATTACAACCACTGATATCCATATGCGTCTTCTTGGACTTGCTCTTGTGCGAGGAACTGTAACACCCTTCATATCGCCGAAGCCCAATTTCCACACCTGATACCACTTCATTCCTTTTGGCTACTCACATTGATGTGCCCTGCCTTCATTACTCTCTTCTTGACTAAAGCAAAAGTGTCTTAGTGGAGCTTCCAAAAATGTGAAAATTGAAAAAACAATTGCCTTCTGCTACTATAAGTGCTTCTGCAAAATAAAAGCAAAAGGAGGAGCTAATTAAACCTGCTGTCCTTTCTCGAACTACGCAAGAGAGTTGTGTACCATTTCATTAAGACAGAAAAGATAGTACAACAGGCCAAGGAAAGACCCATCCTCTCAAAACAAAATAATTGAAATAGAGTTAACTTACTATAAGAATTGAATTGATGTTGGAAGGCTAACTAGGATTTCTTCTGATCTACAAGCGAGAAAGCAATCTCCAATACTATGTTGCTTGTTGCTAAAATAATGTGAAGAAACTTCTGCATATTTGCACTACATAATTTAGTACCACAAAATAATCGAATGGTAAAAGCTAATATTTGGAATCCTATTACTACTTACAAATCAAAGGGGTATTTAAAAAAACAAATCAAAAGGGCAATTTCCTTCTAATATTTATTTTTCCTTATTAAATATATCTACAATTTTTATTACCTTAAAGATTATAGTATACTCTGAAACATATCCAAACACATGTATGTGCATCATAATCAATTAAGATGATCTGACAAACCAAGGGTTCTAAAGTGCACATGCCAAAAAGTCCTCGACACTGGCACCGAAATAAAAGGATGGCAATATAATCTTATGACAGTAGAATAAAAGCCACAAGCATTCATTTTAGAAGAACAATCATAAACAATCCTTTTTGTTTGCCACAGAACAAAACAGATGTGATTGCCCTCCTGCTCAATCCGAAGAATGGAGACCTCATGGATTGATGAGTGGCATCATCAGCCTTCTCGATCCCATTGTGCTTTTGTTCTTATAAGATGTCCATAGAAATATTATGCTGTCAGCATGAGAGGCATTGGTGATATATACCTCAACGGCCTAGTTTGCATTTCCTTTGATGTGCTTGACTGCATTGAGAATGTAGTGAGTTTATTGAATCTTCACGGCTCTAGTAGAAGTTTGCGAATTTAACTCTACAAAAGATTCTTTTAACCACCTCTTAGTTCCATAATAATAAATAAATGCAAATGAGTTTGCAAAGCCAACAGATTCCAAAAACAGAGCCATTATTGTGGTAGGCATGTCGTTGCATGCAGGACCAATACTTGTGGCTCTAAGGTTGCACAACATGGAGCATCTAAAATCAAGACACATTTTTTAGAACGTACCGTGCATGTGTTTCATTAAGAGGTTAAGATACAGTCTAGCATGCAAAACGTCTCGATGAGAAGAAAACAGACCCAACTAAAACAGATAGGAGAGAAAACAAACTACCAAACCACATGTCCCATCAAGCACACACGCAAGCGCCTCGAGCGAGCCACACACTTGAAACTATTGTGATACAATAGGCAAAATGATTAACTTGGCTTGCGACCATCAACCAGCTTCCTCTTTAATATCTTGGTCAACTATATAGGATGAATCAATTGTAGTCCTCTGAACACCCGAGCATTGTGTTCCTTCCAGATCTTCTAAGAGATTAGGATGACTTGGGAATCAAACATTCGATGCCCCGAGGCTCTGGAAGGATTTTCCTTACTTGGAGCCACAAGTCTGGCCAGGAAGATTCTGAGGATGGCAGCCAGTCATGGGATTGTTATTCAAAGGATCTGAGGGCCCTGAACCAGGTCTCTGAAAGCTCTAGATTGATTTTGGTGAATTGATGAAACCCTAAGTGCTAACCTAATTTATCAAGTGATTATGAGATAGGTAGCACATTCCAAGTGGTGAAGCAAATGGAGATCATGACATGATGATGACGATGCCATGGTAATGATCAAGTGCTTGGACTTGAAAAGAAGAAAGAGAAAAACAAAAGGCTCAAGGCAAAGGTATAAATAGTAGGAGCCATTTTGTTTCGGTGATCAAGACACTTAGCGAGTGTGATCACATTTAGGTTTGATAGCCATATTATTTAAGAGGGGTGAAACTCTTATCGAAATGCGGTTATCAAAGTGCCACTAGATGCTCTAACTCATTGCATATGCATTTAGGATCTAGTGGAGTGCTAACACCCTTAAAAATGTTTGTGAAAATATACTAACACATGTACACAAGATGATACTCTTGGTGGTTGGCATATTTGAGCAAGGGTGAAGAAGCTTCACCGGCGCCCTGTACAGAAAAGACAGGGTTTCACAGAGCGTAACGGACGTATCCGGTGGCTAAACCCAGATGAACGGAGGTCACTGTAAGTGATCGGATGCTGGTCTCGGTAGGACTGGTGCGTCCGGTCAGTGGCAGCTGTGAGCGTACGGTTTCGGTTTCATGACCGGACGCTGGCGCGAGAAATGACCGGACGCTCAGGGCCTGAGTCCGGTCAGTATGACGTATGATGACATATGCAACGCATAGGGGAGACGTTGAGTGACCGGACGCTGGGTGAGTCCGGACGGTCATGATCGGACGTGTCCGGTCGTGATTTTTCGCATCTGGTACCTTGCTAGAAATGACTGGGCGTTGGTGTTGGTGCGTCCGATCACTTAGAGCAGCGCGTCCGGTCATCTCTTGACCATTGAGATCGGGCGGACAACGTTTGAAGACGATGACACGTGGCAAGCATCGGGCGACCGGACGCTGGGGTTGTGCGTCCGATTGATCTAACTGGAGCATCCGGTCACCCCGAGCAGTGCCTAGTGAAGGGGTACAACGACTCTATTTCGTGGGGTCTTCTATTTAAGCCCCATGGCCGGCTCTAGCTCACTCTCTTGGCCATTTGCATTGACATATCAACTTTGTGAGCTTAGCTAAAGCCCTCCCACTCATCTTCATCATAGATTCAACATCTTTGTGAGATTGGGAGTGAATCCAAGTGTATTGCTTGAGTGTTGGCATCTAGAGGCACTTGGTGTTCGTGTTTCGCTGTGGGATTCGCTTATTACTCTTGGTGGTTGCCGCCACCTAGATGGCTTGGAGCAGTGAGGATCGTCGAGCGGAGGTTGGTGATTGTCTCTGGCTCCGATCGTGGTGATTGTGAAGGGTTCTTGATCTTTCCCCGACGGAGAGCCAAAAGGTACTCTAGTGAGTTGCTCGTGGCTTGTGTGATCCTCATCTTGTGTTGGTTGTGCGGCACCCTATTGAGGGTTTGGCGTGTGATGCCAATTAGCGCGTGAACCTCCAAGTGAGTGAATCGCCACAACGAGGAATAGCTTTCTGACAAGCAAGTGAACCTCGGTAAAAAAATTATTGTGTCATCATTTGATTTCGAGGTGATTGGTCTTCATTGGTATTCATCCTTGTGATTGATTGGTTCACTCCTCGACACGGCGGTATAACCATCTTGCTCACTCTCTCTACATTACCGCAAACTAGTTATCAAGCTCTTTAGTGTAGCTAGTTGTGAGAGCTTGTTAGTTTGGTTAGTGTGGCTCTTTAGTTAGCTTTTGAGAGCACGCTAACTTAGTGTAGTGTCATAGCCTTTGTGTGGTTAGAGACAATAGAAACTAGAATTGTGGTAGGTTGCTTGCATTTTTGGTAGGCTAGCGCAACACTTGCTTCACCTCATAATTGTCTAACCGGTTTGTTAAGTGTCGCTGTAGAAATTTTTAATAGGTTATTCACCCTTTTCTAGCCATTAGGACCTTTCAGTCTCCCTATTAAAGACATAGTTAAGCAACAAGGGCTAATAGTGTCTTAGACTTTTGTGAACAAATTGTGCATTTCTTTCTATTAGGCAACCCAAGCATCTACAACCTCTCCGACAACAAGGGGACCAACCACATAAAGAATTTGCAGTTGTTTGGCAACTTAACTTCCATCGTTGCTTTGTGTCGAGGATTACTGTTTGCCCCACAAAAAGGGATCTGTTGATGTCCAGTATTGGGCATCACCTATCCACTTCAACAAGAAATCACCTTGAGTGTCTGAGAGGGTTGGGCTTTCCACCAAGTCCCAGATATATATGCTAATAATCCAAAATTGCTCAAACAAAAATTACACCAGAGATGGAAATGCCTCAGACCAATCGATGATTGGAGAGCCCCTCCTTGACCGTGCTAGAGTTTCGAATGCGTGTGCTGACCAGAGCATTAAGGCTAGGCGCAATATCCAAATGGAGCGACCCTCAATCCATTTATCTCTCAAAAACAGTGTGCAGTGCCCATTGCCAACACTTATTGACAAAGAAGCCCCTAGCCTTAGCCGTCTTGTCAAAGTGCGACCAAAACCCATACCAGGCCTTTGTTGAGTCAGTGCGTCGAATCCATTCCCAACGCATCTGAAATGTTAATCCAAGGAGTTTCGTGTCATGGGGGCCGAGTCCCTCCCAACTCTGGAGGTCTGGAAGATTTTGTCCATGCCACCAGACAATGCCCACCATTGTTCACCACGTCTATGTCACACATATGGAATGCTTTGCGGATCTTGTCGATGGCACGTATAGTCCATGGTTGCAGCTCGACCAAAATGGAAATATGGACTGATATGGCAGTGAGCTAGTATTGGTGAGGATGGGACGACCTTACCTATTTAGGAACTTGTCTTTCTAAAGTAGCAAACAGTCTGCATCCCTGTCCACCAACTATAGAATAGCTGACTTTGGTAAACACGAGACGTGACTAATAGAAGAGCGAGTCCCCAGGTACAAGATAGCATGGGAGGTCGCTGATGGGACAACATAAAAACTCTAGATGGTCTCCACCTCGTCTAGGCCATAGCAAATCGGAGTGACACGACACTGGAACGTCACAATGTCCCAAGGCGACCTCCCATAAGAAGAACACAACAAGATCATCCACATAAAAGCAATGCCCTGTATGTGATGGACTAGAGAACCAATGTTTGAAGTAGGGTCTTGTATCCACATGCAGTAAGTGAGGTTATTAAGGCATTCCCATGAACATGAGGAAGAGCATCGGGGATAGATGACCCTCCTATCGAAGTCCCATGGCATGATAGGTCATGTTCCCTTGAATACCATTAATCATGAGCTTGGTACTTGTAGAGTGGAGCACTAAGATCTAGTTAGTCCAAACTCTAGAGAACCCAAGATGTTGCAAGGTCTCAATCAAGAATGGCTAAGGGCCTGTTTGAGGCTGCTCTGCTCCACTTTTTCTAGCTCTACTCGGATCTATCCATTCCTTACATCAGCTCATTGGAGAAATGTCCGGGGTGGCTAGAATAGGCAACGATGGTGGTACTATTTGAAGGGAAGGGAGCAACACCATTGAGAACAATCGGTGGGAGGCAGCAATGCTATAGAAAAGAATAGAAGGGGTACGATCCGTTATGTGTGTAATGAGTGGCAGTGATGGGTAATTTTCCACCAACTCCATGAGAAGATGCAAAACTTCAATTTCTAGAGTACCCTTTGAGGAGCTCCAAAAAACGTGGAGTTGGCCTTCAACTCCATATTTTTCTTGGAGCAGAGTTCTTGAAGTTAGACTTGTTTGACTAGACAAGTTTGGAGCAGAGTATGAAAAGTTGGAGCTGAGTCAAAGCATTGGTAATGTTGATCTTGAAGAGCATGCAACGTTGTTTCTTCATATGCATTGCCTTAGCCGCCGCATTTATGTAACAAAAACTGTTAGGTATTTGACAACCTTTCATGAAAGCGCTCTGGTTTGACAAAATCATCGTGTTGAGCCGAGGTGCGACCCTGTTGACAAGGACCATTGAAACCAATTTCCTGAATCTGTGGATGAGACTAATGGGATGGTAATCACCAATCCCCTTTGGTTCTGAGGATTTAGTAGTAGTATCTAGAGTTCACCATTCATCAGATATAGGTTGCACGCATCCAGTTTGATAACCAACCAAGCGAGGTCGTAGAAGTGACCAATAAAGCCATGGCTAGGGCCTAGGGGTATTGTCCGATGGTATCTCATGAATGATCCCAAAATCTCGTCCTCAGTGAAGGGGGCATTGAGCTTAGAGAGGTCAAGTGATGGGAGTATTGTTGGACAATAATCTCGTGGTTCGCTTGACTCAACTCGATTTTGGCTTGGCTCGCCCCAGCTTGTTTACATTTTCTAACTAGCTGAGCCAACAATTTAGCTCATTTATATCTATATCTATATCTCTTATTTTTCAATCTCCTCTAGTATTCTATCTCGTTATGCAAACTATCCACGTCAGCATCCACTAGCACGTAATATGATAGCACACTAGCACATCACATGCGAGCTGCCAACATCAGCATCCACTAGCACATAATTATGATAGCACACTAGCACATCACTTGTTGTTATGTCTTCATTTAAGCTATTCACATCAATAATCCATTAACATGCATTTAGTTATCCACATTAGCAAGCTACACCATTGACTAACATACACTATGATATTACCACTACAATAAATTTAACGGAGGTGGGCGATTTTGATTTTTGGAGGCGGGCAAAGGCAACCGCCTCCATCAAAAGGTCACGGTTAATCCGTGAACAATGGAGGCGGTTGCCTTGCCCGTCTCGGTTAATCGATTAACTGATGCGGCCGCCATGCAAATGTCCGCCACAATTAATGGATTAAAAAAACAAAAAAAGCCTAGAGCCCACCGGCGAGCCCGTTTCAGAGCCCACCAGCGAGCTTGCTTGCTCCGCACGGCCCCACCGCTGCCGCATCCCCGCGTGCTGCCGACGCAAGCCGAATCCGACGTCCCCTTGCCGAGACGCCGCCAGATCAGGCGTCCCCACGTCGTGGCGCCACCGTAGGGAGGTGGCTCCCCTGCACCACCACCGGATATCGCTAGGTGAGGAGGGAGGT
Organism: Miscanthus floridulus; assembly: GCF_019320115.1. Taxonomy (NCBI): domain Eukaryota; kingdom Viridiplantae; phylum Streptophyta; class Magnoliopsida; order Poales; family Poaceae; genus Miscanthus; species Miscanthus floridulus. The sequence continues at coordinate 49,471,177 of NC_089587.1, forward strand.
GCCCCCCCCACGCCACCACCGGATCCGCACCGTAGCTAGCGGAGGGAGGTGGGAGGTGGCTCCCTCATGCCGCCACCGGATCTGGCCGAGAGAGTAGGCCCCGCCCCTGCTCCATCGTCGTCGGGATCGGATCTGCCTGGGGAGAGGCCCCGTCCACCGCGCCCTCACTCACCGCCTGGGAGGGGCCCATGCCACCGGAGGGAGAACATAGAGGGAGAGGAGAGGGAGTCTGGGGCACTATTTGGGAGAGGGGCGCCGCGCTCGGGTCGGGAGGGGAGGGGTGATGAGGACATGAAACTCATGCATGGAATGGAGGGGTAGGAGCCCAGCAAGGGTTTTCAAGTCAAGAAGGAGGTCCAAGGCTAATTCGATTCGAATCCCCGAGGTGGAGGCCCAAAGCAACTCAAGTTCGAGTCTGCCTCGGCCTCCAAGACCAGTCTGCCTTAAACTGGTCACTCAGGACACATCCGGACTCCGTTTTCGACGATCCACATATGGTTGGAAAGATAATTTGATAAGGAAGCCAATCCAAGTGGTCTCACATCAAAAGACCTTCGGAATCAACAGGAATCATCGAAACAAGTCAGCATCTAGAATCTACCAGGTACTGTGACACTGTCTTTTGGTCCGTTGGACCGTGTATCGTGTTTGGGCCCATTAGGGGGGGCGCCCAGGGGGTGATGCCCAAGACTCTATAAATAGCAGTCGTCGCTCTCCTTAGGGTTTGGGCTTTGTTTAGTTCTTGATTTCCTTGTGAAACAGACATCGTTTTGCTGCAACTGTATCGCTATGGCTGCTTGCTGTGAACCAGAACCCTAGTTCTTGATCTTATTCGCCTGTGGCGATTAGTCCTTTCGAATAAAGACTTGAACTCCTTCTTGTTATCATAAGCCTCATATTTATTTGCAATTTTAGATTGCGTTCATCACGTTCTTTCTTGTGTTCTTGATTCGCTTGCAGGAAAGCCTTCTCGGCGAGGTCAATCGCGTTCGCGTGGTTGATAACCAACGGAGCAGTGGTGTAACGGTTGCGGGGGTTCGAATCAGCCTTGGTTCATAGCCTAGATTATGAACATCGAGTCTTCACCAATTGACGCTATCATATCTTTCGGAAGATCGGGTCTTGTCTACATCAAGTGGTATCAGAGCCCTTGTTGCCCGTTAGGTATAACTTTGTTTTTTCCATTAGATTGTTATTGTTTTTGCATTACCTATAGTCCACAAAAAGCCAAAAAAACCACCGCCACCTATTCCCAGTCCTATAGCCTCGTTGTGCCATGTAATTTTATCTCTGTTTCGTGTTGTTGAGTTTGTGTCCTAGGGCAAGTTCTGGTTGCTGGTTTTAGATCGTTTTTAGTCCAGTTTGTGTTTTCCCTTTGTTTTTCATCATAATCCGTGAACACCTTCAAGTCTTGCTGTATTTCCTTTATATCCATCAAACTCTAGTCCACGCCATCTAATTTGTTACACTTGTCTTCACTGTTTCCATCAAATCCTTGTTGTCGTGATTAATTTTGCGCGCATTGTTCTCGTTTTGTCCTCTAATTCGGAGTCAGTTCGTAAAACTGGTCTAGTTTTCGTATACGAACTCGGATTTCGACGTTCCATATATCAAAATCAATCAAAAAAATTTTTGGATCCGTCTGTCCCCTGCTTTGTTGGGTTCGGAAATTTTTATTTTGGCCAAAAACTGGTCACAAGATCATATTTTTGTGGTCACAAGCTTTTTATCGATTTTGAGCACATCTTCTGAAATTTCCACATGGCACGCCTTTTACTTGTTTAAGCTCATATTTTATGTGGTTCCTTCTTTTGTGCTCCTAAGTGAAGAAAAAATATAAAAAAAGAAAAAGTCGAAGAATCCCAAAAAACAACGACAGTCCAAAAATAGAGAAAAAAGAGAGGGGCAAAAGTGGAACGATATCTAGAGGAGCACATAGAGAGCGTTATTTGAGCTGTGTTTGTGTGTGCTAAATTCTGCCTTGTTCCTAATCATATTCCTACCATTCACATCACTTGATACATCTAGTACTTGGAACATGAGTAGGCCAGCAACTAAGATAAGTACTCGGGATATTTATTCAGCTTTGCTATTTAGTTGCGAATATTTTTATTCCTTGCTATTATATTGTGCCTATCCAAGCTCTATTTTCTTCTAACTAAGTACAGGTTCACCTTGCAACTGTTACACTTAAGCTACAACGGTATCACAGTCACCGACCGATTGCACCACATGTTGCTTTGGTAAGAACACTTTGTAAGACCGTGATAAGACGCTTGAGAGTTGAGTGCCTTGTTTTTTCTTGTCCACAACCTAAGTTGTTGATAGGGATAATACTTTTGTGTTGTCTTTTGTTGTCTTCTAACAATGACACGTTGTTTGTATCCATCGACTTATGATGGTATAGGTGTTGATGAGTACATAGAGTGGGAAATTACCATCGATAACATATTTACTACTCGTTTTATGTATCCAAGGAGGAAGTTAAAAAATGCAGCTAGTGTTTTACGACATTCTGCTTTATCTTGGTGGGAGTCTTTAGATCCTTATGATAAACCTCAAACTTGGAATGATATGAAACTCCTTATGCGAGAAACCTTTGTTAATCCATCTCCTGTTTTGACTTTATATGCTGAGATGCACTATTTAGAGGAAGAGTCTGTTGTTATTCCTCTTGCTATGACTAATCTTCTGTAGGATAATGTACATAAGAGAGAGGATGACATGGAAGAAAATGAGGAGCTCACAACCTCATATGCAAATTCAGAACCATTACTTCACAATGCACCTATTACTCCTGCTGAGAACACAGGTAATGACCATGGTGCTATACTCACGGAAGGTGAGAATTATTTTAATGTACTAAATTCTTCCACAAACCATGTTATCATAGAGCAATTGTTAGTGGAACCCTCTCTTGATTTATCTCCGTCCCATGATAATTTGCTTGAAGCTCCTTGTGATAAAGATGAATTGGTTGATGATGCCTCAGTTTTTCATGTTTTGGAACCAGTCACTTGTGCTGAAAATAAACATGTTATTCATATTGCTACTAAAACTGATGAGTCCAAACTGTTGTCTTCTTTACATACTTTGGGTTACATTAAATTTGATGTTTTGTTTAACCTAGATTGTTTGGAGGAGAGCCTATTTAAATATGCTGATTTGTCTTGGTTTTCTAAACATACATATTATGTTATTGGCAAATATAACAACAAGGGACAATATATGATACATCGAGTATACATTTGTAGTAATATGAATTCTCCTTTTGTTGTATAAGATTATGATCGTTTAGAGGGCAGCCATAATAATATAAACATTTTCTCATGTTCCTTAGAGAAACAAGTTCACTTCCAAGAAGGGGAGTATTGTTGGTTGCTACCTATGTCTGCTACCATCTAATCCTGTATTGTCTTTGGCTAATTCTAATCTTTTGCAAGATAGTGTTGACATACATCGTGTGCATTTGGATCATGGAGTCTACATGCTTGCTGAAATTTTTATGCGAGATGACATGCTAGAAACTTGGAAACATGGTCACGTTTATTCTCACAATTATTTTAGTTCTCTTTGTCTTCGCAACCCCGTTCTCCTTTATATTGTGCAGGATCAGTTTCAAGCACAATCGACACCGAGGATGGCTTTTCGTCGAGAAGGGGAGGATGATGAGGATATGAAACCCATGAATATGACCATGTTTGACGCATGGTATAGAGGGGTAGGAGGCCAACAAGGGTGTCCAAGTCAAGAAGGAGGTCCGAGGCTAATTCGGTTCGAATCCCCAAGGTGGAGGCCCAAAGCAACTCAAGTTCGAGTCTGCCTCGGCTTCCAGGACCAGTCTGCCTTAAACTGGTCACCCAGGACGTATCCGGACTCCATTTTTGACGATCCACATATGGTTGGAAAGATAATTTGATAAGGAAGCCAATCCAAGTGGTCTCACATCAAAAGACCTTCGGAATCAACGGAAATCATCAAAACAAGTCAGCGTCCAAAATCTACTAGGGTGCTGTGACACCGTCTTTTGGTCCGTTGGACCATGTATCGTGTTTGGACCCATTAGGGGGCGCGTCCAGGGGAGTGATGCCCAAGACTCTATAAATAGCTGTCGTCGCTCTCCTTATGGTTTGGGTTTTGTTTAATTCTTGATTTTCTCGTGAAACAGATATCGTTTTGCTGCAACTGTGCCACCAAGGCTGCTTGCTGTGAACCAGGGCCCTAGTTCTTGATCTTGTTCGCCTGTGGTGATTAATCCTTTCGAATAAAGACTTAAACTCCTTCTTGTTATCATAAGCCTCATATTTATTTGCAATTTCAGATTGTGTTCATCTCGTTCTTGCTTGTGTTCTCGATTCGCTTGCAGGAAAGCCTTCTCGGCGAGGTCAATAACGTTCGTGTGGTTGATAACCAACGGAGTAGTGGTGTAATAGTTGTGGGGGTCCGAATCAGCCTTGGTTTGAAGCCTAGATCGTGAACGTCGAGTCTCCACCAATCGACGCTATCATACCTTTCGGAAGATCGGACCTTGTCTACATCAAGGGGCGCGCCTTCTATCGCATCAGGAGGGGACGTGGGGCGCTGGGAGGGGAGGGGCGATGTGAGGGAGGGAGGGAGGGTGCGCCACGCACCTTTTGAGGGAGGGAGGGGGGGAGAGGGCTGAGAGAGAGTGGCTAAGAGTGAAACCCTAACTCCCATATATATACAATGAGCGGGATATCGGGTCGAGATGGGCTGCCTGCTGGGCCACTATTTTTGGAGGTGGGCCTTTTAGTGTGCCCGCCTCCATTAATAAATTAATCGAGGCGGACAGCATAAGGTGCCCGCCTTGGTTAATATCGATTAACCGAGGCGGTTGTTTTAAAGCGCCTGCCTCGGTTAATATATTAGCGAAGGCGGGCAGCATAAGGCGCCCGCCACGGTTAATGATTAACCATGGCGGTTGCCCAGCCACCAAATAACAGAGGCGGGCAACCAGCCCGCCCGCCTCCGAGGCCGTTTGCCAAACGACTCGGTTAAGTTTTATTGTAGTAGTGTAATTATGCACTCATATAAGTAACTATAAGTAGTATAATTTCATTTTAAACCATGCGCGGGCTACTGTTCTAGTTTAGTTAAAGCCCAAGCTTGCGCTTGCGAGCCTAATGAGCTAAACATTGTAAAAGGGCCACCAACATACATTCAGCCCAATACTACATCACCTCAGCCCCACACAAAGCACACAACTCACCAGTCTTCCTCTTGTGCCCTCTTGCTGAATGCTTCCTTCAATTTAAGTAGAGATTAGGGGGCCGCTTGCTTTCTTTACCCAACAGTGCCAAGTTTGGTTTCCTTACCTGATCATGTTGAAGACTGTGCCGGCAAGAATGAACTTGCCCGCATGAGAGAGCTGATTTGGCTCGCCTGGACGGGCGAGCACCTTGTCGCTCATGCCGACGCAGCGAGTTCAGGCGAGGCAAAGACGTACCGGAAACCATGTAGCCACTAGATTTCTTTGGGCACTCCAGAGCCGAGCGGAACCATCTTAGATCTTACCGACGTGATTAACTTTGTATTCTTTATGATAATGGGATTTTTTATGTTTTTCCTTTGAATCAAGTTTCATAGCTTTGTTTTGATTCTTATATATATTGTTCTCCGTGATAGATGGATTTAAATTGATTGGCTGTGCCGATGAAAGATATTGTACATATTGTCACTACCTCATACAAATCAAATTTATTGCAGTATGCAGTAGCATTGTTTTAGTCAGGGTTTCGTTGTCAACAAAGCTTTTTATTTGGGACTTTGAGCTGATATTTATTATTAGACTCGTGACCTTAACGAGTCAACTTGAGCAGACCGACAAAGTCGAGCCAAGCCAAGTCTTATCCCGCCCTAGATGGGAGTCGGAGCCTTGGAGCCCCTCAAAGTCCTCTCGAGCACAGGTTGATGTTCGTCCTCAGCCCATGCACACGTGGCTTAGGGTCCCAATCAAGGATACATATTTTCATCTGTACCACGAAGTTACTACCCACCAAGTTCAATAATTCGTTAAAGGTATATTGGACTTTTTCTTCTCAAAACAGAAAGAGTATTGTTTTTTTCAGTAAAAAAATAATAATTTTCATCTGATGTGGCTACATTTTCTGTACAAGGTAACTAGGATGTGATCAGGACCTACCTCTGCATTATTTATTACTCCTAAAAAGATGATTCCAGATCATAAGTTTTGAGTTTGCATGTTTACAATGCGAGGAGCAATTTATTACGAGCAAAAGGAACCATTATTCTGAATTTCTGATCCCAGAGAATATCGATCGCACTGCCTATGAAATTAAGGGACAATAAGAAGGAGCATCGTATGGTCAATAATTCACCTACACAGAAACACGAAATTCACCCAGATTTCACACCCAGCGATCTGACGAGTGACGATGCAGCGCAAAAACTGAGCAACACGAAAATCAAGAGCAACGGCAGTCCTCTCCTAACCCCAGACTAACGCGGTCAATCCTCCAGTGCAATGCCAACCACCACATCGAATCGGCTCCATGAACCCAAAGCAAATCGTCACAATGTGCGTCGAATTTGCCCCCACAAGAGAAATGGAAACGGGAAACGGGAAACGGGAAATGCTCGTACATACCTGCTGCAGGTCGGGAAAGCCGGCAAGGTGCGGCGATCCAAGAAACCACCGGGAACCCAGCTGGGAAAACGCATGCGATGCGATGGAACCGGGCAGGATTTGTGTGGGGATGGGGAGCGATGGAGACTACAGAGGGCCTCGTGGCACGGGCGTTCGAGGAAGAGAGGGGCACGAGAGCGGGGAATAATTGCAATGGAGAAATGTTTCTGCATGCGTGGCCTTTGCTTTGTGTTCGGCGGGGAAGACGGGGGAGGAAGTGGAACAGCTTCTCCCTCTCCTTCCCCACAGACAAACAAACAGCACGCAGCCTCCCCTCTGGCTCGGCCGCCGTTGTCTCGGAGGGAAGTCGAAAGGTGGCAATCGCAAATACTGCTCCACAGATCACTAGGTAGTCTTAATTGATAGTCATTAGAATACCGAGCAGTTTCATTTTTTTACGCTAAATCTATAGGGCGGTCGGGTGAAATTTGGCCGCGTCTCACTCGATCTCTCGTGGCCGTTTGATCTCGCTGTGAACGGAGGAGATCAACCTTGGTGAAGGTGGTGGTGCGGGTCAGCGGTGCATGCGGTACAGATGCTGCGAGCGGCGCAGGTGCTACTCGGTTGCAGGTGCAGGTGCATGTGCATGTGGTTCAGATGGCGTGCTGTACGAGATCAAATCAGGGAGCTGCTGACCCATCACGTCACCTCTTATGCATGCAGTTTCAGTCCTTAGTGTTTAGTAGGAGCAGATTACACGTCATTGAACCATATTTTACTACTTTTTTTTTTTGTAAATTCTATGTTCAATCGGTGTAAATTGATTATTCGTAAATGAGAATAATCAGAATTACTTGAACAGTCATCTGATCATTTTTTGGCTTTTTTTATTTTCTGTATGTTTTATTTGGTTTCCCTATACAATTTTTCAATTTCAACGCTCTCAGGTGTGCCCGGTTTGCAAGCCTGGAGGAGTCTTCTGGACATCAGTACCGACCTCCGCGGGCACAGCTGCTGGTTCCTTCAAGGATGGAGGCTGAAGAAGAGAGAACAGATGACTACTGGAGCACTGTTTTGGATGCTATATCTCGAATGCCAAAGGTCTTTTCTTTTTTTGTCTCTCGTGCATCAGCAATGTTTCAAGAAACTATACCCCATGATAGACATGTTTTCGTTTGGAGAAGGCACAGAGGCTCAAGTCACTGGAGATTTGTCTTGGCCTAATCTACGATGATCTCTACACCAATGCTCTTGGGCTTAGAACACTGAGAGGTCTTCTGCTTCGATGCATCTCTCAGGTATGTGCATTGGTTGCTTTCAAAGTGTTCGTCGCATGCGACAGGAGAAGGTAAGGCAGAGTTGACACGGCAGTCACCTACTCATTGTTCATGGGATGCCTTTCCCTGGAAGTATGTGGCTTGGTTAGACTCATGACGTCACCATGGGCATGGTTGTGGATAAGGGCATGGCACAAGATTCTTAAGCTTCGCATCAAGCTCGACAAGTTTAGCTGGTTTCTTCTTTCCAGTGACCTCACTGCGTGGTCGCAGAAAAGGCCATTATGGTCCAATGCAATGGGACAGTACAACTGTTGGATTTATGCCCAATAATCAAAATCCCATGTGGCCCATGCAGCTAGCCATTAGTATTTCTATAAATACTAATGATCCGGCCAGAGGATTATTAACCCTAATCTCCCAAGGCACCTACGCACGTTGCCGTTGTTCTTCTCTCCATACTTGTGGACGTCGGTAGAGGTGTCGCTGAGTTGCGCACTATGTAAAGCCGTACAACTCCTTCCTCGACGTTGACTACATCGACTACGCGCGTTCCACCAAGTCTTCCGCTGCGCCACGCGTCGGGAAGATATAATCTATGATCATCTACAAGCAAGTGATCCAGTTTTACACGGTGATTTATTTTGTGCTAGTGTGTAGCCACCCGCGTAACCTAATAGTTGTATCTAGAGCCGTGCTTGCGTTGTTTTTTATCTAGATTATTTTAATGCGGTTGATTGTAGAATAGATCGTTTGAACAGATAGCATTATGCGTGTATTGGATTGTTTTACTCCGTTTTTGCTCCCTCGTTATGTGACTGGCTAATCGGCCGTCTTTACTACGGCGCGCGAGCGTCGCGCGGCTGACCACGAGGTTGTGAATTCGTCTAGCGAAGCGGTTGATACACAGTTGTATGGCTACTCCGGCTAGAACGTCATGCTTGTTAGTTTGTAACAGCATGCAAAAAAATGGTTCTATCCATCATCAGCTGGCGGAGCCAATTGCGTGTTAAAAAAAATACCCGTAACGCTATTCGTAGCGTCTAACTCGTTTTTGCAGAGAATGATGTGATGGTATGGCCTCAAAATCATATGTGATGATCTATATGTAATATTTGGTGCGGCATGTGTGTCGCCATTTGTTACAGCTGGGTTGAGGCTGTTCATTTATTGTATTCGGCCTGCGTGTAGTCCTGTGGAGTGCTCATGTGATGTAATTTATATTTTAATTTGCTATTAGCATGCAATAGGCAAATTAAATTATGTAATATATCGACATGAGGCAAGATGACTCGGCGACCACACCGTCCAGAAGAGGCCGTTGAAATTGGGATGCCTAGGAGTAGGCACCCTCACCCGTTGCTAGCGGTTGTCTAGATGCGCTATTTTTCGTTGGACGAAGAGAGGCCATACTATCACAATAATTTAATTATCTGTGACATTTATATTTATACACTGCCAGTGATGAGTATAAAAATCCCTCATAAAAATTAAGTTTTTATGTCCTTCCAACAGCTGTACCTTTTGGATCTTGTTAGTAGGTGATGGGTCTGCCAAAGTAGGGCGTCATCTACCTTGATCTATTGGGTGGTGTCGAACACCACCGCAAAGTGTTGGTTTACTTGACGAAACTATCAAGTCGGACTTGGGTTTTGGGGCATAGCGTTGGAAGCCAAGATATATGATATCAACCAACAACGAGAGTTGCATTGAATGCGATTGGCAAGCGATGCCTACTGATCAGTTCACTATGATGCTAGCCGTGATGCCAAAGCTCACTAGTTCCATAGGGAACGTGGGGTCTCGGCCCACTATGCAATGTCGGGGGACGTTCGCAAAACATAAAGGGGTTTCTTTTATTAGAAATGTTTTAATGAAAGTAGTGTTAACCGTTGCATATCTCTATTGTTGTAGAAAATGTCGAGCCACTTGAGTTTTAATTTGCGATCGATCCTAGAGAAAGAAAAGCTAAATAGAACTAATTTTGTTGATTGGAACCGGAACCTGAGAATTGTTCTTAGGCAGGAAAAGAAAGAGTACGTTCTTGATACGCCTTACCCGGATGAGCCTCAAAATATCGCGCACAATTCTAATGTGTATCGTGCTTATGTGAAGCACACTGATGATGTTATGGATGTGCAGTGCTTGATGCTTGCTTGCATGAACTCTAAGCTGCAGAAGCAATATGAGAGCACCAACCTGCATGATATGATCGTGGGGCTGCGTGGCATGTTTGAAAACCAGGCAAGGGTTGACAGGTTTAACACCTCGAAGGCCCTATTTGGTAGCAAGCTTGCTGAAGGCACTCCGGTCAGCCATCATGTAATCAAGATGATTGGTTACATTGAGACCTTATAGAGACTGGGTTTCCCCTCGATGACGATCTCGCCACCGATGTGATACTGCAGTCTCTGCCAGCTAGCTTTGAGCCATTTATTATGAACTATCACATGAATGGCTTGAAGAAGACGCTGACTGAGTTGCATGGGATGCTGAAGACGGTAGAGGTGAGCCTTAGGAAGCCTCCTGGTCATGTGATGATAGTCCAGAAGAGCAATAAGCGAAAGCGTCAAAAACCTACCAAAAGTGAGACTTCTGGGCAGGCAACTAAGGCCAAAGAAAAGAATAAAAGGCTGGCCCCTCCTCTGCTATTGTGGTGTGAAAGGACATTGGTCGAGAAATTGCAAGAAGTACCTAGAAGAGAAGAAAAAGAATGGAGGTGCGACCTCCACTCAAGGTATTAATGTTATAGAAATTAATCTTGCAACATGTCCTAATGATGCATGGGTATTTGATACTGGTGTAATGATTCACACTTGCAAATCATTGCAGGGACTGAAAATAATTAGGCGCTTTGCAAGAGACGACATCGATTTGCGTGTCGGGAATGGAGCAAAGGTTGTTGCGTTGGCCGTCGGCCCTTATTCATTGTCGCTACCTTCTAGATTAGTGCTAGAATTGAATAATTGTTATTTTGTTCCTACATTGAATGAGAACATTATTTCTGCCTCATGTTTAGAGGATGATGGTTTTGAATTTGTAATAAAGAACAAATGTTGTTCTATTTTTACGAATGGCATGTACTATGGGAGATGCCCCGTTGTGAACGGGCTTTATGTTCTTAATCTTGAGGAAACTGAAATCAATAATGTTAATGCTAAGAGAGTTTACAAACATGATTGTAATCCTACTTACTTGTGGCATTGTCGCTTAAGCCATATAGGCAAGAAGTGCATAGAGAGGCTCCATAAGGATGGTCTTCTGGATTCTTTTGATTATGAATCAATTGAGACATGTGAGTCATGCCTACTTGGAAAGATGACTAAAGCTCCTTTTGTTGGACAAAGTGAGAGAGCAAATGAGCTATTAGGCCTAGTACATACAGATGTATATGGCCCAATGAACTCAACCGCAAGAGGTGGGTTTTAGTACTCTATTACCTTTATTGATGACTTGAGTAGATACGGCTATATCTACTTGATGAGGAACAAGGCAGAATCCTTCGAAAAGTTCAAAGAGTTCCAAAATGAAGTGCAAAATCATACTGGCAAGTGAAAGGATCAAGATGCCCAAGAGGGGGGGGGTGAATTGGGCTAATTCTAAAATTCTTTGCAATAATTAAACCCTACACTTAGCCCACTTCACCCCTTGTGCCTAGAATGTGATTCTAATGATCTACCGCACAAAAGTTTAGCACCTTAAGTTCCAATCCTACTCCAGCATGGCAATTCTAAGAATGTAAAGACAAGAATTGAATTGCTCAAAAGTAAATGCTCAAAGTAAAGAGAGGAGAAGGAACATGGTGATGTTTTGCTGAGGTATCAGAGAGTCGCCACTCCCCACTAGTCCTCGTTGAAGCACCCACGCAAGGGTGTAGCTCCACCTTGATCTGCGCAAGGATCAAGTACTCTCTATGGGCTGATTCTTCGACACTCTGTCGCGGTGAATCGCCCACAACCGCTCATAACTTGAGTTGGGTCATCCACAAGCTCCGCTGGATGATCACTAAACTTTCGATCACCACCAAGCCATCTAGGTGATGGTGATCACCAAGAGTAACAAGCATGAACTCTCACTTTACCACAATAAGCCTAATGAGAAGGGTGGATGCACATTTGCTACTCTCCTTGCACTAATGGGGCCTTAATCTTGGATTCTCAAATCTCAATCACCTCACTAGGCTCTTGCTCTCCAAAGCACTCTCAAGGGTGTTTCTCAGCTGATCAAATGGGCAAGAGACCTCCCTTGGATGAATAGAGGAAGTATTTATACCCCCTCATTCAAAACGAACCGTTAGGAGGTTGCGTCAGCATTCTGCGGGGTGGCCGGACGCTCTGGTCAGTTATCCCTGCCATAGAGCCGTTAAGTTGTGATCGGACTCTAACCTACGTCGGGTCAGTACTGACCGGATGTGTCCAGTCATGAAAACTGCTCTGTAGAACCTTACTGATGTTGATCAGACACCGACATCCAGAGTCTGATCACTTCGCTATTCAGCGTCGGGTCAGTAATCGGATCATGACCAGCGTTCGGTCAGCACTGACCAGACGTGTCCGATCAGGAATTTCCCTCTCTAGAAACTCTCTAGAGTTGACTGGACTCTGGCACCCAGCGTTCGATCGCTTTTCACTCAGCGTCCGGTCGCAATCAGACGGCTCTAGTTGATCAAATGAACTGACCGGACTCACCCTTCAGCGTCCGGTCACAACTAGACCGGCGTCCGGTCAGTTATTTGACCCTCCATTCACTTCCAACTCGAAATCATATGTGAATGAAGTTTGCTCCGATTGATCTTAGGGCTACTCCTGAGCTACCTAGTGCTAGATTTGACAAGTGTGCACCACACCTAACCCACTAGACTCACCTAGGTCAAGCTACTTGTCCATACCCCTCTTAATAGTATGGTCAAAGGAAAAACAAAGTCTTAAACTACTCTAAGTGTCTCTTCAACACCAAACGACACTTAGAACTAGTCCATCATTAACCTTGTCATCCATCCTTTGAAAACCGAAACGATTTCCATCGTAGGGGCATGATAACCATGATTGCCTAATCAATTGTCATTACCATGACCTAACTTAATTGCCTCTACAAAACACATGTTAGTCATAGTAATCTCATATTGTCATTAATCACCAAAACCCACTTAGGGGCCTAGATGCTTTCAATCTTCCCCTTTTTAGTGATTGATGACAATACAACCTTGAGTATGTAAAAGAGGTGAGGTTTTCAACATGCTTTAGCTTTTGACAATAAGAACAAAAGAATTAGGCATGCTTATATGACCCAAGCCAACATGATGTACTCAATAGATATGAAATAAGCATGGGTACACGAAATAAAGCTTATTTGCATCGGAGTAACACGCGGAAGCATACCAAATGAGCATAATAAAGTGACATGACATATATAAAGATCAAAGTAGAGAGCACACATGTCACATATCACATAAGTATAACACATATCACATAAATATCACAATCACACGTATGTAGTTCAATGCATGAAAGTAAACATGAATGCATAGTAATGTATCACACATAAAAAGCCAAAAGTAAAAAGTAATAAACCATAAACTCCCCCTAGATATATCGCTCCCCCTAGGTCTAACATACTCGATCCCTCTCCCCCTTTGGCGTCAAGCACCAAAACCATGAGGTGCGGTGGGCTCTGAAATTGTGTAGCATCATCCTCTGATCCGGAGCTTTGAGCTGTCTGACCCTCTATCACTAGAAGTGAAGTTGAAGCGGTCTGGGTCTACTATGGGACTGGTGCGGCCTGTGACTCTACAGATACACTATAGCATGTGGCTCTAATGATGCAACAGATGAAGGGAGCGTCTCTGTAGTCCCAGTAACTAGAGCAACTATGGTAGAAGCAAGGACTTATAGCTCTGGTGGTATAGGCTACCCTGTCAACTCACTGAATGTAGCACCAAGGCTCCTGGAAACTAGGGTGTCAGTCACAAGCACTGAGGAGCTCTGAGCCAGAGTGAAGCCCAAAACAATAGGTGTGAAGGAAGGACCCTAGGCTGGCACTAGTGAAGCAAACCACTAGGACACCTACTCTGTCGGTGAAGCAAACTATGTAGCTAGCTGTCTCTGACTCTGAAGCCCACTGGGCTATAAAGTTGGTATCACTGTAGTGGTGATAGGTTGGCCGAGCTGAGGTGTAAACTGTGGTAGTGTAGACACAATAGCAGTAATGACATGCTGCATAAAACCAAGTAACTACTGCTGGATTAGGAGCTGCTGCTGCTGCATAGCCTGCTACTGTCTCTAGAACTCATCCCGTCTGACCTAAACCTGTGCAAGGGCTGTTGCGGTCTCCTAAGCCTAGCGTGCCTGATCCTGCCTCATCCGCTCAAGAATAGCAAGGAGAGCGGGGTCTATCTATGGTGGTTGTGGTGGAACTGAGCTAGAGCCATCGGCCTCACTATCATGTCATCGAGGAAGCATCTGAGGGATAGCCTGATAATCATCATCTAAACTGTCACTACGGTCGCTCTCGACCATACCCTCCTGCTAAGCATCTAGTTGCTCCTCCTCTGCCGCTGCTACGCCACTGATGATCTCATCTTGTTGGGCTATAGTCTCTAGCACCTCTGGGCGATGGTGCGGCTAGCTAGGTGTCCTCGTTGTACTATGGTAGAGCATTAGAGTCATGTTATATGGTGGAAACTCTATAGTGGCTCCTGTGTACTCAGCCATCGTCTCTAGAGACTTCACTGTAACTGCCTTATGAATCAAGAATGTGATCCAGTGAGCATAAGGCAGCTGTCTGTGACCTCTAAACCCCTCTACAAGTGTATCCTCCATCTTAGATAGAATGACATCCCAGATATCAAAGATTGTCTGTTGTATCAGAGAGTTCACTAGTCACAACTGGATGCGAGTCAATCCCTCGTGATAACCCATCCTTGGGAGCAAAGTCCTCCTCATGATAGCATTAAGTAGCCTAGCTGTAGGAGTAAGGTCTCTAGGTGTCCTGCTCAACCCCTTACCAAAAGGCTCTATGAAGCAAGGTTGAACCAAATCTATAGGAGGCACAAGACCGCCATGAGGGCATCTGGGAGGCTATGTCTGACCATAGCAAACCTCGTGAAGGCATATGGGTGACTCTGGTATCCTGAGAATCTCTCTGACCCTGAAACTCATTAGCCTATAGTCATGGCCTCTAAATACAAAGTGTATGAACCTATGGCCTGGGCCAATCCAAAGCGAAGAGTAGAACTCATGGACCCATGATGGAACATAGCGGCCAGTCCATCCAAGTAGGTCTGTCAACCCTAGCAAGTAAGAGAGGTGCGGGTGGATCTACTCTCCTACTGCTACAGCAACTGACTCAATCAAGCAAACTCTCTGTGATTTGAAAGCCACACCACTGTTCAGATAAGCATTGTAGAAGTCCTCCTATAGTGGTGTATAGAATCCCTCCGAAGCACACTCATCCCGCCTCGGTGAAAACCAGTCCTCGAACTACACGAACTAGAGCTGTTGCACCTGTTTGGCTGTGGCTGCCCTTAGATCAAGGTATGTCACTAGAGGCGGACCCTATGGTCTGGGAGGTGGATGAGAACCCCTTTGCTGTGTCTGTAGCCTCGGTGTCACCTGAGCATGAGTATGACCATAGTGTCGCAACTGTGGCTGAGGTGCCTGCTCTATCTCCTCGGTCTGCTCTGCCTCCTGAGTCTGCTCTGTCTATTGGGTACCCTCTAACTTCTTTGCTGGCTGTGTCTGCTACTGTGGCTCCCCCTAAGGCTGACTCTCCTCTAAAGCGACCCATCGTCCTTCAAGCATGACAATCCTAGCTGGACTACCATGACGATGTTCAACCTACTCGACGGCGGCCCTCTAAGCTGGTGAAAGCTGGTCTGCAATGCGAACACCACTCTAAGCTCCTCCTCTCTCTGCACGCTCTGCGGCGGCTGCAACTGCTCTCTCATCCTCTACATTGATAAGCTTTCGCTTCTTTGTTGTGGTCTTCTTGGCCTTGCCTTTCTCCTGAGCAGACAAGCGAGGCAGAGGCCTCAGATCCTCATCACCTGGACCACCTCTAGCGTTCTTGACACATGCCATTGCTAGAGCTAAAAAGAACTACTGCCACTGACAAGAACCGACTGCCAACTGACACTTTTGAGGCTTGGCCTCGATCCGTACTCATGGGCTTGGCCCTGAGTTCACTGACCACTGCCAAAGAAACCTCACAAACACCGACTCGCTGCATGATAGAATAGATTGGATATATGAATAATTACAATATATATCTAGAGATACGAAACCCTAAGAAGCAAGCAATAAATACAAAATTAGAGGTGATGGCTTGCTACCTGACGAACTGGTGAGCCAAAGAGTAGAGGAAAAAATCATGGGGATCCACCAGGAATCGCCTAGGGTTAGGGTTTGGTGAGGCAATGCGACGCTTGACAATGGAGTGGAGAGGTGGTCGCAGGCGTGGCTAGGGCATGGCACATCAGCACTGTTGCAAAGCATGGAGCATGACTGTGGGTGAGGAAGCTGGTGACTCGGGCATGGGCGATGGCGTGGAACGGTGGTGCTAGGGCATGGGCACGGCGCTGCTACGTGGCATGGCGACATGGAGCAAGGTGCGAGCACTGCGGCATGGAGCAGCGTGGTGGTGCTGCGGTGGTGGCGTGGACATGCAGCATCGATAGGTGGTGTGAGGCACACGACGACGTGGGTGAGTTGCGGTGGTACGGGAGCAGCACGGGCGGGGCAGGCAGTGGGCAGGCGGCGATGCGGTGGCACAGGTGAAGTCGGTGGATTAGGGCAAATGGCACGTGCAACGATTTGGGTTATATGGTGGTCCCTCAACGTGACGGATAAGGAAAGAAGAGAGAGTTCTGGATCCACACGATCCCAACTGACCGGACGCTCCGATGGCAATGATTGGACGCTGCCACCTAGAGTCTGGTAGACTATAGAGAGGTCCAAATCCCCACAAGTCATGACTGGACGCGTCCGGTTACCCTTGACCGGATGCAGCCAGAGTCCGGTCGGTCCTATATTCATCTTCTTCGCTTGACCGGACGCAGGACCATCTGACCGGACGTAGGAAGAACATTGTTTCAGCATCCAGTCACTCCTTTGCGCTTCTATTCACCTCCTGTGAACTGACCGAACGCTAGAATCCAGAGTTCAGTGCAGCGTCCAGTCGCCCTTTTTCAGCAAATCTTCAATGTTCCTTCACGATGCCTGTATCCAATCAAGTCTCAACTTCAATAAGACCCAAATAAACGCCAATTGGGACTGATGTGAGTGACCTGTCTCAAACCCTCAAAATTTTCAAAATATTTTGCCTTAGGCTATACTTCTTTTTAAGAAAATAGGCAATAAAAGGGTAATCGAAAGGAAACGACAAAACAACACTCATGCATATGCAATGTAATACTTGAAATTAATTCTAGTTGCTTGTCAAGTTTGATCTAAGGTTAAGCTTCTTCACATGCTTTCCAACGGTTATCTTAACCATGTTAGACAAGCCCTAAATACATTACCAAAAATTAAACATGCTGTATATTACAATGTAATGCAAGGGACAACACAAGCTCATTTTCTAGTGAAGTTACTAAAATTAAGCACATTGAGCTCATTCCTCAACCGATAAAAGGTTGTCTCATCTAGCGGTTTAGTAAAGATATCCGCCAATTGATCCTCGGTCCTTACACCTTCTAGTGATATATCATTTTTAGCAACATGATCTCTAAGAAAGTGATAGCGGATATCTATATGCTTGGTGCGAGAGTGTTGAACCGGATTATTAGCAAGCGTTACCACACTCTCATTGTCACACAAAAGTGGTACCTTTTCTAGAACTATACCATAGTCTAGCAAAGTTTGTTTCATGTAAAGTATTTTCCACAACAAGCACCCACGTCAATGTATTCCGCTTTGGCGGTGGACAAAGCCACACTATTTTACTTCTTGGAGGACCAAGACAAGTGATCTACCAAGCAAACGACACCCTTTGGATGTGCTTTTCCTATCAACTTTGCAACCAGCATAATCCGAATCGGAATAGCCAACTAATTGAAATCTAGCTCCTTTGGGATACCAAAGACCAATGCTTGGTGTGTGCTTGAGGTACCTAAGGATTCTTTTAACGGCTACCAAATAAGTTTTCTTAGGATTAGCTGAAATCTAGCACACATACACACACTAAATATGATATCGGGCCTAGATGCGGTTAAATATAACAAGCTACCAATCATAGAGCGGTAGAGAGTTTGATCAACCATTTTACCTCCCTCATCTAGGTTGAGATGTCCATTAAATGGCATTGGTGTCTTGATTGGCTTACATTCATCCATATTGAACCTCTTGAGAAGATCCTTGGTATACTTTTCTTGAGAGATGAAAATCCCTTCTCTCATTTGCTTGACTCAAAAACCAAGAAAGAATGTAAGTTCTCCAATCATAGATATCTCGAACTCCTTCGACATCAATTCACCAAACTCTTTGCAATAATCTTCATTTGATGATCCAAAGATGATATCATCAACATATACTTGACAAATGAAGATTTCTCCATCAAGCTTCTTGGTGAATAGTGTGGTGTCGACCTTCCCAAGGGTGAAGCCCTTCTCAGTAAGGAAATCCCGAAGGTGTTCATACCAAACTCTTGGGGCTTGCTTAAGCCCATATAACGCCTTGGACAACCTATAAACATAATTAGGATATCTAGGATCTTCAAACCTAGAAGGTTGATCAACATAGACTAGTTCATTTATGAAGCCATTTAAAAATATATTTTTGACATCAATTTGATATAGTTTCATTTCATGACACGATGCATATGCAAGGAGGATACAAATGGCTTCAAGTCTTGCAACCGGTGCAAAGGTCTCTCCAAAATCCAACCCTTCAACTTGAGAGAACCCCTTTGCAACTAGTCTTGCCTCATTCCTCACTACAATGCCTTGATCATCTTGCTTGTTGTGGAACACCCACTTTGTTCCAATGACTCTTGCACCTTGTGGTCGCTCTTCAAGAGTCCAAACTTCATTGTGAGTGAAGTTGTTCAACTCTATGCATGGCATTGATCCAATCCAATTCTTGAAGAGCTTCTTCTACATTCTTAGGTTCAACACAAGAGACAAAAGAGTGATGTTCAATAAATGAAGTGAGTTTTTGAGATTGAGTCATTACACCATTTGAAGGACTCCCTATGATGAGATCTTGTGGATGAGCTTGTAGTAGAGGTGAATTTCTTCTATCAACCACTTGAGGTGGAGGTTGTGGAGCATCAACATCTTGTGCTTGTGTCACCATTTGATCATGGGAGACATGAGTATCTTCATTTTCTACTCTCCCATCTTTATCACCATCTTGTGGCACATTTGATGAAGAAGGTGGATCAATCACTTGTACATCATCTTTAGGCTTCATGTCTCCAACCGAAATGTTCATCATAGCCTCCCTCAATGGTTCATCACCTACATCATCAAGATTCTCATGTGCTCCTTGGGAGCCGTTAGATTCATCAAATTCCACATCATATGTTTCTTCAACCAAGCCGGTGGCATGATTAAATACTCGATATGCTTTGGACTTTAATGAGTAACCAACAAGAAAACCAATATCACAACGTCTTTGAAACTTCCCTAGGTGTTGCCGCTTCTTATAGATGTAGTATTTGCAACCAAACACCTGGAAGAATGAGACGTCTGGCTTCATCCCATTGAGCAACTCATAAGGTGTCTTGCCAAGAAACTTTTGAAGGAAAAGGCGGTTGGATGCATAACATGCGGTGTTGATAGCTTCTACCCATAGAGCTTCGGGTGTGTTGTACTCATCAAACATTGTTCTTGCAAGTGTGATAAGTGTCCGGTTCCTTCTCTCAACTACACCATTTTGTTGAGGAGTATATGTTGTAGAGACCTCATGCTTGATCCCAACTTCATCACAATAAGCTTCAATGTTTGTGTTGTCAAACTCTTTTTCATTATCACTTCTTATCTTCTTGAGCTTCACTTCAAACTTATTTTGTGCTCTCTTGGCAAACTTCTTAAAACATGATGCAACTTTGGTCTTGTCATGAAGGAAGAACACCGATGTATATCTAGAGTAGTCATCAACAATCACAAGACAATAAAGATTTTCTCTCAAACTCTTGTAAGTTGTTGGTCCAAATAAGTCCATGTGAAGGAGCTCTAGCACTCTTGTTGTTAACATGAAACCTTTTGTAGGATGAGTGTTTGCAACTTGTTTGCCGGCTTGACATGCACTACAAAGCTTGTCCTTCTCAAATTTCACATCCTTCAACTCTCTCACCAATTCATTCTTCATAAGCTTCTTGAGTGAGCTCATCCCAACATGAGCAAGTCTTCTATGCCATAGCCACCCAAGTGATGTTTTGGTGAATAGACATGTCTTCAAGTTAGCATCTTCAGAGGTGAAATCCACTAGATATAGGTTGTTGTATCTAAATCCCTTAAATATAACTTGATCATCATCTTTCTTAGATACAACCACTTCCTTCTCGGTAAACAAGCATTAAAAGCCAAGATCACACAATTGTCCAACAGATAGCAAGTTGAAGCTCAATAAAGTAGCATATAGGACATTTGAGATTGAATGGTCGTTTGATATTACCACTTTGCCCAATTCTTTGACTTTGCCCTTTGAGTTATCACCAAATATAATTCTTTCTTGACCATCAACCTCTTCACTGGTCATATGTTGGATGCAACCACTATCAATTACCTAATAACTTCCACCGGTCTTATAGTTCACCTACACACAAGAGATCAAGCTTGTTTAGGAACCCAAACTTGTTGAGGACCTTTGACTTTCTCAACAAATGACTTTGCAACCCAAATTTTCTTAGGCCTATTCTTGTTGGGAGGTCTTAAAAACATGACTTTCATTTTACTACTAGAATCCTTTCTAAGCATGTAATGAGCATTGAAAGCAAAAGGTCTAGCATGCTTGGGCAAGGGTTGTGGTGGAGGAGTGTGACACTCATGGGCAAAGTGACCTTCTTGTTCACACTCAAAACACCTCTTTGGCTTTGGCTTTAACTTGTGTTGTTGTTGGTGTTGAGCTTTAGCCTTCTTCTCTTGATGTGCCAAGTATCCAATTCCACTTCTATCCATCTTCATGACGGTGTTCATGAGTAGCTCACTTTGAAGATGTTGACCTCTTATGAATTTGCTCAATCCGGTCTTGAGATGTTCTTTTTCTAGCTTGAGCTTCTTGTTCTCTTCTTTGAGCTCATCATGATTTTTCTCCTTCTTGAGTCTCTTGTTCTCTTCTTTGAGCTTCTCATTCTTAAGAATTAGATCATTATCATGGTCAAGGTTCTCTATCACAATAGTGTTGGTGGTTGATAGCTTTTTAAGGTCTTTCTTAAGCTTCTCATTCTCATTCTTGATCTTGACATACTCATCATAGTTGTCGGACTCAACCACTTGCTTGCCTTTGCTACTAGAACCTTGCTCAATGCTCTCAATGATCAAATCATCACATGATGTAGCTATATCAATCTTAACAACATGGTTAGTAGCATCATGTGGCTCATTGAATAAAAACTCATGAGAGACAACAAGATTATCATGATTAACCTTGAGGTTGGTATACTCTTCTTTTAGCATATTGTAGCTAGTGATGAGCTCATTATGTATCCCCTCAAGTTTATCATGTTTTTCTTTAAGCTCTTTCTTAGAAGATTTGAGCTCCTTGAGTTTGGATGACATAGCATCATTTGCTTCTCTAAGCTCAACACTAGCCTTTTTCCTCTATGTTACATTTAGCTAAAAGAGAGTCATTCTTAAGTTCTAGCTTTTCATTCTTAGCTCTTGACTTTCTAATGATCTTAGTGTATTGATTTAGCAATTTAACAAGATCATCATATGAAGGTGATTCAAATTCATCATCATCACTATCACTATCATCATTGCTAGCATGTTCATCACCACTACTTTCATCATCATTTGATACCTTTTGTTCACCCTTGGCCATAAGGCATAGGTGTGTAGAGGATGATGGTAGTGGTGTCAGTGAAGATGATGAGGAGTCAATCACAATAGCGGCCACCTTCTCATTCTCACTATCATCATCGGATGAGCAACTTGATGAATCAATATCCGTGAGCCAATCACCGACGATGTATGCCTTGCCATTTTTCTTCTTCTTGTGGAAATCCTTCTTCTTGCCATCTTTCTTCTTGTATGACTTGTTTTTCTTCTTTTTATCTTCATCTTCATCACTTGAGTCATCTTTCTTGCCCTTGTTCTTCTTCTTGTATTTGTCTTTCTTTGGCTTGGGGCATTGATGTGCTAGTTGACCAAGTTCTCCACAATTATAGCAATCCATCTCGGAGACTGGCTTCCTTCTATTGCTAGTGAAAAACTTTTTCTTGCCATCAAACTTGACACCATTCTTATTGAGCTTCTCTAGCATCTTGGCGGTTCTTCTCACCATGAGAGCAAGACTTGCATCATCAATTTCATCATCACTTGAGCTCTCATACTCAACTCTTGCTTTGCCCTTCTCTTGGCTAGCCTTGAATGCCAAGTCTTTGTCTTTCTTCTTGGTAGAAGAAGAGTCATCTTGTGGTATGATGTGCATATACATCTCATGAGTGCTGATCTTTCCCAAGATTTGAGTTGGTGTAGCGGTGGAAAGATCACCTTGATGAAGCACGGTCACAACGTGTCCATATTTGTCAATGGGGAGGACACTCAAGATCTTTCTTACAACATTGAATGGTTGCATTTGTGTAAGTCTAAGCCCATTGACTTTCTCTACAAGAACATTTAAGCGTGAGTACATTTTATTTGCACTTTCTTTAGGAAGCATCTCGAAAGAATTAAGCTTTTTCATGACAAGATTATAGCGTTCCTCACGCTCGCTCTTTGTTCCCTCATGGAGCACACAAATATCCGACCATAGTGCATGGATGTCCTTATGGTTCCTCACACGGTTAAACACATCTTTGCAAATGCCTCTAAAGATGGTGTTTCTAGCCTTTGCATTTCATTTCTCATAATTGACCTCATTGCCTTGAAGGTGTGTGGGATCCCTAGGTTTTGGGAAGCCTTGAGAGGCGGCTCTAAGAATTCCAACATCTAGAGCTTCTAAATAAGCCTCCATGTGGATTTTCCAATAAGGAAAATCATCTCCCTCAAAGATAGGAGGAGGTCCATCCCCGTGGGACATCTTTCTCTAGGTGGTTAAGCCTAAATACGTGAGCACGAGGCTCTGATACCAATTGAAAGGATCAAGATGCCCAAGAGGGGGGTGAATTGGGCTAATTCTAAAATTCTTTACAATAATTAAACCCTACACTTAGCCCACTTCACCCCTTGTGCCTAGAATATGATTCTAATGATCTACCGCACAAAAGTTAAGCACCCTAAGTTCCAATCCTACTCTAGCATGGCAATTCTAAGAATGTAAAGATAAGAATTGAATTGCTCAAAAGTAAATGCTCAAAGTAAAGAGAGGAGAAGGAACGCGGCGATGTTTTACCGAGGTATCGGAGAGTCACCACTCCCCACTAGTCATCATTGGAGCACCCGCGCAAGGGTGTAGCTCCTTCTTGATCCACACAAGGATCAAGTGCTCTCTACGGGCTAATTCTTTGACACTCCATCATGGTAAATCGCCCACAACCACTCATAACTTGAGTTGGGTCATCCATAAGCTTCGCCGGATGATCACCAAACTCCCGATCACCAACAAGCCGTCTAGGTGATGGCGACCACCAAGAGTAACAAGCATGAACTCTCACTTGACCACAACAAGCCTAATGAGAAGGGTGGATGCACACTTGCTACTCTCCTTGCACTAATGAGGCCTTAATCTTGGATTCTCAAATCTTAATCACCTCACTAGTCTCTTGCTCTCCAAAGCACTCTCAAGGGTGTTTCTCAGCTGATCAAATGAGCAAGAGACCTCCCTTGTATGAATAGAGGAAGTATTTATACCCTCTCATTCAAAACAAACTGTTAGGAGGTTGCGTCAGCATTCTGTGGGGTGACCGAACGCTCTGGTCAAGGTGACTAGACACTCCAGTCAATTATCCCCACCATAGAGCCATTAAGTTGTGACCGGACTCTGAGCTACGTCCGGTCACAAAAATTGCTCTCTAGAACCTTACTGATGTTGACCGGACACTGGCACCCAGAGTCCAGTCACTTCACTATTCAATGTCCGATTAGTAATCGGATCCTGACCAGCGTCTGGTCAGCACTGACCGGACGTGTCCAATCAGGAATTTCCCTCTCTAGAACCTCTTTGGAGTTGACCGGACTCTGGCACCCAGCGTTCGGTCACTTTTCACTCAGCATCCGGTCACAACTAGATGGCTCCAGTTGATCAAATGAACTAATCGGATTCACCCTTCAGCGTCCAGTCACAACCAGACCAGTGTCCGATCAGTCATTTGACCCTCCATTTATTTCCAACTCAAAATCATATGTGAATGAAGTTTGCTCCAATTGATCTTAGGGCTACTCCTGAGCTACCTAGCGCTAGATTTGACAAGTGTGCACCACATCTAACCCACTAGACTCACCTAGGTCAAGCTATTAGTCCATACCCCCCTTAATAGTATGGCCAAAGGAAAAACAAAGTCCTAAACTACTCTAAGTGTCTCTTCAACACCAAACGACACTTAGAACTAGTCCATCCTTAACCTTGTCGTCCATCCTTTGAAAGCCAAAATGCTTTCCATCGTAGGGGCACGACAACCATGATTGTCAAATCAATTGCCATTACCATGACCTAACTTAATTGCCTCTGCAAAACACACGTTAGTCATAGTAATCTCGTATTGTCATTAATCATCGAAACCCACTTAGGAGCCTAGATGCTTTCAGCAAGATAATTAACTTCTTGCGATCGGATCGTGGTGGGGAATATTTGAGCCATGAGTTTAGTGACCATCTAAAGAATTGCAGAATTGTTCCGCAACTGACTCCACCTAGAACGCCACAATGGAATGGTGTGTCCGGGAGGAGAAACCAAACCTTGTTGGATATGGTGAGGTCAATGATGAGTCAAATTGATCTTCCATTGTACTTTTGGGGGTATACGCTAGAGACAGCTGCGTTTACACTAAACCGTGTACCATCTAAATCTGTGGAGAAGACACCATATGAGATATGGACTGGGAAACGTCCTAGTTTGTAGTTCTTGAAGATTTGGGGTTGCGATGCCTTTGTTAAGCATTTGACGCCAACAAAGCTCGAACCCATATGTGATAAGTGTATCTTTGTGGGATATCTTAGGGAAACCAAAGGACATTATTTCTACAACCGTCAAGACAACAAAGTGTTTGTTGCTCGGAATGCGGTCTTTCTTGAGAAAGAGTTTCTCTCAAAAGAAGTTAGTGGGAGTATAGTGCGAATCGAAGAGGTTCGAGAAACACAAGAAAATGTTCCAGTTTCCACTGATGAGGAGGTGCAACAAGATGAGCCGACAATGGTCGTTGACTAACATGTTGAACCCCAACCACGAAGATCAATATGGGCACGTCGTGCACCTAAAAAGTACATGTTACTAACTATAGGGCAGCATGACATCTTGTTGTTGGACAACGAAGAGCCTAACACTTACACAGAGGCGGTAATGGGACCGGGGTCCATGAGATCCAAAATGGAGTCCATGAGAGATAATCAGGTTTGGAACCTGGTTGATCCACCCAAAGGCATGAGGGCCATAGAGTGTAAATGGGTTTTCAAGAAAAAGACAGACACTGATGGAAATGTTCACATCTATAAAGCAAGACTGGTAGCAAAAGGTTTTCATCAAATTCAAGGTTGTTGATTATGATGAATCATTTTCGCCTGTTGCTATGCTAAAGTCTATTCGGATCCTTCTAGCAATTGCCGCATATTATGACTATGAAATTTGGCAAATGGACATCAAAACAGCTTTCCTTAATGGAAACCTAAGTGAGGATGTGTACATGACACAGCCTGAAGGTTTTGTCAACCAACAAAATGCTAGAAAAGTTTGTAGACTCATGAAGTCTATATATGGGCTAAAGCAAGCATCCTGGAGCTGAAATCTTCATTTTGATGAGGAAGTTAAATCGTTTGGCTTCTAGTCTTGTACAAGAAAGTTAGTGGGAGCGCACTCATGTTTCTAGTCTTGTATGTGGATGACATACTACTGATCGGGAATAATATTCCACTAATGGAGGATGTTAAGACAACGTTGAGAAGGAGTTTCTCTATGAAGGACCTTGGAGAAGCATCCTACATTTTGGGTATAAAGATCTATAGAGATAGGTCTAAGCGCTTAATTGGATTAAGTCAAAGCACGTACATTGACAAGGCATTGAATAGGTTCAACATGAATGAGTCCAAAAGGGGATTCATACATTTGTCACATGGGTGTAACCTTGAGTGATACTCAGTGTGCCTCGACGCCTGATGAGCAAGAAAGGATGAGTAGAGTGCTTTATGCTTCGGCTATTGGCTCTATAATATACGCCATGATATGCACGCGCCCAGATGTTTCATATGCTCTAAGTGTTATGAGCAGGTACCAATCAAACACAGGTGATGCTCACTGGGTTGCAGTTAAAAATATCCTTAAGTACTTACGAAGAACTAAGGATCAGTTCCTAGTCTATGGAGGTTCGGAAGAGCTCGTTGTAAATGGTTACACTGATGCTAGCATCCAAACCTACAAGGATGATAGCCAATCATGGTCAGGATATGTCATCTGCCTCAATGGTGGGCAGCGAGTTGGAAAAGTTCCAAGCAAGAGACAGTCACCGATTCAACAACGGAAGCCGAGTATATTGCGGCTTCGGAAGCTACAAAAGAAGTTGTATGGATCAAAAAATTTGTTTTTAAGTTGGGTGTGGTCCCTATCTGCTCTAGTCTGATAGACCTCTATTGTGACAATAATGGTGCTATTACACAAGCAAAGGAGCCAAGGTCGCACCAAAAATCCAAGCATATACTATGGCGCTATCACCTGATCCGAGAGATCGTTCATCGAGGAGATGTAAAGATATGCAAGGTGCACACTAACCTGAACATGGCAGATCTGTTGACCAAGCCGCTACCACAAGCAAAGCATGAGGCACACATAAGAGCGATGGGCATAAGATGCTGGCATTATTAACTCTAATGTGAGTGGGAGGCTTATGATGATGTATACCTTAACAGTTGTCATAGGATGATGATATCATGTCAACATTTGTAATTTGCATGTTTCAGTGAGATGTTCCATGATTTTTTTCATTATATATGATTAATGAATGTGTGATTTGTTAGTGAAACTCCATTATTTAAATTGAAGACGTACTAAATGAGATCCCCAACTTCTATCCGTCATGTGGGACAGTGACGTAGAGATAAGTTGGTACATGTGTTGGGTGGATGATCACGTTTCATGAGTCATAGTGATATTGGATATTGCACCAACAATGTATATATGTGTTGGGAACTTAGTGTCGGATCAACCCACTATGAGACATCGCGAATATGTGCTATCGGTTTGTCTCGCAAATGACACACATACTAATGTCCTTTGACAACAGATCGACGTAGAGTCCCGGATTGTGTAAGTCATACTTTGGGGCTTCCAAACACTACTCCATAACTGGGTATTCATTAAAGTAGCTTTTGGGTATGTTCTAAGAGAGAATTCCTTATTTGACACTGGAAAAATGAGTCGTTCCTTTCTTGGCCCTGAAATTTTCTTCGTTCCCTATTTGACACTCACTTCAACTTTCATCCCTAATTTGACACTACCGTCAAATCCGTTAGCTAACGGTGTTAACTGGCTGTTAAAAAGATGTTTTTGCCCCTAGAAAAAAAAGCGATGAAGCAAATTTGAGAGAAAAAAAACTACGCCCGCCTCTGATGCATGCGCCCAGCTGCAAAAAAAAGGCACAAGTTTTTTTTCCGTAGAGGTGCAAGGTAGCTTGGCCGATTGTGTGCTCCCCAAAATGCTTTGGTGGTTTGGGAATGCCGGACATCAGGATCCTCGGGTTTGCACTTCGCCTACGTTGGAAATGGCAAAAGAGGGCTGCTGCCAGCTTGGACAAAGCTTCCCTCCAAGTCAGAGAAATTGGTAAGCTCCATGTTCAGTTGCTCCGTTGTGGTGGAGCTCGGCGATGGGGTCTCCGCACGATTTTGGTTCGACTCTTGGCTGCCGGACGGACCGATTGCGTCCTTCGCGCCTCACTTATTCTAAGCCATCGGTCGCTGTTTCCTCAAGGTGACCATCAAGGAGGCGCTCTCTGGACATCGTTGGGTGCGCCATATCACCGGGGCGCATACAGCGCTGGTGCTGTGTGACTATGTCGAACTCTGGGTGAAGCTTGAGGAGGTCCATCTTCGGCCGCTGGTGAGTGACCGGTTCGTCTGGCGTTGGACGCCTGACGGCTCCTACTCGGCATCCTCGGCCTACCGCTCTTTCTTCCTCGGTATGTCATCTATGTTGGGGGGGCAGGGAGCTCTGGAAGGCCTCGGTGCCGCCGAAGGTCAAGCTCTTCTTCTGGCTGGCCCTGCATGGCCGTATCTGGGCGGCGGAACGCAGAATGAGGTATGGACTTTAGGACTCGGCCGAATGCGCCCTCTGCGGTCAGGAAGATTAGACGGTCGACCACCTCATTGTTTCTTGTGTCTTCGCAAGGGAGCTCTGGTACCGTTTCCTGCGTCCCATCGGATGGGAAAGGATCACGCCGCAGCCAGCGGCGGTGATCTCCGCTTGGTGCATGGATGCGAGATGTCTTGTGCCGAGGCCGATGCGCAAGCGGTTCGACGCGGCGGTTCTCCATCTCTCTTGGCGCCTTTGGAAGGAGCGTACCTCCCGCGTCTTCGACAACGTGCACAGCTCGGTGTTTCAGGCAGCACGGGGGTGCTCGAGGAGGGTGACCAGTGGGTTGCGGCTGGCTTCACGGCGCTCTCGGTGTTCGTGGTAGCTGCGACTACGCCGCATTATCCCTCCTCCCCCGTCTCTTGTCGCAAAATTTATTCCCCATGTAGTCCTTTGAGAGTAGCGCAGGTTGGTTGTCGCTGGTCCAGACATCTCGCCTTCGGACGTCTTTGTATTACCTTTTCAGATTCTCCTCCTTAATGAAATACACCGTGAATTCGTGTTCTAGAAAAAAAAGGAGAAAATATTTTTCATAAGCAAGGTATTGGACAGAGAGCATGTCAAGGTGGATGGGTTGCTAGAATGTCTGGTAGACGGGGTCGATCGCTTCGTATATGGAAATCCAAGAGAATTGCTAAATCTTGGTGCTACTTTTAGAGACCCACGGTTCTTGGACTACGGTTTTGGTAGCACTATCCTCAGTATGCATGTGCTGACGGAGAAAATCCTGTGTAAATCTGCACCCGGACGTGGAGGCAAATGCAGCAGCAGCAGCTCTACAGTCGCTCCTAAAATTACTGTCACATCAAATATTTGGACACATACATAGAGTATTAAATATAGACTAATTACGAAACTAATTGCACAACTTACGACTAATTTACGAGACGAATCTTTTAAGCCTAATTAGGTCATGATTTGACAACGTAGCGCTATAGTAAACATTGGCTAATGAAAGAGTAATTAGGCTTAAAAAATCGTCTCGTAAATTAGCCTCAATCTATGTAATTAGTTTTATAATTAATCTATATTTAATGCTCTTTATTAGTATCTAAACATTCGATGTGACATAAATTTTAGGAGCGACTAAAGAACCAAACACCCTCCTAATCGATCGAGGAGTGCAGGAAACTGTCCACTTAATCGATCGAGGAGTGCAGGAAACTGTCCCGCTACATGCTATACCTCATCGTTACTTGCCCTTCCCAGCTGCCTCTTGAAGATAGCTCTGTAGCTATGTTAGAACAGTTCCAACAGCGTCGGATTCAGATTTGGCTGCCGAAAAGGCATGTTTACGCAAATCCTCTCGAGGAATCGGTGCTCCCGCTCCGGCTAGACGAGGAAACACTAGAGGAGACCAAGGAGGTGTGGATACGGCTCATCATCTATGCCGCCAGCAAGACGCGGCCTGAGCAGCATGCGGCGCAGCTGGCCAGAGGAGGAGAGCGCCTCACCTTCGTCTGGCTGCAGCTGTTCCTCAATTTATTCGGTACATCCAAAAGGATAGAGCTCAGTAACAAGCCTTCCTTCTACTTGTACAACACCATCTACGCCCTGCATTTACCGCCTCGGTCCTGAACTCCTGACCGTTAGGACTATACTTCTAATACCTGGGAGTAATTCTGCATGCACGCTGTATGTTGACTTCACCTATATCAAGGTAATGTAAATCAAGAGCTTTTTTTTTTGTTATAATTAACCAGTTACTCTATTCTAATTAATTAACATCCTATATAGTGTCTAAGAGTTTGTTTCTGCCTCATGGCGCACAACAGATGGAGAGCGGGGCGCCGGGATCAGACTCCACGCAGCTTCATCTGACATGCATCGATCCTGAAAATCATATAGTATTATGAAATGGGTCCTTCTCTATTACTGTCATGGAAAGTATGTTTTACAGTCTGTGTGACATTCATCTGTTCTTGTACCGATGACATATCTGTGATCATGTAAAATACTATGAGCAAAACTTGCTATAGGATACTGAAAGTGACGTCGTGTGACCAGTAGGCACGGAATAAAGTTCAATTTGCTTGTAAACACTATGGTTTGTGACAAATTTACTGAAAGACACCATACCCATTATAATAATATTTTCCAAGAGTTGATAGACAATGAATGACATTTTTGTCACTATCACTTTATTCTTCTTGCCTCCCCTTTCTCTTATTTCTTTGTTCCGGCTGCGCGCATTCTCCTTGTCACCCTTTGTGCCTTGCACCGCCCAAGCTCAACATGTCGTCCGAGCGAAGGGCAAATACCGGTGCCAACTCGCTGCGCTCACCTTACAGCCCTTCGTGCCTCACGCTGCCCACACTCGCTGCCGCCCAGGCCAAGGGCCAGCACCCGACTCACCACGCCCACTAGCCAACCCTTCGCGCCTCACGCCACTATAGTTGCAACCGCCCCTACATCAATTTCTAAGGCCGATTATAAATCCACCCATCACTAAAAATCGACTTCTATAGAGACATGATCAACAGATGGAGCACCCGCCTATGAAGATCGACTTCAGCCAATTTGTGGAAACAATAGGCGGTGTTAACTCTATATCTATAGGTAAATAAACTGAAGTTGTAGGTTTTACTAGAAATCCATTGCAATGCATGAGCAACCAGCCAGTAGACATAACCACCCACCATTCATGTACAACTGGAAATCCAATCTTTAATAAAAATCATTTGAATGCAGTTTTCAATGTATTGGATGCTTCACTTGTACAATCGCATTCACTAAGTTGTACATAAACGGTTGTACTCAATAAATCATTTCCTAAAAATGTACCCCGTCGTTTCTAAGCATATGACACCATTAATTGGTCTTTTGCTCAAACTTTGACCAATACAGTATATTTATTCAACTGCCAAGTTAAGTAAAATGAAAAAAAAACAACCAAATCTGTCATTAAAAGTACTTTCACGCAGAGCGTTCTGAAAAACTTGGTTTTTTTTAGCAAATGAAAACTTGGTTGTCGACTTGTCCACGGCACATGTGGAACTAGGCCCAGCAAGCGAAATATATTACTTAAGCCTTTGTTTAGTTTCTCCATCAAAATTTTTATCTTATCCCACCGAATATTTGGACACATACATAAATTATTAAATATAGACAAAAAAATAACTAATTGTACATATTGCGACTACTTTGCGAGACGAATCTTTTAAGCCTAATTAGTCCATAATTTGACAGTAACACATGTGCTAATGACAGATTAATTAGGCTTAATAAATTCGTCTCGTGGTTTACTGACGAATTCTATAATTTATTTTTTATTAGTATCCGAATACCCCATACAACGTCCCATGTAACATCTGATATAGCACCCCAAAACGTTACGTCTTACGTCTAGACCCTACCTAAGGGCTAGTAAGACTGTCTTCGATAAAAAACCTATATGGGCACCCAAATCCAAAATGGATAGCAGAGACCCAAAATTAGCCTCCAACAGAGTTTTTATGGGGGAGACCTATTTTAGGTTATCTGAGAGGCACAACTCAAATATGGACATCCTCTCTCCTGAAAACTCATTTATAAAAAAGATTTTCTTTTGAGTCTGGTTGTTGGAGAAGATGTCGAATAGTTATTGAACCTTTTGCATATAACGCTGCTCAAATGACGAATGAGTCTTAGGGCTTGTTTGGCACGGCTCCTCCGGAGGAGCCGGAGCCGTTTTGGAGGAGCCACAAATTGTGGCTCCTCTAAAACGGCTCCGGCTCCTCTGTTTTTTACTGAAAAACGGCTCCTCCAAAAAAACGTTTAGCAGGGCTCCTCTGGAGGAGCCAGAGCCGGAGCCGGAGCCGGAGAGGAGCCCTACCAAACAGGTCCTTATTTTAGGTGTTTTTTTTTTTTGAGATAGCTTAACCCAACAAAACAGCTTCAGTCTCATTATGAGCCAAACAGGTCCAAGAAGCCGGGCACCAGACGCGCCCATGGACCCCACCGGCAGCGACGGGGACTCCGCGGCGACGAGAGGGAGCGGAGGCGGAGGGGGAACGGGGGCCGGCCGGTGGGCGGTGGGCGCGGTGTGCGGGGGGCTGGTCTACTACCACTGCGCGGTGCGGCGAGCCAGCGCGGTGTCCCTCACCGCCGACGTGCTCCTCGTCCTCCTCTGCTCGCTCTCCATCCTCGGCCTCCTCTTCCGCCACCTCCACATCTCGTGAGCTCCCCTTTCTTTATCCTCCGCTTCCTTCTGCTAGTTCCGCGCTCCAATCGAAGCAATTATGTATTTCTTGTGTTGTTGGTTCAGCTTGGTCGCTGTTTATGAACTTATGACGATTGTTAGGTGTGGTGGTTTGTCCAGCAGGAATCTTTGATTTCTCGGCTCACAGTAGCAGGCTAGTAGTAGATGATTCTGGTAGTTGTAGCTTATGGCTAGTAGATGATGCAACAAAAGGGGAAAGGAGGTAGGCAAATAAAGAGGGGCTATTCAACTATATTTCCTCAATTTCAGGAATCATTTGGGAAAATGCTTATTGGTATGAAGTAGGCCAGACATGTCTATAACACCTGTGCCCTGTGCCCGATTTTCTTGGTGGTAGAACCGTAGAACTGAAATAATGCTGTATCGAATTTCTGTTTTGTTGGTAAGCTTAAAAGTAACAACTGATTTTGTTATGTGTAGAAACCTACAGCAGGTTGCTTGATTAGAGAATATACACTTGTACACAAACATAAAGCACATGAGAATAACTAAAAGAGCATGGGCTTTAGGCGCTTGGCTGGAGTTAGGTTGCTTGCATTTTCATATCCATCCTAGATAATAACCCATTCGGCCATTCCTTGGTGTGGCTGCACCACTTCTGAAGGATAGTACTATTGCTTCTGGATGCTTTGGGATTGCAAACTAATTTGAATAGAATTCATCAACTATCAATCACATCCATCGGCACTCATCTGATTCACCTTCTCAAGGGTTTTTTACCAACTCAACACTTCAAACTGATATCTATTTATTCCTGTTGCTAATGCAGCATTACTGACTGTTGGTTTCTCTTTCCCTACCAACACTACTACTACTTCGTGCTTTTACTGTATTCCCTGGGGAAAAAATGGTCACTAATCAGTAAGCTCCTGAAAATCTTCGAAGGCAGCTTATAGCTAGTGTGGAATAAAGGAACTCATAATTTTAGAGCTGCTCCCTCTGGCCCCTAGGAATTTATATCTGCTAGATGGCATGTAGCTTGGCCGCCTGTGCGGGCCTGGTGCAAGCGGTAGAGTCTTACCGCCGGTGACCGGAAGGTCCCGGGTTCGAGTCGCGGTCTCCTCGCATTGCACAAGCGAGGGTAACGCTTGCCACTGACACCCTTCCCCAGACCCCGCACAGAGCGGGAGCTCTCTGCACTGGGTACGCTCTTTAGATGGCATGTAGCTTGGCTAGGATTCTTGATTTCTTCGTCCACGTAGGAGTATGTTGGCTAGTGGGAGTATAAGCTGCTGGTGGCTAGTAGGCTGTTCAAAACTGGGGAAAGGATGAAAAGGGATAGGTAAGTAAATAGAGCAAATCAACTATGGTCTCCAATTATAATATTCTGGGGAAAAGTCCATAGGTATGAATATGAAATGCCCTATACGAGTGTAAGATACTTGCAACCGGTTTGCTTGTTGTATAAATTTGATCAAATATACCACTTTGCTTGTTGTATGGTAAACTTGGTGCTACCAACCGACTTTGCTGTCTAGAACCAACATCATCATACTTGTAATACAGAATGAACATGCTAGAGCACATTAAAAGTACTAAAAAGGGTTGATGTGAAACACACAAAATTGCAAAATAGAATGACTTAATCAGCCACCGCATTTCATTTATTTTCCTTGAGTTTTGAAACAAGAAAATTCCATAATCTCTTCATTGTGGGGATAATGCCAAAAATATCAGTGTATAAGGCAGCATTAGCTTGCTTACATTTTCATACCCTGGCAAGAATTTTACCAAATTCCTAGTATTGGAATACTTTTGCACCAGTTCTTAACTATTGTAAATAAATCAATTACAATATATTTGTTTTTTCACACCAGATTGATTAGAAAATTTGAATATGGCAACTACCCATCACTACCTGATCTGATTCACTTTCTTGGGGTGCTTCTTACCAACTAAA
Organism: Miscanthus floridulus; assembly: GCF_019320115.1. Lineage (NCBI taxonomy): Eukaryota > Viridiplantae > Streptophyta > Magnoliopsida > Poales > Poaceae > Miscanthus > Miscanthus floridulus. Next base: position 49,505,753 of record NC_089587.1, read on the forward strand.
AATTGTGCTGAATACTAAGTTTAACTTGGATGTATTCCTGTTAAATTTAATACTGTATTACTGACGTTTGAAGTGTTGGTGCTTTCTTTCTGCTGGTACTAATTTCCTGCTTCTTAAGATTTATCCTCAAGTATACTAGTGAATAAAACAGTAGGCTTGTTTTCAAAAATAGGGCTATGCTGTACCATATTATATTGGATGGTATGTTATTGTTGTTTTCCTGAATAAAGTAGTTCTGATGTTGGCAACAATTGGCAACTGGCAAAGTCATTGGTCAATTAAACAATGACAGCCGCCATCATTTTAGTTAAACCTTTCTTACGAAATACCTGTGGTTTATGATTTATACAAATGGAAATTGGTATTGCAGTGCCTTATTTTGTCTTTAATGAATTTGCATGCAGGGTGCCTGTGGATCCTCTTGAATGGCAGACCTCTCAGGAGATGGCAAATAGCATAGTTGCATCCTTGGCCAACACGATAGGAGCTGCTGAATCTGTATTAAGAGTGGCTGCAACTGGACATGACAAGAAGCTGTTTTTCAAGGTAGGCTCTCAAAACTGACTTTATATGTTGTCCCTGAGGATTGAGACAAAAAAATGTTGAGGTTCTATTATATTTATGTGTTGCTAGCTCATGCTTGTTAAACCTACAACTTGTTGGCATTTGAAGGATTTTAGCTAGTGAGTTCGCATTTTTCCTGAGCTGTTGTGTGGCATGCAAATGGAGTAGAGAAAAGAAGCAAAGCTCTTCATGTCGTTTTTAGTGTGTGTGTGTGTGTGTGTGTGTTTCGGTTTGTGTGGTTTTGATTGATCTGCTAATTACCAACTTCATGTTCTCTGGCTTGCACTGATCCACAACCATTTTGTACAAAAAAAAATAAGCTTGGTCCTCCTTCGTGTCGTGCTTACTTATTGTGCCTTACACTGATCTACAACCTTGCAGGTGGTTTTTACATTGTATTTTCTAGCAGCTTTGGGAAGGGTGGTGTCAGGCGCTGCTGTTGCTTATGCTGGTAATAACACAGCAAACTAACCCTTCCCCTGCTGTCCTGCTCTCTGTTTGTTGTGTATATGCTTTGTTTAAAACTTTTTTTCTATATGAGAAATTAAGCTCTAATTAAGAATGATGGCTAATGATTCTCTGTTTTGTTGCTGTTCCTAGCCCTATGCATCTTCTGCCTCTACATGTTTGCACAAAGCACCGATCTGTTTGATCAGCTCCCTTCTTGGGTCCCTGTGGGAAGGGATTCTTTGGGCGGTACTCAGGATACCACGTGATTTTCCACATGTACATGGATTGTGGAGTTTTTCTTTTCTTCCACTTTCTGTATATGGTCCTTGCAGGCTAATAGCTTTTACTATAGCATCTATGGCTGCCCTACGGTATCACAACTGTATCCAGTGTTTAGCAATGGAGTAATGATCTTTGTATATATGACACGTTTGCAACTTACCAGATGCCAGTGATGCACCTTGTATGTTTTCGGAGCTCATTGCAGATCTCTCTGGCTTCACATGGTTGGTCGTGAGATGGTGTGGCCTGATGGTGTGTTTTGCCTGTAACGGTTATCACCTGTAGCTGAAACTGCAGTTGCAGAATACAGGATGGGCTATGAGATTGCGTTGTTCGTGTAATCTAATAAAGATCCGACTTTCACGCATTTCGAGGCGTTATCCTATTTGCTTGACAGATTTAAGACCAGCTGGGTAGGGTTCTAGCTCCTTCTAACAGCCTGTTCACTTGTTGGTTCAGTCAAGACTTATCAGTCAGTCAACAGTATTTTTTTTTCACAACATAATCTAGTACTAACCTGGTTTATCAGTCCAGAAATCAACCAGCGAATATGCCGTAAAATAACTTCAGCTCTAGTTCCTGCTTCTCTAGTCGAAGTTTAGCAAAATAGCTTTTGAGAGTATCCTTGACAGGAGCCGGTAGAAGGTTGTTTTTTATTATCATTTTTTCCAGGCTCCTAGTTTTAAAAGGGTTCTGACTCGGTGGTGGCTTCAGGAAAAGCTGTTTTTGGTATCCGTTTGTTAGGGCGTGCGTAATGGTACTAACTCTAAGCTAACTTCTCCAATACTGCTAATTTTTAGCATATAGCTTTAACCTAAATAGCTTCACATGACACTCGCACACAACTTTAAAATATGTGCAAGAGCTTAGCTCTTGATTAAGAGCTAGCTTTTATCTCTCTTCTATTAAAATATACGAAAAATACTTAGAGCTAGCTTAAAAACCAGTTGTTGGAGCTACCTTAAGGAGTCAGCTTTTTTTAGGCCTTCCCTGGGTCCATGTCGGCACGAAAGCTCCAAGTCACAGCAAACCGTACCCTCAGTGAGAAGCTCTTGCAGAAGAGCCTCTAGGTTCGTTTGACACAAACGCAAAGCAGCGAACTCGGATAGCATTGTGGCGAGGTCAAGCTGCTCAGGGCCACTACAGACAGAGAAATACATGGGTGTTGATTTTAAGAATAGAGATAGGGGACCAAGGATAGTGGTGGGATCGACGGAGAAGAAGATGGCAGTGTGTCTCGGTTGAAGAAATATTAGCTTCGATGATAGCTCTCTTACACTGGAACGTAAACTTTTTTTCTAAGGCTACTAGTGTTGTCTGCCTAGAAGCCTTACCAAAGGGGTCCAGTACTTTACTGGAGTTATGTTCCCAGTGTTATTTTGAAGCTTTTTTTAGGCTTTACCAAAGAGGTCTTTAATGGAGTCATGCTTCCATATGCCTTACCAAAGTGGTCCTTAGAGTTTAAATATGTGTGGTGTCAGTGGAATAACAGAGTGAGCTGTAAAGGTAGAAAAAAAAAGATCTATTTTTTGAGTGGTTTGGACTTTTTTCTGAGCAAGCACGGAGCCGTCGAGTGAGGATCAGCTGAGCGTGTTTTTCGTTGCTTGTGGTGGAAGTACTCTTTTAATTATTTGCTCTAGTTATTGCTTTAGGAATGTGATCGGGATTAAGCCACGTGGCAATAGGGGAGGGCTCTCATTCTTGTTCGCACCAATGGAGGACATGAATTCTGGGCAAACTATGTTACTTTGAAAGGAGGAAAGTTAGAAAGAGAAAAAGGATTCAGATAATGGTTTTATCTATAAAAATTTATGATGAGTCTTGGAAGGCTCATTTGTTAAAAATTATCTATGGGAAAACTAACTAAGTTGAAAGCAATTGCTTTGCCATATCTTTACTTTTGTTTGGTGCTTTTTGAAGGCAAGGATTAAGAGACCTAAATCCGTTGTGTCGATGGGTAAATTACTCATTTCCACTCACAATTCAAAGGATTTATGGGACAATCCGTACCCTCTACCGTGAGTATGTTATTATTGGCTAGCATATGATTGAGGTTTTTTCTTTGTATTTAACTAGTGGCATCTCCTATATCTAAGAAATTATTGAGTAATCTCTAACAAAATTCAAAAGAATGTAAATAACCGGTCAAAAAGGGCTTTGTTCAAACTACGTATAATATGGGTATCTTATTGTCCAACTAGCCATTTCTACCCCGCTTCCATTATGGGCTTTTCTGGAAGAGCTAGAGCTAGTTACTAATTGGTTTAAAAATTAGCTTAAATTAGCTATGGTTGGCTAGTTAGTTGGCTAACAACTAGCTGAAGACATAAAAAATTAGCCCTCATGTTTAGATGCACTGGGACTAATTTTAGCTAACTAGCAATTAGCGCCGGTATCAGACATGCTCTAATTTATAGAGTATCACTGTAACTTATACCAAAGAAATGAGCCTGAAATCTCTATGGAAATTTGTTGACAAAATATATGTAGCTAGGCCATGTTTAGATTGCAACTTTTTGCAACTCGATGAATAGTATCACTTTCGTCTTATTTGACAAATATTGTCCAATCGTGGACCAACTAGGCTCAAAAGATTTATCTCGTGATTTTCAACTAAACTGTGCAATTAGTTATTTTTTTTACCTACATTTAATGCTCTATGCAAGCGGCTAAAAATTGATATGATGAAGAGAGAGTGAAAAAACTTGGAATTTAGGGGTCATCTAAACAAGGCCCTAGTGACAGAATGAAATAGCAAAAGCCAACTGGAGAGCAAAGCAAACCAAAACCAGCAACCTGAAAACGGAGTTCCCAAAGCAAAGCCCCTACAAAACCTCGGTCGCTCCCCTCGGCCTTTGCCATCCTCGTTCCTATCGCCATCTTCTCCACCTGCTCGCCTCGCGCTCGCTGCTCCCCCCGCGCATCGTGCCGTCCGCGACCGCGCCGCGCCGATGGAGGCCGCCACCGTGCCCAGATCCGCCGCGGCCTGCCGCGCGGCGCCCCTGCTCCCGGCCGCCCGCGCCGCCGCGCGCCACCTGGCCCTGCCCCGGCGCGCGTTCTCCGCGTCCGTCGCGGCGGCACCGGCACCGGCGCGGGCGCCGCGCCGCCTCCTCGCCGCTCGCCGCGCTTCGGATGGCGACAGCGTGGAGACGGCGCCGGAGGCGGTCCCCATCGAGAAAAGTCGGCCCCTTTCCTCTCCTCATGCCTCCACCCGTCTCGTCTCGTCTGTGCATTCCTGCTGATTTGGTTTCTCTAAAGCTTTCGCGCTGCTTCATGGTTGTGTGCTGCAGGGTTCCCTCCCTTCCCGAGCGTCATGGACATCAACCAGATCCGTGAGATCCTCCCCCACAGGTGAGTGCCGGTCGCTTGCTTCCTTGCTCTTGGGATTGCTCAAACATGTTCGGCACTGTAATCGCACGACACAGCTCTTAGGCTGATGCAACACCTTGAAATAATTGAAACTTTGACCATACGTTGACCTACCAGAAGTGGTGGTCCATTCCTTTGCAAATATGAGCATACAGTGCTTTATCTCTGCTGCTGCGCACCTCTAGATCTCTGCAGTTGTAGTCTTGTAGAGGACTAGAGGCCCGTGTGCATATAGCATAATTCTACACATTTTTAAGAGGTATTTCAAGGTTTGGAGCTCAAGCATTGAGATAATGAGGATAGATTAGCGGTTTGGTCTCCTTGTGAGCTGATGTAGAGTCAGTTTGTTTCTAAACAATGGAAAGAAAGAATGAGAAAATGTGATGACAGGCAAGGTGGATAGTTGATGCAAACCTGAAATGTAGTGCAATTTCAGCCGATTGCTTACTGGAAAGTGCAAAGTAGAATTTTGGCACAAAACACCAAGGGGCAAGGGCTGCTGCAACTTCACTACTGTTAGCTCTGGAGGCTGCTGTAGTCGCCACAACTCCATCTCCATATCGACCCCTGATACATAGTACTTTAGCTGTATTTCTTTATGGATTCCAGACATTTGATCTGTGTTGTCGTACTATATGCAACTGTACCCTGGAATCTCATGCATATCTGCAACAAGTTTTACTTGCTACTGAAAAGGGTGTTGAAATGTTGAGTATCCAAAATGGAAATCGAGTACCATGGCCCTTTGATTTCATGACGTGTTGTGATTTAGAGATCTATAAGCATTATCATTGAAATAACTATGCACTTGTTTGGTGTGTATTGCTTTTGAACTATCTAATACCTATGCATGTGGGTATGCATGTTAGGTTCCCATTCCTTTTGGTTGATAGAGTAATTGAATACAAGGCTGGAGAATATGCGGTGGGGATCAAGAATGTTACGATAAATGATAACTTCTTCCCAGGACATTTTCCTGAACGCCCTATAATGCCTGGTGTCCTCATGGTCGAGGTATGCACCAATTCACTGTGTTGCTGATCATGTTTACGGTCTGGATCTTACTGATAATTGATATAATTTAATTCTCCTTACAACATCACCAGAGGGGATAACCAATTCTCGGTCCACTGAAGGATGGTTGTAATATTTCATCCTGAGATTATGTCCACCATGACTTCATATGATGTTGGGATGGCCATGATCATAATTTGCCCTTTTTTTCTTCTTTTTTCTACAGTCTTTTAGAAGTTGCATAAATAAACAATAATTTTAAGTTATGCAATTTTTTCATATGAGTAGGCTTTATGTCGAGTTCAATGGAAGTTTTTGTTTGTCTCAGTTATTATATGCACATAGTACACTGCCATATGGCACATATATCTCCATTAATAGTATGTCTCTTTTTTTCTTTTAGCCTTTTCTTCTTTGTCATTCTGCTGATAGGAATTGATTTCGTCATGAGTTTTCTGACATAAACTGACTACTGTGAGCCATAGCTACCCAAATATGGACATGTAGCAGTTGATAGGTTCAGCAGTGTAAACTTTCATTCTGGCCACACCATTTGATCTATACTACTGTTTTCTACTATGTAATGTGGCCTGAATCAGAATATTCTAGTAGATTACCCAAACCAGCTGATATGCTTATAGTCGCCTGCATTAACATGTAGTTTGTATCTTGTTGACCGCATGCCTGCATTCAGTAACTCACATTAGAAACTATTTGTACCTTTATCCACAGGCTATGGCCCAGGTTGGGGGTCTGGTGATGCTGCAACCTGAAGTTGGTGGATCTCGAGACAACTTCTTTTTCGCTGGGATTGACAAAGTTAGGTTCAGGAAGCCAGTGATTGCTGGGGATACATTGATCATGAGGATGACACTGACAAAGTATCAGAAGAGGTTTGGACTCGCAAAGATGGAAGGAAAAGCTTATGTTGGTGGTGACCTAGTTTGTGAAGGGGAGTTCCTGCTGGTCAGCGCAACTGAGTAGTGCAAAGATACTTCATGGTTCTCTGGGAAGAATCATTGGTTAGAGTCAGATCTGGTTGGCACTTTGAAATAATCGAGTTTTGAGCTAATTATACAACCGGCAGTTGAGGCAATCCTTTACCTGTTGTTAAGCATGTCGTTAAGTCCATGTGGTGATTTTTATCGCCTGCCAGGGCTGAATCCAGCCCTGTTACTGTTGTAATAGAGAATTACAATATCTTGGGGTAGTTGTTTGATGGAATAAACGATATTGATTTTGTAGTTGCATTTTCTTCCCAGAACCTTATGATATACCAGTTGATTGAAATTGTTTTCGCGGTTCCTTGCATTTTCTTTGTTCGTTCATAGCACATCATTTCTATTGAAGACATGACGAGTTTGTATGACTTGGTGCAGCCGTGTAAAAAGATATGACTGCATCTGCATGTAGTCCTGGTCATGCATTCATGGTTTAGTTAGCCATCCTTTGTGCAGCTTTCAGAAATAATCTCCGGTGAAGATTGACAAATGAAGTGTTTTTTCTTTTGACTGAGTAGCGTAGCACGGGAAGGCTATTTTTTTTTCCTAAAAAAAACTATGACATGTGACCAAAATAATACGCTCAAGTGCAGAATCATCACTACTAGTGATTTTCTATGTTGTCCTTAGCAGCCCTTCAACTAACTGAAACATACCTATGACAACCACAGCATAAACAGCCTCTTTCTTTTTTTCCTTATCACAGACAATGACAGAGAAGAAAGGCTAAAAATAAAAGCGACGAAGGTATGACCAACCAAAGGCAAGTATCACAGGCTCACAACAGGCAAAAAAAAAGTCAACTACAAACTGGTCAACATCACAAAATCGTTAAATTTGCAAGGCACTAATCCAGATCCAAGTCGTTTGGGTTTACTGGTCAACTCTTGCCCGGTAGCTATTAAGTTGGCCCAAACGCCTCATTATATACCCAAATCATAGGTTACGAGAATGGCAGCTTGAGCTTGTCCAAGTCGTTTTGAGTTGTTAGTGTTTGGACTTCTTGGGGGCATGGCTAATCTTGTGGCCGTGAACATAAAGAGGAAGGATGCTGAGGTGGCCAGCCATGGATTCTCCCTGTTCCTTGATCCCAAGAGGATCAAACTGCAGGTATGGCATATGGAACAGTTTGGGGGTGTGATTTTCTTTTCGTTGGTGAATTGAACTGTTTCTTGCGAAATTCTTTGGAAAAAAAAATCTTATGAACGGCTCTGCATGCCATGGGATGGCGTTGATACTCTGTACTATATGCAGTATGCTAGTTGAGCAAGACGTTCACAGTCTGATTACAGAGACACGCTTTCATATAGTAGGGTATACAAAAGGCATATAACAATCTAAACAAGCTCCTTATTTTGTCTTTGGATTCCATATTCCTGCATCTATGTACAAGTACAACGCTTTAGCACGTTCGCATGCGGTTTCAGGATCCATATGGAATGTCATCCACATGGCAAGATACCGAATTCAGTTAAGAATTCTCATTGTTGTGCTGTCAGACGGCGGATCATGATGACAGCAACATTGTGCACCTTAAACACTCAGATCACTTGCTTACGGTTTCATGTTTACGACCCTTGCTTGGTGTCATCAGGATGAGGCAGAGATCCCGGAGATGATGGAAGAAGAGGAACCACTGGCAGATGCAGACGCCGGTGCAGCACCAGTTGTTGTGCAGGTGCAGCCAACCATGTTGATGCCGCCCTCACCGTCACCACTGCAGCCAACTCAGGGCCAAGAGGCTGCTGTCCTCCATGACAGCACCGTGAGCACTGAATCAGGGAGCAGATCTTCAGAACCAGCATTGGCCTCCGAACAGGCGGCGCCCATGGCCATGGACATCGAGGAGGATAGCTGGCAATGCCAACCGCCGCCGCCGCCGCAGCCACAGCCAGGCCAGCACCCTCACTTTTGGTCAGGTTAGTAAAGCCATTTTGACATTCAAGCATTTGACTGAATAATATGAGCTCATGCTCTTGCCCTTTCAGTGTCAAAAACTGGAAATGGTTTGTCAGGTGAAAGATTATGGTAACTGATGTTATCCTATCTCAAACTGCAGGTTTCTTCTGATGACTAGAACTCCTGAAGTGCTGTGCCACTGTTTCCATTCAGTCTCTTGTCACCTGCTAGTTCTGTACATGTTGGATTGAATGTGCGGTTGCTATAATGTGTAGCTTCCTGCAATTGGTGCTGTTGCAGTAGTCTCCAGTTCTTTGGACATGTAGGCATGTAGCTTCTCTGTCAAGGTATACTGATGTAGTAAGCATATGATGGTTTGAGTAGTTTTAACTGAACCAGGACCTTCTAAAGTTATTCTGTACATGATTTTGCATGGAAACATCAAAGCAGAATTTTGTTCAGCAAACGTTTGTTTTGTTTCTGCGTGCGCTTTCCGTTTCGTTTCCCGGCCCAAGATCCTAGAGATCGTTGATTGCAAACGTATCCCGTCACTGCCCCGAAAGACGTACGTTCACTGCAACAACTGCAGATCCACGATTGTGCTGCCTGCCGTCAGGTCGCTGCCCAAGGATCTGCAGGGTACTTTCTGTGTTGCCAAGCATCTGCATGTACTTTCCACTTCCATTCTACTTACCACGTATGTAAAACAGGTTCGTATATGCAGAATCGCCCATACATAATCACTTACACTATTTAGGAGCACAGCCCATTTTTTCTGATCTCAACTTCTTTTCTTTAGGTTATTTGGTGCATTTTCCTTTCGGTACTAAATCTACTCAATTTACATAATTTTTTTCCCTTCATGTCTTTACCATTGTTTTTGTCACTGGCATGATATGTTTGGGTTATTATTACAGTGCACACATCAAGAGTCTGTAAAGGGGATCCAGTAATCGCCAACTCGCCCTTCCTCGCCATGTAAATGTAATGGATCAATAGAGATCTGATATCAGTACTTCAGTGTTGAACTTATCACCTTCTGCTTATTATTAGTGGGAAGCCACTTGTTGACTTTATAGTGTTTAGTGTCACAACTACATAGTTGTGCTTTTCATGGGTGCAGCATTCATTGATTGATTTGCAGTGAGCTAGTTCTCAATGCATGATCGTTCATCCCATGAGGATCAAGCTATAGGTAATGCAGATGGCAAGTGATGCCCTCCTAATTGTAAAATCAAGGGTTACTACAGGAGCAGCATGTGGATTGTGGAACAGGTAAGAGTCATAGAAAATTCCCCTTGATTTGAATATATGTGTTTTGGAGTGTGATTCCATTCTGCTCTTGCCTTGCTGTCACCAGGATAACAAGATTCTAGAGATGACGAAAGAAGAGAAGACACTAGCAAGTAGCAATGTGCATCCAGCAATGTTCATGCTCACAGAGGTTCTGGGATTGGGCCCATTTCACCGAAATTCGTCCATTTCGGTCTGGCCCGAGATAAAAGTAAATCGGTCCAAATATTTCGGCCTCATTCAAACATGCAACCCATTTTATGCTCCAGTAAAGAGCCCACCAACATTCTCCATCAAATCAATACAACGCTGAAAACCTACACGATCCCTATCCAGCGTCCGCTTTGTTGCGAGCCGCCGTCAAAAGAAAAAAAATCCGCGTCGTCGTTCCCGCCACCACCTCGAGAGCTGCGTGGTGCTTCCCGACGTCTGAGCTCGCGCCTTGGATGCTCCTCGACGCCGCCCCCGTGTCATGGACGCTCCTCGAGGCTCCATCACTGCCTCTGCCGCATCGTCGCTGCCATCTGCCCAACCTGCTGCCACCACTTCGTCGTCGCCGCCCTCCCCGTCTCCTGTGCATTCTGCACCAGCACCGTATGCACCCTCTCCATGCCCACTACCACGTTCGACTGTTTGGAGAAATTTTGTTCAAATTTGCTCAAATTCCATTCAAATTTTTAATGGATACCGGTCCGAATTTTCCTAAATTCGTGGGTAGTTCGGTGGACTCTGATTTTTTTTTTTCAGAAAAGAATCCCAGAACCTTCATAGACTTCGAAAAGGCGTATGATAGGGTGAGATGGGATTTTTTAGAAGAAACAATGAAAGGGAAGAACTTTCTTGATCAATGGATAAATTGGGTTATGCAAACTATTAGAGGGGGGCAAGTTTGCATTAATATGAATGGGACAAGGGTCCATACTTTAGGACTACGAGGGGGCTTAGGCAAGGGGATCCACTGTCCCCTCTCCTCTTTAACTTAGTGGCTGATGCCCTAAGTGCTATGATGGACAAAGCGGTTGAGAGGGATCTTATTGTGGGCGTCTTAGACAAACTAATTGATAAGGGTGTCTCTCACATACAATACGCCGATGACACTGTTTTAATGACAGATGGGTCTGATAAGTCAATCATAAACTTGAAAATCCTATTATATTGCTTTGAGTGGCTGTCTGGGCTAAAAATTAACTATCACAAGAGTGAAGTGATATTCTTTGGCTTTACACAGGCTGAAAAAGAAAGAAAAGCCAACATGATAAACTGCAAGCTAGGGGAACTTCCAGTCAAATACCTAGGTATCCCTGTGTCTGATAGGATGTTAGGCATTGGGGCCTTCCAGGGTTTGTCTTGTAGGATGATGAAAAGACTTGACCCATGGAAGGGCAAGTTTATGTCCTCTGGGGGGAAATTAATTCTAACTAACTCTTGCCTAACAAATCTCCCTATGTACACTATGGGTTTTTATATGCTACCTAAGGGATCACATGCTAAGATGGACTTTATTAGATCTAAATTCTTTTGGCAAGGTGCTGGGGACACTTTCAAATACCATATGGCCAAATGGATTTCTATGTGCAAACCCAAGATCCATGGAGGGTTGGGGATTATTAATACTTAATGAATCAATGCCTAATTACCAAATGGATTTGGAAAATTGAAAAAGGATCGAATGAGTTGTGGTATAGAATTCTGAAAGCCAAATATCTGAAAAAGGTGGTTTCTACATCTCAACTAGTGTGGGCTCTTCTCAGTTTTGGAGGAGTTTACACAAGGTTAAGCATCTCTTTAAGTGGGGAGCTGAGTATAATGTGCATAAGGGTGATAGGGTAAGTTTTGGCATGATTCGTGGACTGGGGGGGTACCCTTGAAATTACAGTTTAGTAATATTTTTGCAATCTGTCAGAACCCTGAAGCTGTTGTGAGCAAAAACTGGAACAATGGGGAATGGGATATTCCTTTAAGAAGATGTTTAATAGGTGAGTCTCTTCGTGAATGGGGGGAATTACATGAGTTGCTTCAAAGGGTTCAGGTAGATGGTCAGGGAGAAGATCAAGTTTTTTGGGCTCTAGAGAAATCTCGGGTTTATTCAACTGAGTCTCTGTACAATTGTCTTACCCATGGGGGGGTCAATGACAAAATAAATGATCTTATTTGGAAAAGCAAAATCCCTCTAAAGGTTAAGGTTTTTCTATGGCAAGTCTTTCACAAAAAATTACAGACTGCCTTAGCTTTGTCAAGGAGAGGTTGGCATGGTAGCCCGCTGTGCAGTGTCTGCAACTTGGTTGAAACTGTTGATCATATTCTGTTTGGTTGTGTTTTTTCTCAGTACATTTGGTGCTGTATTAGAGACGCCTTTAACCTTCAGAGCTTCCAAACTTCTGTTAATGAGCTGTTGGCTCAGTGGCTGACAAGGCGGCTGGGGGTGCCTAAAAGGATTTTGTTTGTTTTCTTTGCTGGATTAGCTTGGTCAATTTAGAGGAATAGAAATAAAATGGCTATTGAGAAGCGCTTCCCTATTAATCCAGATGCTGTAATTCATGATGCAATCAATTCTCTGCAGGATGTGGTGCAGTTTACACAAGGAGAGCGACGCTGCCAAGCTGAAGGAGTTGGCTCAAGGCTTGTCGGACTGGATGCATAAGAAGCCTCATTTTACCGGCCCCTTGCTCGGACATTGTTACTCTTTAGTGCCTAGAGTTTCTGTTAGATGTTCGATCTTTTTTCTTTCTGCTCTGCTGTTGAGTTGCTGTGACCTTCCAAGGTGGGAGTTTTTCTTTGAGTAATTTTCAAACTGGAAACCCCAGTATGTAATGAACGTGGTTATTGGCTTTCTTAAAAGCCGAGGTAATCTCCTTTCAAAAGAAAAAAAAAAACAGTCACACTACTGCTACAAACCCAGGGTCAAGAGGCTGCAGGCCATGGTGGCACAGTGGGCACTGGGCACTGCCCCGCTGCTAGCAAATTTTCAGAATAACCATTGGGTGCAGAGGCAGAGCAGGCGTCGCCAATAGGCTTCAAAGGCACGCAAGGAATAGATGCAGGCACGCAAGGAATAGATGCTGCAGTAGTTTGCTTGCGCCCGGACAGGGATTCAGGGAATACGTGCATAGCATTCAATATGGGGATGATCTGTTCCTTTGCGAGCACAAGGAAAGAAGGTAAGACTAAAGGAACTATTGTAAAGTAAATGAAATGAACAATGATTTAGAACTGTCTGTTTCATTGATCTCTTAAGATTATATACAAATGAAAGATCACGTTGTACGGACGTCGTACGGACGTCGTGCGGATGTGACTATTCGGGAAAGGTAACTGTTCACTAGAACAGTCTACTACCGAAGGGACATGCCCCTTCGTAGTGCTACGGTTAACTACTAATCTAATCTCTAATCCTAACTGCTTGTACAAACGGATGAGATCATCTATAGACGGACGCCTGTTGGTGTACTAGCGTCATTTCACAACACTCTCCCTTGATCGAATCTTCTTTGAGATCAATGCAGTTGTATGATTGGATTCCTTGAAAAACCCTATGAGAAAAACTGAGAAATACGTATATATAGATATGTTATAAAAAACTCATTTAAACCTTATAGGAAAATAAGGAGAAAATAACATATATGAGTGTGATTTAAATAAATCATTATGTCATTGGTATCTCATTAAAAACCCCAGTGGGGAAAAATATTGGAGATACGACATATAGTTCACTTCCTCAAAAACCATTTTAGAAAAAATATGAGGAGCAATATAAAGCGATATATCGCTAAAACTCCTGTAAAAACCCAGTGAAAAAATTAGGAGAAAATATGACGACATATTATTGGTATTGCCTCTTGGATAACTCACATGAAAAACCTTTTCAGGGAAAAACCATGGATGAGTTGTGAGGGCAATATGTGCCTTTGATATTTCCCATAAAAACCACGGTGGAGAAAATAGAAAATATGACACATGCTTATGTTAATATTACCTCATTAAAAACTTTAACAAGAAACCTTGTAAGTAAAACTTGTGAAAGAAAATAGTATAATATGATGCTGGTACATGTCAATATTTAGGAGATATCTCCTCTGATTCTAGCAAATCTCGAAGTCGCCGCATACCAATTCTATGTACTAATTTTTGAAACACAGAAGTTGGTAAGGACTTAGTAAATAGGTCAGCGAGCTTATCACATGACTTGATTTGTAAGATGTTTATTTCTCCGTTTTCTTGTAATTCATGGGGATAAAACAGTTTAGAAATAATATGCTTAGTGATATTGCTCTTTATGTAACATGTTTGCATTTGTGTAACACAAGCGGAATAGTTGTACCTGTTTAGGATCTTGGTTTATTCTTTATGTAACATGTTTGCATAGGTGATTCAATTGAACCAATACCACATGACTGTTGTATGTGGTTAATCATTCTACGAAGCCATATACATTCTCGTGATGCCTCATATAGAGCAATAATTTCAGAATGATTAGTAGAAGTCGTTGTCAGAGTCTGCTTAGAAGACTTCCATGAAATAGTTGTACCTCCATGTAGGAATACAAATCCTGTATGGGATTTTTCATTATGAGGATCAGATAAGTAACCTGCATCAGTATAACCAATCATACTGGGATCATGATTTTTCTTGAAGAATAAACCAAGATCCTTTGTGCCATTAAGGTATCTAAGGATACACTTCGCTCCCGTCCAATGATGGTGAGTTGGGTCCGCACTATGCCTAGCCAGTAAGTTAACTGCAAATGCAATATCAGGCCTCGTGCAATTTGCAAGATACATAAGTGCGCCAATGACACTGAGATATGGGATTTCTAGTCCCAACATCTTTTCCATAATATCCCGTGGTCTAAATGGATCTTTCCCTATTTCTAAGGAACGAACAACCATCAGAGTTTTATTAGGTTATGATTTATCCATATTGAATTTCTTCAATATTTTCTAGATATAGGCTGATTGATGCACTAAAATCACTGAAGGACGGTGCTCAAGTTGTAAGCCTAGGCAATACTTGGTCTTACCCAAATTCTTCATCTCGAATTCCGTCTTTAGATGTTTGCATGCTTCTTCTATATCCTTTGGACCGCCAATGATATTTAAATCATCAATATACACGTATATAATACAAAATCTCATTCAATATTTCTTAATGAAAACACATGGACAATCATCATTGTTAGTGTATCCTTTCTTTAGAAGGAATTCACTCAGTCGGTTGTACCACATTCGTCCTGACTGCTTCAAGCCATATAATAACTTTTGTAGTTTTACACAATACATGTTGTAATTTGTGTTTGGATTCAGAATTTGGATTCCATCGAGAACCTTCATGTATATGTCCGAATCAAGTGACCCATATAGATATGCTGTCACCACATCCATCAACTGCATAGATAGATAATTTTGAACTGTTAATGATATTAAGTATCGGAAAGTAATTCCACTCATTACTGGAGAATATGTTTCATTGTAATCAATGTTGGGTCTCTGCATGAACACTTGTGCTACTAACCTTGCTTTATATCTCACCACCTCATTGTTCTCATTCTGTTTCCAGACGAAAACCCATTTAAAGCCTGCAGGAAAGACTTTAGAAGGTGTAGGTATTGCAGATGTGAATACCCCTCTTCTAGTGAGCGAGGCTATCTCAGCTTGAATTGCTTCTTTCCATTGAGCCCAGTCCGAGCGCTTTTTGCACTCTGCCATGGTCTTAGGATCTGGATCATTGAGAAAGATTTCTGCAATTGCTGCGGAGAAGTACATGTCGACAACAGTAGTCTTACGATCGTATGATTCTCTAGAATCTATGTAATTGATGGAAATTTCTTTCACCCCATTATTTGACTCAATATTTCCCAAAACTATGGAGTCAGGGTGTTCTGATATTCTAGGATCAGAATTTGGATGCACCGTTGATTCGGGTTGTGGATTTGGTCCTGGTGTTGGACTTTTATCCACTATTGGGTGTCTACCAACTTGAGGTTGGCTTGAATTTACTAATTTGGAGGATTTAGCCCTCGATATCCTCGAACGCTTACTTGTAGCATTATCCTTAGGAGCAGCCGTACTTCTCCCCCTCTTCTTTGGAAGTAGGAGTTGAATGGTTTTTATTGGTACCTTCATTCTTTTAGGCGCATTGCGAGTAGGATAAAAGGATTTAGTGACACCCTTATAATCAGTAAATGCTTCTGGCAGGTTATTTACAATATGTTGCAAGTTTATAATTTTATAAACTTGTTGTTCAGTCTCTAGAGTACGTGGATCTGAGGGGGGAATGCCTTGGACATTCTAGATGATTTCCTAGCATTCGTTTTGGTGCTTGAAGTCTCCCCCTAATGCCGGGAAATGGTCCTCATTAAATATGCAGATAGCGTATCGGGCCATGAATAAGTCCCCTGTAAGAGGCGCAAGGTATTTGATAATTGATGGAGATTGATATCCCACATAGATACTAAGTTTCCTATGTGGGCCCATAGAGGTATGCTTAGGCAGTGAGATCGGTACATATATAGCGCAACCGAATTTTCGCAGATGAGAAATATTTGGCATATTCCCACGTACTAATTGGAATGGGAAGACTACGTGATATGCAGTTGGTCGCAATTGAATTAAGTCAACAGCGTGTAAGACTGCATGACCCCAACATGAAGTTGGTAGGTTGGAATTTTGTAATAATGGTCTTGCAATGAGTTTAATTCTCTTAATAAGAGATTCTTCTAAACCATTTTGTGTATGGACATATGGGACAGAGTGCGGAACTTGAATTCCCAAAGCCATACAATAATCGTTGAAAGCCTTTGAGAAAAATTCAACAGCATTGTCCATTCGAATTGATTGAATTTGATGTTCAGGATTATGTCCTCTAAGTCTAATAACTTGAGCAATTATTTTTGCAAATGCATGATTACGTGTGGACAAAAGACACACATGAGACCATCTAGTAGATGTATCTATTAGAACCATGAAGTACCTGAATGGTCTAGACGGTGGTTGTATGGGGCCACAAATATCTCCTTGAATGCGTTCAAGAAATTTTAGTGGCTCATTTTAGATCTTAATGGGCGATGGTCGTACGATCAATTTCCCTGTAGCGCATGAAGTGCACATAAAATATGAAGATTTAGAGAATTTAGCAGTATTTAACTCATGACTAGTAGAATTGCTGATAATTCTTCACATCATCCCTATACCAGGATGGCCAAGGCGTTCATGCCAAGTTTTGAATGCGTCAACATTCTAAAAAATAACCTTGTACGCAACATGCGGTACGGGTTTGATGTATGTGTAGTACAATCCAGACATAAAAGAGGGAATTTTCTCAACAATTTGTTTGCCATATCCGCTATTTTTAGTAACAAGGAGAATTTCCTCATTATTGTCATCACGGGTTTTTATATGGAAACCATTTTGATGGATATCTCTATAACTTAACAAGGTACGCTTTGAATCGGGATACAATAATGCATCCTCAATTGTAATTTGGGTACCCATGGGCGGTACAATAGTGGCACGACTAGAGCCAACTATTGTAGCATCGTGCCCGGTGATTATCAAAACATTTCCTTATCTTTTTGTAAGAGTTTGGAAATACTTTGTTTCTCTAAGTATAGAATTAGTGGTACCACTGTCCACTAGGCATAATTCCTCCTCCATCAGATTGACCCTCGTAGAAACTATATATAAATAAAGAATTTGATATGAAACTCTTTGATGATATATAGAATACATATTTTATTTATTGAATATCAAATGTGTACAATACATCAAATGTGTACAATACATTTATTGGGTATTCAAACTAAATAGTGATGACATTATTAAATATTTACAACATATAGGACATAAATTATTTTAACTATTATAATCACTAGGACATAAAGACATGAGAATTTAAGGGATTGGGAGCCTATTCAAAGTCTCCAAATATGTCGTTGGATGCATATTCCACGATCATATTCCCCGTATCAGCAAGATCCAAACCTCCTCGTATGTTGTTGTTGCTTGGTTCCATTGGAACTTGTTGTGAACAACCAGCCTCATTCCTAGTGGTGTCAGGTCGAATATTGAAGTGGGCTTCATACTTTTGTCCGGGTGCAGTACGTCCACGACCCACAGACTTTAAGTAGAGATCAACAAGATGACTTGGGGTACGGCATTTCTTTGTAGTATGGTTATAACAACCTAAAAGGTCCTAATGGCTAGAGGGGGGTGACTAGCCTAATAAAATTTCTACAACGACACTTAACAAAGTAGTTAGACAATTATGAGGCGAAGCAAGTGTTGCGCTAGCCTACTCAAAATGCAAGCCACCTACCACAATTCTAGTTTAGATAGTATCTATTCAGATAATAGCTATGACACTACTCTATGTTAGTGTGCTCTCAAATGCTAACTAAAGAGCCACACCAACCAAGCAAATAAGCTCTCACAACTAGCTACACTAAAGAGCTTGACAACTAGTTTACGGTAATGTAAAGAGAGTGATCAAGAAGGTTATACCACAATGTAGATGAAGGAACCAATCAATCACAAGGATGAATAGCAATGAAGACCAATCACCTCAGAATCAATGATGAACACAATGATTTTTACCGAGGTTCACTTGCTTGCCGGCAAGCTAGTCCTCGTTGTGGCGATTCACTCACTTGGAGGTTCACGCGCTAATTGGCTTCACACGCCAAACCCTCAATAGGGTGCCGCACAACCAACACAAGATGAGGATCACACAAGCCACGAGCAATCCACTAGAGTACCTTTTGGCTCTCCACTGGGGAAAGGTCAAGAACCCCTCACAATCACCACGATCCGAGCCAGAGACACTCACCAACCTCCGCTCGATGATCCTCACTGCTCCAAGCCATCTACGTGGCGGCAACCACCAAGAGTAACAAGTGAAACCCATAGTGAAACATGAACAACAAGTGCCTCTAGATGCAAACACTCAAGCAATGCACTTAGATTCTCTCCCAATCTCACAAAGATGATGAATCAATGATGGAGATGAATGGAAGGGCTTTGGCTAAGCTCACAAGGTCGCTATGTCAATGCAAATGGCCAAGAGAGGGAGCTTCAACCGGCCATGGGGCTTAAATAGAAGCCCCCATGAAATAGAGTGGTTATACCCCTTCACTGGGCATAACGCGGGGTGACCGGACACTCCGGTCCAATCAACCGGACGCTGGCCCTCAGCGTCCGGTCACATGATTCACGCCATGTGTCCCCTGCTTCAAATATTGTTTGTCAGATTTCAACGGTCATCAGTTGATCGGACGCGTCAGTTAGAAAGTGATCGGACGCTGGACCCCAGCGTCTGGTCGTTTCCAGTAAGGTTCCAAACATGAATTTTCACGACCGGACGCGTCCGGTCATGCTCGATCAGACTCACCCAGCGTCCAGTCATTCAACGTCTCCTCTATGTGCCTTACGTCAGCGTACGTCAGCACTGACCAGACGCACCCTACCAGCGTCCGGTTGTAGAGCGACCCAGCGTCCGGTCATTTGACCGACGCTAGCGTCTTCGCTGATACATCTGACCAAACACGCTGATCCAACCGTGGCCAGTGTCTGGTCACTCCCAGTGACCTCCATCTTTTCTGTCTAGGGCGCCAGTGGAGTTACTTACCCTTGCACCTAAACTTCACCACCCTTGATCAAATGTGCCAACCACCAAGTATATCATCTTGTACACATGTGTTAGCGTATTTTCACAAATATTTTCAAGGGTGTTAGCACTCCGCTAGATCATAAATGCATATGCAATGAGTTAGAGCATCTAGTGGCACTTTGATAACAGCATTTCGATATGAGTTTCACCCCTCTTAATAGTACGGCTATCGATCCTAAACGTGATCACACTCACTAAGTGTCTTGATCATCAAAACAAAATGGCTCCTACAATTTATACCTTTGCCTTGAGCCTTTTGTTTTTCTCTTTCTTCTTTCCAAGTCTGAGCACTTGATCATCACCATGGCATCACCATCATCATGTTATGATCTTCATTTGCTTGACCACTTAGAGTGTGCTACCTATATTATGATCACTTGATAAACTAGGTTAGCACTTAGGGTTTTATCAATTCACCAAAACCAAACTAGAGCTTTCAATCTCCCTCTTTTTGGTAATTGATGACAACCCTTTCACAAAGATATGAATTGAAATTCAATTGAATCCATGTTGCTTGCCCAAGTATATTTACCATGTGTAAAAGTATATGGACAAGTTTTATGAACCCCAAATGGTAGCAATTGCTCCCCCTACATATGTGCTAAAAGTTTGGATTGTAGTTTGCACATATGCTTGGATAGGAAATATAGGAGTCAATGTTTACCAAATGATGCTAAGGTATAAAAGATGGACCTTTAAAGTATGATACCAATCGGAGTGCACCTTTATACCATCCTTAGCATCATGGTTAGTTTGATACCACTTGGAAACAACACTTGAAACAAAATCACTAGATAACCTATGTTTGCTAGTTTTTCATTTCATCATTCAAACCTACAACTAGCATACACCACACAAGCATGGATATCAAAATTTACAACTTGTGTCATACAAGCAAACATATGAAATGCCATACAAGTTTATGAGCTTGCTCCCCCTACTTGTGTGCTCAAAATTTTAATTGATTCCTTTTCTTTGTCATATCTCTCCCCCTATGTCAAATTCTCCCCTTTGGTGTCTATTTACTATCTTTGTGCACTATTTCTCCCCCTTTGTCATCAATGACCACAAAGGTTTAAAAAGTAGATAGGTTAGGATTATCAATGTTAATCAATGGGGTGAGGATCATTTTTCCAAATTTAGTTCAATCAAGATCATTTACCAAAGATATTTAACTTGGTTTGATCTAAGGACAAGCTTCTTCACACCTCCAAATAAGGGTTATCTTGTACCATGTTGAGTTAAACACTTAGAGCTCATTTTCTAGATCAAACACTAGGTTTACAAGCCCACAAACATGTCATATGCTACCACTAGATCAAAATAAGCATAGAAGCAATAGTGGTACCATACAATCATCAAATTCATTTGATTTTCATGAATGAGCCTATTAAACATGAAAGATGTCTAGATGCACTAAACAAGTCCTTAGCAAGGATGTATGCCATGCCAATCAACTTTTACCTTGGATTGCTCGAAGGAGAGGCATGTCATATAAGTGGGGAGGTGCATCAACACATATTTGAGAAATCCAATATGTTCAACTCATTCCTTAGCTTGCAAAACATTTTCTCATCCAATGGCTTGGTGAATATGTCGGCAAGTTGATCTTCAGTGCCTACACTCTCAATGCAAATGTCCCCTTTTTGTTGGTGATCTCTTATGAAATGGTGGTGGACATCAATGTGCTTTGTTCTTGCATGTTGAACCGGATTGTTGGTCAACTTGATTGCACTCTCATTGTCACATAGCAATGGTACTTTCTTGAACTTGATTCCAAAGTCACTCAAAGTGGCCTTCATCCAAAGTACTTGTGCACAACAACTACCGGCGGATATGTATTCGGCTTTGGCGGTTGATAATGCAACACTATTTTTGCATCCTACATAGTCCGAGTCGGAGTAACCAACTAGCTCAAACTTTGCTCCTTTGGGATACCACAAACCAACATTTTGTGTATACTTCAAGTACCTCAATATTCTCTTTGTAGCCTTCAAATGACTTTCTCTTGGTGAGGCTTGAAATCTTGCATACATGCATACAATAAACATGACATCCGGCCTTGATGCAGTCACATAGAGTAGGCTTCCAATCATAGACCGATACAATTTTTGATCCACCATACTTCCACTTGCATCACTATCCAAGTTTTTATTTGTTCCTATTGGTGTACTAATGGCCTTACTATCATTCATGCCAAACTTCTTGATCATGTCCTTGATATACTTGCCTTAACTCACAAATATACCATTTTTCAATTGCTTGATTTGAAGACTAAGGAAGTAACTTAACTCTCCAATCATGGACATCTCATACTCTTTAGCCATCATCTTTCCAAACTTATCACAAAAGTCTTGATTGGTTGATCCAAATATGATGCCATCAACATAGATTTGCAATACAAATAGATCTTTTCCAATCTTCTTGATGAAAAGAGTGGTGTCAACCTTGCCATTGTGAACCCTTTAGAGAGTAGGAAATCCCTCAATCTCCCATACCATGCTCTAGATGCTTGCTTCAAGCCATACAATGCTTTCTTTAACTTGAACACATGATTGGGCTTCTTGTCATCTTTAAAACCGGGAGGTTGCTCAACATATACTTCTTCATTGATGTAACTATTGAGAAATGCACTCTTAACATCCATTTGATAGAGCTTGATGTTGTGGGCACAAGCATAGGCTAGCAAGATTCTTATTGCTTCCAATCTAGTAATCGGGGCATATGTTTCTTCAAAGTCAAGACCTTTAACTTGTGTATAGCCTTGTGCTGCTAATCTTGCTTTGTTCCTTACTACTATCCCATCTTGATCTTGCTTGTTTCTAAAGACCCATTTGGTTCCAATCACATTGTGTCCCTTTGGTCTCTCTACTAATTTCCATACTTGATTTCTTGTGAAGTTATTCAATTCTTCATGCATAGCATTCACCCAATCAACATTCTTCAATGCTTTATCTATCTTCTTTGGTTCAATAGATAACACAAATGAGAAGTGTTCACAAAATAATGCCAATCTTAATCTTGTTTGTACACCTCTTAAAATATCACCAATGATAGTGTCCAATGGATGATCTCTTGCAATATTGGTTGGTTGGAGGATTGGAACTTGATTGCTTGCACTTCCTTGATCATTGGGTTGAGATTATGTACTAGCTACTTGATCTTGTTCATTGTCATAAGAGCCACTTGTACTAACTGGATTTGTATCATCTTGCACATTTGAGTTAGAGAGCACTTGCACTTGATCATCTTCATCATCATTCACGTGCCTAGGCCTCAATTCACCAATATCCATGTTCTTCATGGTATTTGAAAGTTGAATGCCTCTAACATCTTCTAAGTTCTCATTCTCTACTTGTGAACCCTTGGTTTTATCAAATTCAACATCATAAACTTCCTCAAGAGTACCACTATTCAAATTCCAAACTCTATATGCTTTCTTGTAGTGGAATAACCAAGTAGGAATCCTTCATCACATTTCTTGTCAAACTTGCCCAATCTTGTGCCTTTCTTCAAGATATAGCATTTGCAACTAAAGACCTGAAAATATGCAATATTGGGCTTTCTACCATTCAAAAGCTCATATGGTGTCTTCTCTTTCAATCGGTGACAATAGAGGCGGTTGCTATAATAGCAAGCCGTGTTGATAGCTTCGGCCCAAAAAGATTGACTCACATTGTACTCACTAAGCATAGACCTTGCCATATCAATGAGTGTTCTATTCTTTCTCTCAACAAGTCCATTTAATTAAGGTGTGTACTTGGCCAAGAATTGATATCTAATTCCAAATTCATCACATAACTTATCAATTCTAGTATTTTTGAACTCACTACCATTGTCACTTCTAACTCTCTTGATGGTTGTTTCAAACTCATTATGAATGCCCTTGACAAATGATTTGAATATTGCAAACACATCATTTTTGTCCACTAGAAAGAATACCCATGTGTATCTAGTGTAGTCATCCACTATCACAAAGCCATATTTGTTTCTACCAATACTAGTGTATTGTGTTGTCCAAATAAATCCATGTGCAATAACTCAAATGCTTTACTAGTGCTCATCATGCTTTTCTTAGGATGGGTGTTTCCAACTTATTTGCCGGCTTGACAATAGCTACAAAGCTTATCCTTTTCAAACACAACATCTTTCAAGCCTTTAACTAAGTTATGCTTAACCAATCTATTCAATTGTTTTATTCCAATATGACCAAGCCTTCTATGCTATAACCAACCCATGCTAGACTTAGTGAACAAGCATGTAGATAATCTAGCTTCACTAGCATTGAAATCAACCAAGTATAGATTCTCATATCTAAAGCCTTTGAAGATTAAATTTGAGCCATCTACACTTATGATCTCTATATCATCTATCCCAAATATGCATTTGAATCCAAGATCACATAATTGAGCCACGAATAGCAAATTGAAATTCAAGCTCTCTACTAGCAACACATTGGAAATGCTCGTCATTGGATATTGCAATCTTACCAAGCCCTTTGACTTTGCCTTTGCCATTGTCACCAAATGTGATACTATTATAACCATCATTGTCATTGGTGTTGATTGAGTTGAACATTCTTGCATCACCGGTCATGTGTTGAGTGCACCCACTATCAAGAACCCAATGCCTTCCTCCGGCTTTGTAGTTAACCTACAAAATAAGATCAATTCTTTTTAGGTACCCAAACTTTCTTGGGTCCTTGAAGGTTAGTCACTAAGCTCTTTGGTACCCAAATGGCTTTCTTCTTTGAGCCCATCCATGGTTTACCAATAAACTTATCCTTCACACCATTTGTACCCTTAGTAAGCATATAGCATGAATCAAGCTTTATGAAGGATACATTAGCATTTTTGCTCTTGTTGTTGCATTCTTGCTCTTTATGATCCACTTGCTTGCAACTATTGCAAAACCGACCATTGTTCTTCACAAAACTAGTCTTATGAGGAGCAAAGGTTGCCTTGCCTTTCTTGGGGGTATAGCCCAATCCCTCTTTGTAGAGAGAAGCTCTTTGGCTACCCAAGCACATAAGCAAGCGTCCTCACCACCATAAGCCTTAGCTAAGGTGTGAGTGAGCTTAGTGACCTCCTTCTTGAGGTTTTTATTCTCAACCACTAGTGAGGCATCACAAGTGAGACCATCACTACTAGATGAGATAGAAGTGGAAGTGCTACAAAAAGGGTTAGTAGGAGCAACAATGATAGGCATAGATAGTGATTCATCAATTATATCACAAGTTAAACCTACATTGCAAGTTTCAACATGCTTCTTTTTATTTTGCTCATCAAGCAAAGAGGAATGAGCCTTTTCAAGCTTTTTGTGAGCTTTGCCAAGCTTCTCATTGGCTTTCTCTAGCCTCTCATGAGATGCATTTAGCTCATCGAAGGCTTGCTTAAGGGCTTTTAGTTCCTTACGCAAGCTTTTGCATTCCCTTCTCTTGATGTCAAAGTGTTCTCTAGCATCCTCTAGCATGTCAAATAACTCATCTTTGGTGGGTTCATCATCACTATCACTATCATGGTTATTTTCATTTTCATTTTCATCATCATGTTCTTCATCGCTTTCATCATCACTAGTTTGTACCTTAGTGGCCTTAGCCATGAAGCACGATGAAGATTCGAAGAGAGAAGGCTTCTCATTGATAGCAATGCTTGCAAGAACCTTCTTCTTGGTGGTCTTGTTATCATCACTATCATCATCATCATCACTTAAGGAAGCATCACTATCCCAAGTGACTACATATGAACCACCCTTCTTCTTCTTGAATGCCATCTTGTCCTTCTTCTTTCTTTTCCTTCTTGTCCTTCTTCTTGTTCTTCTTGTTGTCATCATCATTGTCACTATTGTATGGGCATTGAGCAACAAGATGATCTTTGCTTCCACACTTGAAGCACCTTCTTGACTCTTCTTTGTTCTTGGATAAAGACTTCTTTCTTCTAGCACGGTAGCCCTTCTTCACCATGAACTTGACAAATCTCTTGACAAATAGAGCCATCTTCTCATCATCGTCATCATCCCATGATTCATCTTCTTCACTTGATGTTTCTTGCTTAGCTTTGCCCTTAGATGATGTGGCCTTGAATGCCACACTCTTCTTCTTTTCATCCTTCTTATCCTTCTTTTCTTCCTTCTCATCTTCATCTCTATATGTATCATCGGTCATGATGTCTCCCAACACTTGGTTTGGTGTCATGGTGTCCAAACCACTCCTTACTAGAATAGTGACCAATGTGCCAAATCTTGAAGGTAAGCATCTCAAGAACTTGTGGGAGAAGTCCTTGTCCTTCACCTCTTCTCCAAGTGCTTTGAGATCATTGATAAGCACTTGAAGCCTATGAAACATCTCTGGCACACTCTCATCCTCCATCTTGAAGCTAGCAAACTTCTCCTTGAGAATGTAAGCCTTTGCACCTTTCACGACTTGAGTGCCCTCAAATGATTCTTCTAACTTCTTCCAAGCCTCATGAGCCATCTCAATATTCTTGATTTGCTCAAATGTTCTCTCATCAATTGCATCATGAATAGCACTTAGAGCAATGTCATTGTTTTGGAGAAGCACTTCTTCGGCCGCGATGGGATTCTCTGGATCACCAAACTCAATTTTGGTTTCTACCACCTTCCATACCTTTCTATTGATTGACTTGATGTGTGTGGTCATCTTTGACTTCCAATAAGGATAATTTGTGCCATCAAATTGGGGTTGCTTCTTGGTGTTGTTGATTTGAGCTATTTTTACACCGAAGGTTGTTAAGCCTCAAATCACTATGACCTTAGCTCTGATACCACTCGAAAGGTCCTAATGGCTAGAGGGGGGGGTGAATAGCCTAATAAAATTTCTACAACAACACTTAACAAAGTAGTTAGACAATTATGAGGCAAAGCAAGTGTTACGCTAGCCTACTCAAAATGCAAGCCACCTACCACAATTCTAGTTTAGATAGTATCTATTCACACAATAGCTATGATACTACTCTATGTTAGTGTGCTCTCAAAGGCTAACTAAAGAGCCACACCAACCAAGCAAATAAGCTCTCACAACTAGCTACACTAAAGAGCTTGACAACTAGTTTGCGATAATGTAAAGAGAGTGATCAAGAAGGTTATACCGCCATGTAGATGAAGGAACCAATCAATCACAAGGATGAATAACAATGAAGACCAATCACCTCGGAATCAATGATGAACACAATGATTTTAACCGAGATTCACTTGCTTGCCGGCAAGCTGGTCCTCATTGTGGCGATTCACTCACTTGGAGGTTCATGCGCTAATTGGCTTCACACGCCAAACCCTCAATAGGGTGCCACACAACCAATATAAGATAAGGATCACACAAGCCATAAGCAATCCACTAGAGTACCTTTTGGCTCTCCGCCGGGGAAAGGTCAAGAACCCCTCACAATCACCATGATCAGAGCCGGAGACACTCACTAACCTCCGCTCGACGATCCTCGCTGCTCCAAGCCATCTAGGTGGTGGCAACCACCAAGAGTAACAAGCGAAACCCACAGCGAAACCCGAACAACAAGTGCCTCTAGATGCAAACACTCAAGCAATGCACTTGGATTCTCTCCCAATCTCACAAAGATGATGAATCAATGATGGAGATGAGTGGGAGGGCTTTGGCTAAGCTCACAAGGTTGCTATGTCAATGCAAATGGCCAAGAGAGGGAGCTTCAACCGGCCATGGGGCATAAATAGAAGCCTCCACGAAATAGAGTCGTTATACCCCTTCACTAAGCATAACGTGGGGTGACCGGATGCTCCGGTCCAATCGACCGGACGCTAGCCCTCAGCGTCCGGTCACGTGATTCACGCCACGTGTCCCCTGCTTCAAATACTGTTCATCAGATTTCAACTGTCATTAGTTGACTGGACATGTTAGTTATAAAGTGACTGAATGCTGGACCCCCAGTGTCCGGTTGTTTCCAGTAAGGTTCCAAACACGAATTTTCATGACCGGACGCATCTGGTCATGCCTGATCGGACTCACCTAGCGTTTGGTCATTCAACGTCTCCTCTGTGTGCCTTATGTCAGTGTACGTCAGCACTGATCGGACGCACCCTGCCAGCGTCTGGTCACAGAGTGACCTAGCATCCGGTCGTTTGACCGATGCTAGTGTCTTCGCTGATACATCTGACCGGACGCGCCGGTCCAACCGTGGCCAGCGTTCGGTCACTCCTAGTGACCTCCATCTTTTCTATCTAGGGCGCCAGTGGAGTTACTTACCCTTGCACCTAAACTTCACTACCCTTGATCAAATGTGCCAACCACCAAGTGTATCACCTAGTGCACATGTGTTAGCGTATTTTCACAAATATTTTCAAGGGTGTTAGCACTCCACTAGATCCTAAATGCATATGCAATGAGTTAGAGCATCTAGTGGCACTTTGATAACCGTATTCCGATACGAGTTTAACCCCTCTTAATAGTATGGCTATCGATCCTAAACGTGATCACACTCACTAAGTGTCTTGATCACCAAAACAAAATGGCTCCTACAATTTATACCTTTGCCTTGAGCCTTTTGTTTTTCTCTTTCTTCTTTCCAAGTTCGAGCACTTGATCATCACCATGGCATCACCATCATCATGTTATGATCTTCATTTGCTTGACCACTTGGAGTGTGCTACCTATATCATGATCACTTGATAAACTAGGTTAGCACTTAGGGTTTCATCAATTCACCAAAACCAAACTAGAGCTTTCACAACCACACTTCTAACACATAGGATTGTCATTCATGTGTTTGGAAATGTTCTTACCATTGTTGGAAACACAAGTTTGGGATATCTTATTGCGTCTACGTTGTTTTTTACCTTTCTTGTAATTTCCCTGAGGATGGGTCTTAAAAAGTCCACCATCAAATTTGGGTTTATTCTGAGTGTAGGCATGTACTTCAGGCAATGGAGTAGACCCTATGGGGTGCTGCTAATTATTCCAAACCATAAGTTTAGAATGTTTTTCGGCCTCAAGTAAAGTTTGTATAAGCTCAGAATAAACCTGGAAACGCCTTTCACGGTATTGTTGTTGAAGAATCCTTTCAGAGGGCAGCATAGTAGATAGAGTATTTTCTATTTTATCCGCATCTGTAGGTTCTTTCTCGCAGAATTGCAACTTTGAGTAAATCCTATGAACAGCATGGTTGTAATCACTCACAGTTTTGAAATCCTATAAGCGAAGTTGCGTCCACTCGTAGTTGGCCGCAGGCAGGACAAGTGTCTTTTGTTGTTCATAGCGTTGCTTAAGAGAGTTCCATAGATTTCATGAATTTTCTTCCAACAAATATTCAGCCTTAAGGTCAGGATGAATATGGCTCCTAATGAGATATAGGGCCGTGTATACATGTTGATCATCAAGAGGTGCAACACCCTCTTCGGGTGGTAACACAGCTCGATAAAGTCCACGGGACGTAAAACTAACCTTTATGTCCACAGCCCATGTGGGATAATTGTGGCTGTCTAGAGCAAGCAAATCAAACTCTTTGACGGTCATTGATCCTACACGAGGCAAACCATCAAAATATTTTAAGTTATTAAAATATTGTGGTGTGTTGTAATTATGGGATGCAAAATAGAGACAAGATAAATCTTGTATTATTAATGTTGTAAAGATCTCATGTGCATAATAAAATAATGGAGGTAGTCACCATAAAAGTGTAGACCTCAAATTGAGCATAGTCTGTATTAACAGTAGATGCCAAATAATTATGCAAGTTGTATAAACATGTCTTAAGGTAGTCATCAAGAATGATATAGACCTTAGTCAATTCGTAAACAAATTGGGTACGCACGTTGAGTATAGTCACTAAGTTGTGGACTTAGTGTAGACCTTATAGTAGCAACTATGGTGCTACCTTGTGTATGGCCAATAGGAATGCGAATTAATGGTAGTCATCTTTGTAAAAAGATGTAGACTAAATGTTCTAATTTGTGATGTTGGGTACGCATATTGAGGATGGTCACTAAGTTGTGGACTTAGTGTAGATCCTGCAGTAGCAACAGTGGTGCTACCTTGTGTATGGCCAACAAACAAATAGGGAACATGCGTGTTATACAATTGATGAGAAAATATACATAAAATATCGCATCCATTATTTAAGCGCGTAGTGCTTTAAAGTCGAAAAGCATAAAAGGGGCTTAAATAAAATGATCGATTGCAAAAATGACAAATGAATAAATAATTTGTAAGATCATGGTCGTAATAACAAGAATATTATTTATTGGATTTGTCATACATACAGGGACAAATACTTTGAATAATATCATAAATGGATATTTTACAATGATAAAATATCACAAGTATAACTATAGTTAAAGTCAGCGACTAAACACAAGAGTACTTAATTTTACAGCATATAATCACTGGAGACTAATAGAGTCTTATGCGAATCACTGCTGAAATGATAAAAAAACAGATAAGAAGCCACGCCAAATAAAAGCCATTTTCATTTTGGGCCCAGCCTGGTCCAGTCGGCATGCACAGGGGAGAGGAGGGAGGACAGAGCACCGGCCTTGGGCCAGCCCATCGTCGCGTGCAACCCTTAAAAGGGGGGGGGGGTCAGGAGGCACTTAGGGTTTGAGCCCCTAACTGCTCGTCGCCGCTGCCTGGAGGCCACCGCCGCCACTGTAGATCACCGTCGCCGCCTCCAAGTGCCGCTGCGCCGCCGTTGGTGCTTTGAATCAGGTCGAGGAAGACTCCCCCTCATCGGGGGAGTAGAAGCCGCTGCCGCCGATGGCCATGTTCAGCACCTCCGCGCTTGGGAGGCCGAGATCCGCCGGATTCCAGGCACCGGTGCGACGGAGGCTAGGGCGCCTATCCACTGTCGTCGTCTTACGGCCGAGGAGGCACCGGAGCATCGGGGTCGGCAGTGTCTCGGCCGGAGGAGGACCCAGGAGGGACTTCGCCTTCAGAGGAGGAGCCGAGGGGCCGACCGCGTCGAAGAAGGTGTACGGCGGGACGCCGGTCCTGGCCGCGCGCGTGCCGTCGGGGTTGAAGAGGTTTCCAACGCCGGGGGCAACCACCATGTCCTCATCCTCGGTCTTCACTTGCTGGAGCATCGGCGCGGTGACGGTGTTGAAGATCCAAGGATTGAGGACGCCGCTGGGCATGCCACTGTCAGCCGCCCCTTGAGTCGGATCGACCGGTGTGGGCGATGGCAGCGTGTAGTTGTACTCCAGCATGTGTGGCATCAGCGTGTACTCCTTGCAAAAGTCACACCAGTAGCGAGGCAGTGTCGGTGCTGGCGACATAGGCTCCATGGTGATGTACGCGGGTATAGCGACGGGCTCGACAACCACTTCATCAACGGGCGGCGCCGGGGCTTCAACGACTAGTTGCGTCGAGGCTTCATCGACTGGTGGCGCCGGGGCTTCAACTGCTGGAGGCGCAGCGTTGCTGCGGTCGGCACCGTCCAAGCCAAGGTAAGGAGATGGTGGTTGGCTCTGTAGACAAAGATCGCGCGGAGGAGAAGCATGGCGGCCACGAACAGGAGTCCATCGGCGGCGAGGAACTGCATTGGCACGGAGGCCACGAACAGTGGAGTCGAAGAGGCGGCCGAAAGGACCATGGCCATGACCATGGGCAACGTTGCGGCAAACGCGAGGCCCAAGGCGCTCGAAGACGCTTCGGCGCTGTCCATGGTGGTCGTGGTGTCGGATTGGGCCATGGCGAACTCTGCCGACGCGACGAAGGGCGAAGAGCAACCTATGAACAAGATGTGACGGGTAAGTTGATCTTTGTCATGCTTACCGATGGAGGTGCAGAGGCATACATGCCTCTGTTGTCATTCTCCTTCTCCGGTTCCCCAAGAGCGAAAGTGACTGATAACGTATCGTAAAGTGAATGAAATGAACAATGATTTGAAAACAACTGTCTGTTTCATTGATCTCTTAGGATTATATACAAATGAAGGGTCACGTTGTACGGACGCCGTACGGACGTGACTGTTCGGGAAAGGCAACTGTTCACTAGAACAGTCTAGTACCGAAGGGACATGCCCGTTCGTAGTGCTACAGTTAATTACTAATCTAATCTCTAATCCTAACTGCTTGTACGGACGGATGAGATCATCTATAGAATGACACCTGTTGTGTTGGTGTACTGGCTGTCATTTCACAACAGGAACATGACTAGCTTTCACTCCACGTTGATGCGTGATCAAGGTTTGTGATCCACGAAGTCACCTCTCCTCTTTATTCCCTCTTTATTTTTCGCTGCCTGCCCATATGCACTGTGCTCACACATCTTTCGAATCGGCCGGCAGCAGCAGCAGATTGTGGTTTGTGGGTTGCATAAAGTGTTGATTGTGAATTGTGATTGAGTTCTCATTGCTCCTTTAATTTCCCCTTGGGTGAGTGCACTTGCATTGCAGCATGCAGTACCATACCGGCAATGGCTAATAAGTTTCATTTCTATTGCCTGCGACATCTATTTGAGCATTTATTCTGGCTTTTGTCTTCCTCGCATGCAGCATTCTACATCGAGAAGGCGTGGTACGTGGAGGCATGGAGGCGCCGCCATCAACGCGGCGCTGTGGGTGGTGGGCAAGGCGCTAGACCCTGTCAAGGACGGCCTACTGGAGGCATGGGCGGCCACCACCGGGCTCACTCCCAACGTCCGCGAGCTCAAGCTGGAGCTGCTCTACGCGCAGGCGATGCTGGACAACGCCCGTGACAGGGAGCCCCGCAGCCCCGCGGTGGTGACGCTGCTGCATGAGCTCCGCCACCTGGCGTACAGCGCCGACGACGTGCTCGATGAGCTCGACTACTTCCGCATCCAGGACACGCTCGACGGCACCTACCATAGCCGCCGACGTGCATCCTCGCGGCTGCATCCACGAGCTCGTGCGTGATGCTTGCTACACGGCCGAAGCTGTCGGTAAACGACTCTCATGCTGCTCCTTTTCATGTGCTGACAACGACCGAATTTTTTACTTTTTAGCTCTTTTTTTTAAAGTTTTTCACAAATAAATCTCTGAAGGAAAGATTTCAGAATCTAGACCTTTAGCTCGGCGCCATCAATGCTGGCGTTGAGCTAACACGTCTCAGCGCCAGCGTCCTTGGCGTCGAGCTCCTAGGCTCGAAGCGGACGTGGAAGGTGACATGGTAGGAAGCTCGGCGCCAGTCACCCTGGCGCCGAGCTCGACGCCGTAGATTTAGGCGCCAAGCTCGGCGCCAGGGTGACCGGCACCGAGCCTTTATTTTAACCCCGCCACAACCTTCCTGCCCGAGCGTTCTTCCTCTTCTTTCTCCTCCCTCTCGGGTTTTTTCTCTCCCCACTTCACCTACTTCACCTCACGAATCGGCATATTGGACCTTGAAAATTTTGATTTGATTCGTAGATCTTCGAGAGCAAGGTATCATCGCTCCCCTCCTAGTTTTTTTCGCATCGATTCGGTATATATTAGTCAGATTTTTGAACTTAAGAATCGTCATTACTTAGGGTTTCATTCTTTCCCTCAATATATGTATTATACAACCGTAGAATGATGCCAGGGTATGGAAAAGCTAGCAAACTTAGGAGCATGTAGTTATGTTATGGGTTCATTGTTGTGCATCAAATGAGAAACCCTAGGTTTAGGGTTTAATGTTAATTGCTTTCGGTTCTTAGAACGAAATTGGTTGTATTGTAGTTATGGTTCGCATTGACATTTATTTGTGATGTTTTGATTTTTGTTTGTTAAATTACATCTGTTTTGTTAGATGCAATAAATGTTTCGGGAGGAGTTTTGGCAAAAAACAGGGTCGTCCTCGAGAATTATATCTCGACGCGTCTAGCAAAGATGTCGCCGTCCCTCCTGACCTCCCTGTCCCTAACTGTGACTATGGTTTCCCGGCCCATGTTTTTCAATCGAAACATCCAGACACAGCGGCGCGTTGCTTCTACACATGCAGCCTCGTCCTCTGCCTTGATCCACGCTTGTTCCAACGGTAAGCTGGATCTACAATGTACTTCAGCCCATCATATGGAGGCCACTCTCCAGGGTCCCGAAAAGGTACGAAGCGGGGGCTCCATGTGTGCACAAGCGTATCGACACTGAACTCATGAGGTATCCTGATCTCGATATTATAGTTGCGATGCCTAGCTGCTGCCACCAAATGAGAACATAGGAAGTGGTACTGCCTTCGTTTACCACAAGTGCATTTGAAATCTTGGAGGACAACCACATGCATCCTCGACTCTCGGACCTCGTCGTCGTACGTTGTACCGCCCCTATGCTCGACCTGATAAGTCCCTGTGGCATGGTCAAAGCATGTAACCTCATGTGTGCCGGCCCTTTCTTTTGCCTTCTCTAGGTGTGCCTTTAGTTTTGGAGCCCATATCTCTCCATCACTCCACAATTGCAATGCATAGGCGTGTCTATCGTTGAACCAGGCAACAAGCTTATAGAAGGTGAATTGAACAATTGCATTCATGGGCATACCACGTATCCCTAATAGCAACTTATTGAATGACTCCGCTATGTTGCTGCACTAAAACTCGTACCTCCATCCACTAGCGTCATGAGCTCTCGTTCATTTCTCTAAATCCCTCATCAAATCTGTGAGCCATTGTCTACCTTCTGCATTTGATGCGGTTCTGACCTGCTCCAATTTTTTTCTAAAAGTACTTGTCCTCAAGCTGTCGAGCAGCCTCCTAGAACAGATCAAAGTTACCCTTCACACCATCCTTCCGGAGTAGATTCTCGGCAAGGTGCCGAGTACACCAACGATGGTGCAAATGTGCATACCCCTCTATCTGCTCTCGCACGGCATTAAGTATGCCCTGGTGCCTATCAGATATGACGCCAACCTCCCTGCCAGGCCCAACCATGTGTATCCGGACTAGCCTCAAGAACCATCCCCAACTGTCATTGTTCTCCTTCTCAACCAAAGCAAATGCCAAAGGAACCAACTTGTTCGCGTCACAGGATATGGCTATAAAAAGTGTGCCCTGGTATTTGCCAATAAAAAACGTACCATCAATGGAGAAGACGGGACGACAGTGCCTAAAGGCCTCGACACACTGAGGGAAGCACCAGAAAGCACGGAAGAATATCTGCCTCCCATCCTTCCATGCATTTGGTTTTGGGATGTACTCATGATGCATGCCTGGATTCACTGCTTTGATTGCATTGAAAAGAACTAGCAGCTGCTCATACCCATCCTCCCAGTCCCCATATATCATCTTCCACGCTCACTGCTTAGCCCTCCATGCTTTACCATAAGTTATCACATAACCTCCATACAACGCCTCAACAGTCCTAATAATTGTCCTCGCCTTCATGTTGGGTTTTTCCTGCAAAATTCTCATCAACCACTTGGCAATGAGGGTAGATGTCAACTACCAATGCCTTAGTGTTAGCTCATGGTCAACACAATTGTGTGGCCCGACAACTTTTGTGATCTTTCATTTTTCGGTGACCTGTTGCTTCCTTGCACAAACCCTCCATGGACAGCGTTCCTTGTCACACACAATTGTGTAACGACGCTCCGCTTATGAATGCAATACCTTGTGAGGTCTCTTTCGTATCACTGCAAAAGCCTACAACCACCTCTTCAATACAGGGAGGTGGCCGGTGGAGGCGCGTGCGCGGGCGGCGGCGGCGGCGGAGCTCGGCTCTGCTCTGCTAGGGCGAGAGAGGGAGAGAAAGAGAGGAAGAGAGGGGCGGGGCCTATACGTAATAAAGGCTCGGCGCCAGTCACCCTGGCGTTGAGCTCGGCGCCAAGATCTACGGCGCCGAGCTTCTTGCCATGTCACCTTCCACGTCCGCTTCAAGCCCAAGAGCTCGGCGCCAGGGACGCCGGCGCCGAAACGTGTTAGCTCGGCGCCAGTATCGATGGTGCCGAGCTAAGTGTCCAGATTCTGAAATCTTTCCTCTAGGGGTCTATTTGTGAAAAACTTTCAAAAAAATGGCTAAAAAGTAAAAAAATCGGTCGCAACGACCATTCTCACTGTGCCTCATCAATGGAAAGGGAACCACCAAAATTAAAGTTTGATAGGTTGGAGATCTCTAAAAGGATGAAGGATATTATAGATAAGCTCAAGCCCCTCTGTGCCAGGGTATCCCCTATGCTTACTTTATAGCTACAAGCCTCCAACAGTGCCACTATCCAACACAATGCTATGGATCAACCTAAAACAACTCCATACAGTGGCGGAGTTGCCAAATGGGCCTCAAGAACGTACTGCTACAGGCAAGCATGGCACCATAGGTAGCAAGCTTGCATGCATCAGGCATCTAGTCAGTAGTAATAGACAAAACAACTATGCATATAGCTATGCCAGTAGACAGCGGGGAAATATACATGCACTTGCACATGACAACTATGAAACTCGATGCATGGGGGGGGGGGGGGGGGGGCTCTATGGCCCTAAGGTAGCTCCGCCAGTGACTCCATACATCGTAGAACCTATATTATTTGGGAGGGACACCCAGAAAAAGAGTACTGTAGAATGCATTGTCAATGGTGAATACTCTGAAAATAAGCTCACAGTGCTTCCTATTGTTGGCCCGGGGGGTAGGAAAGACAACTTTCACACAACACGTATACCAAGAGCTGAAGAGCCATTTTGATATCTTAGTTTGGATATGTGTCTCTCAAACCTTCAGTGCCGCTAGGCTAGCACAGGAAGCTGTAACAAAAATACCTAAATCTAAAGAAGAAAAGGAATATAGCAGTGACCAAGAGCTAATTGAACAAAGAATAAAAGCTAAGCGTTTTTTACTTGTGTTGGATGATATGTGGACATATCACGAGGATGAGTGGAAAAAACTGCTAGTGCCTTTTAGAAAAGGGGAGAAAAAAGGCAATATGGTTATAGTGACAACTCGAAGTCTTGGGGTGGCAAACATGGTTAAGACAACTGATTGTCCTATAGAAATGGGTCGTTTGGAAGCTTCAGATTTTATGAAATTATTTGAAGCGTGTGTATTTGGTGACCAACAGCCATGGAAAAACCATCCTAAATTATTTGATGCTGGAAACAAAATAGTGACCAATTTGAAGGGGAACCCTCTTGCAGCAAAAACCGTTGGGAGGTTACTAATTCTAGAAACCAACTTACTTGAGACCATTGGACAAAAATTCTAGAAAGCAAAGAATGGGAGCTACAAACCAATGACAATGACATTACGCCAGCTCTAAAGCTTAGCTATGATTATCTTCCTTTTAATCTGAAGCAATGTTTCTCATATTGTGCTTTGTTTCCTGAAGATCATGAATTAATTTGGCAGCAATGAGTTAATTCACTTGTGGATAGGACTAGGTATATTGCAGTCATCAGATCATAACAAAAGAATTGAAGATATTGGGCTGAGCTATTTAAATGACTTGGTTTACCATGGATTTTTTAAAAAGAATGAGAAAGATGACGGTTGTCCTTACTATATTGTCCATGACCTACTACATGAGTTGGCAGTAAAGGTTTCATTGTATGAATGCCTGAGCATACGTAGTTCAAATGTGAGGTCCATACAAATATCCCCTAATGTACGTCACTTGTCTATCATTATAGATGACATAGCGATTGGTGATAGAATGACTTTCGACGAATTTAAAAGGGATGTGATTGCGTTAGGTAAAAGGCTGAAAGTTGAAAACATACATACTCTAATATTGTTTGGAACATACCATGGTAGCTTTGCCTTAACTTTTGGTGACTTGTTAAGGGAAGCTAGAGCCCTACGCACTATTTATTTGTCTGGAGTGTCATATAATGTGGACAAGGATATGTTGCACAACTTTCCAAAGCTTGTTCATCTTCGCTACCTAAGGATGAAGTCATTGTTAGATAATCTACTGCTACCTTGTGTGAACACAGTAAGGGAAGGCGGCACCGAAAAGGCCCCCTGCTGTGATACTGTAGCCGCTGCAGGTGCAGGCGCGCGCACGGCTCGTCTGCAGCACTGTAGGCACATGCTGTGGCCGGCGTAGAGTCAGCCCTGTATGTTATCTAGTTACTGTTACAGCATGTGTATTGTACTAGGACTAGATGGATAGAGTTGTATAAATAGACTACCACGGCAACTCAGTAAAGAGAGTTCAGATTTGCCATCTCACAGACAGAGCTTCGACCAACGCTGGTGTCTTGTATTGTGTGTGCATGCTCTATTCTCCCTTCTTTTTCTAGCTCTAGCCATAGTGTGTGGAAACGGACAACGCTTGTTCGTGGTCGGCATGGCTAGTGGGTGTTCTGCAACACTATCGGGTGCTCGGCAAGACTGGTGAGTGGTTCACTCACCTGAGCCGGTGATCCTATGGGCCAACGGTCATCTTGGGGTGATTTGGACCTATGCTTACCTACTTTGGTTAGACTTTATCATTTAGAAGTCCTAGATCTACAAGGATGGATGGGTTCCTTTGATTTGAAAGGGCATATAAGTAACCTTGTAAAACTGCGTCATTTTCTTGTGCCAATTGATGAGCTCACTAGTATATTTGAGGTGGGAAAACTAGAGTTCCTTCAGGAGCTAAGGAAATTTAATGTGAGAAATGAAAAGCGTTTTGAGCTGAGTCAACTCGGGAAGTTGACAGAGCTTGGAGGATCACTTGAAATTAGTGACCTTGAAAAGGTGCAAACAAAAGAGGAAGCTGTTGGAGCCAAACTGATGCACAAAAGCCGCTTACATGAACTAAAATTAGAATGGAATACGGATGATTGGCGCAAGAAGGACCTTATCACTACCGGAGGCGCCCTCTTTGCCGAGGGTCCAGGGCACTCGGCAAAGGCCCAAAAGCCCTCGGCAAAGGCTTTGCCGAGTACCGCCCCCGGCAAAGAGCCCTCGGAAAAAAAATTAACGGCAAAGAGGCTCTTTGCCGAGGGCCATTTGTCGGGCACTCGGCAAATCCTTTTCCGAGTGCCAACGGCGGCACTCGGCAAAGAAAAGCAGCCGTCAACGCCGCTGCTCCGTTGACGGCGCCTTTGCCGAGTGCCGACAGTTTGGGCACTCGGCAAAGACGTTTTTTTTTCAAAAACTCTTTGCCGAGTGCCGCGGCGGCAAGGCACTCGGCAAATACATTTTTTATTTTTTAAAAAAAAACTCTTTCCCGAGTGCCACGGCGGCGCGCACTCGGCAAAGCCATTTTTTAATTTTTTTTAAAAAGCTCTTTGCCGATTGCCTCCCCAACTTGGCACTCGGCAAATATTTTTTGTTTTTTTTAAATCTTTGCTGAGTGCAATGTCCTGGCACTCGGCAAAGTTTCCCAGCTTTGCCGAGTGCCATGACCATTGCACTCGGCAAATCAACCAAAATTGTAATTTTTTTTGTTTTTTACATTCCACTGACACAAACAGTTCAAATATACATCACATGTCACATATATATCACAAACATCACAATAATCACATATATATCACAACAAAACCATTTTCACACATTATATCACAACCACAACTCAAATAACAATATATCTCAACCACAAGTCAAATATCACAACCACAAGTCACAAATTCACAACCACAGTCCATCAAGTCCAAGCACAAGTCACAACCACAAGTGAAGCTTAAGTCCAAGCACATGACGAAACACAACTCCTCAAAAAGACGGCCTATGACACTATGGTGAAGCAAAGGCTCCATCATTCGGTGACGCATGAGCGGGGTTATTCGAACCCGCCGACGGAGGCTGCAAAAAGGATAAGAGGTTGCATGTGTGAGATTCGTCTAGTAAGTTTCTATGTGAAGCATTGGTGTATGTCATAGCTAGTGCAAGCATCTAGTAAGTTTCTATGTCAAGCATCTAGTAAATTGAGAATGTCAAGTATGGTTGTATGTCATAGCTAGTGCAAGCATGTAGTAAGTTTCTATGTCAAGCATCTAGTAAGTTTCTATGTCAAGCATCTAGTAAGTTTGTATGTCAACCATGGTTGTATGTCAAGGAAGCATCTAGTAAGAGTGAACTTTCATACTTACAGGAGTGGCTGTAGAAGTAGGCTGTGGAGGAGCTGCCAACGGCAAAGGTACACCCCCTTGCTGGACACTCCGCATGAAGGCCTCCATTTCTTGCATCCTCCTCTCCTGGGCTGCGAACGCTTCCCTCTGGGCCTGCAGCTACGCGCTCTGAGCCTCGACCATGAGCTTCTGGGCCTGCAGCTCGGCCTGCAATACAAACTTCAATGTTTCAGTAATGCAAATGTAACTTAGGTGTGCAAAGATGAACGTACGACGAGTAAAACAGGACGTACCTTGAGAGCGTCAACCCGCTGCAGTGACGGAGTAGGGCGTGGGCGTATGGGCTGGCTGGAGCTCGTGCTCCGTGCTTGGAGCACGTCGAGAGAGGGAACAATGGTGGAGTCGATGGCGCCGTCTGCAATCCACATCCGCCCATGCTTCTTGCCTCCTCCTAGCCTCATGATGGTCTTTGCATCAATGGGCTCAGTGCGCACATCGTAATCTTCCCCATAGACCTCCCTCACCTTTGAGGTGTACTCTTAGACCTTAGTGTGCACGGTCGGGTCAGAGTACACCTCGCGCGGGACAGACGGGTCGAAGGAGACAGAGGAAGATGCCTTGCCCATGTGGGACATAGCCCACACAGAGAACTCCGAGAGCTCCACGCCCGGGTGTGCAGCCTCCTGCGAGTAAGACGTCAAGATGGTGAGAAATAAGGCAGAACTCAGCGTCAAATAAGATAAAAGAAATCACTTACATATGTTTGTTTGTAGGCGGGGAGGCTGCGGCTGCCTTGATGGTGAGTAGCACCTCGCCTTAGTAGACGCTGGTCCCGCTGCCTCGTGTGGTTCTGAGCGAAGTCGTTGGACAACCACCTATCCACGATCATCTCCCAGCACACGGAGTGGGATCGGCACCACCAAGGAATCACCTACAAGTCATCGATTATTTGACATAGAAAAAGATAAAATTAAACTGACTTAATCTCAAAACGAATCATTATTAATGTTTTTCGTCTACCTCAAGGTACTGGGCCTGGGACAGCTCCACCTGTCTTGCATCAGGCTTGCTGATGGACTGCTTCAACACCACGGCGTAGTAGTCTCTGTGGGCCTGCACGTGCGCCTCGTGGTGCATGTCGGTGACGTACTTCCTACAGGCGGTGGCAGCCGCCTGATCCGCCCAGGCCTCAAGTCCTTCTTTCGGCTTGAAATACCTCTGCATACAAAACTGATGTATCCATTCATTATTTCAATAAAAGACTTGCCCAATGAAAATGTTGTGCGAGAGAGACTTACCCAAAACTCTGCCAGTACCTGCTCCTACTTGTTGCGGTACCTATCGTCAGGGGCCAACTGGTACCTATCCCACGTGTAGGCCGGCTCCCGCACGTCCTCGGACACGTTCACAAGGTCGGGGTACCATTTCCTACACAAAACACTAAGGATGCTTGCGGGGGAGCGTGCAGAAGTACCCGACCAAACCAACCAGGCCCTACACAAGTGATTAAGAAAATTTATCAATTCCTCTTTTGATTTCCAACATTATCATATGAAGTAGTTGTGATAACATCTATAGTTACTTACCTCTTTGCCATAGGGTGAATCAGTGCCCGGTTGTGAGGAAGCGGAGGCTGAGGGAGGCTCACGGGACCTCGCTGGCAGACAGTCGGGGTAGCGGAACTGTCGCCCTCAGCGGCCTTGCCCTCGGTGGCCTCGTCCTCGGCTGCCTCGTCCTCGGCCACCTC
Organism: Miscanthus floridulus; assembly: GCF_019320115.1. Lineage (NCBI taxonomy): Eukaryota > Viridiplantae > Streptophyta > Magnoliopsida > Poales > Poaceae > Miscanthus > Miscanthus floridulus. The sequence goes on from NC_089587.1 coordinate 49,546,908, forward strand.
GTCCTCGGTCTATCGGACATCCTCGTCCTCAACCTTGTCCTCGGGCGTGGCCATCACGTGCTCCTCCTCCATCACCTCGTCTGAAGGTGGTGGGGAAGGAGTCCACTTCCTCCTCCTGACCCTGGTCCTCCTCCTCTGACCTCCTGTGGACGCTACCCCTAACCCTGACCCCTCGTCTAAAATGGGAGGGCATGGTCTCCCGTAAAGGGAGGCCATCTCACGTCGTGGACGACTGCTCGCCATCACCTGCAATCACAAAGAATGAACAAGACTTATTAGTATATATATTAGAAATAGATTCAAAATAAATAAAGAAAACACAAACTAAAACAAACGTAGTATTACATGTATTAGGAATAATCTTCATGATTAGGATCATATGTGTCATCATCACTGTCAAAATTGTCCAAATGGGCAACACTATCTGAAGGTTCTATGTTGTCTTCGTCGTCATTGACTAGCCTTAATCTGTCAAGCATTTCTATGTCCTTGGCATTTTGCACCACATCTCCATCAACCTCGTCATCCTCCATTTTGTTGTCTACTTCCATTTCGATCGCTTCGGGTAAGACTATCTCAAACGTGCCTGGTAGCCCATCTTCTTGATAGAACTATCCATCATATGTGTTTGTGTTGAAGTTGTAATCATCATTGTTTGGGGCAGGTAGTTTACCGTGTGGAGACACCTGGTGCACAATAGCCCAACCCTTAAGATCTGCTTTGTCTTGGTTGGCATATCGCGTATAGTACACCTGCACGGCCTGTTGAGCCACAATGTAGACATCTTTTCCTGGATAGACGGAATCTTTTCGAATCTCAACTAGCCCAAGATGAGGGGTCCGTCTCGTTTCTCGAGGATTAAACCAGTGGCATTTGAACACGACAGGTTTATGTTTGTGACCATGAAATGAGAGTTCATAGATTTCCTCAACTCTACCATGATAGTCGAGGCCATCAGTACCGGGCGTGCAAACTCCGCTATTTGTGGTTTTCTGTTTGGGCCGAGTCTGCTCATATCTTGTTGTGTGGAAGCGATATCTGTTCATGTCATAACCGGTAAATGACTGCACCCTAACATCATAGCCGCCTACAACCTGTCTCAACTCCTCACTCATGGACGAGTCAGTCTAGGCCTGCAAGCTCAAGCATGATAGGTCGTTATATTAATCGAACGAATGAGAAACTTGGAATATGGAATGTGGGAGCTAAATTGGACATTACCTTTTGTTTGAACCAAGAAATGAAATCAGGCCTCCCCGCACCCGCACCCTGAGAAAGAAGGGTGTCATGTTCCTGCGAGGTAGGATCCCTTGATTGATGCCAGGACTCACGAACAAATTCCCTATCCGAACGAGAATCAGTGGGTTGCATGAAGAATATTCAGGGCATATTGAAACAAGTTTGTTGAGAACTTACTCGACAAACAGCTGCACCTCGGGAAGGTTGGTCAACACATATAGCATGACACTTCGCCACTCTTTATTTCCCAAAATCTTATTGGTCGATCCACTTGCGCTGCCGAGTTGGCCTTGGAACAGGCTATGGGTCCATTCATTTTCGCCAACATTGTAACGAGGGAGTGGATTATGATTGCTAGGAAGTTTCGGCTTATAGTATAGTGTTGTGAAGTTTGCCACCTCCTCCCTTAGACTTGCCTCTGCAATGGAAGCCTCAATTCTAGCTTTATTTGTACATTTCTTGCGAAGAGTCTTTAGACATCTCTCGATTGGATAGCACCACCGGGCTTGCACGGGCCCCCCTAAATGTGCCTCGAACGGGAGGTGCACAATCAGATGCTGCATGGGCAAGAAGAAGCCAGTTGGAAAGATCTTCTCTAGCTTACAGAGCAACACAGGTGCTGCTTTTTCCAAGTCCTGAGTGATGGTCCGAGATGTCTCCTTGGCACAAAGCTGACGGAAGAAAAAGCTCAACTCTGTCAGCACTTGCCAGACATGGTCAGGGACATAGCCTCGGACCATCGCCGGAAGAAGCCGCTCAATCCATATGTGGTAGTCATGACTCTTCATCCCGTTGACTCGTAAAGTGTCTAAGTTCACTCCCCTACTCAGATTTGCTGCATATCCATCTAGGAACATTACCGTCTTGATCCATTTTAGTACTTCCCTCCTTTGATCGGGTTTCAAGACAAAATCAACCTTAGGTCTTTTCCATTGTTTGTTTCGGCCACTAGGAGGCCGCATCTCTTGCTTCGGTCTATCACACAACGTCGCTAGGTCCACTCTAGCCTTAACGTTGTCCTTAGACTTGTCAGTGTTCATGAGAGTTCCCCAAAGTGCCTCGGCGATATTCTTTTCGGTGTGCATTACATCAATGTTATGTGGCAGAAGAAGGTCATCGAAATAGGGGAGCCTCGTCAAGCCGGACTTATGAGTCCACATATGTTCCTCACCATATCCCACAAAACCACCTTCTTCATTAGGCACAAGAGCATCTATCTGAGCACGCACCTCAGCACCACTCTTCATGCGCGGTTTAGGGTCTATCACTGCAACACCTTTCATAAAGTTCTTGATGTCTTGTCTGAATGGATGGTTAGAAGGGAGGAATTGACGATGCCTGTCGAACGACGAATACTTGCCACCCTTCTTCAACCAAATGAACTTCACAGCTTCCTTGCATATTGGGCACGAGAACTTCCCGTGGACACACTAGGCGGCGAATAACCCATACGCCAGGAAGTCATGCAGGGAGTAGTGGTACCAAACATGCATCTTGAAGGATGATTTTGTAGCTCGGTCGTATGTCCATACCCCCTTCTCCTAAGCGTCGATCAATTCATCAATCATAGGCTCCATGTACACACACATATTACTCCCCGGGTGTCTAGGAATTATCAACGATAAGAAGACATTATGCCGTTGAAAGGAGATGCTGGGGGGGGAGATTCAGGGGGATAACAAACACGGGCCAACATGTGTATGGGGCAGACAACTATCCATAAGGATTGAACCCATCTGTTGCCAGTGCGACACGTACATTATGAGCCTCAGCTGCTTTGTCAGGATGTTTGTCATTAAAGTACGTCCATGCTTCGGCATCGGACGGATGCACCATTGTCCATGGCTTGTACCGTACACCTTCTTTATGCCATGTCATCTGTTTCGCGGATTCCTCGGTCATGAAAAGCCATTGGATCCTCAGCACAAATGGAAGGTGCCGTAGGACTTTCGCGGGGATCGTAAGCTGCCTCTTCTGGCCATCTCCAAAGTCTACCTCCAGGTACCTTGAGGATTTACACTTCGGACAATACTTTGCATCCTTGTGATCTTTCCTAAATAAGACGCACCCCTTCGGACAAACATGTATCTTGTCATATGGCATCTTAAGCATACGAAGTAGTTTCTGTGACTCGTGCAAGTTCTTCGACAGAATGTGCTTCTCTGGTATCATGCTGCCAAACACGGCCAACATCTTATCAAAGCCTTCGCGACTTAGATTTAACTCGGCCTTCAGCCCCATAACACGTCCAATGGCATCCAGCTGAAAAACCGTTGTACTCTCATGAAGGGGTTTCTGTGCCGAGTCCAACATTTCATAGAAGGCCTTAGCGGCTTCCTCCATCTCCTCCTTCTCACGTCCTTCTGCAAAGTGAGCTTGGTGAGTGTCATCTAGCATGTCTGCTACTCCGGCATCATCATCAAAAGCCTCAAGGCGTGGTCTCACCACATCCACTCTTATACGATGTGCTTCACCATGGTGGATTCACTGGTGGTAGCCAGCCGTATAACCATTGTACACAAGATGTTTACCCATGGTCACCTTGTCTACCCTTTTGTTGTTGTCACATTTGCTACAGGGACACCAAAGTTTAGAATGTCCTTTAGCTACACCTGAGCTCCATGCATGTTCCAAGAAAGCATCTGTCCCATTCACCCACTCAATGTCAAAGTCACTCCTGCTTCTCCAGCCCATGTACATCCACTGACGGTCTTCCATCCTTACACATATACAGCACATAGTAATGTAACCATCAATTGCATCTACGCGGTGTTCCTACTCTCTAATAGGTGAGGATAGGTCCTAATCCCACCCGTGGATGCGTAGATGAGGTTAGTTTCCATGCTCTGCTCCCTATCCGAGACAGAATTTCGGTAGCACCTCCCCGTCGTTCTCCTGATACACGTCCTGCAAGGGAGAGTGTGTATCTAGATACGGATATACGGTCGCTGATATGCAAAGATCCGCATATCTCCGACCGTATCTATTTTGGACAGGAGACGCCTAACTGGGTTACACGACCTACGACCATGATACGGATAGAGGGGTTGTACCTAAGGTGCCGGTGAGGTCAGACTAGCGGGGTGGTGTCGAGTCGGTGCAGTGGCGAGGCGACGCGGTGCAGGCAGACCCGCAACGCCCACGAAGACGATCGGGGTCCTCTGGTCCCCTCCGACGGATCCTCTGCAATATAAAAAGGCAACAGGTTAGTATTTGTTAAAAAATTCGGTAGCACCTCCCCTTCACGGTGAGGTTTCCATAACCTGCAAAAAAGAACGGCACGAAGGCCGACAACGATGGGCAGCTGTAGCACTCGCACTAGCAGCAGGAGCACAGTAGCACTCACAGAGAGATAGATATATATATATATATATATATATATATATATATATATATATATATATATATATATATATATATATATATATAGAGAGAGAGAGAGAGAGAGAGAGAGAGAGAGAGAGAGAAATTAACATGTCCTCGTGAAAGGGAAATTAACATGTCCTCGTAGGGTGCACTGGTGCACAGGTGCATAGCAATGCAAAGATAAAAGTAAAGCGTCCAAATGTATGACACAAAGAACTCATAGAAAATGGAAACAAATTTCATCTGAGCTCAACAAAATAAAGATGGGGCATCAGAGATCCATGCCATCTGAAGTGACTAAACCATGCGTGACGCTGCCTTGACTTGAGGCCATAAAGGTATTTATCGAGGCGACAAAAAATAGAAAGAGACCATGGCACCAACAAAACCTGAGGGTTGTTGGCAATATAGAGTTTCAGCTTATAGATTCCACCACACAAAGCATAGCCAATTGTTGCAAAGAGCTAGTGAAATTATGGTACTAAGGGTAGTTCATATTATAGTGGTGATGAAAGTTTGTTTATCAAAATCGATCCATGGCATTGAGAGAAAGCACAAAAACTAATGGGCATTATAGCACCAATCTAGGGGTGTCATCATCCAATTGTGATTTTGTAATGAAGAACCCACTTTCCAATAACAATCTTGGCCCAGGGAGGAGGAGGAGGATTATGATCCCATGTGAAGTGGAAACATGCGATATTGAACTCATGTTGCATAGCATCCTACCACTAAGGATAATTGAGATAACCAGGATATATTTTTGGCAAAAGAGAGGGTATTAGCTGGCATAAAACATGATGATAAAGATGTGGGAGAGCAACCAGATAGCTCTGGAAGAGTGGCATGTTGCATAACTTAAACTCACAAATGACTCAAAGGTATTTACTGAAGAAGAAATAAAGAATGCACTTTTCAAATGGAAACAAACAAAGCTACTGGACTAGATTATGTCCCCATTTTTTGATAACTGATTATATCCCCCATTGAGTTCCGTAAAGCATGTTAGGGTGTACTGAATGGAGACATCATGGAATTATTTTAGGACTTCCATAAGCACACTCTTAGAGTTGATAGACTTAATTATGGTGCCATGACATTGTTCCCTAAAGTTGCTGATGCAAATAGAACTCCACAGTTTTGGCTGATTTGTTTGCTAAATTGCATATACTAATTGATTTCCAAAAATTGCATGTTTAGAATTGAGCGTTTCATTGATAAGCTCATCCATACGACACAAGATGCCTTTATAAAAAACAGAAATATCATGAATGGAGTGGTGACCTTACATGAGATTTTGCATGACACTAAAAGAAATGGTAAACCATATCATTCTTAAGTTGGATTTCTTTTTGTGCTTATTAAAATCAAAGGTTTCTCTAATACCTGGGGTAATCGGATTAAACAAGTGGTAAAAGGGGGAACTGTTTGTGTAGTAACTTAGTGACAGCATTGAACGTTATTTTAGTAGCTCAAAAGGGGTGAAACAGGAAGGCACTAACCCCCCCCCCCCCCCCCCCCATTCTTGCTGATGATGTTCTAACTATAATGGTTTTGGGGGCTCAGGATAGTGACATGGTTGTTGGCCATTCTGAAAACTTAATTCATAATGGAGTTGTGATGCTGCAATATGTCGATGACACTATTATCTCGTTCCAATGATTTGGAGTGTGAAAGAAACTTCAAGTTGTTACTATGTCTCTATGAATTAATGTTGGGATTAAAAAATAACTTTGATAAAAGTGAAGTTATCCTGATTCATAGGGATCAGGATAAACTTTCTAACCATGCTGAATTCTTCAATTCCCAAACTATTTTTTCCTAGTTAGATACCTTGGGGTCCCTGTTAGCCCAAGTATATTGCATGTTGTGGATTAGCTGCCACCGGAGGAAACGAGTGCTAAAAAACTGGACATCTGACAAGCTCCTTATCAATTGCCAGTAGGACTACCTTAATAAATACCTACCTCTGCAATTCCACTATATATCATATGTTCATATATTTGCTTCCTAAAACTGTGATAAGAAGCTTGATTAGCGAAAGCAGGAATTTTTTTCTGCTAGGTGGTACCACTAAGCTAAGAGAAAGTACCATCATCTGAAATGGGTGCTTATATGTAAAAGCAAAAGGAAGGGAGGACAGGTATAAAAATTTTTGAGAAAAATGAACATTGGTCTTCTTTGTAAGTGGTGATGGAAGTTAGAACATGAAAATGGCATTTGGGAAGATATTGTTCGAGCCAAATATTTGAATAACTCTACTGTGGGCACTGTTAAACCACAAAAAATGGTTCCTCCATCTGGGCAGACCTACTGAAAATTAAAGGTATATATTTGAGAGGACGAAGATGTAACGTAAATAGAGGTGATAATATTCTTTTGTGGACTGCCTCCGGGTTACAGGATAAGCCTTTATGTCTGTCTCGCCACATTCTCTATGAATTAGCTAATGAGAAAGAGTTACAGTCAATGCACATTCATTAGACTGTCTCCAATCGTGCGAACCCAAATACGAAACGCATTCTTGGTTTAGGTCGTGCACAGGAAAAAGGTCGGGGCACCCAAAACTTCACGTTTCCAACGACGGACGCAAAAGTCCAAGCGCCGCCCGCTCCACGCCTGGCCGCGCCCCGCCGCGGGCCTGCCTCGCCGTCGTCCGAGGAGGAGCTTGAGGAAGAAGGGAGTGGCTGCCGGCGTTGAGGAAGAAGAGGAGCGGGGTCCGGGGCGGCCGTCGCCATGGGAGCTAGCTCGTCCTCCAGCCCAACCGCGCGGCCCCTGCCCCTACCGCCGCCAGCCAAGAAGAGGAGGAAGAGAGGAGCGCACGGCCTCGCCGTCGTTGTCCGCGGGCCGCTGGACCTCCTCCGTGATTATCCCCGGCGGTGGATGTGTCGACGGGGCGCCGGTGGATGACGTGACGACGGCGGCGGTGGCTTCCAGGTGAGGGGCGGCGGAGTTGGGCGGCTGCGCCTTGCTACTCTGCTGCTGCTGCTGCTGGAGGAGGTCCTCGTCGCCGCCGAGGCTGGCCCTGGAGAGCTCGCGCTTGTTCTGCTTGCGCATCTCGCGGATCTTGGAGAAGTCCATGGAGTAGTCCTGCACGGCGCCGTTCTTGACGTCCCACTCCCTGAACGCCGGCATGGTCATCCACCCAACCGCCGCGCCCTGCTGCTCCTGCAGGAACGGAAAGCAGCGGGCCGATTCAGATTGTTGCCCCGCCCAGGTGGGGTCAAAATACGGACGGAAGGAAGGAAGGGCAAGTAGCTCAGAATCGAAGCAAGATTTCCCCAAGATATCAAGAAAGTAAGAACAACTTTCCCCAGGAATCGTGCTCATGCCCATACCTCCTTGCGGTTCTCCATGAACGCTGAGCACCTGAGCCTCTTTCACTCCCTACCCCTCGCCGTTGCTTAACCTGTAAGCTTGTGACTGTGAGCGCTGCTGAATGCTGGAGGAAATCAATCAATCAGGAGCCGTGCCAGCAGCAGCGTCCCAGGCCAAGGAGACGTCGGCCCTGGCGGCTGAGGGGCGTCGACGGCACAGGACGACGCGAATCCCGTGCGAGGAGGGGCTGGCGACCATGGGGCGCCGGAACTGGCCCCCACGAGCGGCGACGTAGGAAGCCCGCCGGTGGAGGAAGCAATCGCAGGCGACGGCGGCGTCCGTGCCGCACGCAGCTCCGGGCGCGCTCCCGCGCAGGGGCGTGGAGGGGAGGGGGGAGCAGCAAGGGGAGAGGAGGAAGAGAGGAGCGCACGGCCTCGCCGTCGTCGTCCGCGTACCGGAGATTTGCGTCGTGGAGAGAGGCGACGCTTATTTGCATTGCGATTCGCCTGCTACGCATAATGGGTGGTCTGTTTGCGTCGTCCGTTAGAGCATGTTTCTTTCACCGAAAACACTGTAGACGACGTATTTTGAGTTTGCGTCTCGTTTTGCCAAGTCTGTTGGAGACAGTCTTAGGAAAAGGGGCAATACACATCCACTACTTGACCAACTTAAATGTTAGTCCTTAGTTGTTATCTCTGCAACTAGAGAATCGGCAATAGTTGCCTTGCTGGTTAGGTGGAACAATGTGGTGTTGAAAAGAAATTATCACTTGGTGGGGGACGCAGCCAATTGGCAACTTGCAGGGTTATTAACCCAAACACAGAGTAGCCACTCAACTAGCAGTTGCATTTCTGAATTGGTAACTGTTGTGCCCATAAAAGCACATAGTTTGTCTCCCCAAATATTAATAGTTGCCCTCCTCAACAGTACTGCTTTCCCAGAAGTAGTTGCATTCCTAAGGAAAAAGCTACTGCAAATTGTGCCCCAAAACTAAGCAACAGGAGTCTCATTCTTTTATTCCTTTATTAAGCAACACCCTAAAAGTCTAAATAGCAAAGGTTTTTGAGCACCCAAAATACATTACTGTTACTGTTAGCCATCTTGACAGAACTGATGATACAATTTGCTAGTAAGCGTGGTATATTGTAAAGTTATAGGATGGATTAAAAAACAAGCTCAGCTCTCTGAGTAATCAAAAAGGTTCTAGTCTTCTAGAAAGCATCAAACCATTCGTGGCCAAGTTGGAAACACTCTCAACCACTGCTGTATGATGTAGGTAGTAAATGGAGCCACAGCAAACTTAAACAGCTATTGTAACCAACAACTACAAGCAACGAATATAGTACCATCTAACAATGTTCTTTCGTCCTTAGGTTCTATGTACTTGCTGACACTGAAAGGAAGGAATGACATTAAGGAGCAATGGAAATGTATGATGAACTAAAGGGCGGCACCTACTTTCTTGCAGTAATATTAGTAGTGGCATTGCAGACCAAGATAAAATATGAAAACTTCAAGGTTTAAGGAGACAGCAAGATAAATCAAATTATATGAGTTTAAAGATAATCATGTTTCCAGAATACATGCTCACGATGTACAATATACAAAGTGCAATTACTAGTGGTTTAAATAAGAAAGGATACATAAGCTATTTCAACAACAACTCATTTTTTACTAGATAAACCACATTGAATCCTGCTACAGATATTGGCTTTATTTTTCTTCCATCCCTATCCAAGTATCCAGTTCCCAACTATGCCTAAGTAATTCAATAGCAAAATACAGTTTCTGAGAATAGGACTGCTAGTATGCTATGCGCAATACAAGGTGAAAAAAAACCTGTCATGAGGAACAAACATGGACATAGTTAGCTCCAGTATAGCTTTTAAGTACCAGTATATCGATTTGTATGAACTAAAGTTTGAAATGTCTAAGTTTTTCTTTGAATTGCAACAAACAGCTTTACTTTAGCACCAATAATAGGCATGACAAGAAATGTAGGAATTTGAGATAGGCATCCAGAGGGACAAAAATGCAGGTGATGGTGCCTTCAGGTGTTTTAGGCATTGTACCAAACTGCAGATGAAGTTGAATCAAGTTTGAAAAGCTGAAATAGATAGCTTAAGCAACTTTCCCTGCTTCGATTTAACTATAATTGCAACCACGCCCACATGAAGAGCTGTAGCATCAACATACACCTAACGAGATCAGATAGTGGGTGGGCATGCGGTATGCAGACACAATCCTAATCTACAACCTACTGCAATCGAATTGAACAAAAGTTTCATTTCAGGTTTGGTTCAGGAATACAATGGTAAGCATTCAACCTGGATCGAATTGAACAACAGCTGGCCAGTCAGTTTCCACATAAATCAGCACCTAAACATTCAGATGAGCAAAAGGAGGTCGCAAGTGTTGTTTGGTCGTGCGGAGGTAAAGCTTTCACCTTTGGGCCCGTAGACACACAGCGGGGCCCATAGACACACAGCGGGGCCCGCTCAATGTATTCCACGACGCGGATGAAGTCCTCGTCCTCCTCCGTGTCGCCGCCGGAGCTGGCGTCGGCGAAGTCGAACGGCTGCCTCAGTTGGGTGCCGTGGATGGCCGACACCACCGCACGGGGGGAGGAGGGCCGGCCGGGCGCGGGGGCGGCCGCCGGTGGAGCCGGGGCGGCCAGGCGCAGGGGGGCCGGTGGTGGCCGGTGCGGGGGGGAGGAGGGCCGGCCGGGCGCAGGGCGGCCGGGCGCTGCTACAGGAGGCCGCCGGCGGTGGTGGCTGGGGTGGAAGAGGGGGGCCGGCGTGGGGCGCGGGGCGGCGCGTAGGCGGGGCGGCCAGCGGCGTGGCGGGCGGGCGGCGAGGTGAGCGGCGGCGGGGGTAAAGAACCGAGCGCGGGCACTGGCCGGAGGGAAAAAGAGGGATTTTGGGGATTTTGGGCCGACGTCGGTTTTTTAGGTTTTGCGCCTTTGCCGAAGGCCCAGATCCAGGGCCCTCGGCAAAGATGTTTTTATTTTTTTAAAAAAAATTCTTTGCCGAGTACCCCTGGCCTAGCACTCGGCAAAGACAGACAGTCTTTGCCGAGTGCCAAGCTGGCACTCAGCAAATTTTCAAATTTGTTTTGTTTTTTTTACCCCAAATTTTTTGTTGGGCCCGCCTACATTGTTTACAACTTCATGTTCAAATTTGGTGTTTTTTCTAGTTTTTTTGTTATATTTGGTTGATTAATTTGATTATGTTGAATTTTTATATATAATTCAAATTTTAACTGCAAGTGCATGGAATATTGTAATTTAGTGCTTCGAAAAATGTTATTCATGGTATTTGGTGTATGTTGAGTCTCTATCCACGAACTCGCATCAAATTTCGCGCATCTTCTTCACGTAACATGACGAGTCACTTGCCGGAAAAGTGTTTTAAAATTATATAAAGTCCATACGAAGTCCGAAAATCACGAAACTTGTCGAGGTGTCATGTTATCGCATGTGTAGGTTGTGGTAAAAATTTGAGAATGTTTCGAGCAAGTTGCGACATCAGATGCATAAAACTCAGACATCTGATGTTTTATGCATCTAGAGACGTCATGTGGAGATATCTGGGTTTTATGCATTTGACGTCGCAACTTGCTCGAAATATTCTCAATTTTTTACCACAGCCTACACATGCGATAACATGACACATCGACAAGTTTCGTGATTTTCGGACTTCGTATGGACTTTATATAATTTTAAAACACTTTTCTGGCAAGTGGCTCGTCATGTTACGTGAAGAAGATGCGCGAAATTTGATGCGAGTTCGTGGATAGAGACTCAACATACACTAAATACCATAAATAACATTTTTCGAAGCACTAGATTACAATATTCCATGCACTTGCAGTTCAAATTGAAACTATATATAAAAATTCAACATAATCAAATTAATCAACCAAATATAACAAAAAAACTAGAAAAACACCAAATTTGAACATGAAGTTGTAAACAATGTAGGCGGGCCCAACAAAAAATTTGGGGTCAAAAAAACAAAAAAAATGAAAATTTGCCGAGTGCCAGCTTGGCACTCGGCAAAGACTGTCTTTGCCAAGTGCTGGGCCAGGGGCACTCGGCAAAGAAATTTTTAAAAGAAAATTTTCAAAAACAGTTAAAAAGTCTTTGCCGAGGGCCTAACGGTGATGCCCTCGGCAAATATTGATGTCAGGGGATGGACGTCGTGTCAGGCGGTGTTGCTGAGGGCCAACAATAATTCTTTGCCGAGGGCTTAGCCCTCGGCAAAGAATTATTGTTGCCGTGTGCTTGTATTTGCCGAGGGTCTGACCCTCGGCAAAGAGTCTTTGCCGAGGGTTGTTCTTTGCCGAGGGTCAGGCCCTCGGCAAAGACTCTTTGCCGAGTGCCCGAGCATTTACCCTCGGCAAATCTTCAAGCCCTCGGCAAAGATGCTCTGTCCGGTAGTGTATACATGAACAGGATGTTCTGGAAAGTCTCAGACCACATAGCAACCTTCGTCACCTATGCATTAGAGGGCATGGAGGTATTAGTCGCCCAACATGGCTAGGTGCAAACCTCTGTGTTAAAAACTTGGAATCTCTTAAGCTTGATAATGTACCTTGGAAAGAGCTTCCACCATTGGGAGAGTTGTTTTTGGTTGATGAGTCTGGTATAGAGCACATGGGTTGCATACAAAGTCAAATATTTCACAACTTGAAAAGGCTAGAACTTACTAAGGTGAGAAGATTAAGAAAGTGGGTTGTGAGCTGCCCGCACAGTGTGAGCCATCCCACATCAACGGTGGAAAGTAGTTGTGTTAGAAATGTGCCTTGCAATTTGTTCGTTCATTTGGAGGTGCTCATTATCCAGTATTGTCCTGAACTGTCTGTGGTCCCAGTTTCCTAGACTCAGGGAACTTACCATTAGGGGTTGTCCAAACCTTTTGTCCTTGCCTCCTATTCCTTGGACTCATGGCCCGTGTTGTGTTACTATGGAAGATGTGGGCTCAGGTAATTTGGTCGGTTTGGAGTCGTTACGTTACGAAAATGATGAATCTGATGTCAGCTTGTCAATTAATAAGGGTAGAGGTGCTTCAGATAGGGCATTCTGGAAGGTGCTGGATTTTAATAACCTAATAGGACTAAGAACAATGGAAGTTAGTCACTGCCCGCCTCTACCTTTGGATCACCTCGTGATGTTATCGTCCCTGAAGAAACTGTCCATTTGGAGTAGTGGCTATAATTTATTGCCCGTAGGCGAGAGCCACATCGGATATCAATTCCCAGTTGAAGTTCTCTGGGTGGGCAGGCAACGATGGTTGCAGTGGGAAGGAGCTGACAAGGTTGGAAACTGACAGGCTCACAAAACTATATATGTTTAACTGTTGGAAACTGACAGGGTTGGGTGTGTTGGAGCAAAACACCGCAGGAATATCCACATCACCATCTTTGGACGAGAAGATGAATCTCGCAGGGAATGAACAATTGCAAAGGGAGGTGGAACTGCAACTCTCGACAACAGAGGAGGAAGGACTAGTGCTCTTGCCACCCCAACTGCAGGAGCTGGAAATCTATCAGTGCCAAGGTCTGAGGCTCCACCCCAACACAGTGGAGGAAGCTGGAGGATGGCTCCAAGGTCTTCGCTCCCTCCGTTCATTGGTGATAGAGAATTCTAGCAAGTTGTTCTCCTATTATTCGTCTTCCTCCTCTCATGGTTTCCCTTTCCCAACCTCCCTGCGAAATCTTCGACTTAATGGTGCAGAGACACCAGTGCCTCTCTCAAACCTCACCTCCCTTGAGAGTTTATACGTCTATGGATATAGCCGAGGTTCAAGAGCTGAAAAAATCAGCTTGTGGCCTCTCCTAACCCAAGGTTGCCTTACCAGTTACCAAGCTATCACTCTCGGGAACGCCCATTTTCTTCGTCGGCCCGGACCTTGAGGTCTCATGGACAAGGGCTTCCACCAAGACTGGGGGATGTTGAGACGAATGATGTCGGGGGAATCCTTGCTACGCCCATCTGCAGCCTCCTCTCGTCCTCCCTCACCAAACTAGTCTTTTCTTTGGATATCGAGGTGAAGAGCTTCACCGAGGAGCAAGAGAAAGCCATCCAGCTCCTCACCTCCCTCCAGCACCTCGGATTTCAGAATTGTCGTGATCTGCAGTGCCTCCCTGCTGGGCTGCGTGCGCTTCCCGACCTCAAGATACTAGAGATTGATGGCTGCAAAAGTATCCAGTCGCTGCCCCAAGACGGTCTCCCGAGTTCACTGCAAGAATTGCACATCTACGAATGTCCTGCCATCAGGTTGCCCAAGGAGGCCCTCCCAAGCTCGTTGCAACGACTAACCATCGGCTACTGTCCAGCCATCATCCAGTCGCTGTCGCTGCACAAGGACATCATCCCAAGCTCACTGCGAGTATTGGATGTCCGTCAGAACTACTGGTGGGGGACAGATCGAATGCAGCTCCGGCGCAAGTTAACAGGAACCGTTCCAATATTGAGAATCTGAAGGTACCAAACACTCTCCTGGTTACACTCTGTGGGCTGTGGGCTGTGGCTGTGCTCCCCTTGGTTCCTGCACTTGTCTGCACACCAAATTTACCCATGATTTTTTAACCTCGTAAGTAAAACGTCAGATCAATTATCTTTTTCACTTGTGGTTCGCCAAATTACTGTTGCATAGGAGTAATCAGTCCACTTTATTTTAATCAACTGTGCAGGTCTCTCTCTCCTTGGAGTTACACAATACACATTCTTCTGGCGTCACTGAGATGCTCTCTGTATCCATGCGTGGTTCTGAGTTGGCAAGCATCTGCATGTACCTTAACACGTATGTAAAACAGGTTCGTATATGCAGAATCACCCCATACACAATCAGTTACATTATTTAGGAGCTCAGTCCAATTGTTGATCTTAACTTCTTTATTTTTTGGGTTATTTGGTGCCTTTTCCTTTTAGTACTTATTTCCAAAACTTGTCAGCAGAGCTGGTGCATCTAGCTGTGTTAACCGAAAGAAATTTGTTCAATTTACATAATATTTTTTCCTTCACGTATTTATAATTGTTTTAGTGATTTAGTCACCGGCATGATATGTTTGGCTTACTATTATAGTAGCCATGTCAAGAGTCAGTTCAAAGGATCAGTTGAGAGCTGACATCAGTACCTTAATGTTGAACTTATCACCTTCTGCTTATTATTTGTGGGAGGAAGCCACTTGTTGACTTTATATTGTCATATAGTTGTGCTTTTCATGGGTGCAGCAGCATTCATTGATGTGCAGTGAACTAGTTCTCCATATTTGTTCATCGCAAGAGGATCAAACTACAGGAGGTAATGCAGATGGCAAGTGATGCCCTCCTAATTGTAAAATCAAGGGTGACTATTACTACAAGAGCAGCATGTGCAACAGGAAAGGGCCATATATAGCAATTCCCCTTTATTTGAATATATGTGTTTTGGAGTGTGATTCCATTCTGCTCTTGCCTTGCTGTCACCAGGATAACGAGTTTCTAGAGATGATGCAACAAGAGAAGCCACTAGCAACTAGCAACAGACACATCACCAGCTAATGTGCGTCCAGTGATCCAGAAATGTTCATGATCAAACTACTGTTGCCAACTCAAGGTCAGCACCAGGCTGCAGGTCATGATGGTACAGTGGGCACTGCCCGTCTGCCCCTGCTAGCAAATTCTCAGAATAACCATTGGGCGCAGAGGCAGAGCAGGCGTCGCCAATAGACTTCAAAGCCGATGTCCGGCGATACCAGCCGCAGCCAGGGTAGCATCCTCCCTTCTGGTCAGGTTAAGGTTAGTAAGTAATTCTGACATAGAACCAGAGCTAAAGCTATGCTCTTTAATTTCATAGTAGAAAACTGGAAAAAAAATGTTTTGAGGTGAAAGGTTATGCTAAATAATGTTATCTCTACAAAATGCAGGTACCTTCTGATGATTGCCCCCCTCGTCTCATCTCACGCAACATGCTGCTGCTGTTCAGTCTTGAACACGGAGACTTCAAGACACGAACTCGGTTCCCAACCCTTGAAGACATGCCTTTGCTCCCAATACTGAAGACGTGTCTCGACTCCCGTCTCCCACCTCCCGGCTCTTGAAGTGAAAGTGAAGACCTACGGGATCCAGGAGACTCGTGACTGAGTCGAGGAAGGACATAGCACCTGCCTATCGTGGAGACGCCGAATTTTTTACTATTTGGCCCTTTTTTCGAAAGTTTCTCTCAAATAGACCCCTGGCGGAAAGAAATCTAGAAATGGACCCTTGGCTCGGCGCCAGAGTGAGTGGCGCCGAGCAATTCCAGAAATGGACCCTTGGCTCGGCGCCAGAGTGAGTGGCGCCGAGCAATTCCAGAAATGGACGCCACGGTGACTGGCGCCGAGGTCCTGGGCACGGGCAAACGGCCTGTAAGGGGCTCGGCGCCGTAGATCTTGGCGCTGAGCTCGGCGCCGTAGATCTTGGCGCCGAGCTCGGCGCCATTCACTCTGGCGCCGAGCTACCTGCATTTAACCCCAGCCCAGCCTTCTTCCTCGAGCGTTCTTCCTCTTCTTTCTCCTCGGGTTTTTTTCTCGCCACTTCATCCTACCTCACGAATCGATATATTGGACCTTGAAAACCTTGATTTGATCCGTAGATCTTCGAGAGCAAGGTATACTCGCTCACCTCCTTGTTTTTCTCGCATAGATTCGGTACATATTAGTCGGATTTTTGAACCTAAGAATCGTCATCACTTAGGGTTTCATTGTATCCCTCAATATATGTATTATACAACCGTAGGTTCATTTCAAGGCGTGGAAAATACTAGCAAACCAAGCCGCATGTAGTTATGTTATGGGTTTATTGTTGTGGATGAAATGAGAAACCCTAGGTTTAGGGTATAATGTTAACTGCTTTTGGTTCTTATAACGAAATTGATTGGATTGTAGTTATGGTTCTCATTGATATTTTGTTGTGATGTTTTTATTTATGTTTGCTAAATTACATCCTATTTGTTAGATGCAAGAAATATTTTGGAAGGAGTTTTGGCGAAAACGGGGTCGTCCTCGAGAATTATACCCCGACGCGTCTAGCAAAGATGCTCCCGTTCCCCTGACCTTCCTGTCCCTAACTGTGATTGTGGTTTCCCGGCCCATGTTTTTCAATCGAAACATCCGGACACAGCCGCGCGTTGCTTCTACACATGTAGTCGGTTTAATGTAAGAAATTATTTGTACTATCATTTTTCTTTATTTGTTTAAGTATGGTACTAATACATTATTGGAATCTCATTGTGTAGGACCATGAGAGGTGCTTTTTCTTTCAGTGGATCGATGGTGCAGAAAAGTTTGATCCTAGGTACCTCTTTTTCGACGATTGGTTTAGAGGAAGACATCCACATGAGCACTTCAAGCGGTGGGTTCCACCCCCTCCCCCTAACCCTCCGGCAATGACGGCTAAGGAGAAGCACCTAGCCGCAGTTAGACGACTCGAGGAACCTCCTCTGTGCGATTGCGGAGATCGAGCTGTGATAAACCCTGAGAATACGTTGGAGTTTGTGTGTCCAAACAAGCATGAAGTAAGTGCAAAGTGTATGTGTTAAAATCTTGAGCTATATGTGTTTATGTACTAATGTCTCATTATTTAAGTGTATTCAATGGCGAAGTGTCGTTTCAAGGAGTGGTTGTATGGTCCTAAGAACCAATGGCCGGAAGAACCACGGAGGGTTAAGGAAAAGAAGACAGAACGGGTAATCTACAAAGCACCTCCTGTCATGTACGAATATGGTGTAAAATTGAACTATGGCCTAGTCCCTTCGGAGCTTGGAATAGGTCATTATTGCGGCCATATGATTGAGTATGATGAGGTTCGTTATATTTCTGGTAAACATGAAATCGTATTTTGTTTGTTTTCCTAATACATATATGATATAATATTTGTTTTGAACAGAGCACTAGGAAATACAGTTGGGAATGTTATGATGGTCAAGCTAAGTTCTTGGATGAACTGAAGAAGAGGCAAGTAATTGCACAGAAGAGGGGATATGGACCTGACTACGTCAACCTATTCGTTAAACATCACAAAGAAAAGATGTGTGACTTTACTAGACAGCGCGGTATTTGTAACCCGATCGATGTTGGGCTTAACAAATGGGGATTGGAGAGGCGGACGACGTTAGAGGAGGAGAGGGCAAGGAATAAGGCAAGGGAGGAGACAAGAGTACAGATGCAGGTCTTGGACGAGCATGTTGCTACATTATGTGTCAGTGAGTGCTTGAAAACCTTTTTTCGTTGCCTGGTTTTAAATGTAATATTATTGAGTTGCTAACTGATTGCATTTTATACATCAAGGGATTGGTTGCAGCGAAGAACATGCTGCAGAGGTGGCTCGTGCAAGATATGAGGAGAAAAAGTTAGATGCCCATAGATCACGAGCTGGTCGCACCGTTCAATCACCGATTGTGCTGTGTGATGATGGAGACAAGGATGAGGACGACACTGGTAGACTGAGTGAGCTCATTGCTTTAGCAGAGGCGGGTATACAGGCGCAAGAGGCTAAGGACGACACAGGCAGATTGAGCGAGCTCATCTCTCTAGCAGAGGCGGGCATTCAGGCGCAGGAGGCTGACGACGACACTGGCAGACTGAGCGAGCTCATCGCTCTAGCAGAGGCAGGCTTACAGGCAGAGGAGGATGACGACGCGTTCTTCACTCAGGCCGTAGCGGCCGCAGACAAAGCGGAGGCCGCTTACTACAAGCGACAAGCAGGTCAGAGCAACGTAGTTGAGCCTAGCCGCAGCAACAGGGTTGTAGTAGAGAACTGGTACTCGGATGATGAGTTGCTTACTCAGTACGTTTCAGATTGAGGATTTAGAAGTGCATTTGCCCCTTTGTCTACTGTCGGCACTTAGTTATACTATTAATATGTTGTGTAATGTGACATAGTATCGAACTTTTCATTATGTGGTTGTTTTCATTATCAATGGTCTTAATATTTCGCTTAATGATATAGACTTATTTCCATTTGAACACGTGCTGCAAAAAATAGTTAACGACATACGACATTATAGAAATCAACACACGAAACACATTAAATGGCATGTGACTACAGGTACCGAACTTGGGTACATAGTTTTCTTTGACTAAACCTAACATGCCTTAGGTAATTAAACCATGCCTTCGATAATTAAACCTAACATGCCTTAGATAATTAAACCTAGGATTCTCCATAAGAAAAACATAAAGTCATCCTAGTAGTGTGGCCACATAGCAAATTGTGTTGCACCTTCTCTATAGTAGCCTCTTGTTGTTGGTGGTGGTGGTGGCGGGGGTGATGGGGGAGACCCATTTTTCTTATGGTTAGGGCAGGTGCAATATGGATCATTGCAGAGTGCCTCCTGTGAATCGGCACCATTATTGTTGTCGTCCTGTTCGTCGTCCTTGTAACCGCTGCTAACTTCCCTTTCTAGATCGAAGATACGGTCTTATAGGTAGTAGATGTACTCCGCATGCAGATAAATAGGTCAAGGATCGACCCACCTACTGAACCCATAGTTTTCTTCGGTCAAGGAAGACTACAAAAAGTATGTCATGTAAGTGATATACAAGACAAACATATTGAAGAAACAAATAGTAATAGAAATTACCCATGCTCGCGGGCATTTGAAGAAACAACGATCTCCATCTATTCCCTCGGTGAACATCTACACTAGGCAGTCCTCACCATGCATGCATTTTGGCCACTCTTCTTTTCTTTCATCGTATCCTGTCAGTGGTGCCTCTTTGGTGAAATCACTTTTGCTCTCAACTGGGAACCTCTTATAAAGAGCTTCCTCAAAGAAATCGGTTATTTATTGTTTGTGTGAATGAGGAGTGTTCTTCTTCCTTATTGTTTGTGTGAATAAGAGGGAGTGAGTGGTTATTTATAGGTCGAGAGGAGGAATGGAGGCCTATCAATGTGCCATGTCAGCGATCCATGTGCCGCTTTACCTCAGCCCTTGGATCAAACAGTCATAAGATGGATGGTGGAGATAGAGTTTAGTTGTGCTTCCTTGCATGTTGTCCTTGCAGCTGAGAGGTCTATATCAGTGATGTGATAATTCGATGATGTCCGTGTATCTAAAAAGTCTATGTTTATTCTCTGAAAAGCATAGATTCTTGTACACAGCGTATGTACAAATATTCCTAGATTATAAACGTAATAAATTTATAGTTAATCTGTGTACTACATTTGTGCCTTTGTACAAGTATAGTATGATTAAAGATTCACGCAAAAAATTCGCAAGATACGGTCTTGTATTAGAAGCATCCACAGTTACAAACAGAGACATCAATATATATTCTAAACATTTAATCATCCAACAAGCATAATGCAACCACAACGAATATCACAACTAACATAATATGTCATACAAAGTACAAATAGTCCACAATGTCCATACAGTCCCGAATAATTAAAGATAAGTAAATACAATAGTTCATAGTAACATCTACCACGTCCCTCACTGTCTCCTACTCTTGCCCCTACCCTTGTGACCTAGAGCGCTGGTGCCTGGAGTGTAAGGGTCACGCGGACGGCGTCGCCTAGTGCCTAGAGGTGGTGTAGGATGAGTCGATGGAGCGTCATAGAGCTGAGAGGGCCCAAGCTCATCGTGCCTCTTGTCCATGTCATCGTCGTCGTCGACCTCCTCGTCCTCCTCCTCGTCCCCTGTAGCTACTTGACTAGAGGAACCCAAGGCTCCTCTTCCTGCAGAAGGATCATACACGTCATGCGTCGTGTTTGTCCTGCAACCACAACGACCAGCCGCACGGCGTAGATGACGTGACAGCCTCTGTTGTACAAAACTATGTTAAGTGAAAGAATATAACGTATTAATAATTTGTTTGAAAGAATATTTGTAATCTTACATCTAGGAAGCCAAGTATGTAGTCATCATTGACTCTAGGCCGAACGCGCTCGATCTCTTCAACTGAGCTTCTCAGTGTATTGCCCTGCAACAATGTTTTCAATAATAAGACTTCTAAACATATATCATTTAGTTTTGTTTTCTTTTGTACAAGAATGTAACTTATTACAAGGGTTATACAGCTCGAAGGTTGCAATAACTACAATAGATAACTCCTAACGTCGGTCCAAGAACACCTAATGTATTGTTATGTAACTAAACGTAACAAAATAAGTCGATTGGCTTACCACTCTGTCCAAGATCGGTCCTGCCTCCACCTGCCTTCCTGCACGAGTGGACCGGTCGTACGTCGTGTCCTCATCGTCGGAGGACTCGATGTCGGCGTAGTCAGCTTCGGTCCACTATAGTCTGAGCCTGCACCTTGTCAAACGCTGGTACCAAGCTTGGTACCGCCTAAACTCACGGTTCGTGTGTGGCTCGTTGTTGTCGTCCAGGTTGTCGTGTATCTCCTCCCATTCCTTAATGTAGGACTGGTGGTGCCTCTCCCAGTCAAAAATCTTCTTGTTCCTCTAACGATCCAACCTGCACGTATGTCATCGTTACATTAATCCACGTACGTGGCACCATATTATAAGAAATGGATCATCATCATGACTCATTTGAAATATCAAAACACTTACTTGTGTAAGTCAACGCCAGTCGAGAATAGAGGCATAGACCAAAGCTGTCTTACTCCAAATTGGCGTGCAACCCTATCTGGCAGGTGGTACTCGATAGCATAGAAGCAGATTAGAGGGCACCTCATCATATAGAAGTAGTCGTCGGCCCCACATACGGTGCTCAGCTAAAAAAGTAGTGCGTCCTCTCCACCATACGGCTCCCACTCTACCTGCATCATGTTCAAATAAGATGTTAGATGGTATACTAATCCTTTTAATAGCTGCATGGAAAATAAAATTTACTTACACTAGACGCCGTCAGCGAATCTAGCTCGTTCGTGTACTAAATGTATGCCCGGTCTATCCTCGTGTGCGAAACCCTGACCTGGTCCCAAAGGTACGCCCACGTCGGCTGGCGACTTGGAGGCTGACCTTGGAACCACTCACGACGAGCCAGTACCTCTGGACGACCAACTAGAAAACGAGCCCACATCCACAGCTACCGGTATAGAAAACACAAGACTACAGAGCCCCAGCTATACTAACCCGCCTGGTCCCAGTTACTGAGGTAGTGGATCCACATCCAGGATGCATTGTCACCCATCGCGTCGGGAAAGAGAACGCAAGCAAAAAGGTGTAGGATCCACGCCCGGCAGTAGTACCCAACCGTCTCCTCATCTGCCTCCTTGAGGCACTGTGCGAACTCTGTACGTAGCCATGAGATGGAAACTCCAGAAGTGCGAGCCCCTTGCTTGCCAAGCTCACGCCCAAGGAAGGCCTCCACTCGTGCTCTCCATCCCTCTGACCTGCACTGCCCGATGACTGGGTTCCCATGAATCCTTAGGCCTAGCATCTTCTGACAGTCCTGAAGCGAGACTGTCATCTCCCCAAAAGGTAGGTGGAAGCTGTGAGTCTCCGGCCACCACCTATATTTAAGACCAAGCAAGATTACTTGTCAAAAAGTCAATCGCATGAACAAATGGCCATGAATAGAGGCAATGATTCACTTTAATACCTGTCTACCAACGCAGTTATCGCCGCTGAGTTGAACTTGGGCAACCCACAACGAACCTGAAAGGAGATGACATCTAGGCCAGCTCTTTACAGGAAAGGAGTGTACCTATCGTCGTACCGAATGTCCAAGAACCCACTGTGGGTCCTAGAACGAAGGTGCGGAAGGTCCTGCATCGAATATAACATAGTCACATGTTACTTCACGAACACATGTATGAATAAAACTTATAGATTATTACCTGCCCCAGCGCAATGAGACATCCTCTGTGGGTCTCCTCGTATGTCGGGTCGAGCAGGTGGAATTGCTCCATCCTACAAAAAAGTGAATGAATTAGAATTACAATGTACAATGAAACATGAACTTATAAATGTATAGGTAATTGACACAAATACAAGCATAAATTGAGACATGCATAATTAAATATATGATACAACAAAATATAAAATAATACTATAAACCAATAGTCCTATCTCACTAATCTACCAATGGCAACTTCATGAGTTGTGGCTAAGTCTACCGCACTTGCCGCACTCGTACTGCTCGGGATCAGTAACAAATGGAGTTCCTCTCCCACGCCTAGTTCTTCTGGGTATCTGATCCATAACCATCCTATGCCTCGTCCTCTGCCTTGATCCACGCTTGTTCCAACAGTAAGCTGGATCCGCAATGTACTTCGGCCCATCATAAGGAGGCCACTCTCTAGGGTCCCAGAAAGGCACGAAGCGAGGGCTCCATGTGTTCACAAGCGTGTTGACATTGAACTCGTGAGGTATCCTCCTCTCGATATTATAGTTGCGATGCCTAGCTGCTGCCACCAAATGCGAACATACAAAGTGGTATTGCCTTGGTTTACCACAAGTGCACTTGAAATCTTGGAGGACAACCACATGTATCCTCAACTCTCGGACCTCACTGTCGGACATTGTACCGCCCCTATGCTCGACCTGATAAGTCCCTGTGGCATGGTCAAAGCATGCAACCTCATGTGTGCCAGCCCTTTCTCTTGTCTTCTCTAGGTGTGCCTTTGGTTTCGGAGCCTATATCTCTCCATCACTCCTCAACTGCAATGCATGGGCGTGTCTATCGTTGAACCAGGCAACAAGCTTATAGAAGGTGAATTGAACAATTGCATTCACGGGCATACCACGTATCCCCAATAGCAACTTATTGAATGACTCTGCCATGTTGCTGCACTGAAACTCGTATCTCTAGCCACCGTCGTCATGAGCTCTCGTCCATTTCTCCAAATCCCTCATCAAACCTGTGAGCCATTGTCTACCTTCTGCATTTGATGCGGTTCTGACCTGCTCCAACTTTTCCCTAAAGTACTTGTCCTCAAGCTGTCGAGCAGCCTCCTGCAACAGATCAAAGTTTTTCTTGACACTGTCCTTTCGTAGTAGATTCTTGGCAAGGTGTCGAGTACACCAACAATGGTGCAAAGGTGCATACCCCTCTAACTGCTCTTGCACGGCATTAAGTATGCCCTGATGCCTATCAGATATGACGCCAACCTCCTTGCCAGGGCCAACCACATGTATCCGAACTAGCCTCAAGAACCATCCCCAACTGTCATTGTTCTCCTTCTCAACCAAAGCAAATGCCAAAGGAACCAACTTGTTGTTCGCGTCACAGGATATGGCTATAAAAAGTGTGCCCTAGTATTTGCCAATCAAGAACGTATCATCAATGGAGAAGACAGGATGACAGTGCCTAAAGGCCTCGACACACTGAGGAAAGCACCAGAAGGCACGGAAAATATATGCCTCCCATCCTTCCATGCATTAGGTTTTGGGATGTACTTATAATGCATGCCTGGATTCACCGCTTTGATTGCATTGAAAAGAACTGATAGCTGCTCATACCCATCCTCCCAGTCCCCATATATCATCTTCTATGCTCGTTGCTTAGCCCTCCATGCTTTACCATAAGTTATCACATATCCTCCATACAACGCCTCAACGGTCCTGATAATTGTTCTCATCTTCATGTTGGGTTCTCCCTGCAAAATTCCCATCAACCGCTTGGCAATGAGGGTAGATGTCAACTGCCGATGCCTCAGTGTCAGCTCATGGTCAGCACAATTGTGTGGCCCAACTACTTTTGTGATCTTCCATTTTCCGGTCACCTATTGCTTCCTTGCACAAACCCTCCATGGACAACGTTCCTTGTCACACACAACTGTGTAACGGCGCTCCACATATGAATGCAATACCCTATAAGGCCTCTTTTGTATCACTACAAAAGCCTACAACCACCTCTTCAAAGCAGGGAGGTCATTGAACACCCTCCCCTCCTCAATTACCATGTTAGGACCGGCCTCAGGAGCTTCTAGGAGCTCATCATCACGTCCTTCTGCAAACACCAGATCAGAATGAGCAAGATCACTAAACTCATGAACTCTAGGATCACGGCGGTCGGGAAAGATACGTCTCATCATCTCAACATCACTCTCCGTCAGCTCTCCAACAGGACAATCATCATCAGAATCAAGAGCCCTAGCCATCTCATATGGCTCCGAATCATTCATAATTTCAACATTATTGGAGCCACGAAATCCATCTGAAAAGTGCACTTGCGCAGCAACATGGGGGTACATCGATATTCTCAGGAATGTCTCCTACAACGTCATTACAGAAATGAGGAAAGAATGAAAGAAATAGATGTAAGAAATGGGATAAGCTCCCAAAAACTATGCGGTTAAGACACTTACTCAGATGATTCTGTGTCAAAGGGATCTTATAAGGAGGATCTCTGCCATGAAAACATGAGTATGACAACCATCTCCAAATAACGCATTAGGGGCAAATTGAGCATCAGGAACCGTAGGCGCAATCTGCACATGCAGGTAAGGTTCCGGAACGGGAGGGTCGATGTGTGTCGGATGATCCATTGCTGGGGTAAAACCCATGAGGGGTTGGATCAAACTAACACCCGACGAACAACCACGTCCCAAACATTGCAGCTGGCTCTTCATAGCCGATCTCACATAGTTGTCCCACTGATCCGCACAACCAATTGAGATCATTCGCCTGAAGATGTTCGGAGGACAACCTAGGTGCAGTACACCATCAACTGCAATGTCATCATCTCCAAAGCAATGCAGCTCCTCCCGAGCCCTTGCAACCATATCACTAAATGAAGGCCTATCATTGAATAGCACAGGCACGCTTTGCATGTCAAGAAACTCAACATATCCATAACGATCGCTTTCAACCGTGCCTCCATGATATATGGTCACTAGGTTGTCCATCTATTTAAAAAACGTAACGAAACACATGTCCTTTAGTCCAAATTAGACGATAGATAGTACCTAACAAGTACTTTCTAACTACAAACTAAGTAATCATGATAATAACTACGTATATATTTATAGTGTACTCACTAAATAGCAAGATCATATGTAGTTAACTACAAATATAACTACATATCTAAGTAGCTATCTAACTATATCTATTTACCAATGTATCTATGTTTCTATCTATCTACATATATATCTAACTAAATCAACTAACAAAGTCATCACAGTATAACTAGTCAATAACATACACCAACTAAATAAGTACATTGCATATTCATATTTTTTACCTTTCGGGGTCGACGGACGATGGGCGTAGGTCAAGACGAATATCCGGGACTGCGGTTAAGCCTGGGCAAAATACCCGATACCCATTACCCGTACCCGAATTATCCGAACCCGGACCCGAATTACCCGAACCCGAGGTACCCGATCCCAAATTCGGATAGCAATTTTGATTATCCGAAATTAGTTTGGGTAATTCGGGTAATATCCCCCGGTACCCAAACTACCCGAACTACCCAAAGATTTGTTTTTGTCTTTGTATTTATCATGTGTTGTTAGCTGAATCATTTAACTTATCACTTTATTAGAATATAATTCTCTCTATTTGAATGAGTGACTGTAATATATTATTCTCTACAAATTGCTATTGAAATTCTATACAAATTGCTGCTGAAATTATGTATAGATCGCTACTGAAATTTAGTGTAGTTTGTTGTTTTCTGTAAATTTGGGTATATCGGGTAATACCCGAACCCGAACCCGAATTATCAGGTACCCGAATTTGCGGATAGTGTTTTTTCGGGGGTAATATCGGGTAGCAATTTTCATTACCCGAATTTTGAATTACCCGAATTACCCGACCCGAAAAAATCGGGTAACCCGAACGCCCAGGCTTAACTGCGGTGGCCGGCGCTCCGCGCTGCGAGACCGGCTCGACGGCCGTGGGAGGCGGGGCGAGGCGAGGGCGGCGGTGGACGTCGGCAAGGCGGGGCAAGGTCGGCGGTGGAGGGGGCAAGGCGGGGCAAGGCCGAGGCCGCCGGTGGAGACAGGCTAGGACGGCGGTGGAGGGCGTGGCGGCTCGGCGCTGCAGCCAACCAACGGGCAACAGCGCGAGGGCACGGCGGCGCGGTGCGGGCTCGGGCGAGGGAGCGGAGGCAGCGGCGTGGCGCGGGCTCGGCCGCCGAAGCAGCAGCGGCTCGGGCAGGCGGAGCTGCAGCGGCTCGGACGGGCCCGGCGCAGCGCGGGCTCGGCGCGGGCAGGCGCGGCGCGGCCTCGGGCGGGCGCGCGCGGCGCGGCGGGCGCGGGCGGGCGGGGTGGCGCGGCGTGGCGCGCGCAGCGCGGGGCGGGCGCGGGCGGGCGCGGGCGCCGTCGGGCGCGAGCGGGCGGGCGGACGCGGGCGTGGGCGCGGCGGCGGCGGCGTGGGCTGGCTAGGGCAAGGAGATGAGGAAGAAGGCCAAGGGTAGATATTTAGGCCGAGCTCGGCGCCAGAGTGAATGGCGCTGAGCTCGGCGCCAGAGTGGATGGCGCCGAGCCCCTGACAGGCCGTTTGCCCGTGCCTAGGACCTCGGCGCCACTCACTCTGGCGCCGAGTCAAGGGTCCATTTCTGGAATTCTTTCTGTCAGGGGTCTATTGAGAGAAACTTTCGAAAAAATGGTCAAATAGTAAAAAAATCGGTGGAGACGCAGAGTGAACCTGACAAAATAAAGAAACCGAAATGACCGACACTGATACTATGTGTACTCACATGTAACTCTCTCATTGAGGGACTCAAGTCCTAATAACTCATAATATATACAGTATATTCACAAGGGCGACCCCTACGAAGGTTTTCTTGCCTAGGGGCTCGTCGACTGATGTGGACATACAAATGTTTGCCTACAACGACAGTACATGTTTGTCTGAATCTGCTGGTGTAACCTTTCTAGCACCTACCTACCCAGGAGGCATCGGCAACCAAACAGAAACAAAACGATGGTGTCATGACCTTCGTGCTGTTGCAATATATGCTAATCGTCAGTTCTGTAGTACTATGATGATTGCAAAAGATTTAACTGTGAACCAGTATCCTTCTGAAGGTATACATGATTTTGCACCTTAGCTACAGAATTCGATCATTGTTGTATTTTACTTTTTTCACCGTGGAGTTAGCTAGTCTGTCAACTAGCCCAAAAACACAGGGCACGTCAGGCGCATACTCAGCTCACAAAAAGACTGGAGGTTGTCTGATTAGCCCTGAGCAATCAAATTATACATTCAATTTGCAGTACAAAGGAACAAATGATTAACACCAAACAAGACTGTCAACAAATAAATTAAACATCTGACCATCACAAGGTCCTTTTTTCCAGCAGCATAAACATTCAATATACCATGGTACAATCAGGGAGTATGCAATGCTAATCACTACACACGCTGTTAAGTAATAACACACAAGTATACAACAATGATTTGCTGAAGGCCTTCTGCTACAAATATATATATCCCCTCCAGGCTCCAGGGATAACGAAGTCAAAAAAAAAAGGAATCATTTATGTGAACTCTTCATGTCATGTGAGCGTTCCTAAAAGGGCGACAACAGAAGAATGTGACAGTTTTTCTCTCTTCCCTAGCTTGGTCCATCCCCACCATTGCTTGGCTGTCAAACTATCATAATGACCTTTCTATTGCTGATTATCTGTTCCAATCTCTGCTGTAGAATAACATCAGTACAGGGTGGCGCATGCATTTCCTCAGACTGCTGGCAGAAATATACACTCCTTATGCAGCACTAGTCTCCGGAAACAAATTTCTTTTCTGTGTAGTACCGGTCTTCGCTAGCCTTCTTTTTCAAGTTCCTCTTCTGTTTATATAAGCCCCAGAAAATTATGTTTAGCACCCATAAAAAGAAACCGAATAAACCTACAAGCTATGACAATGCATACCTTGTAAGCTTCATGATTGTCAACTATTCTTGTGGCCACTGACAATGTTGTTATAGATTTCGGGCTCCTGATTGTCTGAAAAATGCCCATGCTCTTTGGAACAGCATAAGGATCAATTTCACCCTGCAGCACACACACATCGAGTTTCAACAAGAATTTCAGTAATCACGACAAGTTTTATCTTCGATACTAAGCACTTACAGCTGAATTGCCCTCGGCTACAGTCCCATGGACAACCAATGAAATGTTAAACGTAGTGATCTGTAACAGGGTATAAAAACAACCATGAGGGTAAATTGTCATATAACAATCGCAGCATGCTCACAACATTGATAATTCAAGCATGACAAAATATATATACTAATGAACTCATGGAGACAAACATACCATGTCCTTAGAAACTTCCCATGGCGCACCAATAATGACTTCATCAACATAGCGGCAGGCAAGAACACTAAGAGTACGCTCATGGAGATGCATTATAGGACGGCAGCCTCTTCTATCCCTGGACAAATTATAATTATAAGGTTGGTATTTCAATTTGTAACAAGAAGCTCTTTTGATATATGCTTGATATATACTATTTCGTAGTCAATTAGTTTGCTTGTTAAATCTAAGTGAAGGATCAGGACTAAGACCTGATAGACTGGTCGTCATAGATACCCACAAGAAGAAAGTCACCAAGTTGTCTAGCACTCCTGAGGAACTGCATTAAATAAAAGGCATACTATTAATTTTAATTGCATATATGAAGAAAATTAGTGGAAAAAAAAAGTGAGTTACAGTATGCTGATTTGCAGAGAATAAGAAAATGCCACCTCAACATGGCCAGCGTGGAAAAGATCAAATGCGCCATCTACATAGACAACACGAGCAACTGGCGAAGGAGCCTGAGTGCATATGAGCATATTGTTCAATAAAAGCAACATAAGGGCATTATGAAGATTTAAAGCAAAGGATTATATATGAAAACCTATTAACTACTCTAGATGTCAGGAAATCAGTAACAAACAAAACAACATTGAAAAGGCAGAAATACCACACTAAGGATCAAGATTAAGGCATCACATGTGTGGTATATGTTGTTTGAGCTAGAGGTTCTGGCATTAGTTTCTATAATCCCTAGCTAAAACAAACCACCAGCTTGTGGCCCCAAACCCCACAATCTAGTTTGCCCAGATTTCACAATCCAACGATCCACCATCCAACAGCTTTTTCCAGATTGTAGCACGCATATTTATCCACCATGTCTTACAAACATAGTGAGAGGAAGATAAAGATGGCCATAAGCTAGAATTCATACAGCTTCAGATTTTGGACATTAGCTTTTCCACAACCCAGGTTCTACAAGCTGCTTTCTAGAATCCCTAAAAACAAACAGTTCCTTAGTTAATTAGCTAAGAATACTATACCAAGCCACTTTCTGTAAATACCCTAAAAGGTTGATCAAGTTAGTCACTAAACGTTATTTGCATTTCCTTTATGGAAATCTGGGCGTGGATGTGGCTTCCATTCTTCATAAAAGGTGACAAATATGTAACGGTGATAATGCCAAGCGATCTTAACCTTCAGAGCTCATACCTGCCCATTTGAAAACTGCATGATCCGGCGAGAAGTTGGAAGAAAATGAGATAGCTGACTCTTCACTTCTTCGTTTGATTTCTCTCCAGCCTTCTCAGCAACAGCAACATTTAAATCAGTGTCAGCATCTTTCTGCTTGAATGTTAGCAGTATCCTCCCTATGCACAAAAGGATATCATTTGCGTGTAAGATTGCGGAAGACAGTATTTTGAATAAGTTTGAAAAGCCTTTTCAAGTAATGCATTATATGCTTAGTAGTGAATAACATATTCAGGAGAAACTGTCATCCAAAACAACACTGAGGCTACTAAGCCTTACCAACTATATCAGTGCTCGAGACACCTTCTGTTCGCTTGATTTGTTTGTAACGCCCGACCTTCTTTGCTAACGCATATGCATCAGTGCCATCAGGTAAAAGACAAGGATCATCTCCATGAATAATGTAATCAATGTTGTACTTGTTGAAGAGGATATTCATGAATTCTTCTGTTATCTCATAGGGTGCATTGGGAATGACCTCATCAACCCACTTCAGACCACTAACAAGAGTCAACCTAGAAATAGCAAAAATATAAACACAGTTAAAATGGTGCATTTTTCAGGTAATGAAAGCCAAAATGTTTATATCATTATGAAAATATACTTAAATGCATATGAGACTATATCAAAATATGTTGATGAACCAGCCGTTCATTCAGTTTGCTATAGTGCAGCTGATATGGACAGGATTTTTGGGAAAAAGGTTGTGTGCTTCACAGAATAAAAAATAATCAAATTCTTCCATACCTCTCTTCCATAGAAAGGACAGGTGGACCTTTATTTGCTACAATCTCCTCATCACTGACAACTCCAACTACAAGCTGATTTCCCAGCAACTTAGCCTGCCGCAATGCATTTGCATGGCCGTAGTGCATGAGATCAAAGCATCCATCCATGTACACTCTCACAGGCCTTTTGTGTTCCCTCTTCTTTGGAACTTGTCCTAGATACGGCCAGAAATTCGGAGCAAATGGAGCACCAATTCCCCCAAAGTAGCCCGTGGATAACATAAGAATGGTAAGAGTGATCAGAACTCCTCCAATTCCAAACAGCTGTGAATAGTATCCGCTGCTCCAGAGCCCCTGGTGGCTCTCAAACGCTAGTAATCCCATCATCATCTTCAAGGTGGAAGTGTAATCCTGGTATATGCTTCTGTCAAAAAGTAGAATATCAAAATGAGACTCCAACTTAGTTGACATATTCTGTGGCAAACGAACCATCATATAATAATATGCAGTAAGGCAGTACAAAACATGTCATTTTCCATCATTTGGAGGAACCAATAGCATTTGCAGCTTGGTTACTGCCATTTTTAAAACCTAGAAAGTGACTCGAAAAAGAAAGAAGAAAAGCGTGCCTTTCTGACTACTTCTTATATTAATTACAGATGGTTGGAATGATCGCAGACATATAACCCGAAGAATTAGATGTATGTGTTAAAACGTGCTTAACGATCACATCACGTTGACCAAATCCTAACCACCAGATAGTTTAGAAAAGCAGATTTTTGTGCAAAGGGGCGATCGCGGAGAATTTGGAAAGGATTCGAATTGCTTTTAGAAGAAGACACGTAACGACTGACGAGCTCTAGAAACATGCTGTTAGCGTGAGATACTATTCCACATTCTTTCTCATCAAGAAACACAGCTCATTTGTTCATTCCAAGGGAGAAAAAAGAACAGCTCTGAGTAGGGTTGAGCAAGCTCTTCTAATTCGCAACAGCGATAAGAAAGAAGAATACGGTGAGCGAGGGAATTCACAAACGAATCCGTCTCCAGCATCCTGTCCTGTCCGTCAGCAACCAAAGAATCAAACATGCCCGGGAGAGAATCTGATTCCCATCGCAACCACCACGCCTCAAGTTGAGCACTGCAGCCAGCTAAGCAGGCAGCAGGTAGAATCTATAGAGATTCGACGTTCCAGTAGAGTCCGGAGTACGGGAAGACGGTTGGAGAAAGGCAAAAACACCAGCTCGAATTCACGCTCCAACCACCCGGAATCCCGTTTACAGCGCCGCGAAGAGCGGGAGCACCAAAATGCAATCTCCCGGCCGGCCGGCCGGCCGTGATCCCAATTCCATCGTCACTCACGTGAATCACCATACAAATGACACCGCGGGAAAGAAAAAAAAGGAATTTTCTTTCCGTGAACGACAAGCTGGCAGGCGGTGGCAATAGATCAAAGGGGATCGCAACAAGAACCAAAAGAAGAGAAGAAAAACAGAGATCTTTCCGCACTGCATTTGACGAGCGCGAGCGCGCAACCTGAAGACATCGGGGATCAGGGAGACGCACCGAGATGGAGGCGGCGCGCGGCAGAGGGGGCGACCCCCGGGGGCGGCGGATGGCGGGCGCGGATCTCGCGTCGAAACCAGGGCTCGGCGCGAGATCTGCCGCTGGAGGCGGCGAGGTTCCACCCGCTCGTGGCGCGCGTGCGTGCGCGTCACTGCTCTTGTTTTGGGAGGGAGGAGAGGAGGAGAAGGGTGGGGGGAGGCCGGACGGAGGGGAGGTGTGTCGCTCGCTCGCTCGCCGTCTGGTTGTGGTGCCAATTGGGGACGGCGCATTTACATATTTATTATCATTATAAATAATATCTTATATATGAGTTATTAATATAGTATTTTTTATATCACTCATATCGTAACGATGATAAATATATAATAGGGCCGGTGGAAGCGTGGGTGGGTTCACATCCACCAAAGACCAAACTGTCCCGGGCCCACACGACTGGAAGTACTGTCATATGTTTATTTGCAATTGGAGTACCTGACGGAAAGTAAAATACTGCATCGATACGGCAGTTTGCCACCCCGTGATGTTCCTCGACGACAAGGCAAGCTGTTACGTAAACATTTTCGATCGCGAGACGCCGTTGGTAAGATCAGACAATAAATGAATAAAACTCTCTTAGCATCGTCATAAAATAAAATAAAATGTTTATGAAACCATAGAACAACACTTTCTATTAAAAGTTCATGTTTCAATTTACTCTATATGGCATGACAGTTTTAAAAACGACTATAAAAAATCCTCACTGAAACTGGCATAATGGCCTAGCTCGGTTTCAATTTTAATCACATCCTAGTTTCTAAGAAAGAAGACATGGTGTATTGAGTGCAGTGCTATCTTCTTCTTTTTGGATAGAATGGCTATAGCCCGTGTTTAGTTTCCCTTCAAATTCAAAAAAAGTGCTACAGTATCCATCACATCGAATCTTACGATACGTATATGGAGCATTAAATGTAGACGAAAAAAAAAACTAATTACACAGTTTAGTGAGAAATTGCGAGACGAATGTTTTGAGCCTAATTAGTCCATGATTGAACACTAATTGCCAAATAAAAACGAAAATGCTACAGTAGCCTAAATTCCAAACTTCACTCAACTGAACACGGGCATACATTGCTTCCACCATCTTGGGATGGATAGATGTGATGCTTTTAAACTTGTACGGATCTGAGAACAATTTGATTAAAAAAACTATGGGTGGAGTATTGCTTCTAAAATATAATTCTTTTTAGGATTCTTGCTGGTCCAACTCAAGCCTTAGGGTCTGTTTGGATTATCTGGGGCTAGTTGTTAGTTCAACTAAAGTTTAGACGACTAAGTTTAGTACTACGTTGTTTTAATACTTGAGCTATGACTCTATGAATACCGAGGAGGGACTAGCAACTAGTTAGGCTAAACTAAAATTTAGTCCACCTATTTGATGGCTTAGGACTAAGCTTTAAAGTTCAGTTAATGATGATTCAAATAGGACCTTCTTAACCTTTGACCACTAAAATGATGAAAAGGTGGAAAAGGTCAAGTTCAATGATTGAAAAGCTAAGGTTGATGATGGTAGACTAGACTTACATTGGAAAATACTTTCATAACGAAAGAGCGTGTTTTACTATTAAGAAAATGCTAGCCAAATGGATACCTTGTGGCGGACTAGTGTAAAATAATTTTGTGTTTTTGCATTAGATTGAGAATTTTTCAAGAGAAATCTACTTTGTGATTTTAAACTAAATATTTCAGAAATGAAAATGGAACCAGAGCTTGAAACCACGTAAAACGAGCGTTGTCCGATATCCTATTAACAAATAAAAAATAATAAATTAGGGAAACTAATAATCCCATGGAGAAGAAAGAAGCGGCTACGCAAAGTTTTTCGTCGCACGCGTTGGACTTTGGAGGGGTGAATGTGCGAAAGCGGCACGACACAGGAGAGAGCAGGCGATTTTTTCGAGGCGCCGGCGGGTCGCGTACGTGCGGCGCTGGCCCGTCGGACGCAGGGCACTGTCGCGTGGGCCCGACGCCGGGCCTCCGGGCTCCAGCCGCTGCCGGCGGTGGGCCCCGCGGTGTCTCGCGTGTCGCGGCCATTGCCTTTGATCGCGTCTCGTCCTTCTAGACTTCTTGTACAGAAGAAAGGAACACCACCACAGCTGTTGTTTGCAGCGAAATGACGAGTCGGAAGCGGACACGGATCGTCCAGATGGCGTGACGAAACGCGCCGGACGGCGAGTCGGCGACGCGACATGTCGACGAGGATTAGTCTCTGATCGATACTTTTTTTTGCTGCCACCGGATGATACTAGTGTAATAATTTTTTTTTTTTGAAACAATACTAGTGTAATAAGATTATTACCTGAATCGGCCATGCTCAACAGCAATTTCAAGACCATCGCTCTTTTCGTTTGAATTAATTTGGCTTATAAGCCATAGCTGACTGTTGGTTGATTTGGTATAAGAAAAAAAATATTATTCGTTGACTGATAAGTCATGGCTTATAAGCTGAATACAACTAAGCGAACAGGCTGCATATATGCCCATATCCAATTAGCCGTCCGTATTTAGAAACTGCATCGTTCGTACTGTATGGTGGTGGAAAGGCGTGTGAATACAGCTCAAGTCATGGTGTTCATTTTATATTTCTATCTATATAAAAAATGACGAAACGATAGCGTTTTCGAAAAAGAAAGAGAAAGAGAATCTAGAAAGACCTGCATTTGCGAAGAAAAAGATAGCACGGACCACGGACAGCGGAACCAAATCAAGCTGCGCAAGGGACTCGAAGTAGAGCAGTTGAACTTGAGTCGGTAGTACACGCCCTGTTCACTTCACTTATAAACCGTATTTTTTTAGTTAATGAATAGTATTTTTTTCTCACAATAAATCAGCTAACAGTACTTTCAGTCATGCCTTATCAGTCAAACGAACGGGACAATAGTTAACAAAGGTATCGAATTTAATATGGTATATATGTGTTTATTAAGAGTTTAAATGCTAGGTAAATGGAGCGTAGTTTAGTTGGTTGGATTTTTTTTTGGGTAGAATATATCTATTTAGATTTAAGTTCTCACATTTGCCTTTTGTCTATATTTTTTTAGGATATGGAACGCGGCTAGTCTCAGTGTCAAGCTTTTATAAGTGCCCTTAAAAGTCCCTCTGTCATGAAATATAAAGTATCTGAGAAATTTTATAACAAATCATAGAGAGTGCAAATGATGCATGTAGTCATCTCTTAACTTTTAAAAGACTTTGTGCTTACCATATTTTGAGTCTGATGGTACACACTAATAGCATGTACGCATGTGGTTGGAATTTTAGGAGAGTTAATTTACTTAGAATACTTTATAACTTATTTTGAATACGTCAAAACATTATATTTTAGGATGCAGAGAGTAGATGTACGTGTGTGTTTCAGAAGTGCCTTTAAAAGTATAGTGTATTCGCATGTGTTTATAGATGTGAGTGCGTATTCGTGTAGGAACGACGTATTTGAAAAAAAAAATACAGGAAACGACAACACGCCAGGCGTTTCCACATGTTAACTCAAGAGACAAAAAGGTTCTCGTAAATTTCACGCCTCCTCACGCCGGTGGAAAGGTTTGAAGGTTTGGCCATTTTTCGTTTCGCCAAGTCTGGGGTTCGAATTTGTTCTCGTTTATTTCCATAAAATATATGGGAACAAAGGTTCGAATTTATTCTTCACAATGCTTGCCATCCCAAACAGGCTGTTAACGTGGGCCACGCATCTCTGCCATCAATTCACAGCCGGGATCATATTCGAGAGCGACATGAAACATTACAAAACCGCACGTGCCGCACATGCCAACCACACCAATGCAGCACAGCTCAAGAATACCATCCCCCAACAACATTGTAGGGACCTTCCTGATTTCCTTCAGCTCCAGCAGAAAACTCAGACAGCAATATATTTCTTCATCACACAATAAATGCTTAAGGAAAAGTATATATATAAAGTTAAAATAAATGAATTAGTGATACGCCCCGAGTTCCGCCAATCCAACAATACGAAGTTACTACAGACAACCCAACCCACACATCCTGATCCGAGGATCATAACCTCTATTCGGTGTACTCAAAAGCCGGGGGCGGCTGGGGCTCATCGTCGACAGCCATGGCGGCCGGCTCACTGGCGCTGGATGCCGGGGCGTTGGTCGTGGCGGCGGTTGACGGCGCGTCAGTTAGGGCGAGCTCCTCGGCCTCCGTGGGCTTGAGGTCCTGCAGGAGGACGAATCCCGAGGGGGCAGCCTTCACCGGCTTGTACCTGCTGTCTTCCAGGAATTTTATGAACTTCTCCTGGGCTGGAACGACCCGGGCCGGGTTCGTCAGAATCTGGAACGTAGGCTCGGGCTCGGGGGGCTTCTTCTCTGCAGCAGCGCCGTCCACCTGAGGTCACAGAGAAAACCAAATCAAAGCAAGCAGTTAATTCAACTTGAACACAAATCAAAGCAACCAGTTAACCTAATACAACTTGTAAACTACTGA
Source organism: Miscanthus floridulus (assembly GCF_019320115.1). Taxonomy (NCBI): domain Eukaryota; kingdom Viridiplantae; phylum Streptophyta; class Magnoliopsida; order Poales; family Poaceae; genus Miscanthus; species Miscanthus floridulus. The sequence goes on from NC_089587.1 coordinate 49,583,990, forward strand.
TCGGTTCTGCAACGCGTACCTGCATCGAAGTAGAAGCATTGGAAGAGTCCTCTGCTTTCTCCTTGGCCTTGCTCTCTGCTTCCTTCTTTGCCCTAGACTTAGACTTGGCATACGTCGACAAGATGGCCGCCGGCACCTTGACCGATGCGGTCACAGTCTGCTGAGTCACTGGCTTGGGGTAATCGAACAGCGACGGCTTAGCGTTCGACAGGAACTCAAACTTTGGCACTTTCAGGTCAGAGTTGACGCCGATGAGGGCCGTCGGGGAGAAGGCAAGGCTTATGAAGTAGGTGAGCGGGTACCAGTACCAGAACTGGGTGAAAATAGCTAGTCCGACAACAGCAGTGAGCCTGTCATGCTTTGACCTCGACTTGAGCTTGATGGTGACATTCCTGCCACCGGCGTCAATAATGCCGGAAGCCAGTATGGCACCCATTTTGCTCATGGTATCCTCGTGCTTGTCAAGGATTATCTTTTCCAACTGGCGCCTGAATGCTCCAACACGTGAATCGTAAGATTCATTGGTCTGGATCATCACCATTGCCATGGCAATGAGGGCACCCTGGCGTACAAAGTCGACGACGTCTGATGTCAGAGGCTCCAGTAAGGAGATGGCTTCACTTAATCCTGTTCCAGCACAGGAGATTCCAACAGCTAGGGCTGCACCATAACGGACATGTGGATTGTATGATTCTGATAGTAGGGACACAATTCTGGGTGTCTGTTCAGGCTCGTTGTACAGAACAAAACCAAGAGCCAACACTGCAGTCCTCCGCACATCATCGCTCACATCCGACACAGCAAAATGCAGAAGCTGGTGGATAGCTTTGTTATTTGCAGTCCCTCTGTATGCTAGAGCCAATGCATACATACCGCCATAACGAAGTATGGGATCCTGATCTCTAGTCATTTGTTCAATCAAGGTGTCAGCTTCTTCTTCCCTGCCATACACCGTCAATGCAATTCCAAGTGACAAGCCCCTGAAGATAGGAAAGGAGTCAGAACAGGAACATCATTACCGTCTTTACCACAAGAAAATCATGTAGAGTAGTAGTTAAGAATTTGTTTGTCATAAGGCATCCTATTGCATACCTGATAATTTTCTCGTGTTGTGTATCATGAGCATAGGCAAGCATCTCAGTGGCCTTCTCACTGGCCGTACCAACCAAGAGCAAACCCATGCCAATACCAGCTGCTTCACCGGCCACAGCACTATCCGTGTACAGAATATTCTTGATGTCCTCACATATTTCCTCGTCTGATGTACCTAATGCTGCAAGCCCAAGACCCAGACAAGCACCATGCTGGACCACCTGTATTGTTCAAAGTTAGCATGCAATTTTGTGAAAGAAAGGAAACATGTACCATATATATAAGAAACAAAAAAAAAATCAAACTTTCCCACTACTGCCAACATTTGCTTCACTCCCACATTTCCCCTACCTGCAGGTTACTATAAGATTGCAGCAATAGTGTACTCATGAACATAAAAACTACATCGAGATCCTGTAGTCACTCTCATGAAAGGACTGTTACAAACCAAAGATTTGCCAATGTGGCCCTGGAATAGTACCTCAGAAGTGGCGTTGCGAAGACTCTCACGAAGAAAATCTTTGATTCCTTCACCATGGTTGGCATGAATCAAACCGAGAGCATAGAGGGCACCTCCTTCCGAGTATGGGCTACCACTGCCACCAGCGCCATTCTGAGGCAGGTAGGGGGCCATCAATGCACGGCCTTGTTGAAGATGGCCTCGATGAATGACGCCTAGTCCAGCAGTGGCACTGAACTTGGCCCAGTTGGTTGCCCTACCTAGCCATTCCTGTAATACAGACCAATATGAGACAAATATAAGCATACCAACCAAAGCAAACTATAAAAAATGAAGATGCTAGGCATTTGATAACAAGTACACTGTGTGAAACCAATCATACCAAGTTTTCTCTGAGGAAAGTATCAACTGTTGTCCCTGCATGCATGATTGCATTAGACCAGATTGTTGCGCTATGGCAGACACTGTTCCTCATTTCCACAGCTTGCTTTATAGTCTTCAAAATTTGAAGATCAGACCTGTTAAATGAAGAAAAATAAATTTAAGACACAAGACTAAAAGAACAGTCAGCTGTTACAATTCAGTCAGATCGTTTCACATTACCTATTATGGCTGTATAGGAACTGCAATGTCAACTGAATAGATGTCTCTCCTGACAGTATACCCTTGATTTTTGTCAGCCTATCAGCATGTGTTGCTGCATTTGGATCCACAGTGGTAGCACTGCCATTTGGCATGTTTACGTCGTCTCTCATCTGGACATCCCCAGACGGTTCTGTAGCAGCATTAGTTTGATTACTTGGTACAGCCGGTCCACTGTCAGGGTCCACATGGGCAGAAGTATGTGAACTCAATGCATCAAGGTGATTCCGCACATTCAGGAGGAAAGCCTGATTTTCATTTTCAGCAAGATCGAAAGCAGTTTGATATGAAAGTAGAGCATCATCCTGGCAAATGAACATAAAGGTTAAGTTTCAAAAATAAAGGCAATCAGCGAACTGAGAAACCGTCTTGTTTGGCAAAGGGAAAAAAAAGGGCATACCTTGCTTCCAGAAATCAGCTTGTCCAAGATGCTTGCAACACTTTCAGGCTCACCCAAGAACATAAGACACTGGCAAATGCTTAAATAATCTGGATCTGGCAATGTCTGATATATTTTGACAAGACATTGTAGAATCTGGAAATGCAGAAACAAAATGTTAAGATGATTTTCTAATATTTTGTGCACAGTAGTTGTGTGCCAATCACAAGAGGTTGAATCAATTGGCAGGATTTATAATATCAATCATCCATAGCATGCCTACCTCCAATCGATATTCGCGGTGACTAACATATTGGTGAGACAAATTGATGCAATATGAAAGAGCTCCATGAAGGTTATCACATCGAGAAATTGCTCCCTCCAGTTTATCCAGTCTCCGGCACTCAACAGACATACCCATGGCCTGTTGATATTTTCCATCAAGAATGCACCTGAAAGGCAACCATGTATATGTGACCTCAGAGCTGCATTTTTAACAAACCAAGAAACAATGGACTATGAGCAAACTATCATACTTGTCCAGCATCCTTTCCACAATGGTCTCCAGCCTAGGGTCCATCGTTTTTTCTTCCCCAGTGGACCTTGATTGGATGGCAGCATATTCATCCAAAGCTTTTGCTGGAAAAAGAAACAGGGCAAAGGAGGTAATGTGAACACAGTACTTTTAGCGCTGGTAATAATTAACTGGTCATAATGCAGGCGCCAGGCAGTTCCTCACCTAACAGTGTTTGAGCATAATCAGAGTCGTCAGAAACATCAAACAGGGGTCCAGCGCCAAGTGCATACGACAGAGCATCATTTAGCTCGCCCAAGTAGAAAAACACCTTAGAGGCAACTAGTGCTGCAAGCTGCCTCTGGACAAACTCCTCGTCTTCGTACAAACTCTCACTGCAAGCAGCAGGGAACAAATTGTGAGAAACAAAGGAAAGCACCCAAGCTTATACTGATTGTCAAAACTTTTTACAGGATAAAGAGACAAAGTATTTTGGCCCATGCACATCAATTGCAGCAGTCAAGAATAATCTTGGTATTCATACGGATCCTTCTAAATGAATGTAACTCCCAGGAAATAAACACCAATTCTCATATAGCATTTACTTGTTTCTCCACTATGACTGGATAGCTGCTATTGAACTGAGGAGCAACCAATAAGCTAAGGGCAGCTCCCATATTAAACAGTATAAACACATAGATCAGTATTACTTTGCGACGGGTTACAGGTTTTTATTTTTAAGAACAAACTTACCACATTTGATTCATATCCTATCATGATAACCACAATCTAAAAGTTTGGGATTTGTTGTGGTAGTCAATCTAGAAACCTAGTGACAAAGTTCAGTTTTTTTAGAAACCTAGTGAGAAAGTTCAGTTTTTTCAGCAAGCAGTATCCATAAATTGGAGGGCATGAATCATAACAAGCTCTAGATTCTAAAAATTATAGGTTTCCAGTAACCAACGGCAGCACATTAATAACCCTCCCAAAACCTCCATCCGAACAGATCGAACCCAGGGTTCCCTCTGAAGTCTGAATCGAACCCGACGCGGCGCCGCCGACGCCATCTAGCCGGACCTCTCCAGGCGAGCCCGAATCGAACCTAGCTTAACCGAAATTCGCCGAAACTAAACGAAACGCGCGACGACGGGGCGCCGCCGCACCCGCCGTCGGACGTGGCGGCGGCAGAACGGGCAAATTGAGGGGGACAGGAGTGGAGGGCGCGGCTGGGAGAGCGGGGGAAGGGCGCGGGGAGGAGGAGGGGACTTGCATGGAGGAGACGCTGGTGGAGATCTCGTGCCAGAAGGCGTGGACGAGGGAGTTGAGGCTGGCGAGCGCGTGGAGCTTGAGCTCCGGCGCCGGCTCTTGCAGCATCGCCAGCAGGGAGCCCGCCGAGCTCACCATCACCGCCGCCGCAGCCATGTCCTCCTCCGCCGCCTACGAGTACCGATCCGCCGCCGAAGGGTTCGCGACGCCCTCCTGCTACTCGCCGTTCGTCAAGGCGCGGGTGCGGGTGCGGCTTTGCTACCTTGCTTTTGCTTGGAGCAGAAGAAGATCGCGGATTCGCTGATTCGGTTCTAGTTCTAGGTGAGGGGGCTCGGGGACCGGGGCGTAAATATAAGGGTTTGAGGAGGGCACTTCGGATATGTGTGTTTTGTTTTTGTTTTTGCTTCGGAGACGTATTTCTCCTGTAGCTGTAGTGTTGGTTTCTAATTTAATTTAATATAAAATTGAATGAATCGACATAGGATACGCATTCTGTACATCTCCGATTGTGGCAAGCCCGGGTCCAACGCTATCTAGTGGAAATATATAATGTCCTATAAGATGTATATTGCATAATAATGCATGATGCTTATTGTATTTTCACAAGTTGAATTGAGTTCTTGCCAACAATTTTTGTAACATGTGTTTACTTCTCAACAGTTTGAGGCTTTGAGCCTTGTCCATATCAGCAATGTGGGAGGTAGCTAGGAAACAATTCTAGAGATTTGGGTCCAGAAAGTCGTTTTACATGTATTGTTTTCTTTTTCTTTTTTTTCTTTTTTTTTATGAAATCGGAAGGACGAAGCACTTCCCACCTACTTGATTGCATTGGAGCAACAAAACGCTTGTTGCTCAGTTACAAATGACTGAATACAAAAGGTAGGGAGGTAGCATGAATTCTCTAGTAGAGCCTAATTCATAATGAAACTAAATTATGCCACTAGGTAATCACTCCCCCATCACCAATTGGAAGGCAAAATTTCCACAGATTCACAGCGTCTATGCACGCTCTTGAGAGGCGATTATGGGAGGGCGGCATACCGTTGAAGACCACATCATTCCTGTGCTTCCAAAGCATCTAGCAAATCAAATGGATGAACGTTCGCTACTAGAAATATTCACTTCTATGACGATCAATTTTCATCATTGAAGGAGCCAAATTCATCATAATTTTAGTTTTATGACGAAAAACGATTCGTCATAGAAGTCACGTCATTCTTGCAATTCTATAACGATTGGATAGATCTATGACGAAAACTGATCGTCATAGAACAGCTTTGGCATGCGTGGAAGGAGGGCAGCCACGCTGGCAGTTGTTTCCGTTGGAGATGCTTTCCACGTGTACCTGCTATAGCCGGTTGCATTGGAGATGGTGAAAGGTCCTTGTTTGGTTTTGGTAATTGAGTGACAACCTAGGTGGACTAATTGTGTTTATGTGAGATACACAGGTGATTAGTCCACAGGTACATGTGTGTGAGCAACATATGCCATGAAGGTGAAAATGGCTTGGAGATGTTGCAAGCTCACACATGTGATGATGAAGGAGCTTAAATACACATGAGACATGACATTGAGTCATGTGATCAAGGTGGAGAAGATCAAGACAAGACTTGGCTTGATGGACCGGTTGCAAGCGTGAAGGGCAAGTCGAAGGCTTTGGAGTGATGGACCGCGTGGCGGTGAAGCTTGAGCAAGACTTGGCGCCGATGGACGATGGCAACGGTGAAGAGCGAGTAGAGTCAAGATCGATGAACCAATATGATCATGTGATGATATGGAGTGGATCATATCATTGTTGATCGTGTTGGTGCATGTGTTGCATCGACATTGGAGGAGATGGAATGGAATGCGCAAGGCAAAGGTATAACCTAGGGCATTTCATTTCACCGGTCATAGGTGTGTAGAGAAGTTTATGACCGGGTTTAGGATAGATGGCCGTACTATCAAGAGGGGCAAACTTGTTTGCATATTGGTCATCTAGTGCCACTCGAGTGATCTAACTTTGCATTGTCGCTAGGATCGAGTGGCGTGGCAAGTTGAGTGGCTAACATCCTTTGGGAAATGATTGTGAAAATGCTAACACACTTACACATGGTGGTGTACACTTGATGGTGTTGGCACATTTACAAAGGCGGTGGTGTTTGTAGGGGTGAGATGGGTTTGGGTCCCTCTCTCCCTCCCGCCGAGCTTGTGAGGCGGGATTCGGCGCTTTCGGGAAAATGGAATGTCTATTTTCTATTGCGCCGAATGCAAATTCTTGTGGTTAGCACACTTGAGCAAGGGTGAAGAAAATGGAGAAGATGCTGGCGTCGGTCAACTGACCGGACGCTGGATCTAAATGCACCGGACGCTGGCAGGCTGCGTCCGGTCGCGCTGACGTAGAGTGTAGCAGTCGCTGGAGTGTGACCGGACGCTGGCTGCGTCCGATCGCGTTCGACCGGACGCGTCCGGTCATGCTCGGGAGCTTACTGGAAACGACCGGACGCTGGGGTTCAGCGTCCGGTCAGTTGAAGCTGGAGCGTCCGGTCAGGTCAAGTGACCGTTGGAACCGGGACACGTGGTCGTCTGTGGGCGACCGGACGCTGAGGTCCAGCGTCCGGTCAACACGACCGGAGCGTCCGGTCGTCCCGACCGTTGCCCAGTGAAGGGGTAACGGCTAGTTTAGCCCTTGGGGCTATAAATAGAAGTGGCCCTCGGCCATGGCTGGTGCAGAGCACCTTAGGGGACTTTGTGTCCATGCTTGAGAGTGCTTGGGAGCCCTCCATCACACATATACTTGATAGTGATCATTCGATTGTGTGAGTGAGCGATTCTAGTGCGATTGCATCGTGAGGTTGCATCGAGTGGCACTAGGTGATCGAGTTGCAAGCCGGTGGTGCTTGTTACTCTTGGAGGTTGCCACCTCCTAGACGGCTTGGTGGTGGTCTCCGTCGAAGCGCGCAAGAAGCTTGTGCGGCGCTCCGGAGAAGTGCTTGTGAGGGGCATTGTGCTCGCCCCGCGGGAGTCGCGAAGAGCAACTCTAGTAAAGCGTGTCATTGAGCTACCCTCACTCAAGGGGTAGGTTCTTGCGGCGCCCGACGTGCGGGCTTAGCGGGTGATGCTAATTAGCCGCCGAACCACCAAGTGAGCGGTCGACACAACGGGGACTAGCGTGTTGGCAAACACGTGAACCTCGGGAGAAAAATCATCGTGTCAACCTTGTTCTTCCCGTTGGTTTGCATCCCCATTACACAAGCTTGCAATTACTTTTATACATATTAAGCTTGTGTAGTTGCTCTTGTAATTAGATAGCTTGTGTAGCTTGCTAAGTATCTTCTTGCTTGTGTAGCATAGAAGTAGCTCCCTTGCGTGGCTAATTTGGTTTTAGTAACCTTGTTAGTCACATTGCTTAGTTTGTGTAACTAAGTATTTGCGCTCTCTAATTAGGCATTGGTTGCCTTGTTATTGAGCATTGCTAGTGAGCTTAGTTAGCTTTGTGCTTTTGCTTACTAGCATGTGTAGGAGCTCCCTTGTCGCTTAAAGTACTAGTGGCCTAGGTTTGTGTAACCTTGCTCCTAGAATTGTTTAGGAGAGCTCTAGCTAGCCCGGCACCTTAGTTGCATAATTGTTATCTTTGCAAGGTGCTAGTGAACATATATAGTGGGGTATAGTCTTGGCTAGACCGATAGTTTTAATTCCGCATTTGTATCGGTTAGCCGACGCAATTAAGTTTTAGAAAAGACTATTCACCCCCCCCTCTAGTCGTCATCTCGACCCTTCAAGTGGTATCAGAGCCCGGTCTCTCATTTGTGGTCTTCACCGACCCGAGAGGATGGCGAACTTTGGGCTAGAGGTTGTTTGTGACACACACATTTTTGATGGCACAAACTATGCACGGTGGAAACGTCATATGCTTGATCATTTCCGTGAATTGGGTCCCAAGGCATGGTGGATCATTGTTGTTGGCTTTTCTCGTGATGCTTTGGATAAGGACAACCTAACCCAAGCACAAGAGGATTGCTTACAACTTGATCATCGTGCTCTTTATTATCTAATACGTGCTTTACATGATGATATTTTTAGACGTGTGTGGGACTTGGAAAGTGCTCATGAAATGTGGCTAGCACTCCAAGTCTTTTACGGTGACTCCTCCACATGGGATGATGGCAAATTCAAGAAGGAGGATGAGCCCAAGAAGGAGACACATGAGTGTGTTGAGCATAACCACAATTTGGTGATTGTGGAAGATTGCTCCACCTCATTGTCAAGTGAGGATGATGATGATCAATCCACTACAAGTTCACTTGACAAGGTTGATGATGATGCCACAAGTGTTGCAAGTGATGACGCTACCCCATGCACACTTGATGGTAATGATGGTTCATGCTCAAGCCATGATGATGCTACTACAAGCCCATCCACTACACCACATTGCTTCACATCACAAGGTGACACTAAGGTATCAAATGATAATGTGGTTGATCATGTTGATTCATATGATGAGCTTGTTAGTAGACTTGCTAGCATGACCATGTCTTTAGAAAATGAGAAAGCTAAAACATTGAAATTAGAAAATGAAAACTCATTTCTAAAGAACTCTTGTGAAGAACATAAGAAATTAAATAATGCTTATAAATCTTCACTTGATGAGCTTAAATTGAATCATGAGACACTACTTGCATCTCATGATGAATTATTAGAAAAACAAGCTTCTCTCATTAAAATATTTACAAAGAAACTTAAAAATAATGAGAGCTCATCACATGGGTCAATTGATCAATCACATACTATTGCTAACCCTTGTGATGTAGGCAAGAAGCATGTATCCACCTCTTGCGATGATTTATTAGATATGCCATGCTCTTCACATATAGATGCTTGTTCTACTTCTATGTCTTGTGAGACTAACCTTTTGAAGGAGAACAATGAGCTCAAAAATGAAGTGAAGAAATTGAGCAACAAGTTAGAGAGGTGCTACAACTCAAAAGTCACCTTTGAGCATATGTTGAAAACTCAAAGAAACTATGGTGACAAGTGTGGCCTTGGCTTCAAGAAGAAGATGACAAAGGGCGAAATGAAGAGAGAAAGAAAGATGAAGAAGCTACAACAAAGAAAGCTCTCTCATACCATGTGCTTCCGGTGTCATGAAGCGGGACACTTTGCAAATAGTTGCCCTAACATCGAGAAGCTCAAGTTGAAGAAAGAAGAAGAGAGGCTAAAGCATGTCAAGTGCTTCAAGTGCGGCACTTGGGGTCATCTCACCTCAATGTGCCCAACCAAGGAATTGGTGAAGCAACAAGTAAAGCCTCAACCAAAGCCACAAGTTGAGCAAAAGAAGACACCCCAAGAGCAAATCAAGATCAACCAACATGATGGTGATGATTTGATAATCAAGAAGAAGAAAACAAGAAGGGGTGGAAAGGCAAGGCATCCAATGCAAATTCAAGATGCCAAGATGATGAGCAAGAATGACAATGAGAAGAAAGTCTATGCTCACATCAAGTGCTTCAAGTGTGGAAGTACGGGACACTTTGCCTCTAAGTGTCCCAACAAGCTTGAGAAGAAGGATCAAGCAATCCATGAGAGGCAAGGCAATGAGAAGCACCACATGAGCAAGGAAGAGAAGACTCAATCAAAGAGAAAGTGCTACTCATGCCGGGAAAGGGGACACATGGCACATTCATGTCCCCTAGGTAAAATTTCTAAGCCTATTTCAATTAATGATCATGATATGCTTAGAAAGGATGGTAATGGTACCTCTATGGTTGCAATTGCAAAACATCCCGCTACTCATACTAAGGCCATGCCTAAGTATGTTGCTCCTAACTTGAGAGGACCCAAACTTGTTTGGGTACCATCAAAAAGTGGATGATTGATTGTAGGTACCATCGGCATTGGAGGCTTGGTTCAAATGATATTCATCTTGTTGATCATGTAGTTGAGCCAAGTATTTCTAAGTGATGATCATTATCCCAATGCCATGACAAATTGAATGAAGTCCAAATGTGCTATAACATACAAGTGTAAATTTCAAGTTGTTGGTAATTCCTTGGATATATTTGATGGCTTGCAAATAATTGAGATAAAGCTTGCTAGTTGGATGATCATGAGCTAACCAAGGTATATCTCTAGTTGATCATTTCATTTGGGTGCATATGAGTTGATTGAATTGGATAAATATGCAATGTTGCTTGCTATGAGATGTTTGAATGGATAATTGCTTAGTAATCAAGTTTGAATTGATTTGTGTTGGATAAATTCATGAGATGACATTTAGTAAGTGGTTTGAATGGATATATGTCTTATGGAAGTATTCAAACAAGTTAGTATCAAGTTTGATTCATATTTGGTCAAGAATAGCTCAATTGCTTGAAATCTGTCCTATATTCAAAATCTGAGCTAGCTGTGATCATAGCCATGTTTGAGTATTGAAAACTTATTGGATTGGCATGAAAATTGGTGTACATGCTCTAGATTTATGGTATGAGATGCTGTATAAATTTCATGGAAATTAGATAAGAAATGCTTCGGTTTTGGAGTGGTTCTTGTCAGCTATAGTGCAGCAGTTTTCAGCATGTAGCAGTGGTGGAAGAATTAAAATTTGGCAGTCCATATGAGATCAAATGAAGCTAAAATTTTTATGGCTGATAGATAACTTAGTAAAGAACATCTCCACCAAATTTCGTGGTATTTGGATTTGTACTTTGAGAAATATGCTTAGTTCTTTGGAGAGTACAGAATCTGCCATAAAAGTGACAAGTATTGGATTGATCTAGAGTCACTTTGATTGAAAGGTCCTCAAGTTGGAAACATGTTTACAAGTGATTGAGGTACCTAAGTTTGGTTTTGAGATGATCTAGAAACATGTTAAACAAAGAGTACAAGGCCATTTGATTGAGAAGTGTACTTTGCACACTTTTGGTACTCAAATTAAAAGATCAAGATCAAACTCAAGATGAAAATAAAGTTTAAGTTCTAGTTGTGATTGGAGATCATCTGGTAGAAAGAAAAGGACTTAAACAAGTAGAAAGAAAAGGACTTAAAGAAGGAATCAAGTTTACTCATCAAGATAAGTCCATCACTTGGATCAATAAATCAAATCATTTCAAATGAGTATCAAGAATGGTTCTTGGAGAGAGGTCACTTCTCCCTAGTGTAGGGGCTTGCCGCCTATGTGTAGGTAAACCAAGTGTGGTACTTGGAAGGCTAACATGGAAGTGGTGATCCGAGGGACATTTAAGATGCTTAGTTGAAGCAATCAAAAGGATTGATCAAAGAAAAGCAAGCAACACCCAAAAGAGAGCTAGTCATGATATTTTCAAGTGGTATTCTCATATTGATGCTCTCATGCAAGCTAAGATCAAAAGATGAAGCAAGTCAACCACAACAAGAAAGTGCACTTGATCATAAGTGGTATTCATTTCATATGGGTGAAGAATGAGATTCAAATTGGTATCTATTGGTTTTCACCAAGCTTATAATTGGACTTCACATTGCTATTGGAGTAATGAATTGGAATCTATGTGACTATCCTCTACTCCAACATAGCAAAGGTATCATTATAATATGCATGATCATTTCATCCCTTACTAGTATGCGGTTAGTGCATATAGTACATGCTTCATAGGATCATGCATTACAAATGAAATGTTTTGAAATTCATATCCTACCACTATTGCTTGAATGATTACTTGATCTAGTGGTTAGTACATGAATTTGTTCATGAGCTAGTGAACCCAAGTACTTGACTTAATTTGGATTGCCAACAAGTGACAAGTACAACATTGGCAAGATAACCCTTACAAGAGGTGTGAAGAAGCTTGTCATTGGTTCAAACCGGACTTGAAAGCTTAGGCAAAACAATTTAGTTCAAGTCAATCATAGAAGCTCATGATAGTGATAAGAGTACAAGCACAAGACAATAATGCAAATGGATATCTAGTTTGTATGTTTTAACTCACAAGTGATATCCTATAAGTGGTACTCATGAAGATAGCAAATGTTCAAGAAATGGTCTTTATTGATAAATCAAACAAGTGGTTCCATACTAGAAGATTCTTTCAAATGGTATTCACTTCCTACTAGTGATATCTATCATACAAATGATGGTTCCACAAGTGATCCTCAACTTTAAGTGATCATCAAATGAAGAATGCATCCCTCACCTACAAGAGCTTAAGTGAAGTAAAATGGATGACCCATGCATAAGAATGATAAGATACAAGTAGTACAAGTTGCAAATCCTAAATGGTATCTACTTGTGGTGTCATTCCAATATTCAAGTAATGTCCATCAAAAATGCAAGTCTCAACCATCTACCCCAAAGAGCATACCTTTGCATCAATGAGAAGCACACCTTTTATGGAAATTGATGACAAAGGGGGAGAGATTGTACAAAGATATGAAGCTTGATTGAATGGGGGAGAGAATGTACAATGGAAGAGATGAGATACAAAAAAAATAGAGGGTGGACATGGACAAAGAGGGAGCAACATTGGAGAAAAGAATGGATCACAAGTCTTGGACAAGAGAAGCACACAAGTAGGGGGAGCAAGCTCATGAACTTTGATTGATTGCATTTGATATGTGCATATTCATGTGCTTGCATGCAATGCATAAGTTTTCAAATTCAATATGCATGCTTGTGTGGTGTATGCTAGTTATAGAACTTGGATGATGATTTGATAACTAGCATGCATAGGATGATAGCTAGACACTTGGTATGCTTTTCAAGTAATGCTAGTACCATGATTTTAATGTTGATCTCATGAGGTATCTAGTGCTTTTATTTCCAAGTGATATCTAGCTAACCATGGTGCTAAGGATGAACTTAAAGGTGCAACTCCGATTGGTACACGCTTCAAAGGTTTATTCTATACACCTTAGCATCATTTTGTAGTATTTACTCTCCCACAAATTCCATCTATGCATATGTGCAAGCTTCAAATTAAATACTCTAGCACATATGTAGGGGGAGCTAATACTATCATTTCGGGTTTGTGGTACTTGTCCAAAATCATTTTGACATGGTAAAATTGCTTGGGCAAGCAACATGAATCCAAAAGAGCTTAATTTTTATATCTTTGTAGAGTTGTCATCAATTACCAAAAAGGGGGAGATTGAAAGGTCCTTGTTTGGTTTTGGTAATTGAGTGACAACCTAGGTGGACTAATTGTGTTTATGTGAGATACACAGGTGATTAGTCCACAGGTACATGTGTGTGAGCAACATATGCCATGAAGGTGAAAATGGCTTGGAGATGTTGCAAGCTCACACATGTGATGATGAAGGAGCTTAAATACACATGAGACATGACATTGAGTCATGTGATCAAGGTGGAGAAGATCAAGACAAGACTTGGCTTGATGGACCGGTTGCAAGCGTGAAGGGCAAGTCGAAGGCTTTGGAGTGATGGACCGCGTGGCGGTGAAGCTTGAGCAAGACTTGGCGCCGATGGACGATGGCAACGGTGAAGAGCGAGTAGAGTCAAGATCGATGAACCAATATGATCATGTGATGATATGGAGTGGATCATATCATTGTTGATCGTGTTGGTGCATGTGTTGCATCGACATTGGAGGAGATGGAATGGAATGCGCAAGGCAAAGGTATAACCTAGGGCATTTCATTTCACCGGTCATAGGTGTGTAGAGAAGTTTATGACCGGGTTTAGGATAGATGGCCGTACTATCAAGAGGGGCAAACTTGTTTGCATATTGGTCATCTAGTGCCACTCGAGTGATCTAACTTTGCATTGTCGCTAGGATCGAGTGGCGTGGCAAGTTGAGTGGCTAACATCCTTTGGGAAATGATTGTGAAAATGCTAACACACTTACACATGGTGGTGTACACTTGATGGTGTTGGCACATTTACAAAGGCGGTGGTGTTTGTAGGGGTGAGATGGGTTTGGGTCCCTCTCTCCCTCCCGCCGAGCTTGTGAGGCGGGATTCGGCGCTTTCGGGAAAATGGAATGTCTATTTTCTATTGCGCCGAATGCAAATTCTTGTGGTTAGCACACTTGAGCAAGGGTGAAGAAAATGGAGAAGATGCTGGCGTCGGTCAACTGACCGGACGCTGGATCTAAATGCACCGGACGCTGGCAGGCTGCGTCCGGTCGCGCTGACGTAGAGTGTAGCAGTCGCTGGAGTGTGACCGGACGCTGGCTGCGTCCGATCGCGTTCGACCGGACGCGTCCGGTCATGCTCGGGAGCTTACTGGAAACGACCGGACGCTGGGGTTCAGCGTCCGGTCAGTTGAAGCTGGAGCGTCCGGTCAGGTCAAGTGACCGTTGGAACCGGGACACGTGGTCGTCTGTGGGCGACCGGACGCTGAGGTCCAGCGTCCGGTCAACACGACCGGAGCGTCCGGTCGTCCCGACCGTTGCCCAGTGAAGGGGTAACGGCTAGTTTAGCCCTTGGGGCTATAAATAGAAGTGGCCCTCGGCCATGGCTGGTGCAGAGCACCTTAGGGGACTTTGTGTCCATGCTTGAGAGTGCTTGGGAGCCCTCCATCACACATATACTTGATAGTGATCATTCGATTGTGTGAGTGAGCGATTCTAGTGCGATTGCATCGTGAGGTTGCATCGAGTGGCACTAGGTGATCGAGTTGCAAGCCGGTGGTGCTTGTTACTCTTGGAGGTTGCCACCTCCTAGACGGCTTGGTGGTGGTCTCCGTCGAAGCGCGCAAGAAGCTTGTGCGGCGCTCCGGAGAAGTGCTTGTGAGGGGCATTGTGCTCGCCCCGCGGGAGTCGCGAAGAGCAACTCTAGTAAAGCGTGTCATTGAGCTACCCTCACTCAAGGGGTAGGTTCTTGCGGCGCCCGACGTGCGGGCTTAGCGGGTGATGCTAATTAGCCGCCGAACCACCAAGTGAGCGGTCGACACAACGGGGACTAGCGTGTTGGCAAACACGTGAACCTCGGGAGAAAAATCATCGTGTCAACCTTGTTCTTCCCGTTGGTTTGCATCCCCATTACACAAGCTTGCAATTACTTTTATACATATTAAGCTTGTGTAGTTGCTCTTGTAATTAGATAGCTTGTGTAGCTTGCTAAGTATCTTCTTGCTTGTGTAGCATAGAAGTAGCTCCCTTGCGTGGCTAATTTGGTTTTAGTAACCTTGTTAGTCACATTGCTTAGTTTGTGTAACTAAGTATTTGCGCTCTCTAATTAGGCATTGGTTGCCTTGTTATTGAGCATTGCTAGTGAGCTTAGTTAGCTTTGTGCTTTTGCTTACTAGCATGTGTAGGAGCTCCCTTGTCGCTTAAAGTACTAGTGGCCTAGGTTTGTGTAACCTTGCTCCTAGAATTGTTTAGGAGAGCTCTAGCTAGCCCGGCACCTTAGTTGCATAATTGTTATCTTTGCAAGGTGCTAGTGAACATATATAGTGGGGTATAGTCTTGGCTAGACCGATAGTTTTAATTCCGCATTTGTATCGGTTAGCCGACGCAATTAAGTTTTAGAAAAGACTATTCACCCCCCCCTCTAGTCGTCATCTCGACCCTTCAGATGGTTCGGGTATGTGTCACTTTATTATTAGACAACGTGGTCATCTCTGGTTCTTGCACGTTTCAGGTGCTTAATGGATCATGTGTCGGGCCCCTATTGTTCCACATGTATGTTTTCTATTAGCACACGTGTCGTGTTGCGATTGGGTTACGTGTCATTTCTTCATTGGACCTTGTGTCATATTTTTATTGGTCCATGTGGCCATTTCGTATTCGACCACGTGTCACGGTGTTGTCCGTTCACGTTTCGTTTTTTTATTCGGCCACGTGGCTTGACGGCTTCTTTCCACGTGTCGGATTTTTATTAGCCCATGTGTCGTGCCATGGCTATTTCACGTGTCATGCACTGGTTCGTCCATGTGTCGCATTTTTATTTAATCATGTGGCCTGCCTAGGTTCTACCACGTGCCCAACACTCAAAATCATAAAAGTAATTCAAGATCGTCACTGCTGCACAAATTGACTACATAATTATTCGACGATATCTATATAATTATTTAGCATGACAATAAAATACAACAAATTACTGTTTACACATCAGCAACAACTTGCTGACAGTTTCACCGCATCAAACCAGCACACGAGTACACATATTAAACCACAAATGTTCACTGCATCAAGCCAACAGAGTTGACGACTGAGAGTTACCATAAGAGCTGAAGTGCATGATATCCTCGCGTAGCTTATTGTACTTCTCCTATTGTTGTATCTTGAACTCCTCAAACTCTCTTTCAGTCTTTTCTGTCTTCCTCTTCAGTTCATCCACTTGTTCGACAAGGTTAGTAAAACTTTCTTGTTCAGCGACAAGTTGTTCCCGAAGCATTCTTTCCGCCGATGTCTCTGTTCTGGCGGAGCTTGTCGGGATACCAGCATTCTTAAAAAAAAGGTGTTGCCGCTGACCTAGGAGTGGACCTGGCCATGGGAGAGGCAAAGGATCGTGGGAACAACATCATCACTTGCCATTGGTTCGTGCCCATTAGAAACAGGTTCTGCTCACATGGTATTCATAGCTTCTTATGAAATTCAAGCAGTAAACATTATGTTACAGATAGTGGAAGAGGACTTTAATTGAAAACACAAGAGATTAGTTCATAACAAGTAACGCAGGTTTAATATTGATATGGATTACGGGGTTGTTTGGATCTTGGCCACATATAGCCATGTTGTGGCGAGTTATGGCGGTGGCAGGGTTTTCATCCACCACACTCTTGTGGCTCATTCTCTACTGAGTAAAGATGTGGCAGCCTCATTTAAGTCAGCAACCAAATAGCTACTCTGGTTCCCATGGCGAGCCACAGTTTATGGCGTGGCGACCGATGGCCCTCAACCAAACATCTTCTATATAAGCACAACGCACAGGTACTGATATGGATTACATACTGCGAAATTCAAGCAGTAAACAATATGTTACAGATATTGATTACATAAGCACAATGCACAGGTATTGCAACTTCAAAATTAAATGATGATGCTAAATTTAGGGCCCCTTTGGTTCATAGGATTTCTAAAGAAAAAATGTAGGAATCAATAATACTATGGAATCGGCACCGTAGAGACCTTGGGTTCACAGGAAGAAATGGGGGAAGGAAAACCATAGGAAAGTTTCATATCCTTCAACTTTCATAGGAAAAACAAGAAAAAAAACACCAGTGAAATCTCATTGTATTGGTTTCCTATGTTTTTCCTGTACAAAACCAAACACCCCTTCTAACAAAATTCCTCTATTTTTCACATGCATTCCAATCATATTCCTGTATTTTTTCTGTTCCTACGTTTTTCCGATCCTGCGTTTCAAAGGGGGCCTTAGGTTCCTGCCACTATTTCTTCTATTAACAATGCACATGAGTTTCTATTTATACAAAGGCTAGAGTAATAATAAAACACAACCATCACTTATAAATGATTGCAGTTGTATAGCATAGGAGCGAGATCCTGTAGCCTGGTGGCACTTCACCTTTGCACGGTTTTGCTTGTTCTTCTTAAGTCCATGATTTAACTCTACAGGTCATGTTGACTTCACTCTCTTGGACTGCCTTCCTCTAGGACTGATATTAGCGCTGCCTTTTGTCCTGCTGGCGGAGCCTCCTCTGTAGCTTCTTCGAACCGGACGCTGAAATTGGAGAAACAAATTTAAGCAGGAAGCGTGTACAAATTGTATTGCTATCCAGACAACAAAGGATTGCATTGCTATCTGCACCCCCTACCCCCCGGCCCCTCCCATCCGAAATCAATACAAGGTAGAACAAGCACCTCAACTACAAGGATCACTGGCTCATCTTGTAAATCTGAATATGTTTCATCTGTATCACCAAATCCATCAACAACCACCCATAGTTCTTCCATCTTTCTATGATTCTTTGTGACTTGTGCCTCCCGTTGTGGAGGGTATAACCCCAAGTACCCATGGCAATGGACATGGACCGCACCGCCAGGGGAGGTCCAGACCATAAGATCAAGACCTACGGTGCTTAGCTCTGGTCGACGTGCAGCGCAAGACAATCAGAAGACATCTTGGCGATGAATGGAGATTTGTTCGGATATGATAGATATTGTATTCCTTGTAAATACTTATCATATAGCCGAATAGATCTAGATCTAAACCGATCTGTAACCCTACCCTCCAGACTATATAAATCGGGTAGGGATCTTCCTCGAATGCATCTCATATTCAATACAATCCACCGAAGACATAGGACGTAGGGTATTACGTCGACCAGACGGCCTGAACCTGTCTAAATCGTTTGTCTCTACGCTTGTGTCTCCATCCGGCTCCTATTACGCGCACCTCCTCTGATTCATCTATTACAGTGGGCATACCCCTCGGTAGACTGCCGACCAGATTTCGTCGACAGTGGCACGTCAGGTAGGGGGTGCTATTATCATACTACCGGGATTATCTTGGGACAGATGAATCTCCAAAGGGGTTGACCCGACAGCATCAGTCCGACGTGCACCACGAACTGGCTGAGAAATCTGAATCTCATTTGGGCATGATAAAGCATCGGGCTCCTCTTCCACGTCCACCTCATGGTTCAATAAAGGAGGGTTAAAGGGAGGTGAGTTGTGAAAACCCGTGAGGGGTGACATCCCTCGACACCTTCCACACAAACAAATCTAAGGATTTGACCTCACTATCCATAACCAATGAGACATAGTCCTCCCAGTCGTCCTCACAAGCAATTGAGAACCACCACTTGATTCGTGGTCTCTTCGGTCCGACATCAAGTACACCCTCTATTACTACGTCATCCTCATTTCCAAATAAAACGAAAAATGTTTCCAAATAGAATATATCTAATTGATATCATTGTCGATAATTATCAGAGTCTACCAAATAAAACAAAAAATGTTTCTGATTATTTTGATAATTTTCGAGATATATCTTTTTTTCGTAGTGCATCTCGTGAGGATTAACTTGGATGCTCCTTTGGAGCCTTTAATCAATAATTGTAAAATGCAAAAATTGGGGGTTACTTTGCATTCTCTTTAACAATGGCAAAGGTGGTTAATTTTATAGAAATCTAGGATGTCATTGTAAAGTTACATTTCAAATGGCATAGTGGATAATTTAGGTATAATTATAGGTTACTTTATGTATTTTTTAGAATTCCATATATGGTTGTTATTTATAAAATAAAGTACATCTAATTACTATTGTTGGTGATGATTATTAAAGTCTTTCTACCTGATACATTGTTAGATGTTAGGTGTTTCTGATTACTGTATAAATCTCTATAATTTATTTATTTTTTCTAGCGTGTCTGGTGAGTATGAACAAAGGTACATTTAGAGCTTTTAGTCGGTTATAGTAAGACTTTTTTTATTCTTTGAGATGCCATAATAAACAAATTTCCAGCATGCATATATGTTATCATCATATCACACCCAGCCATGTCCAAGCCCCGATCGATCTGGAAAAGCATGTCTATTGTAAATACATTTTTGCTAGTTTGAACACGTTCATGAGACACTTTTCCAGTTAAGACATGTATACACTGGCCACTCCATTGCTCCACGGCAAGAATTTAATAGGATATGGTTTTAGTAATTTGTAAAGCCAGACAGCCGAGCAGATACTTGAGCACCCTGCCACTCCAGAATCTGATCGCTTCCCCCTCTCGATGTTCCTCCTGCCAGCCTGACGCGTACCGTACGTAGGAGTACGTAACAATTCAAGTAGAGGTAGTCGTAATGGCTGTTTTATCCCTTGCTATTGCTACGTTCTTCAGCACTATTTTATCGGTATTTTTCAGCGAACGAACAATATTTTTCTCTTAACAAATCAGCATAAGTACCAATATATATATGCTCTCTGCCTCAGCATCTCCAAGAATGTACTACGTGCATATGTTTATGAACAAATGAACTTTACAAGAATTACCGGAAGAAATGGTTCATTTCAACTCTGACGGTAATCCCCACTCATATTTATCGCCTGTATGTAGATTCTTTTAGTTTCTTCAGATTTTATCTAATTTCCTGCTTGTGTTGATTGGACCCCAGGTTTCCAATTTACAGAAGGAAGAGAAAAGCAGCGCGAATGGTGCGCAAAACCTTTGAAAACAAAAGAGATGACAGTAGTAGCTGGGGGGGAAAAAGCAAAAGTGGTTGATCATCTATTAGCTCCGCTCCCCTTCACAACTTTTTTTCTGTCTTAATTATAGCCGCATTATTAGTTTGAATGAACTTTGGAGGATACGAGAAAGAAAAATTAAGGAAGACGATCCATGGAAACGTATCCAGCCAGTCCTTTATTCTCGCCGTCCATTTGTTCCTTTTTTTTTTATTTGAGAATTAAGGAAATAGTAGTAGCTTCCAAAATATTCATACGCACGCCAAAAAAGTTTAGGAACATGATAAAGAATGAAAGATGACGCGATAAGTCTGCTGCTGCTTTCCCCTTTCCTTTTCACTTCCACAATGCCTTGCCAATCGTCTTTCCGGTCCCAGGATGAGATCTCAATCTCCTTGCCAACACCGTTGTTGATGCACCTTTGGTCTGGTTCTGGTTCAGGTTCAGGTTCTGGCCATGGTGACCACTTGACCACAGCCACACCCTTTTCCGGGTTTTTTCCTGCACCTGGCACGGCCAGCGTGATTCCCTGTTCTCCTCCCGGTTTTGCTCTCCCCCTTCCTCTTTCAGCAGCCGTTGCTTGCTCCAGCGATCTTCCTCCCTCTGGCTTCCATACCCTACCCTAGCGAGGTCATCAAACACCCTGTTCGTTCGCGCTGTTCTTGCCAGATTTGTTTAGTCCTTTGGTTCCTCTTTCTGGGGTTCTTGCTTGAAACGCAGACCTACCCGGCGACCTATTAATCCCTGCTTCCCCTGTCTCTTTCATGCTCGTGCTCTTGTGACACTACTTCACCCTTGCCGCCTTGTTTTCTTTCTCCTGCAAAAGCAGTTTCCTTTTTTTTTTTCCCAGGAGTTCCTGCCTGCGAAGCTTGCTCTGTTCTTTCGCCTGCCTGCTTGCCCTTACTCCTCTATCGGCATGAACCGCTTCTTAACCGTTTCTAGATTGATTCTTGGCCCAGAACATCGTCTAGTTCAAACTTCCACATAGCTTCTGCTTGATCCCACAATTCTCTACTGACAATTCACAAGAACCTTGCCGATCACACACCTGCCGATCGACCGCCCGCCCCGATCGGCGGCCAGTTCACGGTCACCACGAACCCAGACCGCCGTACAAGTCCAGAACAATCTCCCTCCGCCGTGATTCACCGAGCGCTCGCTCACCATCGCAACCCGCGGCCGTCGTCCATGGCGCGCGCCGGCCGCTCCTTGTCCCAGTCCCTACCCGTGGCGGCACTCGTGCTAGCAGTGGCGCTGTGCGCTGCGGCGAGGCGGACGTGCGCGATCGGCGTGAACTGGGGCACGCAGCTGAGCCACCAGCTGCCGGCGAGCACGGTGGTGCGGCTGCTGCAGGACAACGGCTTCGACAGAGTCAAGCTGTTCGACGCCGAGGACACCATCCTCGGCGCACTCAAGGGATCCGGCATCCAGGTCATGGTGGGAATCCCCAACGACCTGCTCGCCGACCTCGCCGCCGGCGGCAAGGCCGCCGACAACTGGGTCGCCAAGAACGTCTCTGGACATGTCCGCGACGGCGTCGACATAAGGTCTTTTCTAGACCATGCTTCCTGATCACATCACCGGTCCGTCCATCCAGAAAGATCATGTACCTGTCACTTCTCCATGGATCATGCGTTGTGGGATGAATGAATATGGGGGGTGTTTGGTTTCTATTAAAAAATTTCAGTCCATGTCCCATCGAATGTTTGAACACATGCATGAAGTATTAAATATAGACGAAAAAAATAACTAATTGCACAAATTGTGGCTAATTTGCGAGACGAATTTTTTAAGCCTAATTAGTCCATGATTTGACAATGTGGTACTACAGTAAATATGTGCTAATGGCGGATTAATTAGGCTTAATAAATTCGTCTCGTAAATTAGTCTCCATCTATGTAATTAGTTTTATAATTAACTCATATTTAGTTCTCCTAAATAACATCCGAACGTCCGATGTGACATGGACTAAAATTTAGTCCATGGAACCAAACACCCCCTATATTCCATCTCCAACCTTATTCCGTATCTATCGGGTCCTTGCTATGGAATCTTTTTGGAATGTACTAGGAATTTTTGTTCTTGATTTTTTTTTTGCAAAGAATTTTTGTTCTTCATTCATTTAGAATTTAACTCTTTTGTGACTATTTTGTTAAAGTGGGCATTGGATTCTTGGTCGTATAACAAGAAATTGAGAATTCTAAAGGCCTGTTCGTTTTGGCTTGTTTGACTTATAAGCCATGACTGAAAGTACTATTGGCTGATTTGGTGTGAGAGAAAAATACCGTTCGTTGGCTGATAAGCCATGGCTTATAAGCCAAATACGACCAAACGAACAGGCCATAAGGTGGTTGTCTGATGATTTGAGTAGAAAGGTGTGGAGACCCCATATGTGAATTTATTGGCTTCACCAAACGAAAACGTGGTGCTAATCAAGGTCGCAATCACACTAGATCCTTTAATTTTAGGATTTCCCATGTTATTGTTGTGCAATTCAAATAACCCATGGATTACGATATCCTGTGGGGGACCAAAACTTAAAAAATGCGAAGAAGATCGCATAAACACAGGACCCACAAATAATAATCATCTCGAGTTCAACATCATGATTTGGTGAAGCAAATTCCTGCCTGCGCCAAGATTTTCAGTGTATCATGTACTCCTAAAATCATGCTTCCCTGTATGATGCGTATATCTAACCGTATTGCAGTGGTCCTCTACTCCTCTCACATCATTGATCTGCCTCTATGACCTTTTTTCCCCCCGTCAAGCGACAATTCTTTTGCCCTGAGAAAATTAGCATCGAATAAGAGAAATTTCATCCTTTTCAAATTTAATTACCTGACTGTTTTTACCTCTGTCTGTTTCCCTGACGGACGGACGTGGACGTGGACGTGGACATGGACAGGTACGTGGCCGTGGGCAACGAGCCGTTCCTGGAGACGTTCAACGGGACGTACCTGAACACGACGTTCCCGGCGATGCAGAACATCCAGGCGGCGCTGGTGAAGGCCGGCCTTGCCGACAAGGTGAAGGTGACGGTGCCGCTGAACGCGGACGTGTACCAGTCGCCGACGGGGAAGCCGTCGGACGGCGACTTCCGCGCGGACATCCACGGCCTGATGCTCACCATCGTGCAGTTCCTGGCGTCCACGGGCGCGCCCTTCGTGGCCAACGTGTACCCGTTCATCAGCCTGTACGCGGACCCCAACTTCCCGCTCGACTACGCCTTCTTCCAGGGCTCCTCGTCGCCGGTCGTCGACGGCGGCGTCACGTACCAGAACACCTTCGACGCCAACCACGACACGCTCGTGGCCGCTCTGCGCCGCAACGGCTTTGGGAACGTCTCCGTCGTCGTGGGCGAGGTGGGCTGGCCCACCGACGGCGACGCCAACGCCAACCTCGACTACGCGCGCCGCTTCAACCAGGGCTTCCTCACCCACATCGCCTCCGGCCAGGGCACGCCGCTGCGCCCGGGCCCCGTCGACGCCTACCTCTTCAGCCTCATCGACGAGGACCGCAAGAGCATCCAGCCGGGCAACTTCGAGCGCCACTGGGGCATCTTCTACTACGACGGCATGCCCAAGTACCCGCTCAGCCTCGCCGGCGGCAACGGCTCCACGCTCAAGCCGGCCAGGGGCGTCAAGTACCTGGACAAGAAGTGGTGCGTGCTCAAGCCGTCCGCCAACCTCGCCGACCAGAAGGTGGGCGACAGCGTCAGCTACGCGTGCGGCCTCGCCGACTGCACCAGCCTCGGCTACAAGACCTCCTGCGCTGGCCTCGACGCCAAGGGCAACGTCTCCTACGCCTACAACATCTACTACCAGACCATGGACCAGGACGACCGCGCCTGCGACTTCAACGGCCTCGCCACCACCACCTCCGTCGACCCGTCCACCGGCACATGCCGCTTCATCGTCGAGATTGATGTCGGCGCCGCCGCGCCACGCTCTGCCATGGGCGTCGCGGCCGGGTGGGCGGCTGCCGTGCTCGCGGCCTTCGTGTTGTCCGTATTGTTGTGAAACTGAATGAGGCTTTAATTTCCCTCGTCACATAGACCGATCGTCGGCTTCGCGCCTTTTGTCTTTAGCTCGCTTCTGGTGATGACAAGTACTAGTACTCCTACCTATTAGTTGTTCATCTTAATCGCCACTGTTTCTTTTGGTTTTGGATAGATCTTTGTTTGATTTCAAAATGTATGTGTTATTGTTAACTGTTTTTTAGACGCATTACACTAACATAACAACCTTGTCAATTAATATTGTGCCCACCCGGATTGAGTCTTCGACGAATCAGTGCTCATATTTTCAGTTAATTAGTCTTTCGGTGATACCAGATATATGGTTATTGATAGTGGGGTGCATGTGTTGATTTAAGTCAATTTCAAGGTCTACTGACTCATTATCTATCTCAAAGTCATTCGTGGGAGCAGGGGGTGTGCACTACTTTAAATCTTTGGTGATAAGTTGATATGACCACCCGGCGCCGGGTCGGCTAGCCTATCACCGCTGGTTTTTACTATCTTTGGTGATAAGTTGATATGACCGCTAGTTTGCAACTGACGATGATAAGTTGATATAACCACCCGGCGTAGCTGATATCAACCACCCGATATTTAAAATTAATTTATAAAAATAAAAGAACCATCAACGTCGGAGGTCGTGCCAGTGCCAAGGTCTTGGGCTGCCACTGCCAAGTAGAGGCCGCATTGGGGGCCACCACCACTGAGATTTTGGGCGCTGAGGGGCCCCATACACCAAGGACTGCCACCGCTACACCGAGATTCGTGGGCCACGATGGGGACGCGCCAAGGGTCGAGGCCACGATGGTGGCCGCCGCCGCACCAAGATCCACAGACCACCGCCTCCGTCGTGCCAAGGGTAGCATCAGGGGTCGTAGTGTCACCATGCCACCTCCACACTAGGGACGCGCTAGGGTTGCCACCTCTGTGTCGAAGGCCACATCGGGGACTGCAGTGCCGCCATGCTGCCTCCGCACCGGGAACACAACAAGGGTCGGGGTTGCTGCGCCGAGTCTGAGCTAGGGAGAGAGGGAGGGGGCGAGGTAGCTAATGGAGGAAGATGGCCAAACGAGAGGGAGGGAGGGAGGGAGGGAGATAAGGAGAGAGAGGGATGGAGCTAGGAGATAAGTAACAGAGGAAGGAGAGAGAGCGGCAAGTGGGTCCTGCGATCTGTGTGCTCTACTTGAGCACTAGTCGCTGGCGATACGCGGCACAGGGGCCTCACCTGTTAGCCACATCGAAGAAGCACACACGAGGCGAGAGGCGCTAGTCCATGCCACTCAATAGTATCCATGAAGAGGTCCTAAATATTGTTTGTGAAAACTAATTCTATAGCAGTGGTGGGTGCATCCAAAGTAATGAGTGTGTACGTCAATAGATATATGTAAGCATTGGGTTTGTACTGTATTTAAAAAGCAATGTGATTTGGGTAAAAAACCATCGTGAGAAAGCCGAGTGATCCATCAACAAAATTTAGGACCATTGTGCTATGGCACAGTTCTTGTAGTTTAGTCATTGTTGCGCTACAACCTACATAAGGGCACACACGACGTGAGTCTAGAGCCGTGTCTGTGACATTAGTTTTGCAAAAAAAAAATGAACAGTAATCAATGAGTTGAGAGGATGATGTTGGCATCTCGCGAGGCGACGGAGACGGCTCATGCTCCTAGGCGAAGTCACCGAACCAAGCCAGTTGTACAAGGCCGTCTTCTCGAGGCGTAGCATGGGGATCAATTTGTGGTACGAGCACTGACTTGGGCACAATCTCTAGCACGGGAACCATGGATTCCGGTGTGCACCAGAGTGCATGCACATGTGCTGCCTCAATCTAGGTGTGGGGTTTTCAAAACCGTTCATCGGAGATGTCTGGTGCCATACGGAGTGCGCTCCAGTATATTCTACTAGAAAGGTTGCTTTTGTGTAGCTTGGGGCGTTGTGTTCACCAGAATCGTCTGGTGCTTTACCAAAGTAAACACCGAATGGTGAACAGTGCCTACTGGCAGTTTATTCGACCGTTGGAACTAGCCGTTAGATTAGTCCGGTGGGTGCACTCCGGTGACCACCGGAGGTATCAGGTGCCCTCATTAAGGCTGAGTGGAGAGGGCAACAACTAGTTGGTTGGTTGGCTCTATATATACTTGGGTGATTAGCCATTTTACCTCTCTTGGAATCTTTGGCTGATACTTGAGCATACATAGAGCTTGTGCAACACCTCCAGCTTACTTGCAAACCTTGAGATCACATTCGTGCAAGATTTAAAGTGATCTCGATAAAATCTGCTTATAAACTTAGGGGATGCAATGGTGGGACAAGATGCCTCTACTTATGGGAGTGTTGGTGAAAATAAGGCTGAATTTGATTGGGCGCAAAATATGATAGCTTCAAGCCCCAGATAAAAATAAGATGTTTTCATGGCAGCTAGCCTATAACAGCCTATCGGTAAGAAAAATGTGGCAAGGCGAGGTGTCGTGGTAGACACTAGATGTGTAGTATGTCTAAGATTTGACGACTATGGACATACTTCCTTCAAATGCGAGAATGTTAAGAAGTGTTGGCGATTACTAGACACGAAAGATATAAGATCTAAACTTGGATCTTGCCAATCGAGAAAGGAGGTAGTTGCTAAAATATGAAAACTTGAAAAGACCAAACAAATGAAGGTTATTGTGCTACTTTAGAGATGGTGGTCAACAAGAAATAAAGTAAATGATGAGGAAGAATATAATGTGCAAGTGAAATCCAAACTTCAGTCTCCTATTTCCTAGTGGAGCTTGAGAAGCTACACAATAATAGGAAGGAGGTTCAAAGCATTGCTAAGTGTAGTTGGAGACCACCAGCGGAGGAGTATTACAAAATCATTATTGATGGTGCTTTTAATACAAAAACAACAACCGGTGGCCGGAACTTAATTTGTTGTGTAGGACATAAAAGGTGAAGTGTCAAGGTCTGGTGATGGCAATATTTGTCATATGACGTCTGCTATACAAGCTGAGGCGATTATAGTTGTTAGGAGTACGTAAGAGATTGTACAACTCAGTATGCAACACGTCATTCTAGAGACAGAGGCATTAGTGCTTGCAAGTGCCCTGAAAACAACAGTCCTATTGGCGGCTTAGTGATCCAGGTTAGAGACTCCATGCAATCTGAGTTCTCTTTATGTATTGTCTCATTCTGTAATACAATTTAATTATAATAAAGTAGCCGACTACTTAGCTAAATATGATGTTAATGTA
Organism: Miscanthus floridulus; assembly: GCF_019320115.1. Lineage (NCBI taxonomy): Eukaryota > Viridiplantae > Streptophyta > Magnoliopsida > Poales > Poaceae > Miscanthus > Miscanthus floridulus. Next base: position 49,611,656 of record NC_089587.1, read on the forward strand.
TTGCTCCAAGGCTCCAATATGTTCATGAGCCAAGTCCCTATGTTTGTAATGAACTAGACTTTCTTATCTACTAGTAACTTTTTATGTAACTTATCTACTATTAACTGGTAAATATTTTGTGACGGAGGGAGTAATGTCTAATGTGATTATTATATGAAGTTAATAGTTATAAAAAAGGAAAAAAAAACACTGAGGGCAACTCCGGACAAGCAAAGGCCTTGTTTAGTTCCAAAAAAAAAATTCCCAAAAAGTGCTACAGTAGCTATCACATCGAATCTTACGATTCGTGTATGGAGCATTAAATGTAGACGAAAAAAAACTAATTGCACAGTTTGGTTGGAAATCGCGAGACGAACGTTTTGAGCTTAATTAGTCCATAATTGAATACTAATTGCCAAATAAAAACAAAAATACTACAGTAGCCAAATTCCTAAATTTTACCGAACTAAACCAGGCTTGGCATGCGTGCACTTCAAGCAAAAAAAAAAAAAAAAAAAAACGCACGTGCCGATCCTGACCGGGCTGGTGACTGTGGCAGCCGGATCCGTCACGAGTCCGGATCAGATCTGAGTACTACTCCTCCTGCTACCTCACCAGCACATCCGGGTCCCCCAACCCGCCCGATCAGACCCGTTAAGAACGAACCCGGGTGGGCCGGGCCGGGATCAGCCAGCGCGGGGGCGCACATCGCCTGCTGCCCGCCGCCGCTGCTGCTGCTGTATAAAATCATTGGTTGGCAGAGGCGCTTGTGGTTTCTTTTCTTTCCTTCCCCCTCCTCTCCTTTCCTCTCGTCGCGTGCCCAAACTTTTTTTCTTTTTTTTTTTTGCTCCCCTGCCCCCTCGCTTCCCCCGAATTTGATGCTTAAACCCTCGCCGGGAGGAGCAGGAGGACTCCAATCCCGACGCGCGAGCCCGCCCCCGCCCCCTATCGCCGCGCCCGGATCTCCGCCGCCATGGCCGCCGCGCCGCACCAGGGCCCCGCAGGTGAGACCTTGCCGCCCCCGCTGTTGCTCGATTGGGGTTTGACTTTTTGATTTGATTCCCCTCCCCGCTGCGCTGGGTCGTGATTGCGCTGTGCCGCTGCTCGAATTCTCTTGCTCGAAGGGCTCTGCGCGCTGGATTCGGCGGGAATTCGCGCGCCGGGCCGGGGCTGCGATCTCGGCGCCGGCCCTGCTGCCGGTGGGGGCTCTGTTTGGGACTCCTAGGTCAAGATTGGTTCCGGCCCTGCGGGTCCTTTGCTCCGCGGAAGCCCCGTAGCTGCGATTTTCCCCCTCGAGGTTGCGTGCTCGCACCCAGCCGTGGAAGAAGATGCGCGGAGCAAGGGGGCGGCTGGGATTTGTGCTGATTACGTTGCCTCAGGTCCGCGCGAGGGCAATAGCGTCTTGTCTGCTTTTTTCCCCTTTTTGCTGGGGTATGTCCGCCTACAGGAGGACGGTTCGGGGGATTGCTAGCCGTAGCCGTAGCCGTTTTACACGAACTAGCACGGCAAAGTTGCTGCCAGTACGAGCAGGATACGATCCTCAGTACCTTCGGTACATACTAGGTATTCGAGTGAGCTACTAGTAGTACAGCGGGACACGGCTTGCTGCTGCTGATGGCCTGATCATTGCAACGCCTGCGATTGTCCTGTGCATATGTGCGTGTAGTGGCTTCCGAATGCTTCTGATTGGGGAGTTGTACAGCTTGTCAGATCTTGTTTCTGTTTACTACAAGTGTCATGCTTGTCTTTAAGTTTTTGGCTGTTTTGCACCATAACAACAAGGTAACTTCCCACGATTCCTGCTGCCAACTTATCTTCTATATTTATGTTTTGTATGTAGATAGCGTGATTCCGCTGCAGTCGGAACCTGTACTTGAGAATAACCCCTCCAAGAGTCCAAACGCCAAGGACCAGGTAATTTTGCTTCCATTTAGAGTTTATTTCCTTCTCATCTATGCTTTGAAATGTTGCTCATGAATATGTTGCTACTGCGACAGATTCTTTCTGGTACAGAGAATGTGTCTGCAGGCAATGCACGTGGCGCTAGCTCCTTGAAATCGCCAAAAGGCCCGCCAGAGAAGGCTAGCTCTGTCGGAAAAGCTGGAGAACAGCCTTTTCTCTACCAGCAAAATGTGTATGCACCGCAGCCACAACCACTCTATCCTGGAGGTTAGGGTACATTCATTGCCTTTTTTTAATTAATGTTAGCACACGTTCCGAATTCTGTTGCATAAAGCACAGGACAAAAATATATCCGTAGCTTCTAAACAATCTTGTTTCTGTTGTTTCGGGCTAAATCTGTCTTTTCACTGGTTGTACAATTGATAATAGTTTTTCAGTAATCTGCTTTGTTCACCTCTATTTGAATTCATTGTGCAAGCATCAATCGTGTCCTGATGAGGGCACTGAGTGTATTATTCAATTCCAGACTTAGGCTCTTTATCAAGGCAGCAACTTTCACTTTTCATGGAGTGGTGTTTTAAATTTGATGTTCTTTTTCTTCCCCTTACTGTAGGATACATGAACCCTTCAGGACAATGGGAGGAATATCCCCATTATGTGAATATGGAGGGGCTCCATTCCGTATCTCCCGTAAGTAGCTGGAATTGCTGAGCTTCTTTGTGTTCTCTTGATTTTTTTTTTCTAAATATTTTTTCTTGAAGGGAATCTACAATGACAACCAGTCCCTCATGCTATCTCCTGGATATGCAAGCAACCCCCAAATGATGTATGGAGCATATTCTCCTGTTTCCACCGTTGGAGATGGCCAACAATACTTCCCTGTACACTATCCCTTCTCAAGTCCTTACTATCAACCACCAGCTTCTCCTAGCATGGGATATTCAAGCTCTGCGACTGGAATATCCCAAGGAGGAGACCCTATGCTGCAGCAAGAGTACTTCCTTCCTGATGGCCTTCTATATTCACCCACACCAGGGTATCATCATACATTCAGCTCATTCGACAGAGGTAACATTTCTCCTCTAAAGTTTCTTGTTTTGCTGCAGGCGAATTTTTTATGACTGCAAAAAACATGTGTCTTAGAGTCATGCCTAACTATGTTTTGACCTTTTGCAGCACCGACACAACCAAATAATGCTCCTGGGTTGTTTGGTCAAGGGAATCTACCACTGGCTTCTGGCATGGTATGCTGTCATGCAATTGGGTTCTGAGCATACATGGGTTTACTACATTTGATTGCTTGTTATGGGGATTCAAGAGGGGTTTAATATTTGGAGGCAGTATTTGGTTTACCATGCAGTAGTTATTTGTGGAAGTCAAATTGACTTGTTTATGTTAATGAACCACTTATTGTCCAATGCTGATAATGTATGTTGTTGCAGCATCATGGATCGATGTATGGTCCTGGATCCTACAAGGGACGCCAGCAAGGTAGCAAATTTGGTGGCACTACTCCAAGTTGGAGTTCTGCTGGCCGCAGATTTGGTACTTTTGACTTGAGTGGCAATCAACAAAGGGGGAGCATGCCATTTGGTAGTCACAATGGCTCTCTGGAGTTTATGAATGAACAAAACCGTGGGCCACGCGCTACAAAACCCAAGATACAAGACACAGAGAACTCCTCAGGAGATGAGAAAAACGAGACAACTGTTCCTCTGATTGATAGTGAACTGTACAACCGCTCTGATTTTGTCACTGAGTACAAGGATGCCAAATTCTTTGTAATAAAGTCCTACACCGAGGACCATGTACATAGGAGCATTAAGTATAGTGTTTGGGCCAGCACAGCCAGCGGGAACAGGAAGCTGGATTCTGCTTACCGTGCGGCCAAAGAGAAAGAAGAGCATTGCCCTATTTTCTTGTTTTTCTCGGTAAGAACAGCTCATCTCCTTTGGTTTTTGCTTTTCCCTTCATGGAAAAAATAAGAGTAGCAGTACATAGTGGGTGTTATCCTTTATTAGCATGTGCTAAGGTGTTTCCAATTTTGGTAATTTCTTTTATGCATAATTGATACCAGGTTAATGGAAGTGGCCAATTCTGTGGCGTGGCTGAGATGATTGGACCTGTCGATTTCGACAGAAGTGTTGATTACTGGCAGCAGGATAAGTGGAGTGGCCAGTTCCCTGTGAAGTGGCACATAATTAAGGATGTGCCGAACAACCTTCTGCGGCACATCATTCTTGAGAACAATGACAATAAACCTGTCACAAATAGCAGGGACACCCAGGAGGTAAAATGTACATTTTTTTTTGGCTGAATGTTTAAGCTGCTAGTATTGGAAAGCAGCTATTGAAGTGTCTGAACCGTGACTTGGGGCTCTTGGTGGGTTTCAACTCTAGCCTACCCCAACTTGCTTGGGACTGAAAGGCTATGTTGTTGTTGTTGTTGTTGTTTAAGCTGCTAGTATCAATGGCATTTCTGAATAAATTCACCAACTCTTAACATACAGGTGAAGCTGGAACAGGGCCTCCAGATGCTTACAATCTTCAAGAGCCATGAGGCTGAGACAACAATCCTGGAAGATTTCGACTTCTATGAGCAGCGGGAGAAAGCCTTGCAGGAGAACAGACGTCAACAGCAGCCTGCCAGCACCGATCCTCAGAAGCTGCTGGATACCAAGGCTCAAGGTCCCGTGGCCGATATATCAGATGCATTTTCTAAGGCCGTCCAGTTGAAGGATACTGAGAACAGTGGGACAACCCCGAAAGCTGAGGGTGCCTCAGCTGAAAATGGATCCGCTGCCACTGCCAAGGTTGAAGGAAGTGCAAACCTGAACACGGGCCCTGTGGAGGAAAGCAGTTGATTCGTTTCCCTTCTGTCAGCTAATTTGGAGCAGCAGATGAATAGCATGCTGCAATGTGAAGATCGGAAAGGGGAAAGTGCAGGTTGATTGTGTTAAATATGATCATGCTCGTGTCAGTTGTACAACATCATAGGCTTTGTTTTATCTCCATTTAGGTTATATAATTTCAATATCATAGTTCCAAAATTATTGTTCCCAGTTCTCTTTGTTCCTGTTTTATTTTACTTCCGTCTTCCATGTTCCTCTCGTGTCGCACCATGAATGATTGTTCAATTTTAGTGGGTTTAGGCATAAGCAGCTGCAGAATTATGCTGCGGTAAAGTTGCATTTTCTGCAGTTGAATGTGATACTGTCGAGTCTAACATTGTCTCCATCCTTGTGTAATTTCAGAGATCCTTTCTCTAGTGTATCTTCGTCTTGTTACTCTCAACATGTACAGTTCTGCAGTAGTTCCCTTGGTCACATTGCTTCAAAGCACAACTCATGCTTCAAAGCAACTCTTGCACATTATGAATGAACTCTGTAACACCTTCAGGTAAAGCCGCTGCAGCAGCAAACCTGAAACCATTTGCAACTGTTACACATCCAGTGGCGTTGCAAAATAGATCAAACCTTAAAGCAACATTCAATAGTAATCATGACAGATTCAAAAAAAAAAAAAAGTAATCATGACCTGTTACAGATTTGCTCACCTCATGAGAGGGAAACAAGGCAAAGATGAATGATTCTGTTAGCACCTAATTTCGACAGGCTACGAGGCAGGAACAAATCCATGCTAGTTACTCATGTTATATATACCATGAAGCATCAAGCTTCCACATGTTGCCGCATGATAAACACACAAACAGCGAGCAGCAAGAACATGCACTTGTTACAACGGAAGGGTATTTAGTCAAAGCATAAAGCTACCTCTATTACAACCACTCTGGTGACGACAACTAGGTGTACTCTACGATAACATGTCAAAGACAGAAGGCAGACTGAGGGGTCAGCTTTCTGCTTCTGAAGCACAAGTCTATTATAATATTATAAATACATAGGATTAAACCTCTCTCCAGGTTCTTTTCCCGGATTGTGGATGACTCAGTCCAGCGTCATCGGTTGGGCGACGCAGCAGCGGAACCGAGCCTTACGGACAGTGGTCAGAACCTCCATCTCCACCTGTTCCAGCATCCTCACAATCTCAGTGAATGGGGGACGGACTTCAGGGTCTGCGTCCCAGCACCTGGTCATGATCTCCCCAAGGGCGGGGAGGCAGTCGTGGGGTATGGCTGGTCGCACACCCTTGTTCACAACAGCAAATGCAGCTTGCACTGCAGTCATGTTTGCAAAAGGGAGATTCCCAGTTACCAACTCCCACAGGACAATGGCAAAACTGTAGACGTCAACTTTCTGGTTGTATGGCCTATGCTGGATCATCTCACTGCAAGTGGAAAAATAGCAAGTTATCACATTGGAAACAAACAAAACAGAACTTGGTAATTGTAAGCAGTAGCTGACTGTACAAAGACATTTGGGAGGGGAGGGGGGAATAGTTAACAATTTAACATAGCAGAAAAAAACATCCAGAATGGAATAGTAAACATTAAATATATATTACCAACCAAGGAACTAAAAAACAACCAAGCTCACTTGCCTATGAAAAATAAAATAAGGCTGTTCACCAGTGATCATGTGGCTCACTAAGTTACCACTCAGCAAAATCTAATATGAATCAAGCAAGCTGAACACAAGATTTTTCTTTTCCCCCAATACCTTATAAAACACTTTAAAAATGCTATCAATAGACAAGAAAGTAGTAATAAAGAGGAAAAGGAGTTTATATGAAGGGGGAAAAAACATGAAAAAAAGGAATATAATAATGTGAAGATTCTTAGCATTATTTACTCAAGAGCATCAGCATCACCAAAATCAGCCACCTAATGAATTTGAACATACAACTAGGGACCCTATATGCGAATCTTTAGTGAGTAACGTTTACATTATGCATGCATGCAGATATACTACAAACCAACTGGCAAATGAGAACATTTGAACATGTCAGAATCTTATGCTCCTACTCAAAATATACTTAATATAGAGATAAAAAAATACTTAATATAGTGTGGGCTCTGGTCATTTCACACCATCCAATAATGCTATATTACTTATTTGGTTGAAATGATGTCATACTATTCAATCCATACTGAAATTTCTATAACAATTTTTGGCAACTGGTCATCATTTGCATATCTCCAAGAGCAAGGGTCGGATTTAGGCCATGTTACCCAGGTTGTTTGTGGGCTTTGCAGTCACATGAGGACAAAGGAATAAGCATAAAGCAACCACTCTCAGGTCTCACCTACCTCACATCTTCAACGTGGACATTTGGATCCTACGCAACTTTTACCTGGCTGGTCAAGACCAAACTTGCCAATTTAGGATAGTGGACACGATATGTTTGTCCGGTAAGCTAGGAACGTTTTTTTTCGCCGTTGATATCACAGAAAAGGTAGAAAAACAAGCTTGAGGACAACGCTTAGTGACAAGAACAATGTTATCTTAGAGAAACAAGATCATTAGTTGAGTTGCATAACGCTAAATAGCTTGAGTGAGTGCCTACATATTACGAAGTAGGGGCCACAACAAACTCAAACCATAGAACTATATAAATGGCTAGCTGCATAAATAACTAGTCATGGTTTTTCCAACAACAAAAAAACAGTCAGCCATTTTTAGAATGATAAGCACAATGGGCATAGGTGATGTATCTAGCTAGCCAAGGGACTAAATGATGAATTGACAACAAATGCTCATCTACCAAGGGTGCCATTTAATTGCCATGGGAGGTACAATTGGTTTGGATATTTACTAACTAAGGTAGTGTTTGGTTCCATCTCTGCAAACGCTAATGGTAACGATATCATATCACAGAGGGTATGTGAAGAGTACGAGTCAAAACAAGATTTGTTCGGTTTAAACATGTAATGTATTTGTTACCAGTAGTCCATCTTTGCCAAGATCATCAGATGCTAACGAGATGATGCATAGGCCTTTTGAACATGAACAGGGACGGATAGCGTGGCACGACCTCACTACCTTGGCCTTCGGAAGTAGAGCTACCCTGACCAAGGGCATGGGTCACCGACCATCGATGAATATGCCACTCGGACTAGCGTCTAGCTAGTGAAGCAGCAATCAACGACGGCGAGGCCACCGCGAAAGCTTTAGCGTGAGGGGGTAAACGAAGAAGATGCGGGATCGAAGGCACCGATGCAGTCGAGAGGAGAAAGGAAAAGTAGCTTGCAATCGCAATCTGATGACGCCAGGGTGGGAGGGGCAACAGATGGCGGCATCTGATTCGGTGGGAAGCGATTACGGCTGGCACCGAAACAAATAAGGTTTAATGGAATCGGTTAACGGCGTTATCCGTTTACATTACAAATACCCTAACCAAACACTAGTTAAGTAGCCAAGTGGAGCTTAGGAATCTTGTTTGAATATCAATTCAAAATTGGAGTGAATAATGCTCCTATTGACGAAGTAGATAGAAGATATGAAGCAAATAGCTCCAAGGTTGGCCTTCAACTAATTTGATATGACTAAAGACATTTGGATAACTTGTTGGTTGCATTGCGTGAACGACAATATCATGTTGCGCATCTGGTCGCACCTCTAGCTGACATGTGATTTAGTAGAGGAGCAAGTTACAAATGTGACTTGTTGATTGTAGTCATCTCCTTTGTTGGTAGTGAGCTTTCCTACCATAGGCAAGTTGGCTCTCTTCCTATAGCAAATATTATTACTACTCATCAAGGATTAGCTAAGGGGCGTGTTTGGAACCGTTTAAAATCAGATATGTGGCCGTCCCACCACAAGAATCAAGAAAATCCTGCCATACGCATCGCGAGAATCAATGATTCTTTCCACCGCCGGAGACACAACGATCGTAAGATTGAACTAGCCCTCGCTTTTCTATGCCATGGGGTGGAGGCCATGGTCGCCATATCGCGCCGCGCAGTGGCCACGTCGCGGTCCCAAACACGACTGAGGATTCCCCTTTTGAAGTAAGTCTTGCAAAGAAAGAACGGAATAGTCAATATTGCATAATGACTTTTTGCTCATTCAAGAGTGTGGCAAAGCACCTTGGTTTGTTTTCAAGTTGGAAAGTCAAGCCACATCACCTGGCATCGACTAGTCGTCCAAATGTCCAATCATGATTAGACAATGACTAGTCATGATTTATCGATGAGTAGAAATATGGAGAGCACATCTCTTCGCTTTCGGAGAAAGATTACTTGGAGATGGTAGTGAAGCATCGCCACTAGCAACAATTACGGTCCAATGTCTTGTCTACACAGGTGACTCCAAGATTGGGCGAGAGAAAAGCTTTGACGCTCAAGTCATTGCGTTTATTTTGTGGCAGTGAGAGGGACTATTAGGGCACACATGACGTCGTGGTTTTGCTCTCCATTTAGGTTAAATTAACCACAATTACCTCACTAAATGAGGAGAGAACGCTTGTCGTCGTCTCACGAGGCGACGAGCCCAACTCGTGCTCCCAGAGTAGGCAACGACTTCCACCAACGTTGTGCGAGCGAGCGTCATCGGAGCAAGATCGAGCGCAAGCGCAAGAATGGTGGCAAATCGTTTTTCCTCACTCGCAAAAGCTTCTGTGTTGACGCATGCTTCGCCAATGGCAACCCTTGTCAATATAGGAGGGAGCAGGGTTTTGGCCATGAGCAGATAGGGCGACGACAATGCAAACGCAAGTAGGTACAAGGGCACGAGGTGACATATCTGCCCTTAGTGTTACAGGGAACAGGGTCCGATGCATCCACGTCTTTAATCGTGATTAGATACATGCCTCACCCATCGGGTGCTAAATGCACCATAAGGCTCCCCAATACCAATCATTGCGCTTGGTTGCAAAGGAATTACAGAATAGCAATCACATGAAAATTCTGGATCATGTTTGATTGCAAAAGAAATGGAAGTTGCCATTGATTTACACATCTAGCTATCCACCGTGCAAGCGATATGTCCATCTTTCGTTCGGCTTCTCCTTTCCAGCCATCGTCGCCATCACCATGGCAAGGACCATGGTCATTGTTGGGGGGGCCAATTCATGGAACCACGACCAAAGCTTACTTTGTCCGATATTGCTCCACCTCTTCTTGACTCTACCCATTTCAGTTCCGCAAGGTTGGGCCCAATTCGTGGAACCAAATGGAACCAAAGCTTCCTTCGTCCCATATTGACCCATCTCTTCTTGGTGTTGCATTGCCAACCCTTAACTCCACTACCCTTCGCCTTTGCCTCTGCCACCAATTAAGCCTAGAGCAACTGATCGTAGGATGACAAATTCAGCAAAGGTAGCATAATTAGGCTAATAAGAGGCTTCAATTGGCAACATGACGACATCAATTGACCACTGAGCTAGGTGAATAAACTGCGGTTGCCAACCCCAACACCACCAATTACTTAGCATTTTGCCTAATGCCTAATGTCTAGATCGGAATCTTCCCTTCTCACCAATCGCCTTTAACTAGGCGAGATGTTATCATGCATCGCATGATTATTTAAATTACACTTAATAAGACAACAAAACAAATTGATGTTCTAAGTGAGAAAAAAATGCTAGAAAACATATTTCTGACATGTAATTAAATTGGCTTTAACTAGAAGAGATGTTACCATGCATCACATAATTACTTATTTATGCTTCATACACTAACCAAGTCATAATTATGTTATAAGTACTTGTATAAAACATTGAATTAAACCACCTCACATACTGAGTTGAGGCAAACCAAATTTCCTTGGCCAACAGGTAGCAGCTAACATTACTTGAAGATATAACTAAAATAGTAAAATAGCATGTTGGATCTGTAGTATATTTACAAATGCTCCTAAAAAGACACATACTTTATGGACCTCTAGAAGAATGCATAGTTCATAATCTTAGAAGAAGGCAGAAAAAGATGCAAATCACAACCATAAGCAGCAATGGTTATTAATCATTAGCATCCATTTAAAATAGTACAACCAAAAGGTGAAGGACCATACAGATTCCTAGAATAGCACCGATACTTTACTGTTTCTAAGTATTAAGCAATATATGGAATAAAGTGGTAGTTCTGGAGAGCAGCAGCATGTATATTTCGCATGCAAAAACACATTCTTGCACAATCACCTATTCAAAGCATGCCATGCAATAAGAAATAACTTAATTTTGGAGAAACAACCCATATAAAAAACAAAAATAACCAGTCAATACAGACCAAAAGTACATTAAACTATATTATAGGAACAATGAATATAACTAGTAGAAGTGTTTTGCTTTCACAGTACCAGTCATTAACATGTTACAGGTAAACAATTTAACAGAAAGTGTAAGCAACCACATAAACTGCGTATTTTTGTAATCAAATAAAGGTACTGCTTGATACAAAGTTCCACACTATGATCCAGAGCAACAGCAATGCAAAAAGATTAAAACAGATTTGCCTTATTGAAATAGCATAACGACTGATTGAAATAAACAGGACAAAGAGCATGTCTGATCAACTTACGGAGCCATCCAGCGGTATGTTCCAGTTTCAGGTGTCATCCCCTCAGTCTTGACTTCAATCCTAGCCACTCCAAAGTCAGCAATCTTAATGGACTTATCACCAGAAATCAGGAGGTTGTCTGACTTAAGGTCTCTGTGAATGAACCCAAGGCCATGGACATAGGCCATGCCGCGTGCAACATCCAATGCCTGCTTGACTGCCAACTTCAGCGGAACAGACCTGTTCTGCCTCTTGCTCAAGAAATTCCTAAGGGATCCACCCTTTGCATACTCTGTGACAATACACCAAACCAATGGCTTCCTGCACGCACCAATGAATTTGACAATATTCGGGTGCCTCAGTGTTGCAAGCATCATAACTTCTTGGACAAACTGCTGTTCCAAGAGTTGAGCTTTCTCAGGGTCAGCCTCAGGTCGCTCCAAAAGCTTAATAGCAACATCCATCCCATTGTATGTTCCCCTGTAGAGCTTCCCAAAGGCACCTTGTGCAAAGGCCATGCCCATGTGCAGGTTCCCCAGATCAATAGTCCACTCCTCATAATCCTTGAGTGTCTCAGTTGGGAACTTGTTGTCCATCAGAGCATGCGCCAGCGCATCCTCACTCAAGGCATGGGACACCCGGCCAGGGCGGAAGCTGCTGTGCCCAACCGAGTAGCTTCCCACAATGACAGGCCCCTTGAGACCAGGATGGCCAAGCATGCCAGTGCGGGAGTCACTGTTAGAGCCAACGCTGCTGGCGATGGATCCGCCATGCATGCTGGTCTGCATGCTGTTGATGCTATCAACAGACATGTTGGAGCCCTCCCCTAGTTTCTGGTAGAAGGCCATGTCACAAAAGTTCCCGCCAAAGTTCGCGCCATCAGCATGGCCACCCACGGCGCCGATGAAGCCAGGGAAGTTGGCGCCTTGTGCCATCAAAAGCCTGGCGATTGATTACCTGCAACCACGGAATAAATCTGAGGTCAGAAACAAGGGGTAAATTAGTCCTCTACTAGATACAGGCCGAGCAAAGGCAGAGGATTGAAGATTCCATTCCTACAAGACACAAAGGTTTCCACTGCCATCAAGATAGAACCATAAATAAAATCAGAATTACTATTTTAGGAAGGAACCCAACCCACCAACAAAGACCAGAAACACATATATACTTCCTCCATTCCAAATTATAAGACATTCTCACTTTTTCTAGATACATTGCTTTTACATGTACCTAGACATAGTGTATAGCAAAAGTTATGTATCTAGAAATGTCATAACGTTTTATAATTTTGAATGGAGGCAGTATAATATAGCACATACAAGCATTCAAAAATTGTACACAAATATAAGGGATTCTAGGGGACACAAAACAGTTTTGCATTAAATACTTTTCATTTATCAGCCAATCACCACCATTAATCATGTTGTTAATAGCCTCTGATTAGGAAATGAAGTGAGGGCACAAGCGTCTTTTGTGTCCTCTCTGAATATGTCCTAAAATTACTAAGTACACTGATAGATAGAGATAATAATACTGTATATTTTTCCCTAGCTGAAGCCTGCAAGAGCTAGAATCCCCCAGCCAGCCACCGCCAACGTGGGAGAGCACACAAGGGAATCGGAAACCTATAGCAACTCCAGAAGCGGAAAAAATTCGACGGCGTCCAAAAGAGGCAACCCCAAATCCCTAACGAATTGCCCCTAAAATGGCAATCTTGGCACCGAACATGCGGCTGCGGACCTTTTCCAGGAGCCAAATCGAACGCCCCAGACAGGTACCTGAAACCGACTCCCCCAAGATAGCATGAACGAGAGCCTGAATCAGAGAAAACCCCCCCGGATCCCTGGAGAGCAGGGCACGGGGGTGGCACCAAATCGACGTCGCCAGCCCGCAGCACTCGACCGACCGTGGTGGATGGACCCGCAAGAGGAAGGGAGGGAGGGAGGAAGAGGGCAGACCTGTGTGGAGGGAGAGCACTCACCCTTTGGAAAGATGACCGGGAACACGCCGCCGCCGCTGCCGATGCCAGTCGATGGAGGAGGACGAGGTCGGACGGTGGAGTGCGATCGAGGTCGAGGGAGGACGGACGGACGGTAGGAGCAGGCGGTGGTGTGATGCGGTTGCGGTTGCGGTTGCGGCGTCGGGACCGGACGGAGCCTCTCGCCGCTGGACCGAGGAGTCCGGGGCGACGGGGGCGGTGACCGGTGGGTGGGGGTCTAGGGGAGGAAGGCGAGGGGAATGTGAGGAGAAAAGATCAACAAAGCGAGGCGAGGCAGGACAGAAGAAAGAAAGCGAGAGTGTGGAGAGTCGCCTCCGTGGAGTAGGGGGTCATTAGTTAGGAGGTTAGCCACGTGGCCGGGCTGATAGCGGATCAGCGAGATGGTGGGCGCCGCATTTGGAAGTTGGCGAGGGACCTCTGTGCAAATCGGTCGCCCGTCGGAGGCTAGGCTACAGACTACCCAGGCCAAAGTAAACGGCACGGCGGGGCGGTGGACGCAACGGGCCAAACGGCAGCGCGTTGCCCGCCCGCCTGCCCGGCGCTGCTACTCACGAGAGGGGAGAGGTGGAGGGGCGTCGACGTGATGGCAGGGCATCATCTGACGTACGGTCGGACTGCGGCGGCACCGGCATCATGAGGGGCCTGGCACGTATTTTGCCGTTATTTATGGATTGATACCTTTGGGAGAGAAAAAAATAGTATAAGATATGCTTGTATTGATTTTTTTAGATAATATAAGATATGCTTTGTATATTGATACAGCACGCATCCATCTCCACGCATGATCGACGGTGGAAGGCACGGTGGCAACAGTACATCCGTGGGAGGAGGCAGCGGCGGCTCCTTTCCTGACCCCCTCCTCTCCCCCCCCCCCGGGCAGGACCCAGGACAAGGATAAACTCGCCCCGTCCGCATGACCCCAACGCGGCCCATCTGCCGCCCCCCGGTATCTGAGCCGTGCCCCATGACTTTCTAGACATACATCTGAAACATGAACCACTTGCAACATGTGTCTAAAGCAGATGAAACATTTGGAACATACACTTTCAACATATGTGTGAACATATGCAACATCCAGATAAAACACTTGCAACTTGTAACATAAAAACACTTATTGCAACATAAGATGAAACAGCTGAAACATTTGCAACATACTCTTGCCACATGTGTGAAACATATGCAACATCCAAATCAAAACGGTCCAACAACAGATGAAACATTTTGAACAAACTCTTACAACATGCCTCTAAAACACTTGCAACATATGAAAACATCCTAGTCTAATTTTGCAACATCCATATGAGACACTTGCAATGTACCTCTGAAACATCTGAAACACTTGAAACATACACTTGCAACATGCGTTTTCAGCACATCGCAACATCTCCTTGCTGCTTGGAAGAATGAAGGCTCGTCGGCGTGTGGAGTTCGCCGGAGACAGCGGCCCGACGGCGCTTGTAGGCAGCGGGCCGGCGGCAGTGGCTGCGCGACGCAGTAGGGAGGCAGCGCCGGCCGTGCGCCCTAGCAGGGCCGGACGCCGAGCGCCGCGCCTGGCAAGGCCAGCTACCGCGCGCTGCGACTTGCAGGCGACCGCGCGCTGAGACTAGGAGAGGGCAGTCGCGCGCCACGCGCTATTAGGGCTAGTAGTCGAGTGCCACGCGCGGGAACGGAGCAAAGCGAGGCATGCGGGAGTGATTTTTTATAGAAACAGATGAGTAGATAATGGAGAGGGTCGTTGGGCGAGCGGCACGTGCGGGAGTGAGCGGAACGAGGCGTCTGGCTAGACGGAAGGATGTCTTAATTGTATCATTATCGTTTCACCTACCACGCCACGTCGCCACCGTCTTTCCCTACTCCCTAATGTGGTAACCAGATTGACAACATCCGAATAGGTCAACACTCAATAGGGCAACTGCGTCGATTTGAAGAGTAGGGGCTATTCTTTCTTCGGTCAATTCATGGAGGATGTATTTGTATATAAAAGTGTACCGATTTTTATAATATTATATAAGTGTATTAGGAAAACATATTAAGTGTTGTAAATATTGTTAGTTTTAAAATCTTATCAAACTTAATACGGTCTGATTCGGTACTATGCTATATTTTTCAGATCAAAGGAGCACACGTGAGGATGCTCACGGCCAGCAATTAGGTGTTAAAGGATGTCAAACTTCATATATTTCCTTCTAATATAGTTGCCTTGTAGTAGTTGTTTAAGAGGTCGACACAAATAAAAAAGTTGTATGTTATGAAAAACATAATAAATCTAATAACATTAGTCATGTCTTGTTAACAATTTATTATATATTTATAAACCAAAATTCAGAAATTTAACCTACTACAATCATAAATCGACTTAGATTTTTATGGGTTAGAGTATGAATACAAAAATGGTAGGTCTTGTTTGCAACCCCACGAACCCGTTCTACGTACTTATAAAGGTATAAAACCATCACTGTCAATTTTGGGCTACCGCATTTCTAGATTCTGGATGAAATAGGCTAGAGTGCTAAATCTAGATAGCTAGAGCTTATGCCTACAAAAGCTCGTAAAGGCTCACCTCTCATGTGCTTCCGTGCTACGTCTCGTGGTTTGCATGCAAGCATCATATGCCATGTATGTGCCCATGTATCATCTACATGGATGGTGTATCAAACCAAATAAAAAACACCACCCGTAATTTGATAATAGTTAGGTTGCTAATATATCTATAATCGACATACTTGAGTACTATACTTAGGAACATGCTTTTGGCGCGGTTGCATAATTAACTTAAACCTTTTAATTAATCTTTAATTTAAAAGTATACTAGTTTCTACTCTAATGTTATCCTGTTGCTCGTAAAGTAGCACAACAGTCCAGCCGTATAAGGAAAAACGAAAATGCGAGAAAAAATAAAGAGAAATATATAGGGAAAGAGAGAATGGTATTGGGAGGTTAGCCACGTGGCGGGGCTGATAGCGGATCAGCGCGGCGCGAGGGCCGAGGGACGGAGGGATAGATGGCGGGCGCGGGATTTGGAAGTTGGCGAGGGGCCTCTGTGCAAATCGGTCGCTTCCCCGTTGGAGGGCTGCCCTGGCCAAAGTAAACGTCACGGCGGGGGTCGCAACGGGCCAAACGCAGCACGTTCGTTGCCGACGTTGGCGTGGCGTGTCCGCACCCGGGCCGGGCCGCCGGCCGCCCCCCCGCCTGCCCGGCCGGCGTTGCTACTCACGAGAGGGGATCTATCCGCAGTGATGGCATGGCATCTGACGTACGGTCGGACTGCACCTGCGCCCGCATCATGGTGGGCTTGCGTGCCGGGGGCATGTATTTTGGCGTTATTATGGATAGATACTTTTTTTGGGAGAAGAAAAAAAGGTGTAAGATATGCTTGTATTGATTTTTTTTAGATAATATAATATATATATATAATAAGATATGCTTGTATTGATACATCAGCACGCATCCATCTCTACGCACGATCGACGGTGGCAGGCATGACATTGATGAGCCGTTGCCTGCCTTTATTAGCGAATCCATCTCCAGCCTCCGGTTCTCCGCCCACGAACTAATTAATTAATCGCAATAAAAAAACTAATTAATTAATCACCTCTCGCAAAGGTGTGCTCACGCAAATGCCATGGTCACAGTTGCTGCCGTGGTGCAAGCCTACAAGGGGCAGGTGCTCTCCTTGCACGGCACAGTGGCACTAGTACGTTCATATTCACCGTATTTTTCACCTAGGCATACTAGCGTGCGGACGTTCGGACAAAAGTGCGTGTCCAGGCGCCCAGACCTCCTCCGTCATACGCGCCCGTCACTCCTTCCTGACCCCTCCTCTCTCCACAAGTCTGGAGCCCCGTGCCTTCTCCGTCATGCACACCCGCGCAAAACGTCATGCCCACCGCTCCTTCCCCCTGACCCCCTCCTCTCTCTCTCTGCACATATGGGACCTAGGATGAGGACGAGCTCAACCCGTATGCATGACCCCAACGCGCCCCATCTACCGGACCCCAGCGTCCGGGACGTGTCCTACGACTCTCTGGACATACCTCTGAAACATGAAATACTTGAATGCAACATACGTCAGAAGCGGATGAAACATTTAGAACATACACTTGCAACATATGTGTGGAAGATATGCAATATCCAGATAAAACAATTGCAACTTGCAACATAAAAACACTTACTGCAACATAAGAATGAAACGGCTCAAACATTTGCAACATACTCTAGCCACATGTGTGAAACATATGTAACATCCAAATCAAAACGCTTGCAAAAACATATGAAACATTTTGAACAAACTTTTGCAACATGCCTCTGAAACACTTGCAACATATGAAACATCCCGGTCTAATTTTGAAACATCCATATGAAACACTATTAGCCCATTTTGTATATAAAAGTGGACCAGTTTTATAGTACTCCCTCCGTCCTAAAAAAGTGATATTCTGTGATTTGAAATTTATCCGAGAAAAAATGATGTAATAATCTTTAGACACGTTTTTGGCCCACAAGAGAATCTGCATGCGCACCAAATCCGGCCTTTAATTTCCTTAATCGAACGCATCCAGCCATGCATGCTTGCATGCAACACATGTTAATTAGACAAGTATAGCACGAGACATCCTTTTAAGGAAATCAAGCGCAACAAACCAAGGGAATTAGGGATATTTCTCTTCTCCACTAATCTGTGTGAAAAATCCTAAAACATCACTTTTTCTGGGATGGAGGGAATATTAAATTAGCGTATTACGAAAATATATTAAGTGTTGTAAGTATTGTCAGTTTAAAATTTTTATCAAACTTAAAACGGTTTGATTCGGTACTATGTCATGACTATATTTTTTCCAGATCAAGGGAGCACACGTGAGGATGTTCATCTTCGTGTAATTTCTTTTTCCTTGAATGACCCTCATCGAAAGCACTATAACTGCTCACGCCCAGCAATTAGGTGTTTAAGGGATGTCTTTACTAAACTTCATATATTTCCTTGTTTATTAATTGGTCGACACCGTCTAGAAAGTAACACTTTGACACATAAATATTACAGGTGTTAAAATTTAAATAAAAAAAGTTACATGTTATGAAAAAAACACAATAAATAAATCTAATAACATGAGGCGTTCGTTGCCGACGTTGGCGTCGCGTGCCCGCACCCGGGCCTGCCGCTGACGAGGGATGACAGGACCCGAGCCCGGAGGCGTTTGCCTGTCCGCAGTGATGGCATGGCATCTGACGTACGGTCCGACTGCGGCTGCACCCGCATCATCATGGGCTGGCACATATTTTGCCTTTATTATTATGGATAGATAGAGATACCGGGAGAAAAAAAAATATAAATAAGATATAGTATGCTTGTATTGATAAATAGCCTATTTGTTTCGGCTTATTCGCTCGTATCTGACTTATAATCCACGGTTTAAATAGTGTTTTTCTCTCACACCGAATGTCGATTTGAGGAGGACTTGGGTCAATCCATGTAGGACACCACCACTAGAGTATATATACTACAAATATTAGCCCATTTGTACATAAAAGTGTACCAATTTTTATAGTATTAACTATTAAATAAAACGTATTACAAAAATATGTTAAGTGTTGTAAGTATTGATATAGTTTTAAAATTTTGTCAAACTTAATACGGTTTGATTCGGTACTAGTATGTCATGGCTATATTTTTTCAGATCAAGGGAGCACACGAGAGGATGTGCATCCTCATGTAATTTCTTTTTTCCTTGAATGACCCCTCATCGTAACTGCTCACGGACACATCATATGTCATGGGCCCATGTATCATTTACATGGTGTATCAAACCAAATAAAAAACACCACCCGTGATTTGGTAATAGTTAGGTTGCTAATATATCTATAATCGGCATACTTGGGTACTATACTTAGGCACATATGCTTTTGGAGCGGTTGTGTAACTTAAACCTTTTAATCTTTAATTTAAAATTGTACTAGCTTCTACTCTAATGGCATCCCGTTGCTTGTAAAGTCTTGGAGGTTAGAGCACAACAGTCCAAACCTATAAGGAAAAACGAAAATGCAAAAAAAGAGAGAAAAATATAGGGAAAGAGTGAATGGTATTGGAATATCACAGTAGCGTCAGTCTTACCTAGACTTGTTTTCAAACGCAAGGCTTGCCTTGCCTGTGGCGGCGAGCCAATTCTGCTCGCTTAGGTGCCTTTTGTTCCACTAGCTATCCTTATCTAACCTTATCTAGCAAGATAATAGATGGAGAAAAAGTGTCTAGATTCCCTGCTTAGTCACATCGTGGCTTGTGCAAGCGAGTTTTTTCCCTTGTTGAAGCAGGTGAGTGGAATTGGTTGATCCGCCACCAGCAAGGTAGCTAGGCAAGGCTCGCTTATCAAAGCAAGACCAGACATAGTAGATGTTGTCCTTAGAGGACGTTTAGGGTGTGTTTATTTGTCTGGACACGGGTACAAGCTGGGTAGACTACTGCAGCTGGACATGTTTGTTTGCTTGGACGCACTACAGGTCTAAGTCGCATGAGCCTAGCCGTGGGGAAATGAAATCAAGTTTCGTTCTCCTGGGTGTGGATCACTCCGGCTTAGGCGTTGGTCCAACACAGATGAGGGTGACTGAGGTGTTGGGGCCACAACACTTTGAGACAAACAAACAACATCTGTACAAAGATACGCCAAAAAGATACAAGTCCACCAAATTTGAGAAGGTGCACCAGTCTGCCCTGCCGCTGCACGAGCGAGCCTAATCTAGACAAACAAACACACCCTCCCAAGCAAGATTATTTTATCCTACCAACACAAGCTCCAAGAAACTTGCTTGGCAGAGAGAGAGTCATTGCTTTGAGACAAACGGCTTGTTCGCTGGTTGGTTTCTAGGCTGACTTGGGCTGGCTGGTATTGGTTTATTGTGAGAGGAAAACACTGTTGGCTGACTGGTTTGGGCTGGCTGAAACCAACAAGCGAACAGGCTGAAAGGTAGCCGAACATCTAAACGTAGCAACAACGTCAAATCCGTGCTCAGCAAGGGTAGGCAGGTTTTGAGTGAGGAACCAAACACACCATGATGTTTGGATCCCTCGCCTCGCCTTACCTTGCCAGGCTAGAAGTTGAAACAAAAACAGTATTTGGATCTCTTAACCAGCCACCTCGTTATTTGTGCGACCAAGGAATTCCTTGCTGTGCTGGTTGAGCAGGTTTGGCTTGCCTGCGCCGGCAAGGTTCGCCTTGCCAGGGGAGGTTAGGCAAGGAAACCTGGGAACAAACGTGTATATTGCGCAGGCCTGAGGCGATCCAAACAGTAGCTGGCTAGACAAGGCGAGACACGGACCGAATTTTTTACTTTTTAGCCCTTTTTTCGAAAGTTTATCTCAAATAGACCCTTGGCGGAAAGAATTCAGAACATGGACCCTAGCTCGGCGCCATCGATGCTGGCGCCGAGCCCCTGGGCTGGGGCGAACTTACATGGAACGAAGCTCGGCGCCGTAGATGCTGGCGCCGAGCTCGGCGCCGTTGACGCTGGCGCCGAGCATGCAGTTTCAGGATATATAAATTTTGTGGATATATAAAATTTTGGCTTGTTTTACCGTGAGATGGATATATAAAATTTTAGCTAATAAAATTTTATATATCCATCTCACGGTAAAAGTAGGGTGTTAGGTTAAATTTAGGGTGTTTGATGTGCTTGCTAACCATCGGCCTCACCAAACGTAGGCCTCCAAAAGGCAAGGTCAACCCTTCTGTTCTGCTCGCGCATCAATCGACCCATCGACAGACTGGTCTGGTATTCAGCCCTGCCTGTCTGGAACGGCACACGGACGGCAAGGCATGGCCCTGCCCGCCCGGCTGCATGTCCCTGATCTAGTGGATTCTTCTTTCCTTCCTCCCCCTCTGGCGTAATCTGGCCCTCTGGCCTCTGCTGTAAAATCACGCACGTCGTACTTTGCTATTCACGCGTGCATCTGATGATCTGATCTGGTCTCACTCGTCTGGTGACTGGTGTTGTCCAGAGGCCAGAGCATATATTCCAAATAATGCTGCAGTGCCAGAGGACAGTTACAAGATCTGCACGTGGCCGGTAGAGTATCGGCATCTAAAAATGGTACCTTTTAGCAAAGCCGGTACCGACGCGCGGACTAGTTTATTTAGCCACAAAGTTCTTCTTCACCAGCTGGCTCGTCCGTCGTCGTTTGACCAAGATTCTCCTCGGGCCGCCTCGAATTCGAATCGACCTGACGACGCACGTCGTCAACGGTGCCTGAAACTGCATGCTCGGCGCCAGCGTCAACGGCGCCGAGCTCGGCGCCAGCATCTACGGCACCGAGCTCGGCGCTAGAGTGACTGGCGCCGAGCTTCGTTCCATGTAAGTTCGCCCCAGCCCAGGGGCTCGGCGCCAGGGACGCTGGCGCCGAGCTCGGCGCCAGCATCGATGGCGCTGAGTTAGGGTCTATTTTCTGAATTCTTTCTGCCAGGGGTCTATTTGAGAGAAACTCTTAAAAAAGAGGGTAAAAAGTAAAAAATTCGGAGACACGGATCACCGGGGGAACCAAACGCGCGCGCGCCCCATGTTTCTTGTCGTTTTGAAGCGATGGTCAGTGTTGCCTGTTGCGGGGGCGTGCGGATTCCGTCCGAAATCTATCCAACGCTGTAGTTTACTCCTATTTCTGCCGCTCGCCTGACAGATTGCGTGCCGGAGCCCGGAGGCGGGGGAATGTGGCTGGCGGCGCCGGCGGGTCCATCGCCTATCAGCCGGGCGGTGGCGAAGGTGCGATTCCAGTCATTCAATTGGAGTTCCTTTCCACAGGGCACATCGAAGGTCTTTCGTCCTTAATTCGAAAGAAACCACTTCTAGATGACGAGCCACCGCTTGCAGGGTACTCTACCACGTCACGTCGAGAGATAGTGGAGGAAAAATCTGAAGCCGTCCGAAGTTAAGGAAGGCGATATTCAGCGCAAGCAAGACTGCCTAATTCATGGATCTGCCTGTCTCCAAGGAAGATCTGCGGTGCGGTGTGTCTCCTGAACCCCACCCCAACTAAAGAGTTGCATTTCAGTGTTGTTTGCATAATTATATTGCTGGGTATCCATTAGATAAATACCATTGCTGACTGCAGCGTTTGAGTTGCGTGTGGAGATCAAGATGCTGGTTAAGGCTGTGAAGAATATGGTTTCCCAAGAATCTGTAGTTAGGATCTTTCAAAAAAGAAAAAAGGAATCTATAATAAGAAATTTCTGCAATGCAGAAAGGTTTGCTGCGGCAAACTTTCCAACATGATGTGCTTGGTTGGATGAGCTAATTTACAATTTAATCAGTAACTTCCTTACTATGACCCAGTACATACTTAGTATCGTCAGTGCGTTAATTTAATATCTGTCATTAATTTTTAGTTCCCTTTGGGATAAGAAATGCTGTTACCTTTTGCATTCCTCTTGCACATAAGATCTGAAGAATGTCGGTCTCTTACAATGGTAAAAAATAATACAACAAATTATGGGTGTAGATTTTTGTTCTAAAACTTTACATATTCACACCACCATGATTACACTGTACTATTTGCACTATTGTTTTACTCGAAGGCATATGAAACCTTTCCAATTCTTTTCGACAAATCAAGATGGCACCACAGCTACCAAATTATGCAAAGTAGCACTGCCAGCAGATGGAACTGTACTTTGTTTGCTTTCGGCTAGAAGGTTGGCCGTTGGAGGTCACACTGGAGGACTAATTTCTGATACTCTCCAAGCGCCCATATAGGAAATATGTTGCGATAAGCCATGTAGCACAAGGGACCATTTTTCAAGAAACTTCCAATCATTTCCTACAGAACAATAAAGAAACTGTTAGTAGCAACAATAGATCTTTGGATGAAGGCGATTTGCATGCTTACTACTTACTAGAAATTGGGAAATTCCTAGAACGGTAAAAAGGGAAAATACGCGAGCCGCGGGGGAGTGACGTCCCCACCGGTTTTTCATTAAGAAGAAGAACTTCTCACGCAGCTCGTGAAAACCCCCCGAACCCCGGCCCCACCCATATAAGCGGCACCGCATCTCCGTGAGACGGGACGGCCACAGACCTGTACTTTGGTGTGTGACAGTTTCAAGTCATGTTTCAAACTGGTAGGGGAGCTGCCTATCATTCAGTTTGAGGTTATCGTGTGAATACTTTCCAATGATTATGAGGAAATAACTCAGGTTTTCCGCAGTCCGAAAGCATTTAGAGAGGGTATTCTTCTATATACGTTCCTGTGAGGGTAATTGGAAGATCAAAACATTTTGTTGTTTATCAAGCAAAAGGTCACCCACATCTGTTAATGGAACATCTTTATTGCTTCATTATGCTTAATGCCATTATAACAGGGAATGTCAAGATTAAAAATTGAACTGTATAATACAGAGCACACTTAGCAGTTACCTCCTGTGGGAAGTCACCATTGCCGAGCTGCATACTAATGATAAGTCTTGCAGCTTTGTGCAGTGGAGTGGGATCTCTTTCCACCTGAACTTAGAAGAAAAGTTTGAAATTACTCCAATACTTCAAAAGTGAAAATAGATCTAGACTTTTAAGCAGGTTGGTTGATTTATTCTGATGTTAAATAAGCTCTGCTGCAATTGCCCATTAAGTATTTTGTTATGTTAAATAAAGTAATCACCTGTCCAGCTTTCATGAGCGCCAACATTGCCCATGCAGTGTTCACTATGTGTGACTTCTCCCTATCCAGATTTGTGTATGCCTGTTTATAATTTGAATATGTGGTCAGTCCCATGGGTTGAAAATGCAGCAAGGCAAGACAAATTCTGAGACAAAAATCTTCCGCATAAATACAGGTGCACTGTAAACTTTGTGAAAGCAAAAGATGCATAATGTTTCCAACCAGCAAATGTTCAGCTTGCGTTTTCCATTATTGAGGTACATATGGAATTATTGGAATGACATATTACGACTCATATGCTCTTGTTGCTGTGCAATTGCAACATTTTTTTAACATAAAGTCCATCTACTTTATTGCTCGTTTCACTTTCTCTAAATAAGGCTGAACCAAGTTGCTTGTTTCCTCTCAATGCTTCATGTTCCTTATGAATTACTATCTGGTTATGAATTCATACAGATTGCTGTACTTTTTGCCTATAATTTGCTGGAAGTTCAACAGAAACAGGATCAAAGCATGTTTCCATTGTCTGGATGTGTTGCTTACTCAAACATTCTTTAGCTTGGTTCTTGATGAAAGATGCAGTCCATCTACATTGCAAAAGCATACTAGAAATGGTTACCTTGGTTCTCGATGAAAGATGACTCTCACCCCATCCACCATTCTTTAGCTGCTTTGTTAAGAGAAACTTACAGGCCTTCCGGATACAAGTGCTGTTACCATAACTTTGTCCAACAGCTGATAGACCCTCAATAGCAAACCATGTGCCATATGTGAAACAAATACCCCAAGATCCAAACCTGTAAAACAATTTATCAATCATTGATTATCTATTTTCTCAATGTTCTATGAATTTCGGTTATGTTTTAATATCTACTGCACATCATTCCACTAGTTTTATTTAACTATGAACTTGTCTAGTTTTATTTGCTGTATTAAAGGTTTAGTTATTATCTCATTGAAGATATTGACTGTATTCTTTGGGACTATGTACTTCAGTTCTGCTGAGCTACCCTGGGAATTATTCTGTAGGTTTAGGTTTAATAGTGTCAAAACTTCAAGCAATCCAATAAGGACTAAATTTGCCAAATTTAAACCTTTTTATGGTCACGTATAAAAGTACTGACCATGAGCCATCATCATTCTGTAACTTCTCAACGAATTCAGTAGCTCCCCTAATGCATTGATCTATTTCATCTTTTCGATGACAAGGGTACTTCTCCCGAAACAATGCTAATGCTTGCATGACTGATGAGGTACACTCGACGTACCTGCAGTATGTATGCATGTTATTTGTTTTGCCATAAGAGAGGTATTGCTAAGAATGTTGTAAAATTCTTACTGATGCTCCACCATGATGTCTGCATATATCTCTGTCATGTTGAAAATCTGCCATGAAAAAAGATCCAAAGCCCCAATTTTCAGTGCTCTATATGTGTACATGTAGATATTATGGGCGTACCCAGTGCAGAGAGCTCCCGCTCTGTGCAGGGTTTGGGAAATGGTGTTAGTGGCAAGCCTTACCCTCGCCTGTGCAATACGAGGAGACCGCGACTCGAACCCCGGACCTTCCGGTCACATGCGGTAAGACTCTACCGCTTGCACCAGGCCCGTCCTTCACATGTAGATATTATGCTCTACAATAATAGTTCCCTAAAGACAATACTTACTTTTCTTTTCGATATAACTATGACAGGTAATTTGGCTCAATAATGATCTCTTTTACATACCAGAATCTTCTGAGGATTTCATCATTATATTGGTTCAGACTAGAAGTGCTGGTTATTTAGCTCCATATTACCAGTGTATTCGTGCCTCCTTTCTTTCTTACCTGATTTTTTAGATGCATCTTGGTTCCTATTTATATAACTTAACTTGAATCTGCAAGTTATTTTTTTTAAAGCTGAAAAATAAATTTACATGCTTGCCCTCAGTATGATTTACTATTGTTCCTAAGCACGTTTTGCCATAAGTGAAGAAACATCAAAGTAACTATAATTCACCTACTATATGCCCAAAGTAAGAAACTCTGAGCAGACATAACTGCTTCCAAATATCTTGTGATCATTGTGGTTTTCATTCTGAAATTACCTAAAGCATAAAGCCCTGAATCTATTATCTAAAACCATGTATATATGTTATTATAATGCATGGATTTAAATAGTAAAACAGGAACTGGAAACATACCTCCATCCATGGATATGTGCGAGCTAGCTCCCAAGTTCCATAGCCACCGTTTGGGTTCTGCATCCAATTCAGGGTTAATACATAGCTACTCTCTGGTTTTATTTACACTTTCTTTTTCAACCAAAATGCTGTTAGTTAACTCAGCATCTATACTTATGCTAAAACTGATGGCTATTCATTTCTCATTTGGTATGTCTGGAAATTGTAAGTCTGGAAATTATGCTTTGATTTTTTAATTCCTGTACAGTATTCTATTAATCTGTTCAAACTTTTCATCTTTGGAGTGTACCATAATCATTTTCTAGAGAGGAAAATGTGCATCACTGCATTTGCATAGTATATTAGTTTCTATTGTTACTTAGGCTTAATGCTATTAGCAGCATATAGATGTTTTTTTCACTCGCTGCCAAAATGTCCATGAAACAATATTTGTTCAACTACCTTGAACCTTTCTAATGGTAGACCTAGATATGTAATGCAAAGTAAAGTAGTTACATGCCTGTAAGGATAATAATACATTCACTGCATCATATAGGCGGCATGTTTCCATCTGATCACTTTCAATGTCTGATGAAAATTTGGATAGCATTAAAAAAACCTGAAACCAGAGAAAACATGATATGTCATTTTAATGATCTTGTAGTTTTGAGTCTGTTAATGGTATGGTGAAAGAGGGTGTTGAACCATAAGAGCTTCTGCTGTGCAATCTGAAACCTGCCACCCCTGATCAGCAACCTGGAAGCCCCACCCTCCTTTAGATATGTGACGGTACTTTCTGCTGAAGTCACCAGAAGGATTGTCCATGATCTTAAAATTTAAGTTAGTCGAGTTAAGCAGGTAAGTTAAGAGAAATAGAGTTAATATAACTTCAATCTTAGGCAATAATACCTGGGAGGCTTTTATGAAATCATGCGCTTTCTTGAGGGTACTTCTATATTCTTCTGCAATATTACATGCTAATATTGCTTGGACTGCAAAGGCAACATCCCATAGTTGTCCAGCACAGACCTTTGTAAAGCGATGATACATAAATATCAGCACACAAGGTGTTGCGGCTTGACAGTGCCTTGTAGAAAGAGGGATCCTACAGTAGTGTTTAATTTACCCGCACTTTCATGCCATCTTCACCAATCCATAGGAAATCAGCAACTCTAGCCAAATGGCGCTTGAATGCATCTGAGTTGGATTTTTCGATCCAACAGCACAACATGGATAATGCCTGCAATGTTTACTCTTTTTAAGGACGTTTGCCATTTTCATTAGTACTGACTAAAATTCGAAGAAGGGCGGGCCTGGTGCAAGCGGTAGAGCCTTACCACCTGTGACCGGAAGGTCCTGGGTTCAAGTCGCGGTCTCCTCGCATTGCACAGGCGAGGGTAAGGCTTGCTACTAACACCCTTCCCTAGACCCCGCACAGAGCGGGAGCTCTCTGCACTGGGTACGCCCTTACTGACTAAAATTCGAAGTGTTCATAAATGCAAATATTTCCTAAATTGTCACTGTACCCATCTTTCCTAGCATGTATTGTCAAGAAGTGAACGATTGACCGAGTGTACACAAAACTGAAAAGTCCTTCCATAAATTATTTTTGTGGACATATTTTTTATTTTAAAAATAAACACAGACCGGATAAAGTGCACACATTAATTATAAATGGGGAAGTAATATGAGTGTGAGCTTGGACTCATGTCTCATGACCTCAACCATCTAAAGTTCTCAACCTCTTCGTCTACCTTAGGCCACATTTGTGTCCCCTGTTTTTTCTACTTTCTGCATAAGAAAAATGCTTGCCCTTCTGCACATATGTTTCCAGAGTTGCTTCTGTCAGATTAATCCATTATGATTTAATGAGCAAGGAATCTTGGAAACCCTTAAAATTCACTAGTTTTGGATTCCAAAATTTCTTTGATTGGGTTTCGCTCCCTTTTCTTTTGTCATTATTCAGTTGCAACCATTGGTGCTATTACACTACACTACATAGAATTATAGACATTGATCCATGGGGATGCTTCTAAAACAAGTGTAATCAATGGCTCAATGCAGTTTTCGCTGCACCATCAGAACATTTTTTGTTCACTTCACGTAAGCAGGTATTTCAGTTTCTTAAAAAACTAAAAATAGTGAACTGTCCATCAGTAACTAATACTATTCAATGTGAACTTGTTTCTGCTGCGATGGTAAAAAATTGTCTGAATTGTTTTGAGAAGACATAATTATCCTACCTTCTGTGCGGCACCAATGCAGATGTATTGAGAATTCTCATCTTCGTATTTCAAGAATTCAGCGACCTGTTGTAGGGCTTTCTTTCTCATGTAGGAAATTGGCCAACGTGTGAGTAAAGGTTCACCAAAACTGTAAAGGCAGTCAGATAGACACTCCTGTAGCCATGTATGTGGATTATACACATCTTCCTGCATTTGAATTTGTCATGTATTTTCACCAATTCTGAAACATAAACATATGACATACGCTGACATGCTTGTGGGTTCAAATGGCAGGACTTGATGTCTCTGATATCTTTGTTTACATTATGATATAGGGAATAACATGGCATACAGAAAGCATGTATTTGCAACGTACATAAATGTATTACCAATCTAAATCTCTACACACAAAACAATGTGATATAACTTCATCTGTATTTATCTGAATACCTATTACATCTACTCTGAAATCATATAGAATCCTTGCAGATATCTTTTAGATGCTTAACAGACTAACCTTTGCACATAATTTACGAGCTTGCTTCCAGTCAATCTTTTTATAGGGATGAATATGTAGCTCTTCCCTTAGTGACATAACTAATCTCGTAATGGGTCCGACAAATTTCTTGCCATATAAATAGGACATGGGAATGAATGCCATTCTGAAGTGACTCCACAATCGTCCTGCATTTGGAAAGAAAAATATAAAGATGATTAGATCTGTTTTGTCTTACTTTACATAACTATTACAGGTCTAACTAATATAATAATACATCATTATCGTCCGGTTGTTGGCAGTGATGGTGATTACCTATATCACCTGTCAAGATGTTTACATTATCTTAGAAAATATCAGTATACAAAGAAGTTTTGAGTTCTAGTCAGCGGCAGAGCTTGGTTGAGACCAACCAATAACACATATGCATGCAGCAATAATCCAGCCATCCTTGCATGGGCTATGGCTCCCCTGACATGTTCGTCAAGCTCCGCCACTGCTTCTAGCTGACATGGTTCATGCACCAGTTGGTCTGATAATTAGGTTGCTCAACAACCAAGTCGCTGTGCTGATTACTACTAAATCTACACATGCACTAGGTTGAAGAAAAATCTACCTGGCTGAATAGGAACCCATGATGGAAGAAGAAACAATTCTGGAGGGATGGGATTTACACCTGACCATTCAGAAACTCCAAGCACCTGCATTACCAGGTACGCAGTTACAACTAAGGTCCTGTTGTGAATAAATGGTTGTCGTTATTACAGTTGATTATTGTAATCGATTTCATGCTTTCCACAATTATTTGGCCCTTTCCATGTCCCATTTCACAATGCTTTGAATAACTCAACGGCTACACCGTTGAACGTTTGATGTATGTGTGCCATTAAGGGATTAGTAAGTGCAAGTCCCCAGTTCACATGAGATAAGTTTGCAGTATTTTATAAACCAATGTAAATTAATTAAATTACTTCTGCAAAACAAGTGAGTATGAGGATGACAATTCAACTGCAAGGATGGTTACCGAGAGCCACACTTTCCCCAAGATTGGTACCATTGTTGCACCACCATGATCATGTATCCATTTTCTTGCTTTAAGCATAGACATATCTGGTCCATCATCGATATTCTCACCAAGTAGCCTTAGAGCAGTATAGTTGAGAGCTGTGCTAAGCATGGAGCTTTCACCTTCCGTGTGTAGCCCCCATCCTCCATCCATGTTCTGTTTCACACGATCATTAAACACTTGTTGACATATTTTTGAAAAGTTTTAGGCGTTTCCTTAAATTATTCATAATTTCCTTGCAAATGTCCACTTGTCCAGCTTACCTGACGGTTGTACAGGTAACGACAAATCTCCTTGCAGTGTTCTGATGATAGTATACTACTTAATGATTCTGTGACGTACAGAACTATAATCTGTAGTAGAAAACAAGGAAACTTAAGAGATATCTGTGACATTCAATACTAGATGTTGAAAGTAATAAAGCAGACATAATCAACTAAATGGTAATAGTGATACAGAAAACAACAATTTTGGTGTATCATAATCCTTACCATGGTAGCTGTGGTAAACAATGGCCCTGGAAAATCTCCTGGCCAGTGCCCATCGTGTGCTTGTATCGCTGAGAAGTAATTGAGTGCCTTTCTCAGTATCTCCGACACTGTGCTGGAGTTTATAACCAGAGGAGATTCATCTTTTGTCCTCTGTAGATCAAGACTGAAACTGTTCTCCTTTGCTAACTGTAAAAAAGTAGTTCAGGTTGCATTTCAAGATGCTAAATTGTGGTTATATTTGCAATTAATTTTAGTGGTAGTACTTTACTTTGTTAGGATCCATATCACGTTAATTACACAGGAAATTTACAAATGTATAAAGATGTAGCCTACATATAAGGCCTTGGAAAGATAAGTGTGTTTCGTTTTAAGTTTCATATATTCTGTGGGGATCTGATACTATGCCATATGAGTTTTGTGCAACAACCATAATTCAACATGTTACCTGCGTGCGGGCCAAAATATCGGAGCTGTGTCTCATTTGGAACCTGTTCTTCTTGAATTCTTCCCGTGCAGAGTCAACAGCTTCCCTCTCTTCTTTTGATCCAAAATCTTGATCAAACTCCCATGTTTCTCTTCCGATGTGACTGTTGCCACTCTTGAGCCATGGTCCACCCTTGGCAATCTTGAGCCTCCACATATTCTACAGCTGAAAATATATACTTTCTTTCTGCTTCTATTCTAGAGATACCTGCTGCCAAAAAATAACTGTTTTAATTAAGATTAGCTGTCTGTTAAGACTGAGCATAATATTCCCTTAGAAGTTTCAGAAGGATGTCCGTGTGTTGAGGTAATGTTGTCTAGTGCTATTTTACTCTTCGAGTTTTTGCTAGTTCCTTCCTGCGCTGCCTGCTACTCAGTTTTACAAGGCTGTCTGGTTGCAGTGGAAATACAGTGTGCCGACTCTCATTTGACATAGCTGACTATTTTCTGATCTCTGGAGTATTTGAGCTTGCTTTGATATACATTGTCAGATGCAATTTATTCTCCTATACAAACCTAAAATGGTGAAACTGCTTCATTCTAGCTCTTCTTGGAAGGGAAGTAGGAATGCATCATGCATGTAAATGGATGCACAGATAAAAGAGCCACATACACTTACAGGATTTTTATCGTTCCTTGTTTGCAGGTGCAATCATCACCCAATGTGGGATGACAACCATCACAAGAAGCAGCAGCTACAGTTGAAGTCTTGAAGAGAGCCGGATGACGTGCATTGTCAATCAGGCTGTTGAGTCCCTATTTATCGCCTTGGAGATCACATGGAACCCATGAGCCAAAGGTCGAGTTGGCACGGAATGTGTCTCCTCTCCTCTCCTGCACAAGGCACAACACAACCGTGGAGCCGTCCAGTAGGGAGCTTGCTTGGCAGCTGAGAACCCGGGGAAATGGCTTATGTGTGTACGCGCGTGCCTGGCCCTGGTCATGCGAAGCCACAGCTTCAGTTCCTGGAGAGGTCGTTCATCACAGGAACTGCATGAACTTTCAACTTTTGTTTCAAAACTGGTGAGCTGTATACGTGTTAAACAATGTTTTCACTTTTCAGAGACGGTGACCTGTTCTTAGAACACTGGCGTTACGCAAATTTCTGATTGAACTGAATCCAAAGCTTCCTGCCTTGTATAGTCATCGTGTGGGGCTGATCGAGTCCATTGTCAATGGGAAGGTTCAGCATCTCTATGGTCGGTCTTTGCAGCCTAATAGTACTTGAGCTAAGTGTAGGAGAGGATAGGGAAGGACGAAGGACGTCTCAGTTGAGCTAAGTGAACCAAAAAAAAAAAACATAATTACAAAGATTGACCCTACGAATAATAGCAACATAGATATGGCCATATTGAGAGCATGCGCATGGTCCAAATTCAGGACATTTTAATAATAAATACTCACTCTGTATCAAATTATAGGTCATTCTAACTTTTTGGAAAGTAAAAACATCTTAAGTTTGACTAAAATGATAGAGAAAATTATAAAGATTTATGATACCAAACAAGTATCATTAGATTCTTCATTAATTATATTTTCATAATATACCTATTTGATATCATAAATCTTTGTAATTTTCTTATTATTTTGGTCAAACTTGAGATGCTTGGAATGACTTATAATTTGGGATGGAGGGAATCTAATGGTATGGTATACTAATTGTCATGGTAAGCTAGAAGGAAATTAACATTAGAGTTCAGATTGTTAAGATACTGCGCCTACCTCATAAATAATTTATATACGTGGCACGATTAGGAGTCGAGCTCGATGCCATGTGCTGTGGGCGTCCATTTTCCCTTTCGTACACACGTACTGTACCAAGACAGAAATTGGAGCTTGGTACCAGTTCCATATATAGCTACCTAAGTTCTACTAGTAGATATGAGAAAAGCAAATTGAAGCACGTTTTTTCTTAAAAGATTCCACGGCTAGTCAAACTTTATAAGTAATAAGAACTACCGTTTGCCTAAAGGCAGCAAATCTTTTTTTTTATCAAAAATGCTATACAACACACATATGTTTTTTTATCAATTTTTTTTTTGCCTAAAGACAGTAATAAGACAATCAGAAATGCTATACAACACACATGTGTTTTAGCAAAAAAAAAAAAAAAAAAAACACATGGATTTTTTTTTATCTCTCTCCCTCTCTCTTTCTCATCGGTGACCACCGGCGCCAGCGATTGGCGAGCTCGCCCCGGCGCCGGCGCTGGCCATGGCAGTGGCGGTGGCGGCGGCGGCGGCAGCGGATCTGTGATTCGTCCTTTCATAGAAAAAAAATCTGTGATCTGTGGAGGCTGGAGGTAGAAGAAGGGTGGAGACTGTTAGATCTTAATCCTATGGTGTAAAAAAATTCATGTGTTGAAACTACATAAAACACATGGTTGTGTAGTAGACAGACTCAAAACAATTAAACTATCTAGAGTATTCCTCGATTTTCCAATTACATGTGGTGCTTTTTTATTGGTGGGTCCTACCTAGAAAGCTCATCTCCAACCCATATTTACATTTATTTTGAGATAAGATTTAAACTGTATGATCACATTTTTTTTGGGGACGGAGGGAGTAGTTCCACGTGCATGTCTGCGTGCCAGCTCCTTCAAGTTCAAGGTTTCCGAGCAATAAGATTTCCTCTTGTCTTGTGCTCTGTTAAGTAACACTACTCATGGTGTGGCTCAACAAAAAAATCAGCAACACAGTAGTATTCATTTAGCAGTTGTATTACTCCCTGGGTTAAGTCACACCTGCTGCCAGTGCCATTGCTGGTCAGCAGAACTTGCGTGCGCGTGTAAAAAAGACACCGCCGAAAGTTGATAGGACTGAGCATGCAATGCAATAGAGGTACAGGCACATGTGCCGACGGGCCGTGGGCCGGCGTTGCTGCCAGCGACGTCAGGCCAGGGCTATAGCCGCTAATCATTGCGACGCCTACTGCACCTCACGGCCGGCGTTGCTGCCAGCGACGTCAGGCCAGGGCTATAGCCGCTAATCATTGCGACGCCTACTGCACCTCCCGCGAAGTAATAAGGCCTTGTTTAGATTTTAAGTTTTTTCACTCTGTCTGTCACATCAAATCTTTAGACACATGTATGGAGTATTAAATGTAGAAAAAAAATTAATTATACAGTTTGATTGTAAATTACGAGACGAATCTTTTAAGCCTAGTTAGGCCATAATTAGACAATAATTGTCAAATACAAATAAAAGTGCTACAGTGCCGAATACTGATTCCTAACAACGATCTAAACAAGGCCTAAGCAGCTTGCCGCGCGTCAATGCCGCGCTTAGATCACGGCGTGGCAGCCCGGTCACCTCAGCGTTAAGTGGCCTTGGTCGCTGCCATGTCGCTGCTCCTATCGCGCCCCCATGTATGACGCTGCAATGTGATTTCACCGCGTCATACGAATAGACGTAGCAAAAAATGTTAGTTTTGAAAAAAAATTAAACAATGTCAGTTTTAAAAATAGTTTTAAAAATGTGTTAAAAATAAAAAAAATCTAGCTTGTACTCCCTCATAATTCAAGTTGTTCTGGACAAGACTTATCAAACATTGGAAATATAAATCATAAATAACTTTTAAGTTGTTTGAGTTTAGAAATATGAAAACCATATGAATAAATTTGTCTTGAAAAGTACTTTCATAAAAATACACATATATTACTTTTTAATAAATATTTTTTTATAAAAATAAGAAGTCAAATTTATACTTTGGAGACCGTGTCACTGTAAAAAACAACTTGAATTATCAACATGGAGGGAGATGAAATTAAGCATCTTTCTACTTAACATCCTAGATGTGGAATCTTCAATAGTCAATTAGGGTGAGTTTGGTTTTGAGTCGATGGGGAATGAGTTGGACCTATCCTAGTTTTAAAGGTTGGGTTTAACACATCTCATATTTGGTTTGAAAGATGAAGCCATTCTAATTTTTTATGGTTGGGTTGAACCCATCTCATATTTGGTTTGAGGGATGGAGTCATTTTAATTTTTTTGTTTGGTGTGAGGGATAGAATGGGTTAGGATAAATGCCATTTTAAACACCTATTTACGTGAGACCTAGCTGTCAGTCACTTTCCTACCTTCTTCCACCTCCCGTCGTCAAGTAGAGCACCACGATGCCCTATGCTGGCCTGTCGCGAGCATGCCCCGCCCTGCACCGCTGAAAGCTCTAGTTTGGTTTTGATGAATTGATGGACCCCTAAGTGCTAATCTAGTTAGTGATCATGATATAGGTAGTACACTCCAAGTGGTGAAGCAAATGAAGATCATGATATGATGATGGTAATGCCATGACGATGATCAAGTGCTTGGACTTGAAAAGAAGAAAGAGAAAAACAAAAGGCTAAGGCAAATGTATAAATGGTATGAACCATTTTATTTTGGTGATCGAGACACCTAGTGAGTGTGATCACATTTAGGATCGATAAACGTACTATTAAGAGGGGTGAAACTCATATCAAAATACGGTTATCAAAGTGCCACTAGATGCTCTAACTCATTGCAAATGCATTTAAGATCTAGTGGAGTGCTAACACCCTTGAAAATATTTGTGAAAATATGTGCAGACAGTCCGACGGTGCCACCGGCGCTCTATACAGAAAAGACGGAGGTCACTAAAAGTGACCGGACGCTGGCCTTGGTTGGACCGACGTGTCTGGTCAGTAGAAGCTACAAAGACGCCGGCGTCGGTCTCTGACTGGACGCTGGGTCACTTGGTGATTGGACGCTGACAGGGTGCGTCCGGTCCAGTTGACATGGCAGCGCATAGGGGAGTCGCTGTGTGACCGAACGCTGGGTGTGTCCGATCGAGCATAACCGGACGCGTCCGGTCATGAAAAGTCGTCTCTGGATGCTTACTAGAAACAACCGGACGCTGGGGTTCAGCGTCCGGTCACTTTGAGCTGCTGCGTCCGGT
Organism: Miscanthus floridulus; assembly: GCF_019320115.1. Taxonomy (NCBI): domain Eukaryota; kingdom Viridiplantae; phylum Streptophyta; class Magnoliopsida; order Poales; family Poaceae; genus Miscanthus; species Miscanthus floridulus. Next base: position 49,647,397 of record NC_089587.1, read on the forward strand.
CATCACATGACCGTTGAGATCGAGCGCTCAGTATTTGAAGAGAGGGGACACGTGGCACGCATCGCGTGACCGAACGCTGAGGTCCAATATCCGATCGATATGACCGGAGCATCCGGTCACCCCGTGTTGTGCCTAGTGAAGGGGTACAACGACTCTATTTTATGGGGGCTTCTATTTAAGCCCCATAACCGGCTCAAGCTCACTCTCTTGGCCATTTGCGTTGACATAGCAACCTTATGAGCTTAGACAAAGCCCTCCCACTCATCTTCATCATTAATTCATCATCTTTGTGAGATTGGGAGAGAATCCAAGTGCATTTCTTGAGTGATTGCATCTAGAGGCACTTGGTGTTCATGTTTCGCTGCGGGATTCGCTTGCTACTCTTGGTGGTTGCCGCCACCTAGACGGCTTGGAGCAGCGAGGATCGTCGAGCGGAGGTTGGTGATTGTGAGGGGGTCTTGACCTTTTCCCAACGGAGAGCCAAAAGGCACTCTAGTGGATTGCTCGTGGCTTGTATGATTATTATCTTGTGTTGGTTGTGCGGCACCCTATTGAGGGTTTGGCGTGTGAAGCCAATAAGCGCTTGAACCTCCAAGTGAGTGAATCGCCACAACGAGGAGTAGCTTGCCGGCTAGCAAGTGAACCTCGGTAGAAAATCATTGTGTTTATCATTTGATTCGGAGGTGATTGGTCTTTATTGGAATTCATTCTTGTGATTGATTGGCTTCTTCCTTAACATGGCGGTATAAACAAATTGCTCACTCTCTTTACTTTATCGTAAACTAGTTGTCAAGCTCTTTAGTGTAGCTAGTTGTGAGAGCTTGTTAGTTTAGTTAGTGTGGCTCTTTAGTTAGCCTTTGAGAGCATATTAACTTAGTGTAGTGTCATAGCTTTTGTGTGGATAGAAACTATATAAACTAGAATTGTGGTAGGTGGCTTGCTATTTTAGTAGGCTAGCGCAACACTTGCTTCGCCTTATAATTATCTAACTGGTCTATTAAGTGTTGTTGTAGAAATTTTTAATAGACTATTCACCTCCCTCTAGCCATTAGGACCTTTCAACCGCCCATCGTCGCCCCGCCCTACCCTGGCGGCCCGCAAAGCTCGGCGAAGGAGCCCATGCGCCCGGTCGCGAGAGATGGAGAACGCACTGCGTCGATGTGGGTCAAACTGATTTCTTCGTTTTTAAAGTATCGGACGAACCCACATCTAGGAGGTATCACTACACTACAACACCGAGATTGGCGATGAACGATCTGACGCTAAAAGTGGATATAGCGACCAACAATCTGTCGCTAAAAAGTTATAGCGATAGACTTATGCAGACGGTGTAAGTCCTGTTGTTCACAAGTCTGTTGACCTAAAAATCTTTAGCGACAGACAACATTTTTAGCGACATATAGTCTATTGCCCTAAATATTTATAGCGACAGATAGTCCATTGCTACTTTTTAGCGACAGATGCTCTGTTACCAATCATATACCGATAGATCATCCAATAGTCTATGTGTTTGTAGCGACAGATTGTTCAACAGGACACTATAATTATGCCAAAAAAATATGATGAGAAATCATTTATCACATATCAAACCCAGATTCTAGCTTAATACAGTGTTCACGTCACATGACAGTACATAAACACCTATATCACATGGAGGTCAATATTTATTACATCCATTTTGTCTTATACGCAATATGATAGTGTACATCATTTAGCAAAGTAAAATCTTCATGGTCGTTTGGGCTTGTTTGGCTTATAAGCCATACTTTTTCAGCCAACGAACAGTTTTTTTCTCTCACACCAAATCAGTCAACAGTACTTTAAGCCATGGGTTATCAGCCAAACAAGCCTAAACGAACAGAGCGAATATCAAAAGAACTACATTAATGCACATCTCAACAGAAAATAATACTAGTAGTTTGTGTTTCACATTATAAAGTTTGTGCACACAATCATGCATCTGGCAACATGTACGTATCTATACTGACAGACAATGAATCGATAAATGAGGAAATAGCGTCAGATGATCGATGAGTTATCTTTACCGACAAATTATCCATCGATAAATATTAGATTATCCGATAAATATTATTTTAAGGGACAGACATCAGACACTGATGCGGTGTTGTGGTGTAGTGTATACTCCACATTGTGTTTGACCCGTTTCACCCAACCTCCTATTAAACACATCCTAAATTGGGTTCGCTCAAACCCAACTCATTTGAACCCTTGAATCAAACACACTGATTTTTTCTAAGAACGTACTACTCCATGTTTTTTTATTATTAAAATAAAAGAAGAGAAGCAAGGGAGTTATAAAATCGGTGCAGTGTTTTTCTCTCACAATAAATCAGCGAACGATATTTTTCAGCCTAGCTTTTCACTTTAGGTCGCCCCAAATTCAGAACGCCATGTCACATCACATGCCTAGGAATTAGGATCAGGGAGCAGTAGCCTAATTAAGGGTCTCTTTGGCAGGGCTCCGGTGGCTCTGGCTCCCGCACCTGTTAGCCGCCCACGGGCCGATAGGTGCCAGGGGAGCCGGAGCCGAAGCCGCGGAGCCCGAAAAACGAATTTTTCCGGCTCCAGCGGTGTCTGTGAGAGAGAAAAGGAGGAGAGAGAAAAACAACAGGAGAGAGAGAAAAATAGCTTTGATGAACAGTAGCCCCTTGTCGACCCGTGGACGGCCGATAGGTGAACAGGGGCGGGAGCCGAAGCCGCCGAAGCCCTGTCAAAGAGGCCCTAAAACCACATGGCGTTCCTCCGTGTCACCGTCAAAGGAACTGGATGCACATCATTTCCCGCTCCGGAAGAAATCGCAGAATCTTCCTAGTGCGAGCATTGCAGGGGAGTTTAGGTTCAATCCAGCTTCGAGCACATTCGGAGTGCAGACAAAACAGCAGTGTAATTGTCGTTATGCAGTTCACATGTTCCAGACGATAGTCGTCACTGGCCAAATCGTTCCATCATGAAACGGTCAGGATCAGGATCTACGAACAATTCGTGAGCTTTATGTGCAGCGTCTCCTGGCAAGTTTTCTGCTTGTGATCAAGCCAGGCCCGTCCCTTCTCCGGACAGTCTGCTAAACCTATCAGCCTGTTCGCTTGTTGGTTTCAGCCAGGGCTTATCAGTCAGCCAACAATATTTTCCTCTCACAACAAACCAGCACCAGCCGGGCTTATCAGCCTAGAAACCAACCAGCAAACAGGGCCTATATCCACTGCAACTGAAATGACCGGCTGATAAAGTGATAATACAAACCAAATGGCTCCAATTGGTGCCAAATGAAATACGGCATGAGAGGTGTCTACAACCACTACCTGGAATAGAAAAGGAATTGTTTCTTCAGTTGTTGAACGCTCTCACTCTCCAGGGATAACAAATCAGCTTCATCATGATCCTAACAAAATGAGGATGGTGAAGGACACTGACATCTCTGAACACTGGGTTATGATCAATCAGCTTGGCAAACAATTTAGAGTTCGCAAATAAGAGATTGAGTGGACAAAAGGATAACAGATAAACCATGTGCTTGCATGGCTTGTTCCCACAAAAAATGCACAAAAGAGTACTTCATGGGTTTTCTTTTTTGGCAGAAGCTTTTCACATTGACCTGCTCATGATTTCAGAATAACAGGAAAACAAACAGGACCCATCTTTTATTCTTTGCCTGCCCAGAAAAAAAAAATCAAGAGTAGACTCCTAGGCTGCAGACTTCCCAATCCGTTATTCTTTGTCTGCTGTCATTATCTATGCTTCCAGTTGTGGAGCAGCATCCTTCTCATCAGAGAAGTAATCTTGCCTGTAAAGGAGATCGATAAGTAAATCATGTTCTTCACTCAACATATCAACAACAACATGACACTCCCTGGCTTGGCTTTGGGACAAACCTTATCTTCCGTGAAAGCTGATACAGGCCTGTACCCGCCATTGCAACGTTAACACTGAAAAGGTTCAAGTTTCTCTGCAACAAGATAACATTCCATGGCAATCAGGTAAGCACCAATTAACATACCAAGGCTACTATCTCAGCAATTAACATATCAGGCAATCAAATGGGAAAACCAGATGTAAGGACGTCAATACTATCTCCGCTATGAAAAACACAATGCATGCATAATTTCGCTGTGAAACCATGAGCTCATTTCAAAGTCATAGAAATAATCAGTAAAGTGATTTTTTTTATTGTCTATTAAGAATCCAAACTCCTAAGAACAAAAAAATTTATATAGATAATCAGTATGGTTAAAATGTTTTGTTGTATGTAGAGTCCAAAAACATCAGAACAAGAACTTGTTCTTCTCTGAGATGACAAGTCTTGTGGAACATGTGTGAAGGAGAAGACAGAAGTATCAAAGCATAAACTATACAAGCAAATGAATATCAACACTTATTAGAAAATACACCATGAGAAGATTAATAGAAGAACCAATATATTTGCAGCAAGAAAGGTCAAGTTAAGATCAAATACAGCCCATATCACCTTGTATATTTCAGTGGACAACTATAGAACCAATGGACAAGTACCACAAACTGATGGCTTACCGGTGTGATAACCAAGCTGTACCTTGACCAAATGAGTCCGGTGCATGCAACAGCTGATCATCATGCAAAAGAGTAAGCATACCAGAATTATACAATAATGCACTTTAACTAATGTCCATATATTATCTGAAATGCAGGGATACAACTTAATCTGATTGGGTAGCTTAGCCTTACCAACTTGCTGAGGGTAAGATATCTTTTCAGGCGGCTTAGCAAAGTCGGCTATGTTGGCAATGCTGATACCCCATTTGAATGTTGGCGCCCAGAAATGAACTGCAATGAAGGTCAGCTTTGAAGTTAGAGGTTGTGGGGATAATTTGTTAAGTGCGCCATGCATCACATTATTATTGACAAATGAATGCAAATAAGTGTGGGCATTTTTATTGGATCATGCTTTGCATTTCTGCAGTACAAAGCAAAATTACATTTCCCATCTAGAGCACAGTGTGATAACAAATACTATCAGGAATGCAGATCATGCATAATTTGATATATTGAAATAAGCACAAGCTAAGAAGACATCACTGTGCAAGATGGTGATGGCCATTGCCAGTCTTTATACAGCTTGTCACTGTGCAAGATGGTGATGGCCATTGCCAGTCTCTAGACAGCTTGTCATCGTGCAAGATGGTGATGGCCATGAACAGCAATGAGGGATGCTTTTGTTCACTGTTAACGAAGAAAAGTAGAGAAAGATTAAAGTCCAGAAAACAACTAACTGGTTTTGGGACCAGCAGGGTGGTTCCAAAAGGCCTGAAGCTTTGTAGCAGCCATTCAAACTAGCGCACTATTCCCTGCCCCTTTTGAGTGAGTTCACCCAGCTAATGCTTCTGTGGTCCCCCTACAAGCAAGAAAACCAAATGATGTTTGTGAGCCATTCATTCATCATTCAACAAAAAAGTAGAGATGACACCGAAGGGACCAATAAACGGAGTTACGGGCATAGAGAAAACATATCCAGAACATGACAGTACAACAGTTTTGCAGTCATACAAACTGGTAATAGGTATAGGGAGGTCAAATTCATCAATTTTAATGGCACCCTACAATGGGCATGTTTGTTTGGCTTCTCCACAGCGCTGCTGCTGCGAAATTATACTGTTTAATAGGTATAGGGAGGTCAAATTCATCAATTTTAATGGCACCCTACAATGGGCATGTTTGTTTGGCTTCTCCACAGTGCTGCTGCTGCGAAATTCATTCTACTGTTTAATAGGTATAGAGAGGTCAAATTCATCAATTTTAATGGCACCCTACAATGGGCATGTTTGTTTGGCTTCTCCACAGTGCTGCTGCTGCGAAATTCATTCTACTGTTTAATAGTTCTACAGTATTTTGCTTCTGCAGCCGGCGGCAGCAACAGCCAAATATCGAAATATCAGGATACAAGAACCCAGAACCATATCCCAATGTCATCATGCCAATCACCATCAAATACCACCTACAAGAACCAACAAGTTTTTCACTTTTTTTACACCTTTTGACATTGCTTTACTTTTTCAACGCTTTACTTTTTCAGAGAAGCAAGTAGAAACTTCGTATGGAATATATGTTTCGAACAAGCACGGCCCACAGAGTAACACACTGAAAATTAGATTGATCATTCCATCAATCGAGAAGGAAACTAGTACGGATAGCCATCCTAGCTCAATTCAATCCTGCAAACCATCCAACCAAGTACAGCAGTCCCATGAACAGTGACTACAAAATCACTGTTCTTCACCGTAGCGCCAGAGTCAAACTACCTGTCGCCTCTGACGATGGAGTACGAGCAGAACTGCCCGGGCGGGCAAGGGGCAATATCATGTTAATTTTACAAACAAGTCAAGGCGCAAGCAACAAACGCCGGGCAAGAAAATGGCAGCAGCAGCAGATACTGCGGGTCCAGTGCTTTGCCCACGGCCAGGCCGCAATTCGGATCGGCACCCTGCATACCTACCGATCAGGTACCAGAAATGTTGGGGGGAAACAAGCTGCTACCGCAACAACCGGACCACAATTCCACCCCGGGCTGGGGGCGCTCGGAACCCCACCTCAGCCCGTTCATCCCAGCAGGAGCTAGGATTAGGGCTCGGTCGGCGGCGCTCAGAGGAACAATCGAACCCACAGACAGAAGACACAAACACCGGAACGATCGGCGCAGGCGGCGGCGCCCAACCCGATACAGAACATAACAGCGCATGGGGAGGGAGAGGAGAGGAGAGGAAGGGTGGGCTGCTTTACGCTTGCTTCGCCTCCGGCGACGGCGGAGGAGCCGAGTCAGCTAGGAGGGGGCCTCTGGCTCGGTCAGGGGCGGCGGCGCTCGTCTCCCTCGGGAATCGATCTACTTACTACTCTGCTGGCGCTGGGGACGCGGTGGGGGTGGGGTTGTTGAGGGTGAGAGGCAGTGGGGCCCACCTGTATAATATGCCGTGACCCCTCCTCCTTACGCATCAGCCGTTGGATGGGCTAAAGGACGGACGAGACGGATCCCGGCGGCCCAAGTGACGGAAAGAGTTTGTTTGGCTTTTTGATGAATTGACCAACAGGACACGGTTGCCAGTTTCCTTCTGTCACTCTATTTGATTACGCCCTCTGTCCATGAGAGCGTGCAATTCTAGCCTGCTGCCTTTGTCCAAAAAAATAAAAAAATAAAAAAAATAATTGTTTGTGTTTTCTGGATTTATTTACAGCAACTTCTTTAGTTTCAAAGATCTAGGTTCGTCCAAGGCGATTCTAGGCACCTACTGCTAATGAAATAATTAACCAAAAATAGACAAGAGCACCTGTTCTAAGTTCATATAAATTTGTATTCAACTTCACAAAAGTAAGGAAAAGTGCGCTTATACTACTCTAATCAGGGATGGCTAACGCAGGTGATTATACAAGGAGCTAGGTTACTGCTGGCTTAAGGCAGTAGCACCATTGTCTACGCATCCAAGTTTGTTTAGCACTGAGATAAGCCGCCGCATTACAATTCGTCACCGGCCCACTGACCACAGCGGATAAAGTATCTCCAAGAACTTCTTCTACACTCTATATCTAAATATTCAAGTGTTAAAATTTCTTTCTTCCATCTATCACTCCCCCTTTCATTCGTTCTTTTACTCCTCTTCTGTTCCAGGGGTGGAGGGAGGAAGCATCCTCTATGCTAGATGACCTTTTCTTTTGCACATAATATTTTGTTATATAATTCAGTGAAAAAATATTGATTTGTCCTCCCTAATAATATGTCTTATAGCACTTGACCCCTCGTATCAGCAATTTCTGGCTCCAGCCCTGTCCGTCCCCTAGTCTCACCCTTCTTGCTTTGAGTTTGGAGCTGCAAAATCTTCATCGCCGGTGAACCACTCATGTCATGGATCGTTTGTCCATGCAAGTTCATGCCACATCACGCGTGCGGGCATATAGCTCCTTGCCACCTTTTTAGACTCACAATATGTGCACATAACAACCACTTGCTTAAGTTGAATCAATCTCATGTCAATTTTCCATACAAATTCAATCTTTTATCGCACTAACAATTATTGTGGGCATGAGAACTTACTCGCTCCGTCCACAAAAGAATGCAATTTTCACTTTTCCAGGAGTCAAACGGTATGAACTTTGACTAAATTTATATGAAAAAGTACATACACTCATGATATAAAATAAACACCATTAGATTATTTATAGAATATATTTTCATAATAAATTTATTTAGAGGCATAAATATTAATACTATTTAATATAAACTTTGTCAAACTTGAGCCGGATTGACTGACATTGATATCATACTTGCATTCTTTCGTGGAAGGAGGGATTATTTGATTCAATGTTGGGTCAAGCTCAATTAAATGCACAAAGAATTGATAGCTCATTATTATTGGCGTGACTCATGAGCACCACGTTAGCAAATTGTACGTTGCAGTTGTAACACACGGATTTGTTAGTAATTGTTAGCATATTAAAAGTTGTAGAGTTGTAGTCTCTTTATTTTTCATCTCTTTGTATTCCATTGTACTCTCTATATAAATCCACATGAGATTAATGGAAAGTGAGTTGAGTTATTCCTCTAATTATTCTTCAATTATTGTGAAGCCCACCACTATCTGCACAATTCTCTCTCACAACTGTGCGGTCCATCAGTTAAATGTCAAGAATGCTTTTCTTCACGGCACTTTGGAAGAAACAGTTTATTGTGCACAACCATCTGAGTTCATTGATTCTTCCAAGCCTGACCATGTGGGCCGCCTTAATAAGTCACTCTATAGTTTAAAACAGGCGCCCCGAGCTTGGTACGACAGGTTTGCTTCCTTTATTCCCTCTATTGGATTTTTGGAAGCAAAGTCGGATACCTCTCTCTTTTATTCTTCGGCATGGTTCCGACATGGCATACTTGCTTCTTTATGTTGACGATATTATATTGACTGTCACTTATCTTCTCAACCGTCATCCAACCAAAACACTAAATTTACTTTGGTCTATACGGTGCTCTTCCTTCCTATCATCATCTTCATGTTTTTGGTTGCAAATGTTACCCTAATCTATCTGCCACTGATTACCGGGCTCTCACTAGTGCATTACAATACCTCACTTTTACTCGCCCCGATATCTCCTATGCCGTGCAACAGATTTGTCTCTATATGCATGATCCTCGTGAGCCACATCTTGCCTTGATTAAGCGTGTTCTCCGCTACATCAAGGGCACCTTAGACTATGGTTTGCAGTTACTTTGCTCCTCCACTTGTGACCTTGTGGAATGTTAGGCCCTCTAGGGTGCCTATTGCTTCCTTCAACCTCTACATGAACCACACCCAATTCTCATTGGTTTTTGAGTCAATTACACCAACAGCTACTGGATACATCTAGTTGTGCTCATCTACTGCACAAGCAATGCACAACTTCCCCCTAAACCTTCTAGTTAAAAATGTGCTATCTACTACAAGATATGGTCTACAGCCTCTAAGAAATCCATCAACACATGGTTTCAGTGCAAAAAATAGCCTATTGAACCTGATCTTATTGTTGATGGTGTGATTATCAATGACAAAAAATGATCCAGGACTTGATTCTTCTAACTAGGCCTTAAGCCTATACAGGTTATCAAAACTTTTGTCCCAAGGCCCATAAATCTTATCCATGTCAAGATTTTTACCTTTGTACACTCTCTTGTAGGGCACCACAATTTTGTGTGCATCCTTCAACCTCCTTTGTAGTTTTGTTGCACCTAGAGTTCCATCTTCCTTTAGCCAATCAATCACCTGACTGCACATCTAGAATTGTGTTACCCCTACACAGATTCCTTGCCTCCTAGTGCTCTGACACTCATGAGGGTAGGGGTTCCTTTTCACCTGCAAAACTGTCAAGTAATGCACTTATTACAAGCCACACAATGCAAGAAAAATAGGGAGCAGTCAATGAAACCAATGTACTAACACATTACCTTAATAGTGTGTCCATCCCTAAGAGTTGAGGCATGAAGTCTCCACCTACAGCCCTCACTCTGCTGTTAGCAGTTCACCCTATACCTCCCTATATCACTCTTCTCAATGTCATAGTTGAACTCATGTTTAATAGCATGAGTAGCAAAAGCAATCTTAAAAGCATCCATGTCTAAATACACTATGCCTACTGACATAGGAGGGTCCTTCTTGTCATAATCAACATCAGGCATATGTTCAGGCTCCCTATCTTTAACCATATCATCTATGTTTTCTACTTCATCATCAGAGACTGTCTCAGAGGATTCATCAGCACCAAAACTCTCATCTTCCCTTTCTTTACTCCCACCTTGGCTCTGAAGATTGGGAAGAGGTGGGAGATGTTGGGGACCAAGGTCAATATACAACCCTTCCTCATCAACACCCACATGCTCATTTATTGGGTTTGGGTTAGCCAGGTATTTAGGTTCAACAGATTGAGTGTGTGTGGCATGGCTTGGTTCTGCTAAGCTTGGACAAGCAATTGAAGGGGTGAATGGGGGTTCAATAGAGTTCACAGTGCTACTAGAATCCCAATCAGGAATCACAGGGGGCTCACTACTTGGGCTATGATATGCAATAGTCAACAAGCAGCATTTGGAAGCCTTATGTTTTGCAAACATTTCAATCAAATCTTGGTTAGTGTAGACTTGGATGTTCACTTTACTATCCATGTAGAAATAAAACAATCTCACTATGTCACCGTAGTCATGAGGATATTTGTCGACAACTTTAGCAACCAGGTCTGTGAAGTTAGTGCGGTCAGCATCCACCACTTTGTTCAATGAAAACCACCACGCACGAGAATTAGGAGCAACAATCCGGATTTCTAAGTTGAAGCTACTTTCTGTGTCCATCCTACAGATGAACAAGGAGCACGCAATCAACATTACAAACATGGGGCACAAGCGCAGGGCACTAAATAGCAATACATCAATCAAAAATAGCCAAATTGAGACAGTCAAGGTGACCTAAGACCATGAAACCAAGGGGGGAAGCAGTGAACTCACCCGTCCGGAAGCTAATCCGGTCGCTCGCCCATGCCCTTGTTCCCCACCATGCGACGCCTATCCTCTAGATCCATGGTCAAATCCATGCTCCACTATCCCATGTGCTGCCACAAGCACGGGGGATTCATCGTCTTCTCTCCTAGCCATCGCTACAGCCTCCGCCACCAGATCCGCTGCCACTAGGGTTTCACCGCTGCTAGGGTTAGGGAATGAGAGAGAGGAGTCAAGCGAGAATAGAGAGCGAGAGACTGAGGGAGATGCCGATCAATATCGGTCAACACAACCTCCATATATACCCATGACTAAAAGGGCAACATGGACATTTTTCCTGCTCGGTCCCACATGTAAGAGCTACCAAACAATCAAAACCTAATAGAATGGAGACGGAATAGCGTGTTGGACAAAAGTGTTTAGCGTCATTGCACCAGGGTCTATTTGAACTTTTTAATGGCCTGTAGGAATAGAGCATCTTTCATAACGGCACATAGAGAAAAGGCTTCAAATCAAGGTGACCACAGCTCTGATACCACTTGAAAGGTTCTAATGGTTAGAGGAGGGTGAATAGTCAATTGAATTTTTCTACAACAACACTTAGTAAAGGTGTTAGACAATTAAACGGTGAAGCGAGTGTTGCACTAGCCTACTAAAAAAGCAAGCCACCTACCACAATTCTAGTTGCTATTGTCTTTAAGCATACAAGACTAAGTCACTACTCTAAGCTAGTGAGCTCTCAAAGACTAACTAAAGAGCCTCACTAGCCAAACTAGATCGACTCTTGCTTGCCCTCAAAACTAGCTACATTAAAGGGCCAAGCTACACTAAGAAATGCAATACACGGGAAGGATGGAGTGTTATACTACCGTGTAGAGGAATGAGCCAATCACCAATGGAGCCAATCAATCACAAAGAGTGAATGCCAATGAAGACCAATTACCTCGGAATCAAATGATGACACAATAATTTTTTACCAAGGTTCACTTGATTGCTGACAAGCTAGTCCTCGTTGTGGTGATACACTCACTTGAAGGTTCACGCGCTAATTGGCGTCACACGCCAAACCCACAACCTGGTGCCGCACAACCAACACAAGATAAAGATAACACAAGCTATGAGCAATCCACTAGAGTACCTTTTGGCTCTTCATCGGGGAAAAGTCAAGAACCCCTCACAATCACCATGATCAGAGCCGGAGACAAGCACCTTCCTCTGCTTAATGATCCTCACTGCACCAAGCCATCTAAGTGGCGGCAACCACTAAGAGTAACAAGTGAATCCCACAACGTAACACAAACACCAAGTGTCTCTAGATGCAATCACTCAAGCAATGCACTTGGATGCTCTCCTAATCTCACAAAGATAATGAATCAATGATGGAGATGAGTGGGAGGGCTTTGGCTAAGCTCACAAGGTTGCTATGTCAATGCAAATGGCCAAGAGAGTGAGCTTAAGCCAGCCATGGGGCTTAAATTAAGAGCCCCCCCACTAATAGAGCCGTTGGGCTCCTCACTTCACTAGTTTCAAGGTGACCGGATGTGCCGGTCAAAGTGACCGGATGCGCGCTCCACGCGTCAGGTCATAATATGATCCCACGTCTGGTCACATGGCAGACAAAGACAGAGAGTGCCACCTTATTTTATAAATGACCAGACACTGAGGACCCCGAGTCTAGTCACTTAGCGACCTGCGTTCGATCACTAATTTTCAGTGAAAATCAACTCCTCCACTTCATCAACTTCTCCACCCTTGCTCAAATGTGCCAACCACTAAGTGTATCACCTTGTGCATGTGTGTTAGCATATTTTCACAAACATTTTCAAGGGTGTTAGCACTCCACTAGATTCTAAATGCATATACAATGAGTTAGAGCATCTAGTGGCACTTTGACAACCGTATTTCGATATGAGTTTTACCCCTCTTAATAGTATGGCTATCGATCCTAAATATGACCACACTCGCTAAGTGTCTCGATCACTAAACCAAAAAACTCCTATCAAGAATCATCTTTGCTTTGAGCTTTTTGTTTTTCTCTTTCTTCTTTTCCAAGTCCAAGCACGATCATCATGTCCACATCATGATCTTCATTTGCTTCACCACTTAGAATGTGCCACCTATCTCATAATCGCTTTAATAAACTAGGTTAGCACATAGGGTTTCATCAATTCACCAAAACCAAACTAGAGCTTTTAATCTCCACCTTTTTGGTAATTGATGACAACCCTTTCACAAAGATATGAATTGAAATTCATTTGAATCCATGTTGCTTGCCCAAGCATATTTACCATGTGTAAAAGGATATGGATAAGTTTCATGAACTCCAAATGGTAGCATTAGCTCCCCTACATATGTGCTAAGAGTTTGAATTGAAGCTTGTACATATGCATAGATTTGAGTTATGGGAGAGTAATGTCTATCAAATGATGCTAAGGTATAAGAGATGGACCTTTGAAACGTGATACCAATTGGAGTGCACCAATATACCATCCTTAGCACCATTAGTAACTAGACATTCACAAAAAAACTAGAATACCCCGTGAGATCAACATTAGAAGCAAGGGTCTAGTTTCCATAATATAAACACAAGTCTAGTTACCAACCTATACATGCTAGTTTTTCATTTTATCACCAAATCTACAACTAGCATACACCACACAAGCATGGAATTTTTAATTTAAAACTTGTTCCATGCAAGCAAACATATAAAATGTACATTCAAATGCATCAATCAAGTTTATGTGTTTGCTCCCCATACTTGTGTGCTCAAAATTTTAGTCGATCCCCTTACTTTCTCATATCTTTGTGCATTACTTCTCCCCCTTTATCATCAATGACCACAAATGTTCAATTTTAGATAGGTTAAGATTATCAATGTCAATCAATGAGGTGAGGATTATTTTCCTAAATTTGGTCCAATCTAGAACACTTGCCAAAGATATTTAACTCAGTTTGATCTAAGGACAAACTTCTTCACACCTTCAAAAAAGGGTTCTCTTGTACCATATTGAGTTAAATATTTATAGCTCATTTTTTAGATCAAACACTAGGTTCATAAGTCCACAAACATGTCATATGCTACCACTAGATCAAGTCAAGCATAGAAGCAATAGTGGTACCATACAAGCATCAAATTCATTTGATTTTCATGAATGAGGCTATAAGACATGAGGAATGACTAGATGCACTAAATATGTCCTTAGCAAAGAATGTATGCCAAGCCAATCAACTTTTACCTTGGTTCCTAGAAGGAGAGGCATGTCATATAAGTGGGGGTGCATCAACACATATTTGAAAAATCCAATATGTTCAACTCATTCCTTAGCTTGAAAAATATTTTTTCATACAATGGCTTGGTGAATATATCATCAAGTTGATCTTCGGTGCCTATACTCTCAATTGAAATGTCCCTTTTTTGTTGATGATCTCTTATGAAATGGTGGCGGACATCAATGTGCTTTGTTCTTTCATGTTGAACCGGATTGTTGGTTAACTTGATTGCACTCTCATTGTCACATAGCAATGGCACTTTCTTGAACTTGATTCTAAAGTCATTCAAGGCGGCCTCCATCCAAAGAATTTGTGCACAACAACTACAGGCGAATATGTATTCGGCTTCGGCGGTTGATAATGCAACACTATTTTGCTTCTTTGATGACTACAAAAGAATTGATAAGTGCTCGAGGTGCTCTTCCTTTCAACCTTGCATCCCGCATAATCCGAGTCGAAGTAACCAACTAGCTCAAACTTTGCTCCTTTGGGATACCACAAACTAATATTTTGTACATGCTTCAAGTACCTCAATATTCTCTTTGTTGCCTTCAAATGACTTTCTCTTGGTGAGGCTTGAAATATTACACACATGCATACACTAAACATGACATCCGGCCTTGATGCGATCACATAGAGTAGGCTTCCAATCATAGACCGATATAATTTTTGATCTACCATGTTGCCACTTGCATCACTATACAAATTGCCATTTGTTCCCATTGGTGTACTAATGGCTTTTGCTTCATTCATGCCAAACTTCTTGAGCATGTCTTTGATGTACTTGCCTTGACTCACAAATGTACCATTCTTCAATTGCTTGATTTGAAGACCAAGGAAGTAACTCAACTCTCCAATCATGGACATCTCAAACTCATTAGCCATCATCTTTCCAAAGTCTTTACAAAAGTCTTGATTGGTTAATCCAAAGATAATGTCATCAACATAGTTTTGCAACACAAACAAATCCTTTTCAATCTTCTTGGTGAAAAGTATGGTGTCAACCTTGCCCATAATGAACCCTTTTGAGAGTAGGAAGTCCCTCAACCTCTCATACCATGCTCTAGGTGCTTGTTTCAATCCATATAATGCCTTCTTCAATTTGTACACATGGTTGTGCTTCTTATCATCTTCAAAACTGGGAGGTTGCTCAACATATACTTCTTTATTGATGTAGCCATTTAGAAATGCACTCTTGACATCCATTTGATAGAGCTTTATGTTGTGGACGCAAGCATAGGCTAGCAAGATTCTAATTGCTTCCAATATAGCAACTAGGGCATATGTTTCTCCAAAGTCAAGACCCTCTACTTGAGTGTAACCTTGTGCTACCAATCTTGCTTTGTTCCTTATTACTATCCCATCTTGATCTTGCTTGTTTCTATAGACCCATTTGGTTCTAATCACATTGTGTCCCTTTGGTCTCTCAACTAACTTCCGTACTTGATTTCTATTGAAATTGTTCAACTCTTCATGCATAGCATTGACCCAAACAACATCCTTCAATGCTTCTTCTATCTTTTTCGGTTCAATGGATGATACAAATGAGAAATGCTCACAAAATAAAGTCAATCTTGATCTTCTTTGTACACCTCTAGAAATATCTCTAATTATAGTGTCCAATGGATGATCTCTTGCTATATTGGTTGGTTAGAGGATTGGAACATTGCTTGCACTTGCTTGATCATTCGGTTGAGATGATGTACTAGCCACTTGTACTTGCCTGATTTGTATCATCTTGCACATTTGAGTTAGAGAGCACTTGCACTTGATCATGTTCTTCATCTATCACTTGTCTAGGCCTTAGATCACCAACATCCATATTCTTTATGGTATTTGAAAGTTGCCTCTAACATCATCAAGATTCTCATTCTCATATTGGGGACCCTTGGTTTCATCAAATTCAACATCATGAACCTCCTCAAGAGTACCACTTGTCGAATTCTAAACTCTATATGCTTTGCTAGTGGTTGAGTATCCAAGCAAGAATCCTTCATCACACTTCTTGTCAAGCTTGCTCAATCTAGTGCCTTTCTTCAATATGTAGCATTTGCAACCAAACACTAAAAAATATGCAATGTTGGGCTTTCTACCATTTAAGAGCTCATAAGGTGTCTTCTCTTTTAATGGGTGACAATAGAGGCGGTTGCTATATTAGCAAGCCACGTTGATTGCTTCGGCCCAAAAAGATTGACTCACATTATACTCACTAAGCATAAAACTTGCCATATCAATAAGTGTTCTATTCTTCCTCTCAACAAGACCATTTGATTGTGGAGTGTACTTGGTCGAGAATTGATGTCTAATTCCAAAATTATCACACAATTCATCAATTCTAGTATTTTTGAACTCACTAACATTGTCACTTCTAACTCTCTTGATGGTTATTTCAAACTCATTGTGAATGCCCTTGATAAATGATTTAAAAGTTGCAAACACATCATTCTTGTCCACTAGAAAGAATACCCATGTGTATCTAGTGTAGTCATCCACTATCACAAAGCCATATTTGATTCCACCGATGCTAGTATATTGTGTTGGCCCAAACAAATCCATGCACAACAACTCAAATGCCTTGCTAGTACTCATCATGCCCTTCTTAGGATGGGTGTTTTCAACTTGTTTTCTGGCTTGACAAGAGCTACAAAGCTTATCTTTCTCAAATACCACATCTTTTAAGCCTCTAACTAGATCATGCTTAATCAATCTATTTAATTATTTCATTCCAACATGACCAAGCCTTCTATGCCATAACCAACCTATGCTAGACTTAGTGAACAAGCATGTTGACAATTAAGTTTCACTAGCATTGAAATCAACCAAGTATAGATTCTCATATCTAAAGCCTTTGAAGATCAAATTAGAGCCATCTACGCTTATGATCTCTACATCATCTACTCCAAATATACACTTAAATCTAAGATCACACAATTGAGCCACGGATAGCAAATTGAAGTTCAAGCTCTCTACTAGCAACACATTAGAAATGCTCATGTCATTGGATATTATAATCTTACCAAGCCCTTGACCTTGCCTTTACCATTATCACCAAATGTAAGACTATCATAACCATCATTGTCATTAGTGTTGATTGAATTGAATATTCTTGCATCACCAGTCATGTGTTGAGTGCACCCACTATCAAGAACCCAATGCCTTTCTCTGGCTTTATAATTGACCTACAAAAGAAGATCAATTCTTTTTAGGTACCTAAACTTGCTTGGGTCCTTAAAGGTTAGTGACTAAGCTTTTTGGCTCCCAAATGGCTTTCTTCTTTGAGCCCACAATTGGAGTATCAATAAACTTAGCATGCACCCTATTAACACCCTTGGTAAGCAAATAACAAGAATCAAACTTAATTGATGATACATTAGTGTTCTTGTTCTTGTTCTTGTTCTTGCAATATTGCTCTACATGCCCAACTTGCTTGCATCTATTGCAAAACCGACCATTGTTCTTTATAAAACTAGTGTTGTGAGGAACAAAGGCCACCTTGGCTTTCTTAAGGATATAGCCTAATCCTTCTTTGTTGAGAGAAAACCTATGGCTACCCAAGCACTTTAGCAAGTGGGTCTCACCACCATAGGCATTGCCTAAGGCGCGAGTGAGCTCATTGACCTGCTTCTTTAAGGTCTCATTCTCAACCATTAGTGAGGCATCACAAGTGAATCCATCACTACTAGATGAGGTAGAAGTGGAAGTGCTACAAGAAGGGTTAGTGGGAGCAACAACAATAGGCTTATAGAAAGATTCATCAATTATATCACAAGTTAAGCAAATGTCACATGTTACAACATGCTCCTTCTCATTTTGCTCAAGAAGAGTGGAATGAGCCTTTTCAAGCTTCTTGTGAGCCTTACCAAGCTTCTCATGGGCTTCCTCTAGCCTCTCATGAGATGCATTGAGATTATCAAAGGCTTGCTTAAGGGCTTTAAGCTCCTTTTTCAAGTCTTTGCATTCCCTTCTCTTAATGTCAAAATGAGCTTTAGCATCTTTTAACATGTAAAATAGTTATCTTTAGTTATTTCATCATCACTTTCACTTTCATTTTCATTGTTGTTTTCATCACACTCATCATCGGATTGTACCTTAGTGGCCTTAACCATGAAGCATGTCGATGGAGTGTGGAAGAGGGAAGGCTTCTCATTAATAGCAATGCTTGCAAGAGCCTTATTCTTGGTGGTCTTGTCATTATCACTATCATCATCATCACTTGAGGAAGCATCACTATCCTAAGTGACCACATATGAACCACCCTTCTTCTTGAAGGTCATCTTGTCCTTCTTTTCTTTCTTCTTCTCCTTCTTGTCCTTCTTCTTGCTCTTCTTGAAATCATCATGATTTTCATTATTGTAGGGGCATTGAGCAACAAGATGATCCTTGCTACCACACTTTAAGCACCTTCTTGGTTCATACTTGTTCCTTGATGATGACTTCTTCCTTCTAGCGCAATAGCCCTTCTTCACCATGAACTTGCCAAATCTTTTCACAAAGAGAGCCATCTTCTCATCATCTTCATCTTCAAATCTTAAGCATTTATCTTCACTTGATGTGTCTTGCATGGCCTTGCCCTTGGATGATGATGCGGCCTTGAATGCCACACTCTTCTTCTTCTCATCTTTCTTCTCATTCTTCTTCTCTTCTTTCTCATCATCATATCTATATGTGTCATCGATCATCACATCTCCTAACACTTGGTTTGGTGTCATGGTGTCTAAACCACTCCTCATTAGAATAGTGACCAATGTGCCAAATCTTGATGTTGATGGTAACATCTCAAGAACTTATGAGAGAAGTCCTTGTGCTTCACTTCTTCACCAAGTGCTTTGAGATCATTGACTAGCACTTGGAGCCTATGAAACATCTTCGGCACACTCTCATCTTCCTTCATCTTAAATTAGCTTGCAAGCTTTTCTTTGAGAATGTATGCTTTGGCTCCCTTCACCACTTGAGTGCCCTTAAATGATTCCTCCAACTTCTTACATGCATCATGAGCTATCTCAATGTTCTTGATTTGCATAAATGTCCTCTCATCCAAAGCATCATAAATGGCACTAAGAGCAATGTCATTGTTTTGGAGCAAAACTTCTTTGGCTGCGGTGGGATTCTCTGGATTGGCTACCTCAAACTTGGTCTCCACCACCTTCCACACCTTTCTATTGATTAACTTGATATAGGTGGTCATCTTTGCCTTCCAATATGGATAATTTGAGCCTTCAAATTGGGGTGGCTTCTTGGTGTTGTTGATTTGAGCTATTTTGACACCATAGGTTGTTAAGCCTCAAATCACGGTGACCATGACTCTAATATCACTTGAAAGGTCCTAATGGCTAGAGGAGGGTGAATAGCCTATTAAAAATTTCTACAACAACACTTAAGCTAAGTGGTTAGACAAATAAGTGGCGAAACGAGTGTTGCGCTAGCCTATTAAAAATGCAAGCCTCCTAACCACAATTCTAGTTGCTATGATCTCTAGGTCACACAAAGGCTAAGTCACTACTCTCTAAGTTAGTGAGCTCTCAAAGACTAACTAAAGAGCCTCACTAACCAAACTAACAAGACACAAGCTAGCTCTTAAAACTAATTACACTAAAGAGCTTACCTACACTAGAATGTAAATACAAGAGAGATAGTGAGGGTTATACCACCGTGGCAAGTGACAATCAATCAATCACAATGAATACCAATGAAATCCTCAGAAACAGGATGATACAATGATTTTTTACTGAGGTTCACTTGCTTGCTGGCAAGCTAGTCCCCGTTGTGGCGATTCATTCACTTGGAGGTTCACGCGCTAATAGGCATCACACGCCTAACCTGTAATTGGGTGCCACACAACCAACAAAAGATAAGGATCCATAAGCCATGAGCAATCCACTAAAGATGCCTTTCATGATCTCCCATGGGGAAGGCTCAAGAATCCCTCACAATCACCACGATCAAAGCCAGAGACAAGCACCTTCCTTCGCTCGACGATCCTCGCTGCACCAAGCCTTCTAGGTGGCAGCAACCACCAAGAGTAACAAGCGAATCCTATAGCGAAACACAATCACCAAGTGCCTCTAGATGCAATCACTTAAATCAATGCACTTGGATGCTCTCCAATCTCACCAAATGATGAATCAATCAAGCAAGATGAGAGAGAGAGGAATGGTGAGGCTCACTAGGGTGTATTCTCAATAGAAATGTCTAAGAGAGTGAGCCCAAGCTGGTCAAGCTCTATTTATAGAGCTCCCAAACGAATAGAGCCATTGGGCACACGAGTGGCAGCTCTGCGTGCTGATCGGACGCACCGATCGCGCATCCGCTGCCACGTGTCCCACGCATTCAACCTCGCACGTTCGATTCCAATGGTCAAAATGATCGTGCCAACATATGAAGTCATGATCGAACGCACTAGCATGGAGTCTAGTCACGTGCGCCCATGTAGTTAGTTAGCAAAGATCGGACTCATCGAAGGAACGATCGGACGCTCCACAACGTGGAGTCCGATCACTTCCAGTAAGCACCCAGAGAGGGTTTTACATGACCGAACGCGTCCGTTCAAGCGTGACCGGACACATCCCTAGGTCTGGTCCTCTCTGCGCTCGCACAACCACCTACATCAGCGTATGTTAGCACCGATTGGACGTAGGCCCTGCGTGTCTGGTCCTTCACCTCCATAGGGTCCGGTCGAAGACCGAGAGCTCGCTCTTCTCTGCTCTACTAACCGGACACGCCTAGGGAGAGTTCGGTCTCCCTGAGGCTAGAGTCCAGTCATAGAAAGCTTTGCCTCCTTGACTCCAACTTCTTCACCCTTGCTGTAAATGTGCTAACCACCAAGT
Organism: Miscanthus floridulus; assembly: GCF_019320115.1. Classification (NCBI taxonomy): domain Eukaryota; kingdom Viridiplantae; phylum Streptophyta; class Magnoliopsida; order Poales; family Poaceae; genus Miscanthus; species Miscanthus floridulus. Next base: position 49,668,478 of record NC_089587.1, read on the forward strand.
GTATCACCTTGTGCACATGTGCTAGCAACTTTTCATAAATGTTTTCAAGGGTGTTAGCACTCACTAGAATCTAAATGTATATGCAATGAATTAGAACATTTAGTGGTACTTTGATAACCACATTTCACGACGAGTTTCACCCCTCTTAATAGTATGACTATCTATCCTAAACACACTCACACCCACTTGGTGTCTTGAGTGTCAAAATAAAAAGCTCCTATCAAATATACCTTTGCCTTGAGTCTTTTTGCTTTTCTCTTTCTTCTTTTCCAAGCTTTGAGCACTTGATCATCACCATGGTCTCCACCATCATCATGATCATTATTCATGTGGCCATCTCCATCCATGAGTGCCACCTAGCTCCATCACTTGGATTGGACCAACCTATCTCAAATCCATACTTAGAGCATAGGGTTGGTCTAAATAGGCTTCATCAATTAACCAAAACCAAACTAAGGCTTTCAGATGGCCCGCGTGCTACCATGGTGTGGCCACCGCTTCCACATCGAGTGCCGGGGTGGGGGAAGGGGCCGCCGGGATGGGGGAGAAGGCCGCCGGGGTGGAGAGGAGGACATTGGGGTGGGGGAGCGCGCCGTCATGGGCTAGGGAGGTGGCCATGGCCGCGCATCGAGGTAACGCACGGGGCACGAGCCACGGAAGGGAGAAGGAAGCGAGAGACTATGTGTGTGGGTGCGGGAGTGAACGAGTGAGGCGAGTTCGGTAGCGGTGGCCGCACATTGATGTTGGGTCGATCGGCACGTCCGACGCGGACACACCTGGACGGGCGCCCTCACAGAAGTATTATCGAAAACCATAGTGAAGGAGACGTCCAAACGGATAGCAAGCGCGAAATGCACATGTGTATTTATTATGATTCGAGATGGAGATTTCTAAGGTCTTATCTTTAGTGATTTTGGATACAAAGCTGTTGGAGGTTTTTTTTGTTTTACCAAACAAACGAACTAGAGGTTGTTTTCAGGACACAAATACTGTTAGAGCATCTCCAAAAGATCCTTAAGAATTACTTGGTAAACCAATAACTGTGCTAAATGAAAAAAAAATATAGAGCTCTCGTTTTTCAGTAGTTCAATAAAACTCGATAACCGGATGGTAGGAGGGAAGATGGGAGGGGGATTGAGTGAAGACCATGTGGAGGGAGTGTTCCGAGGGATAGCAACTGCAGAAAAACACGCACATATATTTATGTATGTATTGAGGGAGGGATTTACCAAGTACTTATCTTCAGAGAGTTTACCATTGGAGCATTATTTTTTCTATTTCTCTCTTTAAAAAATTAAATTAGAGAGCTATTTTAAGGAGATCTTGAAAGTTATTATAAAAAGGGCGGATTTGTTTACATGACACTCATCTATGTTCTGCAATACTCTTTTCATTCCTGGATAAATTAATTTCTAGAGTTGTGTTAAGTCAAACTTTTTATATTGACCTAATTTATAGAAAAAAATATAAATATTTGTGACATAAAATGCACATTATGAAAATATAGTTTATTGGTGTATCTAATGCAACTAATTTGGTCTCATAAATCTTAAAGATCTTTTCTACAAGTTTGATTAAACTTTAAAAAAGCTTTGACTTAACAACTTTAAGAATTGATCTATAACAGAGGGAGTAAGTTTTTGCAATAGAAAAGAGAGTAGTATATGCAATCATGGAGATGGAGTGTGTTTTATATATATATATATATATATATATATATATATATATATATATATATATATATATATATATATATATATATAGACACAAACACGAGACGTCCGGTCAGATAGCTGGTCATGCCATCAAGTGCTCAATTATGTACCCATTCTACTCATAGCCGCCGCATTAGAATCCAATCCATCTATCCTGGGATGAAAATGACGTCCAATCAAGCTTCTAATGCCTCGTCATCGCTCCATTCGTTGCAGGACAACAATGGCAGGCCACCTTCTGTCCAAACTCCGATGCAACAAACTGTATGCACAACATAAATTGAGTGTCGTCCTCTCGACTAACCTAGCTTAAGCTGATTAGCCTGGTAATCCTCAGAGATGCACTTCATGCACTCTACTAGTGCAAATATAGGATCAGGCTGGAAGGATACATACATGGCTACCACAAATCAAGATTCATCACGAGCAATATACCATAAAGAAAAAATCATACGAAAGATCTTATTTAAATGAGTTTTGCTCCGGTGGTCACGAGAAATACACCGGAGCAAAACCTATCACTCATAATCCACTAGTTTGTCCCTCTTCTTTTCTCTAGGTTGTCTGCAGAACTTGCTTTCCTGGTTCGTCTTATGGAGTGGACTAGAGGCACCCGTCTCATCCATTCAATATGAGCTTTGCCCAAGTGGACACTCCTGAAACGGACCATGATTTCCTAAATAGAAATTCTAACATATGTACATTTGTACCAAGAATGAAATCTATCAAGCGCATTCTCATTTTCAACCTACTTCATATCCATACGTAGTGTTACAAATGATTTTAGCCCCGTTCGCTTCAATGAAAAAACAAGCCGAAACACTGTTCCGGCTGATTTGTTGGGAGACAAAAGCACTGTCCCGGTTGAAAAAATAAACTGAAAAAGACGGATTAAAAGAGAAGCAAACGGGGTCTTTATTACATAAGTTCAAGTACAATTGAATAATGGCATACTACAAACTACGAGATCAGATCCATGGAGATAAATCCAATAGCAAGGAAAACAACGTCCAACGAAGTGTAGCAGCAAAGCTTAGCGATGTTCACATCCATAGGCATCTTTGAGCACTTCGTAACCTTGGAACATTTCCAACACTCCTGCAAGTCCATTATTTTGCATGCGACCAGAAGCATGCAGGCCATGGTCAGTACCGTACCTAGAACTTTAAGGGCGCGTTTGCGACCCTGGCCCGGAGGCCTGGCTGCGCCCGTGGGCTGCAAATTGCCATGTTTGTGGTCGTGGCCCACAAGCGAGCCTGGCTTCCCAGAGCCAAAAACGACCTCTCCGCCTGGCTCTCTGGAAACGACCAAAACCCTCGTTTCTTTGGAGCCGAGCTCGTGGCGGCGCACGCAGGCGATTTTGGGCGGCGGCGGGGTGGCTCGCGCGGGCTCTGGCGGGAAGGGGAAACTTCTTCGCGCGCGTCCCCGCTCTCCGCTCCCGCTCTGGCCGCCGCGCGCGAAGCGAAATAGCGGCGATTTCGTCGGCCTTTATATACGGGTTCCCACTCTCCACTCTCTCCTTCTTTCACTCGGTGCTTGCTCTTCCACCTCCCTCGTGAGAGACCGACGGTGAGTGGTGGTGCGTGGCGGCGGCGGCGACCTCCGGCTGGTTGTTGGTTCGGTCACCGGCGCCGAGGTTTTCGCCGCGTCCCCGCTTCGGCTGCTGCTGGGACTCCGTGGCGGCGGTGTTCCTCTTCTTCTCTGTCCGCATCTGCTTCGTCTTCTTCCCGATCTGCATCCTCTACTTCTAGATCTGCCTCCTCTCCGTTGTTTGGACCCCGAGCCAAGGTGAAATCGATCCCCAATCTTCTTTTTTGTGGTGCTTTTTGAAGTTCTTAGGGTTTCTTGTTCGTTGCTGTTCATGATCTGTTAGGGTTTCATACTTGTTATAACTGCTTCATGCTCCTATTAGGGTTACTTGTACCTTGCTGTTCTTGATCTGTTGGGATCGTGATCTGTTAGGGTTGTTGATTTGTTTCAGATTAGTATTGTACCTTGCTGTTCATAACTGTTTGATGCAGTTGTTAGTGTTACTTGTACCTTGCTGTTCTTGATCTGTTAGGGATGTTGATCTGTTTCTAATTACTATTGCTCTGAGTTTTTTGTTCCATCATTGGTCGATGATGTTGTCCAAATTTAGCACTGGGAGGCATCACATACAAGATGCAGTCGTGCTTTTGTTCATATGCATTCATTTCACATTCATGTTGATGCCTAGCAGGGTACATTAAGCTGAAATCATGTTATATTTTTACATGCTTGTAGATGGATCTGTCTTTGAGCCGTGACATGCTGTGTAGGAAGACAATTGCCTTGACTGTTGTTATGGTTTCCTTTGTATTCACTAGGCTGAAAAGGAAAACTCCTGAACCTAAAACCCCACTGCCTGATCCTATAGCACTGGCCCTGATTAGGGATAAAAATGAACAGCACAGACAAAAAACACTGAGAATGATATACAATTCCACTGATTCAGAGTGTATTTCTATAATTAGGATGAAGAGAGCTGCTTTTTTTAAGTTAGTGAGAACTTTTAGAGAGAGGAGTCTTGTCACTGATAGGGAGGGGGTGTCAGTAAAAGAGCAGGTTGCCATGTTTTTACATGTTGTAGGGCACAACCAAAGATTTAGGGTTGTCCACCAGTCCTTTAGGAGGTCCATCCAAACTGTCCACAAGCACTTCCATCAGGTGTTGTATGCTGTGGGTGAGCTTAGGAATGAAATGATAAAGCCAGCTAGCACTACCACTCACCCAAAGATTCTTGGAAGCCATACATGGAATCCATATTTTAAGGTAATTATATACCCTGGGTTCATTAGTTATATTAGACCTGTTGTAATGACTGACCCATGCTTTTTAGGATGTCATTGGCTTTATAGATGGCACTCATTTCCTAGCAAGGGTTCCTAGGCGCATGCAACAAGCTTTTAGGGGTAGGAAAAAGGATCCCACCCAAAATGTGATGGTAGCTGTGAATTGTGATATGAAATTCACTTATGTCCTGGCTGGCTGGGAGGGCTCTACCCATGATGCAACTATTTTGGCAGATGCTGTAGCCAGGGAAGATGGCTTGAGTTTGCCAGAAGGTAATTGCACACCAACAATAATTACATATTCCATGGCCTATTAACACACACTCTCACAGTAGATGTCTTGTGTAGGTAAAATATTCTTGGTAGATGCTGGGTATGCATGCAAAAATGGTTTCCTACCTCCCTACAGGGGGGTTAGGTACCATTTGTTTGAGTATGGCCCAAGGAACAGGCCCACCAATGCAAGGGAGTTCTACAACCTTAGGCACTCATCACTTAGAGTGACTGTGGAGAGGGCTATAGGTGCACTGAAGGGCAGGTTTAGGATCTTGGACAACAAACCCTTCCATAAGTATAGGACACAAGTGAAGCTTGTAGTTGCCTGTGTCATTTTGCATAACTGGATCCTAGGTTTTGGCATTGATGAAGTAGTGCCTGATGAGGAAGGTTTTACTACTTCTGCTGATCCAACCGACCTGTCCCCAGCCCATCTGGACCAAGACTCTGTTGACATGGCTGAAATAAGGGATGCCATTTGCAATTCTATGTGGGAAGGGAGGGGAACAAACACTATTTGATGTAATATGTTCTTGAATTTAGCTTCTGTACCCTACTATGGAACTCATGTGTGTGTTATGGGGATGTAATAATTTGGTGGACAAAGCTGAGACCAATTTTATGCTTCATTCATTATGTCGTTGTTAATCTTACTGTCAGTCTGTTCTTGAATCATTCTGTTCTTCATGATCTATCAGTCTGTTGTTTATTCATACAACTGTTAATATTGTTATTAGTCTGTTCTTGACTAATTCTGTTGTTGATTTCATTACATGCCAGTCCTAGGATGGATTTAGGTGCATTTGAGGGTGGGTTTGTTGCTGGTACTTCAGTGATGGAGCAGCTCATCAATGGTGGTTCTGCCCCCTGTTGTAGCTAGTGCTAGTGCTGCTGCTAGGTGCATTTGAGCCCTTGGCTGTTGGGCTGAACTTGGTATTGTAAGAAACTTATTTGTAGCCTCTGTTGGCTACTTTTTATTTGATAACTAGTTGCCTATTTGTGTTGTTTTTGCCCTGGTGGTAACTGTGGGATTTAAAGGCATATGATGCATAAAACAAACATGAGATGGCTACCTTATTCTTGTTTTGATGGTTTTGTTGTTGTGCTTTGTTCTTTATTTGCCTATCCTTCCATTCTACACTTATGCTCAGTTGTACTCCATAGCAACAACATCCTCTTGTGATGGCTGATGGTAGTGAGTGCAACTGATCAAAAGGTCTATATGGCAGTGAGTGCAACTGTTGTTTATTTACCTCTTTATTTGGTTCTTACAATTCTTGGTAGCCACCAATGACTAAACAAGGAAAAAAACCACCAAACTACTAAGCTGAGGCTAATTTTTTTTATCAAGTAGCCGATGATGTTCACCATCATTCAAACTGAATGGTCGACTGAGGCATGTCATTCAGACCACTTACATGTTCTACATTTGGTTGGTTTCAGAGAATGCCTCCTTGCTATGTGGTCTTTGAAGGGAAGAAACCTGTGATTTATTTTATATGGTATGAGTGTGCTAAGCAAGTGTTTAGGGAAGAAGGGGCTATCTATCAGAAGTACAACAACTATGATAATGCTCTTAGAGATTTTAATGCAAGGGTACCTCAAGAACCCTTGCTGTTACCAATTGATGCCCCTCATGGGGATGCATCAGCATCCCATGAACTGGTGACAGCTCAAGGTTCTGAAATCTATCCTCATTCACCTGGGCTGCAAGGCTGTTGCAAAAATGTTGTCATCTTGATCTTGTTTATGGTTGTAGTTGGTCTGTCACTCAAGTTGTTCATGTGCCACAGCTGTTGTTTTAATTAGGCCGATGATGACACAATAGGATGACTACATTAGCTGGCTACATGTCACTTTGATTCATGTACTCTCTTTTCTGTTAACTTGTTGCCCTTCTCGGCTTGCCAAACTACTTAATTCTGCTACTGTTCTTAATTTGCTTCTTTGATTATGCAATGTAGCCGGCAATGTATGTGTTGATTAAATGGAATTAGTCTGAGGCCTATGTCTTTTGTACATTTTCATTTAAAGTGTTTGCTTCTCTATTGATCATGTTGTTCTTCCTTCTCTTTGGGCCAGGTCGAGCACATCAGCTGGCAAACACAATCTGTGCTCGGCAGTTGGTGGCGGTTGGCGTTTGAGCCCAGCTGAGTATTGGGTCACAAACACCAGCTCGCCTGGGTCGAGCTGAATCGGTAAGGTGCGCAAACAAGCTGCGTTGCAGCAGTTGGGGCAGGCCTGCCCACGCCTGGTCCGTTTGGGCTGGCTAGGCCATGCTGGTCCAGGTGCGCAAACACGCCCTAAGTGGCCTATATCTAAGGATCCGACCATCCTATTATTTAGGTTGTGGGTTGCAATAAATAGTAAATAATGATGAACCATCGACTGAATCATCATCTCCAAACCCTGAATCCACCTGAGGGTCCTCACGTCACCTCAACTCCCGTCCTCACATCACCTCAAGTCAACGCACCCAACCTTCAGCCTGTTCGTTTGGTCGTAAACGATCGTAAATTTTCAGTCAGAATAATATTTTTCTCTCACACCAAACCAGTCAACAGTAATAATCCACGATCGTATACGATCGTATCAGCACTAGCTGCTTGCTTCTACTTCACACCTCGAGCAGAGAGGTTGCATACTGAGAGAGGGAGGTGTGGGAAAGGGGGACGGGAGCAGGCCTGTCCTATGGGGGGGCTACCTATGCGATGCCCATGGGCCCATGAGGCTGGGGGCCCATGACTGCCTGGCTCCAGACGTGCCCCAGGCGTTGATGCGTTGCTGGTGCTCATTGTCTACTACTTTAAGCGGCCCCGTCCGGTGTACCTCGTCGAGTTTGCATGCTAGTGTGCTACAAGCCTGAGGACATCAGGCCCATGTTCCTGTATAAGTATATATGTAATACCAGGGCCTGAGTAATACGTGCCAGACTACCAGGACGACGAGCGCCATCAGCCCATCAACGTCTGGGGCACGTCTGGCTCGAGCACTTCCAGCCCCGCGCCGCCGAAGCGCCGAGGCGTCCCTCAGCGAGCGCCGCGATGAGCTCGGAGTCTCGGACGTCCCTCCGGCGTGGCCTGCGGTGCGGCGTCCATCTTCACGGCAACGGCAAGTCGGCAAAGGTATCAGGCCTCTTAAATAAACAAATCAATTTGATTACAGTTCAGTAGTACTTTAGTGTACAGATCAATACCTTCTTATGGGGATAGGGCTAGGCTTCAGGGATTTGATTTGTAATTCAATATTTTTTTTATCATGTTAGATGTTGCCAAAGAAACATAAGTCCGGTGCTCAAAAAAGGAAAGAAAGAAAACAAGAACTTCAATCCAGAGAATCGCAAAAGGGTGCGTTGCATAGGTTTTTTCCAACATCAAGAAATGCCGAAGTCAGTCAAGATTAGGGGCAGGAACATGATCAACCAATAATTGCACAAGCTGATGGCAATGATGGTGGTACAGACGAGTAGATTTTAGATGCACAAGCTGATGCCAATGAAGGTGGTACAGGGGAGGAAAATTTAGATGTGCAAGCTGATGCTAATGAAGGTGCTGCAGGGGAGGAAAATTTAGATGCGCAAGCTGATGCTAATGAGGACATTTTGGGATCAGGTAAAAATTTGCAGCCTTCGGATGATACAGAAAATTTATATATTGATGAACAATCAATGTTGACTATCTTTGATCCTAGGACATGGGAAAATCTTAACAATATCAAAAGAGATATCTTAATTGAGAAAGGGCCTGTGAGAGAGATGGATTTACAATTTCCTAGTGATCCCAGTAATAGGTGTTTTTCATATGCTTACTACTCCAGAAAGTTAACTAATGGAGAGGTTGTTGACAGGAAGTGGCTGGTTTACTGTAAACATGTGGACAAGGTCTTTTGTTTTTGTTGCAAGCTATTCAAATCAAATCAGAACAATTCTTTGTTAGCAAATGATGGAGTGAGGGATTGGAAGCATTTGAGTGAGAAACTAAAACAACATGAGAACAGTGTGGAGCATCTGACAAACATGAATACATGGAATGATCTTCGGATTAGATTGAGCAAAAATAAAACAACTGAGGATGAAATACAGCGGGAAATTGCAAAAGAGAAGGAGCGTTGGAGACAAGTTTTGGTAAGAATAGTTTCTGCTGTGAAGTTTCTTGCTAAACAAAATCTTGCCTTCCGAGGAACAAATGCAAAACTTTATCAATCAAATAATGGTAATTTTCTGGCCACAGTGGAAATGATTGCTGAATTTGATCCTGTCATGCAAGAACATATTAGGCACATTCAAAATAATGAAATCTATCATCATTATCTTGGCCCTAGGATACAGAATGAGTTAATTGCTATGCTTGCTGATGCTGTGAAAAAACATATCTTAAAGATCATAAAAGATGCCAAGTACTTCTCTGTTATCTTGGATTGTACCCTAGATGTGAGTCATGAAGAACAAATGACACTAATTGTGCGGTGTGTTAATATGTCAAGTGCCATTCCAAGAGTAGAGGAATTTTTTCTAGAGTTCTTAAAGGTTGATGACACATCAGGATTGGGGCTTTTTAATGTATTGTTGGATGCATTGCAGTCTCTTGATTTGAACATTGATGATGTGAGAGGTCAAGGGTATGATAATGGTTCCAATATGAAGGGAAAACATCAAGGTGTGCAGGCACGTGTGCTTGAAATTAATCCAAGAGCATTGTATATGCCATGTGCATATCATAGTCTGAACCTTGTTCTTTGTGATATGGCAAAATCCTGTAGAAAAGCTATTACTTTTTTTGCTTTCATACAACGGATATATGCATTGTTTGCACGATCTACTAAAAAGTGGAAAATTTTGACCGATCATATTGAGAGGTTCACTGTCAAACCCTTGTCTGATACTCGTTGGGAGAGTCGAATAAAGAGTGTGCAACCTATCAGGTATCAAGCTTCTCAAATAAGATCAGCTCTGAAGGAGGTGGAAAGAACTTGTATCGAGGACCCAAAATCGGTGAGTGAAACTGGATCATTGGTAACCACTATTGAGAATTTTGAATTTTTAGTTGGTATGGTTATTTGGGAAGATATTTTATCTGTTATCAACATGGTGAGCAAAAAGTTGCAGTCTCCAATTATGTGCTTGGATAGTACTTTGAAACAGATAGAAGGGGTCATATCATATTTTAAGAAGTATAGAGACACAGGCTTAAGTGCAAGTATTGAGACTGCAAAATCCATTGCATCTAGTTTGGATGTGGAGCCAACATTTTCTACAAAACATAAAGGTAAAAGGAAGAAGCAATTTAATGAACAAGATGATGAAACTGAAGAATTACAACGGTCAGCTATAGATGACTTCAATGATGACTACTTCCTAGTTATTGTTGATTATGCAATTGTTTCATTGACTAGTCGATTTGATCAGCTAAAGGAATTTGAGAAAATATTTGGTTTCTTATTGAATTCGGAAAATCTAAAGTCCTTAGATCATAGTGATCTACGAGACTGTTGCACAACTTTTGTCAATACTTTTTCTCATGACAACAAGTCTGATGTTGAGTTAGATGATTTGTTCTCTGAGTTGAAAGTGTTGCAAGTAACTTTGCCAGATCAGTTGATGTCAGCATCTGAGATTCTTCACTTTGTTAAAGTTGCAGATTGCTATCCAAATGCCTCTATTGCATATCGGATTCTGTTAACTATTCCAGTGACAGTAGCATCAGCTGAAAGAAGCTTCTCCAAATTGAAGCTACTGAAAAAATGTTTGAGGTCAACTATGCTACAAGAAAGATTAAATGGCTTGGCTATGTGCAGCATTGAGAAGGATATTTTAGATACAATTGATCTTGAAAGTGTTCTTGAAGATTTTGCATCAAGAAATGTCCGAAGACGCTTTTTTAAAAAGCACTGAAGCACCGTAGTTTTATTTGAGGTAACCATCATAGTTATTTTGTCGTTTTTTTATCTTCTTTGATGTACTGTTACCTTTTCAAAAAGAATTAAATATATGCTACAAGTTATATACTTTAATCGTCCTACTCAAATATTACATTATCGGGCCCTTAGTGTCTTACTGGCCCAAGGGCCCATAAAATTTGTGGGACGGCCCTGGACGGGAGTCGTGGCCACCACCAGCGTTGAGGCCAAGGCAAACCCTGAACGAGCCACCCCGCACGTTGCCTCAGGAGATTGTGCTCCACCTTTGGCTCATACGAAGTTCTAATATGCCCACTGATCCATGTCACTTGTCATGAATAGTACACCCTCGGTCTAAAAAACTTGATGTTCTAGGATTTCTAGATTTTCTTAAAAGGAGGGTTGTCACGGTTAAGTTTTCTAATCAAAGTGTGTTGCATGGCGGCATGCAGAGATAGTACATGTCCAATACCCAAAACCAGAACATCAATTATTTGGGGACATTTTTGAATCACAGAACATCAAGTATTTTGGAGGAAGTATAGCATAGAGAAATATGAATTACTCGACACCTCGAGAAATGATTTTCAATTAAAATAAATGTATAATACTATTTTCTAATTATAAGTACAGTTAGCAATAGTACACTAACTCATGTTTTATAGATTTTGTCAATATCTAAAACAGCCAAATCCTGGCTTGGCTAAAGAAGAAATGGAGGGAACGAAATCATTGGTCCATCGGGATCCCTGCGATTTCAGCCATGCGCAAGTACCAAGTGTCCCATTTGTCCACTCTCATTTGCTCCTGTGCATCCACTGGTAAACCCGAACGCTCTGGCCAAACAGAATACCCCCGCCACGTACAGATGCGGTATAGGCTTCATTCTACCAATTTTTAAAGCATCTTTTTTTTTGAGGGGAAATATAAATTTCCATTGCTCGAACAGAGCTGGTACCCTTAACAACAATAAGTCAACAATAGATGTATTTAGAGCAACTCAAGAGGCATCCTAGGCTCCGTTCAGCTTACCTTAAATTCGACTTGTTCGGCTTCTTTTTTTAGACGGAATAGTATTTTTCTCTCACAATATTTTAGCTAGAACAATATTTTTTAGCCAAGTTTCAGCAAGTCGAACGGGGCCTAGGGATAAAAATGTCCTCGAACAATTTCTTTAATTGGTTATATCTAAATACAACCATTCTTTATTTCGTGTTCTCGAAAAAAGAAAGCGAGATTGACTCCCTAGAGTGCACACATGATATAAAAAAGCTGTTAGAGATTAAAAATAAATAAATAAATGATTAAGATAGAAAGTGAGAATGACTATCTAAAGTGCGCACAAAATATAAAAAAAGATGTTACAGAGTTTTATGCAAATGACTCTAAATGATAATTTAGATAACAAGTTTTAGATGGACTCCCTAAATTTAGAGAGCAAGCTTCAAGGCACATGGGACGCCGATGACGGTGGCTGCATGCTATAAAACCATCCAACTTTGACCTAAAAGGAAACCTTCAATCCTGCTATCCAGCTTTCTGTTGCCACCTGGATACGCGAGGGGAGAATGCTATTTCTCATAAAGTTCTTTTAATAAACGGAAATGCTCTCTACCGAGTGTCCGTCTGACCAGATGGGACTGACCCGCCTACCCCCACGCCTCGCGCGCCCTGCGCCTCATGCCTCGCGTGCCCTGCCCGCGCTTGTGCCTCGTGCCTCGCGCCGTGCGCCGCTTACGCCTCGCGTCTCGCGCTGTGCTCCGCCGCACCTCGCGCCCCTCCCGCCTGGACTCGCGCTACGCACAGCCGAGGTTCGCCCTCCCCGCCGTTGGCATCGAACTCCATGCCGACATCAAGCTCCGCGTCAACGAGCGTCCATTAGTGGGCAGCAAGTAGATGAGCACATGTTGCAACTGTATGTTTTATGCGTTTCAGATGTATGTTGCATAGGTTTTATTTTGATATTGCAAAAGTAGATCCGGTGTTGCATATGTTGTAATGACTATACACGTATGTTGCAAGTGTATGTTTGAAATATTTCAGGTGTTTCAAACGTATGTTGCAAATATTTTATCTAGATGTTGCATATGTTGGACTAGCTATACACGTATGTTGCAAGTGTATGTTTCAAATGTTTCAGCTGCTTTAAACATATGTTGCAAGTATTTTATCTGGATGTTGTATATGTTGAAGTGCCCATACACATGTGTTGCAAATGTTTCATCTGTTTCGGATGTATGTTGCAGCAAATGCTTTATGTTGCAAATGTGCGCGCGGGAAGCGAAGCGGGCGCAGCAGCAGGCAGAGCACAAAGCACAAAGCTATATCCATGAATATGGCAACAGGCATGGAGCACGAAGCTATAAGCATGGGCGGGCAACAGTCATGGATCACAAGGCGAAGCGGAGCACAAAACTACATCCAAGATGGGTAGGCTGCAGGCGTGGAGCACAAAGCTACATCCATAAAAGCCTTAAGGGTATCATTATTGAAAACAAATGGGCAGAAGACGCGGGCGCTAGGCTCTCCATTTAATAAAGGAGAGGAAAATGTTATTTGATGTTGATCCCGTTCAAAGCATATTGCTGGTTCCGTACGTGAATGGCAACGGAACGGTATCTTAAATGCACATAAGCACACAAGAATTCTCACCACACCACACACACACACGCGAGTCACTAAAAGCCATAATCCAGCTACTACATGTCTATAAGCTTACATAATCTGTACCATCTTTGCATCTTTAGGCGGTATATTATTTTTCTTGTCTCCGGTCCGACGGTAAATATTTGCTTCTAACTTGTATATATGCACAGAAAAAAAAATGAACACCCAGCATTCTTGTTTTCTTTGGTCAAGAACCTGTCCAGTCCAATCACCAATCTGATCCTGGGCTGTAACACATCCAGACGCTACCAACTGCAATGTACACAGATCAGGTATGGAGAAAAAAACAATACTGCTGATGCAGAGGCAGCTTAAGGCGAAAGGTCCAATGGATGAGCTGGAATACACAAGAGTCAGTCAGCATCGAAAACGGATGACGATGCATGAGATATCGTCCTTGCTCATCCTCCCTAGAGCCTCAGATGTCAACCGCTTCGCTGCTGTTTGCGGGTCCTTGGTTGACTTCACCAGATCAACAGCTTCTTGGTTTTTCACTACCTTCACCGAGAACACAGCAAGGAGAGTGAATATAAACAAGGAGAAAAGAAATAATTAGGAGAAAATGATTCTGATTGGATATTGAAATCTTGAACTATATAGGGAAGGTGACAACGTTAAGTGAAATACGCAAGGAAAATGCATACCTTCCATAACCCGTCACTGGCAAGTATGACAAATTCTATGCTTGAGTTTATCTTTATATGCTTAACATCAGGTTCTGAGCTCAAGTGAGCCTTGAGGCTCTGATCGCCAAATGCTCTTGCAACCGCAAGTTGGCCATTTACACGAGGAACATCACCTATCAGCAACTAGAAAATGTATTGAGACGATTTACATGGTGATTGGATAGAACAATGACGTGAGAGTTAGGCAACTAGATGCTTACCGGGGAATGTAGAGACAAAACCACCTTGTTTTTCGATCCTCTTCCGTTCATTAGTGGTATGGGGTTCGTGATCAACAGTAAGCTGACTGGCAGTACCTCTTTCACACACAACAGCTCTTGAATCACCTATATTTGCAATCCACATATCTGTACCATCAACTACAATAGCAGTGACTGCTGTTGAACCCCCTGGTCCAAGTTGCTTAGTATTTTCCAGAATATATTTGTTTGTAGAGCTGTATGCATTTTTAATTGCTTCTTGAGGGTCTGACCAAAATAGAGGCTGCAAACACCATAAAAGGGAACGGGATGAGCATCTTTGTAGAGGAAATAACATAAATTGAGATTCCACTAAAATGAAGCTTCATTTGTAGATGGAGTACATCTCATGTTTTACACAGAAAGTATAGAACAAATGTAAAGCTTACCTCTTTCAGTATGTTGTCAAAAAGATTAGCTTTCAAATAACTGGCCACGCTATCTCCCAAATGTCCATCATAAATGGCAAAAAGACCAAGTTCGTGATCATTTTCATATCTATACTCTGCTACATGGTAGTCTTCCATATCATGGCCAGATCTTCCTTCCACTAAGTGAAATCCGTGTGTTACTTTGTTGCTTGACAACTTGCTTTGTCCTTTTCCAGTATCAGAAGATGATGAACTGAGACATGCTGCACTCTTTACAGTACATATAGAAATGGAAGAAAAAAATAGTTACAACAATAGATATAGTTAAAACTTAAAAGCACTAGCACTTGTTAAAGCATTGACAGAACAAAAGAAAAGGATATTCAATCAAAATTATCAAAGGTTATTATACAATGAAGTTTACAATGTCAAAAAAACTTGATGAAACTGACTATTCTAATTCGTATTTGAAATGCTAATGGTTGTGCCACCTATGTTGTGAACGCTTTTTTGGGGGGAAGAAGAAGCAAGAGCACAAACACAAGGCGTGGCCAGAACCAGGCCGTTCCTTCCTCAGTTTGTTAGTCATTTGGTTTGTTTGCTATTCAGTTGGAGGATTATTTTTCTGTTTCCAGTTTGTTAGCACAATTTATTGGGAGTCTGGCTCATTATAAGTAGCATTGCATGTTTAGTGAAGGCGTGCAAAGAATTATCCCTAAACTCCACTTAGTCGGCAGTTCAGAGCCCAAAGTCGCCTCACCTCTTTGCTATCGTTCCTCTTGACAGCTATAAGTCTTGTGCTTATCTACTTAGGATGCTTACCTAGAGTAGTTGGTGCCTGTGTCAGCACCCTTATCATCTATCTTATCCTACTTTAGCATCTACTTTAGTAGTTGGAATATGCTGTAGCTTTCTTAAGTTGCAAGCAAGGTACCCTATATGTATCCCCAACCTGCCATGGTTTGTGGCAAGGCTAATGAAATCAGAAATTCAGCCCCAAACCTGTGCTTTGGTTCCAACAAATGGTATCTAGAGCCTAGCTTTACCTGGGGTTTTCCCCTTTACCAATCCTCAATTCGCAGCCATGTCCAACCGGTCCAATCGTTCTTCTTCCCACTCTTCCCATGGCTCCACCACTTCGAGCGGGCGGAGCAGGTTGTCCCCGACTGCTGCGGCCACGCTGGACGCGGCGGAACAGCGGGAGCGGGACGCGGAGGAGCGGGTGGCCGCGGCTGCTCGGGCGCAGTAGCTGGCTGCCGTCGAGCTGGCAGCAGCACGGGCCGCCGAGGACGCCGCGGTCGTGGCTGCTGCGGCTCAAGCGGCGGCAGCGGAGGCCGCTGCCCTGCGCGCGGGAGTGACAGGCGGCCTCGGCGGGGAGCAGCTGCGCGGTGCGGACGCGGGACATGACGCGGAGCAGATACGGGACCACCGGGCACGCGATGCGGACGCGGACGATTTCGACGGACACGGACGCGCGTGGGACCTGGGCGGACACGGACGCGACGCCGAGCGCGACCACTGGCGGGATCCGTGAGTCGACCGTGCACTGGCCGGGGAGCGCGCGGTGCACGAGCGGGGCTTGCACGACTTCGAGCGGAACCTTGGCGGACACGGCCTCGACGCACGCAGCCGCGGCAGACGCAACCTGGATGACGAGCAGGGCGGACGGGACGCTAGCGCGCGGAGCCCTCACAGGCAGCGCGCCTCCCCTTCCCCGGACCGGCGTCGAGGTCGCTGTGGTCGGCCTGGCTCCCCTCCCGTCGTACAGACCATCGTCAAGCACGCCGGCGGCGGATGGCCCATGCTCACCAAGACCAACTGCACCGAGTGGTCCATGGTGATGAAGGTGAAGATGCAGGTGCGGCGCATGTGGGACGCGGTACGGTACGGCGACGCCGGCTTCGACGAGGATCGACGGGCACTGGAGGCGCTTCTTGCTGCTGTTCCGACGGAGATGCACTCCCTCGCGAACAAGCGGGCCGCCAAGGACGCCTGGGACACCATCGCCGCGGCACGCATCGGCAGCGACCGCGCCCGCAGGTCCACGCTTCAGAAGCTGCGTCAGGAGTGGGAGAACCTAGCCTTCAAGCCGAGTGAGGACGTCGACGACTTCGCTCTCCGCCTCAACACTCTGATGTAGCAGTTGGCGCGGTACGGCGACAACGACATCGACGAGGAGAGCGCTGTCGAGATGTTCCTCCGCGTAGTCCCCAAGAACTACTCGCAAGTCGCCATCGCAATCGAGATGCTGCTGGACTTCTCCGAGCTATCGATCAAGGAGGTGACGAGTCGCCTCAAGGCCGTCGACAACCGCGAGCGGCTGCCTCCCTCAGAGCCGGTCACCATCGGTGGCAAGCTTCTCTTCACCGAGGAGTAGTGGCTCGCCCGCCAGCAGGAGCGGAAGAAGGGGGAGGCCTCGGGTTCTTCGGCTTCAGGTTCGTCGAGCAGCCGCAAGCGTCGACCGCGCAAGCGGGACAAGGCGCGCGGTGGCACTCCTGGCGGCACCAACGGCAAGCGCAAGGCTACCCACGACGACACCTGCAAGAACTGCGAGAGGACCGGCCATTGGGCCAAGGACTGTCGACAGGCGAAGCGCGGCGGTCAGGCACACGTCGTGCAAGCGCAAGAGGGTGACGAGCCGGCTCTGTTCTTCGTACACGGGGGCATCAAGCCACACTCCTCTCCAGCGCCGGCCGCCGCCGCGCTTCTCCACCTCGACGAGCCGCGGGCCCACGTCTTCCTCGGCAACGGGTCTGGCGGCGACAAGATCGATGGGTGGTACCTTGACACCGACGCCACTCACCACATGACCGGGCGGCGAGAGTTCTTCTCCGAGCTCGACTCCGGCGTTCGAGGCTCCGTCAAGTTCGGGGACACCTCCGCTGTGGAGATCAAGGGCATCGGCTCCGTCGTCTTCACCGCCAAGACCGGCGAGCACCGGCTACTCACCGCCATCTACTACATCCCCGCGCTGAGGAACTCCATCTTCAGCTTGGGACAACTGGATGAGAACGGCTCGCGCGTGGAGATTGAGCACGGGGTCCAGCGCATTTGGGATCGCCATCATCGCCTTCTCGCCAAGGTGAACAGAGGCACCAACCGCCTCTACGTTCTTCACGTACAGGTGGCGCAACCCATGTGTCTTGCAGCCCGCCGCGACGACGACGCCTGGCGGTGGCATAAGCGCTTTGGGCACCTCAACTTCGAGGCCCTGAAGCAACTCGACAACAAGGAGATGGTGCAGGGTATGCCGCGAGTCGAGCAAGTGTAGCAGTTTTGCGACACATACGTCCCCACCAAGCAGCGGCGGCTCCCCTTCCCCCGCCAGGCGAGCTTCCACGCCAAGGAGAAGCTGGAGCTCATGCACGGCGACCTCTGCGGCCCCGTGACACCGGCCACACCCAGAGGCTAGCGCTTCTTCCTGTTCCTCGTCAACGACGTGTCCCGCTACATGTGGGCGGTCCTCCTCAACACCAAGGCGGCGGCTGCGGACGCCACCAAGCACCATCAAACTGCAAGCTTCGGGTGCTACGCACCGACAACGGCGCGAGTTCACGGCGACTGAGTTCGCGGCGTACTGCGTCGACGAGGGGATCTAGCGCCACTTCTCCGCGCCGTACACCGCGCAGCAGAACGGCATCGTTGAGCGCCGCAACCAGACGATGGTGGCCACCGCCTGCGCCCTCCTCAAGCAGAGAGGGATGCTGACAATCTACTGGGGGGAGGCGGTGATGACTGTCGTCCATCTCCTCAACCGCTCGCCCACCAAGGCCCTTGACGGCAAGACGTCGTACGAGGCCTAGCACGGACGCAAGCCGGTGGTGAGCCACCTCTGCGTCTTCAGTTGTCTCGCCTTCGCCAAGGAGCTCAACCACGTCGGCAAGCTCGACGACCGGAGCACGCCGGGAGTCTTCATCGGCTACACGGAGGGCGTTAAGGCCTACCGCATCCTCGACCCTGCGACACAGCACGTCCGCATCTCCCGGGACGTCGTGTTCGACGAAGGGCGAGGCTGGGCTTGGGACAAGGCGGTGGACGACGGCTCGACTTCGACCCCGACTTCGTCGTCGACTACGTCCACTTCGTGGGCGCCGGGGGAGCTAGCAGCTCATCTTCACCGAGCTCGTCCACCTCGGCACCCGGCTCGCCATCAGCTCCAACGAGTCCTCCACCGCCTACACCACCAGCGAGTCCTCCACCACCGGCTACACCCCGCTCTCCTACACCGGCGGTGCCCCACTCTCCTACACCGGCTCTTCACTCTCCCGCACTGGCGCCCACATCTCCGAGATCGGCACCAGCAGGTTCGGTCCGTGACGGGCAGCGCACGGTGGAGTTCACCACTCCACTGTCCAACGACGTGGACCGCGTCGATGCCTACCACGACGACGAGCCTCTGCGCTACCGCACCTTGGACAACATCTTCGGTGTCAACCCATCCCTGGACTAGCGATGCACGACTTCGAGGCGGAGCTGCACTTGGCGCACGAGGACAGCGAGCCTCACTCCTTCGCTGAGGCGGAGGGAGATGCGGCATGGCACGCTGCGATGCAACAGGAGATCGACGTGGTCGAGCGGAATCGGACGTGGGAGCTGGCGGATCTTCCTGCCGGCCACCGCGCCATCACCCTTAAATGGGTCTACAAGCTCAAGAAGGATGAGGCCGGGGCGGTGATCAAGCACAAGGCGCGTCTGGTGGCGCGCGGGTTCGTCCAGCAGGAGGGAGTCGACTTCGACGACACCTTCGCGCCCGTCGCGCGGATGGAGTCTATTCGTCTCCTCGTGCTGGTGGCCCAGGATGGTTGGCGTGTGCACCACATGGACGTCAAGTCCGCCTTCCTAAACGGTGACATGAAGGAAGAGGTCTACGTCCACCAGCCGCCGGGATTCGTCATCCCCAGCAAGGAGAACAAGGTTCTTCGCCTGCGCAAGGCCCTGTACTGCTTGCGGCGGGCACCCCAAGCTTGGAATGCCAAGATGGACTCCACCCTCAAGCAAATTGGGTTCCAGCAAAGTCCTCACGAGGCTGCAATCTACCAGCGGGGCAAAGGAGGCAATGCCCTGTTGGTAGGCGTCTATGTCGACAACTTGGTGATCACCGGCACCAAGGAGGCCGAGGTGGAGGAGTTCAAGGAAGAGATGAAGGCCACCTTCCAGATGAGCGACTTGGGCCTTCTCTCCTTCTACCTAGGGATTGAGGTCCACCAGGACAGCTCTGGCATCTCCCTTCGTCAGTCCGCCTACGCCAAGCGCATCGTCGAGTTGGGCGGGCTCACTGGCTGCAACCCAGCCCACACCCCCATGGAGGAGAGGCTGAAGCTGAGCCGCGACAACACGACAAAGGAAGTCAACGCCACGCAGTACCGACGCATTGTGGGCAGCCTTCGCTACCTCATCCACACGTGGCCGAACCTAGCATTCGCCGTTGGCTACGTCAGTCGGTTCATGCAGCGACCGACAACGGAGCACGAGCAGGCCGTCAAGAGGATCCTCCGCTACGCCGCGGGCACCTCCGACTACGGCTTGCACTACCCGAGGAGTGCAAAGCACTTCATCGGGTACAGCGACAGCGACCTCGCCGGCGACATCGACACGAGCAACAGCACCAGTGGGACGCTATTCTTCCTCAGCAAGTGTCTGATCAGCTGGCAGTCGGTCAAGCAACAAGTGGTGGCTCTGTCCAGTTGCGAGGTGGAGTACATCGCTGCCACAACCGCTTCGACTCAAGCTCTCTGGTTGGCTCGGCTGCTGAGCGATCTCTTGGGCAGAGACGCAGAAGCAGTGGAGCTCAGGGTGGACAGCAAGTCCGCCTTGGCCTTGGCGAAGAACCCCGTCTTCCATGAGCGCAGCAAGCATATCCGAATCAAGTACCACTTCATTAGGAGCTGCTTGGATGAGGGGAGCATCAAGGCAGGCTACATCAACACCCAGGATCAGCTCGCCGACCTTCTCACCAAGTCCCTTGGGCGGGTCAACTTCCAGGAGCTTCGCGCCAGGATTGGGATGGTTCAAATTCCCTAGAAGGCGCCTCACAAGACTTAGGGGGAGAATGACAGCTATAAGCCTTGTGCTTATCTACTTAGGATGCTTACCTAGAGTAGTTGGTGCCTGTGTCAGCACCCTTATCATCTATCTTATCCTACTTTAGCATCTACTTTAGTAGTTGGAATATGCTGTAGCTTTCTTAAGTTGCAAGCATGGTACCCTATATGTATCCCTAACCTGCCATGTTTTGTGGCAAGGCTAATGAAATCAGAAATTCAGCCCCAAACCTGTGCTTTGGTTCCAACACCTCTAGCTAGCCAGTAGCCACTACGTATCACCTATCACCGCCATAGGCTCCCTCTATCACTACTCTACCATCCTCACTGTAAAGTGAAAAATTGCTGTTTTCACCATTATAGCCCGACCAGTCCACCACCCAATACAAGTCTTCACTTCTCTCATGCTGCAAAATTACAATCTTCATCATTATATCCTCATCACCATCTACCAGCGGCAAACCTCCACCTACCAGTCCTATCCAACCAGTACCCCTACTCTGACCTCCCAGCAGTGGTTCAGCCACTAATAAAGTAATAAGATCATCTTAGCTTGCTGCATCACTAGTTTTGGAGAAGGAGCTAGATGGAGGAGGCAGGAAAGGCAAATCATCGAAGATATCAACCAAGGTAGGTCTGGTAATAGTTGGGCAAAATGGAAAATGGGAGCTGCAAGTTTCAGAATAGTAAGAACTTTTAGTGCAGTCCACCTTATTAAAGGTTCATGATATGACCAAAGGGATACGCCCAAAAGAAAGCACACAACTGGAGTACAAGTTTCATTCAATAATCAATACACTGAAGAAAAAGGACAGTGGAGAAATGGCTAAATCCAGATGGCCATGTGGACATTACCCTAGTTCCATATGTAGACAACTGGCAACACTTGACAAGGAGATCATCACTACATAGATGCCCTAATCTCTACATACTTAGCCATTCATCATAACCCTAACTAACATTTCGTGGCATTCATCATAATCCAATCGTCCTATCATAAATAAATGAAATCTACAAAGGCCCTTACCAATATGATACTCAGTGAGGTGCTATCTATGCATAGCACCGAAAGGGTTATATTCCAAGTTTCAACTTCAGAACCGCTGCTGGGTAGCAGAAAGTATAGAATTGGAACCAATAAAAAATACAAAAATTTAGCACTCCTGGGACTGAATAATCCACACGAAATGCTTTCTGAACCAAGCTCTCCTATTGGGGTGCGACGGCCTGCGTGCAGCTGCTTAGCGTTCACTGCTAGTACTGCATCAGATGCAGGAAGTCCTCGACATGCTAAGTACTACCTGGCTACTTGAACACCTGGGCAAAAACCCCACTTGCTGTATCAACTATCTAACCCTCTTCCTCTTCCACTAGCATCGTGTATCAACTATCGATCGCCAGACACCAGGCTACTATTGATTCCCGTCCAACGCCTGTGGAGCAATCAAATCCAAACTAAATCGTTTCCTGGACGCCCCGTTCTCTGGGAGCCCGCTGATAATTTACCCCACCACGATTTTGAAAGCTAGCAGTACCATCCAAAATTGTTTTCAAAAAACCTACTTTCCTAAATTAGCAATCAGGACGCACAGTAACAGCAGGCCCGTCCGTCAAAGGTCCACGCCCCGACAAGGGCTGGAGCAGCCAGCCAGCCAAGCCGGGCTCGCCGGCGCCGGCGCCGGGGACGCAAAAGGAATAACAGAGGAAAAGCTTGCGTTAGTTACCATGAGCATGTTGAGGATGTCGGGCCGCCTCTTGCTGCGGTGAACGCGGGGGGCCCCGGTCGAGGGGCCTGACGGCGAGGACGAGGACGAGCAGGACGCCGGCTGGCTGTCCGCCGCCCGCCCGCCGCCGATCATGGCCGTGGCTGGCACCAGCGCAGGCGCAGCGCCGCCGCAAGCACGGGTTGGGTCAGTCGCCTCGGTTTCCTCGTGCTCGCCCGGTCCCCCCACTGTTGGCTTTACGCGTCCGTGCTCGGTTGCCTTGCTCTTGTTCCCGTGAATTTCATTTCCCCATTTCTTTCTTTTTTTCTCCTTCATTCAGAGGTCCTGGTGGTAAACGGGATGGGCACGCTTGGTGGCCGGCGCGAGCAACAACAAAACAATTAATTTTGTCGACCTGCCGTTGGTTTCGCTGAAATTTAACGCTGATCCTGATTTATTATGAGAGAAAAATACAATTTATTCGTTGAAAAGTACGGTTAAAATAGTGCTGTAGAACAGGGCCGGTCATCTTTTATGAGTCATGTGTTTTGACCCCTACAGCCTACAGGCAACAGAAAGGCACAAAGCATATTTCTATTTATTATTATACACTACAAGATATATATATATATATATATATATATATATATATATATATATATATATATGTATGTGCAATGGAGAAAGAAAATATCCCAGTAACTGAAAAAGTCTTAGGATTGTGGATAGGAATGCAAGGTGGGTTGTCCATAAGTCTGCAAATAGTCTAAACTTTTGCGGGTTTGCGGGTAGCCCCCAAAAATTTAGTCTATTTACAGGTTCACAGGTAATCAACCTTGCATCCCTAATTGATGATGATAGAGGACCAGTAGACAATCAGAAAATCAACATTATTGGCAGAATATTGAGCGGCCCCACATATCATTGGATGGAAGGGACGCAAACAAAAGAAAAAGTCTTGCATATCTGTTTCGGGCTTTTTAAAATAATCTAATTATTAGATTATCATAAAATCCAATGGTGTTAACGAGTCTCGGTCAACTAAGGCTTTGTTTGGATGGGAGAAATGTTTCAGTTTCTGATGAGAATCACCAGAGTCACTTCCAAACGGTCTTTTTCAGCAAGTGATTTGAAACCGAAACGTTTCACCATTTCTATGTACACATGCGAAACGGCTGAAGCCTAGTATTGCACAGATTCTCATCTCATTGCATCTTACTTTTTTTGGTTCATTTTTTCAGATAATTCTTTTTTAGTGCAACAACTTACATGGTTTTTATATTAAGTTGTTCTCCATCCACAAAAAAGTTTAGAATTTTTTGAACATATTTTTATTTAAATGATTTTTTAATCGGAATCCAGATTGCCAGCCAAACGATTTCATAAAGCGATTTCGATTCATCACCAGAAACATTTCTGTAAAGAATCTGAATCCAAAACGTTTTTTGTGAGAATCTGGAGCCCTATCAAACGGTCCCTAAGAATGCTTCATGCCCACATGTTATTAGATGGAACCATGGAAGGGACGATATACGAAAGAATAACACTTGCTTTTAATATTATCAATAATAACAAACATGTCTGTGTGTTGTACTGGGACGTATAGATTATATTGGGCAATCACCTAGACAATTTGGGGCTCAAAGATTTATTCAATGAACACGTCATTTGTTCACTGCGTCATAGAATCAGACTCCATACCATCGTTAGATGCACATTTTTCTTTTCTTTTTTTGAGGGGTAGATGCACATTTTTCTAATTCATATAAGTATAGGTCGTGAGTCCATGTCGCGAACGGACTAGACAGAGAGGTGCAAGGCACTATAAGGAGTGAAAAAAAAGAAAGATAGGAAGAATCCACTTGTTATAATCAAACTCCATACCACGGCTGGACACAGGCTGTTACAATTTCCGAGTACCGGTTGTGAGGCTAGGTCACGAACTACATAGAGAGAGGTGCGAGAGCATTATGAGAAGTGAAAAGGAAAGATCGATAGAATCCACTTTTGACTTTAACATAATATCAGGAGTAGATTATTATTAGGTATATATAGATGTAGATTTGGAGATGTTAGAAGTTGAGGTGGTAAGCTTATAGCGTGGTCAAAATTTTCATACACCAAGTTCCTCCTATATTTATTTCATACATAAGTACCAATTACTCCCTTCATTGTAAATTATAAATCGTTTTGATTTTTTTATATCAATTTTATTATACATCTAGATATAATAATATATCTAGATATATAACAAAATGAATAAACCAAGACTTATAATTTGAGAGGGAGGGAGCAGTATATCTCTGATGCGTTCGTTGCAGCACCAGGCGACGAAACGACCACGGTCCAAGGTTTAGGAGTTCAGCGCAGGCGCCGCCTGCAGTCACCGTCGTGGCAGCTACTAGATTGCTCGAGATGACACGGCACACTACTATAAAAAAAGTGTCTGCAAGTGCGTTAGACTGTGCCCATGGTCTGCTAGGTCGCGCACTCTCCTTTGAGAGGCCTGATTAGTTCCTCCTCAAAAGTTTACATCATATCTTATCAAATATTCAGATACATGCATAACATATTAAATATAGACTAAAAATAACTAATTACACATATTACTAATAATTTTACAAGACGAATCTTTTAAACCTAATTAGTCCATAATTTGACAATAAAGTGTTACAGTAACACATATTCTAATGACGAATTAATTAAGGTTAATAAATTCATCTCACGGTTTTCTAACGGATTATGTAATTTATTTTTTTATTAGTATCCGATCACTCCATGCGACACCGTGACACCCGATGTGACTCCCAAAACTTTACACCTGGAACTAAGGCCTGAATCAAGTATCTGCGCAGCAGTCTGCCTCCAACTTCTGTTGCTCAGAATGTCAAACATGGGTAGCTACAAGAGCCACAACCACCTGGTGTCCACCACACTGCAGTACAGCGTGCATCATATATAGCCATGTAGCCCTCCGATTTAGCTGACAAATGGGCCATAGGCCCCCAACAACAGGTTAACTTACAACTGGACCCAGATCTAATAATAAACTTATATAACTACATTTATATATATAATAACACAAAAAGATGGCCAGCCACTGTCGTATTACTGTTCCTGATCACTGCTGACTGCGTACAATCACACTAGATTCCCAAGTTGCCTCGTCGTTACAGATTTGGTCCACAGCAACGCAAGGAGTGCCAGAGGAGTAGCATCTTGCCAAATCAATCGCCAATATCTTGAACCCATTGCAAACCTGCCACGGTCCAACAAAAATGTGTGCAACAACACATGGTAAGCAACATGAGCAGGGGGTCATATAAAATTCTGCAAACACGTCAAAAAGGAAAAGGGTATTATGTTATATAAAATTGTAAACATGTGAAACTAGAGCTCACCCCAAAAAGGAAGCTCATTATAACCTGGATTTAATCATAACTTAAGAAAATGAAAAAAAAAAATAGTTACGAGTTTTCACACATGCAGACGCCTGGCGCGGCGTTAGACCACCAATGTCACCGGCGCAGGCAACATCCACTCGGGCCTTACGTGCCGTGCTCCATTCGATCCAGTGAATGAGGTGGTGATGAGGTGGAGTGGAGGGATGAGAGGGGTGGTGGAGCTAGAGGGTTAGGTCACCCGCCCAGACGCGGAGGCTTAAGACTAAAGAGAACTGGTTATTCACTCTGTTTTTCATCCAATGACACTAATTTATGACTGGAGGGAGCAACAGCTAGTAGCATCGATTGTTCAGCTGGTGCTGATACGATCGTATACGATCATGGATTATTACTGCTGGCTGGTTTGGTGTGAGAGAAAAATACTGTTCTGACTAGAAATTTACGATCGTTTACGACCAAGCGAACAGGCCAGTTTCTTGGACTACAGATCATTAAAAGTACTAACAGATGGGAATTCTTCTTGGAAAGTGTAACACTACAACTGACCTTCAAGTACCGACTCCACTGCAGAATTTGGAACAATAAGTCCAACGAACCGCTTGTTGTCAGTTGTTGTCTCCAAGCGGACAACACGTATTCTCTTGTGAATCAGTCGCACCTAATTTATGTAAGCAAAAAAAACTGCCAATTAGAGAAGCATAGATTAAATACCCTCCACGGCTCTAGTACATGTACAAACCCATTCTATCATTAAATTTTACCATGCTATCTAATATAAACACTTCATGTAATGAACTGATAATTGCGGCAGGTGCTTCAAGTAAGAGAAAACATTGTTTTTGTATAAAAAAAACAAACCTGCTTAGCTAGTGCCTTTGCTACTGCACCCCATACAGGAAGTATTAGACCACCCAATACATTAATCTCCTGCAACCTTCTGCCTACCGTGCAATTGCTTCCAAGTTTGCATTTTGGCCCGTGCATACACTGTAAGTCAAAAGACACCAGATTAACGGATGAAACTAACCCAAGTTGGTTAAAGTGCAGACGATATAGCCAATCATGTCTTCCTAAAATACGAGCAGTTAGGTTCAGGTTAAAGCAGCATAAAAAGTGAGGATTAATCCTGGAACTATACACTAGTTTTCAGATGCTCGAACTGTAACTTGTTGAATCAAAATAAGAGCTAAAATAATAGAACCCTTTGGGATGGTCTCCTTTAGATGGTTGATAGTAAACAACATTGAACTGGAACAATGACTTTTTGTCCCAAGCAAGTTGGGGTAGAGACAAAACAACAACTAAAAGCAACTTTGTAAAAAAGAAACAGCTAAAAGCAACTAAAGTCAAAGACTTATTATGTCCCAGCATTATTGTATCATCCCTTTGTGCTAATGGTAAAAACCTACTTGTATTTCTTTTCTAATTCATACGCTCATTAGCAATAACAGATCACTGTAAGCTTAAAAAATAAGTAACCCAGCTTCACATAAGTTTACAGGTAGTTTGACAAACATCACAGTGAAGGTTGGATGAAGTTCTCTAACTAGACCATTACCTGTTTGGATGAAGAGTCATACTCTTCTTGCCAGCCTTTACTAATTTTGTCAACAGATGAGACCTTCCTGTACTTGCTTTTAAGCTCAACCAAAGGCATTTCCCTTAAAACAAGACAGGGACAACATGTTAAGTATGAAAACGTAAACTAAGCACCATGATATAAGAGCCCACGAGTAACAGCTATGCTTTACTGCCTCCATTTGTGACATACCCCAGAATGCATGCAGTCAAACTACTCTAACTTTGACCAATTTAGAATTTAGGTTGATTATAAGGGTAAAAGAATGAAAAATATTTTCATAATATAGTAGTTTATATGTTTTTATTCTCATGTTTATACAAAAAATTATGGTCAAAGTTGCACACTGAAGACCGACGACGTCCAAACTGTCATACATTTATTTATGTATGGTTGGAGTACTCAAGATGAATACTCCCTCAGTCCTAAAATAAGTGATGTTTTAGGTTTGTCCTAAGTCAAACTATTTCAAGTTTGACCAAATTTATACACAAAAATACTAATGTTTATGATATCAAATAAGTACTATTAGATTTATCATGAAATATATTTTCATATTCTACATATTCGGTATCATAACTCCGCCTATGTTGTCTCAACATAGCAGGTCCCAAGCCCTGGTAAAGGAGGGTTGTGATAGGCGTGGCGAGCCAACGTTAAATCTAGCCATTCTAATAGAGATGAAACCCGAAAGAAAACAGCTATTCACGTGCCTGAACCTTGATTGCTTCTACTGGGTTTCAACTCTAGCCTACCCCAACTTGTTTGGGACTTAAAAGCTTTGTTGTTGTTGTTGTTGTTGTACATATTCGGTATCATAAATATTGATGCTCTTTCCTATAAATTTGGTCAAACTTAAAATGGTTTGACTTAGGACAAACCTAAAACATCACTTATTTTGGGACGGAGGGAGTAGAAGAAATCAACTCTGCCAAGATTTGAAGTGTTATGAAAGCAGTGATACAAAAGAAAATTATTAGGAAAATGATGAAGTAAGTACCTTGAAGCCTCCCCGACAGCCGGACGAATTACTCTGTACAATCCTTCAGCTGAACTGGTAAAGCAAAAGCGAGAACAAATGCAATAAGGATTCAAGTCGAGAAAAGCATAATTGCAATTACAATGTGGCATCATATTTTTTGGCAGCCAAACAAACTCTGTAGTCATGATAGACGCATACCAGAGCATCTTTTATTAAAAACTAGACCTACGAGGGTATGACCACCCCCAGGCATTGCATTAAGAAGAAGACCTTCTCACGCAGGCCCAGAAAACCCCCGAACCCCTGTCCCACCCTTACACAGCGGCACCGTCGCCCTGTGAGAACGGGCCGGTCCTTAGACCTGTGCTTTGGCGTGGGACAGACGAGGGGATTTTTTTAACCCCAGCCTGAAATTCGCTCCCACGGGGAGTCGAACCCAAGACCTAAGGAGTGCCGCCGGGACGCTCTAACCAGTTGGACTAGAGGCCCTTTGGCCAGAGCATCTTTTATTACAACAAATACTTCAATATCCATGTATCTGACTCCAAACATCGTTAAGACATATTCCATCTTTCATGACAGTAATAGGAATCTTTTTCTTATATATTTAAAATTCTTTGAATTCATTGTAGAATTCATGAAAAACCATAGTTATTGTGGCGTCGCCATATCGTCGCCTTATCGTCGCCATATCGCCGTGGCGGTTTTGTGGCTCTCGCCACGGCGACGCCACGGCTCCGGCATGTATGGCGTCCGCCATAGCGCCGTGGCGTCCCTGTGGCGCCGATATGGCGTCCTGTGGCGCCGTAGTGCGCTGTGGCGGGCGCCATACACGCCGAGTCTAGGGTACAGTCGGGCCCGGGTGCAAATAGAGGACCCCCCCCGCGCGCCTGGAAACGCCCCGCATCTCCTCGCCCGCCCCGCATCTCCCCGCCCCGCATCTCCTCGCCTGCCCTCCGCCGGCCCGAGCCGCCGCCGCCTGGAGTCGGCCTCGCCCGCCCTCCGTCGGCCGCTGTCCGCCCTCCGGATCCGCCGGCCTCCCCCGCCCTCCGGATCCGCCGGCCTCTGTTCCTCTGTTCCCCCGCCTGGAGCCGCCTCCGACCGAGCCCGAGCCGCCGCCGCCTGGAGTCGGCCTCGCCCGCCCTCCGTCGGCCGCCGTCCGTCGGCCTCCCCCGCCCTCCGGATCCGCCGGCCTCTGATCCTCTGTTCCTCCGCCTGGAGCCGCCTCCGATCTAAGCCCGAGCCGCGGCCGCCTGTTCCTCTGTTCCTCTGTTCTCTCTGTGCCTCTGTGATCCGAGCCCGAGTGAAGACGTGAAGTGGTGAGTTGAAGTGCCTCACTGCCTCTGCTCCTCTGTTCTCTCTGTGCCTCTGTTCTTCAATCTTCAACGCCTCAACGCCCTTCTTTTTTTTGACAGAAGTACAGAACATGGCTACTCAAGGGACTGGAAGCGCGGAGGCCTCGGACGCCGCATCAAATATTGATCCAAAGACTGATCCAAAGCGGAAGCCGGCAAAGTCAAATGATCCTGGGTGGAAATATGGATTTTGGCCAACCATTGACAATAGAGATGTTGTGCAGTGTTGCTTATGTGATAGAAGAATAACTGGAGGAATTAGAAGGCTCAAGAAGCATCTTGTGGGTGGTTATGAAGATGTTCAGAAATGTGTCAAAACCACAACAACTATTGCACGAGAGATGCAAGATGCATTGGACGACTTTTGAGAGATGAGAGATTTGGAAGTTTGAGAGATGAGAGAGTTCTATGTCTTTGTGCTACATTTACATTGCTATTTTGAGGCTAATATTGTAGACTATATCTTTTAAGCTACATTTGCATTACCATTTGTCAATATAATTTCCTAATATCCTAGACTATAATGTATGTATTCGCCACGCCGATGTGTGTATGGCGTCGCCACGCCGCGCGCCATAGACGCTGTAAAGGTGTGAAGGTGGTGGGTCGCCGCGCCTCGCCACGCCGCCGTAAAAACTATGTGAAAAACTACAAGTTGACAATGCGCTAAACTATCCAATAGTATAGAAAAATATATCAAATGTGCCAAGGATTCCCATCACAGTAGGGATCTCTTGCTGAAATGTTTCATTTGTCATCAGATGCCACAATAATTGCACCATCTTCCATCTTCTATTAGTTATGGAATTTTATCAGTGGCGGAGGGTGAATCCGAATTAAGGAGGGGCTAATTTTAAAAGGTGCTACTGTAACTATGGCAGTTGACAGTGGCAGACATGCACGTCTCTCCATCGCCTACTTTTTTCCTCCTTCCCTGAGCTTAGTCATAGCTGGAGTACTGCATGTGGCTATGACTGCTGCACCAGCACCACTTCATATGGCCTGTCTTTTCTTCTTTCCCTACAAATCACAGTCCTTGTCTTCCCTTCTTGCACTACTAGTGTCTTCAGGGATTCGTAAGTTGTCAGAGGAAGGGGGGGGGGGGGGGGCGCAACACCCAGTTTCGCCTCTTTGAGGCTCCACCACTGAAGGTTATTTCTTACCCATGTTCTAAGAAAGAAATTTACAATCCTGAGACATCTTATAGAAAATAACAAAAATATAAATAAAGCATGCTCATCAATCACATCTTACCCTTCAAAAGCTAGCAGAAAGTGTCTTCTCCCCATCCATTCTTTTCTGGACTCATAGAATCCATCACTAGAAGAATTTGCTTTATCTTTCAGCCTTTCTTCAAGTATTGCATTTGCTAACTGAACATTTGCGATTGAAAACATAGAAAACAATGCGCTTGTCAAGAGGTGCAGTCTTAAAAGTAATGCAGAACTATGTTTCAAAAAAAAGTAATGCAGAACCAAATTGAAATGCATATCTATATCTATATCTATATATCTTATAATCCTAAAACCCACTACAATCCTATCTCAACATGCAAGCCATCCACATCAGCAGCCCACTAGCACATGCAATTGTCACCTATCTATTCATGCAAGCTATCCACATCAGCAAGCCACATCACCCACTAACATCATTTATTTGTCCATGTCAGCATACAATACTATCCACTAAAATTTATTCGCAATTCCTGCAGCAACGCGCGGGGTATGCTCCTAGTATAGATACATTTCATGTCCCACAAGTTCTTAAGAAAAACAGATAATGGCTTCAATATGAAACTTACTTCCCAAGAAACTCCACGGTCAACTGTAAAAGTATATAATACTGTACTAGCACCAGACACAGTATCAACATGAACAGTCTGCACAAACAAAATTCAGTTATAGCTACAAGTAGAGCTACTACAGCAAACTTTTGTCTGAAAGAAACACTACCTTTGGTGAGTCTTTCATTTCAACACTTTTAGCTTTGATATCAACAATGCCAGAATCAAGTTGCCCTTCAATTCGTGCATTCTGAATCACTATATCAAGTATGCTTGTGAAAAGATCAAATAATCTGTCATATTAAGTATGTCCGTGAGCTATCGCCTGACCAGGTACAAATGTAATGAAAGAAATTTGTGTTCAGAAAAAAACTTGCCTATTCTGGATGTCTGGAAACAATCCCAGAATACGATTAAGGAAACGGGCAACATCATGCATATCAGAATCAAGAATCCTACCAGTAAGCTTTCCACCATTTTTTCCATTGCCTGCAACGACAGTTGCCAATCACAAGCTCCAATTTTGAAACTAAATAGTATAGATTTGATGCAAAAATAGCAGAACATTTGTATCATGCACTGCATGGTACTCCCTCCATTCCAAATTATAGTTCATTTTCACTTATGTCCTAAGTCAAACTTCTCTAACTTTGATCAAGTTTTGACAAAAATATATTAACATTTACAAGTTAGAGAAGTTTGACTAAGATATCAACCAATGACTTGGTCAAAGTTAGAGAAGTTTGTGCACCCATGATTATGAACTCAGAGGTGAAGTTTATATGATAAATTGGCCGAAAACATGAAGTTTGTGGCTAAGCAGCATATATAGCTTTGAGAAGTGTACCCATGTGATGTTTTTGTTTGTCTAAGATAAGAACAGGCTTTACTACAAACAGAAGAATGCAATAACTGAAACACATTATTAGGTTCAAAAGTGGCACTTACATATATGATAAATTGGGCAAGAATGGTAAAACACGACCTTTTGAAGCAAAACAATCAAAACAGAACTTTCTAAAGTTCATATTTCTAATTCTGAGACAATACAAATAAGTTTGTGAAACAAACTTACACATTATAGGATCCCTAATAATTCCAACTGACACTAAAGCAGCTTTTGCTTTAGTGATGAACTCTTCAAGAGTAGCTTGATTCTCAGAGCATCCAAAAGGCACAACAGGAAAGGCATCCTGGTAACCTTGAAATAAAATGCTTTAGAACAATGCATATATTTGGAAATGACCCTGCCTTCCTTCCAAAGTGAAAATCAAATATTAACTACTAACCTGTTCCATTATTCCTCTGTACATCATTGCGAGGGCTTTCTTTCCATAATTACTGTCATAGTTAAAGGCGCTAAGTGATGGTCCAGCTCTACAAAAGTTGGATCACACAATGTAAACTAAAGACGTTCAAGGTTATACTTATCACAGAACAGAGCTTACTGATATCAGTAAGCATGAGAAAGAACCTTCGATCTCCTTGCGTTAAAGCTCCAAGAGACTCCAGTCTCTTTGCCACGATTGAAGCAAATCGCTTTTCACCACCGAGGTTTGTGAAAAGAAGCCTGGATTGGTGTTTCAAGAATTATAAATTTATGATTCATAATTTCAGATATAGGTAACTTAAAAGAGGGTCATTTCTGTAGAAAGGAATAGGGAGAACACCTCACTCCATTAGGGAGGGGTGACTTTCATATATATAGTCGCAAGGAGCTCAGTACAATTACAATTAGACCCTTAGATATATACACATCTAGCAATTTCCCTTCTATCACTGAGCATAAGCTAATATAAGTGTTCTTGTGCTACATGAGAATCAGAATACTTCCATGAACAAACAAAAACTGCATTTTTTTATCAAATATGAAGGATAGCTGCGTATCTTTATATTAAGAAGGAAAAAGGGTAAAATAATCCATACAAGAACCTACACACTACCACAAACTCACGCACTCACATATATAAAAGTAAAATAACAAACAGTATACATGAGCAAATTGAAAAAATTGTGTTCATATAATACCTATATTCAGGTGCAGAAGTTTGATTAGAACGATGAGTTCTACCAAACTGCTGAATTGCACGGTCTGCACTCCAAGGAAGCTCTAGTGTTATGTGCACTCTTCTCCTCTGGCATGTGCAGTTTAGCAGGATAAGGCACATTCCTACAGACAACCATCTTGAACTGTATGGATGAGGAGGAAAACAGACCTGATTTTTTGCCCTTCGATCAGCATGTAGAGAAACACCAGCTGATCCTGCTTCTGATATTATGGCAACATTCTTTTCTCCATCCATGAACTGCTGCTTTTCATGCATATTGATCATGTCCAATGCAACTTCTTTCCTAGAAAGGGCATATATTTGGATTAGAATTACTGAATCAAAGAAGATAACATTACATGAAAGCTCACTCACGTGTTCCGCGCCTGGTAAATAACACCTTTTCCATCTGATGCTCTTATTAGCATACCACGTCGTCCAGTTATTTCTGCAACATTGTCAGGACCACCAAGCTACAAAATACAAAAACAAAACCTTATAAAAAATACAAAAACAAAATAAATGTCTGGAGGTATTGTTGATGACCAAATAATCAACTAAATTTTTTTGACAAACATTTCACTCTGCTGATTCAAAGCATATGGACTAATGATGTTAAAGTATCGACCCTGGATGCCTTATTCATACATTAAAAGCCATTGGCGCCTTCCTAAGCACCTAAATTATTTAACATTTACCCATACAAGGGTGACATGGGAATGGGTCCACGGACCAAGGGGGCGACGGAGAGATCGAGGCAAGCGCACCGGCGTGATCATTTTTTAATGCACGAGAGGCCATATGCATGCGCTGTTGGCCTCTTCATTACGTATTGAAGAATTCAGTTTAATTCCATTACTAAACATAGCCAAACAGTGCTAAACAGTAGCTAGAGGCCGTTAGAGTGGTGTAATTCCTGCGCACATGAAGGTTTAGTTATATTCCATTAAGCTACATATGCAGTTCTGCTATTAATAGCTCGTTCTATATTTCCAGTTCACAAATAGGACTAGCTGGATCGAATTTGGATATCTTAGGTCACACTTCAGAAGTCACTGATCCCTCCAAAATACCTAAAATATTTACTCATATGTTCAGCTAAAGTCTAATCTACGTAAGTCTAATCTACATAAGAGTTCTGTGATTAATAGCCCATTCTATTTTTCCATGTCTTCAGAGATTTGGGTTCACATCATCCTCTAGTGTGAGGTTATGAATACCAACTGTTGGTCAACATTCAATGCAAAATTCATGAGGGTAGTTCAACATTTTCGACTTGAAAGTTTGATTACCTGATCGATGATATCATCTAAAGGATTACTAGGTAAATCCAAGGAGCGGATTATGTCAAGAATCTTTGACTTTCTGTCCAATGCAGCATCATACCTGACAACAATTTTCAACAAGTTTATGAAATGGGCCATATGAGCATGTCAAATTAGTGAATGCTTATTGATTCACATAACAGACACCTCTTTGAGAGTTCAGTCAAGTAAGCATCTCTTTCTTTTAAGTAGCTTTCTACTTTCTCCTTGCAACCATAACATGTCCAATCGTCAGTCACAATTTCAGTCCAAGGTGGAGTGAGGCAACTAGGGTGAACCCGTGAAGCACAAATAGAGCAATAAAGCAACAAGCTTTTCTCCTGAAATGACATGCAAATTAAAGGGTTAGACAAACTAAACAAAAATAAGCAGATGTAGTCATCAAATTCCAAGAGCTCAGTGTTGTATGCTATTACAAAGCAATGCTGCCTTTTTGTACAGTGCAACTGGACCTGAAGCAGTTAGTGGTTGTATTTAATAAATTTCTGGGCTATATTGAACAGTTGCCCGGTAGCGCTAATTTGAACAATTGGCGTCTGGCTAACATTTAAAAGTTCAGTAAGATTTGGAGATTGCCAGTAAACTTATATTGACATGTGCAGGGATAATTTTTTTAACAAAAACAGTTTTTATATTCTGGTGTGATAATAAAAAGATCACCATGGTAGGTAAAAGTGTTGGGACCAAGTACATCACAAGTAGGCTAAAATTTGCAGTGCTTATTGAAACATAAAAGGTCACCTCCTCAGTGTTGCAAATCTGACACATATAGAAGTCCTCATCAGATTCTGTTGATTCATGATCTGACTCTGCTGCGACATTTATAGAATAGATAAATAAGTACATCAAGAAATGAAGAAAATATTAGGAAAGAGATCATAACTATTATTCAAGCTGTCCATGCAACAATAGCAATCAACTGTTTCAACTTTCCAACAGCACAGTATTATCAGAAGATATTACTTTCACACTACAGAAGGACAGAGGCCTGTGCCCAGTATTATCAGAAGATATTACTTTCACACTACAGAAATACAGAGGCCTGTGAAAATATTTGGATGCTTGGCTATTTACATGACATTTCATCGCAATTATGTACTCATTCTATTTTTTTCCTTTTATAATGTGTCTAAGGATTTTGACAAGACTTTAAATTATGTAATTTGACCATCGATTTCTCTTACAATATATCAGCAATTGCTACAAATCAATGTCGCCTTAAAAGATTTCTGAACTGAATCTATTGATATAACTTTCATCCACTAAGCATACACATAATCTGACTAGCTATTAGTCAACATTTATGAATTTGACCTTTTCAAATCCTAATACATTATATTCCTGTAAAAATAAACGGAGTAAATGTTTAAGTAATAAAGCATGTCCAGACTACGTAAATAGATGCAATTATATGTAATGAGCAAACCAGGTTCCATTGGTTTTAATTTTAATTTCTTACCAACAGGCACATCCCAATGCAACAAATAATATGATTATCAGGAGAGGGAAGAGAATTTGCCAATGACCACTCCTTGAGATGAGAAAATAAAGCTACCTCGGTAAATGAACAATGGATCCCATCCTATCTAATTTACACCATAGTATGAAAAAATTGAAGTGATTAAGAACACCCATTAATGGCAGGTTTGTGGTTGTGCTACAGTGCTACTCTATGGAATCTAGGAGGAGAAAGGAATATTTATCAGCTTCACAAATACTTTGCTCTCCTACAAAGATGCTTCCAAGTGGTAACTATATAAAAAATACAAATACTTTTGCCATTGCAGTACCATATTTAGCAATCACTATCAACAACTTTGTCAGAAAACTTATGTGCAGGGTACTCATCACCTCCATCTTCTCTCACATCTTCCTTTTTTCCAAGTTTACTAACTCGCCCTTTCAAGGACATATCAGATCCATGCCGCTTGTGCTGAAACTCCTGGACTTTTTCTTCACCTGCAACAGCATACGTAAATAAAGAAGTAAGCAAGCAGGACTGCATAGACTACAAATATTCTCTTCTAAATCAAGGTCAACGGAGTGCCAAAACTCATTTTCTGCAATACAGATGGTTAAATTTTCAAACAGGAATTTTTTGTGAAAGTTACAGCAGTTGACAACATCTGAGACATTGAAGTTTAGATTAGAAACTACAAGTCCTGATTTTTTTTCCCCCGAAAAGAATGTCTGTGATAGTGGGGGAGAGCTATCAAACCAATGTAGGGAACCCTGTAGTACTGATCCAACGGTGGGAAAGTAGTAGATTACAAAGCATAATGTAACAATTGGTGGGGTTATTGACTTATTGTACATATGTACTGGACTAAGAGATGATAAATATGATGTGCTGCAACAGTTAATTGTGATGTAGAGGTAAGGTGTGTGATCTTATATCAGCACAACAGAAGATGGCATGGCAATTACTAGATAAAAAACAGCCAGCCTCTTGTGCAGCAACCAAATGCCAAAGTTCATTAGTCATTTATCTAGTGTATTATTTGTGTACAAACTAACAAACACGAAACC
Source organism: Miscanthus floridulus (assembly GCF_019320115.1). Taxonomy (NCBI): domain Eukaryota; kingdom Viridiplantae; phylum Streptophyta; class Magnoliopsida; order Poales; family Poaceae; genus Miscanthus; species Miscanthus floridulus. The sequence continues at coordinate 49,705,889 of NC_089587.1, forward strand.
CACCATGGTTTGAGCACAGAACCAACATGTAAACACCCAGAAAACAATTAAGTAATTTACTAATAACAAAACATCAATCAATTTTTTTGTATAAATTTAGCTTATTTTGGAAGAAATAAAAAAGGGAGAGCAAATTTTGGAAAACTACAGATACTTTGGCAAACTTATCACAAAACTACAGATTTAAGTTTCTGAAGAGTGTTTGTTGTGGTGTTGGGCTGGAGCTAAGGCTCTGCAGCTTCTTAAGCGTTTTTTTTTTTTTTGGCCAGTGGTCATCTGTTTTTCATAGTGTGTGGCGCTAAGAGTCCTGTGATTGGCTACTTGGGGGAGCAGGCTCTGCCTCTCCTCTGTTTTTATTCTCTTCTTAATGAAATGACACGCAGCTCTCCCACATTGTTCGAGAAAAAAAAAACTACAGAGGCTTAAGCTGGAGCATCAGTGTCATGTTACATGACTACATCTATAAAGTTTATGCCAATGCAAACCTTGTTCAAAACAATCAGGCTTTGGAGGCAAAGGATAATTATCTTCTACCAGCTTAAGAAGAAGCTCTCTAGGACCAGAAACGAAATCATCCATTTCAATGCCCTGCAACATACATTTGAATTAAGAAACAACATTTTGTAACATCAGTTCACCTGCCTAGCCATAGAAATACACAAGATGGGAAGAAAATAATTAGTAGTCTTAGATGACAAGCGCACATATTTAGCAACAGCTTCCTCTGTTCGAGCTTCTCCAGTGCTCTGGAGACCAATCACCACACATTTTTCTTCTGCTAAGGCTTCTTTTGCCAATCTCACAACAGCAGGTACCTTTGCAGACATACACATATGCCTAAAGAAACGCTGCGAAAAAAGATTAAACATAATGTACTGTTATTAAATTGTTAACAACATATGGTAGAGTTAAGAGTATATGAAGCACATGATCTGCCAGACTTCACAGCCAATGCATCAGAATTCTTTTTCTTGAACGTGCAGGAGAGCTGTTTATCATTATATATTAAGAATAAATGAATAATGCATCAGAATTCTCTCTGATCCCATATCTGAGTTGAGAACATCATAGAGTTATATGCCTTTCGGGTTGTTATTCAATTTGTAAATGTACGAGAATGTAACTACCAAACACGTGTTGTTCCATGTAACAAACTATTTCATCTTCATAATGCAATACTCACAGTTCTCATACATGTTTGAGGGAAAAAACACTTTTGGAGAAAGTATGTTTTCAGTTGCATAAAATGAAAAGGAACCACCTGATGACTGGCCCAGTATAGCCGCCATATTTGAGCTGAATTGACTTTATCTTCTGCATAATATTCAATGGCTGATAGGAGTTCAACACGCAGTTCAACCCAAAGTGCAGCTGCCTTTCTATACATATTCTGCAACATGAGATTGGAACTACAGGTTAAGAAAAGTACTAGACAAAGTTAAATTTAAAAGAATACTACTTTACATCGATGAGCAATCATACTAACAAAAATATTCTAACAAAATGTTTCAAAGAGAAACGATCTTATCACCAAAATAAAAGAAAAAGGCAGTATATCAATTTACCATCATTCTTTCCTCCAGAAGTGATTCCAGAACATCAAAGTTAGCACCCTTATAACTTAGAGTACGGCAAACATACATTCCCCTGGGAAAGAATTACAAAAGCAGTATTAATGAACATTGATGCACAAAAGCACTGAATTTGGAATTTAGCAACAGGATAACTCTGTGGCCTATGTATGCAGTATACACGGAACATTAGATATATGTCATCAAAGCATATGTGCTGTCTATATCAATTGGTGTGCAGTTGTGCACATATTGGGCAGAACTTGGTAATTCAGCAGTTCCACAAACACTCGGCCTGTTCGGGAGGCCGTAAACGATCGTGGATTATTTACTGCTGGCTGGTTTGGTGTGAGAGAAAAACACTGTTCCCGGCTCAAAATTTACGATCGTTTACGAGCAAGCGAACAGGCTGACTAACCTGGCTTTCATGTCCATAGCAACAAGTTCAAGAGCACCCACACCTCCTTTCTCAAGAGCACCTGAAAATTTATCCCACCAAGCATGAGCACATCACTATTATTTCTTTGAAATCACAGGTTAAATTTCTGATAAAATCTAATGGAGCATAGTAGTACAGGATACAATGCTAACTGTTGTGAACATATGTGCCTAAAACTGAGAGGTCCATCATTGCTAAGACAAAGGGATATTTGCCTTACACTAATACGTGGTAATCTATAAGCTTTTGTGGAATAATCTAATGAACAGTAAAAGTAGATGACACTGTCCTTTCATTCAAGTAAAGAAAAGTGCAGATAAAGTGCCAGTTCATTTCCATTTACTTTGGGAAGAATCCATCTTTAAATGTTAATTAACACCAAAGACATCTGATAAGTGATAATACTAGATTCTCTATCTGATTACTTCCAAGCCTTCTATTGCACAACAAAATGTACAAGAACTGCAAATCTTGCTTTCATATGGAGTATGGACAACTACAAGTAAACTACTACTACAGCCTTAGATATACTTAGCGCTGTAATTATGGTAGAAGCCTCACCACTGAGAGATGGGAACAAGTATTGTAATTGCTGTTGGGATGAATGGATCAATCATTTGCATGTGAATTCAGACAAGGCCAAAGGAAAAATATATGCACAAAGAAAAAAAAAGGAGGAATTAACATTAACCTAGAAATTGGTGGAAATTCTCAAACGATGTTCTATCTCCCCATAGACCAAGCCGAACCATATAACCTAAATTTCGAGGCTCAGATGCACCAGTCGCTGAACAATAAACAACACGTGCTTGAGGTAACATATCCTGTAATGTTTTGTACCATTAGTGTATCAACACCTCATCGGAAAAGTAAATTGTTGTTACAAAAAAAATAAATCAGCCAAACTGAGAATTAATACGACCACCCCTAGAAAGTAAAGGATCTTTGTTCCAAAGAAAGGGGTATAATGACATGACCATCAATATTTTTTAATGAAATTACCAAATTCACAACAACTACCATAGTAAGCTATGGTGGTAAAAGTTCCTTCATCCAAATAACCTCCCTTGTACGAATTTTTACAAGGTTTATGCTCCAATGGCAGGACAATTTGGCTATATGGTTTTAAACATATATTTTAGCAGACAGTAATTTATATACAAAAGTCTGCTTTTAAAAGCCACACAGCTCGCATTCAAGAAATTGGACACGTAACACCATAGCAGCAGAACATGTTCTATGTTGATAACAAGAACAGAACAAGGAAACATCACCAAGTATGAATCTACATGCACCTGAATCTCAAGAACAGCTTTACCAGTGCGTGTGGGCTGGCTCCCTGCCTCAGGAATCAGATTTTTGGCCTTGTGACACTGCAAGAGAGATCATTTCAGCACATTATTTAATGCCATCAATCATCATGTTTGCATAAGTAAATGGATGTTTTCTAGGAGATGGTGAGATGCCTTGCAAATTCATTCAATTAGATCTTATTCCTTTTGTAGGTGACTCGCAATTCAAGCCTGAGTTTTATTTACCTCATCGAACACCAGAAGACCATCAAACTCAGATCCACACCACTGTACCAACTGCTGCAAACGGGAACGGTTCTCAGAGGATGCTATCAAGCTGCTATAAGTTACAAAAACAACTCCATCTGTGATCCCAATGGTTTTAGAGTCTAGCTTAGAATATGGAAGCTTATTTAAAGCGTGCACTGCAGAAAAAGTATATGGTGTCAGTCATAAATATCACCAACAGACATGAAATGGAAAACTGATGTATTTGCCAGATAGAGGTTAAAATTTGAGTTCTACATTTCATCTCAATTATTAAAACTACCAGACAGGCCATTTCATCAATGAATTATATTAAGCTCTTCCTCCATTAGGAAATATAAGTCCATTGGTTTGGTCCTCCGATAGGAAATATAAGTAATCTTTCCTTTTTACCTTGGACTATGAATATCCAAATGTTATGCACATTGGCAACATAAGATTAGTATTGCTAGATTCGTTATGAAAACACTTTCATAATATATAACTCTTTTCATTTATGATAATATGACTTTATAGATATTGCCAGTCAAAGTGTCATATTGAAGACCATATTGGTCCAAATCGTCTTATATTTCAGATCAGATGAAATATTTAACGATTATGGTTAATCTTGTTTCTCATCAAGACTGACATAAAGACATCTGAAAAAATGGAAAATAACAATGCTTCCATACTATTGAGTGTCATTGATATTTATCTTTGATTTATAATACTTCTCTCTTATATGCACTCCCATAATGTTTCATACAAGTAACATTACATGTCAGCCTATATGCTTTCATACAAGTTTTCAACAATGACAATGCGCATCATGTCTCTCAATTCCAGTTCTTTGCATGAAATGGCCTCAATTAGAATGAATTGCAATTTCATTTTGCTCATGACTCAAAAAAGACAGTGCATTTGCAGATTCGCACCTTCCACACATTTTGCACCAACATCATCCAGATCTCTGCGAGCATCATATTTCAGGTCTGAACCAATTGATATCCACCTGAATAATTTATCACTCATTAAAAATGCAAATAGGCAATAAATAACGCAAGTACAGACAAAAAATGGATAGGTAGTTACAGAATTTCTTTTCTTGCAGAAGTTCTTACAAAGCTTTATGCCTTCCCTGCTGCCAATTTTCCCAGATCAATCCAGCAATGGTACGTCCTTTACCAACACCAGCTCCATCACCGATGAAGAAACCTGCTCTAGCTCCAGTTGGAAGATGATGAAGATGCCTCTGCCATACAAGGATGTAGACTTAGATGAGATGCATTGTACATACAAAACTTCATGAAAAAGGAGATGTCCAACAATGAAGATGTAACTGACCTGACAAGAATACACTATTGTTTCAATCTGTAAGGAAGACAATGCATTGGTTTCATCCAATTCTTTCATGATAGTCAACTTGTAAGTAGGTTCAGGAGGTTGCACTGCTGACAAGGAGGATGTTTCTACTACAGGGTCAGGATGAGGAAGACCAAGAGATAGCTTGGGAGGTCTCTGGAAATAGAATAGGAATATGTAAATTTCTCAAAAGCAACAATAGAAGTGAAAACAGGAAGGGACCTAGGAAGCACAAAGCTGCTCTCTCTTTTTTCATGAAAATAAATGAAACATAAACCCTTACATAATCAATGAAAGTTTCTCCAAAAGTGCCACTTTCATCTTCATCACGCTCAACATCAACTGCAACCTGCTTAAAACCGATTATAGTTACAAATCTAGTAGCATATCAAGAAGCCATTGATGCATGAGATTGTAAATGACAATGGCGATTGATAAAATGCTAGGGACTGTTGACTGTCCAGTGTTTACATGCACCGTTCAACAACCACAACAACAACAACAACAACAACAACAACAAAGCCTTTTAAGTCCCAAACAAGTTGGGGTAGGCTAGAGTTGAAACCCAGCAGAAGCAAGGTTCAGGCACGTGAATAGCTGTTTTCCAAGCACTCCTATCTAAGACTAAGTCTTTGGGTATATTCCATCCTTTCAAGTCTCTTTTTATTGCCTCTACCCAAGTCAACTTCGGTCTTCCTCTGCCTCTCTTCACGTTACTATCCTGGCTTAGGATTCCACTACGCACCGGTGCCTCTGGAGGTCTCCGTTGGACATGTCCAAACCATCTCAACCGGTGTTGGACAAGCTTTTCTTCAATTGGTGCTACCCCTAATCTATCACGTATATCATCGTTCCGAACTCAATCCCTTCTTGTATGACCGCAAATCCAATGCAACATACGCATTTCTGCGACACTCTGTTGAACATGTCGTCTTTTCGTAGGCCAACATTCTGCACCATACAACATAGCAGGTCTAATCGCCGTCCTATAAAACTTGCCTTTTAGCTTCTGTGGTATCCTTTTGTCACATAGGACACCAAATGCTTGGCGTCACTTCATCCACCCTGCTTTGATTCTATGGCTAACATCTTCTTCAATATCCCCGTCTCTCTGTAGCATTGATCCTAAATATCGAAAGGTATCCTTCCTAGGCACTACTTGACCTTCCAAACTAATATCTTCCTCCTCCCAAGTAGTAGTGCCGAAGTCACATCTCATATACTCAGTTTTAGTTCTACTGAGTCTAAAACCTTTGGACTCCAAAGTCTCCCGCCATAACTCTTGCTTCTGATTCACTCATGTCCTACTTTCATCAAGTAGCACTACATCGTCCGCGAAAAGCATACACCAAGGGATGTCCCCTTGTATGTCCCTTGTGACCTCATCCATCACTAAGGCAAACAGATAAGGGCTCAAAGCTGACCCTTGATGTAGTCCTATCCTAATCGGAAAGTCATCCGTGTCTCCATCACTTGTTCGAACACTAGTCACAACATTGTTGTACATGCCCTTAATGAGCCCGACGTACTTCGTTGGTACTTTATGTTTGTCCAAAGCCCACCACATAACATTCCTTGGTATTTTATCATAAGCCTTCTCCAAGTCAATAAAAACCATGTGTAGGTCCTTCTTCTTCTCTCTATACCGCTCCATAACTTGTCTTATTAAGAAAATGGCTTCCATGGTTGACCTTCCGGGCATGAAACCAAATTGGTTCATAGAGACCCGCGTTATTGCTCTCAAGCGATGCTCGATAACTCTCTCCCATAGCTTCATAGTATGGCTCATCAACTTAATTCCCCGGTAATTAGTACAACTTTGAATATCCCCTTTATTCTTGTAGATCGGTAAGAAAATGCGAAGTGAAATTAGTGTTTAGCACATGCATAAGTTAACTATACTACGCCAAACTGTATGTGCTGTACACATGGCAACTACAGCCAATCAAACTGCTAGTCAGGGTTCCAGATGACTTCAGACAGACAAAAAGACTTCAAATAATTTGCCAATATGTGGAAGTATTTTTCACTTGTCTGATGTCTGATTAGCACTGAGGCTAGGTTATTCCACCAAATAACCTAAATAAAAATTATTAAGACTTAAACCTATTAATTTGCGCATGTTATCCCTATGAAGACTAAAGGAAGTTAGTGGATGGATTCCACATGATACTTTGAGAAATTACACAGCAACATTTTAGAACTGAATATAGACAGTGCTCTGCTTTCTTGTGCAAACAAAAAGTTCAGTTCTTATCTTACAGAGAAGTCAGGGTCACAAAGGGAACCATCCAACACCATGGAAGTATGACGAACCAAATAAAAGGTTAGCTTAGCTAATTGTTGCATCCGCAGACAATTGGGAAAGCAAAAGGAATACATGCCTTCTTGCATGTAAGTTCAGCTTCTGATGAACTGAAATGCTCACAAGTGCTGAAGGTGTGTTCCCCCCTGGCATACTATCTATTGGGCTTGCAAGGATTTTGGTGATTTGAGGTCCATATGTTACCAGATAACCAGAATAATGGCATCCAGGCATGCATGTGACGAATGCTCATATGCCATTGCTCAGTTAAAAAAAGAAGCTTTTTTTTTTTTTACCCATGATCAAATCAACTGACACCAAAATTTTGACATTTGGCCATAATTCATGTCAGTCATTGCCACACCAGTGAGGAGTAACACGGTAGCCTAACTCACAACACAGGAATTACTGAATACTGATGAACCGGCAGAGCCATACCTCATTGATCTCCTCAGGTAGCTCAGCAGGAGGGAACATGGGCAGCATGGGCACTGGAACTGGAAGGCGTGGCATCATCGGCAGGAAGGGCAGGTGAGGCATTGGCATTGGCACTGGCACTGGCGGTGGAGGGGGCGGTGGCGGCGGGAGTGGAGGCGGGACGAAGCCTGGGCCCGCAGAGGCAAGGAAATGGCAGAGCTTGGACAAGTCGACAGCGAGGTCGACGCCGCACTGCGGGCAGCGGAAGCGCTCGAGGCCGTGAGGCACGTTGAGGACGGCCTTGCAGCGCGCGCAGGGGAGCTGGATCTTGGTGGGGTCCACGCCCTGCGCCCGGGGAGCAGAGCGGCGGGCCAGAGGATGCGGCATTGGCTGAGTCTGAGGCGGCGGCGGAGGCGGCGGAGGCAGCGAAGGTGGAGGTGGTGGAGGCGGAGTTGGGCCTGAGGGCGGCGGAGACGGGGAGGCCTTGGGCGGGGACGGCGGCATGAGCTCCGGCGGGAGGCGCTGCGCCATGCGGCACTTGGGGCAGATGAACTCGGTCATGCCGGGAGCCACGGCGAGCACGCCGCGGCAGCCGGCGCAGCGCACCTGGACGGGGGCCGACGCGGCGGGGGAGGCGCCGCGGCCGGCCATCGCGGATAGGGCGGCGCGAGGGTTTCGGCCGTAGGACCGCTGGGCGGACTGGGGAGGGAGGGATTTCCGGCTTTCCGCCGAGGGGAAAAGGACTTGTGGGTTTGGTTTTTTACCGGGGTTCTGTCATGCTTTTCTTTTTGGCGTTAATTGGATTGGTGCCGATCCTCGCGACTCACAAATACCATTACTATTAGGATATGTTTGGACGTAGATACTGAAGACACTGAATTGAATCGTTACTGATACTAAATCAGACTCAGCATTGGAAATGGACTAAATACCAAATCTCCTATTTGGATGTAGATGAATTTTCTATCCGGAATCAAGTGACGCATCATATGCCAATTCCTGTTTGCATGTACATAATCGAGGAATTCTATGTCTTCTTCCCCAATCAGGCAATCCCCACCGCGGCACCGCTCGCACGACGAGCTAGGCACACAGGCGGAGGTGGCCTCGGCCTCGAGAGCAGAGGCGGAGGCGGACCCGGCCCTGGCCATGGGGGAGCTCAAGCTTGACCCCGGCTCGGCCATGGAGGAGCTCGACCCCGGCACGACCATGGAAGAGGTCGACTCTGGCCCCGGCCATTGGGGAGCTTGAGCTCGACCCCAACTCGGGCATGGAGGAGCTTGACCCCGGCCCGGCCAGGCAGCGCTTCCCCAATCTCGCGATGAGCCCCAATCCGCCCTGCCCTTTCACTCCACCTACACCGGCGGTCGAGCTCCCCACTAGATCCGCCCCCGCAGGCGCGCACTCACCCGGCCAGGGAGCACAGGAGCCGCCTGAGCGACCGCCTCTGGCCGCTGCGATGGCGCCCGCCCCACCCCGCCTATCCTCATCTCGCGTCGGGCTCGAGCAGCCACGGCTCATCTTCCCCATCTCTGCCTTCACCACTCTTCATCGGGTAGCGCAAGGGGTGGAGGAGCTCCGACAAGGGGACAGAGGGGCTGGCTGCGAGGGGACGGAGGGGCCGACGTCGGAGCTCAAGACGACGAGCGGAGTGAAGTCTAGAGTCTAGAGACGATGAGCGGAGAAGGGGATGCGATTCCCTCCAATACGGAGGGTCTTGGCTCGGTATTGCTTCGGGGTCATGCTAGATGAAGGGAATACCTCGCGGAATCGAGCCCAGTTTCCAGACCAATACCATGGACATCCAAACAGGTGAAATTGGGGACTGCCATTTCCAATTCCAATACCATGGTCTCAATGTAGACATCCAAATGGGGCATTAGTCTTATTGTAAGCATATCATTAGAATTCCACTGGAGTCTAAAAAATGCCATTATGTACACTTACCGCAACTTGTGGCCCACATGCAGATGTATACAGCTAGTACGTACATTCGTATGAACCCTTTTGCCCTAGCTTCTCCATACATGCGCCCGTTTGACTGGATCGAGTCAATCCATCCATTCCCCACCGCCTCCTCTCTCTCGCTTGAACCCTAGCTCGTGGGTGGTGGCAGCGACTACGACCGGCGACGGCGACGACTACTACTTTTGTGGCGGCGGCAACTACTATCGATGCTAGTCGATTAAAGATCATGGTGCAAGCTTGAGTACTATAGCGGTCGTGTCCTCCATGGAGGACGAGGCGTATGGTAACCGTGCTGCGGCAATGGATGACAACATACCAAGATACGCATCTGAAATCATTTCGATCTGACATGACTTTCCATCGACGAATAGGATAGTTGTTACTGCAATTTGTTGTAGGACTCGTTGACTTGATCTACTTACTTCCTGCTAGGACCGACCTCTTCTTGCTAGAGATTAAAGTTGAAGGTTTCAATACAACAGATGCGTTGGGTAGGAAAGTTTATACCAAAGGTTCTGTGATTAAGTGGGATGTCGAGATAGGGTCGTTTTCTTTAGACTTGTTGAGGGAAAGCTTGCGGAATGAAGTTAAATGGGCCTCTAACCGGTCTGCATCTTTGTGGTTCTTTGATAAAAATGTGCAAGAAGATGTCAGATTAGACAGTGAGATTCATATGATAGATTTGTTTGACATGTATAAGTCTGAAATGTGTTTCCGTGCGTTGGTAGAAGTCTTTGATAATGTTATTTCTTATGCACTTGAGTATGAGTTGTTAGAGCCTTTATGTGTTATTCCACTTGATGATGGAGCAGTCAATCCTACTGATTTCAATCCTGATGCAAATGCTTCTACTACTGTCATTCAAAATGCAAATGTTTCTACTACTGCCATTCCAAATGCAAATGCTTTAACTGCTGCCATACCAAATGCAAATGCTTTAACTATTGCCAGTCCAAATGCAAATGCTTTTTCTGCTGTCATTCCAAATGCCCAAGCTTCTACTGATGCCAATCCTTGTACTGCTGATGAGTCGAACGTAGAGCCTGATAGGGAGCCAGACATCTTTGACAATGAAGAGCAGTATGTTGAGGTTGATGATGAGCACATCTACATTTCAGTACCACCTGTACACCTAGCCAAACTGACAGTGCCCAAGCATCTGTTGATAATGCTGATCCTATTGTTGCTGATGGAGGTACTCCTCTTGAGGTAGAAATTGATGATGTAGATCCCCAAGAAATAACTGTCCTCCACGATCCTAAAAATCCAAAGATTGTCAAGGGGAAATTGTTTTCTAACATAGTAACATTCAGGAAAGCTATTAGACATTACACTGTTAAGAAAGGTTTCGAGTTAGTTAAGTTGCAAACTGACAAGTCAAGATTCATTACACATTGTGTTGCTGAAGGGTGCCCATGGAGAATTCATGCATCTAGGATTTTTTATAAGAAAACAATACAGGTTGGTGTGGTCATTTTCTTCCTGTTTGCAACTTATTCATTTATATAGCTGAAAGATGATGACCGTGCTGGACCTTCACAAGTGAAGAAGAAGACAACACCTAAGAAGGGTGCACCTAAGAAGAAGAAGACACCTAAGAAAAAGAAACAGCAAAAAGAAAGTTGCTGCTCCAGCAGCTAGTGTTGTGAGAAGCCTGAAGGACTTCTTAAACACCATGTGATATGTTGTGATCACAAGTATGAAATTAGTTTCTTTTGTGGCCTGAACGTTATGTATTGTAGGCCTTGAACTTGATGTATGGTATGGCCTGAACTTGATGGATGTTAGGGCCTGAACTCGATGTCTGTTATGGTCAGCACTGAATGTTTATTATGGCCACCCCCTATTTTTGTTTAGTAATGGCCTAAACTTGATGAATGCTAGGATCTAAATCTATTTGTGTGTTCTGGTTATGACAGGATGTTTTATAATGAATCTGAACCACCTTGTGTGATATAAGCATGTAAATCATGGCCTCATTTATTCATGGCGTGCATGGACAGTTGCTGCTCCGAACAGAAACATCTATTTATTCATCACAAATTCATAGATTGATCACAATTATAAGAAAAAAAAGTTGTGTTGTAGACATCGACAGATTCATCACAAATTCACATATTCACAAAACCTACAGAAATATGCATTCCTTGATCATAGATACACAATTGCATAGATAGAAAATAAATATAAATTAGTAGTAGCACTTGACAACCTACCGGCTAAGATCACTGAACTCCAAACTACTAGAACCAAGGTGCATACTACTTTATTTTCAAACTACAACAACTAAGAGGCTTACAAACAGATTTAGCATCACCGCAGCAACTAATGCATTGCCTAAGCTAAAAGCCTTGTTCAATCCTCCATTCTTCAATTCTTTCATCTCCTGCTTCAATTGTAAAATGTCAACCTTCGAGTCACTGATCTGAACCTTCAAGTTCATCATCCCAATTTTTTTTGTCACTCTTCTGTTCTATGCCTTGAACCGTAGGAGCAACAAAAGGGCCCTATCACTTCCACATCCCTGAGCTTGTCTGGATGATTGGCGCGCAGATAGGCCAGGTATTGATCCTCAAACTAGTAGTTCCCACAAGTGTCATCGTTCTGCAATTGACAATCAATGCCCCAACCCACTTAACACTATTTGCAGCTAGACGAACATGGAACCCGACATCAAAGGAAAAGCTAGACAAATTACCGGAAAATTGTTGGGGCAAGTGTAATACATATTGCCAGCCTTGCTCTTACGCCTAATGACCTGGATCTTGCATTTGGGGTCATCGATCCGTGGGAGACCACCAACCTGCCTAGCACTTGAACTGGCAGCTGTGGATGCCAACTCCGCTCAGTAGATAGGGCGGGGAAGGAGCAACAGTAGTCGCGGTCGACACCGGCGCCAGCGGTAGTCACGGTCGCTGCCGTCGCGAGCAGTAGTCACCGCCACTGCCGGTCGTAGTCGCCTCCGCGGCCGACGAGCTAGGGTTTGAGAGAGAGAGAGAGGAGGCGGTGGGGAATGGATAGATTGACTCGATCCAGCCAAACGGGCACATGTATAGAGAAGCTGGGGGCAAAAGGGTCCATACGAATGTAAGTACTAGTTGTATACCTGCATATGACCCACAGGTCGCGACAAGTGTACATAATGACATTTTCAGACTCTAGTGAAATTGTAATGACACGTTTATAATAAAACTAATAGTAATGGTATTTCTCAGAATCGCGAGAATTATAATGGCATCGATTCAATTAACCCTTTCTTTTTTGATAGGAGTTCTGGCATGCTTTTCACTAGGGAGGAGTGAGGGTTTCTGTCGTTTCTTTCTTTTTTTCCTTTTCAAGTAACGGATATTCATTTGGGGGCAAAGCATTCCCGTATATTTTTAAGTTTTTACATAGAGGAGAATGCCCTAGGGTCTGGCAAGAGTAATAAATGCTAAGATATTAGAATGGTTGCTTGTATAACATGCTTAGCGAGGCTATCAGCGATGGTCTCTCTTGATCTTGATCTTAACGACCAAGGTAGTGTTTAGTTGGCGAAATTTTTGGCGAAATGGTATTGTAGCACTTTCGTTCTTATTTGGCAATTAGTATCCAATCATAGTCTAATTAGGCTTAAAAGATTCGTCTCGTGAATTTCGTCTAAACTGTGTAATTAGTTTTATTTTTTATTTATATTTAATGTTTCATGCATGCGTCCAAAGATTCGACGTGACGGAGAATCTTGAAAAATTTTAGAAAATGAAAGGAAACTAAACAGGCTCCAAGTGTTGCATCTCTTAAGTTATTTCTGCAAATTCAGCGAGGGCTAGTCGCAGGGACCAATGTCTTGCGTTATGGCACAGAGACCTTTTGTCGAGCTGTTGTCCTACCACCTCATTGTTAGTGAGGAAGTTTATCATTTGTAAGTCTAGTACTGTAGCACGATAGCTGACCTAGCTCCCAATGAGGGAGTCCGTAAAGGTGCTAGCTTCATAGCTAACTTAAATGGAGGTGAGAGACAAAAGAAAAGACTATTTTATATATTCTTAGCCTGTTCGGTTGATATTAAAGCCGGCTGAAGCTATTTTATTGTGAGAGAAAAACACTGTAGATTCTAGCTAATAAGCTGGCTGATAAGTTCAAGCGAACATGCCCCTTATTTTTCTATGTATTATTGGACCCACATATTCTCTCTCAGATTCTTGAACTATGTGAAATAGATCAGCTATTTGCTCGTCGCTAGTGACTACTCTCTCATATTTTTTCCTTGTCTATGTCAGAATAGCTGGCCAAATAACTAGCTATTGGGGACACCCCAATATTGCATATGCTTCTGCGTCCAATGGATCCATGTTTCGTGGGATTATTGCAACCTAAAAAAATGCACTAGATAGGCTATGCATAGGTGAGGTGAGAGTAATCAGCCTGTTCGTCTGGCCGTAAACGATCGTGGATTATAAATCAGAACAATATTTTTCTCTCATACCAAACCAACCAGCAGTAATAATCCACGATCGTCGAACAGGGCTGAAAGATACCGATACCAGTTTAACACCAATAAAGAGGTTGTTCTATAGCACGGAGACGTCACAGAAAGCTCTTGGCCCATCAATTATCTGCTAATGAGCATTCCAAGTAAAGAAACCTTCTAAGCATTCTTGTTGATGATCTTATTTCTGATATTTTATGTGTAGCTTCGCTAATCACTAGTGAACTACCAAATTTTTGTGCCTGCCGCCAGGGTGTTGTGCAGATTCTATTCTAGGCAAAAAGGATTTTGAGATGTAGGATTCATTAATGCAATTTTATTAGGTACATTTGCTATATACGCAAGACGACGTTATTTGTGTTATTTTCAGGAATTTGCACGGTAGTAGCTAAATCACTGATAAATGAGTTTAAATGTACCATCTCTTTATTCTAAATTATAAGTCTTTCTACAGAAAAAACTACATATCTAAACATGACGTAGAAAAGCTAGAACAACTTAGACCTGTTTGGTTGAACTTTTGGCCGTGTTTTTTTTCCCTCCAAAAACTAAAAGTTCAACCAAAGTATCTGAAAGCCAGATGTGCTTTTGCTTAAAATCAGTTTTTATCGTACTCCCTCCGTTCCTTAATATAAACCATATAAGCATCAATATTAACGCATGTCTTGGGAAAGGACGTGAGATCGAGGAAAAAAGGAAAATCAGGCCATCTTCTCTCTCCCAATCAGATTGCTTCCTAAATCTAAGGGATTGGTTCGGGGCATGTGCTATGTACGGTGGGAATGTTTTCAAACTAATCGGTGTGGGAGCTGATACGTACCTATATTTTAAAATTTTCTTTAGAAATCTATATGACTTATATTAAAAAACGGAGGGAGTAGTATAGGTGTAAAAGCATCTCTCCCCTGTTTTCACTAGCTTTTGAGGTGAAGAACTTTGAAAAAATTAACCACTGCCACTCGTTAGGAAGAGAAAATAACGGTTCGTTGTCTTTCTATTCACCATCCACCCGACTTCTTCCGCGTCCGTGAGGGCCGCGACGGCGCGGATAGGGTCCTCCGGCCAGAGCTCCGGACGGCCGCCACCCCACTGGCTCCGCCTGAGGCCGGCCGCAGCCCCGCCCGACCTCGCGGTGGTGCCCTCCACCGGCGGCGGGCGAGCGCGGCCCCCGGCGACCTGCGCCTTCGGTCCAACTGCTCCCAGATCCGGCGACGAGGCACTCCACGGCCTGCGCGGCACCTACGGCGCCGCCATGGCCTGTGCGGCACCGGCCCCGTCGTCGTCCTCACCTACGGCCTCGACGAGTGCTCCCATGCTGGCCGCAACGCGAGGCCCCCAGGCCGGTTGTCCCCAGTCCGGCTCGGCTGGCCGCAACCTGCCTGTCCCCGGGCCGGCCGCCCCCAGTCCAGCTGCCCGGCGTCCTGCTTCTCGTGGCCCGCGGTCGGCGAGACTCGCAGAAGCATCGCGGCCGCCGCCCCCAGTACGGCCGTCATGCCTTGCTAGCTTGCTCTGTTCCTTGGAGAACGCATGATGTTCTTTGGCCGTTTTCCAGTAGAAAAATAAAACAAGAAATACAATAGAAATACCAAAATACATATCTCATACCTGTAATGAATTAGTGAACTTAGAAAATTTATTTTTTTTTAAAAAAATAATCATTTTTTAGAATTCCAAAATAATCGCCCCTGGCGGGTGAGCGTGGCTAGAGGAAGAAGAAGATGCAGGCTTTCTATCTATGACGTGTGAGGTCTATTCGTAAATGAGAGAATGTTTTCAAAAGCTACGGCTTCCACCAAACGGACTTTCAACTTTTTCATAGTAACTTTTACAAAAGCCATAGTTCACAGCAACTTCTGCAAAAGCCACGACTCAACCAAACAAGACCTTATAATTTAGAAGGATTTTTTAACCATAAATACAACCAGAGAAGCCCCTAATATACTATTTTATTAAGAAAAAACCACTAAACAAGCAACTGTACAACGAACGGAAGAGGGAGGAGAAAAAAAAACTGCACAACAACCAAGCAAGAGAAAGAGCAGGAGCTTAAGCAAAGAGGCTTAGCATGGAGAGGAAAACTGGTTTTTGTAGTCGCTAAATATATAAGCCTGAAGCCTAGCTTCCTCATCGAAGTGGTGTCTCTATGAATCAAAAGAATTTTTCGGGCATCAACGATGAAGAATTCCATAAAGAAGGGACTCGAGAAATGTTGCTTGGCTTGAACTATCATTTGGAATAAACTCGCAGCAAGATCCCAGTGGACGCTAATGTGTTGCCAACATGCTTTTCTCTTTCTTGTTCTTTGTTCTTCCTTCTAGAGAGATGGAGAGATGAGAGTGGGAGAGTGGGTGGGTGTGAGGGGTTGGTTCTGGTGTCTTAGAGATGTCTATTTGGAGCTGACATGTAGGGCCAAGGAGAGGGAGGTATGGACAACTCATCACTCATCAGTCTGCATTCTGGCTGATTTAGTGTTTTGATGGATGGTCTGGTAGAACCTTGCTAACTCTGCTATCTTGACTGGTCAATTAGAGTATGACAGGAATTTGAGAACAGTTCGAGGGCGTTTCAAAATGGTCCCAGAGAACATCAAGAACCTGAATTTCTTGGTTAAGACGAAGAATTCAGATTGGGAAGTGACCATCAATCATAGAGGTTGATAAACACCACTTGAGCTTGGAGAGTGCCTTCCGGATGATGTTTTGAATCTTGATCTGAACGAATCGATTAAGTTGACTTGAGTTGACTGGGAGTTACCGGAGATTTTCATAAGATTTGTTGACTAGTTTTCAGGGAATTTCACCATTGAGATTAGGGTTGGGTGATTTCTACTTGGTTGACGAGCGTGACCATTGTAGAAGGAGAGCAAGGGGAGAGATGCCTTAGGCATGATCAACACAAACATTGCAATACGAAGAATTTGTGGGCAATTGACAAGGTTCACTTAAGGGATAGGGAGGTGATGGACATGAATCAGGGCTTCCAAGTTTTTTTTAAAGATTTGGATTTGGACGTCCGTCGGGTCATGACAAGTTCTCTCCAACTTAGAACAAAGCTCATCCCAAGCTTAGCATAAACGGTTGACACAAAACAAGGTCAGTTAGGTTTTTAAGGTGGGGACCATAGGCAAAAAGAAGAGAGTTTTCATCTCCATGCCAGTGCGCGCCCTGCGACTATCGTACACAACGGCATTTCGTGCGTGAAGTCCGGATTCCGAGTAGTATTCAGACCACTGGCCACACCCGTTTTTGGCGCCCCTGTGGAAAGAACTTGACCGAGTGACAAAAATTCTTTTCACTAGGACGAAGGGTCTTTGGAATGGGTTGAAGGGCTGAGGTAAGGCTTTGGGAGACTGGTTTATGGGTTGACAGATATTGTACAGTTATAACATCCCGTTTGAGGCGAATGAACCTGTGCTCCAGTAGGACGCTACTCACCAGAGTTTAGACATGGTGTCGTACCTATTTTCTGATTTTTTTCTAGAAAAAGAAGGGTCGTGCGTTTGATAGTACTGTGCGTTTTCCGCGCACTGAAGGCTAGAGAGCCTCTTATTCTCTTTTTTTACGTGTGTACGAATACGTACGCGTGTATGAGTGGTTTGCGTCCAAGTTACACCCGATAAAAAAAAATAACATCACGTTTGAGTAATCGATTAGATTTTGGCTTTTGTGTCAGGGGGTCAATCCGGCCCAAGCAGCATCCCTACTCCTGCCGATGCTTGTAGTTCTGGTTGCTAGCGATTTGACTCGCAATGTGACGTCACGAATTCAGAATAGAAAAAAAGCTGGTTGTTCTTTGTAGTGAGTATAAGGATTAAGGAGTAAAATGATGTTGAGAGGATCGTGCATTTAGTTGGGAGCCACCTCTGTAGCGCCGAGCCGCCGACGCCCGCGGCCCGCCTTTGCCTAATCAATCGTCCACCACCTCGACGGCCGGCGGAGCGCGCTGGAGCTGGAGTGCTGGACCGCCGTTCCCTTTCCCCTTCCTCTGCTCGCATCGCATCGCATCGTCTGTCTATCTGACTGGGATCAGGGACGCTGCTCCATTCGCCCCTCTACTTCTTCCCTCCTGCTGCTGCCGGCCCTTCCGATCAGGTGATCCCATTAATTAGCGGTGAAAACCAGACCAGATAAAGTGAGTACTACTATATACTTGCGTCGACTGCTTCTTCTACAATTCTAGTGTTATTCCACATACTACTACTGCTACTATCTTAATTCTTACCAGAAAGATGCAATTTTCTTTAGAGCAAAGTAGCAGTGTACTGTCACTGTCAGGGTGTTTGAAGCATTCAGTCAACATTTGGCTTCAACAAACAACGGACTCCGGCTGCGTTACGATATTCTGATTGTGACTACTCAAATCTGTTGGCATAGTGACCCACTCATCCTTGATTGATGCTAGAAAGGTACAGGACAGGACAGTTGTAGCAACAACTAGTCCTGCTCACAGATTGGAGAGTCGTCGTTCAAGTCTGAAGAGCCGACATATTGGACTGTAGATCAAAGGGATTATTCTGTTTATTTTCCTTTCTTTCCTGTCCTGCATGTAGACTTCCGTGCGCGTGGAGAAGACTCATGTCTGCATTTTTCTAGCTTGAGTTTGATGCTCTTTAAAGCGTGAGAGACAGATGGGGTTTCACATATCACCAGAGTACCAGACAACCACTGTATTATTGTTCTCATCTATTCTCATGTCAATCTTTCTTTCAGGACTCCCGAAAGGAGAGAAATAAAGTTTAGTCTTTGACAAGGTACATCCTTTATCCTTCTATCTATGCTGTTTAACGGCTTCTCTCTCTTTTTTTCTCTCTCTCTCTCTGCATCCCCTATGCTTTTGCTCCTACTAAGTGACGTCTCTTCTGCCGTTCAACTTTGTATACAGTGAAGATTTTGCAAGCAAGGTGGATTCTGTGGGCTGTGATTCTCTCCAGATAAATCAGATGTGCTATCTAGGATCTGTTCAGCGGAGCTGACTGCATGCAAAGGTCATTGATGATTATCTTAAGCACAAAAACAATAACCATGCAATGTTTCAACAAGTCCATGTCCCTTCTTTTCTTCCTTGGCTTTTGTTCTCCCCGCTCCATCATTGCCCAGCCATCATCTGTACCTGTAGTTCCTCCCCCAAAGTTTAACCCAAATTTTTGGATCATTTCCACTATGCAAAGAGTTGAAAGTAGTAGTAACACATCCATAGGTCAAGGGGACACTACTTTTCTTCCCGTTCTTCACAATAGTGGATTCTCGTATGGAACTTACTTTGGCTTCTATACCATGGATAGCCATTCATTCATTCTCATCATAGCGCTCTCGGGGCCTCAAGGTCCCATCGTCTGGTCTGCCAACCCGGACAATCCTGTAAGCCCGGGCGCCATCTTGACTTTCACTGGGGAAGGGGATTTGCTGCTCCAAGACGGTGGCACATTGATATGGTCCACAGCCACCAACAACAGGTCAGTTGCAGGCATGAGGCTCGATCTTTCAGGAAACCTTGTGCTTTTTTATCAGAATAGTTCCTTAGTCTGGCAGTCTTTCGACCACCCAATGGATACTTTGGTCATGGGGCAGTCACTTTGCAGTGGAACGAAGCTTAGTGCGAAGCTCTCAAACCCAAAATGGTTGTCTTCCAGGTTCTATCTGTCGGCAGAGTTGAATGGGCTGCGGCACTATTTCGAGCCAGCAGCTTACACACAGCTGTTCCAGCCAACGGCAACATCGACTCCTACTACATCATCAGCTTGTTACGCGTTTGCCAATGGCAGCCTTGGGTTCCCAGATAAGATCTCACTACCGTCAGGAAGTTCTTTGCAATTCATGAGGTTAGAGTCTGACGGGCACTTGAGGCTTTATGAGATGCAGGAACAAAACTCACCGCGGATGTTGTTAGATGTATTATGCACAGTGGTTGCCTTCTGTGATTACCCGCTGGCCTGTGGTGATTATGGCGTTTGCAACAGTGGGCAATGTTCGTGTCCTAGTTTCAGCACTTTCAGGTTCCAAAATGAACGGCTTCCAGGTTCTGGATGCGTACCCTTATCAGGCATCTCCTGTGAACATGCTCATGACCACAAGCTCATACCACTGAACAACATTTCTTACTTCAGTCACAGTTCCTTTTCAAAACTGGCTGCTTCAGGCTATTCAGAATATGATTGCAAGCAGTCTTGTCTAATGAACTGCTCTTGCCAGGTAGTGATTTTTCAGAATGATTCGGGTACAGATGTTGGTCACTGCCTGTTGTTATCAGAGCAGATGCTAATTTTGTTTGCAGATGATTCATCAAATCAGTTTTCAGCATTTGTAAAGATACAAGATAGCCCCCAAGAGAAAAGGATGGTGATTATTGTTGCCAGCTGCACAGCCGCAGGTTTTTCTCTAATGATAATACTTGTTTGTGCTGTCATATGGAAAAGGCGCAAGAAAGATGAGGGACTTCTCTTTGATGTCATACTTGGGACACCAAAGTGTTTCTCCTTCGATGAGTTGAAGGTAGCTACCAGCAAGTTTTCCATGAAGTTGGGACATGGTGGTTTTGGGTCGGTCTTTAAAGGCAGGATAGGCAAGGAAACCATTGCTGTCAAGCGCTTGGAGGGTGTCGAGCAAGGAACAGAAGAGTTCTTGGCAGACGTCAAGACGATTGGTAGAATGCATCACCGTAACCTTGTTAGGTTAGTAGGATTTTGTGCTGAGAAATCACATAAACTCCTTGTCTATGGGTACTTGTCAAACGGCTCACTGGATAAATGGATTTTTTCACACAAGCCCAATTTTCACTCTTTCTTGGAGAACTAGACGTAACATCATCATTGCTGTTGCTAGGGGGTTGGCTTTCCTCCATGAAGAATGCAAGGAAAAGATTGCACATTTAGACATCAAGCCACAAAACTTTCTCCTGGATGATGAATTCAATACAAAGCTCTCAGATTTCGGACTTTCGAAGATGATAAACAGGGACCAGAGCAAAGTGATGACTCGAATGCGAGGAACGCGTGGTTATCTAGCACCAGAATGGCTGGGCTCAAAAATCACTGAGAAGGCTGACATCTACAGCTTTGGGATTGTGATGATCGAAATCATTTGCGGCCGAGAGAATTTGGATGAATCGCAGCCTGAGGGGAGCATCCACTTGATAAGCCTGCTTCAAGAGAAGGCTTGGTCGGGTCAGCTGTCTGATTTGGTGGACAGTAGCAGCAATGATATGAAATCCCACATGGAGGAGGTCATGCAAACAATGAAGCTTGCAATGTGGTGCTTGCAGGTTGATAGCAGCGCAAGGCCCTTGATGTCAACAGTCGCCAAGGTGTTGGAAGGTGTGAAGAGCTTAGATGCCACACCTTACTGCACTTTTGTTCCAAATTTTGCATCAAGCAACATCGGGGTAGCCGAATCAAGGTCTTCCTATGTGCCCTCTGAGTCACATTTATCAGGGCCTAGGTGATAAAGTGGTTGTTCTTGTTAGGACATGTACAACCCAAAGTTCTTTCCATTTTATACATAGAGAACAAACAACTTGTATAATGAGTTGTCTATCTAACTCTGTAAATTGTTTAATGCTTGCATATAGCTATGAACAAGCATAAATATGGATTCATGTAATACCATTGTGTTGCTTCTTGATACAAAACAAATCAAGCATAAATAAGATGAACATAAGTACAATATTTTTTAGAATCATCAATATAAATGATATATTAATATATTTATATATTATATAATATAATATAATAGTTTTTTTCCCATAACTCAAACAAAATATAATACAATTACATCATTTTGGTTCAATTTCCATTGTGGTCATAGTGCTACCATATGTGCTCGACTAGATCCTTCTTGAGTTGTCTATATGTTGGCCGAGCACGGATAGTGGAATTTTTCTCAATCACCTCTGTGAAGCATGGATTAGGATTACTGCTGGTATGCACTTCAAGTGGCAGCACTATCGTCGCACTGGATTTAGATATCTAGGACAACCATCTCAATTGCTCATGGAATCATTGTAGCCTACAAGAAAAGAACAGCACAATTCAGTTAGAAAACCACAGAACTCTCAAACCAACCAATAATTTAAATTATTTCACCAGCAATTGAAATCACATGGATCACATAGACTACCTGTGGTATACACAACCAATAATTTAAATTATTTTACCAACAACTTAAATCACATGGATCACATATACTACCTGTGCTATACATTTATTCTTCTGTCAGATGTGAAGATACTTGATAATTCTCTAAACTTTGCAAGTGTGAACTCTTGTTTCAGAACTGGAAGCTGAGAACAAAATCAAGTTGAATGCTAAGGCTATGAAAAATATATTTGATGACATTGTCAACAGAATTGCTAGAGCTCTGCCTGATAATCTGATATAGGTGCTACTCATTGCTAGTGTTGATGAATTTGTGCAACAAAGAAAAATCAATAAGCCTTTAAACAATTATCAAGCTCATTTCTGTTTGATATCTACCATGCAAGGAATTGAAGGTTCTATAGCACTGATTGCTAAGCAAGCAGATGCTTGTTTCAGATGACTAGTAGTAGAGAAGTTGAGGTAATATTTAAGTGATGCAACATATAAAACAGAACATTTCAAACTGTATAGACTTTGCGGCACAGATGGCTTCTTATCCCATCCATCAGTAGATTAGGTATGTGAACTACTACAAGAAACACTTAATATTGGAGAAGAACTAAAATTCACTGTCTATCTACTCCCAAATCAAGAAAAGTTTCCTTATGTCATTAACGGATCCAAAGTTGTAAGCTTGTGGTAAAAAATCACTTGCTACTTCCCACTGGCACAACATTCACTGGATATGCAATACATTTAGAAGCTGCAGCCGAGCACATGACATGATAAAGAGATCTCTGAACATGCACCTATGAAGCGTGCGAGGTGCATATATGGTGAGGGGATGGATTTTTGGCGCGCTTCTTGCCTTCTCGCGTGCAATGCATCCTCCCCCTCCCACACTTCATCTACTCTGTCCAACATCATCGTTGGTATAAGCCCTTTTGTTCCTATCGCCTCCACTAGCTCTACATCATTCATTGCACCTCAGCATCCCCTTCACTCGCATCACATTCTTGTTTCCCCTCATGTTATTAAAAATCTATTTTTCATTTGCTAATTCACTATTTAGGATAATAATTGTTATTTGAATTTGACCCGTATGGCCTTTCTATGAAGGATCTGGCAACCAAGAGTGTAACCATCAAGTCCTTTGTGAGGCGAATCACTTCTTGCTTCAGTTGTTCATTCTCCATTGCAACCTTTTCGTGTGCATGAATCTACAACAATACTGACGAGATCCTAACATACATGTATGTTAAGCCTCGGGTCCAATGGTACCCCCGACCGACCCCTTCAGGATCGCCCGGGGGCTCAGGGGCTATGCCCATCGGGCACGCTCGCATGTACCCTATGGCAAAGAGATCCGGCCGAGCCTGACTCGACCGCAGCTTCCGCCTTGGGCTCCCGATCTACGGCACGACCAAGCCCGGTCCTTGGCTCCTACCCAGCCCACGACGCCAACCAAGGCCCGGGCACAAGAAGACAGGCCCCGGGCTACCGATGCCCGGGGGCTCCTCGGTGCCGCTCCCCAGGCACGGCCCTACCAACTGCTCCTCCGACAAGGTCACGTCTGGGGCGTGACACAAGAAGACAAAGCTTCCCACGGCCTCCGGGGGCTCACAGGCTTCTGGGCCCACGCGTCAGCCCCTGGAGTTGACCTCCTCTGCCACCAAGAAGACTCCAGAAGGTCTCACCTGGGGGAGGATGGTCCAAGCTGACACCGCCTGACACGTAGAGTGTCAGAACAGAGCACCCAAACGATGCCCAAGGCTTCTTCGGCTCCAAGACACCGCGACGGTCCATGGCGCACCGCTACAAGACCCTCTTGGACTCCGACGCACGTAGACCATAGACTAAACCCCCAAACCGCCATGTACCTGACCTATCTCGTTATATAAGGGATAAGGTCGGACCTAGAAGGGGGAGGATCCGATTATTCGATCACTAGACACTACATTCCATCGGTTTTCGCTCTACATAGAGAGCGAGGCAACCCGGAGAGGGGCACCGAGAGCCTCTCCTCCACCGCATCCTGTCGTCTTCCTCCTCTTCGACGAGGGGAAGGCTCCACTGGCGGTGAGGCAACCTTAGGATTAGCACTGAGCTAAGCCCCCTACCAAATCTTCTTTCTTTACACCTTGTTGTAACCCCCCGATTTTGGGTGCTCTTGAGTATAAGGACCATCAGCTGCTGGACGTAGGGACCAAATTGGCCCGAACTAGGCTAAACCATTGCGTCTCCCCTACGTGATTCTTGTGTTCCTGAGTCCACCCGAGCCACCAAAGACCCGTACTCTGACACCGACTCGAACAACATGCTTGCCACAGTTTTGACCCCGCGACAAATACTCTCAACAAAGTCACAAAAAAAAACAATACTGTCAACACAAACTTGGTTGCAAGGGGGTTAGTCCAATTAAATTAAATCATCGCAAGAAGTAGAGACATCTTTTTAACTATATCAAAAAGTGAGATTTATTTTAGATGCCTTAGTGGAGGTGTTTGCACTAGTTTCAAGTTTTTCAATCTTGCTAGTTAGCTCAACATTTAAATTTGCAAAGACTTCAAATTTGGTAAGTAGTTCTTTATAACTATATGTTGAGCTAGCTAGTTTTGCTTTTAATTCTTTTAATTGTTTCTTTTCTTAGTGCAAACTTCTTTGAAAAACATGACGGTTTTAGCAAGATCTTCATAAGAAGGTTTTTCATCATCACTATCGCTCCCACCAGAGCTGAGCTTTCAATGTTACCTCATGCCATAAGACACATGTGTGAAGAGCTTGATGATGAGTGCTTGCTGCCACCTTTCTTGTGCTTCATTTCTTCTTTGCTTGAAGAATCTCCCAAGTCTTGATTGTTGTGAGGGCTTTGACCTTGCATGCCTTCTTCTTGGCCTTGGATGTGGGTTTGTTTGGACAATCTTCTACAAAGTGTCCCTTCTTACTGCCAAAGCATCCATTCTTTCTTTGCCTTCTTCTTTGGTTGATAAACATGATGTCCTCAATTGTAACGGGCACACCCTTAGCTCTCATCTTGTGAAGCATCCTCTTCACTCCTATCAATTGCATCACTTCTTCATTGTCGAAGGAGGAGGTGGAGGCTTGATCATCACTTTCATGTTCATCATCATCATCCTCATCTTCATATTCACTTGAGGAGCTTGAGCTTGAGCTTGTCTCCGCTTGCTTGTTGCCCTTCATCTTCTTGTGCTCATCACATGTGAGAGCTATGCTTTTGCTTGATGAAGCAGCTTCTTCTTGCCCCATCTTCCATGACATGTCAAATGCCACTAGCTTGCCAATGACAAGTGGAGGGGTCATCTTGCTCAAATCCTCCATGTTGTGAAGGATGGTGGTAATGGAAGCATATTTGTCATGTGGAAGTACAAAGATGATCTTCCTCATCTTCTAAATTTATCAAACCTATAGAATTGAGATCATTGACAATTAGATTTAAACGAGAATACATGTCTTTCACAAGCAAATTTGGTTTCATTTTGAAAGAATCATATGTTTGCATAGTTAGGCAATGTTTTTGCTCACGGACATTGCTCATATTGCAAACTTGTAGATTTCGTTGGGAGATGTTCTCTACTGGGATAAGACCACCCCCTCTATATATATTAGAGGATCATTGTCTGATTGAGATAATCTGACTACACAATCATCAAAACACATCTAATACTCGATCCTTTTACCCTCTCCTCATCTACTACTGTTTCCTCATTCTTTGTTCCTACTGCATGGTTAGTGGATCAACGAAGATGAAGCTTTAGAGCGATCGAGTTGGCTTAGGTAGACCTTCACCGCCGCACGCCTCGATGGGGTCCCTCCTAGGCGTGTGTGGTTTTGGGTTTCAAGAGAGACCTAGTCAGCGTGTCTTGTGTATCATGCTCCCAATGAGGCTTCTTCGACGACGTGTCTTACGTATTGTGCTCATCGCTGGAGGCACTAGGTAAAGTGATCATCTACGAACACACTGTAGGTGACACCCGACCTAAAGTCAGCTAGGCTGATCTTTAGCCCACCTATACCAACCTGTGACATCTAGCCTAGTTTGGAATTTGGCCCATAGTGGTCTATGTGCATGTTAATAAAATATTGTGGAGAGTTTAGTCCCACCTTGGTTGTTAAAGGTGGGGATAGACCAACATATAAGGCTTCTAGAGTCCTTCTCACCATCCCCGGGTTAATTCTTTTACGAGAAGCGAGGACGAAAGCGTAAGTGGGATGGTAGTAGGTGTGGTTCACTTAGTGTGCAAAGTGGATCTGAGCCGTTTGGACTCTGGGGCATTACACAAGCGATCTAGCTCCTTATCGGTGTGATGACCGTAATTCGCCTCAACACATGGTTGCGTGAAGAAGCCCTGGAAGACTACTCTCCTACCATATGCCCAGCTACCGACGATGAGAATCCACCACACTAGGGCTACCCTGAGTCAACTCTGATCACCTCCAGGCCGATCCTCTCCTCCAGCCGAATGATCACATCCATGCAGCGGGCAGGCTCCACGCCACCATCCACTATGATAGGGTCGCTCGCCAAGCTAACCAAGCCTCATGTTTGGCCAGAGATCACTACCACATTCGCAACATCTCGCGCCTCCTTCAGTCAATGAATCCGTCATCTTGGGCCACAATCTGTTCGTCGCTGCCACAATTTGTTGTATTGAGTTTGGGTGTTGCTAGTGTACTGTATCTGTGGGGGTGTTCAACTTTGGATTTTGACGCTGCTGTTCTAGGCAGCTGCCCCCACCCACTGCCCAAGTCATCAAGGAGTCTCCACAGGATCCGCTTTTCTTGACCTTGATTGAGCTAGAAAAGAACCCTTCTTCATGTAGGGTTGTTTTGAGCCTCGTCTTGGTTGTCGCCGCCATTGGTGATAGTTGGCCACACCGTCATTAGCACAACCTCATCTCTAGTACCCGCTAACCTTGACAACCTCCACTATCGAATCTCCACCATCTTAGGCTATCATCGGTTTGAAAGGCCCTTGTGTGGTTTTGGTAAATGAGTGACAACCCTAGGTGGACTAATTGTGTTTATGTGAGATACACAGGTGATTAGTCCACAAGTATATGTGTGTGAGCAACATATGTCGTGAATGTGAAAATGGTTTGGAGATGTTGCAAAGCTCACACATGTGATGATGAAGGAGCTTATTGCACATAAGACATGACATTAAGTTATGTGATCAAGGTGGAGAAGATCAAGACAAGACTTGGCTTGATGGACCAGTTGCAAGCGTGAAGGGCAAGTCGGAGGCTTTGGAGCGATGGACCGCATGGCGGTGAAGCTTGAGCAAGACTTGGTGCTGATGGATGAAGGCAACGGTGAAAAGCAAGTGAAGTCAAGATCGATGAACCAATATGATCACGTGATGATATGAAGTGGATCATATCATTGTTGATCATGTTGGTGCATGTGTTGCATCGACATTGGAGGAGATGGAATGAAATGCACAAGGCAAAGGTATAACCTAGGGCATTTTATTTCACCGGTCATAGGTGTGTAGAGAAGTTGATGACCGGGTTTAGGATATATGGCCGTACTATCAAGAGGGGCAAACTTGTTTGCATATCGGTCATCTAGTGCCACTCGAGTGATCTAACTTTGCATCATCGCTAGGATCAAGTGGCGTGGCAAGTTGAGTGGCTAATCCTTTGGAAAATGTTTGTGAAAAGCTAACACACATACACATGGTGGTGCATACTTGGTGGTGTTGGCACATTTGTTAAGGAGAAGAAGTTAGAGTTGTCGTGAATCAACTTAGAGAAGAGAAAAAAGGTTTTTCGGTGTACTCCGAACTATAGGATGGTCCTTGGATTGGAATACTGTTTTGATCCATTGTGATTTGGATCAAGTATGCATGTGGGATGTGTAGCCCTCTGAGTAAGCTTTCCAAAATGTCCAAGATAATCGAAATCGGAGTTCAGAGCTAAAAGTTATAGCCATTTTAGCGCTGAAAGGTCTGTGATCGGACGCTGGCGTGAAAAATGACCGGACGCTGGGGTTCAGCGTCCGGTCAGCACCTGCAAGTCCGGTCACAGCATCTAGTCAGTGTTTTTAGCTTGTCCAGAAGCGATCGAACACTGGGAGAGTCTAGTCAGTGATGACCGAACGCGTCTGGTCGCTGAAAAACGTCGTTGGAACCTCTCTGTAAGTGACCAGACGCTGGGTTTCAGTGTCCGGTCGTTATGACCTGCGCGTCCAGTCAGTAAGCGCTTTGCCCAGTGAAGGGGTAACGGCTATTTTAGCCCTTGGGGCTATAAAAGGAGTGTGTGGCCGGCCTTGGGCTGGTTGCTTAGCACCCTCACGCCTATGTGGCTTGTGTAGGAGTGCTTGGATGCCCTCTAACTCACTTGTGCTTGCAAGAGTATGAATCGATTGCGAGTGAGTGTGATTCTAGTGCGTTGCATTGTGAGATTGCATCAAGTGGCACTAGGTGATCGAGTTGCAAGTCGGTGGTGCTTGTTACTCTTAGAGGTTGCCACCTCCTAGACGGCTTGGTGGTGGTCTTCATCGAAGCCCACAAGAAGCTTGTGCGGTGCTCCGGAGAAGAGCTTTATGAGGGGCATTGTGCTCGCCCTGCGGGAGCCGCGAAGAGCAACTCTAGTTAAGCGTGTCATTGAGCTACCCTCACTTTCGGGGTAGGTTTTTGCGGTGCTCGACATGCGGGCTTGACGGGTGATGCCAATTAGCCGCCGAACCACCAAGTGAGCGGTCGACACAACGGGGACGTAGCGTGTTGGCAAGCACGTGAACCTCGGGAGAAAATCACCGTGTCAACCTTGTTCTTCCCGTTGGTTTGCAATCCCCTTACATAAGCTTGTGATTACTTTTATATACATTGTGCTTGTGTAGTTGCTCTTGTAATTAGTTAGCTTGTGTAGCTCACTAGTTACCTTCTTGCTTGTGTAGCATAGAAGTAGCTCCCTTGCGTGGCTAATTTGGTTTATGTAACCTTGCTAGTCACTTTGCTTAGTTTATGTAGCTAAGTATTTGTGCTCTCTAATTTGGCATTGGTTGCCTTGTTATTGAGCATTGCTAGTGAGCTTAGTTGGATTTGTGCTTTTGCTTACTAGCATATGTAGGAGCTCCCTCATTGCTTGAAATACTAGTTGCATAGATTTGTGTGACCTTGCTCCTAGAATTGGTTAGGTGACCTCTAGTTAGCCCGTCACCTTTGTTGCTTAATTAGGATCTTTGCAAGGTGCTAGAGAACATAGATAGAGGGGTGTAGTCTTGGCTAGACCAATAGTTTTAATTCCGCACTTGTTTTGGTTAGCCGATGCGATTAAGTTTTAGAAATGACTATTCACCCCCCCTCTAGTCGCCATCTCGACCCTTCACGGTTGCAGCTCTACTATCTAGGTGTTGCTCTTGTTTGTCGGCGATCTTCACTACCAACTGTGTCTTTTAGCTGCTATGTGATTCGAGGCTATGAGGCCTCCACCTCTGTCGACCAATGCATCTATTGGGGTCAAGTCAGTCATGACAACTAAAGGTGGGTCTAAGGGTCACTTACAACCTGTGCGTTGCTTCGAGTAGTCGTCACCTTCCACAATCATTCTGAAGCCCGAGAGTAGACTTGCCTTGAAGTAGTGGGCTTGTGGTAGATGGTATCGTTGTCTTGCTCGTGACCATCTAGTTAGCTCATGTCAGGATTCATTTTGCTGCATTTGTTGTCATCGACCTGGACATCGGGAATGACATTGGCCCCATCAATTCCCCTCCCCTACCACGCGCCCACCCTCACCAACTGCCAATCTTCGCCACCCCCAACTAGCTCGGAGTTGGATGGATGTTGTGGTTGCATCCTCGTCAAGTCAGCTTCGCACTCAACCATCGTCTCCACAAAACCATTCTCCTTCACGGGGGAAGAATGTACATGACTATGATGATCATGCACCTCAAGCTTTAGCTATGTTTGTTCTCCAATCCATGCTTGCACCTCTGCTGGAGTCATTGCACTTAGAGCTTCAACAACAGATCATCACCCATTTGGACGAGCTAGTGCGGCCCCTCAGAGATGAGGTTTATGCTATCAAGTTGTGGCTAGCACATGTGGCCACACACCTGAAGTATGTGGAGCTACCAAGTAAGGATCCCTCTGTTGATGTGTCAAGCCTATTTGGTCCCTATGTAGAGCCACCTGGAGAGCATACTTCACTTCCAACATGGCGGAGCTCTTCGACCCCTGTTCACCCATTTGGCGCTCTTCGACACCATCAATCCTCGTTTCTCTTGCAGACGATTGCACGACCGCATAGTCCTTGTGTGTGAGGACACACGTGCAATCGGTGCAGATTCCTTCACCGGTGAGAAGACAATAGAGCAAGCCATTGCGGTGCCCTCAGAGACCTCCACTATTCAAGTAATAGAGCGAGCGTCGCTAGATGCAGTCACTCTAATTGAGAATATTGTTCTAGTTGAAGTCACATCTGATGATGAGGAAGCTATCTCATAAGTGACAATTGAGGACCCCATCTTTCTCATCACCATCGAAGACACCATTACTCAATCTATGACCGAGGTCAAAGCAAAAGTGCCCTAACAGAGGATCCACTGATAAAGGCAACATTTCTCTGTCTGCCACAACTAGGAAGGAGATGGACGTGGTATGTCCTCCTATACATTCCCCTTCACCACCTGCCATGACAGCAAGACACTGACGTAAGTCCTATGGTAGGTCATCGCTTCGTTGAAGTGATCGGCTTGCATAGTGCAACGTGTTAAAAGATTTGGGCAGGGTTTTCGAATATTTCTGTCGGGATTTTTGAAACACACACCTTAATTACCAATTTTTCTGTGTGTATAGAGAAAAACGCACAGAAAAATTTATCACCCACAGAAATATTCGAGTTTCCAGTAGTGCATGGTAACCATTGCAGAAACCAAAGCCGTGAAAGTCATGCCAAACAAGGTCTAAGAGTATCTTTAAGAGCTCTTTAAAACAACTCTTTAATTATTTTTATGGAAAGAAGGAAAAACAATCCCGCAACAATTGTATATCTAAATTCTCTACAGATAAATACTTGGTAAATCTCCTCTCCAACTCCCAGATACGCACGTGCATTCATGCTACATATTGTGCCTCACGCGGTTTTTCCATGGTTTCTCCCACCTGTACGGTTTTCTCCTCCTCCTGCATTTTCTTCTGTGTTCCCAAACCTAGCTACCTCCCAGCCAACCGGGAGCTGGATAGCTGGTTGTGGCTAGCTAAGGAGCTTTTTTGGCTTGCTAGGGGTAGCGAGGTTGGGTCGAGTGATGATTTCCACACTTAGCAAGTTAGTTTGTGTCATTGTGTTGCTTTAGTCATATATTCAGACCTTGTTTGTTATGAGTTATCAAGCTTTGAACAATATATGTTTAGAGACATTTTTTAGAAATGATGTTGACCTTCTCTTTTGTAATTCTTTTTCATGATTTTCTTTTGTGGGTTGGAGCGCTCTCTCT
Source organism: Miscanthus floridulus (assembly GCF_019320115.1). Taxonomy (NCBI): domain Eukaryota; kingdom Viridiplantae; phylum Streptophyta; class Magnoliopsida; order Poales; family Poaceae; genus Miscanthus; species Miscanthus floridulus. The sequence goes on from NC_089587.1 coordinate 49,737,490, forward strand.
CTCTCTCTCTGTGTGTGTGTGTGTGTGTGTGTCTATATATATATGGCTTAGGATGATAGTTATGATGAGCATGGAGCCAGATGCTTCAACTTTTTAAATCAAGCCTTTGTGTTGTTAGGTTGGCTATAACAACAGCACAATTGATCAATATGCCATGAAACATATATACACCCTCCTTTTTATTTTAGATGTCGAAAATCCAATGGTACATATACAGATGGTTACGTCCATCTCGTTACCATCATTGCCTATTTAATGTTTGCATCAATCTTCCCTCCATCACTTTACCGACATCTTTGGCATGCAAATCTACCGATCACGCAGGGCTTCCACATCCTGCCCAGAACTCACACGTTGAGGCAGACTAAGGGTGTGTTTGCTTGCATCCCTAGTTTGGAGAGTAAACGCCAGGCAGCTCAACAATCCTAGGTGTTCAAAATCGGACGCATGGGATCGCTGCCTGAGCTAGGCAAGTTTCTCATTCCACGAAGCAAACAAGCCCTAAGGGCGTGATAGGTTTTGGAGCATGCCTAGCCTGGCTAGCTAGTAGCTGGGAACCAGGCCACCAGTGGGCGATGTCAAGGCTAAATGTATGCAGGACGATGTTGTTTGGTCTGTGCTTTATTCTAACCAGGCTGTTGTGAGAAACTATTCGGCTGCCTGCTTACCCATCCTTAGATGCTTTTCCGCTCCCATCCTCAGATGCCTTTCGGCTTCGTCCTCAGGCGTATCACACTACGCGGACCTAGCCCGCAAGAAATGGAGTTCATCCATGTTTCTACGAAGCCAAGACGGGACACGCTCGTTGCATCTACCCAGACAGGCTCAGATCGTCAACCAAACAACTAAAATCGTTGCACCCCTCAAGCTTGTTTGCGCATGATACACCCAACTAATCATACATTAATGTGTGAGCTCTTCCACCAAAGCTCCAAACAGAAGTGCAACATCCTTTACCGACGTTTAAAAAACGAAATCTTGCATCTAAAATGAAACAGGTAGAAGTCAATTGATAGAGTCTGAGTATATTGTATCTTTATTAGGGTTTTAGTAGATGGATACTTGTGGATATTGTGTTGGTGTGAATGGTTTTGGATCATTTTAACTCTTTTTTCTAAAAGCAAAATGAACATTTGAACTCTTAACTGTGCTCATAACAGGTTTTCTTACCTATACATCACCGATGATATAAAGAGGGCAATCTGACATTACAACTTTTGTGTGACTAAATCTTTGTATCATTCTATTACTTGCTTGCTAGGAAATTAGAGCAAATTGCACACATTGCCTATTGTGATACTTATCTCTGAAATAAGGGCTCTTCTCAAATTCCAGTACCAAGTATGAAAAGTGATAAAAAAAATACTAATCTCACAATCAACATCAACCCTTCCCTAATCCACCATATATAGGGTTTTTTTTGCTGGTTTGGGTCGGCTAAGAGCATCTCCAAGAGATTTTTTAAAGCCCACTCTCTAAATTATCATTTGGAGAGTCATTTACATAAAAATCGTTTTCTATATTTTTTCACACCCCAACAGTTTTTCTATATCTTGTTTGCACTCTAGAAAGTTATTCTAGTTTTCTATCTCTGACTAGCGAGAAATCCGGAACAAAAATGGCTATGTTTGTATAACCAATTAAAAAAGATGTTGGATGATACTTTTTCACCAAAGTCTCCATCCCTTGCAATTAGGAAGAATATAGAGTCTCTTTGATTTTCTCGCCCATGCATGTTTCGATCCTAGACTAAAAGGTGTATATATCCCTAGCAATACAGCCGTGTACCATTCCCGAATGGTAGATGCTGGAACTTTGTTCCCTTATCCAAAAGAAATCCCTAGCAATAAACTATTAGAACTTACATGTGGTAGAACCGTCCGAAATAACACGCTTTCATAGACGCTCGTCTTCCACTAGACACTAAGCACCCTGAAAGTTAGCTACATCGGACAGTTCCGTCGAACACACCCCATAGGAGAACTCGAAACAATCCATGTTTTACATCCAACATTCGATAATGAGTACGAGCTTACAATACTTAGTCTATTTCATACAACATAGAGTCTTATAAATTATTTATTACAATACCAGGGTTTAGAGTGCGATAATTAAACAGCGGAATGAAAATAAACATATAGCAAAAACGATACAAGGATCCGTCTGTACCCACCAGAAGAATCCTCCACACAAGATCTACTTCTCAAGCTGTACCTGCAACAGGGTAAAATAAACCCTAAGTACACAATGTACACGCAAGACTTACCCGACTAGTGAGAATAGTTTCTCGACTCCAAGGGGTATGATAGGCAATATGAGTTTGCTATTTTCTTTTTGTTTACGAAAAGCATTACTAGAAGTACGTCCTTAAGATCAAGTTTAATTAGAAGTCATGATTACTTCATTAGCTAACCATTCTAGGTGAGCACCTGTTCTACTTTCAAGCAAGGGTTGAGCAATCAGAACCATTTTACTATTTTTTATATTCTAGTTCTTACTACGGTGCTAGACCATAGCCAAGTCGTACCGTCTCACGGAAACGGCGATTCGCGAACCAATGTATCCTAACTGGGTACCCCGAAACACACGCTCCATTTGTACCCTAGGCACAAACAAGATCAACCCATTCCACTCCTGTCATGGGATCCAGGTCCCCGTCCAAACTTGGACTCTAAGCCCCCACACTTGAGACCCGTCTCAATATGGTGCTTAGACCTCCACCTTTTCCCACCTCCAATCAGTCGGTCCAAAAAGAACCGGAACCCATGACAAGAGCGCAATGAGCCTTCCCGCTCCTATAAGCAAATATGTGCTTAGGATAATAAGTCTGTGACCTGACTACCATCTACAGCAACGGACGATCCTCAATCGACATGGATAGGAAAAACAGTGTAACCAAGCTAAGCCCCATGGCCGTGGAACATAACTCGTTACACTCACCAATACCTATACCATATCCCTGCCCAGTCTCTATTTTCCTTTCACCATTTTTATCATGAGAGTAATTATAATAATCACATAGTGTGAGTAACGGCAGGTTACTCACACTACCAAAAACCTAAGCATAGTAGCTACTCGAACCTGCACTAGTAAAACTCATAGGACAAATATATTTATGCATGTGGTTTTCATAAAATTCCTGTAACATAAATGCACATCACGTATATACATATAGTGATTATAAAAAAATAAGGGTTATACACCGGGGCTTGCCTTGGGCAGGTGCAGTATCAGCTGAGTCAGTCGGTGGTGGCTCCAGGACCTCATCCCTCATGAGGACCTCCTCCTCGTATTCCTCGACGATCTCCTCGAACTCGCGATTGTCTGTGGTCACTATCTTCACTAACTCGTTCTCTACATGTATGCGATAATGATGCAACTATTTAGCATTTAGGCAACAACTCTTAAAATATGAATACACATACCAAGCTACTAAGCTAGCTCTAATGACTAAGATACTAAGCTAATTATCATCTTCATCAAGCAAAGTGTTGGATTTAACTAACAAATACGTAGCTTTGCAATTTAAGGGTATATCTTTAGTTCTACTAAGGATTTAATATATATTGAAACAAAGAGCATTTAACTACCCTAATGCTTAGTTTATTCTAAGGCTACAAAAATTATAGTGAGCACATAATAATACAATAAAACTACTATAAAAATTTTAGGACTAAAGTTATCACCAATTTACCACAAAAATTCATACAATGATTAACATAATAATATTAAGCATTCTCAAATGATTTAATAGCTCCTAGTATCAACACATATAAGTATGAACTAAATACACCAACGGATAGACTATAATTTTAGAAACCTAACAAAATTTGTTTCATAATTTTTGGACACCTACACGATTTTATATTAATTACCAAAGATTAGCTAAAAAATTAAATTAGAAAACCAATACTAATTTCCTAGGAAAAAGAAAAATGAATCTCCCGCGCGGCCCACGCGATGCAGCGCGCGCGCAGCAGCCCACGCGTGAGACGGCCGGCGGCAGGGAAATCCCGCGCATGCTAGCGCTTTTACAAAATAGACCTCGTATTTCTCCTGAATTACAACTAAGTCCTAACGCTATTTCATCCGCTCTCAAACCTTCTCAGTTAACCCCCTGGCTTTCTAGGATTTTTCCTGCGCACACCTCGGTGACTCAGCACATGGCGGCGTGGCGGACGGTGACACAGCGTGGCCGCGTCGACCACCTAGGACCTGCGCCGACCCTCCTAACGGGTCGGTCACCATCTTCGACCCGAGCGGCTACACTAAGCGGCGGTGCAGGGTGCCACTGTTCTGGCGAGCTAGGGTAGCTACAAACCTAATTGGTTAGCGCGCGAGCATTAGGAGGCTACCGTGGACCAGACCGAGGTGACGGTTGGAGCGGAGGATGATGGAGAAGGGCTGGCCACATGCGATCGAGCCGTGCGGTGGCACACCGCGGCGACACGGTCGCGTTAGCGATGATGGGGAGGCGGTAGAGGTTCGGTTATGGTGCGCAGGGAGAAGAGGGGTTGGAGGCGAATCTAGTGGTGCATAGGAATTGGCTCGGGGTGAAGTGATGGAGGGCTGCCCTTGGCCATGGCCGGGCGTGGCCTTATCTGCACGGCGGCAGAGAAAGTTCCAAATTGGAGCTTGGCCATGCACGGTTCAAGGCTGGGTGGGGTCAGACAGCGAGAGGACTTAATGATGAAGATGTGGATGTGCTGAATTGAATGGAGGTGATCGCTCAATGCTTAATTTGATGGCACGGCTCGACGACAGCAACAGAGAGAGAGAGAGAGACGAGGCGCGATAGGTGAGCTCAGTTCGGGCTCGCCTTGGCGGGACGCGGTCGACGTGATCGTGGAGGCACGCGCGCAAATGCTACGGACAAGCACGCGTGTCCACGACCGGCATGGCCTACGTGGCGCAACGCCATAAATGGCAAGGTGACAACAAGCTCGGGCATGTGCGTGCGGCAGTGGCGGCCTCGAACCGGGCCAGCAGCGGCGCAGAGGTGCAGAGAGAAGCGCGGACGTGGCGGTGAGGCGACGGCACCGGCAGCGGCTGCATCGCGGCGCGGGGCGGGTCAGTAGTACGGAAACGTGGTGGGGCCGGTGGCAGTTTGGCTGCGCAAGCAGCAGCGGCGGCTCCACGCGCCAGAGCAGCCATGTGCTGCAGCGTGTGCGTGACCAGCGCATGACGCCGTGCGGCCGGGCGTGGTGATCGCGCTCACCCGGCGAACCATCCCGAGAACGTGTCGTGCATGAATTTTAAAGCATCTATAAAAACTAAACGGTTGTTCTAGGAATCAAACCACCTTCACCATGCTCAAGAGGGCTTATCAGGCTACCAACTCGAGCTAAAACACGACACCACTTCTTAACTCGATTTTACAAAATAAATTCCCAAACATGATATTGTCTTGCTGTCTTGAATGTTGATTCCAAGTTCCATTTCTAGGCTATCAAAATGTTAGCTAACGATGTTATTTTTCTACAGCAAGAATTTTATTGTCATCTACAAAGTTCATATTCCAAACTTTATTTAAATGCCACATATATGTTCTATTGTATTTTTGTTCAATAAAAATTGGTTTTAAACCCTACTTGATATACATGGGTTATGGAATAGCTTCTCATTTAGCATTTTTATTGATCATCTTAGGTTCCAAAAATTTTATCCACACATTCCATCACATGCATTATCACATAAACATAGTGCTCATGACATGGTTTAGTAATTTGTTTAGGGCGTAACACCGAGGGTGTTACATTACAACTATCCAAGAGCTTGGCAAAAAAAATAGTCCATCCATTAGCCTTTTATTTGGATGATCTAGAGCTAATTTTTAGCTACCAGATGTTAGCCTATGGGACCCAAACATGCCCATAGTAAAAGAGAAGTAGCGGACTGAGTTTTAGACTAGATAGGTTACAACTTTGCTACTATGAATAATGGGGTTCACATTTTTTTTCCACTATGGTCCAGGTGCCATTAGCTCCTAATGGCCTCCAATCCAAAGCTAAATATCTAGAATGGAAATATCCACTTTCAAAGTAAAGGGTCAAATTCAACACTGCGGTAGGCAGGGCTCAAGACCCTCGTGTTGGTGCTTAACCCATAAAACACCCATAAATCCCTTCCTTACGATTTTTTTGTAAGGACCAAGGCGAGGAAGAATATAAGAGGGTGATAAGAAGAGAAATAAGAGAGGAGGAAATAAGAGAAAGAGTAAAGTAGATTAGGCACCCCATCCATCCTTGATTGTAAATATTAATACAATATTGATACATCCAAACTATGCAAGAAAATCTGAGGCTCATTTTCATTTTATAGATCAATGTCGTTTTGGAATCGTGAAGAGCTAGGCGTCATGTCATCTTCATGATGTGTGGAAAGCCTAAGCATAATCTTTTTTTTAGTATCCTCTTAAATATGTTGTATAATACTCCCTCCGACAAAGAAAAAATACAATTCTAGCACAGTGTAATGTTTTAATATCTTAAGTTTGACCAATTATAGATAAAAGTCAATATTTGTGATATCAAATAAATACCATTTGATTAATTACAAAATCTGTTTTCATAATAAATTAATTTAGAGACATAAATGTGAATAACACTTATTAGAAATTTGGTCAAATGTAAACCATTTTAACTGACACGCAACCCAAAGTTGCATTCTTTTCTTTTGACAGAGGGAGTAGTTCCTCCATCCTAAAACAAGTCTCGATCTTGCAATACGAAAGGTCAATCAATCTTAATTTTTTGCTTGAGCTTTTTGTTCTTTGTAGACCCTTCTCTTAGAACACATCTCCTACCTCAAGACCAAAATGGTGTGCAGGAATCAATGGCAATTATCCGCCCTCAAGGATCACCTCCAGACAGGGTCCAACAAATTTTCACGGGTCTTTGGTACTTATGGAAAGCAAATAATGACCTTAGGTTCAACAACACAAAATGGACCATAGCAAAGGTACACTATGAAACAAATGCTGCTATTTCTGTAGCCACTAATCCTCTTTTTGCAGTGGACGATCAACCATGGGCATAAACAGCAGACTATCCCAGACGATTTAGCTAAATCTCCATTCCTGCCATTATTGCAGGTCCAAGGTGCTACGTTGATGCTGCCATCAGTGATCAGTCCACATACTGGAGCAAAGCACTCTAGGAAAGCTAGAGTTGGAGTGTTTATCTTCTCCCCAACACAAAGACTAGCGCTTTATGTACAGACACAAGCATACATCCTCGGTGCTCATGGCAGAAGCTACGGCACTAGCAATGGCTGCAAGAATCTAATCTTCTGTTGCATGAAGCAACCTTCTTCTCCGACAATGAAACGATGGTCAACATCCTTAGCAGATTTTTCAGGAGCACTGAACAGTGGAACATTAAACCCTTCACAACAGATTCCAGATTTCAAACCCAAAGATTCGTCTCATCAGGTGCTCAAGATCAACAGATGTGATAATGTAACAGCTCACAACCTTGCCACTAGTACAATGTTATCTTTTTCTTCTGCTCTCAGTTTCTCCTGCTCCAACAGTCCAACAATGCACATGCCCCTTCAGTCCTACTTTCTTTCAGACTTTCTGGGAACCTTTCTCCCTCCTCCATGTAATGATGCTTATTTGATATCATAAATATTACTGTTTTTATAGGTTTGTTAACCCCTTAACCCTTGCCTTCCCTAGTTCCATATCCTCATGGACCTACAAGACAACCGCAATAGCTAGCAACCCACACGTGCCTACTGGCCTACCCGACACCTGCTCCTTTTGCTCTTTCACCACTCACCAAGAAGTGGGGCCCAAACCCACCAGTCATGCCCCGCACCATTTCCTCCCTCTTTCCCTCCGATTTAGACCTCTGGCTCGTTAAGGGAAAGCCAGATCTAGCCAATTATTTTGTGTAAGGGTACAATGGTCATTTATTCATTTAAAATAGTAGTTTGGACATTTTGTCTATACCTAGTAAACTGACGTCGAATCTGTTTCCATCCCCAATATAAGCTGGACCACCACTAAAGAACACATTGAAGGCCACCCCACTCAACACGATGGATTTTTTGTGTAGCTAAATAGTCAAGATTTTCGTATACTATCCGAAATCAACACAGACCTTATATAATTATAAATATAATAAATAGTGGGAGTAGCAATTTTCTAACCATACCTAAAGTAGCATCTGGATCCTACAGTAGCTACAATGGGTGATTGTACCATCCAATCTGAAACGAGCGGTCTAGAACTGAAGCTACAAAGCAAATGCTACAGTCCAAAAAGATTTGCAGAGTGATTGTATCAACCTTGCATACACTACATTGATCGTGCCACAGAAGATCCAGTTCCAAACCTACTTCATGTTTTCCTTTTGCTATAAGTTTGGTGGCTGTCACCTAATCTCTCTTGTCCCTCCCAACTTTCCCCAATGCCCCGTCGGCCCTTTGCCGCCGCCTCCTCCTCCTCCTCCTCCTCCGACGACGACGACGACGACGATGATCACATCTCCCTTCCAAGGTTCGCCTCCACTACCCATAGAAAGACGCTTCTTTTAAAGTAACTTGTTGCGCTAAGTTCTTGCTATATATCCTGGCTGTAGGGACGATATGACAACCCAATCCAAGGTGACCGCGTCGAGATGCACCACTCGGGCGGAGATGGGCACGCACAAATTCAAGATCGTCGGGTACAGCCTGAAGAAAGGCATGGGCATCGGCAACTTCGTCCAGTCAGCCATCTTCACCGTCGGCGGCCACTCTTGGGCAATCCGCTTCTACCCTGACGGCGTCACCGAGGGCACCAGGATGTTCGCTTCTGTCGCTCTGGTACTCATGGACGAGGGCGTCGAGGTGAGGGCATTATATGATTTGTTTCTGGTGAACCAGATTAAATGTCGACCAGAGAGTATTATGTGTTCCGAATCCACCGCAACCATGTTTGTCGCACGCAATTATTTTGTTGCAAGAGAAAGCAAGCTGGAGCTTCCATCGAATGGCTACATCCAGAACGATCGCATGAACATTCAATGTGATCTCATAGTCATCAGGGATTCCGAGCTATGCAAAACCAAGGGGGGCTTCGAAGTTCAAGTGCCACCCTCAGATCTATCAGAGCATTTTAGTAGGTTGTTGTTTGACGAAGAGGAAGCAGACGTGATTTTCAGTGTTCGAGGAGAGACTTTCCCAGGGCACAAGATCGTACTCGCCACACGATCCCCTGTGTTCAAGGCACAGCTGTATGGAAAGATGAAAGAGACCAAGGCACGGTGCGTGACTGTGGAAGACATGCAGCCTGATGTTTTCAAGTCCATGCTGAATTTCATCTATACTGATGCACTACCTGCCTTTGATGATGACATCGATGACAATGATTACAGCGAGATCATCAAGCATTTACTTGTGGCTGCAGATAAATATGCCATGGACAGGTTGAAGCTATTGTGTGCAAGTATTCTTGTCGAGCACCTTTGTGTGGAGACTGTGGCAACTACACTGGCCTTAGCGGACCAGCATAACTGCAAGAGCCTTAGAGACATTTGCATTGAGTTTATGGCCTCTTCAGATATGATGAGAGCTATTGTGGCCACTGAAGGTTATGCAAATCTCAAAAGAACATGCCCTTCTGTCATAGTTGATGTACTGGAGAAGACAAGCAGGTGCCGCAAAATATAGAGCGCCATTTCATTACCTATGGGGAGTAGGCAGTTTAGTTCTTATAATTATCTGTCTTGTTTTACTAGAGTACTATATGGTGACTAGAATCTGTGGCTGGTAAGTTTAATTTTAATTAGCTTCTTAAATTATGTTCCACATCTTATCGAGGTACTGGATTAAGAATCAATGTTTGGCCATGTCACTGTCACAACTTTTGTAATGCAAAACTGCAATATCAGTAACAGTAGCAAGTCGATGAAGGAACACAGTGGTGATATCATAATGTCAATTGCATTACATTAAACTGGCATATAAATCTTTGTATGCAATCTTGCAGATAATTCTTTGAGGCCCATATGATGCAAACATGCCTTATTTTAGTTTATATGCTTTATGATACCTAGTTTTGTATTACAGCACACAGATATGACATCTTGGTGAATATACGGTTTTCATTCTTTGGGATAATCCTGTTGATAGCCAATCATATCTGTCCTTTGAGGCAGTCCATGCAGTAGTCTAATGTTTGGGATAATCCTGTTGATAGCAAATCATATCTGTCCTTTGAGGCTGAAGTCAGTTGAAATTGGGTTATCTGGTTATTAATAACCAATCAAATTTCAATGAAACGTAATGCAGAAAATAGGGTATCACAGGTCTTAGTGTCCTAGATCTAGTGCATTAAAACGCAAGTACATGTACTGCTGGTGCTTGTTTTTATGTTGTTTCCCATAAATTGACATAGAAATGCAATTCTCTTTGTTACTATATCATCAGTATCATGTAGAAATCTTACATGCAATTCTATGGTTTTATAACTAGCACGATTCAAGTTTTATTTGGAAACAAAATTTTAGTTGTCCAAATGATTATTGAGTTTATCCAAGATGGATCCAAAACTCGTTGCGGTTAATGGCATGAGGAGTTATTTTAGGATTGCAGATGAGAGTTCGCCTTGGTTTCTGGTTATAGGAATTATGATTATCCTATGTTATTTTAGGACCTCTTTTATTGTACTGATTTTTTTGGTAGCTATGGTCCAATTGATTATGGAAATTGACTTCGCTATTGGTAAGTGATTCTTTAAGGAAATGGCAGCTCAATTGAGTAGGAAAAGAGGTTTATGTACAAACGGCACTCTAGGTGCCTAACATAGTGATCCTTGGACCAAACGGAGATAGGATTTGCCCCACTGCTAGTTTACACGCACAAAAAAATTCATAGGTATTTGCACAGTGTCCTCTTTCGTCAAGGAGGCGGTCTGCTGCGCCGTCTTAGCCATGTTTTCGAAGATCCTCCTATTCCTCTCCTTTCACAAATTCCACATGATGTAAATCACTATTCTGTTCAAATGCCAGCGGTCTTGCTTTGGCACCCTGCTTGCCTCACTCCCACCATTCTGTCAAAGAGGCAAGGTCTTGCTATGGCCATTTGTCGGGGTTATGATACCCCGGATATCTCAAGGCACCATTAGTTAGCTGTCCGGATGGCCCACGGTATACCAGCTAGTATAAGCCCAAACGATCGCGGCCCACCTAAGCCACACGGGCCGGACCAAACACTAAGGCGGGGGACTACCACGATCCCTTCCCTCTACCTTAGCTACACGCTACGTATCGACTCACGACCTCTCACCATCCCAACACCTACGAGGAACGCGGAGAGATCGAGTTCACCAAGCACGCTTGCTCTCGCCATGCAGCGCAGACAAGACAACACTGCCAAACGGTGATGGCCAGTACGGAGACCCACCATCCAAATACGACTCGACGAGACATGTGTATGATTCCACCCACCACGAGATGGGATCCATGACGATGGCCTTGACTTAGGGGCCATCCAAGCTAGCAAGGACCACGACCACGGAGCCTGGAATCGTGGCCACCAACTCCACCACAGCAAGACAATCGGTGACCCGAGGCGGCTACAAACTCCTATACGACGCCCCCGATGATCAGGAGGCGATGATGAAGGCCATGGTGAGATCACATCAAGCAGGACGGCTGGTGAAACACCACCGTGCTCACAGTGCCACCATAGCTGGCCCTATAGCACCATATCACACCATGCCGCGATGTGGGCACAAGACCATGACGACAGTCACGCCAGGACATGCACCACAAGATGGTGTTACTTGCATGCCAAGTTAGCTAGGCCCCTCCCTCAGGCTCATGACCCCTTGGTCAGGAGAACCTCCTTCTTTGTATGTGACCTAGCCCCGGACTCTATATAAGGGCAGCCAGGGCACCCTTTCCATCATCTTCATCTTCACACTTTCCAAGCTCTTGAAGCTTTCCTTCGGGCAGTTTGTTTCCTAGCTCTAGCTCTCCTACCTCTTCTAGCATTCTTGCACCCCCTTTGTAAGAAATTCAGAGCATTCAAGCCAGGAACATGCACTCGATCATCTCTGAGACTAGATGTGGGGCTTCGGCCTAAACCAGTATAACTCCTCGTGTCTTTTGGATGCTACCATCATCTTCCTAGAGCAGCACGACATTCGTATAAGTTTACTAGTCGGTCTACAAAACACCGACAGTTGGCGCGCCAGGTAAAGGACAGTCGCACATTCTTGATCGATTGAGAAGGAAGCGATGGATCCTCGCACCATTGGTAGATTCACCCACTGAACGGCCCATGGTGGTCACATCTATCATGAGAACCCCAAGTCCATCGGCGTCGAAGGGCCATCGCCCACGTCCGTCCACAGCCATAGCCAGGTCCTCTGCCCTAGAGACCTAGACCCTGTGGCCTATGACAGACACACTCTCAGAACTACCCTTGGTGGCAACTTCCCAGAGTTTACCTACATAGGGGGCCAGTACCCTCTCTCATCACCGACCATGGCCAGGTCTTCCACCAAGGAAACCAGAGGTCAATAGCTAATGGCGAGCTCACCCATAGAATGGCCCCCGGCGGCCACATCCTTTTGGGAAACCATGAGATCATCCGCACCCACGGGCTAACACCCATCACCGACCTCTACACCATCCAGGCCCACCGCTTGGGAGGACTAGATCCTATAGTAGAGTCACGTCCTAAGCAACGTTGCTACTAGCGGAACGCGACAAATCAGGGCACACTCGAGCGGTGAAACCACCCGCCGCCATGTAGCGCAATCGCTAGTGATCAAGTGTCTATCCGGTGCCACATCTCGCAAGGCCACACCTAGAACCAGGGACAGATCCCTCATGATGGACTAGCCATCCATCACACCACCATGAACTATCAGTTTTCATCCAAGGAAGTGGGCCCTTTGAGCACACGACATGCCACACCGAGCGGTCCGAACTGCGTTGCCCTTAGAACCCACTTCCATAGTGATAGGTCACGCCTACTCTACATCAGGAGCAACGACCACGCCCCAAAGCAAAGACGCAACACCTACGACATCGTCAAGCTATGAAAACTCGTGCATCAGAATGCACGAGCCCTTCCAGCCGTGGGCTTCAACAGGCCGGACACGATGAAGCCATCCTCAGGGACTCACGAGCCCACCGAGGACACCAAGCCGACATGGATCAACCCAAGGCTACCCGAGGGGTTGACCTGCACCGTCTATGACCACTCCAAGCGATAGAGAAGCGTCCTCACCAACCCATAGCCCAGAGACTGCAACAACTCTACCACAAGCAAGTGCTCGGGGGCTCACCGCAATCCAAACAACAATAGCAGGATGAATGACGACCCCCGAATGCCCACCAATGATGTCAATCCTATCCTTCACTTCATTATTTGATCGCATTTGCATACACACATAAAAACACCAGCTACCCTAGATGGTTAAACTAGAGCGTAGAACAAACATAGGGATATGGAAACCACACGACTCGATCCAAGAGCACCCACCCTTTGGGTGGCCAAATCCACTTGTCACAAACGGCCAGCTCCATCAGCCAGCGGGGGGAGCATGTGTGAGACCCCTTTCCAGTATACACCATCACTGCAAGAAGCCCTATTTACTACCCGCGTATCCTCACCGCTCGCACCCTACAGCACAACACAACACATGACCTCTAGCTAGCATCTGCGCATCACGAGAAATCAACCCCTAAAGATAGGATCATATGTCTATCAATGTCAGGCTAAGAAAGAGTGAGAGCGCCACATTAGCATGAACAAAAGGCAACGAGAAACCAGCAACGAGATTATCGGTAGGCCACGCACACGGGCAACTTAGTCTTTACAACCTCGCCCATCGACAAAACACATAGGCTTACAGACCAGGAATGCCCAACACAACTTAGGAAACCTAACTGCAGTGTTATAAACCACCCTCCATATTCACAATCGTTGCAATAGCTTCCATGGCAGCGACAAGATCATCCACTTGAGCCAGCCTCCCGTCGGGCTCCAGGAGCCACGCCTCGATGGTGAGCCTCACCCAAGAGGCCTTCCCATAGATGAGCCTCCTCCACCTCATGTTGGGATACCGTGAGCTATTTCTCCAAAACTATAACCAAGAGAATCCCACTAAGGCCCAAGAACAAAAACCCGATAGAATGGATTAACGGTCTACCACATGCTCACACCCGAGCGACCGTAGCCGACGCCTGCGCCTCGATGACTTCTTCTTCCACCATTGAGAGGGCCACCTAGAAATAATCTAGGCATGCCTTTAGCTAAACCACCTCACAAACAGAGTTCGAGTGCAACCGGTGAGCCTTGTCCCTCTTGAGCATGAAGTTCCATATTCCCCGCCGCCCGGTGGAAAAGGACGGGGAATGGGGGCTCGTAGGATCCAAAGGTAGGAAAAACCGGGGATGGGTAGCGCCAAAAGGGCCTCTGATCTTCGACGTCGCCGCGGGTGGGAATAATCCTGAACACATAAGCAATCAGTACGAGCACAGCCAGATCCAGAAACAACATAAAATCACTTGCCCTTGATCTCGTAGGGAAGAAAGAAGACACGACGGTGGCCCATCGACCTCAGGCGACTCCTCCCACTGCTGCTTCCCATGATCCACACCACGACCAGGAAGGAGAACTACAAGCGCGTGAGCAGGAAAAGAAATGAAGGCGATGCGAGGGACGGGAAGCGAACGCCTCCTGCTACACACCGACCTAGTAGATTTATAGCCACAAAAATATCCCCAACAAGTGATCCAGGCCCACGTGTGCTCTATGACCATTACTAACCACTTCGATAATCTCATAGAACAGGGCAACGACCAGGCAGAAGGTAGAGCGATGGCCGCCCACATAACAACCTGAACCATGTAAGCCCTACACATTCCCATTGTCCATATCATTTTAGCTTACGCGCCCTCGTTCAGAGGGTGCATTACTGCTCGTGAGTGGGAGCTATAAATGCAGCATGATTAAGGAGGTCACACACCCCTGAATCCGGCCGTAGAGCGACCCACCGCGAACATGACCTCGCATTATGCTTAGGAAGTTTACTTTTGGTCCAGTCCTTAGATGGGCTCGAGGCCATAAAGGGATAGGGGCAGGGTGAGATGGGCCCCTATGGCTCTTATCGGTGGTGCGAAGGCACGTGAACATCTCCCCCTGTGTTCCAGTCGTCCGCTTTGAAGTCGCCTAAGTTGACCCCCTCTCGGGGGGCATCTTGCCCTCTAGCTGCTATAGAGGCAGTTGGGGACCAATGGGTTGGATGTCCAAGGATTATGGGATGTCTATTGATGAGGCACAAACAAACTCCATGTCAATTGGGGAGGATATTGGGTCCCGCTCAAATTACCCATCAACCTCGACGAGGCGCACAGCTCTGACCGTGTGGTTACGGTGGACAAGCCTCTCCCTGCGTGGGGTGAAAACCAAACGTGCCTATAACAAGGTAGTACGACCCTTTGGGGTCAGAAAGGGCAACAAGGGAAGCACAAAGCTGGGTCCAAGAAATCCTGTCAACTGGGGCCAAGCCACGACCAGCTCTGCCCCATGTCTCAAAACCATGACCTGGAGCTAGCTCCTAAGCCTCGCATATTAGCGAGGGTCAGCGATTCCCCCAGGGGAGTCCGATGGAGCGGGCAATCAAGGTCGCACAACAGCACCATCTTCATGAAGCAGCCCCAAAAAGATCGGTCCTTAGCTTGACGAGGATCACCTGAACAGACATGAGGACACGATCACTCAAGAGGAGAGGCCCAAGGTCGCAAGATGACCTCACCGCCCTGCGCGGCGGGAGGTCAATGACCCACTCAAAGCCTACATCCTTGGGCCCACAAATCATGGAATCCTGAGATGAGAATTCCTTAAAACTTCCACTCAAACATCACGAATACAAGGTAAATGCGGCCTAGCCGCATATAAGGAAAGTGCGGTCGATCCGCACATAAGGAATACAAAACCGATAGCACCCAAGTGGTGGTATCACTAAAAAGCCTTTAGGGAGCACATTGCAGGGGGAGGTGAGACAAAGCAAAAAATGACTCATAAGCCCTCGTGCATCGTCGCAACCCCCAAGGAACAGAGCGCGGGGAGGAAGAGAGCGGTAGGACTGCCTAGCTCCAACAAGCACCTTGGCAACCACTCTGGTGCCAAGATGGAGCAAAAGGGAGGACAAAATGCAGCCATGTCCCAAAGGCTGCACGGCCCCCTACACGACAGCCATGTCATCCTTTCCTTCCCCGCTCGTTAGTCCCCTTCCAGCACCGGTTGTTGGAAGGGGCAGCGTCGGCTTTCGGCCACCGCAAATGACCCCCAATGAGTCGCATGCTTGGAACCTCACGATTCTCTTCAAACTCCTCTCTCAAGCTCAGACCCTCAAAGGAAGGCTAAGAGCAAGTTCATAGAAGTGGCTACAAATGATTCAAATGGAAGGAAGACCCTTATTTATAGGCCTAAGGGTGAACAAAGCAAGCCTAAAGACCCTTGCGCCACGTGGCACATCATGGGAGGTCACAACCAATGTCAGATGCCCATGTGAGGTTGGGGAAATCGAGATCCTCCCAAAGGCGGAGATGGTACAACATCAATAAGACCACTCGGCCCTACCTGGATCATGAACCCCGATACATAGCACACTAACATGGCAGGGCTCAGCAGTCACATGTCGCACCACCAGGGCATCCTAGCAGGGCAGGACATAACAACCACTTACCGCATTGAACGCACTAGCCCATAAGGGGTCGAGCGACAAAGCTCAGACAACCACGACTACAAAGCCGCACTCAACACGCGCGCATATCAGTGCTTTCACAATCACTTTGTGATAGCAAAAACGCTTGGGGGCTACTATCGGGGTTATGATACCCCAGGTATCTCAAGGCACCGATTAGTTAGCTGCCCGAACAGCCCACGGTATACCAGCTAGTATAAGCCCAAACGATCATGGCCCGCCTAAGCCACATGGCCAAGCCAAACACTAAGGCGGGGGACTGCCATGATCCCTTCCCTCTGCCTTAGCTGCACGCTACATATCGAATCATGACCTCTCACTGTCCCGACCGCTATGAGGAACGGGGAGAGATCGAGTTCACCAAGCGCGCCTGCTCTGATAAGAGCAGACACGCCGCATTGAACCTATGAGGACAGAGGGGACAATGGTCACCTCAGTCCGATCAGATGCCACCCTTGTGTCACACAGCACAAACAAGACAACACCGCCAAGCGGTGACGGCTAGTACGGAGACCCACCATCCAAATACGACCCGGCGAGATATGTGCACGATTCCACCGACCACAGGATGGGATCCACGACGATGGCCTTGACTTAAGGGCCATCCAAGCCAGCAAGGACCATGACCTCCCGAGCCAAGGATCGTGGCCACCAACTCCACCATAGCAAGACAATCGGTGAATCGGGGGCGACTACCAACTCCTATACGACGCCCCGGGATGATTAGGAGGTGATGACGATGGCCACGTCGAGACCACATCGCGCAGGATGGCTGGCGAAACACCACCGTGCCCATAGTGCCGCCATAGCCGGCCCTGTAGCACCACGTCACACCATGCCACGATATGGGCACAAGACCATGATGACAGCCACGCTTAGACGTGCACCACAAGACGACGTTACTTGTAAGCCAAGTTAGCTAGGCCCCCTCCCTCAGGCTCATGACCCCTCAGTTGGGAGAATCTCCTTCTTTGTATGTGACCTAGCCCCGGACTCTATATAAGGGTAGCCAGGGCACCCTTTCCATCATCTTCATCTTCATACTTTTTGGGCTCTCGAAGCTTTCCTTCGGGCAGTCCGTCTCCTAGCTCTAGCTCTCCTACCTCTTTCACCATTCTTGCACCCCCATTGTAAGAACTTTAGAGCATTCAAGCGAGGAACACGTACTCGATCATCTCTGAGACTGGACGTAGGGCTCCAGCCTGAACCAGTATAACTCCTCGTGTTTTTGGATGCTACCATCGTCTTCCTAGAACAGCGCAACATTCGTATAAGTTTACTAGTCGATCTACAAAACAACGACACCATTGCACTGAAAACTTTTCCCAAGACAGCACCTGATCCCAGATGGCTTTTGCGAAGGAGCATAGCAAGGATAAATGCAAGCATGTCTCCAAAGGACCGTTACACAAGGCACAATGGTCCTGGTGTGGCCAATATCTCGTTCGTAGATTATCCACCGTTAGGATTTTGTTGTGCAGGAGGGTCCAGGTGTGGATTTTGCACTTATTTTCCGCCCGTGCCTTTCAGATGAGTTCATGATGGAATTTCCGGTGTGAACCACGAAATTATATCCTGTACTCCTAGAGAGTGGAATAATTGCCATCATGTCCATTTCCAAGTAATCGTGTCGTGTACATCGGACGCAGCTGCACACCTTGTAGTCTAATCCATAAACCAACAAACTCCTAGATTTTAAGAATTATTGTCCTGTTTGCATAATTGGTTCTCGTTATTTTTCTGAAAGGGTCAACAAAAGCTTTACCGAAATATATTAGTAGGAGAAAGTTTAAAAAAAAGATATACAAAATATTTATAAAACATGAGAATCCAAAAGACACATCAAAATCACAACCAGCCAAACAACGTCACAAGACTAAAAACATAGGCTTGTTATCCATCTTGATCATTTTCAAACACTATAAAATACTGTTGAATGTCTTCTTTGATTAGGTAGGCACTTCAGCTGGTTGTAGCGAGGTACCAAATGTTCTCCGGTTTCTTTCTTTCCATATGTGCTACTAGAAAATATATTAAGATCCCATCAAACTCCTTTTTCCTGTCCTTATCAATTCTTCTCTTCTCCGTTTTCTCTAACATTTGTAGGCCGGCTATAAGTCTGTACTCACTTGTGGTTCTAAGTTCCACCTATCCACTGATGATTGCCTGTTGTAGATGCAGGGTCCGTTTGGTTCGCAGCCGGTGCATGCCACGCCAGAGCTGCGGCGGCGCCAAACTTGGGGTGCCAATTTCGTTCGCCACACTTGCGGCATGTTTTGGCAGCAAAAATGCACTGGCACGCGATGGCGAGACCGCGGAATGCCGCAACTGCCGCAACTAACCAAACGCACGCCAAACTTGCGGCGCGGAAGGTGCGGCGCGGTGCGGCAAAGTTTCGGTGTGAACCAAATGGACCCGCAATCTTTGCATAGATGCTTTGGATTGTTAAGATGGTTCAATTCCTCGAAACACGGGACGGTGGAGACGGAGGGAGCGGTACTTAGGATAAAATTTTGTGGCACATTTGGGGTGTCGGTGTGTGAACAATAAGGGTTGTCTCCAACAGGAGACTCATCAATAGACCCAAACCTAAAATGGTTCCCCAACAGAGTACCTATAGTCTACAATAGAGTACCTATATGGAAGACTTATTTTGCGTATCAGGAGAGGTATAACCCAAATCTGAATATCCTCTCTTCTAGAGACCCGTTTACAAGAAGTGTTCTCTTTGAATCTTATTATTGAAGAAGAAAAAAAAGAGAGTAGATATTAAACTCTTTATCTATAACGCTAACTAAACATGAACGTGTCTTTGGGTAACTTTCGTTGGAGAGAGTCTAACTGAGAAAAAAAAGAGGAGTAAAATGGGAAATTGGACAGCTGCAGCTGTGTGCAATTCGACCGCAGCTCAGCGTTCCCAAAAACCCGAGAGAAACCTATAGCTTCCCTTTGCCCTTTTCCCAGCCAATGGCGACGCCGCCGCCGCTGGCGGTGGAGGTGCGCTGCGCGGGCTGCGGCGAGACGCTGGAGGTGGAAAACGGGACCACCGACTTCGCATGCCCGGGCTGCGGCGCCGCGCAGCACCTCCCCCCGGAGCTCATGCCGCAGCCGCCGCCGCGCCCGCGCCGCGCCATCCCTCTGCCGGCGGCGGCCGGGCGCGCCGCTGCGGCGGCGCAAGACCGCGTGCCGTGCGGCTGTAGTGGTGCCCTTATCACCGCGCCGCAGGGTCTCGGAGGCTTCGCCTGCCCAATCTGCGGCGTCGCCGGCCGACGCCCCCAGGGCAGCGCCCCAGCGACTGGTGTCCCAATGGCGCAGCCACTGCCTCCAGAGCCTCAGGTACTTCTGATTATTGCTGGAGCATTTCCTTAGAAGTCACTAATTTGGACAGAGATCAACTGAACTTGCTTTCAGTTAGCTGGGAGATAAATGGAGAACTGCAAATCAGAAATGCTCTTGAGAGGCCATCGCAATACCAAAATGGTATTAATAGGGGAATCTCTCTTCGGTAGTTTGGTTTTGAGTTTGTTGAAAGTTTGACATCTGAGCATGAGATAGCTCAAGAGAGGTAACTAGGCAGGTTCTAGTGAACGCTTGGTTGTTGAAATTAGCATTTTACACTAATCAACCTTATGTTTTTATTCATAATTATCGATCTAGATACATATTTCACAACTTATATTTATCTATTCATGCATTCCCTAATGTCAACGTTTGATGGAATCAGGTCTTGGGAGACCCCCAAAGTCATGCAGGACAGGTGCGTCCAGAAAGGTATAAGGCACCCATCCACCTCGAGCTGTCACAAGGATGGCGCCCTAACCATTCAGCCTATAGAGGCGAGGCATACAGTTCATTAAGAGCAGATAAAGGAGTACATGGTGGGGCTGCTCAAGGTGACTCCTATAGTCATGTTCATGTGGACTCGCATGTTGAGCCACTTGAAACTTCATCCCTCGTGGTTGAGGACTCTGACCCTCCTTCGAAGCGACGTCGCTTTCATGGATCCCTTTCAAAAGGTACTCACTAATGTTAATTGCCTGATCTTTTTGTGTACAGCTCTGGAGTCAAATCCCTTTGGTGTTAAATTTGCTAAGATGCTATAGATACATGATCTAGAAAAGCTTTCAATTCCATTGGATGAATCTCTTGAATTTATGATTTTTGGGTTGCAACTTTCGACCTAAGCAATTACAGTTCTTAAGTCATAATTTTGAATCCAATTTCTAATCTCAGACATGTTATCTATATATCACAGGGTCTGTCGAGGCAGCTCAATGCAGTGAGAAGGAGAACGTTCGTGTATATGAGAGAAGGGTCAAAGCAAGGAATGATGGGGATGAACGACATGGTGAAGCCCCTCACGAACATATGCACAAGGTTGTGTCAAAGAGGAAGGCATCCAAGGTTCGAATGAGGACCAAAAATAAGCCATCGGTTGCAGCTCAAACCACCACTGTGCCAAGAGGTGATACTTTTCCACTACGGAGAGGCATGGGCGAGAGCAAGGGCAATGGCAAAGGAGTTGCTTCTAGCTCCTGTGCCGAGGATGAGGAAGAAGAACATCAGCCACAAGGACAGCCAACAGTTGGTCCTTTGAGGTTGCATAGCCCTTCTCCTAGTGATTATGGTAGGTGTACTGTCAATTACAAGGGCCAGGCCAAGCAAGTAAAGAAGGAGAGGGAGTCAAATCCTTTTGTTTATGAGCGGCTCTCATCTGACTATAGGTTTTATAATCATTTCCAACAAGACTTCTACGAGACGGTCATATATCCAAGGAAGGATCCAATCTCAAAAATGCAGTGGGTTGATTGGAAGTACATGGAAGTGAAGGATGACCCTATCTTCAAAGAAGTGATAGCTGCATGTGAGAGCAAAGGAGTGAAGAGAATCATGGGCTTCAAGTATGGTTGGTGCAATGAGGTAATAGCCCAATTCTATGCCACCGTCTACTTTGACAAGAACAAAGCTAAGACTATGCATTGGATGACTGAGGGAGAGTGGTACAAAATCAAATACATGGCCTTCTCTAGGTTGCTGGGATTTGGTCCAGATGATGCTAACAAAGAAAGAATTCATGTGGAACGTGCGCTCACAAACAGTCAAATAGAGTTCATGTATAACCCTCATGAAGATGTTATTCTTGGGAGCATTAAAGGTCTTTTGCTCTCTTATTTTTATCTTAACCGCTTGTTTAGGAAGACACTAGCTCCTAAGGAGGGGGATGCTGCTAATATCATGTCAACTACAAGGAACTTGCTTGCTAGGATGGACTCATGTGCAAGACCATTTAATGTGTGTGACTTCATTTGGGAAGAGATTCGCCTCACGTCTTTTAATCCATCGAGAAGTTGTGGTTATGCTCCTTACCTAATGTATATGATTGAGAAGGTCACAAAGAAGAACTTTGTGAAGGAAGTGAAGCATGAGCCATTAAGAATTCGTCCTCAGAAGGGATCTCCTCCTGTGGCTGCACCAAGAAGAGCACCACGCTCTTCATCACCTACACATAAACCATTCTCTTCTTCATCTGTTCACCCTTTTCTCAAGTCCATCTTTTGCATTTGTAAGAGCAACTCAATGAAACTGAACAAGTACAATGCAAGACTGAAGAAGATCAATCAGCGGCTCAAAGCAATTCAGCGCCATTTCAACATTGAGCCTCCTTTCTCTCCGGATGGTTCGGAGGTAGAGGAGAGTGATCCAGAGGTGTTTGAGGACCCCTTTGCAGCTTATGAGGCTGGCGCGACTGCCTCTGTCCCTGCTTCTGCAGGACATGGCACAAGACTTTGGATTGAGCAGGGCGAAGAGCTTGGCGATGATGAGGAAACTGAAGATGAAACCGAAGAGGAAGGAAATGATCATGAAGAGGGCGATGATGATGATGATGATGACGACGACGACGATGATGAGGACATTGAGTGATTCATTTGTTTGCTTCTTTCTTCCGGTAATGCTGAAGGGGAATAGAAAAGCTTACCATGTATTTCGCAGTACCATTCTGTTGTTGTGATTCTGCACATGTAGAACTTTATGCTTGTGGGTGTGCTTGATGACTTGTTTTAAAATTCTTGTAAGACATTTCATTTTAGTGTGAGACCATGTAATGCAATGGTTAATATTCTGAATCTCATTGTGTGCTATAACATGGTCTTATGAGACGTGGAAGAAGAGGCCAGCTTAGTCGAGGAAGAGAAGAAACATGAACAGGCAGCCAGGCCACCCGTTTGAATGCACGGGAAATGCAGGTCATGCCATGCCACAGCGGGTGGTAGAAAAGAGGCTCCGCCAAATGCTGGACGAGATGAGCCAGCGTGCCTGCGAGATGAAGCTGCAGGCGTGGCAGGATGTGAAGGACCAGGCCGCAGCAGCCATACAGTCGACCAATGAATACTGCCTTGTCAGACCTCCAGGTATATTCACAATATGGACTCACCTACTGTACTGTTTCTTCAGACCTCCAGATTCGCCTCACATTTTTAAGACTTGTTCGCACTTGTCGCTCAGATTGAAACATCTGTTTCTTGCAGAAATACACCAAGCAGAGCGGTGCCAATGTTTCTCTTCAGCCAGTACTGTCTTGCCCAGCTTTGCTCGGCGTTTCCAAGCTGTATGAATTTTACACATGCTGTACTAATTATTACTCTTACATTGAAGCAGAGGGTTTACAATTTGTTTTTCTTTTTTCTTTTCGTGTTGGTTTGTATATCTGATTCAGCCTGTGCACAGCGCCGAACACCGGAAACTCTGGAAGGTGTGATGGCGGTGGCAGTGGCAGTGGCAGTGGTAGGGGTAGGGGAGGGAGACGCCGCCACCGCCGCCGTGGAGGCGGGCGCTGCGCGCGAGGCCAACGCGGAGCAGCATCTCTTCTGCTCCGTGTCTCGGTGGTTTGGTTTGGTCGCCGTCGCCGCAGGTGGACAAATTCGGATCAATGAGCGGGCTAGCCCAAAAACAAGTTTTGGCCCATTCGAGACGGAGCAGCAGCATCTCTTCTGCGTCTCCTTCCCTGTCCACCGCACCGCCTGCCTAGCAGCGCCCCCACCGAATTTTTTATTTTTAGTCTTCTTTTTTTGAAAAAAAATTCACAAATATATCTTTAGAGGTATAATTTTAAAATCTGGACCCTTAGCGTCGAGCCTACACGCCTCGGTGCCATCGCTACTGGCGCCGAGGTCTTGGTAGCAGGCAGCTCGGCGCTGTAGATCCTAGCGCCAAGCTTGGCGCCAAGGTGGTGTTTTAACCCGGCCTCCAACCTTCCTGTCCGAGTTATCTTTCTCTTATTTCTCCTTCCTCTCGGGTTTTTTTTTCTCTCCCCACTTCGTCATACCTCACGAATCGGCATATTGGACATTGAAAACTTTAATTTGATCCGTAGAACTTCGAGAGCAATGTATCCTCGTTCCTCTCCTAGTTTTTTTCCGCATTGATTCGTTATATATTAGTTGGATTTTTTAACCTAAGAATCGTCATTACTTAGGGTTTCATGTAATTTTTAATATAATATTTGTATTATACAATTGTAGGATGCCAAGGAGTGAAAAAACTAGCAAACCAAGGTAACCTCAGCGCATGTTGTTATGTTATGGGTTCATTGTTGTGCATCAAATGGAAAACCCTAGGTTTATGGTTTAATGTTAATTGCTTTCGGTTCTTAGAATGAAATTAGTTGGATTATAGTTATGGCCGGATGACCGAAAATGCCCTCGACCCATTGTCTCTGCCTAGTGGTGTTCTAGTGCCCATATGCTTTTACGGCGATCCTTGCAAGGTAGTCAAGTCCGATGAAGAGAACACGTATAGACAGAGGTATTTGATGTGTTCTAATTTTGCGTATGAGCCTCCACTTCGTCAGCGCCACATTAACAAGATGGTGAGGAATTGATGTTTATGTCATATGACATCTTGCATGATTTTTTTGTTTTGTAATAATTGTATTTTTTTGCAGACCCCTCCACCGTTTTGTGATTTTGAGCAGTGGATCGACACTGAAATCAAGCCTAAAGATAAGGAATGGATGCAGAAATGGTTGCGGTGGGAGGCAGAGGACAAGGAGATGATGGAGAAGAGACGCTGAGAGGAGGCTGCAAAAAAGGAGCACAAGGAAGAGGAGGAAAGGTGTCGATGCAGAAAGTGATCAACTAGTGAATATTTGTAGTTTTGCTGTACGTTGTGATCGGAGGTGACCTAGCACTCAATGACACAGGATTTATACTAGTTCGGGCAATGTGCCCTACGTCCAGTCGGGGTCGGTCGTGACTTTATTCCTGAGCCCAGGTGCTCGAAGTTTGCAATGGGGTTACAAATGAAAAGGAAAAAGATGGGGTGTGCAAGAGGTCCAGTCGGGTCCGGTCGGAAGGGCCGAGAGTGATAGGAACTTCGCTATGAGCTAAGTGTTCAGCGGGTGCTTGAGGTCCGAACCTGGCGGTTCTGTGGTTGTGAGCTATTGATCTAAGGAACTCCGATCAACTAGGATCGGTCTTTCTTGTTGGAGGAAGCACACCCCCTTTTATAGATGAAGGGGATGACTTTACAAGTGAGAGGGAAATGGTGCGTATGTTACCGAGCCTTGTTGTCCACGCCTACCAAGGCTTGTTGCCCACACCGGCGGGTACAAGATAATGGTAGGCGCCTATAACACTGTTGATGTTACTATAGAATGTGAGATGCATGTGGGAGGTCGTGCTGCCTTCTTCAGGGACTGTGGACGTCGATACCTGCAAATACTGTTTGATGCCTAAAGGCGTGTGAGGAGTTTCGCTATGTTCACCCGGTACGGTAAATCCTGGCGTCCATACCGCTATCGATGCCCAGAGGCACGTGGAGGGCCTTACTGTATGGGAGTTTTAGCGGCCCCTACAATATTATAGAGGGAGATGTCAGCGCCTACAATACTGTTTGTGTCAAGTGGCTGCAGAGTACTGTTCCATGCAGGGTATGGTCCTTGGTACAGTGGTTTTGACTTATGAGCCTTGCCTTGCCTTTCTCCGCACGTCTTCTGGTTCCTACCGAGCGGGCGTCCCCGGTCGGATGGCTCTAGTCGGCTCTGAGTGTGCCGGTCGGAGAAGAGCAGTGAACAGGATTCCTATGAGCCCCAGTTGGAGGGACACGGGGTTGGAGTTGGAAGTAGCACTTTGGGCCAGGCCTTCTGATCGGAGAGGGCGTCCAAAGGCGGCTGGAGGCCGAAGCGAGTGCTCCGATCAGAGTGGTGGGTCCAAGGGGTCGACAAGCGGGCGCTGCTCCTTTCGGTCCAGACCTTCTGGTCAGCGACTGGGCCATCCTTCTGACATGTTGTATTTATACTCTTGGGTCGAGCCTTGGCATGGAAGCCGGTCCCCGAGGGACCTCGGGTTTATGAACCCGACAGAAGCCCCCGAGCCCCCGGGCGATTCAGGTCGAATCATCCAGGGGATTTTTGTCTTGTCGACGGGTGTGCGCGAGCGCACCCACGGGTGTAGCCCCTGAGCCCCCGGGCGGTTCGAGCGGAACCGTCTGGGGGGTTTTCTGTGTCATCAAGGGAGGTTTTTTGTTTTGTTGGCGGGTGCGCGCGAGCGCACCCACGGGTGTAGCCCCTGAGCCCTCGGGCAGTTCAGGTAGAACCATCTGGGGGTGTTGTTCTGGCGGGCGTGTGTTCGTGTTTTTAGTCTAAGATAGAATTTTGTCGCCTGAGGTGTCGTTGTGCAGCCGAGGCGATTTTTTAGTTTGTTTTGAGAGATTGGGTGAGAGGGAGCTTGTGGATCCCAGCGTCGGTGCACGTCGTTAGATCGAGCGAGGGAGTCAGTCAAGGGTTTTGGATGAGACAGAGCTCACTGATCCTAGCATCGATGCACGCCGTGGGATCGGGTGAGGCAGTTAGTTTTGGACGAGACAGAGCTCACTGATCTTAGCGTCGATGCACGCTGTGGGATCAGATAAGGTAGTTAGTTTTGGACGAGACAGAGCTCACTGATCCTAGCATCGATGCG
Organism: Miscanthus floridulus; assembly: GCF_019320115.1. Taxonomy (NCBI): domain Eukaryota; kingdom Viridiplantae; phylum Streptophyta; class Magnoliopsida; order Poales; family Poaceae; genus Miscanthus; species Miscanthus floridulus. The sequence goes on from NC_089587.1 coordinate 49,764,166, forward strand.
CACCGTGGGATTAGGTGAGGCAGTTAGTTTCGGACGAGACAGAGCTCACTGATCCTAGCGTCGATGCGCGCCATGGGATTAGGTGAGGCAGTTAGTTTTGGACGAGACAGAGCTCACTAGTCCTGGCGTCGATGCGTGCCGTGGGATTGGGTGAGGCAGTTAGTTTTGGACGAGACAGAGCTCGCTGATGTTGGTGTCAATGCGCGCTGTGGGATCGAACGAGTCGGAGTCATGTTTTGGATGAGCCAGAGCTCGCTGATGCTGGCGTCGATGCACGTCATGGGATTGAGCGAGGGAGTCAGTCTTGGATGAGACAGAGCTCACTGATGCTAGCATTGATGCGCGCCGTGGGATCGAGTGAGTCAGAGTCATGTTTTGGACGAGATAGAGCTCACTGATCCTAGCGTCGATGCGCGCCATGGGATCAAGTGAGGGAGTCCGTGTTTGGACGAGACAGAGCTCGCTGATGCTGGCATCGATGCATGCCGTAGGATTGAGCGAGTCGGAGTCATGTTTTGGACGAGCCAGAGCTCGCTAATGCTGGTGCCGATGCACACCGTGGGATCGAGCAAGTCAGAGTCGTGTTTTGGACGAGCCAAAGCTCGTTGATGCTAGCGTCGATGCACGCCGTGGGATCGAGTGAGTCGGAGTCGTGTTTTAGATGAGACAGAGCTCACTGATCCTGGCGTCGATGCACGCCATGGGATCGAGTGAGGCAGTTAGTTTGATTGTGAGAGAGCTCACTGATCCTGGCGTCGATGCATGCCATGGGATCGGGTGAGGGAGTTAGTTTGGACAAACCCTGGCGTTGGTGCGTGCTGTGGTTTCTAAATAGTTAGTTTAGGGGTCGAAGGAGACCGAGATCGTGGGTCCTGGCGTCGGTGCGCGCCGTGGGACCGAGTGGATTGGAGTCGTGGACCTAGCCTCGGTGTAGCCTAGGTGGCCGAGGTAGTTAGTTTAGTTAGTTTTCATGTGAGTTTAGAGTCGTGGTCCCTGGATTTTTGGAGCGCAGTCGGAAGTGAAGCCGTTACACGAGTTCGGAGTCGCGGTCCCTGGATTTTTGGAGCGTAGTTAGTTAGTTAAAGATCGAATGAGGTGGTGCTCGCGGATCCTGGCATTGGTGCGCGCTGTGGGACCGGGCAAGTCAGAGTCGTGGATCTGGCGAGTTCGAGGTCGCTGTCCTTGGCATTTGTCTTGAGCCCCCGAGCCCTATCTGGCCTTCATGGGGGTCGACATGAGTTATGTGCGTTACCCCATCCAGTTCCTCACAACCGGAGGGGCTGAGTTTCGTCGCTTGTCCTGATCGCTCAGGCTTGAAGACTAGGTCGGTGAGTTTGCTAACTGGTGTGATCGAGTGGAATCTGGGTCCGTTGTTCGTGACGGGGTCGGCATAGCCCTCTTGTGACATTTCACTACTCCTTTACCTGTAACCCGGTAGATGCCTAGGTCATTTCGGAGACCGACTCAGGTGGCCTAATAGCCTCCCCTCGATGGAGATTCTGTGGGCCTAGCGAGAGGTTCAGGATCGAACGAGAAGGTTGAGATGACTCAGTCTGCCAAACCGGGCGAGGGCCGCACGGTGCTCATCTATGGTTTTCTCCCCTGGCTCTGTTGGTTGCTCATGTCGAATGAGGCAATCGCCGCTTTGTGGTGCAACACAGAGCATTCTGATGCATTTCGCTACATGTGCGATGCTTAGTTCCTGAGCCCTCGGGCGGTTCAGGGCTTGAATTGTCCGGGAGGCACGGGCATATGGAATGAATGCGCGTATGGATGTATGAAATGGTTGTAAGGAAATAGAGGGGGTTGGTAGTGCTCACCTTGATGGCTTAAGTGATAGGGTTCGGAGAGCTTCAGTCGGAAATGTCCGACCGGGACCTGTGCTCGTCAATCATGGGTGAGCCCTTGTGTGAACAATTTTTGTATTAATGAACACATGCTCACCTTGATGACCTGAGTGACGGGGTTTGGAGAGCTTCAGTCGAAAATGTTCGCCCGGGACCTTGATGACTTGAGTGACAGGGTTTAGAGAGCTTCAGTCGGAAATGTCCGACCGGGACCCGCGCTTGTCGTTCATGATGGAGTCGGCATGGCCTACATAGGGGCATCCCTTCGCTTCCTACCTGTTGCGCTTGACGAAGCTGAGGGAGTGGAACCGAGTGGATCCCTTGTGGTCGTAGTAGTATTTACAGCTGTAGAAAATGTAAAAGTTAAGTTTGTGGGGGAGCCCTGTGTAAATATTACTATGTGTTTAGTGACTACCATCGATTTTGTTTTCTGTGATGGAATTGCTCCGTTCGGGGGAGCCTGTTCCCTTTTGTTCCTTAGTTTTCCCTTAGCATAATTTTGTTTTTTATTCTTTCTTTCTCGTACCTGCCCATTTGTCCCATAGGCCGTGACCTTGGGAGCCCGGGGCATGGCCCACGAGGCTTAGCTGCTCGTAACCGTCGGGAAAGGCGGGGTGCGATCGGTTGGAATGTTTTTAAAGCAAAGCTATGTAAAGCATAACTTAAGGAACAAACTATCCCATTGGTTGGGTAGGAAGGAATTCCAACATAGGTAAACAAAATAGGGAGGTAGTCATTAAGCATAATGATAGTAGTGTACCCTAGTGGAGCCCCTGAGCGCCCTGGGCAAAAAGTGTTCGGGTCGGGGCGCTTTTGTAGGAGCATATACTAAGTAAATAATGGTAAGATTGAAGCTTTAGAAAAAAAATGACATAGCTATTCCAGTAGTTCGAAGAGATGGGCATCGTTGTCGTCCTTTGGTCGGTAGGCGTCCGGTCGGATCACTTCAACCTTTAGTCGTCTGGATCCTCGCCCGCTGTGCCCCCTTCTTTGGTCGCTGCTTCCTCGCCTTTTTCTTCCTTTGGCCTGCCAGCTTACCTCAGCAGGCGCTTGAGGAGCTAGCAGTCCTTGTAGAGGTGTTTGATGGGGTAGTTGTGGTTGGTGCATGGGCTCTCCATAAGATCGTGGAAGTGGCCCGGAGGGTCTTGCTGGGGCTGCGTGCCCACGTGATCGGTCGCGACGTCTGATGCGAAGTTGGCCGGTCAGCGGTGATCCTTTCTGTTCTTTTTTTCCTCTATGTGGAGGGGCCCTCGTCTTGACCCTGGCGCTTGGCCTTACTGAAGGGTCAAGATGACGGACTAGAGGGGGGGTGAATAGTCTTTTCTAAAACTTAAACGTGTCGGCTAACCGATACAAATGCGGAATTAAAACTATCGGTCTAGCCAAGACTATACCCCACTATATATGTTCACTAGCACCTTGCAAAGATAACAATTATGCAACAAAGGTGTCGGGCTAGTTAGAGCTCTCCTAAACAATTCTAGGAGCAATGTTATATAAACCTATGCCACTAGTACTTTAAGCAACAAGGGAGCTCCTACACATGCTAGTAAGCAAAAGCACAAAGCTAACTAAGCTCACTAGCAATGCTCAATAACAAGGCAACCAATGCCTAATTAGAGAGCGCAAACACTTAGCTACACAAACCAAGCAATGTGACTAACAAGGTTACTAAAACCAAATTAGCCACGCAAGGGAGCTACTTCTATGCTACACAAGCAAGAAGGTAATTAGCAAGCTACACAAGCTATCTAATTACAAGAGCAACTACACAAGCTTAATATGTATAAAAGTAATTGCAAGCTTGTGTAATGGGGATGCAAACCAACGGAAAGAACAAAGTTGACACAATGATTTTTCTCCTGAGGTTCACGTGTTTGCTAACACGCTAGTCCCCGTTGTGTCGACCGCTCACTTGGTGGTTCAGCGGCTAATTAGCATCACCCGCTAAGCCCGCACGTCGAGCGCCGCAAGAACCTACCCCTTGAGTGAGGGTAGCTCAATGACACGCTTTACTAGAGTTGCTCTTTGCGGCTCCCGCGGGGCGAGCACAATGCCCCTCACAAGCACTTCTCCGGAGCGCCGCACAAGCTTCTTGCGCACTTCGACGGAGACCACCACCAAGCCGTCTAAGAGGTGGCAACCTCCAAGAGTAACAAGCACCACCAGCTTGCAACTCGATCACCTAGTGCCACTCGATGCAACCTCACGATGCAATCGCATTAGAATCGCTCACTCACACAATCGAATGATCACTATCAAGTATGTGTGAGATGGAGGGCTCCCAAGCACTCTCAAGCATGGACACAAAGTCCCCCAAGGTGCTCCACACCAGCCATGGCCGAAGGCCACTTCTATTTATAGCCCCAAGGGCTAAACTAGCCGTTATCCCTTCACTGGGCAACGGTCGGGCCGACCGGACGCTCTGGTCGTGTTGACCGGACGCTGGACCTCAGCGTCCGGTCGCCCGCAGACCGCCACATGTCTCGGTTCCAACGGTCACTTGACTTGACCGGACGCAGCAGCTTTCAACTGACCGGACGCTAAACCCCCAGCGTCCGGTCATTTCTAGTAAGGTACCGACCTCGACCGGACGTGTCCGGTCACACTTGATCAGACGCAGCCAGCGTCCGGTCACATTCCAGCTTCTGCGTCATCGTACGACAGCCTAACCGGACACAGCCTACCAGCGTCCGGTGCTTTCAGACCCAGCGTCCGGTCAGTTGACCGATGCCAGCGTCTTCATGACCAACGTGTTTTCACTTCTAACTTCTTCACCCTTGCTCTAATGAGCCAAACACAAGAATTTGCATCCAGTGCAATAGAAAATAGGCATTCCATTTTCCCGAAAGCGCCGAATCCCCGCCGAGCTTGCTCGGCGGGAGGGAGAGAGGGACCCAAACCCATCTCACCCTTGCAAACACCACCTCCTTTGTAAATATGCCAACACCACCAAGTGTACACCACCATGTGTATGTATGTTAGCATTTTCACAATCATTTCCCAAAGGATGTTAGCCACTCAACTTGCCACGCCACTCGATCCTAGCGACAATGCAAAGTTAGATCACTCGAGTGGCACTAGATGACCGATATGCAAACAAGTTTGCCCCTCTTGATAGTACGGCCATCTATCCTAAACCTGGTCATAAACTTCTCTACACACCTATGACCGGTGAAATGAAATGCCCTAGGTTATATCTTTGCCTTGCGCATTCCATTCCATCTCCTCCAATGTTGATGCAACACATGCACCAACATGATCAACAATGATATGATCCACTTCATATCATCATGTGATCATATTGGTTCATCGATCTTGACTTTACTTACTCTTCACTGTTGCCATCGTCCATCGGCGCCAAGTCTTGCTCAAGCTTCACTGCCACGCGGTCCATCACTCCAAAGCCTTCGACTTGCCCTTCACGCTTGCAACAGGTCCATCAAGCCAAGTCTTGTCTTGATCTTCTCCACCTTGATCATATGACTCAATGTCATGTCTCATGTGCATTTAAGCTCCTTCATCATCACATGTGTGAGCTTTGCAACATCTCCAAGCCATTTTCACCTTCATGGCATATGTTGCTCACACACATATACCTGTGGACTAATCACCTGTGTATCTCACATAAACACAATTAGTCCACCTAGGTTGTCACTTAATTACCAAAACCAAACAAGGACCTTTCACTTACCTTTGCCACGGCCTTCGTTGAAGCATGGTGGGAACATCGCTTGCTGGAGGTGTTGGATGAAGGTTCGTGGTCCTAGGCCATCAGGGTTGGGACTCTGGTCGCTGCTGCATGTGTCTTGGTTTGATCCAAGCCACGTGAATACAAGCGGTCAGTGCGGAGCGGTCGCTGAGTCAAGACGAGGTGCTAGTGCGGCCTCCTGTGCTGCACTCGACGATTGTAGCGGCGATCGGGTGGAGTGACCTGTCTGCCTTGTTCTCGTTCCCCTGGTAGAGAGCGAGGATGCATGTTGATGTCACGATAAGGACCACTCCGCTTGTTGAACGGCGGCGGTCTTCGCTAGTGCCCGGAGGTTCCGGTGGATCGCCTGTTCATGAGGGTTGTTCGGCTCGGATAGGCCGCATAGAAGCATTGCTGCGGCGGCGATGTTTTGGTTCGCCCGAGCGAAGTGCAGGGGATCATTCCCCCTGTCCATGGTGTTGTGCTGGACTTGACGGGTGCGCCCCCGGGCGCCGCTCGCCGGTCTATGCGCGCGGGGCGCAGTGTGGTGCGCCGGGCGTGCCGGCACAGTTGGTGGCTGATGTAGCCGCCGTTGTCGTAGTTCATCCCCATGCTCAAGTGTGAGCTCGGGGGTCTCTGCATGAGGGCCTAGAGGGGCATGGGTCTGGAAGGACTCCGTTACCCCTGGCGGCTATTCCGGAGCGTCCGCCATAGCATACTCCCAAGACGGATGGTGGCTAGGTGCCACGTCGCCGATGCTGGAGCCATCACTCCCGACGTCATCATCCATGATGTCGAGGAAATAGGTGGGAGCATAGCTCGCCATCCCCATGAACTCAGACGTGAGAGGGTGCGGCGCCAGCATCTTTTGGAGTTCCTGGGCGTATGTGTCCACGGAAGACACGAGGCCGTAGGGGAACTAGTCGTACGGCGGTTGCATTGGGGACAACAGGGTTCCACTGAGTAATTGGCGGAAGATAAAGAATAGTAAGTAAATAACAACATGTATATTACTCACAGCAGGGTTTGAGCAGAGAGTTTGCTCAAAAAGAAGCGTAGATGCCGCGTCGTCGAAGCCATGCGTCTTGGAGTTGATGGAGGGCGCTCCTCCGACGGGTGCCGGGATGTTAGCCTCCTCACAGAGATGTAGCACGCCGAGCCGGTCGGCGACGAAGTTCAGGCTTCTAAAGAGGAAGGCTTAGGATGGCTCGAAGATGGGTGGAACCCGCATCCCAGCGGGTGAGAGTGCGGGAAACTCCAGCGAGCCAAAGCGAATCGTATCGCCCGAGCCTGCCACGGCAAGGGTGGCGGAAAAGTGGGCCATCCGATGACCAAAAAGTGTTGAACGTATAGTGTCTTCCCCACAGACGGTGCCAACTGTCGGTGCAGAAAGTGACCAACTAGTGAATATTTATAGTTTTATTATACGTTGTGATCGAAGGTGGCCTAGCACTCAATGACATAGGATTTATACTAGTTCGGGCAACGTGCCCTACGTCCAGTCAGGGTCGGTCGGTGACTTTATTCCTAAGCCCAGGTGCTCGAAGTTTGTAGTGGGGTTACAAACGAGAAGGAGAAAGATGGGGTGTGTAAGAGATCCGGTCGGCTCCGGTCGAAAGGGCCGAGAGTGACAGGAACTTCACTATGAGCTAAGTGTTCAAGCGGGTGCTTGAGGAACTCTGATCAACTGGGATCGGTCTCCCTTGTTGGAGGAAGCGCACCCCCTTTTATAGATGAAGGGGACGGCTTTACAAGTGAGAGGAAAATGGTGCGTATGTTACCGAGCCTTGTTGTCCATGCCTATCGAGGCCTATTGCCCACACCGACGGGTACAAGATAATGGTAGGCGGCTATAACACTGTTGATGTTACTATAGAATGTTAGATACATATGGGAAGTTGTGATGCCTTCTTTAGGGATGGTGGACGTCGGTACCTACAAATACTATTTGATGCCTAAAGGCATATGAGGAGTCTCGCTATGTTCACCCGATATGGTAAATCCTATCGCCCATACCGCTATCGATGCCCAGAGGCATATGGAGGGCCTTACCGTATAAGAGTTTTAGTGGCCCCGACAATACTGTGGAGGGAGATGCCGGCGCCTATAATACTGTTTGTGTCAGGTGGCTGCAGAGTACTGTTCCGTGCAGGGTATGGTCTCTGGCACAGTGGTTTTGACTTGTGAGCCTTGCCTTGCCTTTCTCCGCACGTCTTCTGGTTTCTACCGAGCGGGCGTCCCTGGTCAGATGGCTCCAGTCAGCTCTGAGTGCGCCGGTCGGAGAAGAGCGGTGAGCAGGGTTCCTACGAGCCCCGATCGGAGGGATGCGGGGTCGGAGTCGGAAGTAGTGCTTTGGGTCAGGCCTTCCGATCGGAGAGGGCGTCCGGAGGCGGCTGGAGGCCGAAGCGAGTGCTCCGATCGGAGTGGTGGGCCCAAGGGGTCGATGAGCGGGCGCTGCTCCTTTCGATCCAGACCTTCTGGTCGGCGACTGGGCCGTCCTTCCGACCTGTTGTATTTAGACTCTTGGGCCGAGCCTTGGCGCGGAAGCCGGTCCCCGAGGGACCCCGGGTTTATGAACCCGACAGGAAGAGAGGGAGAAGAAGCTTGAGCGTGCACACCGAGCGAAAACAGCGATGGAGGAGAATCCCGATGCCCTGAGAAAGAAAAAGTGGTCTCGTTGCACTTAGTAGTCTTCATGACTTGCTAGTTCTATGGTTTATTAATGAACAATGTTGTCTACTATAGGCATGTACTTCTAGTATTATTGTGTTGTTTAATGTGGCATAGTATTAAACTTTTTCATTATATAGTTGTTTTCATTATTTGTGGTCATAATATTCAGTATAATGTTGCGGACGTAAAATGTGATCACGTGCTGCAAATACAACCTAGCGAAGTAGGACATTATATAATTCAACATAAAAACACATGAAATGGCATTTGAGAACATGTACCGAACATAAAATGGTGGTAGCGCGCGACGGGTGCGGGATGGCCGGCGCTCCGCGCAGCGAGGCTGTCACGGCGGGCACGACACGGCGCAGCGCGGCGTGGGCACGACACGACGCGGGCACGACGAGCACCTACGCGGGCGGCACGGTGAGCGAGGCCGGGTGCGGTCGTGGGCAGCACGGTGGGCTCCTGCGCAGGCGAGGCCGAGCGCGGTGGCCTGCGTGGTGGACGCCGCTAGCGCGAGCAGCGACGGTGGTGCGCTGGTTCGGGGCGAGAGAGAGGAAGAGAGAAAGGAAGGGAGGCCCATACGTAAGATAGGCTTGGCGCCAATAACCACGACGCCAAGCTCGGCACCCAGATCTACGGCGTCAAGCTTGATGCCAAGATCTATGGCGCCGAGCTCGACGCAAAGATCTACGGCGCCGAGCTGCCTGTCAAGTTACCGTCATGTCTGTGTCGAGCTCAAGACCTCGGCGCCAGCAACGATGGCGCCGAGCTAAGGGTCCAGATTTTAAAATCATAACTCTAGGGGCATACTTGTGAATTTTTTTCAAAAAAAAAGCTAAAAAAATAAAAAATTCGGGCGCCCCCGCCGCTTCCCCTCCCTCCGCCTCGAGGTGCTGCAGGACTTCCCGGGGCGTGCGCCTGCTGCGAGTTCCTGTTGACCGAGCGCGCACTGCTCGAGGCTAAGCGCACGGTCCAGCAGAGTCGGCAAGTTCTAGGTCGCCCTGCCCGGGCTACGGCGGCGACAAGTCGCGCTGCTCGCGGACGAGCTCACGGTCCAGCGGCGGCGGCAAGTTCCAGGTCACGCTGCCTGGCCACAGCGGCAGTAAGTCCAAGCTTCGGATCTACAGTTCTGGTGATGACCTCATCCCCCTCCTCCTTGCTCTCGCTTGATTAATTCAGTGTTTCCGAGCTTAGATTTGTAGATGCTTTTGATGGCGATCGATTGATCTCTGGTTGGTGGCATTATGTGGTTGCAAACTTACCTATCTTTAGGGTTGTTTGGAGGAATTGATGCTTTGTTTGTTTGTTTAGGTGGTGCTGGGGAGGGGTGCTGATGTGTTGTCCAGATCGATTTAAACTCCAGACGGGCTGATTTCATGGTTGAGATGTATCAGCGGTTTGGTGTACCTATATTCTCACTCATAGCATATGATGATGTCACAACTATCTAGGAGCTCCTAGATTGATTTTACATCTACAGTGTAGCCTGTGATGTTATATGATATAGTGAATAGCGACTGAGAATCGAGATTTAAAAGCAGTTGCTGGCTGACAGACATATATTGTTATATAGGTAAAGTTACAGTGCAGTTCTGCCATATGCCTTTCTAGCCTCATTTAAACCAACCAAAGAGGAAACTTTTTATCCCTTTGTGACCCTCATTCTGGAACTTAAGATCTTGAATTATTGCTAGCAAGTGTTGTCCAATACTGTTAGAAAAGTGAATTTCCCAACTCACAGTTTAGTTATTAAGAATTTTTTGGTTCCATGGAACAGTAGCCAGGATGTTTGAAAAAATTGAATCTCATCTGATATATATATATATATATATATATATATATATATATATATATATATATAGAACTACTATCCTGTAGCTGGCTACAGAATAACTTATTCTGTAGCCACTTTGAGTTACGATAATTACTATGTTATTTTACGAGATTATAGTAACTCCTTACTAAGTGGTTTAATATAACGTTATGGTAAATATCCCCATGTGTTATAGTAACCCAACTATCGTAAATATGTATTTATATTATGGTAAATTAGTATATAAAATTATAGTAAATGGAGGTGGCTACAGAATAACTTATTTTGTAGCCGGCTACTGAATAGCCTCTCCCTATATATATATATATATATATATATATATATATATATATATATATATATATATATGGTTTAGTTCAGGCTGCACTAAAAAATGGCTATTTCTTCCTTGGAACTTGATTGAAAAAAAAGAACTTCTAAGCTTTAGTTTCCTTAGTAGCCTACAACCATTTCGAAAATACCTCATTGTTGAGTCACACAGCCTATTCAAGTTGTGGAGGTCCAAGGAAGAATAGTCTTGATGGAAGATGAGGTAAGTTTCCTACATTTATATAGCAAGTCAGAAATGCAGCTCCATGTTGCCTTTTTATAATTGCATAACAGTAATATACTAGGATAACTATGGTACTGATGGTTGAGAAAGGAAACTATTGCCTAAAGTAGGAAGTTGTCAAGACTTGCAAGCAACCAGCAAATGCTAGCTACTTCATATTTGAACGGTTGAACCTCTAGACCATTAGTCTTCTGTAGACCACAAAGAATTGCATAGCCTCCACATTTGTTTAGCCATTTATATACAATTCTCTAAGTACTAAATGTAACTTGTTAGCAATAATATCGATTCCAGATGAAGTGAGAATAGAACACTCGCACAGGTTTAGGGAGTGCAAAGAAGGTGCAACAAAGATGACAATGTTTACCCTTATCAGAAAGATGATAATTTCCTTTTATATTTTTCTCAACAATGGCATGTAGTTAGGAACCTTAGCTAAGGTAGTTGGCAATATGTAGTCAGGTATGCATCTCCCAGATATATCAAGATGTAGATCCTACATTAAAATAACCGTTGAATGAATTCTCAGAAGTTAATTTACCCAAAAGAAATAAGGTATTATAGAAAGGTATAAATAATGTGTCCATAGCATAGAAACTGCAGCATAGACAAATAATAACTGCAAGCTTTCAGTGCTGCATTTTTCAAAGGTTTTCTCACCTTGGCTTACAAGCTAAAGTAAGGGAACAAACTATGCCACCTTCAAGTGACTCAATACATTCAAAATGTTTTGAAAAGGTATTTAAGCATAAGCTTGTAAGTGATGGGGCGGTTATAAGCGATGGGGCAGCTTGAGCTTGTGCTGAATCTTTCCTATCCTTTGAAGTGGACCAAACAATGACCCTATTTGCAGATTTGTCCAGCTTTGAAGAATTGAAGTCTCGAGCTCTCAACTTAGCTTCTCTTTTTTCATATATCCTTGCAGCAGGGAAACATCAAGGGATAGTGTGACCAAGTGTTAGCTCTCTTTTTTTATTTCAACTTTGCAAGTATGAATCTAAATATACTCTGTCAATCTGACTTCTCTTTGCAAGTTTTTCCTACTATTCCCATGCTTTTTTTTTCTGGTACAGTAATAATATTCAGAGTTGTATTGGAGTGAGCCACCTAGATGTTTTGTGTCATGCATATATTGCCTCATGGGTGTACCATGTATGTAAAATATTTATATATTGTTTAGTTCCATTCCTTGATTTAATTTATTTGCGGTCTTTATGAGTTTCATCGGATAACTCCTTTTGAGAAGAAACCTACTTTACTTAGCTATTTAGAATAACAAATTTATATGACTTAGTCATTAAGATTCTTTTGAATCCATGGAGCATTATGTTTATTTTTGTAAACTGGTACGGCTTTATGTTCATTGTTTATAATTTTGTTGGCCGTTGTGACTATGTGGCATTTGCAGCTGTACTATCAAACGCAAATGTCTATGGAGCTGTTATTTACACAATCTGATTTACTTGGAGCGTTTTCTGAATGATGCATGGAAGTAGGTCTAAGTTGGCACTTGACATAAAATTCTGTTAAGATGGTGCTAAGTAAGAGAATTAAGGGTATAGGAAAAACCATATAATTTGTAAAGGATCTTGATTAAGTGCCACTATGAATAGAAACTAGACTATGGTATGTAATGATCTTGTTCCGAAACAAAAACATTGGGCATCCTTCAGGTTTAATTGGTTTTAATAAATATGGATTGCATGCCATAGAATTTTATGCTCGTAGTGTTGTTAAGAAATCCTCTAGACTGTTTCATGAGATCCCTTCTTTGCTACAAATGATCTAGTCCAAATCTTTCTGGCTGAGATGTACGCTCCAATCCATCCATACACTTCACTGAGTTGCTTGCTTTGTGCGTGCGTGTGTGCGCTAAAAGCCGTTTACTCTCTCTCTTTGCGCTCTAGCTGAACTGCGGATATCTGTACGTTGGTTTCAGCATCCCCATCAGGAGAAGTGATGTCAGGAGTGATCACAAAGTTTGCGGTTACATCCATGGTGATGTGGATGGCCCCAGTTGCGATCATGTATGGGTTCTACTACCAGGTGTTTCCAGGTTCGGCTGTTGTTCCTGTTCTCATCACTGCATGGTATACTCCATCTACGGAGTACATAAATTTTATTTGGTAATGATAATTTTTTTTCTTAATTTTCAGGTGTGAGTCAGATGTCATCCTCAGCGCAGACACTTGCCAGCGGGTTCCTGGCTGGCTGGCTGTCATATCAGTTAATCTGGTGATCGGCTTTTACATATTCATGGCGATGAAGGAGATTCCACAGCAGGAGCCACAGCCAGATCCCACCTTCCTGGTGAACGCCAAAGCGAGTACCAACCAGCCAACATCCTCTCAAGTGAGTGATGATTCCAACGGGAAGGGAAAGGTTGAATAAGCTGTAGCATGTTGGCTTGGGTCTTGTGTATGTTAAGTGTTTGTTATTTATGAGGAATAGTTATGCTACACCATGAAGACCGAACCTTTTATAAATTTCATGATTTTGCTGTAAATCTTGACAGTTATGGTTATGTGAAGCAATATGAAGTTGAACCTTTTGTACCTACTAGGATCATGCCCATGCGTTGGAACGGGGAAAAAATAATGTTATGATAATTTAAGTTGTTTAGACGTGTTGTACTGTCAAGGGCATTGAGCCCTCGGGTAGCTGGCCCTTGGCTACGGAGTTCATAGCCTCGGTCCGTCTTCTCCGGCGAGGTTTTCCCCTCCGCTGCAGGCTTGTTTGGTTGAGAGAGAGAGAGAGAGTTTAGGAGATAACAATCTTGCTTCCTCTTAATTGTCTCGAGTACAGCATATATGGCCATCGGCCCAACCGAATAAGGAAACAAACTCCTAAAATTAAGGAACTAAAACTGAAACTCTTGATCGCCTTCGCTCCTAGCCACTTGCGGTGAACGGCCCCTGCGCGCCATCTGCGCGCGCGCCCATCGCGCGGCTTGCGCGTTCTGTGGCGCGGCGCACGTCACGGGCCCGACGGCGCCTGATATACGTGCGCCCGACCATGACATCTCTCCCCCCGTCGAGGAGCAGCTCGTCCTCGAGCTGAAACGCCGGATAGGTGGCACTGAACGACTCGGCGTCTTCCCAAGTAGCAGAGGCCACCGTCTGCCCTTTCCACTGGACGAGGACCTGGCGTACCCCGCGCGCCAAGCGTGAGCGGACCACACGGTCAGGCTCCAGGGCCACGGCGCCATGGTGAAGCTGCGGCAGGGCCGGCGGGGCGTCCGGGGGCACGCCGTTGAACTTCTTGAGCTGCCCGACGTGGAATACGTCGTGGAGTCGGGCACGAGGGGGCAGCGCGAGGCGGACGGCGACATCGTTGATGAGCTCGACGATCTGGTACGGCCCGAAGAAGCGCGGCTTGAGCTTGCCCGACACGGCCTAGGGCAGAGACGACGCGGCGCGTTGTCGGAGGCGCAAGAGCGCCCAATCACCGACTTGATACGTGACGTGGCGATGGACCTTGTCGTAGTGCAGCTTCTGAGTGACTTGGGCCTGCTCGAGACGGAGGCGAATGTCGGCGAGGAACTCTTCGCGTTCTGCCATCGTCTTGGCCACCACGGCCACCCATGTGTCACCCGGCTCGTAGGAACGGATGGACGGCGGGTCGCGGCCGTAGACCACTCTGAAAGGCGTGTCGCACAGCGAAGTTTGATAGGCGGTGTTGAAGACGAACTCCGCCCACGGCAGCCAGCGGAGCCACTATCGCGGTCGGTCACCGGTGAAGCACCGCAGGTACATGATGATGACTCGGTTAGCGGCCTCAGACTGCCCATCGGACTGCGGGTGGAATGCGGCCGTCATGTGCAGCTTGGTGCCCAACAAGCGCATGAGTTCGCGCCAGAACATCGACGTGAAGATGGGGTCGCGGTCCGATACCAGGGACTGCGGAACGCCGTGAAGGCGGACTATGTCGGCGAAGAATGCTTGCGCGACGGACTCAGTGGAGTACGGGTGCGCCAGGGGGATGAAGTGGCTGTACTTGCTGAATCTGTCGATCACCGTGAGTATTACTGACTTGCCACAGACGCAAGGGAGGGCCTCCACGAAGTCGAGGGCGACGTCCGTCCAAACACCCTGCGGAACCGGCAAGGGAAGGAGGCCCGTCGGGTGCAAGTGCTCGGACTTGTACCGCTGGCAGACGACGCAGGCACGCACCAAATCCTGCACAAGCTGTTTCATGTTAGGAAAATAGAAGTCGCGACGCAGCCGGTGAAGAGTACGCTGGACCCCTTCGTGCCCGTCCGCGTGGATGGCCACCATGATCTCCTGTACCATCGGTGAGGCAGGGGGGATGTAGAGCCTCCCCGCGAATTGGACCATTCCATCGACAAGCGTCCAAGGTGCACCGCGGGCGCCGGTGGTGATCTCCTGACGCAGTGCAACCAGGGCGGGGTCGGTGTCGTGGAGCTGCCGCAGCCTGGTGAGGAAGTCGAAGTGCGGCGCGGAGAGTGCGAGCAGCGCCCCGTCGTCGGCGGTGTCGCGGCGGGACAGAGCATCAGCCACTGTGTTGACCGTCCTAGGCTTGTATTCGACAGCGAAGTCGAACCCAAGCAACTTCCCCACCCACTGGTGTTGGGGGATGGTCGCCAGCCTCTGATCGAGCAGGTACTTGAGGCTATAATGGTCCGTCTTGACGATGAAGCGACGTCCCCAGAGATACGGGCGCCAATGGCGTATGGCGTGGACGAGGCCGATGAGCTCGCGTTCGTACGCGGCGAGAGCACGATGCCGGGGGGCGACGGGCTTGCTGAAGAACGTGATCGGGTGGCCCTCCTGGATGAGCACGGCACCGAAGCCGTGAGACGACGCGTCGCACTCGACAATGAAGGGCTTGGTGAAATCCGGCATGGCGAGGATCGGCGCCGATGTAACCGTGGCCTTGAGGGCAGTGAAGGCCGCGGCCACCTCCTCACCCCAAGAGAAACGTTCCTTCTTGAGGAGGGCTATCAACGGCGCCGCAACCGCACCGTAGTTGTGGACGAACTTGCGGTAGTAGCCTGCCAAGCCGAGGAAGCCGCACACTGCGCGCGCCGAGAGCGGAAGCGGCCAGTCGTGGATGGCCTGCACCTTAGCCGGGTCCATGGCGACGCCTGCCTCCAAAATGATGTGGTCGAGGTAGGAGACCGACGGAACGCCGAACGCGCACTTGGAGCGTTTGACGAAGAGGCGGTGGCGGCGGAGCTCGGTGAGGACGACACAAAGGTGTCGCAGGTGGTCGGCCCAAGACTTGCTGTAAATCAGAATGTCGTCAAAGAACACGAGGACAAACCGGCGGAGGAATGGTCATAGGACGTCGTTCATGAGGGCCTAGAACGTCACCGGGGCGTTGCACAGCCCGAACGGCATCACCAGGAACTCGTAGAGGCCGTCATGGGTACGGAACCCCGTCTTGTGGATATCCGCCGGCCGCATGCGCACTTGGTGGTACCCCGAGCGCAAGTCCAGCTTGGAGAAGAAGCGCGCGCCGTGGAGTTCGTTGACAACTGGGATCGGGAACGCGTCCTTGATGGTGAGCGCGTTTAACGCACGGTAGTCGACGCAGAAATGCCACGACCCATCCGGCTTCTTGACGAGCCGCTCGAGTTCGTCCTTGTGCGCTGCCGGGTACCTGTACGGCCGCACTGCCACCGGAGCCGTGTCGGCCGTGAGGACGATGTGGTGGTCGCGGTTACGGGGCGGTGGTAGACCCGTGGGCTCGTCGAAGACGTCGGTGAAGGCGCTCAACAGGCCGTCGAGGAGGGAGTCGCCGGAAACGACCATGTGTGTGCCTGGGCTGGTCGAGGACGCCACGCCGTGCTAGCAGACGTCACGGCCGTGCTGCTGGAACGCCATGGTGCACGCGGAGAAGTCCGAGGCTATCTGGCTGAGCGACGCCATCCAGTGCGTGCCGAGGACCATGTCATACCCGGCGAGGGGCATGACGTAGAGGTCGACGTGGAACGCCATGCCATCGACGGAGATGGGAGCCTGACACGGTACGCTCGGACATGCGACCTTTTCGCCGTTGGCTACCGTCGCGGTCAGCCGTGGCCGTGGCTGGATGGGCAGACCCGTGCACTGGGCTGCGGCCTCCCCGATGAAGTTGTGGGTGGACCCGGTGTCGACCAGCGCGACGAGGGAGGCGGTGCCCAGGGCGACACGGAGCAGTAGCATGTTGCCGATGGGGACGCCGGCCACCGCGTGGAGGGAGAAGACCGGAGCCTCCGCGTCCGGTGTAGCCTCGCCGCCTTCGTCGTCGTTGTCGTCCACCACACTGTCCACAAGGAACAAGCGCTTGCAAACCTTGTTATGGCTGCGACTGTACTTCTCATCACAGTTAAAGCACAGCCTGAGGCGGCGCCGTTCATCCTATTCCGCTTGATTCAGGTGCTTGACCGAGCGACCCTCGACGGACGCTGTGGGAGGCGCCGGCTTAACCATGGGCTGTGGGGCAGGGCGCGGCCCGGGCGTCGGCAGCACTCCCCGGCCGGGTGCCTTCGCCGTGGAGGCATAGTACTGCTCCAAGAGCTCCATCTGGCGCGCGAGGCTCATGGCCGCCGCCAAAGATTGCGGGTTCTGGTTCTGCACCTGGAGACTGAGCGGGGGGGAGGAGACCTCCCATGAACAACTGCACACGTTGCGCCTCGTCGAGGTGGCCAGCGCGGGGTAGGAGGGCTTGGAAGCGATCCTGGTATTCCTCCACCGTGCCCGTGCGCCGATAGGACGCGAGCTCGAATAGGGGAGCCGAGCGTAGCGGCGGCCCGAAGCGGAGATTAAGCAGCTCCTTGAAACGCGGCCACGGCGGCGTCCCCTCGTCCGTCTGCACTTGCATGTACCACAGCTGCGCCCCCTCTTGGAGGTTGTAGGACGCCATCCACGTTCTTTCTTCCGGCATGATCCGCTGCTGCGTGAAGAAGGACTCGCACTGGTTGAGGAATACCAGTGGGTCGCTCTTGCCGTCGTAGCGCGGGAATTCTGGGCGCCAGTGCTTGGGCGGTCGGTCTTGATGGTGCTCGCCCTCGGATCCTGGTCGCGCGCCGGACGCGGACGAACCAGCGATGGTGAGGTCGGCGATCGCCTGGGCGTTAGCCTCGATCGATTTCTGCATCAGGGCTACGGATTTGGTGAGCGCCTCGAGGGAGGCTTTGAGGTCATCTCCCATGGTGTCATCGCAAGATGCAACGGACGAAGCGGGGAAGGTGCAGCGATGGCGGCGGCGGCTGGTGGTGGGGCTGGGGGCGCGGCGGGTGTTGGCGAAGAGGACCGACGTGACCATGATACCATGTTGTCAAGGGCATTGAGCCCTCGGGTAGCTGGCCCTCGGCTACGGAGTTCGTAGCCTCGGTCCGTCTTCTCCGGCGAGGTTTTCCCCTCCGCCGCAGGCTTGTTTGGTTGAGAGAGAGAGAGAGAGAGAGTTTAGGAGATAACAATCTTGCTTCCTCTTAATTGTCTCGAGTACAGCATATATGGCCATCGGCCCAACCGAATAAGGAAACAAACTCCTAAAATTAAGGAACTAAAACTGAAACTCTTGATCGCCTTCGCTCCTAGCCACTTGCGGTGAACGGCCCCTGCGCGCCATCTGCGCGCGCGCCCATCGCGCGGCTTGCGCGTTCCGTGGCGCGGTGCACGTCACGGGCCCGACGGCGCCTGATATACGTGCGCCCAACCATGACATGTACTATTAAAAAATACAATACTTCAAGCATGATTTTCACGATATTTTGTTTGTAGCCAATCAAATCATGAATATTACAAGACTTTTTACCAATCATGAACAATTATTAGAATGTAATTCATGTTTTGATGTGCACAATTATGAACATCGAGTCTCAATTAGTACAATGAATTTATAGTTTTAATGCATGCTATTGCCACCAAGGTTTATTTGACACGTTCAATAAAATACATAAACCAGGACATGACAAAACCAAAACCTACTTCTGATCTCACCTCCTTCAGCAGTAGCATCTTCATACTCAAGTTCAACTCCACCACTGCATTTGTCACTGTCAGCTGGCCATTCACTTTTCTCTGATCCACCAGATTGGTCTTGTGGTCTTGTTCCTGCACAACTCGATCATTTGCATCCAAAGGCGTGACGCCGAATCACGGGGATTGGATTACCAGCTCAACCATCATGGCTAACTGACCGACTGCACATCCACACAAACTGATGTTAGTTAGCAATGATAACACAATCAGCACTTAAAAAACAGATTTTAAGCCTCAACGACATGTTGGATTTTTTTTAATCCACAAAGCAAAGGTTCGACCGTGCAAGATTAATTTGACAGCACACCTGTTTGAACTCAGAGCTAACAAGGTTGACACTGAATATAGCTTCATTATGTCAACCAATTATTTGAAAGATTGGAAGAATTGCTGAGTGAAAGTACAGAGTCACAGATGATAAACAATCACAACACAAGTGTGCAAATCATCTTTGCCTGAAGAGATTTTATTAGCATTAAGACAGGACCGCTGGGTATTCAACCATGGTTAGGAAGCTAACAAACGAACTGCTTGACACACACACACACATTAGCCAGCAAAATTACTACACCAAGCACTTTCTGTCCACCGCTCTGCCGCACTTCACTTCATTCAGGCTATGAAGCAAGATGGCCGCAAAAAGAACCATCACTTTCAGTACTGCTAGCCGCTTCAGCTGGAGATCATCATACTACTTCCTGCTGGACAGGTTGCACAGCAGTCTGTCACGGTCTAGCTTCTCGAGCAGCATCTTCGCGCCGGACACGTCCTTGTCTGATAGCTCAACTTCAGGTACTCGATGGCGCAGAGCTAACAAATTTTTCTCCTTTGTTAGCTCTGGTCCAACTTGTTAATTCAATGCAACCAATTACATGTGGAAGTTGGTATGATCATCAATTGCTGCTGCATCTTTTTTTTTTTGACCTATAGCAACCTTTATGCAACATGTAAACTTTATTATAGGATAGATGTGATTTTGTTGAAAATGCTGCATGATTCTGTTCAATAGCCTAAATGGGCAGATATACAGGAGAGTAAGGGAAAGACTGAAGACTTTAGAAGATGCACATAAGCAAAGAACCTCCTGTCCAAGAAGCTTATCACAACTAAGTATATGTATACATCCCTAAAATTTACGAAGGACATCTAAACTCTTAAAGCCTATCTTTTGGTTAATTTGGCATTCTTTCTAAAGGATGTCAATCTTCTATGAGGATTTTTCTCAACATAGGACAAAGGTGGATTACTTCTAGTAGCATTTCAGTCAGTATTTTTTAAACGTGTCTTACAAGAGTGTACTACTGTTGATTTTCCTGCATATATCCATGACCTTTGTAGTTTGTATCTCTCTGGTCATATGTTTCTTTTGGTTATTTCGATAAGCTAAAGATACAGATTGGTTGATTGTATGATAGAATGGGCTCAAGTCTGTCTTTACGACTGAAAGTTCAGGACAGGACCACAGCTAATTACTAACATAGGTTTAGGGTATAGGACTATGCTAACGAATGACGAATCATGTAGTCTCACATTCTGAAGTACAAAAGGACCATCTAAGGCTACATTGTATGGGAAATGCAGGACTTGTGGATTTATATGATGAGCCCTTCACCAAGTGCATCTTATTTGAGAAAATGGAGAACTCTTGGACAAATAAAATTATATCTTCAACTCTAGCCATCCTCTGATGTTCCGAAGATCTATGCCCTTATAGCAAGCATGGACATTATCCCTGCACCTAAAAAAAGTGCAAGATATGTCATCAGCTGAAGCTTTGTATTCGTCTGTAGTTTGGGGTTATTAAAATCTGTGGCCAGAAGATCGACTAATGAAATGTAGATCAAAATTCCTGCCGAGGCTGAGTTGAACACTCCTTCGACAATGAAGACTGTAGTGCTATGGCCATTGTAGCTAGATGAAATTGCAATCCCTAATGCAATACCAATGGGTGCAGTCAGGGAGAAAAAAACTTGCCATCATGACGGTAGCCCTCAACTTGAAATTTGCCTGCAGCGAGGAATGGAAGCCAGAGGATGTTAGCTTTTTTGTTGATATGAAGCACAATATGAGGTTAATTCTTTCTTCTTCGTGTCCATTTATTTTATTTATTGAATAAATGCTAACATTTCGTTACTAGGGTTTGCTTCTTGCATGGAGTAATTGGTAAAAGTTTTTTCTCTCTCAAAAAAGTTTGAGATTTATTTGATTTCATTTCCGTAACATACTAACATGTGTCTTCAATAGTTGGCTGTTAATCAGTGTTGGGATACATTATGTGCTTTTTTATTATTACTATAAAAATTGATTTGCAATAGTTTGTACTTGTAATGTGTCATGTTGCTGTCCAAGAGTGTCCCATTTCAACTTTGTACATCTCTTTTTTTTTTCCTTCCCTCTTGTTTATCCTCCCATTCTGCCAAAAGGGCACTTGGTATAAATTTTCTGACATGCTGAGTTATAAGAATGTCTTTTCCATAAAAGCTGTAGCTTCTCATTATTTTAGTCAAGCAGAAGCATAGAGAATGGTTAGTTTTTTCAGTGAGATTGTGATATATTCAGCCATTCAGGTATTGTAGGTTACTAGGTTATGGTCCAAGGCTCCAAGCATATACCTGCACAATGGAACTACCCAAACCAATGCCTTCAAAGAATTGATGGAAGCTAAGGGCACCAATAAGAGGCCTAATGGTGGATGACCTCACAGATGCACCTAAGGACACCCCAATTATCACTGAATGCACCAAGATTCCGAGCTCAAGGACCTGCATGGTGAGAGATTTACTTTGTTATTTCAACATATTTTTGTCCTGAAAATTCTACCTAGCTGATGAGCAGTGGACTCGCTTGTCAGGCTGGAGAGGAACGTTATGCGCTGAAGCAGAAGGTAACGTTCACTTTGTAGGTATTTATATCCTTGTCCCAATCTCTATTTCTTCATTACTGTGTTATGGGAACTGTAAACATATTATTATACCTTTTGTTCTCTGTGAATGGCAATCATGTGTATCATACAATGTAAATATATGATTGATCATAACGAGACATTTGAAGCTAATTCAGCAAACTGCTGCGTTATCTTGATTGATTATGCACTTACTCATGGCAATCAAATGAAGGACCTAAAGACCTCTAAAAAATTTGTAACTTTTCGAGTACATGAAAAAAGTCAAGCACTAGACATTTTTCTTTAATTTGGCATAATATATTTTGTAGTTTTGCAATTAAAAATCTTCCCGTAATGCTTTATTTGAATTTTCAGTAAATTGTCTAGCCCCAATAGTCTAAAAAATCCGAGAAAAACATATAAATTCATGGCAAAAAGGTAATATTTTTTCTTGTAATTTCTCAATATATGTGCTCAAGTGAAATCCAAATCTATGCTCAAAATTAAGTTTTAGTTCGAAATCAAATTTAAAAGCATTCAGAACGTCTAAAGGGTGACCTTGCCATATAGAGACCAAAGCCACCGATGGTTTGACTTGTCGTATAAATAGTGAGTTTCTTTTAAATATTTTTTTTAATTTAACTTTAAATTAAGACTTTAGTTTTGAGCATGTGTTGTTTTGTTAAGAAACCTTGGGTTTCACTTGAGTACATATGCTTGTAAATTACATGAAAAAAATAATACTTTCTGAACCATGGATTCAGATATTTTTTTCTAGATTTTTGGAGACTATTTGAGGGGCTAACCAACATAACCGAACTCAAATATAGCATACTGAATTTCGACGGCTTTGTCATCCGGGTGATGTTATTGGAGTATGATTTTCGGTGGGTGGATATGGTGTGTGCTGTGTGGAGTCCCGAATTTTTTATTTTGTGGCTCTTTTTTTTTTTTGAAAGTTTTTCACAAATATGCCCCTGCAAGTATGCTTTCAAAATCGAGACCCTCACCTCGGCGCCAGAGTAATTGGTGCTGAGCTTACACGTCTCGGCACCAGAGAATTTGGCGCCTAGCTCTTGGGGCCTTGTGGGCATCGACACAGACGTGGCGATGATTTGGCTGCCAACTCAGCGCTGTGGATCTTGGCACCCAGCTCGGCCCCAAAGATCTTGGCGCTGAGCCGGCCTTACAGGTGAGTCTGTTCCATCTCTCTCTTGCTTCCTCCCATTTCCTCTCTTCCTCTCTCGTTCTCTCTCTCCTGCCCGACGCCTGCCGCCGCCGGCGACGCTCTTCCTCGCCACGCCCAGGCCCGCGCGGCCCCGCCCCGCCCTACCCATCCCCCACGAGCCGAGACGCCCCGCGTGTCGCACCCCGGCCACCGTGCCACGCCGCGGCCGGCGCGCACCACCTCACCCCGCACGCCTAGCCCAGCCAGCCACTGTCGCCTTCCCGTCCAGACGCACGCGGTGGGCGTTCGCCGACGCCCCGTCCCGTGGCCCTCCACCGCGCCTGGCTTGCCCCGTCTCCTCTCGCCCGTGCCGTCTGCGTTGCTTGGCTCGGCTGGTGCTGGGCGCCGGGTGCCGCGGTCCGGGGCGTAGGGCGGGGGCGGGCGTCCTCCCGCTGCAGTTCGGCTTGGGCCATTCGGTGCTAGCGCCTCCTCGTTTGCTGCCACCGCGTCGTGCACTGCCATCTTTGGACAGGTAAATTTCGTGTATATGCAATGCAGTTAGTGTGGTTGAATTGTTGTGTATTAGTTAGTTTATTGATGTACTTAGGATGATAATGTGATAACCTATTTAGTTTAACTAGTTGGTGATCTAGTGATTAGGTGATAACCTAGTTAGATTATTTACATACTTAGTTAGCTAGCTATTTAGTTAGTTATAATTATTACTTATCCTTTAGGTAGATTGTATGTATGTAGCTAGTTACTATGTTATTTATGAAGCTAGTAGTTACCTAGTATATATGTAGTTGTTGGCACGTAATTTCACTATTAGAAATATCCACTTCTACGACGAATAGATTTCGTCACTGAAGAAGCCAAATTTATCATAATTTTAGTTTTATGACGAAAAACGGTTCGTCATAAAAGTCGCGTCACACTTGCACATCTATGACGAATATGACAAAATCGTCATAGAAGTGTCTTGATCTGTGATGAAAAATAGACCGTCATAGAACTGTTTTGGGATGCGTGGCAGGGGGGCTACCACGCTGATGGGCACTTTTTGTTGGAGATGCTTTTCACGTGTACTTGCTATAGCCCACGTGTATATGCTATAGCCGGTTTCATTGGAGATGGTTCGGGTACGTGTCACCTTCTTATTGCACAATGTGTCCATATCTGGTTCTTGCACGTATCAAGTTCTTACTGGACCATGCGTTGGATCCCTGTTGTTCCACATGTTAGTTTTCTATTGGCACACGTGTTATGTTGTGGTTGGATCGCGTGTCACTTCTTTATTGGACCATGTGTTGTATTTTTATTAGTACACGTGGCCATTTCTTATTCAACCATGAGTCACGACACTGTCCTTGGCTTCACGACTTCCTTCCACATGTCGGATTTTAATAGCCCATGTGTCGAGTACTAGCTATTGCACGTGTCATGCATTAGTTCATCCACGTTTTGTATTTTTATTTGATCACGTGGCATGTCCTGGTTCTACCGCGTGGAGTACAATCAATTTGTCATAGAAGTAATTCGAGATTGTCACTAATGCACAGATTGACTATATAACTATTTAGCCTAGCAATTAAATAACAACAATTACATTTCACATGTTAGCAACGAACCACTGACAGAGTATCACCACATCAAACCGGCATATGAGTCCACACATCAAACTGGCACATGAATCCACACATCAAACCACAAAAAATGTTCACTGCATCAACCCGTAGTAGTTGAAGACTGAGAGTTACTAGAAGAGCTGAAGCGCGTGCATAGCTCACAGTGATTGTTGTACTCCTCTTGTTGCCGTTTCTTGTATTCCTCAAGCTCCCTTTTATTCTTTTCTATTCTTCTCTTCAGTTTATCCACTTGATCGACTAGGGCAACGGAATTTTCCTATTCAATAGTAAGTTATTCCTAAAGCATTCTCTCCTTCGATGTCTCTATTCTGGTGGAGCTTGTCTAGATACCAGCATTCTTCAAAAAAGGTTGTTGCTGCTGTCCTAGGAGGGGGCCTTGCCCTGGTAGACACAGAGGACCTTGCAAACAACATCAGCACTAGTCATTGGTTGCTGCCCATCAGTAACAGGTTCTGCTTGCATAGTTTCCATAGCTTCCTACAAAATTCAATCAGTAAAACATTATATTACAGATAGTGTAAGAGGACTTCAATTGAAAACCCAAGAGATTGATTCATAACAAGTAATGCATAGGTCTTCCTCAGCCTACTGCTGATAGAGATTACATAAGCTTCAGTAGATTTTAGTAGATTTCCATAACACTAGGCTCCTGCTATGTTTCCTTCTTTTATGGCAAAGGCTTTAGTAGATTTCAAGGGAAGCAAAAGAAGGTACTTATAACTGCTGCTCTTGCAGCATCACTCAGGCCCTTTTTTCTACTGGTATGGAAGTCCCTGAAGACTTCCACAGCATTAACATCTTCATCAGGTGGACCATTTTCTTCTTCAAGTCCTTGATCGTGCTCTGCTGCCTTCCTCTTGTTCTCCTACTCACATTGCACATGAGTTTCGTTTTATATTTATACAAAGGCAAGAGTAACAATAAAACAGAACCACCACTTACAATTTTTTGCATCTGGACAACATAGGAGCGAGATCCTATAGCCTAGTGGTACTTCAGTTTTGTATGGTTTTGCTTGTTCTTCTCAGATGTTTCCTATAGCTTCATTTGTGTTAGACTACAGTACAAGTAGACCATAGCATGACTAGACATGAAATCGATGGGTTCACACACCTTGTTCTTAGCACTAGACCAAATCTTGACAAGTTCACACTACTGTGCATCATTCATGGATGAGATAGGAGAGGTGATACGGATCTGATCAGCAGGGATGCCAATGAAGTATTTTTGCTTTAACCTGTAGCATGCCTACCGTACAACAGACTGTATTACATTCCGGCAAGCTTCTTTTGTTGGTGAGTGAGCACTTTTAACATGCAGTCTTCACTGCACACAATAGTGTGAATGAAAAGTAATTCCGTTAAAGTTGCTCAAATCAGAGTTGAATGTCAAGAGGGGATACCCATACATACATTTAGCCTATCCACAAATCTTGTGCAATAGATGGCGCTGGGCCTCTTCCCCTTATATTGTTTCCAATGCATCAAAATTGGTACTTCACTCCTGACTAATACACCTGCCTCTTAGGGAAACTTGGCAGCTTGCACTAAATCATGTGGCTTTCTGTTCCCCTCGGCAATAGAGATGCCCATCCTCACTCCTCTTAGTGATTTGCTCATTTTGTGAAGCATAATTCCACGAGCTCGAGGCCTCAGCTTCCTCTCTCTTCCCGACAATGGTACTACACAGTTTTCATACATTCAGATTGTTAGAAAAGTTACATGGATATCAAATAGCTAGTGCAAATTGATTGATAGACATCTGTAAGGTAATACCAACCTTGGCAACTTTCATCGTTCTGCGGGTGGGGGGATGGGAGTTTGTTGAGAGGGCACCACTTCGGCAGGGCTATCATCATCTGGCCATGAGGAGTCTCTCTCAGGGCTAGGTAGGGTGCCATCCCAACCAATGTCTCTAGTCAATTGATGAACTTGGAATTGATCCCTAGGTCTGGGTGTTGGTCATGATGGATAATTATGTTCACCTACTGCTGCTACCTCCACCCTTTTGCTAGCGGAAGACCTCCGAGTAGAAAATCCATGAGCAGCCTCTTCTGGTGGTGTTGACCTCACTCGCTTGGAGAGCCTTCGCCCAGGACTCATGGCAGCGCTACCTTTTGTCCTACTGGTAGAGCTTCCTCTATGGCTTCTCCAACCCAGACACTGAAATTTGAGATACAAACTTAAGTAGCAAGCATATATAGATTCCATTGCTATCCAAACAGTAAAGCATTGCATGGCTACCTACACCCCTCTCTCCCTCTGAACTAAATACAAGATAGAACAAGCACCTCAATTGATAGGGGCACTGGCTCATCTTCTAAATCTGAATCTATTTCATTTGTATCATCAAATCCCTCAACTACCTCCCCTGGTTCAGGGATATATTCCAAATCTTCACCATCTACCCTTTGTGCTTGACTTTTTTGCCTTTGGAGACATAGGTTTTGGGCCCACATGTATTCCAAGTTCTTCCATCTTTCTATGATTCCTTGTGATTGGTGCATCCCATGCTCGTTCATAAGCTGTTAGTGGCTATTCATCTAGATTACAAAGGCATTTATTAACTAAAGCTTCTATGAAATGTCAACACAATAGAGCAAGAGTATGCAAATAAGCACCTAACTAGTAACTACAGCTTATACGAAAGTCATTAATCCAATAAAGCACATGTTAGCTACACTCAACTATAGGAAATATGTAACCCCATCGCTGTCTACATATCCTTGGTTTAGCCACTACAGTAGAGCACACAACATAAAAGGAATTTGGATACCTCTTCCTCCATGTTCCCTAGCTTTGCTTTGTCGTCGGCACTATCGTCCTATCATCGCGGTCGCGGAGCTGGTGCGACCGGCATTGACGAAGGGGTACCAGATCTAGCTTTGGCTAGGGATCAGATCTAGTCAGTTGTGATAGGTGCCGAGCTAGGTAGGGGATCTGGATCTGGCTTGTACCATCGTCGAGGCGGTCCTTCCACCATCAACTGATTGACCTGCTGTCGATGAATCGAAGGGGATCCGGCTCTAGCTAGGGTTCAGAAATGTATGAGAGAGGGTGCGGCTGGAGAGTGGAGAGGGAGTCGAGCTGCTATTCTGATGGCTAACTAGTCGTAGTCCATCCAAATAGGGCCTAAGACAGCCCGATACTAAAGAAATCTTGACAGGAAGGATCATAGTTTTGATGAAACAACAAAATACAGATCGTGTAAACTCTTTCGCCATATATGTGGGGTCATGGGAGCGCAGCCATGCGTGCGTGGGTCATGGGGTGGTCCATGACCTGCAAACTATATAACAACAGAGACAATGGGCGAGAGGAAGGCTCTCTATAGCTCCTGCTTTAGTTCCATCCCAAAGATTTTGCCCTCCTCCCTACTACTGGGCATCTTTGTTCTTCATTTTTTTTGCATATTGTTTTCTTTTTTACACAGATCATGGATAACTATCATCATTTTTGGGACATGTCTGTGTATTGCTATGTCTTCCGCAAGCTTCGTGTTCGCCATGTCCTACAAACAAGGGTTGTAGTGCATTCTAACTTTTACAGTAGGTGGTACATTGCTTTTGTAGTTGTTCATCAAGTTCTTGGCTGTCGAAACTATCATCTTGCTAAGGATCATCTAGGACCCTATGTGTTTATTGAAGTTTGTTTAAATGCAGATCTCTAGACTTTGCTTTCATACCGCTATGATTTCCATGGTGTAGAAGTATTTTCTCATCGTATATGCTATCTTACAATCCATCTGAATGATCCAGAGATTGGTGGAGTTCATGCAGTTCCTTTCAATAGAGCAGTAGCAACATGGTTAGATGATGTTAACGTTAGTATCTATCGCATTAGAGATATGCCCTTGTTCTCTGTTTCTGAAATAGGTGTGATGTTCAAGTATCTCATAACAATGATGTTCTGATTTGTGTTTTCAATGTTCACTGGAGACAATTGTGATGTTCTTTAGTTTATCTTGTTGTAATAATATCCATGCAAATGGACTTTTGTTGAACTTTGTAATAGGTGGGTTAAACTCTGTTGACCAAATATAATAGACAAGTACAGTATTGATGAAATGACGTTTACCTATTTCTTGTAAATCATATGCACGCCTCATAGTCCGAGTTGTGTAAATTTGACCAGCTCAGACATTTTATGAGATGTGACTAGAACTTTTGCCAGATCGGCTATGCTACAAAGATCAGCTGCATCGGCTGTGGCTGCGTGCATGAAGTACTAGTAAGGTAGTTGGATTTGAAGTGGTATCTTTAGCTACAGTCGAGCGAGTGTAGACGATCAGGACCTATGAAACCATGTAGCCATCTCTAGCTAGCTGCTGCTCTGCAAATCCAAGAAAGAGAAATTGATTATGGAAGCAAGAGCAGCTCGTATTTATTCTTTAGTCTGCCCCTCGATTGTTGTGAATGCTTGGAGTAAAATAACTACATAGGCTTTCCTCATGCATTCAATTCACTCATCACAACCGCGCAAGGGTTGCTTTGTGCCTCGGTTTGTTGAACCAAACACGTATCAGTAGTACTAGTAGTCATGAGTGGCTTTGATCTTGCAAGAACTAAACTCGTATCAGTAGTCTTTGATAAAATTTGTTGAACTTGCAAGAACCATGCAGCGAGGAGTTCATCTCAACAAGTATCTCCTTAGATCTAATGCATAATGGATGAGACATAACTGTTGAATTTTACTACGAATAGAAGAAAGTCCGACCGCTGTATATTTGATCTCATAGGACACAATATAAAGGGTCATCAGTTTTGAATGTCATAGCAACCAGTCTGCCCCTTGACTATTGTGACTGCTTGGAT
The DNA here is from genome assembly GCF_019320115.1 of Miscanthus floridulus. NCBI lineage: Eukaryota > Viridiplantae > Streptophyta > Magnoliopsida > Poales > Poaceae > Miscanthus > Miscanthus floridulus. The sequence continues at coordinate 49,793,275 of NC_089587.1, forward strand.
TGGAGTAAAAAAGTACAAAAAAAGGCCCATCACAACCGCACTAGGCATTCAAGTCTCAAGCGTTTCATGGTGGTCAAAAGCTCCTTTTCTCGATTCCTTCTTGTGTCTCACTTTTCTGCCGCATTCACTTCACTCTTGTCAACCGTGCAAGGTCTTTATGAAAGGAGCGTCCCCCCTTCCCTCGTCCAATAGCATTGCATCAATCTGCTTGCTTCCCCCTTTCCTCACCCGTTTGCATTTTCCTAATCGCGTTCCCTGGTGGTTTTAGGATTTGGATAAAGGTAATGTGCTTCATATCAAATTGTACTATTTGTATGAACTTATTATTGTGTCTGCTAACCTCATGGCTTCCCCCTTTCCTCAATTGTCATTTGTTCTAACCAAAATCATGTTTAAGATGGCAACTACTTACCATACCATGGATGTGTACTCTACAACAAATGATGTGTTTTGGCAGCTAGGTGTGGAGCTAGGAGAATAGAACAGGTTACTTGTGACTTGGGGGCATCATGTACATGACCGAGCTGCGCGATGCCTAATCATTGAAGCTGCTGTTCGTGCGGTTGTTAGGCAACAACACATTACCAGAGTTGTTGAAGACCATGATTCTGGAGAAATCTTTATGCTTTGCAGCATTGTTGTGGATGCCCATCGACTCTCTAACTATAGTGTTGATGTTAGTGGAGACTGTGTCATTTTCAAGATGGTTCACCGTCTCAACTTGATCAGAAGTCCTTATGACCTCAACTATCTCAACAAGAGCAAACCGATTCGACGACATTGAGATTTTGTGTGCTTTGGGTACTGTCCATTGTCCTATATCAGTAGTACTAGTAGTAGTAGTATCCATGACTAGCTTTGATCTGTGGGATAGCATGAAGTCATTTAGTGTATGTGTTGAGCTCATGTAGTAGGAACCCTTGCTAATATATGTTGTGTTATTTGCATGTCTGTGTCAAACTTTGTTAAACTTGCCAAAACCTTGAACCAAGGAGCAAGTCTGGCCTTAATCTAATGTAAAAAAGAAGAGCCATTGGTGTTGAAATGTTACTAAACAAGCAAGAAAGTCTATCTGCCATTTTTTTGAACGCCTCGGATAGTGAAGATGTTGTAGTGGATGAAGTTTCCTTAGTTGGTTTCTGTTTATTTTTTTGTTGCCTTGGCTGTCTGGCCTGATGGCCTGAAGTCATGTATTTTATGTGTTGAGCGCATGTACGAGAAGGCAATCGCAAGTTCCTCGTAGTTTAGATCTACAGAGGGAATGGGAGAGCTCCGGGAAGGTAGGAAATAAAACAAGCAAAGTTGCAGATGAGATCGTGGTGGTTAGAGCAACGAAGCAGAGAAAGTGACAGAGCAGAGATTTACTCAAAGATTCTAAATTTTAACCAAATATATATAGAGGAGTATGATGCGTAATAAGTATTTTATACAACGTAAAATAATGAGCTTAATCAATAATCCTCTTCGGTGAAGTGCGAGAGGAATCTCTGCACTGCGGGTCAAGATACATAGATAAATCTCATCGGCACATCGGGCAGATGGATCTTCAACCAAACCACTTGGTGATGCACTTGTGATGGAATGCATGGCTATAGCCAGGCATTTCCACAGCATGGCTAGCCACAGGATTAGATGTTTCATCCTCTAGGCAGATGCTGCAGTCCCAACACCCTGCTAGCACCACCTCCACCTCCACGCAGAGTGTCAAGAGCACCTCAGATGCGATGAACTTCAACTATTTGTCGACCCAAAGATCGAGCATGGCGTGGGCGATGCAGCCATCCCGGTAGGCCTCGCGCACCAAGGCCATGAGCTCAGGAACCTCAGGCTCAGGAAGGATGTCCTTCCACTGCTCGTCGGTAAGGTTGAGTTCCTATAGCCTCATGAATGTACTCATCAAGCCACAGAGGACATCACGAACACCTTCCTGGTCACCGGAGATGCCCATGGCTTGATTTGCCTTCAAGATCATGGTGGCGCTGCCTCCTTCATATAGGAGGTACATCGGCTGCTAGTGACCATCAGCTTTGAGGGTCTTGGTCACCATGCATTCCAGGGTCACAAAGAACGATGCTTCAAGGACACTCCTACCAGATGGATCCTTGATGGTGAAGATGTTCTTCGATGTCATTCTACACTTAACACGGTGTTTGAAAGTGGAAAACTAGGCAGCAGGATCTCTAGCGGACCTCATGGCGATGGCTACTCTATGGGTCTAGTGGCTTAGTTTGTAGCTATGATTTGAATTGGTTTGGAGTTGGAGCAAGGATGATTTAAAGGGAACTTGGTGTTAAATAGCTACGGGATGAATAGGGGGATAGTTACGAGATGGAATTTGAAGTGAATCGCTTTGAATGTAGAGGACCTTAGATGGCTTCCAGTAAATGCCATCCTAGATTCTAGGGGTTGGTCGAACAGTTTCTAATACTGGATGTGTTGGGAATATTCTAGTAGAATGTGAGATGTATCCGGCCCGGTCAGATTTACAATGCTCAAACTTTCTTGCATGTGCTGTAAAATTTGAATAGCTATGTGGCTCCTCCATTAGGCATTACATCGACGTGAGACTTGATCGGGTGAATTCTGTTATGCATGTTTACCATACTACAGATCAGAAAGAGAACCAGAAAGAAACCTATAGGCAAAACCAACCAACAGGGTCATTTTGCTATTGAATTTTACTGCAAATGAGAAAGTTTGGCTGATGTATATTTTATCTCGTAGGACACAGTATAAAGGGTCGTTAGTTTTGAATGTCGTAGCAACCAGTCTGCCCCTCGACTATTGTGACTGCTTGGACTGGAGTCAAATAAAAGTATAGAAAAGACCCATCATAAACGCACCAGGGATTCAAGTCTCAAGCGTGTCATGGTGGTCAAAATCTCCTTTTCTCAAGTATGAAGTCATGTTAATCATCTGTAGTTAGAACTAGTATGTATTGGTAATAGTTGGATGACATTGAGTAGTTGGATTGCATTGCTCTCCTTTTATTTGCATGTATTATATAAAATTTGTTGAACTTGCAAGAACCATGCAGCGACGAGTTCATACGAGCAAGTCTCGTTTTCCTATGATACTTGTTACTGTGTCATTTACAATTTTAAGTTTGGGCCCTATTTTAAATCTGGGTCAGCGCGTAAGATTGTCCAGCCGCTGAGAAACAACACAGGCCAGACTTTAGTGCACCATGCAACGTGACATACATCGAATGGAACTTTGTTTACTCCTCTGCTAATTTTTTAAGAATAAGGGAACATGGAGCCCCTGAACGAGCACCTCACAAACTTGAAGCACCCCCAATTGAGTATCGATCCCCTAAACAGGATAGAACTAGATGATTATAGATCTTCTGTTAACACAAGATTTGTTACAATTTACTTTCCTGAGTCACGTTTACACGGACGCCTAGAACTCGAGCGAGGCATCGTTTGGTTCCTCAAGAAAGAACCATCACATTGGATGATACACTTACTCAAGACAAGTTTACATGGTATACGTGATCCTTCAAGAATACAGAGTCTCCACCTACATAAACCGTCAGCCCTATTTCCTCAATGCTCTCTGCCTCGTTGTAGTCGTGCCTTCGTACTCCTCTCTACCACCGCATCTATCGTCGTTCATCATGCGCGTCCAACTCTACTTCTTCCTCAGCTACATCATGATGGATCAGCTCCCGATGGAGTTGGCCATGGACATCACTGGCCGCATCGCTAAATAGTCATATGCCCCCATGGATGACCTTGCCAACCTATGGGCATGCGCAGGGTGTGCGGTACCACCGAAGTTGGCCGACGCATACCACTGCGCTGGGTGCTGTAGCGTCAAGGTTTCTGGGAGCCCCACTACTATGACGATGACTATCGCACCTTGTTCACCACTAGGCTGGCCAGCGTGGGCAACCTGGAGGCCCGCTTCCTCGCTAGCTTGTGTCCCATCTTTGTGGAAGCCCGCAGGTCGTTGACACCACCGATTGAATGGCTTGAGCACTCCACCAAGGCAGGCCATAAACTTGGTATGTACATCTTCGCCCTCGTGCTCTATAGGTCTAATACTGGTGGCGGCAATGACGACATTGCCTGGCGCCTATTGAGGGAGCTCGAAGGTGCTAATGAAGCGAGGTCGGCTGCACTACCGTGGAAGAACCAGACCTATATGCGGTGTCGCAAAGACATGTACTTGCGGTTGCAGGACATGGTGCCACAGCCTATAGAGCCCATTCTTTGTCTTGTTCTTCCCCGAAACGGGCATTGCACAAGCGGCGGCTGCGGTGAGCCCATCAGATTTGAAGAATGGGACTTGTGGGCTAGGTTCTATAGCGAGGAGTGTAGGATCTCATGGAAGTGCTATAAGTTATTCACATCAGTGTGGTAGATTAGTTCTGAATTAGTGCATGTTGAGCTGTGTTAAACATTTATGTATATATATGGTTGGTGACTTTATTTTAATTTGGCAACAACATCAACTATATATGTATCTTGTTGTTCAAAGTCTACTGGTGCTGATCATATTTTTTTTCATACGAGCATGCACCCCTGCACGCGTAAGAAAGTCAGGCCTCTGTACATTTGAATGCGTCGGACAGTATCCTCCATAGTTTTTCCTCTTTTTCCTATGATGCTTGTTACTGTATCGTTTATAATTTTAAGTTTGACTAACTTTATAGGAAATAGTAACAACATCTATGACATAAAAGATCACACCAATTTGAATATATCTTATCTAATTCATGTGAATGCAATCACATGAGTACAATCCAAAACATCACAAAAGATCTCGCCGAATCATGCAAATAGAATAGCATTTTATACTGAACTTGACAATGAGCTTAATCAAGAATCTTGATTCATGAAGTGTCACCCTGTGTATACATCAAGCCTATATACTTCACAACATATAGAAGTTCCACCCTATGTATACATAAAGCCTGGCCTCACTCCCATTGTTTGACTCCACCTTGCATTGCGCAAAAAACCCTCGCCTCACCTCACAAAGTCCCAAACTCTGCCTCCTTGTCGCTTGCCACTAAGGCCGTGCCCATAAAGCGCTACTCAACGAAGGGTCGCCTAGCTCCGGTCCCTACTTCCTCTAGTGTACTAGCTCTCCTCGCTTTGGAGGAGGCAGGCCGATGGTGCACCCTACTTCAATGTCAGCGGAGGCGGTGTCGATGTCTAGTCGTGCGAGACTGGTGTTCCTATCACGCTCCTGGCCACTGTCTCCTAGACTGCCATTGCTCTCTCCATTGCCCTCGATGACGATGCTAGTGCCAGTAGCACTGGTGGTTCCCTCACCACCGCCACTCCTAGGGCATTCCACTACACCATCGTCGTAGGCTACGTGAACTCCTCAGTTCTTGCTGGCCCACGTCACGAGCAGGTCTCATGTATCCTCGTGCTCCTGCTCAGCGTCCATCGAGGACATGTCCAAGTGCTCTCTAGGCTATATTATGATGGACTCAGAGGACGATCGTCGGCATGGGTACGCAACTCCTGTCCCCGAGAGCTAGAAGCTGATGATACGCGCCAGCCGCTATGGCTTGCTGGTCTGCCCCCTGTGCCCAAAAAGTGTGCCCCATGGTTGGACATAGTCTGTCATTGAGGAGCATGTCCTCGCTTGGGCCAACCACCGCCCACATAGGATGTACGCCGTCGATAAGTAGATTGCCTGGCATCGCACGCTGGTGATGAACCAGGGCTAGATCACCGATGGGGGCAGCCACTGGTGATTCCATGCTATGCGGCGCTGGTTAGATTGGTTAATCATTTGCCTTCTAAATCTGATCGCTCTCCCCCTTATCATCTGTGCTTGAACTTGTCTTGCATTATGCAGCAATTCCTCCATGGTGGCGCCGCCCCCCGTCATGGGGCTTCCCACCGGTGGTGCCGAAGAGTCATCCTGTCACCATTCGCTGCTGCCAAGCCCGTTTGTCCCTGCACTACCCTCTGGTTTTGAAGTGGGTGAATCTTCAGGCGATGAAAAATATCGTAAGTTATTAAAGCATTACCATAAGGTTCAAGCGTTGTTGTGTGTGTATAGGCTACACACTGACATGCCCGCAGTGACTTGGTGGCCACACGCGCCGCACTTGTCGTGGCCCAGCAGGAAGCCACCCAGGTGTGAGAAGATAAGGCGGTTGTGGTGTTCGAAGCCATTCGTCAAGCGGCTACCATGCCGCTGGCCGCTGCCCAGCTTTAGTTTGGCGAGGCGGTGAACGTTCGGGTGGTAGAGCAGGGTTTCCACCGAGATCGGACGATAATGAGATCGATGATCTCATCGAGAGCCTCTAGCCAGCCACCAACGACATCTTAGTGAAGCTGAACATGGAGCAGATCCTGCACGCTCGCCTTGACCCTTGATCTATGGGACGTATTAGTAGTACTAGTAGTCATGACTAGGTTTGATCTATGGGACGCCCTTGCAAATATGTGAACTCTTATTTGCATGTGTGTGAGAACTTTTGCTGCACTTTGTATTAGGTGTGTTAAACTCTGTTGAGCATGGTCTACCCCCTGTCCATTGCTTTTCGCTGCAGATTTCTTTCTACAGAGTTCATATGAGCAAGTCTTGTTTTTCCTTGTTTTCCTATGATTCTTGTTACTGTGTCATTTATAATTTTAAGTTTGGACCCTATTTTTAAATCTAGGTTGGCACACAGGATTGTCCGGCCACTAAGAAACAACACGGGCTAGACTTTAGTGCATGCAACGTGACAAACATCAAATGGACTTTTTTACTCCTCTACTAATTTTCTAAGAACAAGGGAATATAGGGACAGTAGTAAGGTTTGCTGATGAACTCTGGTAGGACTCTACGTCTACCATACAAACATGTATGGACTAATAACACAACTAATTGGCTAATTATTAGAAACTATCAGAGATTGCCTCCTTTATTCCTTTCAATACTTTATTAGGAGTTGTAAAACTTTATGTTTTTGAGAAGAAAATATTGTGTACTCTTGGAGATGCTCTAAGCACCCAATCTTGAAGAACAAGCACCTAGCAAACTTGAAGCACCCCCTATCGAGTATGGAGCCCTAGAACAAGAGAGAACTAGATGATTACAGATCTTCTGTTAACACAAGATCTATAAGAAGATCTATAATCATCAAGGTCAAGCTCCAGTTCAACGGCAGCACCTCACAAAGGATGGAGAAGGAGCACCTCGCAAAACTTGCACCAGCATCTCAATGAGGTGCTTTATATTACATAATCTTGCTACCTCTAAGGATCGAGGGATGCAGATCTACATCTCGATGCTCAAATGCAACAAGATTATAGAATCTAAAGCACCCAATCTTGAAGGCCTTCTCCAAACACTAGCATCCCTGTGAGGTGCTTTATCTCCATCTTGAACCTCTCATGGGCTCTAGGCTGTGAGAGGTGCAAGAAGGAAGACAAAGCACCTCTAGGCGATGAAGAAAGATGATTGCCTCATGAGTGTGTGGATTTAGGAGTGTATGGATTGAGCCCAATAGGTGCATCTAGACCCGGGTTAAATAGGACAGCCAAAGATGGAGAAGTGCAAGTAATGGTGATGCAAGTAGTTGGGAATTAACTCACGGTGACTTTACCGCCGATAGACCAAATCTGACCGAGCCAATAGACCAAATCTGACTGAGCTAGACACATCTCACTCTTTGAAAGATCCTAATGGCTAGAGGGGGGTGATTAGCCTATTAAAATTTTCTACAACAACACTTAACAAACCGGTTAGATAATTATGAGGCGAAGCAAGTGTTGCGCTAGCCTACTAAAATGGCAAGCCACCTACCACAATTCTAGTTTATATAGTTTCTATCCACACAAAAGCTATGACACTACACTAAGTTAATGTGCTCTAAAGGCTAACTAAAGAGTCACACTAACCAAACTAACAAGCTCTCACAACTAGCTACACTAAAGAGCTTGACAACTAGTTTGTGGTAAAGTAAAGAGAGTGAGCAATTTGTTTATACCGCCATGTCGAGGAAGGAGCCAATCAATCACGAGAATGAATACCAATGAAGACCAATCACCTCAGAATCAAATAATGAACACAATGATTTTTTTACCGAGATTCACTTGCTAGCCGACAAGCTACTCCTCGTTGTGGTGATTCACTCACATGGAGGTTCATGCGCTAATTGGCTTCACACACCAAACCCTCAATAGGGTGCCACACAACCAACACAAGATGAGGATCACACAAGCCATGAGCAATCCACTAGAGTACCTTTTGGCTCTCTATTGGGGAAAGGTCAAGAACCCCTCACAATCACCACGATTGGAGCAGGAGACAATTACCACCCTCCAATCGACGATCCTCACTACTCCAAGCTATCTAGGTGGTGGCAACCACCAAGAGTAAGAAGCGAATCCCATAGCGAAACACGAACACCGAGTTCCTCTAGATGCAAACACTCAAGCAATGCACTTGGATTCTCTCCTAATCTCACAAAGATGATGAATCAATGATGGAGATGAGTGGGAGGGCTTTGGCTAAGCTCACAAGGTTGCTATGTCAATACAAATGGCCAAGAGGGTGAGCTTGAGCTGGCCATGGGGCTTAAATAGAAGCCCCCATGAAATAGAGCCGTTGTACCCCTTCACTGGGCACAACATGGGGTGATCGGGCGCTTCGGTCATATTGACCAGACTCTAGACCTTAGTGTCTAGTCACACGATGCGTGCCACATGTCCCCTCTCTTCAAATACTGAGCACTCAATCTCAATGGTCATGTGATGACCGGACACAGCAGCTCAAAGTGACCGAACGCTAAACCCCAGCGTCTGGTCGTTTCTAGTAAGCATCCAGAGATGACTTTTCATGACCGGACGTGTCCGGTCATGCTCGATCGGACACACCCAGCATTTGGTCACACGGCGACTCCCCTATGTGCTGCCACATCAGCAGGACTAGATGCACCCTATCAGCATCCGGTCACTAAGTGACCTAGCATCCGGTCAAAGACCGACGCCAGTGTCTTCGCTGCTTCCACTGACCGGACATGCTGGTCCAACCAAGGCTAGTGTTCGGTCACTTTCAGTGACCTCTGTCTTTTCTGTATAGGGCGCCGGTGGCACCATCGGACCGTCCGCACTCTACGAGTGGACACTCCGCTAGTGAAGTTCCTAACCCTTGCTCAAATGTGCCAACCACTAAGTGTATCACCTTATGCACATGTGTTAGCATATTTTCACAAACATTTTTAAGGGTGTCAGCACTCCACTAGATCCTAAATGCATATGCAATGAGTTAGAGCATCTACTGGCACTTTGATAACCACATTTCAATATGAGTTTTACCCCTCTTAATAGTACGACTATCGATCCTCAATGTGATCACACTCACTAAGTGTCTCGATCACCAAAACAAAATAGCTCCTACCATTTATACCTTTGCCTTCAGCCTTTTGTTTTTCTCTTTCTTCTTTTCAAGTCCAAGCACTTGATCATTACCATGGTATCACCATCATTATGTCATGATCTTCATTTGCTTCACCACTTGGAATATGCTACCTATCTCATGATCACTTGATAAACTAGGTTAGCACTTAGGGTTTCATCAATTCACGAAAACCAAACTAGAGCTTTCACTCTTCACTCTTTAGCCTGCCCCTCGACTGTTGTGACTGCTTGGATTGGAATCAAATAAGTATAGAAAAGACCTATCACAACTGCACCAGGCATTCAAGTCTCAAGCGTGTTAGAAGCTCTTCTTCTTGATTCCCTTCTTGTGTCCAGCTTTTCTACCGCATTCGCTTCACTCTAATATTTTACTACGCTCATAAGAAAGTCTGGTGTGGCACATTTCATCTTGTTGGACACTATACAGTACAAAGCTATGAGTAAAACTATTGCCTACAGAGTGCACTCAGTCAATTTGTATTAGTTGTAGTAGTAGTCATGAGTGGCTTTGATCTATGTTGAACCCAACTCATCTTATTTTCATGTATTTAATAAGATTTGTTGAACTTGCAAGAACCATACATCAAAGATTATTTTTATTTAGAATTTTTATACTTCATAGGATCACACAAGGTCTGGCCGTCTAAAATCTTAACTACCCGGATGATGTGCTCCTGCATTCCCCCAAAGTCAGCAGCCTGTTATAGCAGGGGACGTCGCCTTCTAGCCCATCGCATTGACATGACGGGGCGAAGCCCCACCATCCACCCATGCAAACGTCTTGGTCATGGGATGGTCGACGACCCCCAAACTATAGCAGCAGAGACAAGGGGCGAGATGGAATGTTATACACCTGCTGCCTTCTCTCTCTAGAGCTCCTAAAACTTAATTTGCTAAACATTCATGAGTGCCTTTGATCTTTATTAAAGCCAACTCATGTCTTTGATAAAATTTGTTAAACTTGAAAGAACCATGAAGTAAGGAGTACATCTAAATAAGTCTCGCCTCGATCTAATGTAGAATGGAGGAGCCAAAGCTATTGACTTTTACTGCGAACGCAAGTGTTGATGAAATACATCCGACAGTCTACCAAAGGGCATGCCCATGGTAGTAGATGAATTGGTGAAGGTGCGCATGAGGGAACCGGATGATGACATAGAACATAAGAGATAGCGATTAGGTAGGTTCAGACCATCAACTTGACGTAACACCTTATGTCATGTGTCTTTGGTGGATTGTATTATGAGAGATTAGATGAAAACAAGGGGGGTCCCTACCCGCCTTATATAGCTTGGGGGGTTTGGTTACAGGTTGGTTGTTTCTATCCGGATCGGTTTACAAGATAGGAAGTATAGAGATTGTAGAATCTAGCATATCCAAATAGATCATCCTTGATCGCTAAGGATCTTCATGTAGTCTTGCGAGGCACGCCGACCTGTGTCGTGCTCCAGGTGGCATAGTCTTGCAGGCTAGGCCTCCACTGGCAGCTCGGCCCATGTATAACCCTATGGGTATCGAGGGTTATACCCCCACAGGTAGTCCCTGCAGTGCCATGTATCTATTGAGAAACACCGTCTTGAGCTTGTTTGAGCTGTCTAACTTGCTGCCAATCACTAGGAACATGCTTTTGACCAGTTTAACTGGGAGCCAAGCAGTTGAGGAAGTCGTTCGAGCAGTTGAACGAACACCTGAGCTGTTAGAGCATATGTCCGAGTAGTTCAACTAGGAGCTGAGCTCGGACTCACGTGAAGTCGAGGTTTGTCAAAAGGATGTAAGGAGCTCAAGTAAAAAAATTTAAAGTCTCCATCTTAGATAAAGTGTGCCCACTTAGGTTCTGGGCAGCGAAGTTAGACGCTTAGCGCCCCTGACTTAGTCCACGCGGTGGAACTTAGTCCCTCAGGAACGAAGAGAGATGTTTAGCATCAATGCCTTAGGCAAAATTGACTCTTAGAGCCAAAACAGGGGGCTTAGACGATTATAGTCTATGACTTAGTCACTTTGAAGAGAGTTGGGTCCTAGAAATAAGCACATTCATCGTAAAGTGAAGTGTGCTCACTTAGTCCCCGAGCCTAACAGTAGGTGAAGTATTCACGTGGTGCTAGAGTCCAAAATAGTAGTCTTCAGGTGCCAAACCAGCCCCCAGCTTAGCTAGAAACTAGTCCCCAGCTTAGCTAAGAGAAAGCAGTATAGAAAATAGCACAGTCATCGCTAGATGATGTGTATCTATGTAGTCCCCGAGACTGCTAGAAGATTGAGAAGAAATCTTGTAGCAGGATCAAAGAAGTTTGATGAAAACTTGCCAACGTCATATGCGATGTACTTATCAAGACCACGGATGTGCTACACAAGATTAGAACCCTAATCTGAACAGCATGGAGGAACTTGATAGCACACCGAAGAGGCGTAGCAAATTCTGACCACCAAAGGAGCCCCCAGTTTAGCTGCTAACTCTTGTATAAAGAATCCAAACACCGAGGAGTGCTGAACTTAGCTGGCGACGCTTGCACGAAGAATCTGAACACCGAGGAGTCCTTAGCTTAGCTGGTGAGCCCATAGTGAAGTTGATGATGAAGCCTATGCAAATGGTCGGTGGCGAAGTGAACGCCTAGCAGGAGTGAGCACTGAACAGTCCGACCAGTTAGTTGGCGGTGAAGTCCATCTGCTAGGTGGTCCGACCACCCAGATGATGATCCTCTTGTCCTTCCCAACTGATCCAGTCCCCGAGCGTAAAAAATAAGCTCGACAATCAAACCTGGCCCCTATAATAAAAATTTGAAGAATGGGTAGTACATGATATAAAAATAAAGTGTATAAACTTGGAGATGAAGGTAGTAGAGTGGAGTAAATAAACATTATGTTTATTTTAGAGTTTGTTCATATTTTAAATATGAATATTTTCCTTCTAGTTGGTGTAAACACTAAGTGTTCTTTTGGAGATGTGTTTATATTTAATATAAATTGTCCGACCAGTTAGTTTGTAGCTGAGTCTCTAGCCCTAGCTAGCCCATTAACCATGACGCGGAGCATGGAATTCGTGTGCGTGTAGGAAGAACAAAGCATCACTTAGGAGCTGCTACCAACCACCCATAATGCAGAGGGCAGATGCTCATGCATATGTAGGGAGGAGCCAGAGATGGGACTGTCTCTAGGGACATTCTAGCATCAACATGACTATTCGGGAAGTTGCCTTAGGCAAAAACGTGTGTCATCTTTAATATGGTATACATGGACGAAAATGGTTTGGAGAATAAACATGAAGAAAACAACATGGATATACATCATGGTGATATATGAATGTCAGAGAATATTTAGAAGAATATTAAAGCGTGACTTAGCTTTAGACAGAACATCTAGTCAGTGGCATATGGCGTTATCTAGTCGGCATCAACAAAATTGCCCGGCCCTCGAGCTTCATGGCCTGTCGTCACAATGGTGGTCACAGTTGTCACAATGTCGTTCTTCGTGGCGATCATCGTTGCGACGTTGCATGGCTCGCTTGATGGCTCAGGTGGCTCGCTGGTGGCTCAACGTGGCTCACTTAGGGTGGCTCGCTGGTGGCTCAACGTGACTCACTTAGCGGCTCGGATGGCTCAATGCAGTTGGATAGAGTCTGTCTGTGCAGGGACTCCCTGCAGCGTATGGTTCCGCATGCCCATCGTGACCATGATCCTGAGCCAGGCTGCGATGTCAGCAATGGTGTGGCACTCCTCGGATATAGCCTTTGCGCCATGGGACTACACACGCTAGTGCTTGGCCATCATTGTGGGTCCTCCTCTAGATGACCCATCAGAAATGTAGTGATGAGCGAGGTAGAGAGAGACACGGCTGCCGGTTGCTTGCTAGCTTGTACGTGAAAGCTATAATTAGCTTGCATGGTGATGTAGATCATCACGTCATCTATTGATCGAGTCTTGACTCTTGAGGCTACGGAGACCAAGGCATCGTGCATGTTACCATGCAGTATGACTCCTAGCCAATTGGATCTTGTAGATGCGTATGTGCTCTTGATTGCTCGATGGTTGATTAATCGTCTTGCGTGTATGGTGCATGCATACATGCAAATTGGCTTGCATGCATCATTTTGTAGATTGAACCCTACGCCCGGTCTTCTTGACTGGTCATTAAAGTCAGCCATCATGGTGTACAGGATCCTAGTGTCATGGTCGTAGCTCAAAGCCAAACTCACAGGAGCATATTTCTGTGTAGGCACCATCGGGTTCAACTCAGAGGTAGGGATCCTGATCACGATTGGCATACGTGCACCTCCCCAGTGGTAGCCTATACAAGCGATTGGGTGCCCGAGGCCATAGCCGAGAACATGTTGTTGATTTGAGGTCTATCTGATTTATCATGGATCAGCACACCCCCCTACCTAGCACACCACTAGCAATGAAATATGTTTGGCGGTCTACCGAGGGGTATGCCTATGGTAGTAGATGAATTGGTAGAGGTGCGCGTGAGGGAACCGGATGGTGACACAGAACGCAAGAGACAACGATTAGGCAGGTTCGTGCTATCAGCTTGATGTAATACCCTATGTCCTATGTCTTTGGTAGATTGTATTATGATAGATTGGATGAAAACGAGGGGGTCCCTACCCGCCTAATAGCTCGGGGGTTGGGTTACATGTCAGTTGTTTCTATCCTGATCGGTTTACAAGATAGGAATTATAGAGATTGCGGAATCTAGCATATCCGAATAGATCATCCTTGATCGCTAAGGATCTTCACGCTGTCTTGTGAGGCATGCCGACCTATGCCGTGCTCCGCACGACGTAGTCTTGCAGGCTGGGTCTCACCTAGCGGCTCAGCCTATGTACAACCCTATGGGTATCGGGGGTTATACCCCCACAGCAAGAAAGTCGGCCGCTGCGTATTTGATCTCATAGGATAGTAGAGTGTTATAGCAATCAGTCTACCCCTCGACTGCCGTGACTACGTGGATTCGAGTGAAATAAGTATAGAAAAGACCTATCACAACCGCAACAGGCATTCAAGTCTCAAGCATGTCATGGTGGTCAAAAGTTCTTTTTCTCGATTCACATCTTGTGTCTAGCTTTCCTACCGCATTCGTTTCGTTCTCATATTTTACTATGCTTGCAAGAAAGTCCGAATGCGGCACATTTGATCTCGTCGAACATTATACAGTACATAGCTCCTCCATTAGGCATTACATTGATGTAAGACTTAATCAGATGAATTCTGTTATGCATGTTTACCATACTACATATCAGAAAGGGTACCAGAAAGAAACATGCAGGCAAAATCAACCAACAGGGGCTAGAAACCAGCTACCAATTGACTAAAGGACCTGATCTACACCATGCTCAACAGAGTTTAACCCACCTAATACAAAGTTCAACAAAAGTAAACAAAGACATGCAAATCAGACTTCACAAATCAAAACCTTTGTATATTTGAACGCGTCAGACATAAAATGTAAGGGAAAATCAACATAAGGAAAGAGTAACAACATGTACTCCATCCGTACTCCCAACATAAGGAAGATACATCAAATGCAACATGAGATACATCAAATGAAACTTTATTTACTCCTCTACTCATCGCTAGTATCACTATCCTCGTCCTCGTCATCATCCTCGTCGTTGGTATCAATGTTGTCCTCCTCCTTTATAGCCATGAGGCCCTTTTGCTCATCAGTGGTGATGAGGTTGGCCACCTACTCAGCATCATCATGAACCAGGTTGCGCCAGTGCTTCTTGGTGTGGTGGGCGATGTTGATTCCCTATGTCGCGATGCTAGTGTCGAAGCTATCAATCCGGTAGCGAGTGTTGCCAGTCCTTATCGACAAAATCCAACCGCCAACTATGATCCAAAAAGGAGGAAACTAAATGTTTTTACACACATATACCTTTACTATTGACATGGTTCCACTTGTATTGGAGGTTCACTATTTAGAAGGAGTCATACTTGAATACAAGGGAATTATAGTCAAATACGCCATCAACTAAAGCACAAAGCAAAGAAATGAGAAAAAGCCCATCCAAATATCAAATCTAGGCCAACCACCGGCGAGGAGGCAGCCCAGGCCCACTCAAAAACTGACTAGAGGAAGGCGGTCACAAGGTGGCTCCACCCAGGGTGCGCCCGCACCCCTGCCTCTGCCAACTAGGCCTAGCTTCATCTGGTGGTATCATCAATGCGCTAGGAGGTCAGTTTGGGAGGTTTCCTAATTTATCTCCAAACCGACCATAGAAGTAGTATATAAGAAGGGGAGAGCTCCATTCACAAGACACACCACACAACAACCTTTTTCCCTCCACACTTGTATTCTTTTACTCTTTTTAGTGGTTTAGTTGGAGTTAGGCAAGAAGCTTCATTGGAGAGCTTCAACCTTGGAGTATTCTTGGTATGAATAATATGAAGATTTCTCTTATGTTCTTGCTCTCGTATTATCAATATAGCTATGCTTATGAATTAGAGCTAAGTTCTTATGTTATTCATTTAGCATATGAAACTTTATGCTTAATCTTTCATACATACATGTTTAGACCTAAATTGAGGTAGTAGGTTCTACTTGAAGATTAGTTTTGGTCATTACATTCTTGTGGGTTCGTCGTTCGTCCCCATGACAGATGCTCTAGTAAGAGGATTCTTGATAAAGATAGAAGTTCCTAGCCACCACTAGAGTAGTAACCAATAGCATAGACGTGGTGTCTATGTTAGAAGTTACCTTCGTTTGCCTCGTATCCTCTGGTTAAGGGGTAGGTGGTAGGTGGTGATAGCCCTGTCCATCCTTCGTAATCCCCCATGTTCGGATACGGTGTAGAGCTATAGGTCAGCCTCACTAAAAGCTCTAGTTTAGTTTTGGTTAATTGATGAAACCCTAAGTGCCAACCTAGTATATCAAAGTGATTATGAGATAGGTAGCACTACTCTAAGTAATGAAGCAATGATGAAGATCATGATGATGGTGATGGCATGGTGATGATCAAATGCTTGAACTTGGAAAAGAAGAAAGAGAAAAACAAAAGGCTCAAGGAAAAGGTATAAATAGTAGGAGTCATTTTGTTTTAGTGATCGAGACACTTAGTGAGTGTGATCACATTTAGGATCGATAGCCGTACTATTAAGAGGGCTAAAACTCGTATCGAAATGCGGTTATCAAAGTGCCACTAGATGTTCTAACTCATTGCATATGCATTTAGGATCTAGTGGAGTGCTAACACCCTTGAAAATGTTTGTGAAAATATGCTAACACACATGTGCACAAGGTGATACACTTGGTGGTTAGCACATTTGAGCAAGGGTAAGAAACTTCACCGGTAGAGTGTTCTCCCATAGAGTGCGGACAGTCCGATGGTGTCACCGGTGCCCTATACAGAAAAGACGGAAGTCACTATAAGTGACCGGATGCTGGTCTTGGTTGGACCGGTGCATCCTGTCAATAGTAGCAGAGGGCGCGCTGCTTTGGTCTCATGACCAGACGCTGGCGCAAAAATTGACTGAACACTCAGGGCATGAGTCCGATCAGTCTGACGTATGATGACGTTGTGTGACCGGACGCTGGGTGTGTCTGGTTGAGCATGACCGGACACGTCCGGTCGTGATTTTGCACAAATGGAACCTTACTAGAAACGACTGGACGCTGAGGTCCAGTGTCCGGTCACTTCGCAGCAGCATGTCCGGTCATCACTTGATCATTGAGATCGGGCGATCAACATTTGAAGAGAGGGGACACTTGGCACGCATCGCGTGACCGGACGCTGAGGTCTAGCGTCTGGTCGATTTGACTGGAGCGTTCGGTCACCCCATGTTGTGCTCAATGAAGGGGTACAACGGCTCTATTTCATGGGGGCTTCTATTTAAGCCCCATAACTGGCTCAAGCTCACTCTCTTGGCCATTTGCATTGATATAGCAACCTTGTGAGCTTAGCCAAAGCCCTCCCACTCATCTCCATCATTGATTCATCATCTTTGTGAGATTGGGAGAGAATCCAAGTGCATTGCTTGAGTGATTGCATCTAGAGGCACTTGGTGTTCGTGTTTTGCTATGGGATTCGCTTGTTGCTCTTGGTGGTTGCCACCACCTATACGGCTTGGAGCAGCGGAGGAGGATTGGCACGAGTTGGTGATTGTTTGTGGCCATCTCCAGTGATTATGAGGGGGTTTGTACTTTCCCTAGCGGAGCACCGAAAGGTAACTCTAGTGGATTGCTCGTGTCATTGAGTTACCTCACTTATGGGTAGGTTCTTGTAGTATCCAATTGTGTGGACGAGGTTCGTGCAACACCTCTTAGTCGCCAAACCACCAAGGGTTGGTCGACACAATGGGGACGTAGCATGTTGGCAAGCACGTGAACCTTAGGAGAAAATTGATTGTCTCTTGCACTTTGGTATTCTCCTGGTGATTGATAAAGTATTCATCTTGTGATTGGTTCACTCCTCTACATGGCGGTATAATCACCTCACTTACTCATTTACATTTCCGCAAACTAGCTATAACAAGCTCTTTAGTGTAGCTAGAATTGAGAGCTTGCTTTGTGGATTAAGTTTATCTAGTGGAGCTCTTTAGTGTACCAATTGTGAGAGCTCTTAGTGAGTAGTGACCTAGTAAATTGTGTGCCTAGTGATCATAACAACTAGAATTGTTGGTTAGGTGGCTTGCAACCCTTGTAGAGCTAGAGCAAGTTTGCATTTCGCTATTTGTTATACTAATCAAATTGCTCTAGTCGGTTTGTAGATTTTTAAATAGGCTATTCACCCCCCCTCTAGCCATATTAGGACCTTTCACTTGCCTAGCAGACCAGGTGTGATCCAGTGCCCAAAGCAAGTCTATAGTAACCAAGACTATCTTAACTTAGGAACGGTACCCATAGATATTCATGTATTTGTATGATCTGCTCATCTTAGCATAGCTATATAAGATAAGCCTGCTCCTATTTAGGTATATTCTTTTATTCTTTATTCTTTCTTTTATCTTTATCCTTGAGATTGGCTTGAGTGTGTGTGTCACACTATCCAATATTTATCCTAGCTTACCCCTATTATTGACCTTGGTCTATTATACAATTATGTTATCTTGACCATGTCCCTACTAGAGACTTTTATACCATGCCTTCCTTTGGGAAAATATAAATGAATGATACCTGAATACTTCCAGGTGAAATGTTAAAATGATATATCCGTGTGCTTGCGGAATATTTCTGCATGTGTTCTGGAATATCGTCATGGTGTTTCCGGTGCCATTGCTAGGAAACACAAATCCTAGTAGTGACGCTAAGAAATGCCAACAACGAGGATGTACTCCATGTTGTCTGCACGATTCTTGTTCAGGTAGGCTGGCAGTTCTTCTAGGACATCGGCGAGTTGGTGAAAAATGAAGACATAACTGCTCAAATTTTCCTCCTGAGGTGGGTTGAGGGTGCCCAGACTGGTGTTCTATAGCACATGCCTGATCTTCAAGAAAGCCTTACTCATGATGCCAACGGCCCAATCGTCTTTATCCCCAAAGGGATCCATCAGAGCTTCATCTTGATTCACCACAGGCACAGCGTTATCCTCCTTCACCATGGGCATGGCATCATTCTCCTTCACCATAGGCATGGCATCATCCCCCTCCTATGTGCGCTTCGTAGAAGGCTCGCCCTTCACCATGGCGGTGGCTAAGTGTGAAGTAGGTTTGGAGAAGGCAACTGCACATTCCTAGTGATTTTAGATCTATAGTGGGATTGGGAGAGCTCGGGGAAGAAAGGAAAACTAGCGGAGTTGCAGAAAAGATCATAGTGGTTAATATATCACTACTATAGAGGAGCCATTGGTGTTTTTTAGGAACAAAGAGGAGCCATTGGTGTTGAAATGTTACTGCATACGCAAGAAAGTCTGACCTCTATAGGTTTGAACGTATCTAACACACTGCACAGACCTTAGCTTACATTACAAACAAGTTAAAGTTGCTACAAAATAATGACAACATCCATCCAAGAGGAAATTAACATGTCTATAGACAATCAAACAACATTGATCCATTTAAATATGTCATGATAGAGAGATACATAAAATGCAGCTTTATTTACTACTTTGCTAATGACTCTAACTCCAAGAACAAGGGGACATAGTAACATCTACAGATTATTTTTGGTAGGATGTCATGTCTACCATATGAAATGTAATGTGTAGGGATGACATGAACTTTTTTGTTATCCATGTTATATGCGATGATGGCTCTTTCCACCCAACCCCAACAAAGAAAACCAAATTCCATTCTGGGTGAACTATAACCGCTATGTAGCATGACTCAAAATCAAAATAACCCATTTGTTTCTTAGTCTTTCCAAACAACTTACATAGGCTGATAGTATGCTTCAATGTCCATTTGTTATTAGTGCCATAGTCTTTAAGGATCCAGATTAAAAGCTTGGACATATTACGACCACCAATAGTACATTGATACAAGTGACCCTGAGCTTGATGGATGGAGCGTGAAAAACCACACGGTCTGTTAGGAATTTTCCTCCATGCCTTTCCCTTTATATCCATAGCAAGTATACGACGATAACCCTTGCAGAACCCAATATAGTGCAGACAACCCTTAAGAAACACAGTTGCTAATTTTGAAAATGTCCACTCAGCCTCCTTGCCCCATTTAGATTCCTTAAAGATCCATGCTACAGATTTAGATGAGTAGATGTCTAGAGCCATGAACTGACCATCCTCCTCCATATATTCAAACACATGGAAGTGCGAGGAGGCTAACTAATCGAACCCCAATCGAGCCTCACCAATAGAATGGATTCTAGGCGGTAGTACCTTCAACTTCTAGGTTGTCGGATTGTAGATGACATAGCGGTATCCATCAGCCCCAAGGCACTAGCATAGGATGAGGCCATTGCAGCAATCTGAGATAGCTACATTGTTTATGGTGAAGGGCAAGAAGGACAAGGAGGGGTAAACACCGGTGATGCTGGTGAAGTTTCATTGGCCATAGATTCCATCATAGAAGAAGCCGACCATAGTCTAGGGCATCAACTTATGATTATCTGAGATGAGGTTTTTCTAGGAGCGATAGACACATTTGTAGTAGAACAAGGAGTGGGCAGGGAGGTAGAGGAGGATCTCGATAAAGACATCGTCCATGAGGCTAGCCTGTGCGTTCCTCTTGTTGGGGGCCTCCTCCATTTCGTCAGTGTGCATGCAGTAGGATGAGAGATTGCTCAGTAATAATATCACTGAGGAGGAAAATAATCCAACAAAGATCCATCAGTGAAGTCCACAACTCATACCAAAGTGCAACTTTAACAACCATTAACAATTTTCATGGTACGACCTCATCTAAATTTAGAGTAGCACCACATAGATATATATAACTCAAACTAGAGTAGCAGTTAATGGAGCTATAACCATTACAATTCTAGCTAAATCAAGTCTAGCCATCACACTTACAATCAGTACACGAGCTCAAAGCTTCTTTCATAGGAGACAGACAAAGATTAAGAGGACTACAATTACAATAGTTTTGAAGGACAAAGAGGGTGGAGCAGTTGTTGGGTTTTGAAGATAGAAGTCATCATCATGAGCTAAGGCTAGATTCGAGTTGGTTCTTGACTTGAAGGTAGCAATTCCTTCTTCATAGGAGTTGTACTTTTTATAACAAGCACCACAAAACGTATGAACTTATATATGGCAGTCAGGCCACTTGTAGTAAACTCCTGGCTCATAGCCATCGAACACAACATAGCAGGGATGACTCATCTCAAATCTGCACAACCCGAATAGACTGCCTCAGTTTTCACAAGTAGAATGTCATTGAACAAGTGGTAGTGATCATCATTGGCATTAGTAGCAACATGTGCAGCTTAGACATTAATTAGTGGCCTCAGTCATGAGAATAATGTACACGAAGCATTGATTTGCTTTTGATGCCTTCATCTAGTTTGGAACCAAATGGATAACTTGGTTGTCAATAAGGAGAAGACATAGAAAGCAAACATATGAGCTGCATCCTAATACATCCCATCGCTATGTAGACATCATTGGCATAGAAATGTGGCCTCAGATATGTTACAAGTTCCAAAATACCATAAGGACTCACTGGTGGCACTGGAGCATACGAAACAGAAATGTAAAATCAAGCAAGCACTGGACAAAAAAATAGTTTAAGGTAGAAGTGAAGGGCCTGTTTGTTTGCCTAGATAGATCTGCAAGTGACACGCGTAGGCAAAAAACCAACCAGTGCCACCTCCTAGTTCTTTTCATCATCATTGGACTAACCAGATCTGAAACGCTACAATGTTTCTT
The DNA here is from genome assembly GCF_019320115.1 of Miscanthus floridulus. Classification (NCBI taxonomy): domain Eukaryota; kingdom Viridiplantae; phylum Streptophyta; class Magnoliopsida; order Poales; family Poaceae; genus Miscanthus; species Miscanthus floridulus. The sequence goes on from NC_089587.1 coordinate 49,814,917, forward strand.
GTATACCTCTTGTTCAAGCAAGGACCAAAATAGTGAAGTGAACAGGAAAAGGCGAGAAAGGAGACCTGTGGATCGGATCTATCACCTCTGCCATGGCACACGATGGACACAGACACCAATGCCATTGCGCTCCACTGGGAAGACCCACCGCCTAGCCTCCAAAAGGACACCTAAGCCACCACAACACACTAGGGATCCTCTGTTGCCACCGCCACCATCGCAAGTCCAATAGGCATAGATTTGTTTCCACTTGTAGGGGATATATCCAATATATAAGTCAACCTATCCACATAGAGAATATATATTCCAAAGACATGTCAACACAACTAGGCGTCTAGCATAATGGTGAAGACGGTCTATTCCTTGATCTGGGTCTAGGGTTCAACTCCTAGGTCTCATGGTTTTTTTAGTTTGAATTTATTAAACCCCAGTGGCAACAAGTGACACGCAAGCCATCAGGTCCCATAGGTCAGATGGAGATGGAGAAAGGTCCCATAGGTGCACATGACACGTAAGCCATTGAGTCCCAAAGGTCGGATGGTCCATAGCCCATAGGTACACGTGACACACAAACTATTGGGTCCCATAGATCGGATGGAGATGGAGAAAGGTGCCATCGGGTTGCATAGGTTAGATGGAGATGGAGAAAGGTGCCACCATGTCCCACAAGTCGGATGGAGAAGGGTTCACAAGCACAAGTGACACGCAAGCCATCGGGTCCCATAGGTTGGATGGAGATGGAGAAAGGCCCCATAGGTACACATGACACATAAGCCATTGGGTCCCACAGGTCAGATGGAGAAGGGTCCCACAGGCACACATCGCATGGAGAAAGGATCGAGCGGAGACTTTTATAACGAATTGCAAGCCTCACGGATGAGTAACTATAGGTCCCACATGTACACATCGAATGAAGAAGGTACAATGTGTAGATCTATGATGAAGTGACATCGTTACAGATCAAATATTGTTCGTCATAGATCAGTAATTAGTTCAATGACAAAGCCCTGTTCGTCACAGTTCTGAATAAGATCATCATAGACGAGCAAGAACAGTCACGCGAGTGATCTATGATGAAACTCTATGTTGTTCTATGATATTTTTTGTGACGATACCTGATTTCATCATAGATAAGGGGGGTTCAAGGTTCGTCACTGATGAACTATGAAGAAACCAAAATTTTCATCATAAAAAGCGATTTTTATGACGGTTTTGGATTTGTCATTAAGATTTTCATCATAGAAGTGGATATTTCTAGTAGTGTTTGGACTAAAGGAATTGTGTTTAGATTTGTGTATGAACTAGATGAACAACCTAGTGAGCATATATCATGGAGGCACCATGGAAAGAGATCGTTATGCATATGTTGAGTTTGTTGACATGCAAAGCGTGCATGTGTTATTCAATGAGAAGCCTTCATTTAGTGGGTTGGTTGCAAGGGCTCAGGAGGAGCTACATTGCCATGGAGATGATGATGATGATGGCATCATAGTTGATGGTGTACTTCACCTAGGTTCCCCTCCCAACATCCTATGGAAGATGATCCCAATTGGGTGTGCGGATCAATGGGAGAACTATGTGAGATCGGCAATGAAGAGCCAGTTCTAAAGTTTGGACATGGTTGTGCTTCGGGTGGTACTTGATCGCATCCCTCATGGGTTTTCCCTGCCAATGGGTCAATAGGCACACTTTGACCCTCCCATCCCTAAACCTGATATGGATGTGGAGGTTGCACCTACGGTTCCCGATGCCCAATTTGCCCCCAATGAGGTCCATATTTCTGAGGTAGTTGGAGATGATTGCCAAACTCATGATGTTGTGGTAGATCCTCCTTAGGAGGTCCCTTTGACATAGAACCATCTAAGTAAGTTAGCACTTGATAAACTAGGTTAGCACTTAGGGTTTCATCAATTCACCAAAACCAAACTAGAGCTTTCACTGGTTTTGAGATTTTACTTAAACTTCCTTGTTGTGGTTGCACACACTACTTTAGTTCTCCTAAAGGAAGTCAAACCTCGTCCAAGAGTGGGAGAAGGCTACCCTGCAAGCACTCTAGCACCTCTGGTGGAGGAGAGAGGTCCTTTCCCACCCTGCTACCCAACCCATGTCCTCCACCCGGTGAGTGGGTGGCGGCACTGACAGAGGTGCTCATCAAGGAGCGTGATGGGGCACGCTGTGCCATGGCATGGCTGGAGTCCGAGCTAGCGGTGGAGCGAGAGGCCAAGCACGTCGTAGAGGCAAGGGCCGAGGTGTCTCAGTAGAAGGCTTTAGAGGCAGAGGAGGCCTATCAGACAGCTGAGGGCATGGTCATAGAGCTAAGGGGTTCCTTAGGCCTACTAGAGACCGCGAGGGATGCTGCCTGTTCCAAGCTCCGTGAGGCCCAGGAGCTCATCACAGGTGTGTCCTCTTCTCTACCTTCTTTCCCTTACCTTCGAGATGGGGTCTTTCACCCTAGGCCACCATGAACCTAGTTCTCCATCCTTTGCACTGCGTAGGGCTATGGGTGGAGCTCTTAGATAAACATGGCATGGTCATTCAGCTAGAGGAGGAGGCGGATAAGGCACGTGTGGAGTGCGACCGCCTATGGAAGGAGTTGTAGGTGGAGGCAAAGGTGTCAGTGGATGACTAGGCCGCCCTGGCAAAGCATGGGCGGGAGCTGGACACGACACGGGCGGCACTGCAGGGGCTCACTGCCGATGTGTAGGAGGTGTGCGATGCCCTGCTCCCCCCACCATCCCAAGAAGGGGAGCTAGACCTCCTTGGCTAGGTGTGCTCCCTCATGGTGCACGTCCCGTGAGTCATCAGGGGCATGGTCCACCAGGGGGCCTCTATGGCCCTAACCTTGGCAAAGCTTCAGCTCCCATAGGTTGATTTGAGCATAGTGGCCCTAGGCATGCCCAAGGAGACCTCCGACAAAGGAGCTAGAGGAGGCCGAGGGCACAGTGGTACCCTTGGTTGCTGCTATAGCGGGCATCATCAATGACAGGCTACTACTGGTGGACAAGTACCCAAAAGAGGACAACGCGCCCATTGGCTCCCCGGCATCCCCATGACCTGCACAAAGATTCGGTTGTAAAACCTGTTGCTGTAATTTCAAGGCTTGGCCCCTCCTTTGAACAATCATGACACTGAGGGTGTGCCCGCCCATCAAATATACATGCTTTCATTGCCACTTCCACTTCGTGCTCGGTTCATCTTGGTGGAGAGCGTCCCCAGTGTCCGCTTCCCTCTTCTTGAGCCCTGTGGTCGTCAGCTATTAGCTCTATTAGCCAGGGTCATGCCCACATGGTGTTAGAGCATTAGCTTATCCTATCTGGTGGTCATGAGAGGGAGGGCAGAGCAACTCTGCTCCCTAACCACGAGATTAGAGCAAGGAGGTTCGTGGCTTCGAAAGCAGGCCGATTTGAGAGGGGAGGGTGCGTTCCTTGGTGGCAATCAGAGAGGTGAGGAACATGTGAAAAAGAGCTAAATGGTGGGGGAACTTAGCTGTCTACAAAGCTCACATGTTGATCCCTTCATTGGGGGAGCCCCTCTCTACATTGGGCTCCCATGTCGTGGAGCGCAGTAATGGTGGTGTCTTGTCCATGGCGGTAGCCTAGGGTATGCCCCTGGTCTAGCATGGCAAGGTGCGAACCCAAGTCATGCTAGGTTCCCCCAACCATGCCTAGTGGAAGGGGTGACATTGAGGGTTCGTCGCTCGCTGACGCACCCCCATGGAGTGGGCGAAGCTCACCATAGCAGTTGGTGATGCAGGCTAGGCTCCCAAAGTTAAGGACCTAGCCTAGAGCGAAGGCACCGACCACGACAGAGAACTCATTGGGGAAGTGGACACTGCCGTTTGGGGTAGGGCCGCTTACTCCGACAACGAGGCGGGTGGCTCTAGCCACTGTAGGGACAGAATTGCACTTGACACTGCCCCCTACTAGGCGCGCCACCTATCACAGGGTCAAAACCGTGGCAAGCATAGTTGTTCAAGTCGGTGTCAGAGTATGGGTCTTTGGTGGCTTGGGTGGACTCAAGAACACAAGAATCACATAGAGAGGACACAATGGTTTATCCTAGTTTGGGCAATTCTATCCATATGTCCAGTAGCTGATGATCTTTATACTCAAAAGCACCCAAAATCGGAGGGTTACAACTAGGGATGAAAACAGTATGGATATTTTCTGACCGTATTCGAAACCGAATCCATTTAGAGGGGTTGAGATCTATCCGTATCTGAGTCCGGATATCCAACATCTGATACCATATCCGTATCCGAATACTCAAATCACATATTTATGATGTCGATATCCAATTGTATCCTATCTGACATAGTTGACACTATCCGTATTTGAATCCGAATCTAGACAGAAATATGAAAACAAATGTAATATCGGTGATATCTGTCCATATCTGATCTGTTTTCATCCCTAGTTACAATAGAGTGTATAGAGAGATTTGGTAGGGGGTTAGCTCAGTGCTAATCCTAAGGTTGCCTCACCATCGGTGGAGCCTTCCCCTTGTTGGAGAGGAGGAAGACGATGGGATGTGGTGGAGGAGCTCTCGGTGCCCCTCTCTAGGTTGCCTTGCCACTATTCGGAGCGAATGCTGATGGAATAGAATGGAGTGTCTGGTGATCGATCTTGGATCATCCCCCTCCTAGGTCAACCTTACCCTTTATATAATGAGATAGGTCGAGTACATAGCAGTTTGGGGGATCTAGTCCACAATCTACGTGTGCCAGAGTCTAGGAGGGTCTTGCAGCAGTGCACCGTGGACCGTGGTGGTGTCTTGGTGCCAAAGAAGCCTTGGGTGTCATCCAGCTGCTCTGTTCTAACACTCTACGTGTTAGGCTATGTCAGCTTGGACCGGCCTCCCCTAGGTGGACCTTTCTAGAGTCTTCTTGGTGGCAAAGGAGGTTGGCTCTAGGGGCTGACATGCAGGCCCGGAAGGCCTCGAGCCCCTAGAGGCCAAGGGAAAGCTTTGTCTTCTTGTGTCACACCCCGGATGTGAGCCTATTGGGGGAGCAGCTGGTAGGGCCATGCCTAGGGAGCGACGCTAGGGAGCCATCGAGCAGCGATAACTTGGGGCTTGTCTTCTTGTGTCTGGGCCTTGGCTGGCATCGTTAGCTAGGCAGGAGCCAAGGGCTAGGCCCAGATGCACTGTAGATCAGGAGCCTAGGGCTTGAGTGAGCCCTGAGCCCCAAGCATAGGTCGTGGCCAAGTTAGGCTTGGTCAGGTCTCTTTGCCAGATGGTGCATGTGAGTGTGCCCGATGGGCATAGCCCTTGGGTGATCCTGAAGGGGTTGGTCAGGGGGTCTTCTTTGGTTAAGAACCATTGGACCTAATGTTTAACATACCCATATGTTAGAATCTCGCCAATCATCCTATTGGAGAGCTGACAAAGAGTGACATTGAGATGTTGAGGTGTATCTTCCTTGGCCACCATGATCCAAGAGTTCATGAGTTCAGTGATCTTGTTCATTCCTATCAGGCATGTGCAGAAGGACATGATGATGAGCTGCAAGAAGCTCCTGAGGCTGGTCCTATCATGGTAATTGAGAAGGGGAGGGTTTCAAGGACCTCCCTGCATTGAAGAGGTGGTTGCAGTAGTTTGCAGTGATATGCAAGAGACCTTATAAGGTCCTGCATTCATATGCGGAGTGGTGTTACATGGTTATGTGTGACAAGGAACATTATCCTTGGAGGGTTTATGCAAGGAAGCAAAAGGTCACTGGAAAGTGGAAGATCAAAAAAGTTGTCAGGCCACACACTTGTGCTGCACATGAGCTCACACTGCATCAGCAATTGACATCTACCCTCATTGCCAAGCGGTTGATGAGAATATTGTAGGGAGAACCCAACATGAAGGTTAGGACAATTATAAGGACCATTGAGGAGGTGCATCAGGATTATGTGATAACTTATGGTAAAGCTTGAAGGGCTAAGTAACATGCATGAAAGATGATATATGGGGACTAGGAGGATGGGTACGAGCAGCTGCTAGTACTTTTCAATGCAATCAAAGTGGTGAATCTCGGCTTGCATTATGAGTACATCTCAAAACCAAATGCATGGAAGGATGGGAGATAGATATTCTTTCATGCTTTCTGGTGCTTCCCTCAGTGTGTCGAGGCCTTTAGGCACTGCTGTCCTATCTTCTCCATTGATGTTATGTTCCTAATTGGTAAGTACTAGGGCACACTTCTTATAGCCATATCCTATGACGCAAACAATAAGTTGGTTCCTTTGGCATTTGCTTTGGTTGAGAAGCAGAATAATAACAGTTGGGGATGGTTCTTGAGGCTAGTCTGGATACATATGGTTGGGCCTGGTAGGAAGGTTGGCATCGTATCTGATAGGCACCAGGGCATACTTAATGTCATGCGAGAGCAGATAGAGGGGTATGCACCTTTGCACCATCGTTGGTGTACTTGGCACCTTGCCGAGAATCTACTCCAGAAGGATGGTGTGAAGGATAACTTTGATCTGTTCTAGGAGGCTGCCTGACAGCTTGAGGACAAGTACTTTAAGAAAAAGTTAGAGCAAGTCAGAACCACATCAAATGCAGAAGGTAGACAGTGGCTCACAGGGTTGATGAGAGATTTGGAGAAATGGACAAGAGCTCATGATGTCAGTGGATGGAGGTATGAGTTTTAGTGCAGCAACATGGCCGAGTCATTCAATAAGTTGCTATTGGGGATACATGGTATGCCCATGAATGCTATCGTGCAATTCACCTTCTATAAGCTTATTGCCTGGTTCAATGATAGACACACCCATGCAATAAAGTTGCAGAGTGATGAAGAGATATGGACTCCAAAACCAAAGGAACACCTAGAGAAGACAAAGAAAAGGGCTGGCACACATGAGGTTACATGTTTTGACCACACCATAGGGACTTATCAGGTCAAGCATAGGAGCGGTACAACGTCTGACAGTGAGGTCCAAGAGTTGAGGATGCATGAGGTAGTCCTCCAAGATTTCTCATGCACTTGTCTTAAACCAAGGCAGTACCACTTTGTATGTTCTCATTTGGTGGCAACAGCTAGGCATCGAAACTATGATATCGAGAGCAGGATATCTTGCGAGTATAGTGTCAACACACTTGTGCACACATGGAGCCCTCGCTTCATGCCTTACCGGGAACCTAGAGAGTGGCCTCCATATGACGGGCCAAAGTACATTGTGGATCCAGCTTACCATTGGAACAAGTGTGGATCTAGGAAGAGGATGAGGCACAAGATGGTTATGGAAGAACGAGGCATGGGAGAGGAACCCCATTTCTTACTGACCCCAAGTAGTACAAGTGTGGCAAGTGCGGTAGACTGGGCCACAATTCACACACTTGTCATTAACAGATTAGTGAGGTGCGACTATTGGTAGTTTCCATTATTTCATATTTCTCGTATTGCTTCCATTAATTATGCATGTCTCAATTTATGCTTCTAATTGTGTCAATTACATGTATTTCTTAGTTTATGTTTCATTATATATTGAATTTCCATTTCATTGACTTTCTTTTTTTGTAGGATGGCGTAATTCCACCTACTGGACCTGGCCTACGATGAGCACCACCGAGGACGTCTCATAGCGGGGGGTAGGTAATAATCTATACCTTTTGATTCAAATTATTGTAATGAGAAGCATATATGTGTTCATGGAGTAATGGGAGACCATGTTTTATTCGATGTAGGACCTTCCCATCCTTCATCCTAGAACCCACAACGGGTTCTTAGACATGTAATATGATAATAGGTACACTCCTTTCCTGTAAAGAGCTGGCCTAGATGTCATCTCTTTTTAGGTTCGTCATGGGTTGCCCACGTTCAACTCAGCAGCCATAACTACACTAGTTGATAGGTATTGTCCTCAAGCATTGCCTTCCTATAGATTGGTTCATGCGCTTGCCTTCTGGACATCTAATCTTGATTTGCCTAAAATGTAGGTGGTGGCCGGAGACTCATAGCTTTCACTTGTCTTTCGGAGAGATGACAATTATGCTCCAGGACAATCAGAAGATGTTAGGTCTGAGGATTCACGGCAACATAGCGACTAGCCATGTAGGTCAGAAGGCTGGAGAGCATGAGTAGAGGCCTTCCTTGGGTGTGAGGTTCTTGGCGGTGAGCAAGGAGGTCGCACTTCTGGCGTTCTAATCTCCTGGCTCCGGCAAGAGTTTGCATAGTGCCCTGAGGAGGCAGACGATGAGACAGTTCAATACTTTCTATAGGGCATGGATCCTACACCTGTTTGCCTATGTTCTCTTCTCCAATGCAACGGGGGACACTACATTGTGGATGTGGGTCCACTGCCTCACTGACTAGGACCAGGCGGGTTAGTACAGTTGGGGCTCTGCAGTGTTGGCTTTTCTTTACCTGCAGCTTTGCGAGGCATGTCATCGAACTTCGGCCTTAGCCTCACTTGGTGGATCCATGTACCTACTCCAGTTGTGGATGTGGGCTCATCTACCAGTTGGTCGTCCTGAGGTTCTGGCTCGTCGTGATTGGTTCCTAGGTGTTCCTCCACATCGACAGCCGATGTTTACATACCTTTAGGACCAAGTTAGAGTTCTGCACGCGGGGTCCGATCGGGCATACATTGAGTTCACGAACAAGTTACACACGCTCAAGGCCTCTAGTGTAAGTAAATATTATTTCCCATGCTAGTTTCAAAGCATAGCATCTAACATCTTGTTTTGAACTATTGCAAGTTACATGGGAGTCATACGATGTAGAGGGGGCACTTCCTTTTCAGTTGAGAGACATGTGTGGGTGGGATGATGACCTCTACTGGATGAGGTATCCTCTAATCTGCTTTTATGCTATAGAGTTCCACTTGCCACAGAGTTGCACGCCAATTCGATGTACGACAGCTTTGGCCACCACAGCCGTTCTTGACTTCAGCTGACTTACACAAGTAAGTGTCCTGCTATTTAAATTGTCCTGTTGTAGTCCATTTGCCTTAATTCCTATATAAGATGAAGTAATGATGATGTTTGTGCACTTTTCATATGGTCATGGATATGGTTTGAGATGAATGTGGAATATATTTGTATATCTATACATGTATGGATTGCATATATTGATGTCATATTTGTGTATGGTTTGCATCAAAAAATAGGGGATACTTTGCCAAAACTTTCTATAGAAATTTGCATTACTTTCTATAAAAACTTCACTAACGATGACGCACATTACTTGCAGGATTGACCATCAAAAGAACAGGAAGATTTCGAGTGGGAGAAGCACCACCAGTCATACATTGAATAGTAGAAGCTCTTGGAAGCCAACATGGACGAGAACTACAAGCCGCACACTAACCATGAGTACAGACGCTACCAAGCTTGGTACTAAGTCACGACATGTTGCAGGCTGAGGGTACAATGGACACAAGATGACTACGCCGACATCTAGTCCTCCGACGATGAAGACATGGCGTACGACGAAGCTACTCGTGTAGGAACGCAGGTGGAGGCAGCACCAATCTTGGATAGAGTGGTAAGTCAGTTGCCTTAGTTTTCTCACTTTGGTTGCATACCAACACACATATTTTATGTCTTACTAACTTGTCATTATTTTCTTCATTGCAGAGAAACACCCTCAAATGCTCCGTGCAAGACATTAAGCGTTTCCGTCCGAGAGTCAGCGACAATGACACGCGTAACTTCCTAAAGGTAAGCTTCTAAAAAACCATAAAAAATTATTATGTTAAATTCTTTCGGTTAACGGGATTTTGTACAACAGAGACTGGCACATCGACTATGCCGTGTGGCTGCTTGTTGTGGTTGCAGGACAGCCAAGACACAAGACATGCATGTTCCTTCCACAGGCCTAGGAGGATTGGGTTCGTCTAGCCATGCACATACATGGTCCACAGGCCATGGTGTTGCGTACAAGGACGAGGACAACAAGGAGGTGGATTAGAGGCACGAGGAGATTGGGTCGTCTTAGCTCGTCGATGCTCCTTCGACATAGCCTTCGCAGCCAGCAACATGTAGATGGTGCTCACTTAGCTATTACACTCCATGCACCGATGCTCTTGGTAAGGGCAAGGGTAAGACTAGGAGGCACATGTAGACTAGTGGTAGATGCTACTATGGACTACTATGGACTTTATGGATTTTTAGTATGGACTATTATGTATTGCATGGACTATTATTATGGACTGTATGGACTATTATTATGAACTTTATGGACTACTATGGACTTTATGGACTATAATTAAGGACTGTATGAACTATTAATATGCTCATGTGTATGGTTTTAGATGAATGTGGTATATATTTGTATATCTGAACATGTTGTATTGAGGTTATATATTCATGTCATATTTGTGTATGGATTGCATCAAAAAATAAGGGAAACTCTACCAAAATTTTCTGGCTAAAGTACATGTGTGCAGTACACCTATAGCATCTAGCCTTTACAGTGATTTATCATGTCACCGTCGTATCATACACAGACTTTTACAGATGAATTTATTGTGTGTACGAATCTAGCCTTTTCAGTTGAGCTTTCAACTAGGATTTTCAGTCTGAGTTCAAATATTGATTGAAATCTGAATTCGAATAGGCTTTTCAATCAAGGAATCTAAGCTTTCTAGTGTCCTTCGATGTAGGCTTTTCAGTGATTCTAAGTAGGCTTTCTAGGAGCATTTACAACAACACAATACAATGGCTAGTAAACCTGCCTCCGCCTATATATATGCGTTGTGGGATGCATTGCTAACCAAAACCAAAACCAAACTAGTATTCGGTTTCGTTGGAGTAGGAATGTCTAGAGGGTCATCTAGAGGAAAGGGTTTCGGTACTGGGAGAGGAAAGGGAGGGATGAAGGGACGAAGGGAACTCCCATTGTGTGGAAGGGGTCTCTTGGTCCTGATTTCTTTGAGAAACCAGTGTATCAGTTTTCCCATGAGAGCAAGAGTGATTTCACCAAAGAATGCCCTCTTAGAGGATACAATAACCAGAAAGAAGATTGGCCAAAATACATGCATGATGAGGACTGCTTAGTATAGATGTTCACCGAGGGGATGGATGGAGTTCGTCGCTTCTTTAAATGCCCGTGAGCATGGGTAATTGCTATTACTATTTGTTTGTTCAATATGTTTCTCGATTGCACTACAACTTATAGGACATACTACAGTCTTCCGAGTTTGAAGAAAACTGTGGGTTCACTAGGTGGGTCGATCCTCGACTAATTTATCCGTATCAGCAGTACATCTACTACTTGTAGGACCGTATCTTCGATCTGGAAAGGTAAGTTAGCAGCCGTTATAAGGATGACGAAGACGACGACAACAACAATGGTACCGGTTCCTAGGAGTCACTCTGCAATGATCCATATTGCACCTACCCTAATCACAAGAACAAGGGGCCTCCGCTGCCACCCCCGCAACCATCACCATCAACAATGGGAGGATACTGTGGAGAAGGTGCAACACAATTTGCTATGTGGCCACACTACTAGGAGGAACCTATCTTATTCACATGTCACATCCATGTGTTTGTTGTTTGGTTTAATTACCTAAGGCATGTTAGGTTTAGTCGAAGGACCTCTGTACCCTTGTTTGGTACATGTTGTCACATGCCATTTCATGTGCTTGTTGTTCACTTCAATTACCTAAGGCATGTTAGGTTTAGTCCAGTACCTCTGTACCCTAGTTTGGTACATATTCTCACATGCCATTTCATGTATTGTGCATGTTAAATTATGTAATGCACTACTTCGTTAGGTTTTATTTGCAGTACGTGAACTCGTTTCACTAACTCTAGAATATTAACATGAATATTATGATCACAAATAATGAAAACAACAACACAATGAAAAGTCCAATACTAGGGTGCAGTAAACAACACAATAATATAAAAAGTACATGCTGACAAACTAAATAACGCAGTACATGACCTAAGTACGTCCATACTTAAAGTATATTACATGACAACACAATGAAAAGTCCAAGACTAGACAACATTATTCATGAATAAACCACAGAACTAGCAAGTTATGGAGACTACAGAGTGCAACGAGGCCACTTTTCCTTTCTCATGGCATCGGGATTCTCCTACATCGCTTCTTTCGCTCAGCGCACACGCTCAAGCTTCTTCTCCCTCTCCTCCCTGTACATAGCAACTTGTCTTCTTTCCTCCTCTTCCTTGTGCTCCTTTTCTGCAACCTCCTCTTTGTGTCCCTTCTCCATCATCGCCTTGTCCTTGCCTCCCACTGCAATAGTTTCTACATCCACTCCTTGTCTTCCTACTTGATCTCAGTGTCGATCCACTACTCAAAATTACAGAGCGGTGGAGGGGTCTACAATACATTCAAATATTACACACCAAATAAAATATGCATGACTTCATATGACACAAAATAATTATTACACAACATCAATTTCTTACCATCTTGTTAATGCGGCGCTGATGAAGTGTAGGCTCAAACGTAAAATTGGCACACATCTAATACCTCTGTCTATACGTGTCTTCTTCATCGGACTTGGCTACCTTGCAAGGATCACTACAAAAGCACATGGGCACTAGAACACTACTAGGCAGAGGCAATGGGTTGAAGGCATTTTCGGTCATCCGGCCATAACTACAATTCAACCAATTTTGTTCTAAGAACCGAAAATAATAAACACTAAACCCTAAACCTAGGGTTTCCCATTTGATGCTCAACAATGAACCCATAATATAATAAGAAGCGCTGAGATTACCTTGTTTTGCTAGCTTTTTCACGTCTTGGCATCCTACGGTTGAATAATATAAATATTAAAAATTACATAAAATCCTAAGTAATGACGATTATTTGGTTGCAAAATATAACTAATATATACCGAATCAATGCAAAAAAATTAGGAGAGGGGCGAGGATACCTTGCTCTCGAAGATCTATGGATCAAATCCAAGTTTTCAAGGTCCAATATGCCGATTTTTGAGGTAGGATGAAGTGGGGAGAGCAAAAAACCCGAGAAGGAGGAGAAAGAAGCCTCGACTAGGAAAGGGGGCGATGATTTGAAACAGCACAACGACGCCATAGATCTTGACGTCGTGCTCGGTGCCAAAGTCTACGGCGCCATGCTGGCTGCCATATCACCACCACGTAACAGCTAGGCGCCAAATACTCTGGTGCCGAGATACTCTGGCGCTGAGACGTGTAAGCTCGGCGCTAATTACTCTAGCGCCAAGGTGAGGGTCTAGATTTTAAAAGAATACCTCCAGAGACATATTTGTGAAAAACTTTCAAAAAAAAAAGGGCAAAAAAACAAAAAAAAAATCGGTGTGGAGTCCTGGAGTGGTCGTGGACCTAAGCCTAGGACCACGGCCTCATTGTGGTCCAGGAACCCAAGTACCCCAGGAACATCAAGGCCCAAGTACCCAACTAGAACACACCGACACCAGCGGAACGACTGAAGGAGCCTTGCGCTCGTTGACTCGTTCGTCCGGAGTGCCGCATCCCTCGGATCCGTCCGCCGCCCTGGTTGAGCTCGCCAGATCAAGCGCTCGGGGCCTCGATCGGATTGAGAGCCGGCCGGGCAAGGGGCAAGGCCGGCGGCACCGCCGCTCGCGCGGTTGGGCTTTGGCGTGAGGAACGAACTGCCTCGGGTTCCGGGCTTCCGGCAGTCCGGTCTCAGTGCTAGGATCCAGGAGATTCGTTTCTGCTAGGCTGCTCCAGCTCCAACTCGAGGTCTTTCTCTCTAGTCTCTGCTACCCGAATACTTCAATTTTCAGTTCCAATGGTAGTAGTAGTACAGTCTCTAATTTCCAACTCCAACTCATACATGTTTCCACTAGATCACCATTTCCTGCTGATTTCCAAAGTAATAGTCATCTTTGTGTACATCAGTCCGTTTCATTTTCAGACCGCAGCTATTCAGAAATTATTTGAATATTTTCTCAAGAACTAATTTGCAAATGTACAGGCTACTGCGGTCCGCGCGTCCAGCACGAGCAGCAGCGACGGCAATGGGCTCTGGTTCCAACTCCGAGGGAGAGGAGCGGGTGCTGAGCTACGGTGACGTGGTGCTCATCCGCTCCGACCTTGCAATCCTTCGCGGGCCGTGCTTCATCAACGACCGCATCATCGCCTTCTACTTCGCACACCTCTCGGCCGACCTCCAGGACGACGACGACCTCCTCCTGCTCCCGCCCTCCATCCCCTACCTCCTCTCCAACCTCCCTGACTCGGCCGCTGTCGCTGACCCGCTCCGCCTTGCCTCCCGCCGCCTCGTGCTGCTCCCTGTCAACGACAACCCCGATGCCTCCATCGCCGAGGGCGGTTCCCACTGGACCCTCCTCATCCTTGACAAGGCCACTAGCCCCTCAGCGCCCCGCTTCGTCCACCATGACAGCCTCCCCGGCGCGCCCAACCTCCCCGTCGCTGCTCGCCTCGCCGACGCACTCCGCCCCCTGCTGTCAGGCAGCGATTCCAAGAGGGACACTGTTCCGCTCATCGAGGGGCCCACCCCGAGGCAGACCAATGGCTATGACTGCGGTGTCTATGTCATGGCCATCGCCAGGGCTCTGTGCGCCTGGTGGAACAATGGCCAGTATCACCGGGAAGGCGATTGGTTCCAGGCGGTGAGGAGGGACGTGGACGCCCACAGCGTCAAGGCCATGAGGGCAGACTTGCTGCAGCTAATCAACACTCTCATCCAAGAGAAGGCCAAGGCCAATTCCCCATCCAAGGGCGACACTGACCCAGGGTCATTAGAATGATAGGCAGTAGATTAGTTGCTGGTAGGGATTTCTCAAACCTGGTGCCTCTTCTTTATCTTAATTAATCAAGGTCTTTGCTCACTGGAATTCAGGATTTGAGAACTACATTACAGGTGCTTTGGCTGGGTTCGTGCTGAAGTTCTATTCATTTGGAGTTTGGTTACTAGGCCAGTGCTATACATGTATTTCTTTGTGTGTTTGGAATTTGGATGACACTTGAGCTTGATAAGAGAGAAAAATGGTTGGTCGAGGAGTGCATGTGTGATTTCTTGAAACTAATTCACTGGAATTTTAGAATTCGAGAGCTAAATTACATGTGCTTTCACATGTCCCTCTTACTCAAACGTTTCACTCAATATGATATTTTGTTGCAAAACATGCTAGTATAACATCCAGGAAACAGCTGGTGTTGAACTAGGTAATCTTGAACCTGTTTTACCTGAGATCAATTATGTCCATTTATAGTTTAAAATTTTCTGTTATTTTTCTTATATCAGCAGCTCTAGAACCACTTTGGCATGGTGTATTATCAAATGTGTTGTAATAGTTTAAACTGCATGTTTTTATCTTTTTGATGTGATAGTCAGATTTGAACTGTAAAGTGCTGCATGATGGTAGATAATTCAAACCTGTGCTCTTTGTTGAACTGAAACAAGCTTACAATGCAGAAGGCAGATATGTAATATCCCTTGCTTTGTGTCCATCAAATCCACATACTTTGACTAGCTTCGTCACGATGTTTCTGGCTGCATGACTAGTCCCAGCTGCGAGCAAGTGTCTTTGAATCCATTGAAGAGGAGGATTGGGTGGTACAGAATGACAATTGTGGGAATCCTGCTATGAGGTAGCCGCAATAACTGAGTTAAGCAACTGCATGCTTCACCTTCAGGTTTGCCCTTTAAATGTGCTGGCTAATCAATTGTTTCAAATCTGTCTGTTACTCGAGCTAAGCCTTGTCTCTGATGCCCCCATCAAAACAAAAGGAATAAAAGCTTGTCTCCAATGCTGCTACACATATGCACCTTCGTTTCTCTCATATACTGACATCCAGAACGTTTATACTACTGTTCTCTAATATTTCAGAAGGATAAAGGTTACACATATTTGTTAGCAAGCAATTTAGGACTAAATATGAAAGATACAAATTCCCTTTCTCCTGATTGATGACAAGCGTGAGTCTTTAGATTTGAATCCTTCTTCACTTGTCTTAGTTCAATGATGCATTTCAGAATGTATTTTGTTGTCAACATTTATGTTATTTTAAGTCCCATCATAGATATCTTAAATCTTAAGGTTGCTGTGCTAGCATGAAATGATCTTTAGTACTAAGTTTAGCCATGTTTTGCAAGCTGCACATAGCATGGAATGGTTTTACATTAGTACTAAGTTTAGCCACGTGTTTTGCAAGCTGCACATAGCATGGAATGGATTTACATTCTGGAGTTTCTGTTGCTTGCAGGTAGGTTATTAACAGCACTTGCATGCAAATACTTGAAGTGGGCGCAACTAAGTCACATGAAGAAAGTTTACCCTTCAGTGTAACCTGGTAAGTGGTGACTGTTCCTGACATTTTGTTTGTGCATTGCAGAAATTAACATTTACTAATGTTTCCTCAATTCATTTGTAAATTGGCCCAATGACTTCTGTAAGAATGAACTGATGGACTTTCTAACAAAAGTGAAGCTTAAGGGAGCAGGAATGCTTAATGCTTTTAGATATCCTTGAAGGTTACCTGAAATATGAGGTTTATATCTCGCTTGATGATTATCATATTGCAGAAGCATGAATCATCTTTTATGAAGGGCGGGCCTGGTGCAAGCGGTAGAGTCTTACTGCCTGTGACCAGAAGGTCCCGGGTTCGAGTCGCGGTCTCCTCGCATTGCACAGGCGAGGGTAAGGCTTGCCACTGACACCCTTCCCCAGACCCCGCACAGAGTGGGAGCTCTCTGCACTGGGTACGCCCTTTTTTTCCAAGCATATATTAAAAAAAAAAAAGGAAAGCTTTCGGGGCAATGTACCTAGTTTTTGTTCTCCCGGAAAACTCTCTTTATGGATCCTCTTATGCATTATGTTGGGTATCAAGTAAAGGTGGATAAAACCATTCAGAGAATGTAGACAATAATTCTTAGAACAACCAGAATCGATGAAAATTGTTATGGTCCTTGAGTTTGGTCAGTTGTCTTATACAGCATGCTATTTATGTTTACAATGCATTATCATTACCATCACACCGAGATTTGTTTACGTGTGATTTGTCAATCTCAACATATCAATGCAAGGACCTGTTGTCAATGTCTCCTTTTGATGGTCTGTGGTGCCTTACTGCTTGGGGTATGAGGCTATCAGCTGCATTTGTGCTGCTGTCTGCTTATGAACTTTTGTTCACTGCATATAAGAAATTTACTTTTCTTTTCAGCTTGGGTTTTCGCTGTCCTCGAGCAAGTAAAGTAGCTTTGCATACTTTTTTGTTACTAACCCCCAAATATAGTCAATATGCTCTAAATTTGTTGTGTTGGTCAGAGTTTGTCTCAAACAAGGATGGACAGCAGGAGGAAAGACGTTTCATGTATTTTGATAACGACAACTTTTTGTGAATTGGAGCCTTCTAAATTCAAATATTTGTCTGTCAAATCTGCGATTGTTGAACTATCCAGGGTATCATCATGTAATCTTGTTTGAACTGTGCTAAACTTAACTTGCAGGATGCCGGGTCGGATGCCATATCTGAGGAGGTGGAAGTCAATGCAGAGCATTTCACGTGTTGTGACCATGTAACAGCATGCCAAACCACCGGGCGGGTTGGCATGCGCAGCCGTTTGTCACTTGATGGGTACAACTGGAGGAAATATGGGCAAAAGAAAGTGAAAGGCAGCGAGTTCCCACGGAGCTACTACAAGTGCACTCACCCTAGCTGCCCTGTGAAGAGGAAGGTGGAGACGACAATAGATGGGCAAATCGCTGAAATTGTGTACAGTGGTGAACACAACCACCTGAATCCAGGCAAGCCTTGTCCCCCCAGGAAGCCATTGTCGTCGACAAGCACAGAGGTTGTGATGTGTGACGTGCATGGTATTGACGAGACGATGCAGGAGTAGAAACGAGGACAGACGATGCATGGTATTATCAGATACTTTGTTCCAGTATATGGAGGCAGTTGCATTTTCTTGAACGAATTTGGAAAGAATAGTTAGCTTGCTGGTTGCTAGAAAATGGTATGTTCTTGTTCCAGGACATCAGTGGGCATCATAGAGTGGCAAATAACAGAGTAGCTGTTGTCGATGTACATATACTGTATGAATCAATCTGCATCCGATTCCGATGCCACTAGTGTGCTGCTGAAACTGCCCCCTTTCAATTCAGTTGCTGGTGTTTCTTCTCTGTATTTTTCTGCGATGAATAATAGATTAGTGGGAGGGGAGGAGGGGGTGCTCATCAGTTAAGAGAGTTTTGACCCAGTGCAACACAAGAATGCATACCGTACTTGTAATTAGCAGTTGATTTGAACCATGTGGATGAATGGAACAGAATAGAATGTTCATTCGGAGCCTTAGATGGTGATGAGACAGTGGTGGAGAAGTGGGTGGTAGCGGGAGAAGCAACAGTGGTGCAACTTCAGCGGGAGCAACCGGGCTGCGGTCGCCATCTCTCTGCTCTGATAAGATTCTAGTGAATCAACCAAAAAAGAGCGAATGCAGTAGCAAAGAAGAGGCCATGCTTCATCAACGACCACGATAGCCTCCGCAGCGCGTCCAACCTCCCCCTCCCTGTCGACGCCTGCCTCGGCGACACGCTCCGTATCGACACGCAGTCAAGCAGTGATTCCTTGAGGAGGGGCAATGATCTGCAGTTCTGCTTTGATGGAGGGGCAATGCTGGACCATCCCGAGTCAGGGCAACATCTATGACTGCAGCGTCTACATCGTGGACTCATGGCCATCGCCAGGGCCATCTGCGCATGGTGGAACAACGACCAGGACCGCGGGGGAAGGGATTGGTAGCGCCGGACGCCCTGACGCAAGCCAGCGTCCGGACGCACCTGCTGTCCATTCGATCCGAGCCGTGATACACAGCCCACGCGAGAGCGTGCGGTGCGTCAGCGTCACTCACGGCGGCCCGTCCTCCATCCGAACTCCACGCACCCTCCTCCATCCGAACTCCGACGCCCCGTTCTCCGGTGACCGTCGCTTCCCGGTCATCGGTGAAACCCAAATGCTAACCTAGTTTATTAAAGTGATCATAAGATAATTAGCACTATTTCAAATGGTGGAACAATGGTGAAGATCATGATGATGGTATGACCATGGTGATGATAAGTGTTTGGACTTGAAAAAGCAGAGATAGAAAAATAAAATGTAGGCAAAGGTGAAATTTGATAAGAGCTTTTTGGTTTGGTGATTGAGACACTTAGCGAGTGTGATCACATTTATGATCGATAGCCATACTATTAAGAGAGGTGAAACTCATATCAAAATGCGGTTATCAAAGTATCCCTAGATATTCTAACTCATTGCATATGCATTTAGATCTAGTGGAGTGCTAACACCCTTGTGAAAATATATTAACATATATGCACAAGATGATACACTTGGTGGTTGGCACATTTGAGTAAAGGTGGAGAAGTGAAGAAGTTGTTTTTCACTGAAAAACACTGACCGGACTCTGTTGTCGAAGTGACCGGACGCAGGGTGGTGAGTCCGGTCAATTATAAATGAAGAAGGCGCGCTCGGAGTCTGTTGGTGGAGTGACCAGACGTTGGGTCAAAATGTGACCTGGCGCACAGGGGTGAGTCCGGTCACATATGACGTACGGTGACGTAGCTCGGCTGTGTCCGGTCAGGGCGAACCTGACGCATCCGATCGAGTTTTAGGCGCTCATGGAACTCTCTGGAAACGACCTGACGCGGCTCGGAAGAAAGAATCGGCACGTCCAGTCGCTAACAAGTGGCACGCGGTTTTCCGTTGACCTGACTCACAGGTGGTGCGTCCGGTCGTTACGTGTGGCGTTCGATCATCACTTGATCGCTCAGGCGGGAAATTTCAACCATTGAGATCGTGTGGATGCGGTGGAACCGAGTGGCCACGTGGCAGCCATCCAGGGACCGAACGCTGGCTCGGGTGCGTCTGGTCGCCCCGACCAGTGCGTCCGGTCAGTGCCTGTTGGGCTAAAGTGAGAGACCAACAGCTCTATTCATTGGGCTCTTTATTTAAGCCCTTTGGCTGGCTCAAGCTCACTCTCTTGGCCATTTCCATTGGCATAGCAACCTTGTAAGCTTAGCCAAAACTATTCCACTCATCTCCATCATTGATTCATCATCTTTGTGAGATTGGGAGTGAATCCAAGTGCGTTGCTTGAGTGATTGCATCTAGAGGCACTTGGTGTTCGTGTTTCGCTGTGGGTTTCGCTTGTTACTCTTGGTGGTTGCCGCCACCTAGATGTCTTGGTGAAGTGAGGATCGTCGAGCGGAGGAAGGTGCTTGTCTTCGGCTCCGATCGTGGTGATTATGAGGGGTTCTTGACCTTTCTCCGGCAGAGATCCAAAAGGTACTCTAGTGGATTACTCATGGCTTGTGTGATCCTTATCTTATGTTGGTTGTACGGCACCCGATTGCAGGTTTGGCGTATGATGCCAACTAGCACATGAATCTCCAAGTGAGTGAATTACCACAACGAGGACTAGCTTGCCGGCAAGCAAGTGAACCCTGGTAAAAAATCTTGTGTCATCTTGTCCGAGGATTTCTTGGTATTCATTGTGATTGATTGTCATCATCTTGTGATTGGCTCTATCCTCGACATGGCGGTATAAACATCATATCCCCTACCTTGTATTTACATTTCTAGTGTTGTTTCGCTCTTTAGTGTAGTTAGTATTGAGAGCAAGCTTGTGTCGAGTCTAGTGGTTAGTGAGGCTCTTTAATTAGTCTTTGAGAGCTCACTAACTTAGTGTAGTGACATAGCCTTTATGTGAATAAAGACTATAGATACTAGAATTGTGGTAGGTGGCTTGTATTTTTAGTAGGCTAGCGCAATATTGAAAGCTCCAGTTTAGTTTTGGTTAATTAATGAAACCCTAAGTGCTAACCTAGTTTATCAAATTTATTATGAGATAGGTAGTACTATTCCAAGTGATGAAGCAAATGAAGATCAGACATGATGATGGTGATTCCATGGTGATGATCAAGTGTTTGGACTTGGAAAAGGAGAAAGAAAAACAAAAGGCTCAAGACAAAGGTATAAGTGGTAGGAGCCTTTTTGTTTCGGTGATCAAGACACTTAGATTGTGTGATCATATTTAGTTTCAATAGTTATACTATTAAGAGGGGTGAAACTCATATCAAAATACGGTTGTCAAAGTGCTACTAGATGCTCTAACTCATTGCATATGTATTTAGGATCTAGTAGAGTGCTAACACCCTTGAAAATGTTTGTAAAAATATGCTAACACACATGCACAAAGGTGATACATGTTGTGTTTAGCACTTTGAGTGACTTTAGAATCAAGTTTAAGAAAGTGCCATTGCTATGTGACAATGAGAGTGCAATCAAGTTAACCAACAATTCGGTTCAACATGCAAGAACAAAGCACATAGATGTTCGCCATCATTTCATAAGAGATCACCAACAAAAATAGGACATTTGCATTGAGAGTGTGGGTACTGAAGATCAACTTGTCGATATCTTCACCAAGCCACTTGATGAGAAGAGGTTTTGCAAGCTAAGGAATGAATTGAATATACTTGACTTCTCCAATATATGTTGATGCACCCCCATTATATGACATGCCTCTCCTTCGAGCAAAGCAAGGTAAAGTTGATTGACATGTCATCCATCCATTGCTAAGGACTTGCTTAGTGCATCTAGTCATTCCTATCATGTCCTAGGCCCATTCATGAAAATCAAATGAATTTAATGCTTGTATGGTACCACTATTGCTTGTATGTTTGAAATGATTTAGTGGTAGTATATGACATGTTTGTGGGCTTGTAAACCTAGTGTTTGATCTAGAAAATAAGCTATAAATGTTTAACTCAATATGGTACAAGATAATCCTCGTTTGGAGGTGTGAAGAAGCTTGTCCTTGGATCAAACCGAGTTAAATATCTTTTGCAAGTGATCTAGATTGAACCAAATTAGGAAAATGATCCTCATTTCACATGGTTTCACCTCAACCTCTATAATTTGAGCTCGCCTTTTATGCTAATTATTGACAAAGGGGGAGAGAAATTCACAAAGATAGGAGGAACAAACAAATGAAAACAAATGAAATGACATTGTAAGGGGATCAATAAAAAATGCACACAAGTAGAGGGAGCAAGCTCATAAACTTGTATGTTGCATTTGAGTGTGCATTTCATATATTTACTTGCATGGCACAAGTTTTAAATTTCAATATCCATGCTGGTGTGGTGTATGCTAGTTATATGCTTGAATGGTGAAATGAAAAACTAGCATGCATAGGCTAAAGTAACTAGACTTATGTTCATTTTATGGAAACTAGACCCTTACTTGTAATATTGATCTCATGGGGTATTCTAGTTTTTGTGTATGTCTAGTTATTAATGGTGCTAAGGATGGTATATTGGTGCACTCCGATTGGTATCACGCTTCAAAGGTTTATCTCTTATATCTTAGCATCATTTGGTAGACATTGTCTCATATATTTCCTATCTAAGCAAATGTGCAAGCTTCAATCCAAACTCTTAGCACATATGTAGGGGGAGCAATTGCTACAATATGGGATTCATGAAACTTGTCCATATCCTTTTACACATGGTAAATATGCTTGGGCAAGCAACGTGGATTCAATTAAATCTCAATTCATATCTTTGTGTAAGGGTTATCATCAATTACCAAAAAGGGGGAGATTGAAAGCTCTAGTTTAGTTTTGGTTAATTGATGAAACCCTAAGTGCTAACCTAGTTTATCAAAGTGATTATGAGATAGGTAGCAGTATTCCAAGTGGTGAAGCAAATGAAGATCATGACATGATGATGGTGATTCTATGGTGATGATCAAGTGCTTGGACTTAGAAAAGGAGAAAGGAAAACAAAAGGCTCAAGGCAAAGGTATAAGTGGTAGGAGCCTTTTTATTTTGATGATTAAGATACTTAGCTAGTGTGGTCACATTTAGGTTTGATAGCCATACTATTAAGAGGGGTGAAACTCGTATCGAAATGCGGTTATCAAAGTGCCACTAGATGCTCTAACTCATTGCATATGCATTTAGGATCTAGTGGAGTGCTAACACCCTTAAAAATAACACCCTTGAAAATATTTGTGAAAATATGCTAACACATATGCACAAAGGTGATACATATTATGTTTAGCACTTGGGAGCAAGGGTTCGAAACTCCATCGGCGGAGTGTTTGCCCGTAGAGTGCGGACAGTCCGACGTGCCACCAACGCCCTATACAGAAAAGACAGGGTTTCACATAGTGCACTGGACGCTGGTCATGCAGTGACCAGACACTGGGGTCCTACGTCCGATCAATAGCAACAGTGAGCGTGCAGTCTCGGTCTTTTGATCGGACGCTTGCGTGAAGTGTGAACAGACGCTCAGGGCCTGCGTACGATCAGTGCTGACGTATGCTAATGTGGTGGCGCATAGAGGAGACGATGAGTGACTGGACGCTGGGTGAGTCCGGTCAGGCATGACCGGACGCGTCTAGTCGTGAATGGAACCTTATTGAAAATGATCGAGCGCTGGGGTCCCATGTCCGGTCACTTTGAAGCAGCGCGTCCGGTCACAACTTACATGTACTGATGACCATTGAGATCGGGTGATCAACGTTTGAAGCAGGGGCCACGTGGCATGCATCGCACAACCGGACGCTGGGGTCCAGCGTTCGGTCGATCTGACCGGCGCGTCCGGTCGCCCTGTTTTTCAGTGGACTGAGTAGCCAACAGCTCTATTTCGTGGGGGCTTCTATTTAAGCCCCATGTTTGGCTCAAGCTCACTCTCTTAGCTATTTGCATTGACATAGCAACCTTGTGAGCTTAGCCAAAGTCCTCTCACACATCTCCATCATTGATTCATCATATTTGTGAGATTGGGAGAGAATCCAAGTGCATTGCTTAAGTGATTGCATCTAGAGGCACTTGGTATTCATGTTTTACTATGGGATTCACTTGTTTTTCTTGGTGGTTGCTGCCACCTAGATGGCTTGAAGTAGCGAAGATCATCGAGTGGAGTTTAGTGATTGTCTCCGGCTCCGATCGTGGTGATTGTGAGGGGTCTTGTGCCTTCCCCAGCGGAGCACCAAAAGGTAACTCTAGTGGATTGCTCGTGTCATTGAGTTACCTCACTTATGGGTAGGTTCTTGCGCTATTCAATTGTGTGGACGAGGTTCATGCAATACCTCTTAGCCGCCGAACCACCAAGTGTTGGTCGACACAACAGGGACTAGCGTGCCGGTAAGCACGTGAACCTCGGGAGAAAAATTGGTTGTCTCTTCCTTTTGGTATTCTCTCGATGATTGATTTAGTATTCATCTTGTGATTGGTTCACTCCTCTACATGGCAGTTGTTGACACAAAATGTGACGTACTGTGCCTCACACACAGCAAGCCGAAAAGCGTGGCTTCAATTGGGTTCCCGGGTGTTTCGTGATCCGGAAGCGTGCCAGTCAGTTTGACCTGAAAACTAACAAGGGATAAAACAATTAAATGTCAAACCGGAACATGTCGGGTAATACCGGACAGTTCCACATGTACGGCCCTGAAGCCACTTACAACGACATACGGCTATAGAGAGCTGTCTGCCAACAAATTCATAAACCATTCAGCTAATCGTAAGGTAAATGCACGTAAAAACCTAATTGCCGAATGCATGTGCATAGGAAGACACGTTTGAACAAGTGAAATTAATTATGAGTTAATGCATAACCAAGCTCGGCAATCCAACCGAATTGGGATCCATGAAGAAGGAACGTACAAATAAAAGCGATTAAACTAAACTAAAACCTGCATCTGCCGCACGATACCTAGTTTCGTTAAAGCTTAAACGTGATTAACATGCATGAACCCGCAACATGTGACAATCTAGATTAAGACAATTCGGCCACTATGAGCATGTTATTTATTTTGCAAGGGTAATATAAGAATAGACAATGATCGTTGAAGCACGAGTAAAACCACAAGAGAAAGAAGTCCGAACAATATCAATCTAGATTGGGCAGAAGTGTGTTACAAATATATAAGAGGTTTAAAACATGCAACACTGGATAACTTAATGAATCTATTTAGATTTGCCATATCTAATATAGAGCCGATAACTATCTCGCCTTCACTAAGCATATGAGTAAACGCCTGCCGCACGGTATCTACTCATAAACAAAGCATAAGCAAAGACTTCTTGATTGTTAAGCAAAGATCCGCCGCACGACCATTGAAAACAAACAAGACTGCTTGCACCATGTCTAAATCCACCGTATGATACTAAACATGATAACAAGGTTGTCGGAACTTACGGAGGTCGACGGATCGATGATTCCTCTCGAAGAACTCGACGACACGACAAGAGGACTCGAAAGTTGGCACGGGGCCGGTTGTATTGATTTGGTTGTGAACCCTTCTTACAATGGTCGAGGGTCAACATTTATACCCTAGACAAAATGTGAGTCCTAAAGGACTATGATTTACAAAGGAACTTCTAAACAAACTTAGAAACTTACGATTCCTTACCCTAAACTTATAGATTCCTTTATTAATACAACTCTCATCTTTCCGATCGGTCTTGCCTGCCATCTTCTGTTTTCCCGAATGGAGTTACCGCCTTCCAGAATAACCGACCGCACAAGCATTTAGCCGACCGCTTGCGTTGTTTGCCAAACACCCTTCTTCCTGCATGTGGGTCTACCTGTCATCTTCCAGAATCGACCAAAATCCAGTGTTAACACATGCCCCCTCAATTTCGGGATAAAAGTTGTTTTATTCTGAAATTGACCACAAGCTCTTTCATCCTCCTAGGTCATCACCGTTCAAAACCGCAGCCGCTGCCCAAAAATTCAAGCTTTCAGCGCAACCTCGGACCTCCTTCCAATCTTCAATGGTGACCCAGGACGAAATTCCAGAGGTAAACTTCATTTATATTCGGCAACTTTCATCTCATCCTTCCGCTCCTCTTTTGATTTACTCCCCTCTGATTTCAATCATCTTCTAAAGGAGTACAAGAGCCAGATTTTGATCCCTTATGCTGCCAACCCCGACTCCTATTTCCTCGACCCAATGGGAAATCCTGACCCTTCTAAAATCATTCGCCCTGTTTTTCAGTGGACTGAGTAGCCAACAGCTCTATTTCGTGGGGGCTTCTATTTAAGCCCCATGTTTGGCTCAAGCTCACTCTCTTAGCTATTTGCATTGACATAGCAACCTTGTGAGCTTAGCCAAAGTCCTCTCACACATCTCCATCATTGATTCATCATATTTGTGAGATTGGGAGAGAATCCAAGTGCATTGCTTAAGTGATTGCATCTAGAGGCACTTGGTATTCATGTTTTACTATGGGATTCACTTGTTTTTCTTGGTGGTTGCTGCCACCTAGATGGCTTGAAGTAGCGAAGATCATCGAGTGGAGTTTAGTGATTGTCTCCGGCTCCGATCGTGGTGATTGTGAGGGGTCTTGTGCCTTCCCCAGCGGAGCACCAAAAGGTAACTCTAGTGGATTGCTCGTGTCATTGAGTTACCTCACTTATGGGTAGGTTCTTGCGCTATTCAATTGTGTGGACGAGGTTCATGCAATACCTCTTAGCCGCCGAACCACCAAGTGTTGGTCGACACAACAGGGACTAGCGTGCCGGTAAGCACGTGAACCTCGGGAGAAAAATTGGTTGTCTCTTCCTTTTGGTATTCTCTCGATGATTGATTTAGTATTCATCTTGTGATTGGTTCACTCCTCTACATGGCAGTTGTTGACACAAAATGTGACGTACTGTGCCTCACACACAGCAAGCCGAAAAGCGTGGCTTCAATTGGGTTCCCGGGTGTTTCGTGATCCGGAAGCGTGCCAGTCAGTTTGACCTGAAAACTAACAAGGGATAAAACAATTAAATGTCAAACCGGAACATGTCGGGTAATACCGGACAGTTCCACATGTACGGCCCTGAAGCCACTTACAACGACATACGGCTATAGAGAGCTGTCTGCCAACAAATTCATAAACCATTCAGCTAATCGTAAGGTAAATGCACGTAAAAACCTAATTGCCGAATGCATGTGCATAGGAAGACACGTTTGAACAAGTGAAATTAATTATGAGTTAATGCATAACCAAGCTCGGCAATCCAACCGAATTGGGATCCATGAAGAAGGAACGTACAAATAAAAGCGATTAAACTAAACTAAAACCTGCATCTGCCGCACGATACCTAGTTTCGTTAAAGCTTAAACGTGATTAACATGCATGAACCCGCAACATGTGACAATCTAGATTAAGACAATTCGGCCACTATGAGCATGTTATTTATTTTGCAAGGGTAATATAAGAATAGACAATGATCGTTGAAGCACGAGTAAAACCACAAGAGAAAGAAGTCCGAACAATATCAATCTAGATTGGGCAGAAGTGTGTTACAAATATATAAGAGGTTTAAAACATGCAACACTGGATAACTTAATGAATCTATTTAGATTTGCCATATCTAATATAGAGCCGATAACTATCTCGCCTTCACTAAGCATATGAGTAAACGCCTGCCGCACGGTATCTACTCATAAACAAAGCATAAGCAAAGACTTCTTGATTGTTAAGCAAAGATCCGCCGCACGACCATTGAAAACAAACAAGACTGCTTGCACCATGTCTAAATCCACCGTATGATACTAAACATGATAACAAGGTTGTCGGAACTTACGGAGGTCGACGGATCGATGATTCCTCTCGAAGAACTCGACGACACGACAAGAGGACTCGAAAGTTGGCACGGGGCCGGTTGTATTGATTTGGTTGTGAACCCTTCTTACAATGGTCGAGGGTCAACATTTATACCCTAGACAAAATGTGAGTCCTAAAGGACTATGATTTACAAAGGAACTTCTAAACAAACTTAGAAACTTACGATTCCTTACCCTAAACTTATAGATTCCTTTATTAATACAACTCTCATCTTTCCGATCGGTCTTGCCTGCCATCTTCTGTTTTCCCGAATGGAGTTACCGCCTTCCAGAATAACCGACCGCACAAGCATTTAGCCGACCGCTTGCGTTGTTTGCCAAACACCCTTCTTCCTGCATGTGGGTCTACCTGTCATCTTCCAGAATCGACCAAAATCCAGTGTTAACACATGCCCCCTCAATTTCGGGATAAAAGTTGTTTTATTCTGAAATTGACCACAAGCTCTTTCATCCTCCTAGGTCATCACCGTTCAAAACCGCAGCCGCTGCCCAAAAATTCAAGCTTTCAGCGCAACCTCGGACCTCCTTCCAATCTTCAATGGTGACCCAGGACGAAATTCCAGAGGTAAACTTCATTTATATTCGGCAACTTTCATCTCATCCTTCCGCTCCTCTTTTGATTTACTCCCCTCTGATTTCAATCATCTTCTAAAGGAGTACAAGAGCCAGATTTTGATCCCTTATGCTGCCAACCCCGACTCCTATTTCCTCGACCCAATGGGAAATCCTGACCCTTCTAAAATCATTGAGAAGGAAACCCAAAGAATTCCTTTTAAGTCTGGGATTACCTCACCAAACCGATGGCCAAACACATTCAAGAATTGGCCATTTCCCCCAATCACCGGATGGCGTAACTGGTACAGGAGAATGTTGGAGAAGAGCAGCAGCCACTGGGAAAGTCAGGACATCAGTCATTGTCTGGAGTTATCTTTAGCAGAGACACCCAGGAATGATTCCCTTCTGATAGCAGCTTCTCACTTTTGGTCTGACGCCACCAATGCCTTTATCTTTGGTCATGGTATTATGACCATCACTCTAGCCGACGTATTCATGATGACTGGTTTGAATGTGTCATTGCCAGTATATCCTTATAAATACAAGAGCAAGAGTAATCAAAGAGCCGTCAGTTCTGGATGTGGATGGATCAAACATATCCAGAACTATATGAATGCATCTGGCACCGTTTCTGACAAAGAGTTGAAAGCCTTCATGAATATGTGGCTATGCAGATTCATCTTCTGTGGAAAATCCAATGAACCAACCCTGAATCACATGGTAATGGCTGAAGACTTAGCTGCAGGCACCCAGATCCCATTAGGCAAATATCTTTTAGGGTCTGCTTATCATATGATGCATCAGATCACCCTTCAGATGCGCCACGGTGGAGAAATTTGTTGTGTAAATAGTCCCTGGTGGCTAATTCAAATGTGGCTCCAACTATATATGCATCAGATAATCCCTGTGAGCCTCTTCAACCTAAGTTTCCCCTCAGTTAACTATGCTGAAGGCAGCACAGCAAAGGTTAAGGCTTGTCAGACTTATGGGGAAGCAGCAGCATCTATAAGCATTGATATAGACATTGGTCATCTCTTCAAGCTATTTTTCAAAGGATTCGGCAATGTGCTCTGGTTTCCTTACAGAGAGAATGAAGATCTGACTTTGCCCTGCAAGTTTAGCTATGAAATTGGTTGTTCAGGCCAAGAATCCACAGAGATTTTCAACTCCTTTATCAAACCTTGCACTTTGCCAGCCGAATTTCATCATGGGAGATTAGTACAATCCACCTATGAATTCTATTATCCAAACATGGTGGCCAGACAATTAGGATGCGGCCAACTGCCTCCAAAATTCCTCTTCTCAACAATCATAAAATCAAGGGAAGTACTAACAGAAGGAATGGAAGCCAAGAAGGTCTTTGAATTAGGATGGGAATTACCAATATACGAACCATCTCCATTTGGGCTAATAGATGTTGCTCACCCTCTCTTTGTCTCTTGGTGGCAAGAATGGCATGCTCATATCTTCAATATATCAGTTCATTCTTTATGCAAAAACTTGCAACCCGATTTTGCTTCTGACAGTGAGGTAATTTCACTATACCCATCATTTCTTGTTCTTGAATCCATTTCTTATTTTAACATCTGGTCATGCATAGGATCTTGAGTTTACTCCCCCTGCCAAAGCAATTCAGTACTATCCAGCTGGCCCCAAACCTGCTCTGGGGTTTGATGCTCCAAACTTAAAGGAATTCATGAAAACTTCTGCAACTTTGGATTCAGCACCTCTAAAGGCACTCATGAGAACTCCTGCTACTTTAACTGCTGCATCTTCCAGAGGAAAAAGCAAAAGGAAAACACCTGAAAGTTTCCTCTTACCCAAGAAACCAAGGACCAAGAAAGCCAGATCATCCCTTAAGGCATGAACCTTTTGTTTTCTTATCAGTTCAACCATCTTATTTAGCAGTAAGCCTGACTACCTCTACACTCACTTCTTCCATTGCAGCCACAAGTCGAAATTCCCATACTGGGTAATACCTCAGCGCCTGCAGAACCAACCCCTGAAGTTTCTACTGAAGATGAAGAAATCCATGATAGCGAAACTTCAGAGACCCATGAAGCTGAAGGTTCAAAGGCTCATAAACCTGATGAGACTATAGGTAACACTGTTCAACCAATTCTCCTCTCCTTTCTCTTTAACAACATCTATCTCTTATGCTCATTATCATTTACTTTACTGAGAATAGATGGGATCTTAGATGAACTGGCAAGGGAAACTTCTCCTGATCAATCTCCAGACCCATCTCTTTTGAACCTTTAATCAAGTCCTCCAGCAAGCCAGGGTATAACCCATCCTGATGACCAATCAGCCCAATAGGTAATGCCTTGTCTCATACTATATTTTAGCAAAATTACCCAATCGGCTAACACCTTCTTTCTTCCTCTTTGTCTAGAAGAACATCACTAAACCGACCACCAGTTACTCCTTCTCTATTGAGGACTACATTATTGAGAAAGGTGAAGAGATCACTTCTCATCAAACTTTATCACTGGAGAATCAGGCTCGACTAAAAGAAGTGATTATTCTGCTGAATAAGGATACCATTAGTCTGGTTCAGGATGCAGACCAGATAAAAGACCTCCTTGAACTCATTGATCAAGATATCCCTTCTGCTCTCAAGGCTCCCCTAGAATCTGCAGCCCATCTTGATGATCACTTTGCTATGGTGAGAAGGGCAACCAAGAACATATCTTCGAGGGCCGCTCTGCAGAAGGATAGATCTTTGAAAAAGCTGGAGATTAAAGATCTTCACTCTCATATCCAGACTACGAGAAATTCCTTGGCAACCTTGGAGCCTGAACTGAAATCCATGGAGGATGAAAAAATCAGACTAGAAGCTCAACTAGCCGAACTGAATGCCAAAATTCAGTCTCACAGGGCCCATATAGCCAATCTGCCGAAGAACATAGAAGCAACTTCACTAAAGATAGCTTCGACCATCAAAGAAGACCAGCAGATCAAAAATAAGTTATCCAGCATCCAGAGTTCCGAAGATGAAGATCAAAAAGTGCTAGATAATGTTAGCCGAATCAGGACCGAGGCCATAGAAGCAATCAATCATCTTCTGAACCAGTAGACATTAGGCTTGTAATAAACTTTAAGTGTGATACCCTTTTTTCCTTGATTAAACAACTTTATGTTCACTTATTTTCATTCGTTCGGAAAAAAGCAATCGGCCATTTTCCCTTAAATTACTCGATTAGAATGTAGCCGATTGTCTCCATTCTTCCGATATCCGAACGAATCCAATCCAAATACTGTGAGGGTATAGCCGAACAATGTTGGCTCCAATAAATCATGGAGATATTCAAGCGACGTTCGACTTAACTCAGGCCTGGCCCAGTCCAGTAACGGCCCAGCCAAAAGGGAACAAACCTACTCCGCCGTTCGGGATTCTCGCCCCACAACCCCGTGGAATTCGCCACGATCTTTCGCTTCGGCTTATAAATAGACCTTTCCATTGGCCTTCATCACTATCTTTGCCTCAGCGTTCTCACATCCGTCTCTTCCACTTCCTTCATTCGATTCATTCCAGAAGGAAACCCTAACCTCCACCAAAGCAAATGACGAACAGTGGCAACCGTGGCAAGCGTCCTGCCGACGGAGAGGCTGAAGGAAGCAGAGCGTCGCGCTACCGGCGTCGTGGGTATGATTCGGTTCTTTGCCCCCTTTGCAATCTCCTCGTTCATCTATTAATTCCGATTTCCCCTTCCTCATTCATCAGGATAAGAGTCATCAGCTCCAGCCAATACCATCTCCTTCCTCCAGTGTCGGCAACTCAACCGGGAACTCCATCATCCGGCTCCTCCGGATCTTCCAGCTCCTCAAGCTCTTACCATTCCAACCCTTGGGGTTCGACAGAGCCAGCAGATGCACACCATCCATACTCTCACGAGGAGGCGCTCAAGTTTCACCAGGAGAGGGACGAAGCCCGGGAGGAGCTAGGCGACGTATCCAAGAAGTTCGGCATCGATCAAGCCGAATGGGAGGATCAGCGGAAACAATTCTGCGACGCCATCACCGGTTTGATATCCTCACTTAGTTTTATCATCCTGACTTCCTTTGCTTGCCGACCCATTTCTTCTTTCATGCCCAGCTCTTTCCGCGGAGAATGACCGCTTGAAGATGGCAGCGAACAAGATTGCCGACAAGGTGAATGCTCAGGGGGAGACATCCGAGGCACGCCTTGATGCTGTGGACGGCCGCATTGATCAGGCCATCATCCAAGGTGTGCACCTCGGCGCTTCTCTCGGGCTGGCGGCAATGACCTCCCAAACCAACGAGGACTACTCCTCCCAGCCAGTTGGCTTCGTTGGAGGACGCCCGGACGAAGTCGACGACATCGATGAGCGTCTGGAGGCCTACGACGATCATGCTGCTGCCCTTGCCGAAATCACAAACCCCCAATCCGTCCTCAACAAGTTATTTGAGGAGTAGTTTGTATTAGGATGAACTTTATAAACAATCTCGTCTTTTGGAATAATATTTACTTCTTTGATTCTTTTCGGTAAAATTCCACTTGCGACTGTCAGAAAAAATGCTGAAAACAACCCAGTTTCAGACAAACATTTTTTGTGCTAGAGGCGATGCAAACTGCATCGGCTATTTTGTGCTAAAGGCGATATGAATGATATCGGCTATTCTCAGTCTTGTATCTGATTTTTAGGCCAAAGGCAATTTTTTCCTTGTCGTTTTTCTGATCTACATTCATGAACCAACCTCAACACTGGGATAGTATTTCTTAATAAATTTTTCATTGATAGCTCTGGTAAACTCTTCCCCAAATAAAGTCTTCAATATGTATGCATTGCCAGGTACACACTCTACTATTCGGAAAGGACCTTCCCAATTTGGAGACCATTTGCCGAATGCTCTATCCTTTGTTCCAACCGGCAATACAGTTTTCCACACCAAATCTCCTTTTGCGAATTGCTTCAGCCTAACCCTTTTGTTATAATACTTGGCGACGCGTAATTTATTTTTCTCAATATTTTCTAATGCCTTAAGACGAATCAAATGTAAATCTTCCAACTCATCCATCATCAGATTCTTATAGTTTTCTTCTGCTAATTCTTTCTGTAAAATAACTCGCCTTGATCCTGACCGCAGTTCCCATGGTAACACAGCATGATGTCCATAAACCAGTTCATAGGGAGACGTTTGAGTGGACCCATGACAAGCCATTCGGTAAGCCCACAATGCTTCATTAAGAACCAAGTGCCATTTCCTTGGTTTTTCATCAATCTTCTTCTGGATAATTTTAATCATAATCTTATTTGATGCTTCTGCCTGACCATTAGCTTGTGCATAATAGGGAGAAGAATTATACAACTTAATCCCCATACTTTTGGCAAAGTCACAGAATTCTGAAGAAGTAAATTGAGTTCCTTGATCAGTTGTTATAGTCTGAGGAATCCCAAATCTGTAAACTATATGTTCCTTAACAAAACTGATCATATTCTCTGACGTTACCTTCTTCAAAGGGATAGCTTCAACCCACTTGGTAAAATAATCCGTGGCCAAGAGTACAAATTTGTGTCCCTTACTAGAAGGAGGATTGATCTGACCAATTAAATCTATACCCCATCCTCTGAACGGCCAAGGCTTGATTATAGGATTCATAGCAGACGCTGGAACCTTTTGAATATTGCCGAATTTCTGACAATTGTGACACCCTTTGTAATATTCAAAACAATCTTCCAACATAGTTGGCCAAAAATAACCAGTTCTCCTAATTATCCACTTCATCCGATAAGCCAACTGATGTGCACCACACAATCCTTCGTGAACCTCATACATCACTTTCTTGGCTTCTTCTTGACTTAAGCATTTGAGCAATACTCCATCGATGGACTTGTAATATAACTGATCATCAAGAAACACAAATTTGAGAGCTTTGTACCTGAGTTTTCGGGAAACCTTTTGAGATGGATTTTTTAGATAATTGGTAACTTCGTATCTCCAATCACCATCTACTTGATCAGTATTTAAAACATCTTCTTCTATAGCAAAAATCTCCCGATTCTCTCGATATCCAGAAGCAGCTTGAGCTAACTTATTTGCTTCTTCATTGCACTCTCTAGGGACATGATGCAAGGTTACTACTAGAAAATTCTTCAAAAGTTCTCTACATTCCTCATAATATTCTCTTAACACATTGTTCTTGCATTCATACTGACCATTCAATTGATTAATCACCAACTCAGAATCCCCAAAGATTTCGACAGCAGCGGCCTTTACTTCTATAAGAAGCCGAAGCCCTCTAATCAATGCTTCATACTCTGCCTGATTATTAGTAACATGAAATTCAATAGGAACCGCGTATTCAAAAGTCTTTCCTTGTGGGGAAATCAAGAGAATACCAGCACCACCACCTTTGTTACAAGATGATCCATCGAAGAACAAAGCCCAAGGCACAATGCTTACCACTTCAACAGAAAGATCCCGATGTTGGGTAATAAAATCGGCAATAATTTGACCCTTTACCGCCTTTGCCGATTCATATCTTAAATTAAATTCCGACAACGCTAAAATCCATTTGCCAATTCTTCCATTCAAAATTGGCATTGATAACATATGCTTGATTACATCAAAACTAGAAACCACCACGCATTCGGAATTCAACAAATAGTGCCGAGATTTGGTACATGAGTAATATACACATAAGCAAAGTTTTTCTGCAGCCGAATACCTTGTTTCCGGGTCTAAC
Organism: Miscanthus floridulus; assembly: GCF_019320115.1. NCBI lineage: Eukaryota > Viridiplantae > Streptophyta > Magnoliopsida > Poales > Poaceae > Miscanthus > Miscanthus floridulus. Next base: position 49,849,763 of record NC_089587.1, read on the forward strand.
AACTTTCGGCTAAGATAAGCTATGACTCTTTCTTTTCCTTCAAACTCTTGCATAAGGGCCGATCCTATCGTTAGGCTATCGGCCGCCACATACAACTTAAAAGGCTTGTCAAGTTGTGGAGGTACCAGCACAGGTGGTGCTTTCATATATTGTTTGATCTCATCAAAAGCCTTTTGTTGTATGTCACCCCATACAAATTTTTTATCTTTCTTGAGCTTCAATAAAGGGGAAAAGGGTAAAACTCTTTCTGAAAGATTGGATATGAATCTTCTTACAAAGTTGATTTTGCCTAATAATGATTGCAATTCTGTGAGATTAGTTGGCGGCACAACTTTGTCTATTGCTTCCATGCTCTTCTTACCAACTTCAATTCCTCCTTTATGAACTAAAAATCCCAAAAACTCACCAGCCGAAACTCCAAAGGCACATTTGTTTGGATTCATCTTCAAGCCATGCTTTCTTGTGCACTCCAGAGTCTTTCTTAAATCGGCTAAATGTCTTTCATGATTTCTAGACTTGACTACTACATCATCGATGTAGATTTCTACAATATTGCCGATCAGCTCGTGAAAAATATAATTCATAGCTCTTTGATAAGTTGCACCGGCATTCTTTAACCCAAACGTCATGACTATCCACTCGAACAAACCAATATGACCAGGACATCTGAAAGCTGTTTTCGAAATATCTTCTATTGCCATAAAAATTTGGTTATAGCCAGCATTACCATCCATAAAACTAATGACCTCATAACCTGCTGCTGCATCTACCAGCAAATTGGCAACTGGCATTGGGTAACCATCCATGGGAGTTGCCTTATTAAGATTTCTGAAATCTATACAAACTCTCATTTTTCCATTTTTCTTGTATACCGGTACTATATTTGAAATCCACTCTTCATACTTGCATGGCCGAATGAAGTTTGCTTCTATTAATCTTTCAACTTCCTTCTTTACATCGGCTAATACCTCCTCTTTGTATATCTTCCGTGGAGGTTGTTTGTAAGGACGAAATCCAGGTTTAATGGGTAATCGATGCTCAACAATGGAACGATCCAATCCAGGCATTTCCGTATAATCCCAAGCAAAACAATCTTTAAACTCTTTCAACAGGTTTATCAACTTTGATTTATATTCTGGGTCTAACTTTGCACTAATATACATCGGTCTTGGCTTAGAATCATCACCAACATCAATTTCTTCCAATTTATCAGCCGACATAAAACCACGTCCCAACTTTCCTTTGTTGCCATCGACAGGATTTCCCATTAAAAATTACTATGAGAGCCGACTGCTTGGATCGGCTGTTGGTCCTCGCTGAAAACATTCACAGGACCTTCTTTCCACACTTTTCCGGAGAAACAATCAACGCCTTCATATTCCCAATAGGTAGACTCTGTAGCAGCAACACTTACCGAATCATCAGCATGTACAATTTCAACATCATCTCCAATCCATTGAATGAGAATTTGATGCATGGTTGAAGGAATGCAGCAATTAGCATGGATCCAATCTCTGCCCAAGAGTAGACTATATGCCCCCTTGCCATCAATGACAAAAAAGGTAGTAATCAGAGTTTTCGATCCAATGGTCAACTCGACATGGATAGCACCTCGGGTATCGGAAGGATTGCCAGCAAAGTCTTTGAGCACCATGTCAGTTTTCAACAATTCTTCATTAGTCATCCCAAGTTTCCTGAAGGTAGTATAAGGCATGATATTGATAGCAGCCCCTCCATCGACAAACATCTTAGTTAAAGGCTTGCCATTGACATATCCCTTTAAATAGAGTGGTCTCAAGTGACGATTCTTGATTGGTTTATCAAAAACAGCCTGCTGTGTTAATACAAGCTGAGCCATCAAATCCTGACATTCACTTTCATCAAAATCAGAGTACACCTCTTCTTGGACATCTTGGCTTTCGGGAGCTATAAACTCTGATGGGAGGAAGAAAGCCATGCAAGCATTAGCCGAAGGACCACATCCATCAGGCTTCTTTTTAGGACGCCATATTTGCTTTGTTTCGGCAACTTCCAATTCCAGCTCCCTATTCCTCAACCGTTGCACTCTTCTTTTCTGACTTTTCCTCAGGCCTGGAGGACACCATTGTCCTTTTTGCCATACGTATTTATAGAAGTCAGCTTCCTCATCATGCACTCTATTATGAATCCAACCCGAACCTGCAACTCTTTTCCTTTGCTGATTCTCAAAGCCACCTATCTTTAAGCGCCGATCATCATCAGGAACCTTTGTTCCAAGTCTTTCATAGACGGGACGGCGGTTGACTCGAGATTACCTATACTCGGAGTACTAAACACTACACTCCGGACAATTATTTCTTGCAGGCAACCTCAAACCTTCATTCCAACAATGCCTAAAGAACGAACAACCCCAATGAGACTGCTCCTGTTCTGTCATGTATTTTTCTTGCTCCCTTCGGTATACTTCTTCCTCATACCTCTGGCGTTCTCCCATAAACCATTGCTTCTTACAGTATTCCTTCTCTTGTTCCCTCTGCCACTTGTTTAGCAAAATACGTGATGTAACTCTGGGTTCAGAAGTTTGACCTTTTTCGGTTCGGCTATTCTGAAACCAAATTCGTTGCTGCATCTCTTTACTGGTGACTTGCCGATCCGGGTCAACAGCACCACTCTCCTTTGCTCTATCAGAAGTCAACACCTTCACCTTGCCTTTACCCTTGAGATCATTGGCAGAGACCATATTCACAGAGAAAGAAATCATATTTTGTGGAAAAGGCTGATCATCAATTTTCATCTTACCATCAAACCTCAAATGTCCCTCTTGGATAGCTTTCTGGATTCGTATTCTGAATACTCGGCAATCATTAATAGAATGAGAATTAGTGTTATGGAAACCACAATACTTTTTGTCTTTCACTCCTTCAGGACGTAGCATAGGATGTCCTTCTGGCAGCTTGATGCGCCCTTCCTTTATCAACAATGCAAAAAGTCTATCTGCCTTAGTAACATCAAAATCATAGGTCCCCTTTTGTTGCTTCAACCAGCGTTGACTAACTTGAGTGGGTTCCTTTGCCCAATTTAACTCAGCTGCAGCTATCTCATCTTCATCAATATACTCAGTCGCTTCATCCAGAAAACCTTGATACACCTCATTAGTGGCATTGTTCTTCTGAAAGCGATTATCTCTCCTAAATCCTTGGGCTTGGTTACTCATAGCTGCTAAACACTGTGCAAGTTGGCCAAGATCATCAAACTCCAAACCGAACAACTTCTCCCTGATATTCGGTAACATTCCTGCTATAGCTATTCCAGGTAGTTGATCATCTGGTAAATTTAAAGAATAACACATATTCTTGGTCTCCCTAAATCTGCGAAGATATTCCAATGGTGTCTCATTTGTTCTCATCCTCAGACTCATGAGATCAACTAACTTCTTCTCATTAGTACCCATATAGAAATATGAATGAAACTTCTGTTCTAGTTCTGCCCACGTACCAATGGAATGAGCTGGTAGAGACGTGAACCATGTGAAAGCTGGTCCTGTAAGAGACAAAGGAAAATATCGAATTCTCCAAGCTTCATCTGAAGCAGCTTCTCCAAGCTGCATTAAGTATCGACTGACGTGCTCTATGGTACTAGTATCATCTTGACCAGAAAACTTAGTTAAATCTGTCGGAGGCTTCACCCTTGGAGGTAACGCCACTCTGTTGTACCATTCTGGATAAGAAGACTTGTATGAATAGGATTGATTCTTTGGCTTCAAGCCGAACTGATTTTGCATCATATCGGCCATCCTATGCATCAAAACATCAATGCCTGGATCCTAATTTCCTTGTACTTGCACTCCAGAAGGCAATCCTGAAACACTTCTATACCCTGGATTTGGCATAGCATTGATAGCACTGTAATCAGTAAATTCTTGATACCCATCACCATACATATTCTTTTGCAATCTGTTTGATATTGGAGAAACTCTATAAGCCGAAGGTGGCACTTCCCCTGTGGTACCAAATGCCACCTGGCCATAGGTGGGATGTGATTGCTTTTCAGTATGAGTCAATCCACCTATATTTGAAGGCGACGCTACTTCTTTTCCAACAGGCCTCTCTTGATGCTTTGGAACATTGAAAAGCGTCGGCCCATTGAGTGGTCCAACATTTTCTTCGAAGTATTTATCAACCATTGGACCAAAAGTACTGATCATGATTGCCCGAAAGGTATTCAGAAAAGCTGTGTGATGGTTTGTCATGGTTTCTCCCATGGCTTTATAGATCAGGGCTGCCATCTTCTGAGCATCTTCCTCTTCAGTGTAATCAGTTTGATGCGGAAGAAGAACCCTTGGCATTGACTGCTTTTGAAACACTTTATTGCTCTTGTTTTTGGAAAAAGACATCAAACACTTCCGTTGGTATTGCTCACATGCTTGTAGCACTAAATCCTTGTAATTATCTGGCAATTCTGCCATGCTTACGTCCAGAACATGATCATTGTTGATCTCAGATGCCATCTTGACCTAGCAGACTGTCCCACCGAGCGTGCCAAAAAGTGTGTTGACACAAAATGTGACGTACTGTGCCTCACACACAGCAAGCCGAAAAGCGTGGCTTCAATTGGGTTCCCGGGTGTTTCGTGATCTGGAAGCGTGCCAGTCAGTTTGACCTGAAAACTAACAAGGGATAAAACAATTAAATGTCAAACCGGAACATGTCGGGTAATACCGGACAGTTCCACATGTACGGCCCTGAAGCCACTTACAACGACATACGGCTATAGAGAGCTGTCTGCCAACAAATTCATAAACCATTCAGCTAATCGTAAGGTAAATGCACGTAAAAACCTAATTGCCGAATGCATGTGCATAGGAAGACACGTTTGAACAAGTGAAATTAATTATGAGTTAATGCATAACCAAGCTCGGCAATCCAACCGAATTGGGATCCATGAAGAAGGAACGTACAAATAAAAGCGATTAAACTAAACTAAAACCTGCATCTGCCGCACGATACCTAGTTTCGTTAAAGCTTAAACGTGATTAACATGCATGAACCCGCAACATGTGACAATCTAGATTAAGACAATTCGGCCACTATGAGCATGTTATTTATTTTGCAAGGGTAATATAAGAATAGACAATGATCGTTGAAGCACGAGTAAAACCACAAGAGAAAGAAGTCCGAACAATATCAATCTAGATTGGGCAGAAGTGTGTTACAAATATATAAGAGGTTTAAAACATGCAACACTGGATAACTTAATGAATCTATTTAGATTTGCCATATCTAATATAGAGCTGATAACTATCTCGCCTTCACTAAGCATATGAGTAAACGCCTGTCGCACGGTATCTACTCATAAACGAAGCATAAGCAAAGACTTCTTGATTGTTAAGCAAAGATCCGCCGCACGACCATTGAAAACAAACAAGACTGCTTGCACCATGTCTAAATCCACCGCATGATACTAAACATGATAACAAGGTTGTCGGAACTTACGGAGGTCGACGGATCGATGATTCCTCTCGAAGAACTCGACGACACGACAAGAGGACTCGAAAGTTGGCACGGGGCCGGTTGTATTGATTTGGTTGTGAACCCTTCTTACAATGGTCGAGGGTCAACATTTATACCCTAGACAAAATGTGAGTCCTAAAGGACTACGATTTACAAAGGAACTTCTAAACAAACTTGGAAACTTACGATTCCTTACCCTAAACTTATAGATTCCTTTATTAATACAACTCTCATCTTTCCGATCGGTCTTGCCTGCCATCTTCTGTTTTCCCGAATGGAGTTACCGCCTTCCAGAATAACCGACCGCACAAGCATTTAGCCGACCGCTTGCGTTGTTTGCCGAACACCCTTCTTCCCGCATGTGGGTCTACCTGTCATCTTCCAGAATCGACCAAAATCCAGTGTTAACAGCGGTATAATCACCCTACTCACTCATTTATATTCTTGCAAACTAGTTGTAGCAAGCTCTTTAGTGTAGCTAGAATTGAGAGCTTGCTTTGTAGTTTAAGTTCATCTAGTGGATCTCTTTAGTGTAGCAAGTGTGAGAACTCTTAGTGAGTAGTGACATAGCAAATTGTATGTTTAGTGATCATAGCAACTATAATTGTTGGATAGGTGGCTTGCAACCCTTGTAGAGCTAGAGCAAGTTTGCATTTCGCTATTTGTTATACTAATCAAATTGCTCTAGTTGGTTTGTAGATTTTTAAATAGGCTATTCACCCCCTCTCTAGCCATATTAGGACCTTTCAAACATTCGCTTCGCCTCATATTTGTCTAACCAGTTTGTTAAGTGTTGTTTTAGAATTTTTTATAGGCTATTCATCCCCCTCTAGCCATTAGGACCTTTCAAGTGGTATTGGAGTCATGGTCATCATGATTTGAGACTTAACAACCTATGGTATGAAAATGGCTCAAATCAACAACACTAAGAAGCCACCCTAATTTGATGGCTCCAATTATCCTTATTGGAAGGCTAAGATGACAACATACATCAAGTCAATCAATAGGAAGGTGTGGAAGGTGGTGGAGACCAAATTTGAGGTAGCCGATCCAGAGAATCCCACCGCGGCAGAAAAATATTGCTCTAAAACAATGATATTGCTCTTAGTGCCATTCATGATGTTTTGGATGAGAAAACATTTAAGCAAATCAAGAACATTAAGGTAGCTCATGATACATGGAAGAAGTTGGAGGAATCACTTGAGGGCACACAAGTGGTGAAGGGTGCTAAGGCATACATCCTTAAGGCAAAGTTTACTAGCTTCAAGATGAAGAAAGATGAGAGTGTGCTAGAGATGTTCCATAGGCTCCAAGTTCTAGTCAATGATCTCAAAGCACTTGGTGAAGAAGTGAAGGATAAGAACTTCTCCCACAAGTTCTTGAGATGCTTACCATTAAGATTTGGCACATTGGTCACTATTCTAGTGAGTGGTTTGGACACCATGACACGAAACCAAGTATTGGGAGATGTGATGACTGATGACACATATAGGGATGATGATGAGAAGGAAGAAAAGAAAGAGAAGAAAGATGAGAAGAAGGATGAGAAGAAGGATGAGAAGAAGAGTGTGGCATTCAAAGCCACATCATATAAGGGCAAGGCAAAGCAAGAATCATTGAGTGAAGATGAAGATTTGAGCTTTGATGAGATGGATGATGAGAAGATGGCTCTCTTTGTGAAGAGATTTGGCAAGTTCATAGTGAAAAGGGGCTACCATGCTAGAAGGAAGAAGTCTTCATCTAAGAACAAGGAAGAGTCAAGAAGATGCTTCAAGTGTGGAAGCAAGGATTATCTTGTTGCTCAATGCTCATACAATAGCAACAATGATGATGATGACAAGAAGAGCAAGAAGAAGGACAAGAAGGAAAAGAAAGAGAAGAAGAACAAGATGACCTTCAAGAAGAAGAAGAAGAAGGGTGGTTCATATGTGGTCACTTGGGATAGTGGTGCCTCCTCAAGTGATGATGATGATAGTGATGATGACAAGACCACCAAGAAGAAGGCTTCTATAAGCTTTGCCATAAATGAGAAGCCTTCTCTCTTCGATGCTCCATCATGCTTCATGGCTAAGGCCACTAAGATACAAACTTGTGATCATGGTTGTGATGAGGAACATGATAATGAAAATGAAAATGAAAGTGATGATGATGAACCAACTAAAGATGAACTACTTGACATGTTAGATGATGCTAAGGAATATTTTGACATTAAGAGAAGGGAATGCAAAGACTTGCAAAAGGAACTAAAAGCCCTTAAGCAAGCCTTTGATGAGCTTAATGCATCTCATGAGAGGCTAGAGGAAGCCCATGAGAAGCTTGGCAAAGCTCATAAGAAGCTTGAAAAAGCTCATTCCTCTCTACTTAATGAGCAAAATGTGAAAGAGCATGTTGTAACATGTGATGTAGGCTTAACTTGTGATATAATTGATGAATCTTTCTATAAGCCTATCATTGTTGCTTCCACTAATACCTCTTGTAGTACTTCCACTTCTAGCTCATCTAGTAGTGATGGTTTCACTTGTGATGTCTCACTAGTGGTTGAGAATGAAACCCTCAAGGAGGTAAATGAGCTCACTCATGCCTTAGGCAATGCCTATGGTGGCGAGGCCCGCTTGCTAAAGTGCTTGGGTAGCCAAAGATTTTTTCTCAATAAAGAGGGATTGGGCTATACCCTCAAGAAAGGCAAAGCAGTCTTTGCTCCTCATAAGACTAGTTTTATGAAGAACAATTATCGGTTTTGTAATAGATGCAAGCAAGTTGGGCATGAAGAGAAATATTAGAAGAATAAGAATAAGGACACTCATGTATCCTCAATTAAGTTTTATTCTTGTTATTTGCTTACCAAGGGTGTGAATGGAGTGAAGGCTAAGTTTGTTGGTACACCAATTGTGGGCTCAAAGAAAAAAGCTATTTGGGTACCAAAGAGCTTAGTAACTAACCTTCAAGGACATAAGCAAGATTGGGTACCTAAAAACAATTGATCTTCTTTTGTAGGTTAATTATAAAGCCAGAGGAAGGCATTGGGTTCTTGATAGTGGCTGCATTCAATACATGACTGGTGATGCAAGAATGTTTAACTCAATCAATACCAATGGCAATGATGGTTATGATAGTATTATATTTGGTGGTAATGGCAAAGGCAAGGTCAAAGGGCCTGGTAAGATTGCAATATCCAATGACATGAGTATTTCCAATGTGTTGCTTGTTAAGATCTTGAACTTCAATTTGTTATCCATGGCTCAATTGTATGATCTTGGATTCAAATGCATATTTGAGGTAGATGATGTAGAGATCATAAGTGTAGATGGCTCTAACTTGATCTTCAAAGGCTTTAGATATAAGAATCTATACTTAGTTGATTTCAATGCTAATGAAGCTCAATTGTCAACATGCTTGTTGACTAAGTCTAGTATGGGTTGGTTATGACATAGAAGGCTTGGTCACATTGGAATGAAACAAATGAATAGATTGGTTAAGCATAACTTGGTTAGAGGCTTGAAAGATGTTATGTTTGAAAAGGATAAGCTTTGTAGCTCTTGTCAAGGCAGAAAACAAGTTGGAAACACCCATCCTAAGAATAGTATAATGAGCACTAGCAAGGAATTTGAGTTATTGCACATGAATTTATTTGGGCCAACACAATACACTAGCATCGGTGGAAACAAATATGGCTTTGTGATAGTGGATGACTATACAAGATACACTTGGACATTCTTTCTAGTGGACAAGAGTGATGTATTTGCAACATTCAAATCATTTGTCAAGGGCATACACAATGAGTTTGAAACAACCATCAAGAGAGTTAGAAGTGATAATGATAGTGAGTTCAAGAACACTAGAATTGATGAGGTGTGTGATGATTTTGGAATTAGACATCAATTCTTAGCCAAGTACACTCTATAATCAAATGACCTTGTTGAGAGAAAGACTAGAAGTTTGATTGATATGGCAAGATCAATGTTGAGTGAGTACAATGTGAGTCAATCCTTTTTGGCTAAACTATCAACATGGCTTGCTATTGCAGCAACCGCTTATATTGTCACCCATTGAAAGAGAAGACACTGTATGAGCTCTTGAATGGTAGAAAGCCCAACATTGCATATTTTTAGGTCTTTTGGTGCAAATGCTATATCTTGAAGAAAGGCATTAGATTGAGCAAGTTTGACAAGAAATGTGATGAAGGATTCTTGCTTGGATACTCAACCACTAGCAAAGCATATAGAGTTTAGAAGTTGGCAAGTGGTACTCTTGAGGAGGTTCATGATGTTGAATTTGATGAAGCCAAGGGTTCCCAAGATGAGAATGAGAATCTTGATGATGTTAGAGACATTAAACTTTCAAATGCCATGAAGAACATGGATGTTGGTGATCTAAGGCCTAGACAAATGATATATGAAGAAGATGATCAAATGCAAGTGCTCTCTAACTAAAATGTGCAAGATGATACAAATCAGGCAAGTACAAGTGGCTAGTACATTATCTAAACCAAATGATCAAGCAAGTGCAAGCAATGTTCCAATCCTCTAACCAACCAACATAGCAAGAGATCATCCATTCGACACTATAATTAGAGATATTTCTATAGGTGTACAAATAAGATCAAGATTGGTTTTATTTTGTGAGTATTTCTCATTTGTATCATCCATTAAACCAAAGAAGATAGAAGAAGCATTGAAGGATGTTGTTTGGGTCAATGCTGTGCATGAAGAGTTGAACAATTTCACTAGAAATCAAGTATGGGAGTTAGTCGAGAGACCAAAGGGACACAATGTGATTGGAGCCAAATGGGTCTATAGAAACAAGCAAGATCAAGATGGAATAGTAGTAAGGAACAAAGCAAGATTGGTAGCACAAGGCTATACACAAGTTGAAGGTCTCAACTTTGGTGAAACATATGCCCTAGTTGCTAGATTGGAAGCAATTAGAATCTTGCTAGCCTATGCTTACGCCCACAACATCAAGCTCTATCAAATGGATGTCAAGAGTGCATTTCTAAATGGCTACATGTCGATGTTTTACCACCGATAGCCTACCTCGGGGGTCCTCGGGGCAGTATGTTTGGGCTTTGGTGTATGCAGAACTCGACGGTTAACGCAAGAGACAATCAATTTATCCTGGTTTGGACCCTCGATCTTCGATCGAGTAATAGCCCTACGTCCAGTCGGCGTTAGCCTTTGCATTGGATTGATCGTAAAGTGTCGTGTTGTACAATTGTTCTCTGAACCCCTGATCCAAGGAGCCTACCCTCCTTTATATAGTCAAGAGGCCAGAGTCCTAGTTGGTTTACAATGAGAGTTCTTAGTAGGATTACAGAGTAATACTACTACTAAGATTACAGGGAAAGAATCCTAGTTAGACTAGTTCTCCCTTCTGTGCGGGGTATCCCATGGGTCCCGCATCGACAAGCCCTCGAGCACTTCATGGTTGAGTTCTGGAAGCCTCATCTTGTTCCTTCAAGCCTCATCGAGCAGGAACAAGCATCGTCTGAGTGCTTTCTTGAGCGAAACCGTATAGCACTTCGTGAGATCTTTGCGTGGTGTGTACCTTTTTGAAGAAAAAAGTACTCCCATTTGGATGTAGCCCCTGAGCCTCTTGCTGTTTGGCATAAAGAGCTTGCCAGTCTTTTCTTGAAATCGTCCTGATTCTTTATTGAAAGGCTCCCGAGCATATACCCGGGTTCTTTGTCGAAAAGAGCTCGGATATAGTTATGTCTAGGTTCTTTTTGTCGTGTGGTCTTGAAGTCGTTTGTCTTGAAGAAGTCTTCTGAGTGATGTGCACTTTTTGAAGGAAAAAGTGCACTCACTGAGTGTAGCCCCTGAGCCACTTGCTATTTGGAATAAAAAGTTAGAGGGTCTTGAATCTTATGTTGTTTGAAAAACTGTTGTCTTGAAGTAGTTGTCTTGGAGGGTCTTGAATCTTATGTTGTTTGAAAAGAACTGAGAACTTCTCCTGATGCGGCCCCCGAGCATATATATCCGGGTTGTTTTGTTTAGGAAGAACTCAGGTGCAGGGTGTTGGCATATTCTCTGGTAGTCTGCTATTGTCAGATGTAGTTGTATGGTGGTGGTTGAGTGTGAATGTTGTTTGTTCACGAGTTGTATAGTGTTGGTATATCCTTTCGAATGTGCTTGTCCTTGAGTAATGTTCCTTCATGCCTAAGTCCTTTTTCATTGAATTCTGTCTTTTCACTGTGTCCTTTGTTAGGCTTGTTTCGTTTGTGCTCCTGGTCCATGTGCATCGTCCTTCGGTCTATAAATACCCTCCTAGAGTGCTGTTTTGATTCATTGAGCGTTTTGTTGCTTGTTCTGAAGTCTCTGTAGTCATGAATATGGTAGTTTGTGAAGTAGAGCAGCCCCCTGGCGTATTTTGTAGTTCTTGTATGACTTGTCGTAGCTGGAAGGAGTCTTGTGATAGGGATTAGAGGTAGGCTAATCCTGTAGTAGCAATGTACCAGGATGTATATGGCGGTAGTTGGAGGAAGTCTTGTGATGTGGATCTGGTCTGCCGTGAAGACACCAATGTTCTTGGCGGCTGTGGGATTCAGTTTTGCTAGGGTCTTAAAAGCAAGCTCTTTGACTATGACCTGGTTGACTCTGTGAGGGATTGGCATGCTAACTGGTTCTATGCTACCAATTTGATTCCTTCTCTCGCCGTTCATTCTGGATCTGGTCCCTTGGTTAACGACCGATGGGAAAAGAACTCCCTGACATCAGACGAGCTCTAAGCGATCCAGCCGTTCCTTGAGCAGATAAGCACTCTGAAGCAGCAGGGCTTGACCGGCTTCAGAATCATCTTGAGTTTTCTTCGCCGTCGTGTTTAGCCAATGAAGTAGCAAGAGAACTTTGGCTTCGAGTACTCTAGGGCTGAGGATCCTTCATGCATGGTCCCTGCCCTTGAGTTGACCGACGAGGAGGTACTTGAGCGTCTTAAAAAGATGCTAAAAGGAGCAAGCGTTGTCCCGCTTACCGTCTTCAAGTTCTGTGCAAAGAACCCACCTCCAGCTGTAAGTTGTTTTCTCTTTGTGTGGGTACTTTTTGTATTTCTTTTTGTTGTATCTATTTTCGCTTGATCTTCCTTGTCTTGTTGTCTTATTCTTTTCATAGGAATTTGGGCGTAACTTCATTGACCCGATTCCCCTTCACGACCTCCCTACCATTATGGGGGCTGGGGGTAGTCTTGCTGGGGCTTCTTTAACTAGTAAGTCGCAAACCGCCGTAATCCTTCCTGGTGTTTCTTCCGCAAACTCTGATGTATATGTAGAGTATGTTTCTCGTTTAGTTCCTCGAGGCCCTTACAGTGTCGAAAAGAGGGGGCGAGCTGAAAGTTCTTCTGGTTTGTCTTCTGCCAAGAAGTCTCGCTAGTCAAGTACTCGTCTAGGTACTCCAGTTGTAGCCAGCATGCTCTTAGGTGAGCATATTAATATGCTCTATCCCTTTGTCTTCTTGTTTTTATCTTGAACCGAGTCATTTTGTCCTTTTTCAGCTGGTGTTTTGGCAACCTTGGTCGAGAGTGAGGTGGAAGAGGACGATGGTGCTGCCCTTGTTACTCGTCGGTGAGTTGTTTTCTTATTTTCCTGCTGTTGAGTCATTCCTTTTTGTTTTGACTTTGGTCTTGATCTTTTTGCAGTAAGCGGTCGTCGGGTACGAGTTCTTCTAAGGTTCTTGCACCGGGTACTTCTGTAGCTCTGGTACCGAGTTCTTCTGTAGCTTCAGCACCGAGTTCTTCCAGGGCTCCGGTACCGACAACGCCGCTCTTGCCATCGAGTGGCAGAGACATCTTTGCTTCCATGGTTCCCCCTACGAGGTCTTTCGTGGTTCCCCCTGTTAGACTCACCGACGGCAAATTAGCATTGGTCAGCGCCGTCACAGCACAGTCAATGCCCGAGGTTGGGGATGACAGGTGGGGCTGGCTGTCAGTGAGAGCAAGAGAGAGAATAGTGACTTTTGTTATTTTTTGATTTTGAATAGTGCTGAATTTTTGGAAATTTGTAGGAAAATAATCATAGCTCTAAAAATTCTGAAATTTTGTATGTAGCCTCTGTACATGCTATAGTATGGTTTAAAAATTTGAAACTTGAAATTTGAATAAAATTTTAATGTTCAATATTCAGCCCATTAATTAATAAATGCAATTTCCATGATTTTTGTAGGCCACTGTATAACTCTAAAAATTATGAAATTTGTTTTGGTACACTAATTTGTCATGAGGAAGCTTACATAAAATTTTGAGGTCATTTGGAACAAGTTCATTTTTGGGCTTATTTCCAAATTAATTTAAAAATAAATAAAAGCAAACCCTAAGTGCTTGATTAGTGTTGAATCTTGTTTTGGTCATGTTTTGTGACTAGTAGGGTTTCAAGATTCATTTGGTCAAGTCACATGTGTGGGTCTTGATGGTAGGTTTACAAGTTAGTTTTGTTGGCTTACAATTGTACCGTGAAGGAAAATCATATTCGGGGTGTTTTTATATTTCATGTACCATGATAGCATAATGTTTACATTATCATCATGTTAAAGCATATGTTATCATTTCGTGTAGAATCCGAGAGTGAAACAATTCTAGTTGAGCAAGTTCTGTAAGAATCCCCGGTTGTCACGGGATTCAATAAGTGAGGTACGGATCCGGAACCTGAGATCGTCAACGAAGGCAAGCCCTGGTTTATGCATTAAACCATTACCTTGTTTACTTTGAAAAGTTTATCACCTATGTTACTTATTGCATTAAGTCAATTAAGTTCAAATGTTACCTACTTGATGCATTGTCTACCTTGTTAATTGTTTACCATCCTTGAAGATGTTTTCTTTTAAAAAGCGTAGATTTCTTAGTATGCTTTAGGGTAGGCTTTCAAAGTAAAAGTTTCGATACAATCAAAGATGTCATTCTGGCTAAAGAAAGAAAGAAGATAGAATGAACTAGAGACTAGTCGGGTGACTTATCTTGAATGTTGGGTAATGTTGCCGACTATGTCGCTTAAAGGCCACTCATTATGGATCTTCTGAACGAGACACTTTGTAGTACTGGTCACATACTCCGGTAAGCCTACTTCAGCTAATCCAATACTAAGATGAATACCCACGCACTGGGAGTGGAGAGATGGCGGGAGTAGCGTGTACCCTCGTGGCTAGAATGTGGCTGGATTTGAGGTGTGCTGTGCTCTCGGGTGGCGTGGAGATGGCTTAGTATAGGAGGATCCGGTAGCGAGGTTGATATATGCAAGATTAAGTTCTACATATGTCGTGTGATAAGGAATCCCCAGCTAGGACTTGAATCAATTTGAATTGCCGGTGCTCCGTGGATATGGAGACTCGATTCATTACAGAAGCAATGCAGGACTGGTGAATTACTAAAACATGAGAAAAAGAATGGAATGAGAAGGATTGGAATATGGGAAATGTACATTTAGTTTGAGATAATGAACTAAAAGAACTTAGGGGTAAAACTTGAAAATAGGATGAAGAATAGTAAGCTTTTGGCAAAGAACTTTTGAATCTTGCTACATCCTTACCTTGCCCCAAACCCTGCATCTCTGAAAGTCTTACACCCCGTTACGTCAGGTTAGTCTTGTTGAGTACCTTTGTACTCAGGGTTTGTTAACCCTTGTTGCAGGTGGGTCACATGCGCAGGCTTGTTTTGGTCCCTGCTGCATGTCTGTGTTTGAAGTCAATGATGATGAGGAGTGATGAATGGCCTTTGGACAAGGCACTAGTTTGTATGATAAATAAAGTTAATGTAATATTATCCTGCTACTATGGTTGTATGACACTTATGGTATTGTAAGTTTGAAAACAACTGGTTTGTAAACTATGTTATCTTAAGACTTCTGCTATCTTTACTCTGATGTATATATTTGAATAAACTGTTGTAATCTGCAATGTCTGTGATTGGGATCCTGTTTGAAAAGAGAATCGTGGATGATTCGGGTTTCCCGAGGACACCCAACAGACCTGTTGAGTTGTTGGGAACTCGTGAACGCTATCCGAGGTCTGGTAAGACAATGATAGGTGTACGTGGGCCTGATTCCTTAGGAGGTTCTGCCATAGCTGGTATCAGAGCATTTCCCATCTAAGATCATTATAGGTTACTTTAGAAAACCTTCAAATTGATTTGGATCAAAGAAAGTAAACTTGATATTTTAAAGTTCAAATTTATTTCTTCTTACCTTTGATCTAGCCTCAATCCTGTCTTATTTTAAAGTTTGTGGCGGATAATATGATTAGGTTTGTCCTATGTATTAAAAATTAGTACTTATGATTATATAAATCTTTTGTACTTAGATTCGTAAGATCGATTCATGCATCATGCTTGAGCACCTTGCATAAATAATTCCCCTTAATAGTGGTTGGGTAAGTAATGTCAATCCCATTCTTGCTAACCTCCATTATCCTCAAGCTATTCTTATAGTCCTACCCTCAATTCTACAGGCTATGGTAAAGACCAAGAAAACCGCATGCAAGTCCACCGGACCTCATGGAGTCCCTCGCCACCAGTTGGCACCGCGAAACCATGAGCTTGGTGAAGGAAGTTCCAAGACCCTAGGAGATGATGGATCTTCAAGCAATCCCGCCAACATCAAGAACCTTACCAAGGAGCTCAACACTCTTCGTCAAGCTTATGCCAAAGATCAAGAAGAGCTGGCGGAAATGCAAAGGGGTATCACCATGACCATGGAGCTTTGGAATGAAGCCTGGACACGAGAGGATGCGGCCAATGAACGCGTCCATGAGTTGGAGTTCTACGTAGAAGACCTGGAGATGGATAATGCCATTCTTCATGAGAATGTCCACATGCTGTATGCTCAACTTCATCCTCCTCATGGGGATGGTGAAGTTACAGATGAAGAAATGATTGTAGCTCTAGGAGAAGTTGAGAATGAAGAAGTGGGGGAGGATCCTGAGGAGTTAGTGTACTTCTTAGAGGAAGATGAGGTTTTGTCTGATATGGGCACGGATGCCGAAGACTAAGAGCTTGGAGTAGTAATAGTTCCTTTACTACTTTCCTAGAAAACCAGGGTTGTCTTGTGGGAGACAAGACATGTAATTTAAATAAGTAACCCTTTGTAGCATGAAACCGTTTAAATGCTTTCAATAAAGAATAATGTAAGTAAACATGTTTCTCTAACAGATGCCTCGTCCTATCACTCGAACTGGTGCTAGTGGCTCACATGATGATGATGAGTGCCCAAATCCTCCACCAATGCCTTTGACTATGGCAGATGCCATAGCCGCACTCGTCAATGCAACGGCAGAGAATGCTAGGTTGTTAAGGGAATTGGCATAGAACCAACAGGCACCATACCCTAATCGTGGCTGTCGTAATAATGGAAATGATGAGTCAACCTATGTTGATTTTACTAACACACGTCCATCGGTGTTCTCTAAGGCAGAAGAACCTTTAGAAGCAGACGATTGGCTTAGGACAATAGAGCAAAAGTTTGAGCTGATTCACTGTACTGAGGTTTAGAAACCTAGGTTTATGGCACAGCAACTCCGAGGAGCTGCTGGTGCCTGGTGGGCAAATTTGGTAGCAGTACAGCCCGCTGGTCACCAAATCAACTGGAGAGAGTTCAAGGATGCCTTCAGGGCACACTATATTCCGGACGGTGTGATGACCATGAAGTTAGAAGAGTTCTTGGCTCTTAAGCAAGGGGAGCACCCGGTGATGCATTATGTTGGGCGTTTCAATCACCTGTCGCAGTATGCTATAGAGTATGTGAATACTAACAGGAAGAAGAAGAATCATTTTCTTAGAGGCCTAAACACTAAACTTCAAACCATGATGGCAACTTGTGGTAACGCAACTTACCATGAGACAAACAACATTGCTATCGCTTCAGAGGAGAATTACCGCCGACACAAGGAGGCGAAGAAAAAGAAAATATCTGCTTCTGAATCATCAAGTGGCAAGCGTTAGAAGATAGTATACCATCCTCAGAATCATGGCCATACGCCATTCCGCCCACAACAAGGCCAAAGCAGGCAGCAAATCTTCATTCGCCCTGCAACTAATATGCCTTATACTCATCAAGCACCGCAGCAGCAAAATAATACAAATAATGCAAACCGCAATGCTACTCCCCAGAATCACAATTTTCCATGCTATAATTGTGGTAAACCTAGACACTTTTCCTAAGAATGTCCGTATCCTAGGAAGAACAATCCTGATGCACCCAAAGCCCCTGTTACTCAAGCTTAGAATCAGTACAAGGGCAATGCTCAGAATAATCAGAAGGGACAGGCTGAGAAGAAAACTGGAAGGATCTTCTATACTCAAGTGGAATCTATTCCAGAAGGAGAACTAGTAATGATGGGTATGTTTCCCATTGCTAAGCATCCTGCAATTACCTTATTTGATTCTGGTGCATCCCATACATTCATCAATCGTACATTTGTTGTGGAGCATGGGATAGCTATTGGGGAAACAAAAGAGCCCTATCATATACAGTCGCCCGGGGGATGAATCTGTACAAGGGAGGTAGTTCAACATGTACCTATTGATTTGGGAGGTTATGAGTTCCCTACCAATATGTTGATATTAAAGGATCAAGATATAGATGTGATCCTTGGTATGAACTGGTTAACTCAACACGGGGCTATCATAGATGTCCTGCGTAGAACCATAAGGGTAAATGCACCTGGCAGCAAAACCCAACTTCTCATCCAACTTCCCTTTCCTAAGAGTACAGTGGAAACAGTCTATGCAACTATTGCTAAAGGAGCCGAGAAAATTTTAGTGGTATATGAGTTTACGGATGTCTTTCCCGATGATCTGCCTGGTCTACCACCAGACCGAGACGTAGAGTTCAGAATTGATCTAAAACCAGGGACAACACCAGTGTCTAGAAGAGCATATAGGATGCCACCCAAAGAACTAGCAGAATTAAAAATGCAACTACAAGAGTTGTTAGACAAGGGTTTCATTCAACCCAGTTCATCACCTTGGGGATGCCCTGCTATCTTCGTGAAGAAGGACCAAACCTTAAGGTTATGTGTTGACTATCGGCCATTAAATGAAGTCACCATAAAGAACAAATACCCCTTACCCCGAATTGATTTGCTTTTTGATCAACTTGTGGGAGCTAAGGTATTCTTGAAGATAGACTTAAGATCAGGGTACCACCAGATTAAGATTAGACGTGAAGATGTGCCGAAGACAGCGTTTACTACCCGATATGGTCTATATGAGTATCTAGTCATGTCTTTTGGGCTGACCAATGCCTTGGCTCATTTCATATACCTGATGAACTCAGTTTTCATGCCCGAGTTGGATAAGTTTGTCGTGGTGTTTATTGATGACATTCTTATCTACTCTAAGAGCAAAGAGGAACATGTGGAACATCTCCGTATTGTTCTACAAAGATTAAGAGATCACCAACTATATGCCAAATTCAGCAAATGTGTATTTTGGTTGGAGGAAGTACAATTTTTGGGTCATGTGCTATCTACTGAAGGTATAGCTGTTGATCCGAGCAAGGTAGAAGAAGTCCTTAACTGGAAAGCACCTACAACTGTTCATCAAGTTCATAGTTTCCTAGGGTTGGCAGGGTATTACCGTCGGTTTATCCCTGACTTCTCTAGAATTGCGAAGCCAATTACTGGATTGCTGAAAAATCAAACTAAGTTTGTATGGTCAATAGAATGTGAAGAGGCCTTTCAGACATTGAAGAAGTTGTTGACAACTGCACTAGTATTAGCACAACCTGATATCGAGAGGCCATTTGATATCTATTGTGATGCGTCCAGAATTGGTATTGGCTGTGTTCTAATGCAAGAAGGCGGAGTCATAGCATATGCTTCCAGACAACTCAAGAAGCATGAAGAACATTATCCCACCCATGACCTTGAATTAGCTATTGTTGTTCATTCACTCAAGATTTGGCGACATTATTTATTGGGCAATATATGTCATATCTATACGGATCACAAAAGTTTGAAATACATCTTCACCCAGTCAGAATTGAATATGAGGTAAAGAAGATGGTTGGAACTTATTAAAGATTATGATTTAGAAGTGCACTATCATCCGAGCAAGGCTAATGTGGTTGCCGATGCCCTGAGTCGCAAGAGTCATTGTCATTGCCTAATTGTAGAACCTATGCAGCGAACATTGTGTCAAGAGATGGAGCATCTGGATTTACAAATCATAGAACAAGGTTCCCTGTCTAATATTATAGTTGAGTCCACTATCAAAGATCAGATCATTGCTGCTCAATAGAAAAGTAAGGGCATAGCCCATATTAAGGATAAAGTTAGATCTAGGAGACCAACATGTTTCAAGATTGATGAATCAGATGTCATATGGTTCAAGGATAGATTGGTAGTACCCAAGAATCCAGAGCTACGAAAGCAGATTCTTGATGAAGCTCATTCTACAAGATACTCCATTCATCCGGGTAGCAACAAAATGTATCATGATCTGAGAAAGAGATATTGGTGGACCAAAATGAAAATAGAAATAGCTCAATATGTGGCCAAGTGTGATATTTGTCAGAGAGTCAAAGCGGTTCATATGAAGACTGCAGGTCCATTACATTCTTTACCAATTCCATCTTGGAAGTGGGAAGATATCTATATGGACTTCATCGTAGGATTGCCTAGGACATCTGCAGGCTACAATTCAATATGGGTTATTGTTGATCGCCTAACCAAGATAGCTCACTTCCTACCAGTCAGAGATAAATATCGAGCAGAGCAGTATGCAAAGCTTTATCTTGATAGAATCTTCAGTCTGCATGGCGCACCCAAGACCATTGTCTCTGACAGAGGGTCATTGTTTATATCCAAGTTTTGGAAAAGTCTACATGAGTCTTTAGGAACTAAACTTATCCATAGTTCTGCTTATCATCTACAAATAGATGGACAAACTAAAAGGATAAATCAAATTCTTGAAGATATGTTGAGAGCATGTGTCCTTTCCTTTGGTGCTAAATGGGATGAATGCCTTCCCTTAGTTGAATTCTCATATAACAATAGCCATCAAGAGAGCATTAAAATGGCACCATTCGAAGCACTGTATGGCCGTAGATGCCAGACACCTTTAAATTGGTCAGAAGCTAGAGAACGTTGGTTCTTTGGACCGAATGTGGTCAAGGAAGCTGAAGAGAAAGTTAAACTCATACAAGCCAATATGAAGGTAGCTCAATCCCGACAGAAAAGCTATGCTGATAAGAGGAGACGACCGCTAGAATTCAAAGTGGGAGATTATGTCTACCTCAAGGTATCACCAATGAAAGGAGTTCATCATTTTGGGATTCATGGAAAGTTGGTGCCCCGTTATGTAGGTCCTTTTCAAATCCAACAACGATGTGGACCAGTTGCCTATCGCGTCAAGCTACCAGATCACATGTCAGTTGTGCATGATATCTTCTATGTATCTCAGTTAAAGAAATGTCTTCAACTACCTAACCAAGAGATTGACTTTGGTGATGTAGAACTAGAACCTGATTTGACTTATGCTGAGTACCCTATTAGAGTCTTAGATCAGAAAGATTGAGTTACTCGAAGACGTACAATCAAGTTCTACAAAGTACAATGGAATCAACACACTAAAGATGAAGCTACTTGGGAGTCCGAGGATTACTTAGAAGAGAACTTTCCTGACTTCTTCGCTTCTATCTAGTTGCAATACCTTGTCTATGTTGTAACTTGTCTCGTTTGACAACAGAATGGAAAACCCCCTCACTCGCCTTTTGAATAAAGTTATGATGTGTTAGCTTGACACATTTCCTATTCCATTACTTAGCCTTAAGTTTTAAATCTCGGGATGAGATTTCTTTAAGGGGGAAGGGTTGTAACACCTCTGGTGTTTTGACCTAACAATAAAACTTGACATGTCATCATGTGCATTGCAAAGCATTCATAAAGTAGAAAATTTTGAATGCATTCACTAAATAAGCTTTATTTCATAATGTTGTTATTTCATGTGATGTGATTCAAAACCTACAAGGGTCAAAATTCATATGATCATGTGAGGTTATGTGTCATTTGACTCAAATAACCCTAATGGGCCATGTTACTGGTCAAAAATCAAAATTAAAAGTAAAAGGAAGACAAATCAAATTTGAATTCAAATTCAAACTATAAAAGTCCTTTTTGCCCCTTTTGACTAATTCAAAATCCATGTGGAATTTGGGGTTGAGGCAAAAAGCAAAGTTGGAGATTATTTTATGTGGATCAACTTTGGTATTCAAAGTTTTTCAAGTTTACATATAAAATTTGGAGTATGAAATGATTCAAATGTTCAAATGCACCCCAAATTCAAATTTCAAAATGGAGGAAGATTTGAAAATGTTCCTAGAAGCAAAGTTGTAGAGTTTGAAAAATTGAGCAACTTTCATTTTTGGAGATTTTCAACTTCTTTAGAAAAATTGGGAGTAATTTGTAAAATGAACTCAGTGGCAAATCTGTAAATACTTCAAAAATCCAGATAACTACAGGACGTCACCGCCTCACCGCCGGTGTCCTTCTTCAGCATTCCAGGCGCGCCTACGACCGCCCTTGGCTTTGTGCTGGCATAGGGAGCACTCTGCGTGTCGAGTCTGCATGCTCCTGGCCAAGCTATAAGACTCAGACGACGTCATCGGATTTTCTTCCTCCTCTCTGTTTTCTCGACGCCACCGTCTCAACTCCGGTGAGCTTTTCTCGTCTCCTCAGCGCAAGCAAGCCCTGTCAAAGCCATGTTCCAGTTCCGCCTGCTCCTTGCGCATTCGACCGAGCTATTGCTACCACCTAATTTCACCGAGAGCTCGCGGTACACGTTCATCTTCCTCGCGGCCGGCGACATCAATGGAAGCTCCGATTCACCGTGGCTAGTCTCGTCCGGTGAGCCGTTGCCCTTGCTGGTTGGCTCTATGGATTTGTCTCGATGTTGTAGTGCTTATTCCACTCTTGCCTACTCATTTTGCCCACTACAGTCGCCGGAACGCTGTCGTCGATGAGGTCCGCTCCGCCATGATCCCAGTCACCATCGAAACGCGTCACCGTAGCTTCTCCGGTCTCGCCTGTTGCTTCAACATGATCGGGGTGAGCCACTGATGCTTCCTGTACTCTCTATTTCACCGTTACTGGCCTTGTTTCCCTGGTGTAACACTACCGTGCCACCGTGTCCGCCATGGTCGGCGTTAGCTTTGTTCCATGTCGTAATCGACCTCCAAAGTGCCACTGATCGATGCGCCTAGCTCTTGTGAGCATGTTAGTGCTTTGGCCGTCGCTGTTAGACTCACCGATGGCGAATTAGCACCGGTCAGCACCGTCGCAGCACAGTCAATGCCCGAGGTTGGGGATGACAGGTGGGGCCGGCTGTCAGTGAGAGCAAGAGAGAGAATAGTGACTTTTGTTATTTTCTGATTTTGAATAGTGTTGAATCTTTGGAAATTTGTAGGAAAATAATCATAGCTCCAAAAATTCTGAAATTTTGTATGTAGCCTCTATACATGCTATAGTATGGTTTAAAAATTTGAAACTTGAAATTTGAATAAAATTTTAATGTTCAAATATTCAGCCCATTAATTAATAAATGCAATTTCCATGATTTTTGTAGGCCACTGTATAACTCCAAAAATTATGAAATTTGTTTTGGTACACTAATTTGTCATGAGGAAGCTTACATAAAATTTTGAGGTCATTTGGAACAAGTTCATTTTTGGGCTTATTTTCAAATTAATTCAAAAATAAATAAAAGCAAACCCTAAGTGCTTGATTAGTGTTGAATCTTGTTTTGGTCATGTTTTGTGACTAGTAGGGTTTCAAGATTCATTTGGTCAAGTCACATGTGTGGGTCTTGATGGTAGGTTTACAAGTTAGTTTTGTTGGCTTACAACTGTACCGTGAAGAAAAATCATATTCGGGGTGTTTTTATATTTCATGTACCATGACAGCATCATGTTTACATTATCATCATGTTAAAGCATATGTTATCATTTCGTGTAGAATCCAAGAGTGAAACAATTCTAGTTGAGCAAGTTCTGGAAGAATCCCCGGTTGTCACGGGATTCGATAAGTGTGGTATGGATCCGGAACCTGAGATCATCAACGAAGGCAAGCCCCGGTTTAAGCATTAAACCATTACCTTGTTTACTTTGAAAATTTTATCACATATGTTACTTATTGCATTAAGTCGATTAAGTTCAAATGTTACCTACTTGATGCATTGTCTACCTTGTTAATTGTTTATCATCATTGAAGATGTTTTCTTTTAAAAAGCGTAGATTGCTTAGTATGCTTTATGGTAGGCTTTCAAAGTAAAAGTTTCGATACAATCAAAGATGGCATTCTGGCCAAAGAAAGAAAGAAGATAGAATGAACTAGAGACTAGTCGGGTGACTTATCTTGAATGTTGGGTAATGTTGCCGACTATATCGCTTAAAGGCCACTCATTGTGGATCTTCTGAATGAGACACTTTGTAGTACTGGTCATATACTCTAGTAAGCCTACTTCAGCTAATCCGATACTAAGACGAATGCCCATGCACTAGGAGTGGAGAGATGGCGGGAGTAGCGTGTACGCTCGTGGCTAGAATGTGGCCGGATTTGAGGTGTGTTGTGCTCTCGGGTGGCGTGGAGATGGCTTAGTATAGGAGGATCCGGTAGCGAGGTTGATATATGCAAGATTAAGTTCTACATATGTTGTGTGATAATGAATCCCCAGCTAGGACTTGAATCAATTCGAATTGCCGGTGCTCCGCGGATATGGAGACTCGATTCATTACAGAAGCAATGCAGGACTAGTGAATTACTAAAACATGAGAAAAAGAATGGAATGAGAAGGATTGGAATATGGGAAATGTACATTTAGTTTGAGATAATGAACTAAAAGAACTTAGGGGTAAAACTTGAAAATAGGATGAAGAATAGTAAGCTTTTGGCAAAGAACTTTTGAATCTTGCTACATCCTTACCTTGCCCCAAACCCTGCATCTCTGAAAGTCTTACACCTCGTTACATTGGGTTAGTCTTGTTGAGTACCTTTGTACTCAGGGTTTGTTAACCCTTGTTGCAGGTGAGTCACATGTGTAGGCTTGTTTTGGTCCCTACTGCATGTCTGTGTTTGAAGTCAATGACGATGAGGAGTGATGAATGGCCTTTGGACAAGGCACTAGTTTGTATGATAAATAAAGTTAATGTAATATTATCCTGCTACTATGGTTGTATGACACTTATGGTATTGTAAGTTTGAAAACAACTGGTTTGTAAACTATGTTATCTTAAGACTTTTGATATCTTTACTCTGATATATATATTTGAATAAACTATTGTAATCTGCAATGTCTATGATTGGGATCCTGTTTGAAAAGAGAATCGTGGATGATTCGGGTTTCCCAAGGACACCCGATAGACCTATTGAGTTGTTGGGAACTCATGAACGCTATCCGAGGTCTGGTAAGACAACGATAGGTGCACGTGGGCCCGATTCCTTAGGAGGTTCTGCCACAAGTGGTTATTTCTTTTCTTCCATCGTTGGCTTGTGCTTTTGCTATAATTTGGATTGCCTGAACATCACAGTCAAATGCGCACTTCAAATCACTCCGAAGAGAGAGAACACCGTTAGGCCCTAGCATCTTAAGCAATAGGTATGGATAATGTTGTATTGCCATGAATTTTGCTAGTGCTGGGCGCCCGAGGATTGCGTGATATGATGAATCGAAGTCCACGACATCAAATTTGATGAACTTTGTATGGTAGTTTGAGGGAGTCCCAAAATTATCCGGTAGAGTGATTTGTCCAAGTGGCATTGCTGCCGTGTCAGGTACTATGCCATAAAAAGGCATGCTTGTTGGTGTGATCATCCCAGCGAGTTGTAGTCCCATCTTCCTTAGAGTTTCTGAAAAAATGATGTTGAGTCCGGCTCCTCCGTCGATTAGTACTTTCGTGACAATCATACCAGCAATGGTTGGATCTAGAACCAGTGGGTAATGGCCTGTGTTTCCTATACTGGTCCATTAGTCTTCTCTTGAAAATTGAATTGGATACTCTGACCAATTGAGATATCTTAGTGTAGCAGGTTCTGCTGCCATGATGGTTCGTAACACTAGCTTTTCTTGATGTTTGCTTCTGGAATCTGGAACCCCAGCAAAGATTACTGCCACTGTCCCCCTGGATTTTTGGAATCCCTTGTCTTTGTGGTTGTCATCTTCTTTTTTCTGATTATCTTCTTTATTGTTCCCCTTACTATCTTTTCTTGTGTATCTTTCATTGAAGGTGTAGCAATTTCTAATGTTGTGCTTTCCATTAGGGTGCAAGGGGCAACGTATGTTCTCAATATCGTCATATCTTCTGGGCTTTGAAAACTTCTTTGATTTGTTAGCCATTGCTACTGTGTTGTCTAGACTACATTTTCTTTCCTGATGTCTGTTGTTTCGAGGATTTTGCCTGTCCGGGTTGTCTCTGTTATTTCTATCAGAGAATCTTTCTCATGTCTTTTCCTCTATAGTAATCATCTTTTCCACTGTTCATCTGAATTCTTCATTATTTCTTGTATTTTCTTTGCAGAAGTCTTGAAATTGTCACCTAGCTATGATTCCATGAGAGAAAGCTTCGATTACTTCTCGTTGTGTGATGTCATGTACTTGAGCTCGTAGTTCGCCAAATCGTCGATAGTAATTTCTGAGACTTTCACCTCCTTTCTGTTTGAGTCCTTTTAACTCTGCGTGGGTGATTGGTAGGGATGAAAATGGTACGGATATTTTCTGACCGTATTCGAAACTGAATCCGTTTAGAGAGGTTGAGATCTATCTGTATCTGAGTCTGGATATCCAACATTCGATACAGTATCCATATCCAAATACTCAAATCGCATATTTATGATGTCGATATCCAATCATATCCTATCCGACATAGTTGACACTATCCGTATTTGAATCCGAATTCGGACAGAAATATAAAAACAAATATAATATTGATAATATCCGTCCGTATCCGATCCGTTTTCATCCCTAGTGATTAGGTGTGTAATAATACCTATGAAATTTTCACAGAAAGCTTTGCAAGTCTTCCCAATTTCTGATTGATCCCGGATTCAATTTGTCAAACCATTGAAGCGGCATGGTTTCTAGGGCCATGGGAAAGAACAAGGTCTTGATGTCATCGTCTCCTCTGGCCAATTCAATTGATTGCGAGTAAATCCTGAGCCATTGCTTTGGTTTGGTCTTGCCATCATACTTGGAGTGGTTGGATGGCTTGAACTTATAAGGTAGTCGTATTGAAACAAGTCTGTTTGCAAAACAGGGGAATCTATCATGCATTCTGGCTTCTGTGTATTCTGATTCAGCGCTCCCTTCTTGCCAACTGTTGTCTTGGTGAGAGTAGTTTTGTGTGGCTGTCCGAGTAGGCACCTTGCTTCTGGCCTTTCTTGGTTGTTTGACTCGGTCATTTTGACTATGATTTCTTCTACTTTCTCTATTGTGACTTCCACTTGGTCCAAGTCTCTCAAAAGCAGATTTCCTTTGATTTTGATCTTCTTGCTCATGAGATGTTGACCTATCAGGTAGTCTTGAGTGGGCCCTTCCATCGTGCGTCCTTAGGACTATTGATCGGAAGAAGTCCCAGAGTTGCTCTTGTTTTTCATTGGGATGTGAAGTCGCCCTGAGTTCTTCTAGCGCTTCTTGGATCTTATCATAGGGTGTATTCACTGCTCGTCCTTCTTTGACCTCTCGCTCTGATTTTCTTCTATTATACTTGGCTAGGTCTGACTCATATTTGGTCCAAGTGTCCTTTCGCTGCTTAGCACGGCATTGACGTCCTTGTTTCAATTTGTTCTTTCTCTCTCTGGCTTGCCTCTGACTCTCAGTCTCACCATCGTGCCCCTAGATAAATGGTGATATGTTGGATTCGGATTCATCTGAAGACCTGACGTCGGGTGCTTCTAGGGGGGACCAATGGTGATCGAGGGCGGTGAATCATTAATACTTCTCTAGCGTGAGTTGTTCTATCATCGTCTTTGGTTTCCGTAATGCCAGAGTTGTTAATAACTTTAGTAGAGGCTTCAAGGTCATAGATCGAGTCTCCTTCTTGGTAGGGTAGAGCTGTTGTTGTCGTGTTGTCGACTAGTTGGGTGCTGCTATCCTCAAGAACGGAACCTGGCCAGTGGACGATGCAGTCTTGAGATGTTATAGTTAAGACGAGACCTTCCTGGGCTCCTTTTAGTGGCATTCTAAGCACGGGATAGGTAGATCCTTCGGGTCATGTCTGATAAGATGTTGCCATGTTGTGGAGTCCGAACGGAAGAGGACCCAACTTCTTTGAAGTACTCTAAGTGTACTTCAAGTAGTATTCTTGATAGGTTGATGTCGTATTTCGGAGCCTTGTTAGAAAAGAACTTGGTTTTTTGAAAGAACTCGGATAAGACTCTGTTTCAAATGGAACCTGAGTTTGAATCAGATGTGTGAAGTCACGAAATCTGAGTTAGATTGGACATCACGAGCTGCACGAATCTTCCAGCAAGCTGATTTATCGTTGTCGCCGAAATGGAAAAGTCCTGATGATGATCTGAATCTTCGAGGAGACAGCCTTGGAGCTTGCCATCGTTGCCTACCTCATAGATCCATGAACCGAAGATGAAGGTTGATCCCTTTGAGAAGATCATGTTGTCGAGGTCCATCGAGCTCTCGGATGCAAATTCACCGAATTTCCCTACCTGGCGTGCCAGCTGTCGATGTTTTACCACCTATAGCCTACCTCGAGGGTCCCTGGGGCAGTATGTTTGGGCTTCGGCGTATGCAAAACTCGACAGTTAACGCAAGAGACAATCGATTTATCCTGGTTTGGACCCTCGATCTTCGATCGAGTAATAGCCCTACGTCCAGTCGGCATTAGCCTTTGCATTGGATTGATCGTAAAGTGTTGTGTTGTATAATTATTCTCTGAACCCCCAATCCAAGGAGCCCTACCCTCCTTTATATAGTCAGGAGGCTAGAGTCCCAGTCAATTTACAATGAGAGTTCCTAGTAGGATTACAGAGTAATACTACTACTAAGATTATAGAGAAAGAAACCTAGTTAGACTAGTTCTTCCTTCCGTGCGGGGTATCCCGTGGGTTCCGCTCTGATACTACATCAATGAAGAAGTATATGTTGAGCAACCTCCCAGTTTTGAAGATGACAAAAAGCCCAACCATGTGTATAAATTGAAGAAGGCATTGTATGGATTGAAACAAGCACCTAGAGCATAGTATGAGAGGTTGAGGGACTTCCTACTCTCAAAAGGGTTCATGATGGGCAAGGTTGACACCACACTTTTCACCAAGAAGATTGGAAATG
Organism: Miscanthus floridulus; assembly: GCF_019320115.1. Lineage (NCBI taxonomy): Eukaryota > Viridiplantae > Streptophyta > Magnoliopsida > Poales > Poaceae > Miscanthus > Miscanthus floridulus. The sequence continues at coordinate 49,878,499 of NC_089587.1, forward strand.
ACTTGTTTGTGTTGCAAATCTATGTTGATGACATTATATTTGGATCAACCAATCATGACTTTTGTAAAGAGTTTGGGAAGATGATGGCTAATGAGTTTGAGATGTCCATGATTGAAGAGTTAAGTTACTTCCTTGGTCTTCAAATCAAGCAATTGAAGAATGGTACATTTGTGAGTCAAGTCAAGTACATCAAAGATATGCTCAAGAAGTTTGGCATGAATGAAGCAAAGGCCATAAGTACACTAATAGGAATAAATGGCAATTTAGATAGTGATGCAAGTGGTAACATGGTTGATTAAAAATTGTATTGGTCTATGATTGGAAGCCTACTCTATGTGACCATATCAAGGCCGGATTTTATGTTTAGTGTATGCATGTGTGCAAGATTTCAAGCCTCACCTAGAGAAAGTCATTTGAAGGCTACAAAGAGAATATTGAGGTACTTGAAGCATACATAAAATATTAGTTTGTGGTATCCCAAAGGAGCAAAGTTTGAGCTAGTTGGTTACTCTGACTCTGATTATGCGGGATGCAAGATTGAAAGGAAGAGCACCTCAGGCACTTGTCAATTGTTGGGAACACCACTTGTTTCGTGGTCATCAAAGAAGTAAAATAGTGTTGCATTATCAACCGCCAAAGCTGAATATATATCCGTCGGTAGTTGTGCACAAATTCTTTGGATGAAGGCCACCTTGAATGACTTTGGAATCAAATTCAAGAAAGTGCCATTGCTATATGACAATGAGAATGCTATCAAGATCACCAACAATCCGGTTCAACATGCAAGAACAAAGCACATTGATGTCTGTCACCATTTTATTAGAGATCATCAACAAAAGATGACATTTGCATTGAGAGTGTAGGCACCGAAGATCAACTTGCCGACATATTCACCAAGCTATTGGATGAGAAGAGGTTTGCAAGCTAAGGAATGAGTTGAACATATTGGATTTCTCAAATATGAGTTGATGCACCCCCACTTATATGACATGCCTCTCCTTCAAGCAATCCAAGATAAAAGTTGATTGCCATGCATACATCCTTTGCTAAGGACTTGTTTAGTGCATCTAGTCATTCCTCATGTTTAATAGGCTCATTCATAAAAATCAAATGAATTTGATGCTTGTATGGTACCACTATTTCTTCTATGCTAGACTCGATCTAGTGGTAGCATATGACATGTTTGTGGGCTTGTGAACCTAGCGTTTGATCTAGAACATAAGCTACAAGTGTTTAACTCAACATGGTACAAGATAACCCTTATTTGGAGGTGTGAAGAAGCTTGTCCTTGGATCAAACCGAGTTAAATATCTTTGGCAAATGATCTAGATTGAACCAAATTTGAGAAAATGATTATCACCCCATTGATTGACATTGGTAATCTTAACCTATCTAAAACTGAACCTTTGTGGTCACTGATGACAAAAGGAGAGAGAAACAAAGATATAAAGTGATAGGGGGAGAAGTAATCACTAAGGGGAAGAAGTATGACAAAGAAAAGGGATCAATTAAAATTAAAATTTGAGCATACAAGTAGGGGGCAGCAAGCTCATAAACTTGATTGATGCATTTGAATGTGCATTTCATATGGTTGCTTCCATAGAACATGTTTTAAATTAAAATTCCATGCTTGTGTGGTGTATGCTAGTTATAGGTTTAAATGATGAAATGAAAAATTAGCATGCATAGGTTGAGTAACTAGACTTATGTTTATATTTTAAAAACTAGACCCTTGCTTCTAATGTTGATCTCATAGGGTATTCTAGTTTTTGTGTATGTCTAAGTTACTAATAGTGCTAAGGATGGTATATTTGGTGCACTCCGATTGGTATCACGCTTTAAAGGTCCATCTCTTATACCTTAGCATCATTTGGAAGACATTACTTCCCCACAACTAGCATACACTTGTGCATGAATGGAACAAAATAGAACGTTCATTCAGAGCCTTAGATGGTGATGAGACAAGGAAGGCAGTGGTGGAGAAGTGGGTGGGAGCAGGAGAAGCAATAGTGGTGCAACTTCAGCGGGAGCAACCAAGCTATGGTCACCATCTCTCTGCTCTGATAAGATTGTAGTGAATCAACCAAAAAAGAGCCAATGCAGTAGCAAAGAAGAGGCCATGCTTCATCAACGACCACGATAGCCTCCGCAATGCATCCAACCTCTCCCTCCCTATCGATGCCTACCTCGGCGACACGCTCTGTATCAACACGTAGTCAAGCAGTGATTCTTGAGGAGGGGCAATGCTCTACATTTCTGCTTTGATGAGGGAGGGGACCATCCTGAGGTAGAGCAACATCTATTACTACAGCGTCTACATCATGGATTCATGGCCGTCGCTAGGGCCATCTACACATGGTGGAACAACAACCAGGACCGCGAGGGAAGGGATTGGTTCGAGTTTCGGCACAGCTAGCACCGGACGCCCTGACATAAGCCAGCGTCCGGACGCACCTACTGTCCATTCGATCTGAGTCATGATACACAGCCCACGCGAGAGCGTGCGGTGCATCCGCGTCACTCGCGGTGGCCTGTCCTCCTTCCGAACTCCACGCACCATCCTCCATCCGAACTCCGACGCTGCGTTCTTCAGTGACCGTCGGCCCTAGCCCTAGCGTGCCCCACCTGGTAGCCCCATCCCTATCCTCGGCATGCCCCTTGTCCCCCACCACGCCCCTATCCCTCTTCCCCACCGCGTCCCTATTCCCCCACCACATCCCTATTGAAAGCTCTAGTTTGGTTTTGGTGAATTGATGAAACCCTAAGTGCTAACCTAGTTTATCAAAGTGATCATGAGATAGGTAGGACTATTCCAAGTGGTGGAGCAATAGTGAAGATCATGATGATGGTGTGACCATGGTGTTTCGCAGTGGGTTTCGCTTGTTACTCTTGGTGGTTGTCGCCACCTAGACAGCTTGGTGCAACAAGGATTGTCGAGCGGAGGAAGGTGCTTGTCTCTGGCTCCGATCGTGGTGATTGTGAAGGCTTCTTGACCTTTCCCCGGTGAAGAGCCAAAAGGTACTCTAGTGGATTGCTCATGGCTTGTGTGATCCTCATCTTGTGTTGGTTATGCGGCACCCAGTTGTGGGTTTGGCGTGTGATGCCAATTAGCGCGTGAACCTCCAAGTGAGTGAATCACCAAAATGAGGACTAGCTTACCGGCAAGCAAGGGAACCTCGGTAAAAAATATTGTGTCATCTTGTCCAAGGATTTCTTGGTATTCATTGTGATTGATTGTTGTCATCTTGTGATTGGCTCTATCCTCGACACGGCGGTATAAACATCACATCCCCTACCTTGTATTTACATTTCTAGTGTTGCTTCGCTCTTTAGTGTAGTTAGTCTTGAGAGCAAGCTTATGTCGAGTTTAGTGGTTAGTGAGGCTCTTTAGTTAGTCTTTGAGAGCTCACTTAGTGTAGTGACATAGCCTTTATGTGGATAGAGACTATAGATGCTAGAATTGTGGTAGGTGGCTTGCATTTTTAGTAGGCTAGCGCAACATTCGCTTCACCTCATATTTGTCTAACCGGTTTGTTAAGTGTTATTGTAAAAAAATTTATAGGCTATTCATCCCCCATCTAGCTATTAGGACCTTTCACCTGTCCCAAGAGCATGAAACACTTCAAGTGCAACATCACAAAAAATATGTAAACTATGTAATGCAACATCGGAAAATAAATACTTCGCAAAACTATGTAGTGCAACATAAAAAATTATGTACTGCAACATCAAAAATATGTACTGCAGCATCGAAAAATTATGTACTGCAACGTCGCAAAATCAACCATGAAACCAGGAAATGGAAATTTATCAAAATGACCTTTCAATGCTACAACATTTAAAAAATGTAATTTCAACAATTAAAATCCCCTATTGCAACAATCCTAACATTAGAACTCCCTTCCTGCAACACATGAATCACCCTATTACAACATTTGAAAATCATCTGCTGCAACATCCCAAAAATCACCTTACAACACGGAGAAACAGCAAAAGGTGTACAAACAACAAAGGGATGAGTTCGAGGTGCAGGCTGCTCCGGCCCCTGGCCCATCACCTTCGAGCTCGCCGAAGGGAGTAGGGAATAGGACCCCAGAGCTCGTCGGAACCCTAGCCACCACTGCGTCCCTCAGATCCAGTGGAGGGGGAGGGCTCAGATCCAGAGGAGGACCGACCTACCTCATTGGAGTCGGCGCTGTCATCCTCATCACCGGCGGGGGAGCGGGAGCCGGGTCGCTGGGGAGCGTGCGGTCACAATGGAGGTCACAGAGGGGGGAGGGAAGGAAGAAGGGAGCGCCGGTGGGCGGGGCCGCAGTGAGTATGTAGTGCGACATAAAAAATTATATACTACAGCATCGAAAATATGTACTACAGTATCGAAAAATTATGTACTGCAACGTCGCAAAATCAACCATGAACACATGGAAATGGAAACTTATCAAAATCACCTTTCAATGCTGCAACATTTTAAAAAAAAAGGTAATTTCAACAATTAAAATCCCCTATTGCAACAATCCTAACATTAGAACTCTCTTTCTGCAACACATGAATCACCCTATTGCAATATTTGAAAATCATGTGTTGCAACATCCCAAAAATCCCCTTACAACACAGAGAAACAGCAAAAGGTGTACAAACACGAGTCACGTATCATCCGGACGCGAGTTGGGGACGGACGTCCTCATAGAATCATTATCATTCGAGTTTTGTAAAGGTGGACTAACAATTAGTCAACATGCAAGTTTGAGACCTAAAACCTGCAACAATAGATTTATGCTCTTCTAAGAAGACATTTTTTTACCAATTAACAATATGGATCAAAATCTTTCCTGTTTAACTTATTCTTAGTCAACATACACTTATCAGTTTTGAATGGAATAATTTACAACATGACCTTTTTCATTTTTTATTAATTAAAGCAAGTTAATAATAAATCGTTTGCATTTTATAATCGGCAGTGCTAGCGCCCGAACGTCCGAATGGATGCCCATGCCTGCACTCTCCCCCCCCCCCCCCCCCCCCCCCCGTGCACCTGCATCCCGTGCCCGCCTACGCGGGGCTCGCGCTGCTCGACCTGCCCGACTACACATGGGGAGTCCACACTCGCGCCCTCTCCGCTTCTCACACGCATTCACGCAGCCAACAGGTGGCTACGCCAGCATCTAGAAGAGGGGGAGGGGGCAGCGGATGCCCAACTGCTAGGAGGAGGAGGAGGAGGCACCGAGGCGAAGGTGAGGCAGCAGAAAAGCGAAGACATAGATGCAACACCCAATCTACTTTTGAAACATCCGGATGCAACACTTGCAAAATACATATGAAGGCAGATGAAACATGCATCTGAAACACTAGCTGCAACACCAGCTCTACTTTTGAAACATCTAGATGAAACACTTGCAACATACGTACAAAACAGCTAAAAACACTCGCAACATGTGTATGAAACACTTGAAAAAAACACCTGAAAAACACTCCATATATGTGAAAACATATGCAACATTCAGATGAAATACTTACAAGCATACATCTTGAAAACAAGATGAAACATTTGGAACATACATTTGAAGCATACATGTATAGCCACTACAACATGTGCAACATTTTGATATACTTTTGCAACATCAAGATGAAACACTTGCAACGTCCAGATGAAACATCAGAAACATACTCTTGCAGCATGGGCTTTGCTTGGACGAATGGAGGCATGCTGGCGCTAAGGTCGACGACGGCGCATGGACCTCGATGTGCGGCAGCGGCACGGTCAACTCGCCGGCGGACGCGGCGTCACACGAATCTCATCCCCCCACCTGCTTGTTGGAGCATCCGTTGTGGAGGCTCGCTGGCTCGGTGGAGGCGGTTGCGGCAAGCTGGCCGACCGCAGCGAGAATGTAGCGCGGTGAAGGCTGGCGAGGCAGACTAGGCCCGATGGGGAATGCGGCGCAGAGGCCACAGGGGATGGGGCGTGGCGCGACAGGGGCGCGACGCTGCGGGGGACCGGTGATGGCGAGGCAAAGTGGGGTGGGCGGATGGGCACGGCGACGCAAGGAGGAAACGGCACAACAACCATTGGGACGCTCGGCCGAGACAAGCATATAGGGTCACTGGGCAAGCGACGCGTGCAGAAGTGAGCGGTGGGAGACATCTGTCCGGACGTCTTAATTGTATTATCGTTTTATCATAGCCTACTAGAATATTTATTGGTCAATAGTATCCTTGTGGATGATGTAAAAAAAAGCATAAAATCCAGCAAAATATGATGTACACATTAACAATGGTCCTTATGACAAATAAAGTAACTTTGAAATAGATATTGATACAAACAACTCTGTTAAATTCGTATTAACCATCCGCCTCACAAAACTAGCATTTTCTCAGAAATAAAAATACTTCACTCACAAAACTAGCATTTTCTCATAAAGAAAAATACTTCACGCACAACCCATGTACAGCCGCCCACCGCCACAAGTGATCCTTCACTCACTTAGCACTTAGCAGTTCATTGCAAGATGAACTCAGCGCTTAAATATAGCTAAGCTGCTGGTTTCACAATTCCATTAAAAATTGCTACCTTTAATTTATTTTATTTACAACTCCAAGTCATTCTGACACTTGGCAAAGCTAACTGTTGGATTCATCATTCATTCATACAGATCAATGGCAATTGCATGCTCTCTGATCTCCTAGCCTATACCCTCGTCTCAGAACCTGATAACTTGCTTTGGCTGGCTTCCATGTTTACCCAGGGCCTTCTCCAGAGCCAAGCTGAACTCACCAAAAGAAATCGACTCCATCCTGCAAACAAATTAATATGTTTCCAAAGGCACTTAATTTTTCTCTTTACAGATATGGCAATGCCTAGATGAGGGCATGTCAACAAGATCTAACAGCAACCCTACAACAGAATGGCATTAACAATACATACTCGTATTTGAGTTTGCCTTCATGCACAAGGCCCAAGAGGTAGTCTATCATTCTTCTGCAGTCTTCTGTTTTATCTGAGTTCACCCACTTCTGGAGCCAGAACCCTCGTAGCGAAAGATCCTTTAAAAACATATATTGCATTGTGTTAAGTAATTTTAGACATATGGGGCAATATCATATAAACAATAGGACTCACCATCTCCCTTGAACACAACGTGAAACCATCTATCAAATAGTTTGTTTGTCTCGACATGCTGATAATTCAGCACTAGTTTCTTAGCATTGTCATCTACTGAGAGTAACATTGCTCACATTGAATAGGCAGTTTACTATAATAAGCATTAAAAATGTTTGAAGTTGCCTAACAATATAAGTAGGGAAAAACTGAGGATGCATAAGTTTCACAAGCAGGGTCTTGTGTACATACCTTAAAAATGAAATATGAAGTAGGGACAGTGACAGGTCTCTTGGACATTCCACCATATGTCACCATGGTGCCTCCTTGCCTACAGAACAAGAGTTATGTCTATGTGTGGGAGAAAAATGGATTATTCTACCCTTTTTCAAATTCAGCACATTACTTCAAAAGCTTGAGTATTAGAGAAGCAGCATTTCCTCCAACACAGTTAAATCCTAATGCAGGCTCTGGCAAAGCACCCTGAGAACACAGGAAACAAAACATTAACTAGATACATGTTGGTTCAAACTTGAAACAATCCTACTCTACAGGTAGAAGAAAAACTGCAATTTGTATGTCACAATGCCAATGTCAGGCAATAATAGCACTACAAGAAAAAAAAAACAGTGAACTACACAGTTCTACCGCATTTGAGATTGGGTTTCCATAAACTACTACAACTAATCTCTAATAATACAAATCTTGCACCAAAAGTGGGCCACTCGTCCGTCTGATACGGATCGGTTTAGGTCTCGCCCACTTGAATCGTCACGAAGTTTTGTGGCACATCCCCTCCGCTGCTCGAGCTTGAGACGTCATTCCCCTCCACTACTTGAGCTCGAGACGCCCTTCCTCCCCGCTACTGTCATCTCCTCTACCTCGCCCATCCTCCATCGTCCAGGCCCACCGGGCCGCCATGCACATGCAGCGTCTCCAGCCTCAACCCCCTACCCCGCTTGCTGCCTCACAACAAGGCTTCCCTATGCCCACGAGTGCCAAGAAAGGCCGAGACACGGCGCCACACCCTCCACCGCTCCCCTTGTCGCCCACCTTCTCCCCCATGAGGCGCCTCCTTGGCCATCCAGTTTAGTATCCTCATTGCAACCATGCTGAGGAAACAATTGATCACTTGCTCACTAGCTGCGTGTTTTCAAGGCAATTCTGGTTCTCCCTCCTAAATCGCTTTGGGCTGCAAACTGTAGTGCCGTCGATGAATGATACTTCTTTTGAGGACTGGTGGAATAGAACTAATGAGATGGTCGATGGACAATTGCAAAGAGGCATCAATCCCATCATTATCCTAGGGGCTTGAACACTTTGGAAACATTGGAACAAATGTGTCTTTGATGGCTTTAACGCCAATACGGCTACTGCCTTGCTGCTTGCTGAGGAGGCCCAGCTTTGGGCAATGGCTGGAGCGCGAGGGATCTCCTTGTCGGCCCTCGTTCTTAGGGGCTAGGTTGATCCAGGTTGTGTGTATTTGTAACAAAAAGGCATGTATGTAATTCTGTGATCCTATGGGTGTAACCGGGGCTCTTTACCCTTTTTCCTTCTTCTTTAATATAATGATACTCAGCTCTCCCGTGTCTTGGAGAAAAAATGTGGACCTTTCAATATTCGGTTGCTGATTTTGTACAGTCCCCATCCCTATCAGTTGTGCTTGAAATATTCAGGTTAGATTATTTCAGTGCAATTGATGGGGTGGGAACTGTACCCAAGGCTTGCATGTTATTTTGATTGGTTCACCAGCTACATTAGTGCTCCAGTCTTAAATCACAAGGTGTGGCCTATTTTACCTTCTTCCTACACATGCTTGCGTATTGTATGCTTCAAACTGTATGTATGCACATTTCAAATGGACTGGTAGTCGTTTCTTGATTTCCTATAGACCATTAATGATTTTCTTTAAAATTGCAATAGAAGGATCATGACAATATTGTGTGATATGATAATGACCCATCATTCCTTCTTCACTCCTACCTTAGCATTTCTACAAGAATATATACAGAATTTCGGTAGTGCAGACTACAGAGTATAATGCAGTAACTTCTCTGTTACTGCTTGCTTGGATGTCTGAATTATGGTGAAATTTTTTGGAGACTAGTACCATTTGAATCAAAGATCATAGAAGGACAATTGTCTCCTTTATCATGAATCTAATTTCAACTGATTGCTCTAATGCTTTCACCTAACATTTTGGTTTTCTTAAGACATACAGTTGACCTGTACTCTGAAATCTTGTTACGTCTACATTTTTATCTGTGAAGAGCTTTAGGAATTTAGCAGTATGGCAATTGCAATTTTACCTGTAATTCCTATGCCACTGGGAGCTACAAACACAGAGATACAGCAACTACCCTATATTTAAGAATTCCCAATGCTAACTTTTGATGTTTATCTGCTACGGAGAAACATGTTAGTAAATTCATTCACGCAGATATGTATCAAACATGTTTGTTCACAAATATTCTATACCTTGATTTATCACATTATAGGTAGCACAAACCATGAAAAAGAAATAAACATGAAATCACAAATAGTTCATCGTTAGTACAAATTAGCTAATATCTAGCTCACCCCAAATTCACACTGCAGCTTGTCATCTGACAAACCATATACCCTTGGCAGCTGAAAGCACCGGTCTTATGGCTCCAAATCTGTTTGTTCCATATGCATGCTTTGACTCATTTCTTCATAGCTAGCTTTGTCTCGGCAAACTATTGATAGTAAACTACCGTTACTTATTAGCTTAAGCAAGCACCTCCCTACGTTGCACCTTATGCATATCTCGTTGCTTGGTGGTCCCCATAAGCTTGGTTTAATTTCTTCCCAATAAAAAAAGTTTGTTAATATTTGACGGTTTGAGCTCCACTTTGGCAATCATGCCTGCTTCCAGTGTCAAATAACAAAGTGGTAGTAATTGAGTTCGGCTTGTTTACTTTTGTTATGTGCAAACAAAGAGGATGGAAACAACCACACACTGTGGATGTCCTGAAAACGACATTTGGGTTGATGGCGAATTCAGTTGTATGAGCCAGAGCACCAGAAATTATGGGAGGATAACCGGTTTATGAAAATGGTATCTAAAAGGAAGACTCAGGTGAATTGATTTCTTCATGGCTGTTTGGATCTCCTAATTAGAAGCTAGTTTTATTAAAACGAGCTTTATTTGGAATTTTAGAAGAAAAAAAAACAGTTCCTGGTTGTGGTTAGTTCATTACTTAATGTTTATGTTTGGCTGTGGAGGAGGCAACACACCACCAGCGATGGATAGCACTTTCTCTGATCTAAATCTTTGTTCAATAGTTAGTTTATGCACGCGGCACGCCATTGCTGCCAGGAGAATTTAAAAAAAATCAAATTGAGGTATAGGCCCTGGGTGAAGGATGATTGCTAGATTTGTTGGATGTTGGCAATTGAGATACCATACATAAGCCAGTTCTCTGAAAACCACAAAAACTCGTTTTTATTAAAGCTCACTTTTCTAGGTTATCAAGAACTTTGTTTCAGATAAACCCATGTTAGTCATAGTGTCCAGACATCATCGTGCTGCATCTTGGGCTAAAACTTATTCTATAAAATCTAGTTTTTATAAAACATGGGATCCAAATAACCCCTTCAAGAAACACCTCTGTATATGTTTCTTTTATTTTCCGTAAGTTAGTTTTCTTGGCACTTCTTTCTAAAGGAATATCATGAGAACTGTGTTTATGTTTAGGACAAAAACTCCTATTCAAGTTTATCTGAATTTAACCTTTTTTAAAAAAAAATGTCCTCTTTCTCTTTTTCTAAAATTCTCCCGCTACTAGATCCTTGCCTCTTCATCGCTACCCACACCTCTACTGACAACCATTTCTAATTACGACGCTGCCTCTGAGCTACGATGAATGTGTGATGAATGACAACCCAAAATTGGCTGAAACTGGCAAGCTCTCTAAGCATGTGCGGCGCAATGCCGCGCGTAGTTTTCTAGTCTAAACTGCATTTGTCAACATCAGATCACAACCTTCCTATTTGGCAAAGCTTTTAAGTTCTCACACAGAATTTTAATTTTAATGCACACGTAAACAGATACTAGCTGGCAAGGATGACAGCAATTTGGAAAAGCAGGTAGTGGAGCAGTACCAGCAAGCTCTTGACATTCTTCATGTCTAGCTGAGATTCTGTGAACACCTCATCTGCACCAAGTTGTTTGAGTTTGCTTTTTGCTTCCTCTGACCCAGGCCTGCATCAATTCAGCTACTACAGATTACTATTGAACAACAGTGGGATAAGAAGATGGGTATCGAAAGTGAATCATAAGAGATAATTGGCACAGGAATCATGTACAAAGGCAAGACACCAACATAATCCTTGATCCTTGTTGATGGCACCCAACTTTGGGAAGGAAATTTGTAATGTACCTGTCCCTTATAATGTTGATGGTGTGCATTCCATGTACTTTGGCGAGCTGAATAACACACTGGCCAACAATGCTGGTAGCGCCATTCTGAACAATAGCGTCACCTGGTGACAGTAGAGATTGGAGGTCACGAGATGACTAGCATGTGAATTCTAGGACGTGTCAAATGTCAAGGGAAGGAAGGAAGAAACTACTTGAAAGAATGGTCAAAAGAAGCAAAAAGAGCACCAGGATTGAGTTTTACAAAGTCTTGGAGCATCCTGAGCGCGGTCGAGGGGTTGACAGTGATGGTGGCAGCGTACTCCATGGGTACATCGCTGCGGACCTTGTGCCAGACGCTCTCATGCTTGACAATGTACGTCTGCCAGGTCCCTGAAGAGCATAAAAACGGTACTACTAGTTGAAATTTGAGTCGAAGAGACCCCCTCCCGAACCCGAAGCAGCAAGGCAAGGCAATTACAATTACCGACCAAACGATGGAGGGGACGGTATGACCCAGTCGCCGGGCGAGAGCGGGGCGGTGACGGCGGGGCCGACGGCGTGGACCTGGCCGACGCCCTCGTAGCCTCCGACGGCGGCGGGGAGCGGGGGCCTGACGGGGTAGACGCCCTCGATGCGGTTTATGTCCGAGGGGTTGATGGGGGCAGCCAGCATCCTGACGCAGACGTCGCGGTCGCCGACCTCCACCGGTGGCACGTCCACCGTCCTCAGCACCTTCTCCGGCAGGCCGTGCTCGTCGTAGACCACTGCCTTGGATGGCGGCGAGACGAGAGTGGGCGCGGTAGAGAAGTGGGAGCGCGAGGCGCGGCACCGGCAGCGGCGAAGCATCTGCAACGCCGGCGGCAGCAAGCGGGACTGCGGCGCCATCTGTCTGCTACCTTGCTCTGCATAGGATAAACTGATACATGAGAGATTGAAGTGTAGAACAGTAGAAGGCACGTAGAGGGGTGATAGGGCATCGAACATTCTAACTACAGAAGAGGAGAGCAGGGAGCCGAAAATGAGGCAGTGGAGTAGCGAGAAGAAGAGGAACTCACACTGGAGGGCGGACGGGGAGGCCTCCGATTGCGCGATTCGAGGGAGCGGCAGGGCAACCCTAGAGGGAGAGGGAGGAGTGGGCGGTTGAGGTGGCGGTGGCGGCGGCGGCGGCGGCGGGATCAAGCAGGAGGGCGAGCGGGGGAGGGGATTCGTAGTCGGATGGCGCCGCGGGGCTGGCCGGGGACGCAGCAGGCGTAGGCGGCGGCGGCGGCGCGACGCGGGTGTCGAGGCCTCCAGGTCACGGGCACACGGCATCAGAAGCCTATGGGCCGAGACGCAGCGATCGGGCTCGTCGTCCAAGCTCGAAAACCTCCGGCCCAGAATGGGTTCAGGCAGGGTTTTTGTCTATAACTGGCATATATTAAGTTAACAAAAAAAAAGTTTCTCTCAAAAAAAAAGTTAACAGCATCTTACGGGTAGGATATTACATGGTTCCCAGGGTATACAGAATAAAGTGCCATTTGGAAGGGGCACTGATGAAGGTGCTTATGATAGGCAGTACTACCGTTCACAAAAAAAAAAGGAAAAGAAAGAAAGAAAGATAGGCTACAAGTAAATACCGTTGAGACAGAGTTTGCATTGTAGGCTTGTTGAGCTAAAGAATTAGCCGTCATGTTCATTGCCCTTAGGATTTTGTGAACCTCGAATTGGGATTTGGGAATCCTTCAGAGCTAGCAAGAAAGTACTCCGTAGTTGTGATGCTTTTGATGTTCCAATGAGGTGGACCGGAAAGATCAGTGGAGCTGTAGAGGCTTGCCATGATGTGACTGCCTGTGAAGAAATTGACTGGGCTGGTGTTGAGTCTGCAGGTTAAGCAGCGGCTGGGTTTGTAACTGTGCGTAACTCTGCATATATATAATAGTCAGTCTGATCGGAAGAGTTATTATGCGTAACTCCACTTTATAATAGTAAGGCCGATCGGAAGAGTTTTCTTTTTAAGAAAGGCGGCAAGAGTTTTGCCGATTCTTATTAGACGAGGGAAAAGAAAAAAAATAGTGTTACAAGAAAAACTGATGCACTATTGGGTCCGCAACTAAAACTACTACGCGTTGCACAAGTTGCGTAACCAATCACAGCGAGTAGATAATTAGCTGCCGCACAAGTAGCATAACACAATCACAGCGAGTAGATAATTAACTGTGGTGTTGAGGGGATGAATTAGGAAGGAAAGGAAACATCTAAAACTACACATGAACAAATACTTCTACTAAGCGCGAACTGATCATAGATCAGTTGATTGAGTTTCTGTGGTGAAACCTGTTCAGCTGGGTTTAAGTTCTCGACTTGGAACAGGTGCTCGTATTTTTCTGGATTTATTCCAAAATTTAACGGTGCTATACTTTCAGTGGTAGGCGACGACGTCTTTATCGACAGCGGGGCGTCTGTGGTGACTTCGTCAATCTCGAGATGTGTCGGCTCAGTTCTTCGGAGGTGCTCGTAAGGATAGGGTTTGCATTCGTGTGTTTATAGGAGTGAGCGCACATGAGTGTTATGGGTGTCTATATTACTGTGTAATTAAAAAAAAATACTTCTACTAAGGCCCTGTTTGGTTTTCATAAGTCAGGTGACTTACTAAGTCAGGTGATTGAAAATCAGTGACTTATTAGTCATGTCTGTTTAGTTGTAGATGACTTATAAGCCCATTAAAAGTGTGGGCCCCACGCGAAAAAGGGTGACTTATAAGTTTTAAGCAGGGGTGAACCAACTTAAAACTTATAAGCAGGGGTGACTTATAAGTTGGTGGTGTTTGATAAAATAAGTCAATTTTTTCACTTTTCAACTTATAAGTAGGTGACTTATTTGAACCAAACACGACCTAACATTTCATCCGATCCTAGTACTGTTTAGGCAAGACCATCGATCTACGTTCCGGTCCAGCACAGCTCCTCGCCAGTCTGCGAATTCCTGTAATTCCTAGCTCACTAACGTACGGATAATACCTACGGATACTACTAGATAATTCCTGTACGGATAATACCTACGGATACTACTAGGCACCCGTTACTGTTAGTGTAATTGTGTTTTTGTAGCTACTCCTAGCTCTCCGGGTCTCACTTTTTCTCCGATCATGCAAGTCAAGAACAAGCAAAAGCGATCAATATTTACTGCCCCAGCTTTAAATATGCTAAATCTCTCATGTGCGGTTCTCTTCTCTCTCTTTTTTTCGGAAATCGATAGTCGATCTCTCATTTGCAGTCGCATACTCGTATCACATCACGAGCATGCAAAGTTTCGAAGTGTCCCGTTCCTTGTTATAAGGGACATGCCATGCGTCGACACACTCAACAATTATTACAAATCCCAGGTTAATTACACGGTACCACGCCATCATGAGACCGGCGGCAAAGGACATGCGAGTGACGAGACCTGGACTACGGTAGCGCGGCAGCAACCCGCTCAAGTCCGCGTCACGCGAGGCAGCCGAAGCCCGAAGACGCGGCGCGCACGTTCGCCTGTCCTGGCAAGTAGTACACCGAGACTTCGAGGCAACGCACCCGTGTCGTGTCGGCAGCCAGCGGCGCACCGGGACCCGGACCCGGCCCGGACGGCGGGAATTTTTTTAAAAAAAACAACTGGTAAAGCGACGCGTGTGTGTGCGGTGCGGGAGGGCGAGGGCACCGTCCAACCCCCTGACAGCGGCGTGACGGCTGCTCCCCGCGATGCGCCTGCCGCCGCCGCCGACGTCTCCACCAACCGCCGCCCCCGGCTTTTAAGAAAGTCCACACGACCCGGCGGCGCCGCGGCTGTGGGCCGGCGCCGTTCCGTCGGTGCGCGTGCGGCTGGGGCCGTGGGGGCACTCGCAGTCGCAGTCGCAGTCGCAGCCGCAGCCGCCGCCCTCGCCCACCTGCACACATTCCCTCGCGCTGCGTTTCTTTCTTCTTCTCAGAATCACGACGTCGCTTTTTCTAAGGGAAAAATCACGACGTCGGTTTAAGGACCAGTGCCTTTCTCTTGAACCCTTGGGCAGAGATTTTTCAGCTGTTTGGAAAGAGCAAAAAAACACCTGCTGACCTGCCGATCTAGGCATTGGTAGTTTTAGCATGCACTGTCCTAGGAAAATACTCTCTCTGTTTTAAATCATAAAATGTTTTGACTTTTTCTAGATTTTACTCTATTAGATACAAACTATATCTAAGTATATATATATATAGCAAAAGCAATAAATCCATAAAAGCCAAAATATTCTATAATTTAGAAAGATACAAAACACGAAGTGTTATATTCAGCATGCTCGGGGGAGAGCTTGCTGCATCGGCTGCGGCTACAAGCAAGCATACCTACTATTAATGTTTTTCTAGGGACGAAGCTAGGAAAAAAATTAGGAGAGGCTAAACAACAGCAATTAGCAAGAAAAAGAGGTTCAACAAATCTCAGCCCCTCCTATCTGTACATCTACAGTTGTCGGGTATCTTAGAATGGGGTACCCCAAGCAAAACATCAAAATGGGTTGCTAAAGTCCCATCAAAAAAGAAAAAGCTAGAAGGTAAGTCGTGGGCCCCTCACCCGCCACGACCAAGCCCACCGGGTCCTCCCCCTCCTCACCTCGAGCCTCGAGCAGGAGGTCTCGGCATCCTGACGCCAACTCCGCTTCGCGCGAGGCTCCCCAGGGAAGGCCTCGGCAAGGAACGCCTTCTCCGCCCCGCCCGAGGCTCTCCCCGGAAGGCCTCGGCAGGAAGCGCGTTCTCCGTATCGCGCGAGGCCTCTCGCGCGAGGCCTCGGCAAGGAGCCTGATCTCCATCTCGCGCGAGGCCTCATTCTCCGTGTCGCTCGAGGCCGGCTCGTCCGCGGTCCGTCGCCCCCCGCCTCGGCCGACCCTCCCGATAGCGCGTCACGTCTCATTAATACTTTCAACCACTCCCACAATCTCAGCCGGACAGCGGCTCAACGTCACAGAATGGCCGACGCGACCCGAAGTCGCATCAGCGCCGTACCGGCTGGGACAGGGCACGGCGGGGGTTACCGGCAACTGTGTCCCAGCACTGTGTCCACGATCAGCGCCTGGGACAGGGTATGACGGGGGTTACCGGTAACTGTGTCCCAGCACTGTGTTCACGATCAGCGCCTGGGACAGGGTATGACGGGGGTTACCGGCCACTGTGTCCTAACGCTGCACCCACGACCCGCCGCCCGCTCAAGGCCTCGGCACTGTACACCGGGGCCTCGGCAATCTCGGGGTTCATGCCTGCCGAGACCCCCCCACCGCAGTACAAGCCTCGGCACCGACCAGGCCTCAGCCTCGCGCACAATCTGTCCACCGGGGCTTGCACGTTCGCCGCCACGTCCGCTCCGAGACATTCCCGGGGCTCCCACGACGCACAGGACCTGATGGGACAACCACGCCGCTCTAGTATTCCAAGGACGGATCGCTCCTACGACCACGCCGCCACCAGAACGGGCCACAGAGTTCGGACGTGCCACTCCTATTGGCACGACGTCGCATAGTGATACATGTACTGCCCTCGTCCTCCCTTCAACTATAAAAGGAGAGGACTTGGGTCTCTTAGAGGAGGAAAAAAAAGACCGGATAACACATACACACACGCACACATTCCAACCGCTTGAGAGCAACGTCTCAGACAGCCCACTCACACCCTGCCGAGACCTGGGACTAGTTCCCTCTCTCCCTTAGCTTGTAACCCCCTACTATGAGCACTTCGATGCAAGGAATACAAATTCTATCCCTCAGACTAGACGTAGGGCGCCGATTGCCCGAACCAGTATAAGCCTTGTGTCTCTTTGCATCACCATCCGAAATCGGGAGCACGCAGAACAAATTCACTAGTCGGTCGAGGACCCCCCGGTCCGAAACACCGACAACAGCTGAAATTTCAGACGGCGACTCTACGGGGCTTCACTTGCTCGCGAGCGGTAGGGGGGCTAGAGCCCCCCTAGCCCCACCACTGGCTCCGTGCCAGTTCTTCTGTCTGTATAGAGCAAATAAAGACACTCCCAGTATGAAAAAACAGAATAATTTCTATGTGCATTAATTACCTTGTTATATACGCTTTCATCGATGTGGCAAGAATTCTGAAAGAATGAAATAAGAGCGTGGTTGGTTGCCTGCTCCTGCCCTCAGCCAGGCCCTCCACATGCGAGAACAGATGATTGTTTGGTTGGCATCCTTATTGCTTATGCTGTTAAATTGCCGATTATACCTTTACATACGCGGTTACCGGCTGTCGTATCTGGCTCACGCGGTGCAAAAGGAGCACGCCAGACTGCCTCTCGGGATACGGATTCTTGCTCCTGCCCTCGGCCAGGCCCTCCACATGCGAGAACAGACGATTGTTTGGTTGGCATCCTTATTGCTTATGCTGTCAAATTGCCGATTATACCTTTACATACGTGGTTACCGGCTGTCGTATCTGGCTCACGCGGTGCAAAAGGAGCACGCCAGACTGCCTCCCGGGATATGGATTCTTGCTCCTGCCCTCGGCCAGGGCCTCCACATGCGAGAACGGACCATTGTTTGGTTGGCATCCTTATTGCTAATGCTGTCAAATTGCCGATTATACCTTTACATACCTGGTTACCAGCTGTCGTATCTGGCTCACGCGGTGCAAAAGGAGCACGCCAGCCAGCCTCCCGGGATACGGATTCTTGCTCCTGCCCTTGGCTAGGCCCTCCACATGCGAGAACATACGATTATGTGGTTGGCATCCTTATTGCTTATGCTGTCAAATTGCCGATTATACCTTTACATACGTGGTTACTGGCTATCGTATCTGGCTCACGCGGTGCAAAAGGAGCACGCCAGCCAGCCTCCCGGGATACGGATTCTTGCTCCTGCCCTTGGCTAGGCCCTCCACATGCGAGAACATACGATTATGTGGTTGGCATCCTTATTGCTTATGCTGTCAAATTGCCGATTATACCTTTATATACGTGGTTACTGGCTATCGTATCTGGCTCACGCGGTGCAAAAGGAGCACGCCGGCCAGCCTCCCGGGATACAGATTCTTGCTCCTGCCCTCACCCAGGCCCTCCACATGTGAGAACAGGCGATTGTTTGATTGGCACAGCTGTCATATCTGGCTCACGCGGTGCAAAAGGAGCACGCCATCCTGCCTCTCGGGATACGGATTCTTTCTTCATTTTTCACAGGCCAGGCTCGCTGCATGCATCCGCGCACATGCGCCTACACCAACCAGAGAGGAGCGATGCAGAAGGAGCAAACCAAACGATTTCTTTCTCGGGCCTGGCTCGATGGATACAACTAAACACAAGGCCATTGCATCTGGGCAACCTCGCACTTGTTATCGCTCTATACCAAACGAATTATATGTTCGTGGATAAGCATATTTCCATCCCTATTTAGGCTGCATTTAGTCACACTTCTTGGGGCTATATATACCTCCGCGCTTCTGTATGGAAAGACTTTGAGCCATAAATTGTGATTTCTTCGGTCTCACATTCATTTCGTATGGAGAGAAATAAATAGTTCCCATGAACGGTAGTACTATATTTGCAGGTGTAAAACACTCGGAACCGCAACAAATCGAGCCAACCCGGCACATGTTATCGCTATAAATCGAGTATATAGTTTCCAAAATTGCGCTCGGAATGGTCTAACGCTATCAATACAATGATATGGTCCTCCAAGATATGGTCCTGTTCGGCTTGCTGAAACTTAGCTAAAACTAATTGAAAAATATTGTTCTGACTAAATTGTTGTGAGAAAAAAATATTATTTTAACTAAAAAAAATAAGCCAAATAAACCAGTTTCTAAATAAGCCGAACGGGCCACAGAAGGAAAAGGGCTGACCACAATTGGAGACGAACCTGCAGCGACCTCACCTCAAGCTCTATACACACAGATCATGAAGCGTCAAACATCGATCCGACGGCTGCGCGGGCAAACCTACGAGTACACTGCTGCGTCCAACGTGAGCCACGAGGCGGATCCGAGCAAGCCAGCGGCAGAGCAGACACGGTAGCTCACGCACGCGCATGAGCATGACGCGCTGACGCACAGGAAACGGGCCCCGGGAACCCGACGGCAGGAGCCGCCGAAACGTGCTGGGGGCGGCGCCTTGGGCCCCACGCCCGCCCCCAAGCCCGGTCCACAGTCAGATGAGGCCTCACCTTCCGTGCGTCTGCTCTCCCGCGTGGGCCCCCACACTCCACCTCACCCTGTCACCGTCCCGCCGCCCCCCTCCCGTCCGTGTGTATATATTCCCGCGCCTCGCCAGCGGCATTCCCATCCATCCATCCTCCGAAGCTCCACAAGCAGGAGGGAAGGCAAGGCGAGAAGCCGGCGAGCGGCGAGTGCGCGAGGCGAAACCAGTTGGATTATTTGTCCATCTATGGCGCCCAAGAGATCGACGTCGCCGGCCGCAAGCATCGGCAGCGGCGTGTCCGCGGCGGCGACGGAGCAGCCGAGGCTGCGCGGCGTGAGGAAGCGGCCATGGGGCCGGTACGCGGCGGAGATTCGGGACCCGTTGCGGAAGGCGCGCGTGTGGCTGGGCACCTTCGACACACCCGAGCAGGCGGCGCGGGCCTACGACGCCGCCGCGCGCAGGCTCCGCGGACCCGGCGCCACCACCAACTACCCCGCCACGGAGCCGATGGCGCTGGCGGAGGCTCCAGTGGCGAGCGCGAGCGCGAGCGGGAGCCGGAGCGGGAGCGGGAGCGCCGTGGTGTACGCGTCGTCGTCATCCTCGTCCTCGTGCTCCCTGCCGTTGCCGCAGGAGTTGCTGGCGGCGGTGACGGTGGCGGTCGCGGCGCCGCCCCCGTCGCTGGACCTCAGCCTGGCGCTGCCAGCTGCGGCGGCCGCGCAGCCGTACCAGCTGTTCATGGACCCGACGGCCGCGGCCGGGACGCCGGCGCTGCTGCAGTTCCTGCCGCCGAAAAGCGAGGAGGAGCGGAGCTGCTCTGGGTCGTCGCCGTCTGTGGTGTTCGACGCGGCGCCGCCGCCCGTGGGCCTGGGTCTGGACCTCAACCTGGCGCTGCTGCCGCCGACCGAGATGGTCATGTGATTGGACTGCTGCCGTCCAGGAGACTAATCGATTGCTTAATTAATTATATTAGTCCAATTTTAGTAGCTAATCGATCGAGGCAGTCGTTCGTTCAGGTGTAAATAGGATGCAGATTTGTTTTTGTGCAGGCGCGTAGCCCTGTTTTCTTTGTTTGTACCGACAGATTTGCGTCTTTGGTTGGTGCTAGTGATGCAACAATGCAAAACCAAAACCAAAAGAAAAAAAACGAGGATGATTATGCCCCCAGCGGACTGCTGCGAGCGCCGGCACCGGACGGAACGCGTCGCCGGGCAAGTACCTGCAGCCTGTTAGAACGGGTATATGATCGCGGTGGATTATCTGTTGCGGCCGGAAACTTGCGATCTATAGGGAGGAATTAAATTTAAATAAAATATGATTCTGTAGTGGGTGGTGGCGACTGGCGCGAGGCGTGCGCGCACGGCAGACGGCACCGCCCGGAGCTGACAACGCGCGGCGACACGGCGGTTGCCCGCTCCCGTCTCTCCCAGCTGGGCACGCACGCGCGCGTCGCTTTCGGGCAACTCCAGCGAACAAGTACCCCCATAGGCCAGAGCAGGGTTGGTGGCAGTGGCACAGCTCCACCTCCACGGGCGCGCGGCTATTGGACCCGCGGCCGCGCGTGCGCCCGTGTCACGTTCCTGCGGGTGACACGCCAACCGTCCAACGTCGGATTATGCTGCTACGGATAATGTCTGGATTACGAATTCAGATAGTAATAGAGTGCATACGACGATAGATGGAATTCGTCGCCGCCGGTGAACTCGAGCCGCAGCTCGCCACCATCTACTACCGGCGCGTTTCAAGACAAGTTCGAGTTCGCTACGGGTTCACCTCTTGAACGAGTTGGCTTACAGCTGTTTCCAACAGCACATCACCAGACGCAGCTGGGCTTAGGCGGCTTCTACTTCTTCCAGCTTGGTCCGTGGAACTTTGGATTGGGCTTCCTAGCGCGCTCGCTCCTTTTCCCTTCTGGGCTTGCAGGTACCTTGCGCACTATGACATTTCCCCCTCCATTAGCAACGGCTTGTCCCCAAGCCGTGAACTCTGGGAACAGCCGAATGATTTCGTCTTCTTCCTCCCAAGTAGCCAACTCAGCAGGAGAATTCTTTCACTTGATCAGCAATTGATAACTTGTACGATGAGCCTTGTTGTGGACACGACGGTCCAGTACCATTTCTGGAGTTTGCATGGCAGAAGGTTATTCAGGTAATGGAGGAAACTGAATTGGTTCAGAGCCAGTTACCTTCTTGAGAAGCGAGACATGGAATACCGGATGAACCTTAGAATGATCGGGTTACTTAAGTTTATAAGCAACTTGGCCAACTCTGGACTCCACTTCATAGGGCCCAAAATAACGATAACCCAGTTTAGTGCAAACTCAGGAAGCCACAGAAGATTGAGCATAAGGCTGTATCTTGAGCCAGACTAGATCTCCAACTGAAAACTGGTGATCCACTCTATGTTTATCAGCTTGAGTCTTCATTTTCTGTTGTGCTCGAAGTAACTGTTGATGTAGAACGATAGTAATAGAATGTCTCTGTTTGAGCCAATCATCCAGTTCCGGAATGACACAATCTTGCTCAGGATCAATGCCAAAGTGCCGTGGTGGATGGCCATACAATATTTCAAAGGGTGTATGAGTAAGAGCAGAATGATAGCAGGTATTATATCAGAACTCAGCGAGGTGAAGCCATTGAGACCATTTTGCAGGAGTAGGATGAATAAAGCATCTGAGATAAGCCTCAATGCATTGATTAACTCGTTTAGTTTGGCCATCACTCTGTGGATGATATGCTGAACTCATACACAAACTAGTGCCTGACAGTTTAAACAACTCTTTCCATAAAAGGCTGGTGAATATTTTATCTCTGTCTAAAACAATAGGCTGGTGAATATTTTATCTCTGTCTAAAACAATAGCTTGAGGCATTCCATGCAACTTATATACATGTTCCATATAGAGCTTCGCTATCTGGAGAGCAGAGAAAGGATGTTTCACCTTAATGAAATGAGAATACTTGGAGAATTTATCAACAATCACCAAGATGCAGTTGTACTGATCTGAAGAGGGCAAGCCTTCAATGAAATCCATAGTTACCACCTTCTAGGCCTGATTAGGAACAGAAGACGGTTGGAGGAGACCGGGATAAGGCACATGCTCAGACTTTGCTTGTTGACAAACTAAGCAAGCAGCCACAATTTTTTGAATTGTATCATTCACGTGAGACCAATAAAAGAGCTTCCTAACTCTGTGATATGTAACAAGAAATCCAGAATGTCCTCCTATGGGACTGGCATGTAACTGCTCAATAATAGTCTGTTGAATGTCATCAGAATGACCCAGCCATATAGCACCTTTGTACTTGATAATACCCTGATCTAGTGAGAAGTGGCCTTATGGTGACTGTAAAGCTAAAGATTGGAAGAGCTTTTGAGCAGCTGGTTGATCCTTATAGCTATCCTGAACAGATTGTAACCAAGTTGGTAAGACAACAGACAAGGCAGACAAGATTCCAATACTATGATTCATCCTTAAAAGAGCATCTACAGCACAATTGGTAGAGCCCTTTTTGTACAAGATTTTATACTGAAACCCCATGAGCTTGGTCATAGCTTTTTGCTGCCAGTAAGAATTGAGTTTCTGATCTTGCAAATGAATCAGACTGCGTTGATCTGTTAGTATAGTGAACTCAGCAGGCATAAGATAAGCTTTCCATTGATCAACTGCAAGAAGAATGGCTAAACTCTCTTTTTCATAAGTTGACAAGCCCTGAGTTCTGGGGCCTAATGCTTTGCTGACAAAAGCAATAGGGTGCCCATCTTGTTGCAGGAGTGCTCCAATTCCATGATCAGATGCATCAGTCTCAATGACAAATGGTTTATGAAAATCAGGAATGGCTAAGACAGGAGCAGTAATAAGAGCAGTCTTGAGTAGTTGAAATGCCTCCTCAGTAACATCAGTCCACACAAAATAGTCCCCTTTTTAAGCAACTCAGTAAGGGGCTTAGCCAACATACCAAAATTCTTGACAAAGCGTTTGTAGTATCCAGCTAGACCCAAAAAAAAACTTCTCAATTCCTTGAGGTTAGTTGGTGTAAGCCAATTCTTTACATCAGATACTTTAGAAGGATCAGTGGAAACACCTGTAGTGCTTAAAACATGGCCCAGATAGTGAAGTTTCTGTTGAGCAAAGGTACACTTGGAAAGCCTGACTTTCAACTGATGCTCGTGTAACAGTTGAAACACCATCTTCACATGATTCACAGTTCTTCAAAGGTCTTACTATAGATGAGAATATCATCTATGAAAACAACCACACATTTCGTGAGTAATGATGACAAAACATGATTCATGACAAACTGAAATGTTGCTGGAGCTCCTATAAGACCATAAGGCATTACCATATACTCAAAGTGGCCATGATGAGTTTGAAAAGCAGTTTTATGCTGATCAGCTTCTTCAACCATAATCTGATGAAACCCAGATTTGAGGTCCAAGGTTGTGAACCACTGAGCTCCTTGAAGTTCCTCAAACAATTCCTCAATAATAGGTAAAGGAAATTTGTTTTTCACTGTATAAGCATTTAACCTTCTATAATCTATACACATCCTTCATTCACCAGATTTCTTCTTGACTAGTAATGCAGGTGAGGCAAAAGGGCTTGTATTCTCTTTAATCATATTGGACTTGAGTAATTGAGTGACTTGCCTTTCAATCTGATCCTTCTGAAAGGGGGTATATCTATATGGTTTTAACCTGAATGGCTGAGCACCAGGAATCAAATGAATAGTATGAGTCAAAGCCCTGGATGGTGGAGTTCCTGTTGGTTCAGAAAATAAATCTGGAAACTAAGACACCAACTGTGTAATTGCAGTAAGGACTTCAGATGTAACCTCAGCATCAGGTTTAACTGCATACACCTCAACAACACCCCAAATTGCATCTGATTTAGTCATGGCTGATAACTGATTCACAGTAACCTCAGGACCGGAGACAGGATCATCATTAATACCAGATAATTTAATTGTACTGCCTTCATGAATAAAACTGAGCTACATATGTTTCCATTCAATCTGCATAGGGCTATGTGTCTCAAGCCATTCCATACCCAGTATAGCATCATAACAAGTAAGTGGCAAAATTTTGAAAGTATTAGTAAAGAGATGACCCAGAACTGACCAAGAGCAATTTACTACTTCATGAGTACACAACAAAGTAGCACCATCAGCTACCTTAACTGTAATTGGTTTAGCTAAGAGAGTCCATGGAGAGAGCTGAGAAGCCAGAGCTGGCTTATGAAGTTATGGGAACTTCCAGAATCAACCAAAATAATTGAAGGCAAATTCTGGACATATGCAGGAAACTTCAGAGTATGAGCAGCTGTAGTACCTCTGACTGCATGTTCAGACAAGGCCAAGAGTTCATCATCATCATCATCAGACTCTGACTGAGCAGCAGGTGCAGATGGGGATTCTGCTAAAAGTTGCCACACTTCCACCACCAGATGCAAAGGAACAGAAGCCTAACACTTGTGTTGTGGTCCCCACTTTGCACCACACTTGAAACACAGCTGAAAGTGCATCTAGCCCTTTAGTGGGTTTTGGATGATTGAATGACAACGTGATTAAAGGTCTAACCCATTTGCTAAGTGTGGACAGGTAATAGGTTATCTCATAGGTACTTAA
Organism: Miscanthus floridulus; assembly: GCF_019320115.1. Taxonomy (NCBI): domain Eukaryota; kingdom Viridiplantae; phylum Streptophyta; class Magnoliopsida; order Poales; family Poaceae; genus Miscanthus; species Miscanthus floridulus. Next base: position 49,903,720 of record NC_089587.1, read on the forward strand.
TGAAAGTCAAAATGATGTATTGTTGGAAACAATCTAGTTCAAACATAAGACAATAATGCAAATGGAATTCATGCAAAGGTTTATTTATTGTGGGATTTCCATGTACTATATGAAAGCAAGCACCGTAAGAATAAATTAATGAGACACGAGGGATTGCATATGGAATGGTCTCATATTTGAAGCTTGCTAAATTGAAATAAAAAAGATAACAATACAAATGATGGATGATTCAACACAAGATGTGACTTGATGGCTTGAGATGGTGAAGATAGCAAGGAAAGGCTTCGAGGTACTAAGCAACGGTGAAGGGCAAGCGACGGCTTGGTGGCCGAAGAACCTAGCTAGGGTGAAGAAGGAAGTACTTGCATTTAGTTGAGGTACTAATCAAGCTATGATGGTCATGTTGATGTGGAGGATCAAATCACTATTGGAGTGTTTGATGGAAGTGACTTGATACATTTGGGATTATTCATATATGATGAATGGAATCGAGTCACATGCTCAAGATGGCTATGCTCAAGTAAAAAGATCAATATCAACATATTGACACCCTCACTTTATGAAGATTGAAAGACACGGCTTCGGTTGAAAGAGATCAACTCTAAATGTTTAAATTCGTTATACATTTGAATTTGAGTTAATAGGAATGCTGTACTATTAAGAGGGATGCATCATGTTGATAGATGATCATTCATAAGTGTTCATGCCAACCCATGTGAGTTTTGAGTGTTTGAGAGACAAAAGAGCTAACTTGCTTGTCGCTGGTCTAGGTGCCCGGTATTGATACCGGACGTGTACGGTATGTGCCCAGCCATGGTAAAATTCTTGATGTTCTCGGGTTGGTTTGTCGGGAGTTCCGACGTCCCGACACCTAACTGACTTGGAGAGTTAACTGTCTGGTCACACCGGACGTGTCCGGTATTCTATCGGACGCCAGAGCCCAACGACTAGTTTTCAAATGAGCTGAGGGTTGAGAGTTCTGACGGTCGGGAGTTCTGGCATTCGTCGAGAGTTCTAACACCTCACATACTTTAACTCAGTTACCGTTGGCGCAGTATAAGTCATACCAGACCCTTTGCCAGCTCTCCCAAACCCTCTCTTAGTGAGTGTGTGATCCAAATTGCCAAATCTATTAGTGGGTTGAGAGAAATTCAAAATTGAGAGCAAGCCACCACTTGAGCACTTGTGCGTATTGTTTATTTTGTGATTTGCATTTGTTACTCTTGGACTCTTCGGTCCTAGATGGCTAGGCGTCGCCAGAGGGCACCCGAGAGATTGTGGTGTGCCTCGGAAAGTTTGTAACGGTCGATTCCGCCACCGGAATCAACTAGTGGAAGGAGGAAAATGAGTTGGAAAAGACTCCAGCTAGAGTGACCTTTGTGGTACCCTCTAGGGCTGACCTTCGCTGGATCGCCCACAGCCCCCTCAATGGAGAGTAGGACTCGAACGAGTCCGAACTTTGGTAAAACAAATATTGTGTCTCAATTCGGATTTCATTTGATATTTGTGTTGCTCCAGCTCTTGTGCAGGTTCTCTATGTATCTTCTCATCTCTAGTAGGTACCTACAGTTTGGTTTGAAGATAGAAATCGAAAGAAGCAAGTTTAGGACTGTTTTGCACAAACCGTGTATACCGGGCACGTCCGGTATTTCCTACCTGTGTTGAAAATATTCATTCTCTGTTCTAACTTTATGTTGTAGGGTTGTAGCTTCTAGATATATTCTTTATACCTTGTATTCTCTGTTGGCTAACTCGTGAGGGGTTTATTTATCTTATTAGGAGTTTCCAAGTGTTTGGAAACTCCAACACTAATCATTTCCGTATTTTAAATGGTTGAATTTTAGAAACACCTATTCACCCCCCTCTAGGCGGCATCCTCGTTCCTTTCAACAACCCTCTTGCCTTACAGTAATTCAGAAGAGAGTTCAACTTCTCATCAAGAGGAGGCTTGGAAGCTAAAGTCACAGGATTCTCTTGAGCATTTGCTTTGATAGAATTCCCAGTTGAGAAATAAGAATGTTTACTGAAGGGCTTGTTCTGTCCCCTAGAAGAGTCTGGCTTCTTGTACCCAATGTGTGGTTTTCCTAACACTATCTCTTCCTACAAAATGGCAAGAGAACTCGTAGTATCTAGATCCTTGGGGCGATGTAACAGAACAGCAACCTTAATATTATCAGCAAGACCATCTATGAATTTGTTGGTCAGAAGGGTAGGGTTGACAAGGGGATCATGAGCTAGCAACTGATGCATCAATTCATCAAATGGAGTAATGTATTCAACTACAGAAGCAGTTTGCTTAACATGGAAGAATTGACGAATGAAGTGATTGAACTGGTCCCTATCAAAACGGTCAACAACATGCTTACAGAAACTATCCCAAGGACACTGACGAAAGTTCAGTTCAATAGTCTGCATCCAAAAGGCTGCAGTACCAGTGAAATTTATAGTTGCTAACTTCACCCAATTGTCAGGAGGAATATCATACACATCAAAATAGGCATCACAGCGTTTGATCTAGAGTTCTGGGTTTGAACCATCAAACTTAGGAAAGTCTTGTTGGGGCATGTTGTGATGATGGTTATGATGGCTAGAACAACAACCATGAGAACAGGAAACAAACTCAGGATGAGAGATTGGGGAATTTGGAATTGGGTGTCTCGCCTTTGACCAGAGGTGGTTCGAGGGTAGCATCGCCCCCCGAACCAACCCTTCGATGACTGATATGTACGTCGTGGCCTAACGGCCGGTGCGCCCCCTATGAACAGGACGGGTCCAGAGGAGCGGATTCGGGCGACTTGAGGAAAACAGACTCCTTTCCATGTACAGGATTCGGCGTAGGTGAAGCAGACTTGAGGGCATGTAACACCCCTGGTGTTACGAGCTTGCTTAGCATCGAGATTTAGGTCCAAGAGGAATTAGCCAAACAAGTTTTTGGGTTTTAAAAATTTATAACGCATGTGAAATGATAAACAATTCTATGTGACTCACTTTTGTGGTTGAGAAAAAAAATCAAAATAAATAGTGTTAACTAGTGCTCTTGCGAGCTCAAAAATCAAATTTGACATTAAGATAAGCTCTTTTCGTTAAGTCGGCAAACACTTGAACTATTTTGTAAAGTACCATTTTTGACAAATTATATTGAGCAAAATAGTTAAATGGTGCTTAAATATTTTGCTCCTATGGATTAGTATAAGGTATGTACTATTGCATGAAATACTATTGGTAGCAGTTAATAGGGTTTAGGCCTTTTAAAAATTATAACAAAAGTGTTAATGACTGTTAGTTTAAATTGAACCTTAACTTTTCTAAGTATGGGAAAAGTAGTAAGACAATGTTATCATGACATTTAAATTCTAGCTAAAATGTTTAAACACTAGCTGCATGCTTTGATATTGTTGATTGCATCAAAGCGAGTACTTGAGCATGACATAGGTGGTTGTTATGTTAGGTGTCACGTGGCTCTTGTAAAACTTCCCCAAACTTCATTAGAACGCGTTGTAAACCACGTTGTTGGCGCTCTATTCGTGAACTGGCGTTCAGCGCGATGAGCTCAGGTTGGCATCGTCCTATCCCCCTCTCTGGTTGCTCTCTGGCCATGGCGATGGCTTTGCTAGGTCGCTGGTAATGTTGACAATAGGATAGGGGAATTAGCTAGGCCTCACTTGTGATCGTTAGTAATTTTCGCTTCGCTTTAAAATTCGTGCACGTCATGTGCCTGGCCCGTGCGCATGGTCACCTCGCGTGGTCGCTCGGCGTCGCGTGGCTGGCTGCGTTCCACGCGCCATGGAACCAAGCCCGGTCGACCTGTCTGGTCGTGGGTTGGCCATGGCCGACCCCAGCGGGCCGCTGTCATCACCCTACACCTGCTGGTCGGTGTGCTGCTGCCCCACCTCACTACCGGCCAAGCCGATGTCGCTGCGGCCTTTGTCGAGCCGACGTGGCACTCGTTCCGCCGCTCAAATCACCTACTCATCGAGCCGCTGCCTACCTCCATGGTCACATCGCACTAATGCCATGTCACGGTGTCACTGCCCTCCCACGCATCGTTTTGTTGCACCGGCCCTGTGAGACGGCCCCACGCGCGATCACTGTTTCACTGCCGCCATGGTGGAGCAGTCCCATCACGATGCTCCATGACGCTCTGTCTCTGAGTCTTCCCTATGCGGATGCCTCGCTTCATTACTGTAGCCTCGATCGAGGCCGGCACAGTCTCGAAGAGCTGCCGCTCTCGCCTGCCCTTGTCGTCGACAGAATCGCCCCGCTTCGCACGACAAATACGTGCGGTTCGGGGCACCACACCTCAATTCGGCGTTCTAGAAGTCAGACAGGAAAGCTAGCTAGCAGCTCGACCCTCACCTTGGCGCAACCGAGCACTACTGGCCACCAATTTGGCATTTTTCTCGCCGCCGGCCAGGTGCGCTGCCGTGCCAGAGAAATTAGGGTAAGGTCTGAATTGGTTCAATTGTTTGTATCCATGTGCTCGTCTTGACCTCCTCTATCTGGTGCTCGCGCCATTTGGCCAGGGCACTTACCGAAGACATGGTGATGCATGGGTGTCCATCCCGGAGCACCGCCGCCTCGGCGGCTCGCACGTGGCCAGACCGTCGTAGCACTCCCTTGCTTCAACCATCAGTAGGGCATGCACATCGGTGAGCCACTGATCCTTATCCACCACTTCTACTCTGCTGAGCGTACGTAGGTTCGTCGAAATAGGCACGTCACCGCCGTGGATAGCCACTCGCCGCTGCAACTCGTGATAGTGCGCCTCCGAGTCACTAACCGCCACTAATCCTTGCGCGTTCAGCTGTAGATGGTGGTCGGCTCCTTACTTCCATCGTAGCGAGCCTAGTTTGCCCGGCGTAACCGCCTTATGCTGTCGGTCGCCGCGCCAGCGTGCGTGGGGTTTCTAGGGACCTCCCCGTGGTAAAGGTGAAAACATCCGAGGGTTTGGTTGCAAGATTACTAACGGTAGGAATAGTAAGCATAGTGCCACGAATAAATTGATAGATCAAGGTATTTTCTACAAAATAGCCAGCGCGCGCGAGGGATCTCACGTTGGGCCACTGCTTGGTCGAATGCTCGCCACCGGACCTTTTTGTTTTCTAAAGCATTTTCTAATTTAGTTTTTAAGGTAAACTTGTAAATTCAATATAAAATTTTATAGTTAACCAAAAATTGTGAAACCAATTTTGTTAGGTTTCTAAAATCATGATCTATCTGCTAATATATTTTGTTCACATATTTTTATAATATTTTCAGGAGTTATCTAATTAATTTGAGATGCTTAATATTATAAGATATAAACTTGTAGGAATTTTTATGATAAATTGGTGATAGTGTTGGCTCTGAAACTTTTACAGAAAATTTCTAACATTATTAGGTGCTAACTGTAATTTTTGTAGCTCCATAATAATTAGATTGCTAAGGTAGCTAAATGAGCTCTAGTTCGAAAATATATATTTAATCAATAAAATGCTGAAACACCTTGGGATTTTTAAACTAGAACATTTTCTGGGAAACAACGCCTTATTCGACAACATGGATACGTAGCCTAGCACGTTAGTTATTAGAGCTATCTCGCTAGCTTACAAGGCGTAATCATATTTCTAAGAGTTTCGGTTGCCATTGATTATTTGTGTCTCTACGTTGCATCCATGTATATCATAATAGGAACAACGATGGATCGTGAAGATGATCAGAGTAGTGGAAAGGATGGTGCCTTGATGATCGTGTCACCATGATGGAATGTTAACTTTTGGTTATATCTTACCCAGGCAAGCCCCAGTGCATAACCCTATTATTCTGCACTTTATTTTTTTTGCTTGTACATTAAGTTTTAAGGAGTTGAATGAAACCACTTGCATATATATATATCCTTATCCTATGAGTCATACTAGTATATCAGGATCATGTAGATTGCTCTGCTATAGGACCTGGTAGAAGTCGAGTGATTACCTGTCACTCGCGAGAGATAGGAAAGATATTACTGTTGTTATTATATTACTATTATATGGAATATATATGAATGATAATTAGAGACCGGACGGAATGATACTTTGGATCTGGACTTGGTTAGGCATTGGAGCGAGGTTCGGATTGCACTTGTTCCGCCTATGTCGATTAAGGATCGTCCGTTGCTGTGGATGGTAGTCAGGTCACAGACCTATTATCCTGAGCACATACTTGCTTATGGGAGCGAAAAGTCTCATTACGCTCTTGTCGTGGGTTCCGGCTCTTTCCGGACTGACTAATTGGAGGCAGGAAAAGGTGGAGGTCTAAGCACCATGCTGAGACTGGGTCTCAAGTGTGGGGGCTTGGAGTCCAAGTTTGGATGGGGACCTAGACCCCTCGACAGGAGTGGAATGGGTTGGTCTTGTTTGTGCCTGGGGTACAAACGGGGCTTGTGTTTCGGGGTACCCAACTGAGATACATTGATTCACGAATCGTCATTTCTGTGAGACGGTACGACTTGGCTATGGTCTAGCACTATAGTAAGAACTTGAACATGAAATGTGATAAAATGGTTCTGATTGATTACCACCTGCTTGAAAGTAGCATAGATGCTTACATAGAATGGTTAGTTAATGAACTAATGATGATTGCTAATAAAATTGAAGATAAGGACGCACGTTTAGTAATGCTTCCGCAGATAGAATAACCCACAAGCCAAATAAGCCTTGCATATCCTTGGAGTCTTTTATTTTTCTCATATCGGGTAAGTCTTGTTGAGTACAATCGAGTACTTAGGGTTTTATTTCCCCTGTTGTAGGTGATCGGAGGATACTTAGAGCTGACTCTTGTGTGTGGAAACCTCCTGGTGGGCTCAGAGAGGATTCCTTCACGCTACGACCATAGTGTTTATTCATAACCCTCACTAAAAGTTTTTATAAGAAAAGATGTAAAATCTGCTAGCATCTCTTGTATATAAATGTCCACTACGTTAATGCTCCACCATGTCATTAAATTAATCTTTGCTTCCTCTGTAACTCTGATAACATTGTTATATTCCGCTATTATAATCAATTGAGGTAATATTCTGTTACTGTAATAAAGTGATGTAAGAAATGACTTAAGAATGTTGTAAGCTGTATTCTCTCATTTATGATCCTAATGAAAAATATGGATTTTCGAGTTCTCCCTTATGGTGTGCTCGACGGAACTGCGTAGTTTAGTATCCTCTCTTGAGTACTTAGTGTCTAATGGAAAACAAGTACTCCTAGGAGGCATTAGATTAGGTGGTTCTGCCACAGGGCATCAACCTAAGCACGGAGAGAATCGAAGCCAAAGCTCAGATCCGCCACCTTGCCATTGACTTGAGGCCGCCAGCGATCGAAATCAGCCTTCACTGCTCGGAGATCTTCGATGGAGGCTTGCACATCGTTGATGCAACGGTTTCCTTCATTGATTCCCTTGGTTTGTTCGTCAAGCTTGCTGATAATGAGGGCCAATTGATCTTTAACCTTCATGGTGACTTGAAGGCATGTACGGTGGTCGTGCGCTAGAGCTGCAATCCAATATGCGATTGCCGACCTGACAGACCTCGCCTTGGACCTATGAATCTCACGAGATCAACACCGAAGTGGATCCCGGAGTTCCACCGACAGGGATTACAGCCACGATCAAGGCAACAACAATGTCAGATCGAAGCACTCGCGAGAACGGATCGAACCGAATAACCGATACCAAATTGTAACAACACGGATTATGCTGCTACGAATAGTGTGTGGATTACGAATTCAGATAGTAATAGAGTGCATACGACGATAAATGGAATTGGTCGCCGCCAGTGAACTCGAGCCACAGCTTGCCACCATCTACTACCGCCGCGTTCCAAGACAAGTTTGAGTTCGCTACGGGTTCACCTCTTAAACGAGTTCGCTTACAGCCGTTTCCAACAGCACATCACCAGACGCAGCTGGGCTTGGGCTTCTTAAACTTCTTCCAGCTTGGGCCGTGGAACTTTAGATTGGTCTTCCTAGCATGCTTGCTCCTTTTCCCTTCTGGGCTTGCAGGTACCTTGCGCCCTATGACAGTCATGCCTAGCTCTAGATAAGGAGCCAGTTTGGCTCGAGTCGATGTACACATATACTGGTCGGGACGTTAATCGTGTGTCAGGTATGAGGGTACTGTGATATCCCGGGTTCGACCCAGATGGAGATGTGTTTGGTTGAGAAGTTGTGTGGGTATAGGTCGAACCCTGAAGGGAATATACTCTTAGATGGGAGTTGGAATAGTCCCTCCGATTCGAGGGGACGAGCTCGACCCACATCCGCGCCGTTCTGCTCCGTCTCGCAGGGCGACTGGTGGCGTGGGCGCTCGGGGAGGTGTGTGGGGGGGGGGGGGGGGGGGAGGGGCGGGCAAGCTCGGGGGCGCAGGCTGGGCGCCGTCCGCTGGAGCAAGGCAGCGTGGTGCAAGGTGCGGCGCCCGAATGCGCGGGGCATGCTTCGGCCCCTGGCCATGGTGGCGCGCGACGAGATCCGAACGAGTCGTGGTGCGGGGCGAGTCCAGCCAGGGCCGCGGGAGCTGGTGGCAGCGCGGGATGGTTAGCGGTGCTCAATTGGAAGTGAGGTGGAAGAAAATGGAAGGTTGGCTGACAACTGGATCCCATATCTAACACCAGCTCACGATGTCTAGGATGCCATCCATTCCAACCTAGCCAATCCCTCACACCAAACAACAAATTGGAATGGCTCTATCGCCCTAGCCAAACGTGAGGTGGGTTCAACCCAACCCAAAAAACTGAAATAGAATATGGTTATATTTGGATGGCCATTTAGAGAAGCTGTTGGAGGATAATTTTTCATTAAAATCCCTATTCCTAGCATTTAGAAAGGATTTAGAGAGCCTCTTGGAGTTCCTCTAACATGGTGGCATGGTTGCCCATCTGTGCTTGATGATTTGCACTGTTGTTTCCTCAGTGCTGCTCCTGCTGGGCAAATCTTAGGACGCTCGAGGAGGAGCCCATTACTAGGTTTTGATCTCAGGTCGTAGGCTGCGGCGCGCGGGGAAGAGGCCGATGAAAATAATTGAGGCTGATGATAGAGTCATTTCGTAGTTCATAGTAGTAGAGATTCATGTACTTCTAAAAAAACTCGACCTGCGGGGGGATGACGGCCCCGGGTTTTTCCCTTAAGAAGAAGATTTTCTCACACAAATCGAGAAAACCCCCGAACCCCCGCCCCAATCTTGATGCGGTGGTACCGTAACCCTGTGAGAACCGGGCCGGGGCCTAACTGCGCTTTGGCACCTGGGGGCGGACGATGGGATTTTTTTAACCTCAGCCTGAAATTCGCTCCCACGGAGAGTCGAACTCAGGACCTGAGGAGTGCCGCCGGGCCACCTAACCGCTTGGACTAGGCGCCTTTGACGATTCATGTACTTCTGAATCTTCTCTTTTCAAGTTACATTATTATTCCGAATGTAGACTGTTGATGTGCAATGATTTAGTAGATTAATAATGTTTGATTTGCCATTAAAACTAGCGGCTAATGATTATCTTATAACTAGTAGGACTTATCTCAAATATCTTTGATTGTATTACACAAATTATACTCTAATTGAGGTGGTGTATATTGTCTGTATTGTGAAAGTCACCTCTGTTATTTTCTTACACTTGGACGGCTACATGCCCATCTATATCCCTAAAGATAATGGATTTTTCAGTATCTGTTTGCCCGTGACAACGCAGATTCTATATATTTCTAGTAAAATTGTCAAAAGTGCCAAAGGTGTCTAGCTGAACTAGTTAGGTGGCCTCCGTGTCACTTCCCAGGTCCTGAATTCGACTCCTCGTGGGAGCGAATTTTAGGCTGGGATTAAAAAAATCCCCTCGGCGAAAGCACAGGTCAAAGGTCCAGCCCGATTCTCACAGGACAACGGTGCCCCTGTGTCAAAGTGGGGTAGAGCTTCAGGGGTTTTCTCAGACTGTGAGAATGTCTTCTCTCTTACAGCAATGCCCCGAGAGGCTTACCCCGCAGGTCGAGTTTTTAAAATTTACAAAAGATACCAGCGTCCGCATGGCTGCAGCCTGCAGGTCCGTTGTGCCCCTCCACGCTCATGTGATGCTACGGAAACCCAGTTAGGATCTCGGCGCCGTCGCTGGTGACCAGCACGGTGTGCTCGAACTGCGCGCTGAGGCTGCCGTCCACCGCCACAGCCGTCCAGCCGTCGTCCCACACCACGCACTGCGTGCTCCCCATCGACAGCGTTGGCTCTGCATTGCATTGCGTGGAGTCGGTGGCCATTCGGACGGTGATCAGTAAACAATTCTCTCAACGATGATAAAAGATCATGGGAGGAGAGGAGAGAGAGGTCTTGGGACGGGTGCTTACCGATGGTGAATGTCTGGCCTGCGACCATGAACCCTGGCTCGTAATCGTCTGTCACGGTCACGGATGTGTCTTCAGGCCGTGCTTGACTGAATTAACCACAGTGATCAGAAAACGAAACAGTATGTGTTTAATTACTTACAGGTATGCCATATGATGGGTTCGCAATGGAATATCCTCCCAATGCCGTGCCCAACAAAGGGGTCGATGCCATAGCCATATTTCTCTGCGTGCTCACTGAAACAACCAAAGTAGAGTCTCAATCGCTGACAGGACGAAGTTCATCGCAATGGAAAATTCAACAGTTAAATGCGGTACACTGTGGCCAGATAATATGCAAGCTGTCGGGGTTGTTAAGAATCAAAGTTCTATTCAGATAATACGCAACAGCGGCATCAGAAAGTGTCATGCTTAAGAAATAAGCTTCATAAAAAACGCTTATCTGGATGTTAACGAAGCATCAGAAGATTCATGCTCACATATGTTCGATAAATAAGAGAGATCAAGACCTTATTCTCTGTCCAATTTCCTTGAAACTAGCACCGTGCTTGCAGGCTGATATGCCTCGCATCATGCACTCTTCAGTGACCTATTACAGACCACAAAAGATTGGTTCACACAATACGATTAGGAAGTAGTCAGAAGGGAGAAACATCAGAGTCATCACACCTTCACAAGTTGCTTAGTAGCGTCATCGACTTCTCCACAAAGGTATGTTCTTGAGGTGTCCCCGTGGTAGCCCTGGAGCAAAAGTCCATGTCACTTTATGACATCAACATTTATCAATTACTAAATTGATTGATGGCATTAGAACAGAGCAACGATAAGAAAAAATGTGTCGGTTGCAGATGAAAAGAACAGCAGGTAGCACACATACGTTTAAATAGACAGTAACATCAATGTTGATAATGTCTCCATCCTGCAAGGTCATTGGGAGGAAGCACGACTGTTCAGCTCCAAAATTAAGCAAGTTCAGCAATTATATATACCTGTTTCGTTTCAGGTAGCTCCAAAATTAAGCAAGGTCTTTGTTCAAGTGCTGGTACTAGTTTGCTACTACATTCAAGGCAGAAACTAGAAGAAGAAAAATAAATGCCCAAACCTGTAGCTCGCGTGAGTCGGGGATACCGTGGCAGGTGCACTCGTTCACCGACGTGCACACGCTCTTGGGGAACCCGCCGTATCCAAGTGGGGAGGGGTAAGCGCCGGCGTCGACGATCATCTGGTGCACAGCTCTGTCGATCTCGTCCGTCGTCACGGAGGGCTGCACATGCATGTGCGTGCACGCACGGGTCACAAATTTGTCGACAGAAAGCGAACCAGATCCGCAGGACGCGCGCTCACTACTCTACTCAACTCACTTTGACCATGGCTCCGGCATGGTGCAGGACTCGAGCGGCGAGTTCGCAGGCGTCCAGCATGCGCATGATGCTCTCGCCGTCGTGCACCTGCCGGTCCGGGCTCACGTCCGGGACGGCGTCCGTGCCGACATAGGGTGGCCGGGGTATGTGGTCCGGCACCGGGAGGCGCGCGCTGACGGCCCCGCGCCGCAGCGGCTCCCTCCTCCTCCTCTTGGATCCTCCTCCAGAGCCCTGCACCTCTGCGGCCCTTCAGTTCGATCGTGTCAGAGACTCAGAGTGCAGGTGTCTGCGATTGGCAGGAATTTCGAGGTGCGGATTTGATTTTGGGAACGAATTGGGACGGTATATATATCGCAGGGGCATAGGAATGATCATGAGCACCTGCAGAGGATCCTCGTCGTCGTGGGTTCCGCACTTCTCCGCGGCGTCCTGGATGCTACGCGGAGAGGCGCCTCGTCACCTGCGAGAAGCAGCGGTGGAGACAAGGAAAAGGGGATTGGGGGTTAACTAGGGCGGCCGAATTAATGAGAAAGGAGAAGCATATGTACCTGGACTGCGGCAGCGCAATGCGGTGAACGGCGACGAGAGGTGCTGGTTGAGATCGGCCGCCGGGACCCTCGCCGCCATCGCTGCTGTTGGGTATCAGGCGGCGGCGCAGGACCCGCGGATGGCGGGAAGTGGGTGAGGAACTGAGGATAAGGCGAGAGCAGTTGGAGTTGGAGGGATGCTATTCAGTATTCACTGCACCACTTGCTTGTTTAGTTGACGAAATTTTTGGTGAAATGGTACTGTAGCACTTTCGTTGTTATTTGACAATTAGTGTCCAATCATAGTCTAATTAGGCTTAAAAGATTCGTCTCGTGAATTTCGTCTAAACTGTGTAATTAGTTTTATTTTTTATTTATATTTAATGCTTCATGCATGCGTCCAAAGATTTAATGTGACGAGAAATCTTGAAAATTTTTGGAAACTAGACACTTCCTTAGACTGGGACAGGAAGTTTCACGCCCAACGAGGCAGGGAGAGAAACGTTTTCGGTAATGCTCTGAGCTGGGCGAACCGTGCATACGTCCGGCTATCGCTGGACCACCCCGCCAGCCCAACGAGCCACGTTTTTTTAATCTCAAAAGAAAAAACTGTTTATCCAATTATTTTTATTCACTTGTTCTTCTTCCTATCGTTCTTATCCGCTCACTTGCCGCCTCCGAGAGCACGGTCGCTAGCCCGACGAGGCGCAGCGCGCGGCCGCCTCCGAGTCGCGACGTGTAGCTACCATCCCTGCTAGGCGCGGCGCGCTGCTGCCCTCTCCAAGTCGCGCGGCCGCAACCTCCCTGCCGTTCGTGTTGCCAATGCCTCGCTTCTGCAACGTGCAGCCACTGCTGTCGGCTCGCCGCCTATAAACGCCGCTGCCTACGGTGAACAACACACACCGATGAGCCTCCATTCTGCTGAGCAGCATAGAGATGTTGTGTTGAAAGTGCATGTTTCAAGAGTACGTTTCAGATGTTTCAGAGATATGTTGCAAGTGTTTTATATGGATGTTGCAAAAAATAGATCGTGATGTTGCGCATATTGCAATGGTTGTACACAATACACGTATGTTGCAAGCGTCCGTTCCAAATGTTTCATCTGCTTTTTCAAACGTATGTTACAAGTGTACTTATTTGGATATTGCTTATGTTTCACACATATGTTGCAAGAGTGTGTTCGAAATATTTCAACTGTTTTAGTCTTATATTGCAATACGTGTTTTCATGTTGCAAGTTGCAGGTGTTTTATTTGGATGTCGCATATGTTTCACACACATGTTGCAAGTGTATGTTCTAAATATTTCATCTGCTTTAGACGTATGTTGCATTCAAGTGTTTCAGGTTGCAAGCGTTTCGTGTTTCAAAGGTATATTCAGAGAGTCATGGGGGCACAGCCTGGGCACCGAGGGAAGGGGCGCGGCGAGCCAAGGGCCGACGGATGAGTTGCGCGGTGCACCTAGGGTCATGCGGACGGTGCGTGCTCGTCCTCATCTCAGCTCCCAGGTCCCGCCCGCGCGGAGAGAGAGAAGGGGGTCGGGGGAAAGGAGCGGCGGGCGCGGGGTGGGGCGAGACAGACAGGGAAGGACTGCAACGATACGGTGGGAGTGCGACGTGTTTCTATCAGTCCGTTCAGTACCATCCGATGAAATCCTATCCATTGGAAGTCCGGGTGCCAGCAATTCTCAAAAAGGTTTTCCCCCTCAAATTTCAGGGATAGAAATTTTCATGATTGCCCGGTTAAAAGAAAATAAAACAGAGCAAAATTTAGGGCCTATTTAGACGGTTCCTAGTTGAGGCTAAAAGTTAACTTAAATTAGTTGTCGTTGGCTAAATTGAAGACTTGGCTATTTTTATCCCTCTTATTTAAATGCACTAAGCTAATTTTTAGCTATCTAGATATTAACCCTAGTAGGCCCTATAAACAGGGGCATACACATATATATGTATGTTCACCACGCACGCCTATCTCATTTGCCCCTCCTCTTTTTGCATGGGAAATCATGAATTGCTTAATAATATTTTAGTAAAATGTTTCAAAGTAGAGGAAGCATAAATTATGATGAAACTTTTGAAACAAATCTACTCATTTGACTTCAAATATGCAAAACCGCTCCATAAAAGTTGATTGTAACCAATTTTTTGTATTCACCTAATGGCCCCGTTCGGCTAGCAGAATCTTGGCTGAAACTGGCTGGTTGTGTGAGAGAGAAACACTGTTTGGCTGGATGGATAAACAGTGTCGCGTGAGGGGAACCAGCCGGCTGGCCGGTCTCCTTCAGACCAGGGAACACCGCCAATACATGCAACTTAAACACACTGTCTTTTGTTAGAGGGAGAAATAATTACTTTTTAGAAAGAATCATACTATTTTTATATCTGAGCTTGATCATAGCCACTTGACTCACAGTTTGGAACCCAGAGTCCCAGAATGCGAGGTTTGGTTATATAGTACTAGCTCGATAGCACGCTCTCCGCTCCACGGGCGACAGGAAGGAGCACAAACAGCACTGGGAGAACAGTAAAAAGGAAGATGAATAGTGTAACACCCCGGTGTTACGTACCTAATTAGCAAATAGGTTAAGATTGATAAAACTTGACTCATAAGTTTCATGTGCTCCGTAATGACCTCTTACTTGTAATACTAAAAATGTTGAGTAAAGATTCTTTTAAAATTATAGCCAACTTAAACATTTTCAGGAAATACAATTCTTTGTTAGTAATAAAAATGTGCATGATGAAGTATGTGTTTGTAAAAAGAAAAAAGAAATCGGAAAACAAAACACACACAAGCCACACACGCACACTAACACTCACGCATGCACGCTGCTGCTGGCCGCTGGTGCAAGCCAAGTTTGACCGAGAGAGAGAGAGAGACGCTGCTGCCCTGCATGCCGAGCAATCAAAGCAGCTGTGCCGCCGTGATGCGCCCGGTCTCCGCTGATCTGTGCGCCCTGCTCGCTTCGTTCGCCGTGGTCGCTGCCCGTCGTGCCAGGGCCGGGTGACCCGCTGCCGTGCTTGAGGAGAGCCGCGTCCTTTTCCTCGCCGTGTTGGGCGCGTTCGAGCGCCATTATGGCCCGTGCTTGCACTGCTGCTGCCGTGCCTGTCTCGCTGTGCGCTGCCGCTGTGTCGCTGGGTCGCTGCCGCGCTGCTGCCCTGCTGTCCGCCGAGACTTTTGACCGACCTGCCCGAGGCAGCGCCCTTCGTCCAACCGAGTCGCGACGACCCATCAATGCCTAGCTCACCTGCTCGCTGGTGGACGCGCTGCTCCGGCCATTATTGGCCTTGACCCAGCCGGAATAGTCGACACCGTCTCCACCGGGTGTAACCGCACCTCTTCGCCTTTCAAATTCGCGCAGCCCCGAGCCTCCCGGTCCAATTCCTCGCACCAGAGAGTAGCCATGGAAGTTGCCTAGCCAGCAAACCCACATAGAGACTCAGCAGTTCGCTGTCGCCGGCCAATTTCGGAACTTCCGAGCCGCCGGTAATCTCGCCGCCGTAACAGAGCACGTTTTGGGGTAGGTCCCTACGCTTGGTTTTAGCTCGATCCAATGCATCTCGACTTATATTGACCTCCTGGTGTCTATGCTCTCCCTATTTTTACCGAAGGTCTCGCTGGAGACGAGCTGACGCCACCGTGTCCGCTGCGGAGCGCCGCCGTCTCACCCGCTCGCACGTGGCCAGCTCTGCTCGGGCTGCCTCCGACTCAACCATCACCATAGCCGTGTCCGTGGTAAGGCCCTGGTGCTCCCCCAACTTTCGGTTGCCGTCGCCCGGATCCTCGGTCGCCAGCCGAGCCGCGGCCGCCGCGTGAATCGCGTCCCGAGCTCCTCCTCTGTTCGTACGTGAGATTTAGAGGGAGGAGTATGGGCAGAAAAGAAGAGGAATCTAGGGGGTTATGTGTGAATATGTATGAGAGACATTAATAGTAAAAGAGCTAATAAGATTTTTAAAGGAGTTTGGGGTTCCCAACGCATTTGTGTCTATTAGCTTTTTCTCTTTTTCAAAGATTGATCAAATAGGTTCAACTTTGTAAAATCTGTTTAAATTCGAAATGAAGTCCTAAATTCATGATTCTTGTTTTGTTAGACTCCTGGTAATCTGAACTATGTGTTAGAGTAGATTAATTCATCTGATGCTCACTATTTTTAGGTCCGCAATAAATAAATATGCTCCTATAATTAATGTACTATTTTTAGTGGCTAATTGGTAAATGGGTTTAATCTGAAATTTTTAAAGTAGATTCTTACATATGTTAGGCATCTCCTGTAATCTTTGTAGCCTTTAAATATGTGCTATGACTAAGTAATTGATTTAACTTGTTTAACGCTTGTTAAATGATTTATAAATAATAAAAGTTTGTAAAAATAGAAAATATGGTTCCACTGTATTTGTATGATGTCGTTGTGTCAAATGAACACTTAATATGGCTATGTGTTTACATAAAATATCGATATATAGATTTATCTTGCTCTCACATACGTTATTGCAATAAAAACTTAATAATTGATTTATAAACCTGATGCTTATCTTGAGTGCCTTTATGTGATGCATTATGTGTGCTTCCTTTGCATTCATGTATTTGCATCGTTGCATCTCATTTAGGTGCGCTAGATGATGAGCACGTGGATGTGACATTGGAGCTGAGCCGGAGACGGTGTATTAGTGGACGGATCCTAAAGATGGAAATGCCAATTTTTTTAATGTTATTTACCCAGGCAAATCCCCGTGCATAACCTCTATTATTCAGCACTTATATTATGTTTTGTGTATTAAGTTTTGAGGAGTTGAATGGAACCCACTTGCATATATATTCCTTATCCTATGAGTCTTACTAATATGACAGGATCGTGTAGATTGCTACGCTATAGAACTCCGGTAGAAGTCGAGTGATTGCCTGTTACTCACGAGAGATAGGAATATATATTACTATCATATTACCATCATATGGATTTTTGAGGTGGATAATAATTAGAGACCGGGCGGGAAACACGATAAGTGGATGTTGGGGATATCGTGGTTATTGGTGGGTGCAGCTGGGCGGGTCTTGCGAGCGCAGGGCTTTGTCTTGGTTGCGTGATTTCTCGTCTGAGTCGATTAAGGACCATCCGTTTTTGTGGATGGCAGTCAAGTTTTGAATGTCCCTCTCACATACTTGCGGATGGGGGTAGGAAGGCTTGCATACCTTACCAGTCATGGGTTCCGGCTCTTTTCGAGCCAGCTAGTATGGAGGCGAGGGCAGGTGGAGTTCCAAGGGCATCAACCTGCCGCATAGGCCGCAGTGTTGGGACTTGGAGTCCGAGTTCGGGCGAAGACCTAGAGCCCGTGACAGGTTTGGGAAGGGCTAGTCTTGTCTGTGCTTTTGGGTGTAGACGAGATGTATGTTGAGGGGTACCCAGCTGGGAGTCATCGGTTCGCGAATTGTCGTTTCTTCTAAGATGGTACCTGCTTGACTGTGGTCTTGCACCGTAGTAATAAATGGAACATGAATGAGGACTTAAAATGATTCTGATTGCTTACCACATGCTTGAAAGTAGTACATGTGTTTACCTAAAATGGTTAACTAATGAACTAATCATGACTACTAAAACTTTGAATATAAGGATGCACTATTAGTAATGCTTCCTACAAGTTCAAACCAGCAAACCAAATAATCCTTGCATATCCTTGGAGTCATTTTATTTTTCTTCTATTGGGTAAGTCTTGCTGAGTACACTCGAGTACTTAGGGTTTTATTCCCTGTGTTGCAGGTAACAAGTGGATGCTAGAACTAACTCTTGTGTGTGGATACCTCCTTGTGGACTCAGCGAGGATTCCTTTTACGATACGATCGTAGTTTTTATTTATAACCTTCATCAAATGTTTTATAAAGAAAAGTTAATTCTGCGTTAAATGCTTAGACATGCCTTTGAATAAATATTTAATTCCGCTACAACTCCGATCACATGTTTATTTATGTTGCAAGATAAATTTTTGTAAACCTGTAATATATCAACTTTTATTTATTCTACACTATAATTGTTCTTTCCGCTGCTACATAAAACTTGTTTTGTAATAACTCCGATTTTATGTAATTATGTGACGTATGAAATGGTTAAGAATGTTGTAAGCTTTATTTATTTATTTATGATCCTGATAAAAATGTGGATTTTTGAGTTCTTTTGTTGGGTGTGCTCGATGAAATTGACTGATTTAGTATGCTCCATAGGGTACTTAGCGTCTAATAGAAGACAAATACTCTTAGAAGTCAAACGGTTCTGCCACAAATAGTAAAAAAAACAGATAAACAATGTTACAAACAAACATAGAAACCATGCCAAAAAGTGCATTAACAGTACATGAACAGTGTCGAATATGTCTTGGTGGCTTAGGACCCAGCAATTTATTCGTAGTTGAACGAGTATATGAACAGTGTTGCAAACAGTACTGAACAGTATCGAACAGTGCTTGGTGCCTGGGAGAGGATTTTATTCGCGGTTGAGGAAAGGAAGTACATATGTATTGGATAATTTTCTGGGACTTGTTAGATTTCTTCAGCTTTGGCCATCAATTCTAAAATGCATATAGACCAACAAAAAATTATTGAAACCATTATGTTAGGCAAAACAGTTATTTTGGTCCCTCAACTATTACTCAAGGCTCAGTTTCGTCCCTGAACTTTCAAAATGGCCGTTTTAGTCCTCAAACTCTACTTTTAGGCTCAATTTCATCCTAAAACTATGAAGATGATTGTTTTAGTCCTCAAACTTTGTATTTTGGGCTCAATTTCATTTATAAACTATCAAAGTGTATTTTGTTCTTTAAACTTTTATTTTCAACTCAAATTTGTCTACGTTGTACGTGGAATGTTACACTGTTGCAAATGGTTAGCTCCAACACCACCAATAATTGGAGAAAGAAAAATAATATTCATCCAAAAACTATTTCGTAGCCATTAATAATTTCAAGCTATTATTTTTAGTGTTACCTTATAATGGTACCATTTATATATATCCGACTAAATGATATTTGTGGGAGCAATTACAGTTGCATCGAGCACTATTTATTCTTTAAGAATACATGAATATATTGAAACAATAGCAGATCTATAATTTTGATAATTTATGGATGAAATTGTGCCAAAAATATAAAGTTTTCTTTTTGAATAGACAAAATTGAGTTGAAAATAAAAAGTTAAATGCACTTTGATAGTTTAGGTATGAAATGGAGCCAAAAATGCAAAATTTAAGGCCTAAAACGATCATCTTAATAATCGTATGATGAAATTGAGCCTAAAACTAAAATTTGAGGATCTAAACGGTCGTTTTGAAAGTTTAGGGATGAAATTGAGCCTCGAGTAATGGACCAAAATGGCTATTGTGCCATTATATTATATCTAAGCCCGAGCCTTTTTCAGCTCAATTCGGCCTGTAAAATGTTTAGGTCTAATGCGATACCATGAAATAGTCTTTCACAAGAATGTTGGTTCTACGCCACCATTAGAGCCTACCACATCTTGTCCTACCTAGCATGTGAATTTCTACTAAAGATATGGTGAACAAATTGTCATCAACACCTTAGGAATGGCCTCGTAATCATGAGTGGCAATGTGTACTAGTGAATCACATACAAAGGGGCAGATCCAGCGCGGGGCAGGGGTACCTCACCCCCAAAGCACCTCCAACAATTTATATATATATATGGTTGAAGAAAAGGAAGACAATTGAAAAAGTGACCAAAAAGAGAAGAGAAATATACCCAAAAATTGAAGAAAGAGAAGTAGTGAGTCCCGTCTAATTGTGCGTCACATACCGTATATTTTTTAATTAAAAAAGAAACTTTGTATAGATCCAGTTTATAAGTGCTAGATTATATGAGTTGCCTTATGGTTAATTTCACATTTTCATGCCTATAAGATGGATTATAGATGTTTATCGATCATATCCATTATTGTAAGGATAAAGGGAAAAGTTAAAATAAGCTTATATATTTATCATAACAAGCTGGAGACTGAATAATATATGTTGGTTGAAAACCTAGACTGTTTATTCACCATGTAGTCTTATATGTGGCTCTACCCGCGCATATGAACTTTGTGTTTTGCTGGCCTGCTTGGTGGGAAATAAGTTGGCTGATTGGGCGTACATCATACTCTTTTTGTCCAAATGATACTCTTTTTGTATGAAGGGGGTATGCATATGCATAGCACAGAAACAACGCCTCACGAAGGTTGCTAAGATAATATTTAGAGTTACAATAATTTGAAAACTAGATACCCCGTGTTAATGTACTTTCACATCTCTTCTAGTGTGTGAAAGTAATATTCAAACTTTACTCTCTTTTTTTCTACGATAATGATAGCAAGGATCTTTTGATCTAAATCGGGTTTTTTAGGCTTCACCTAATCAAGGTTGTGCTGGCTATGATTGTTGCACAACGCTTGCAAAAAGAGGAGACTTTTCAAATAGTGAGTCGTCGTGACTTTCCTGTATAATTTCTGTGACACATCTAGTCTAGATAGATATATTATGTCTAGAGTAAAAAATTTCAAACGACTTAAAGTATAATTTAGAATAGAGAAAGTACTATCGAACAAGTTCTAATATACTTTTAGAATAATTTTCCCTTATGTTCGGACCTATCTGGACCATTGCTTCCTCTTTGTAAATTATGACTAATGAACTTTATTAGTCCCGTTCGGCTTACCCCATATTCGGCTTCTTTTTTTCAGCCGGAACAGTGTTTTCCTCTCACAATATTTCAGCCAAAACAATGTTTTTCAGCCAAGATTCAGCAAGCCAACCGAGGCCATTATATACAAGAAGTAAATAAATAAATAAAAAATCATCAAATCGCTTCTTCAAATATGCTATCACTCAATATACGGAGATCGTTTATTTTGCCAACTAAGCAACTATTTTCATTCGAGAGGACAACACATAATCGCGTTTAGTCTATGGCCAAATATTAGCATTTACCATCACTTGTTGCTAAACTTATCATTGAAGTATAACAACTCATTCACTTGGTTCATTAAAAAGATATGGAAGTATTTGTGACACAAGCTGAAAGCTACAATTGTGATAGTAGAGAGAATTAAAGAACCATCTAAAATAAATTGTGTTATGTTTGGCCATCAACAAACAAACACGCGCTCTCATCATAATGTGAAATTGACAGGTGGGCCCCCTCCGGATCTCTACTCCGCCCGACGGCCGTGCTCCCCACTTTGTTTTTGTTTTTTTTTTTTTTTTGATAAAGACCGTGCTCCCCACTTGGGCACTTTCTTCCAAAACCTCCACAGTGCCCCCTCGTCGGCAGAGCTCAAAATTTGAATCTCGGAGCCCTTCTTCTTCTACCTCCTGCGTGCACCTGGTGCATACACCAAGTGACCCTGGCGTCCGTACCCATCAACCGCATCTACTAGTGGGCTGGAACGCAACCAGTTCATGGACCGGGTCTCCGCAAACGGAAGAACGAACCCTCTCTCCAAGTCCCCGTCTCACCTTTTTCTCTGCACCGCCGCGGCGCCGCCTCGTCTGCTCTGCTCCTCCATTCCGTTCGCCTTCGAAAACTACCCACACCACAAAGAAGGGAGAGAGAGAAGGGAGATGGCCGAGGCGACGGCGTACGAGGAGCAGCGGCGGAGGCAGGTGGAGGCGAACAAGCGGAAGCTGGAGGAGCTGCAGCTCCACCACCTCTCCGCCGCCGTCAGAGAGGCCGCCGCCGCCGCCAAGCCCTCGCCGGTGTGTCCCGGTTCCCATGATGGCCGCGTTCTTTATTGTGTCGCTAGATGTCTTCTTTTCTGTGGGTGTACTTTATCCCAATCGGATTTTCTACAGGTCAAGAAGCGGAAGGCGCGGGTGCCGCTTGACGCCGCCGACGCCGTGATGGAGCCACTACGGCGGTCCGGCCGAGTCGCCAACCTCCCCGATAAGCCCGTGTACCGCGAGGTTGGTGTGAAAGGGTCATAGTGTCATCGAAATCACGAAAGATTTCATCTTTTCCCCTTACTTCCTAGAACAAATCGCGGCTTTGAAAACGAACTGATCCAGGATTTCGTCTTTGATGTGTGTCTGTGCAGGAGGTTCCAGCTTTCGCGAGGAAGATTAGGAGGTACGCGCTTGGATTCCTTCTCGCCAATCAGTCAGGACTCAGGAGTTGTATGTAGATCATTAATTTTGGTTTGGTTTGTCTTCATTCTTGAGTGGCAGGACGTACGGATCGGCGAGAAAGGATCTGGCCAACCGAGTGTACGCGACCGACGAGGCGAGGAGCTACACCATCTCTAAGGCGGAGGATCTGTTGCAGGAGCTGGACTCCAGGTTCCCCATCTTCATCAAGCCCATGACCCAGTCCCATGTCACCGGGGGCTTCTGGCTGGTAAAGTAGCGGAAGCTTCAATTCGGCATGTCCTGCTGTTTTCTATTATTTTTCATCCCCTACGAGGTAAATTCTTGTTTGGTGGGTTTGCGAAATTGCAGGGCCTCCCGAATGATTTCTGCCGGAAGCACCTGCCCAAGCGTGACGAGACTATCACCCTGGTGGATGAAGATGACAACGAGTCCGACACGCTCTACCTCGCGATGAAGAAGGGCCTCAGCGCTGGATGGAGAGGGTTCGCCATCCAGCACAAGCTGGTTGATGGAGATTGCTTGGTCTTCCAGCTGATTGAGAGGACAAAGTTCAAGGTGAGTGAAATCTATTTTGCATAAGGTCTAATTCTATACTATTGTAATGCTGACCAAGCAATATCTGTTGTGGGAATGGTGCAGGTCTACATAATTAGAGCAAGTTCTTACTATGAAAGTGAGGACTGATGAAACTAGTAGCTTGTAATGTGCTGATTGGAGCATAGGTAAAATTTAACGTTCATTGTTTGAACTTGTAGATTTATTTTATTGTATAATCAGATTCTGCGTACCCTTTGCCCCTTTCCTTTCCAGATATATTTCATTGGTATTTGAACTCTGTGATCCACCTTTTACACACTTTCATTTCTGAACTCTGCTCCACCTTTTACACAATTTCACCTTTTACACAATTTCATTTCTGAACTCTGCTCCACCTTTTACAATTTCATTTCTGCACCCCCCTTTTTCTTTCAAAACATTACTTTTTTCTGTGATTTTAGCAAGATAGCTGGTTTGTTTATTTTTTGTCGGAAGACATATTGTTGTCTTAGCTGTTGTTGGAAACACTAATAACTTGGCACGATGTCTGCCTATTCATAATTTGAGAAGCCCACAGTTGAACCAAAAGAGATGCTTAAAAAAAAACTAACTGTACTTCCATTGTAAGTGAGTCTCCTTGTTTGACTTATGACTGCTTTTGGGTGGAGGTGTTAATAGGTTTCCTTTCTCCTTTACTCACAGTTATGGAGGTGGATGTGTTGGACAAGCTCGCATCTGGAAATTGCTGGGTGCCTTGAACCTTTTGGGTGGCAGAAAGTTAGCTGATGTATAAAATGTTCACATAACCCAGTGTCTACCAATTGCTAATTTGTGCACTTCTTGTGCTTACCACTTGCACGGTTCAGAAACCTGCACTATGTAAGGGGATGTTGATGGCAATTGGCCTCATATTGTAAATGATCGATGCTCGTCCTTGTTTCTCTTGGATCCATTTCAGTGTTCAATCTGGCAATTGACCACCATTATTGGCTTTGCGGTGCTAATGTACAGACATATGATCTTGTCAATTGGACCAGGCTAGCTATTTGTCATTGTTAGGAAATTGGTTGGTGGGCAGAGAATTGTGGAGGTCATAGGGGGAAGAGGTGAGAGGGCAAGGGACTTGCTGCCACCGCTGACCCATAATCGTCGCTTGGTGTTGTAGGCATAGGAGGCGACGGTGGCACAGGGAGACGTATAGTTGGCCAATGGGCTGGCCCGGCCCGGGCCAAGCACGGCCCGCAGGTGGTCGTGCCGGCACGCCGTGCCTCCCGTGCCGTGCCCCTCCGGGCGTCGTGTCTGGCCTTTGGCCCAAGCACGGCCCTACGGGACTTGTTGTACTTGGCTAGGGCGGCGGTCGTCTTGGCCCTTCTTATCCTGTTCGCTTGGCTTATAAGTCATATTTTTTCAGCCAACAAACAATATTTTTCTCTCACAACAAATCAGTCAACAGTACTTTCAGCCATGACTTATCAGCCAAGCGAACCGGGCTTCTATCGGTTGTCCCCAGATCGGGTAAGCCAACTTGGGCCACAGTCCGTCAGTCCCTTAGCTCGAGTCCTTGACTTGACATTCATACTATTGTGTTTTTCTTGTTTGTGCACTAGAGTTGGGTGCTCTAGATAAAGTGTCATGTGGTTTGGAGTAGCCTTTCTTTGCAGTTGTTGTACAAGCAACACTAGTAGTGTGAAAAGGACAATTAGAGATGTACTTTCGCACAGACATGTATTTGTTGTTAAGAGGTTTTGCCACCCTTCCTAAAAAAAAAGGTTTTCAAATGTTTCTGCTTCACTTTGTGGGAAATAATGCTCATAAAGAAATGTATACCTAATATTTAGGAGCAATGCATAGTTTTGCTATTCTTAGTGACAACAGCAAGTTTCAGTTTGCCTTCATCTTCAACAAACTTCCTAAAAGGATGGACTCTTATTAGGTTTGCATACTTGGTAGCTATCTTCCTAGATGTGACTAGCTCTCTCATCAACCTCTGAAGATTCAGATAATGAATATTCTCCCTTTATCATCATGCTTTTCCATGTATCATCTTCGACAAACAGAAATCCAGATATCATCATGCTTTTCCATGTACCTCATCACTCAGATAATGGGTATTCTCCCTTTGGTACTGAAGTAACGCCATCTGCTGATCAGAAAGACGGGCATCATGATATCTGGAGAGAAAAAAATACATCAGCTGGCCGATCTCTGTGGCAGTATGTTAAGAGAACTGTTCAACAATACATGCTTATGACTGATACTTTGGAGCCATGTCTGTTAGACATGAGTTGAAGACCATTTTCAAATAATTCTAATGGAGATATGGCTATGCTGGTTCAATACTAGCATTTTTCCACTGTCAGAAAATAAGCCGCAAAGTGCACAAATAAAGCATTCCTTGGGTGTGCAGAGGCAAGAGTACGTTTGGCATTTATCAAATGTTCAAATATACTTAGAAACTTGTCGGATAACGTGAAAAATACTTAGGCCCCGTTTAGATCCTTGAAATTGAATTCATTTTAATAATCATAATTTAGACACATATTAATTAAGCCAATATGGTTGTACATAGATTATATTTGTTGGCTATACGAGAGAAATACTTATGTGTTGCATTTCTAACGTAGGGGAGTGAGTTGAAGAGAGTGTCTTATAAGTTGCAAAGTAGAAACATAGATGGTGATCTATAAAATTAATTTGCATCTCCCACCTTATGATTTTGAGACAGGCTATAAATGTGAACTTTAGAAAGTGGTGGAATGTCAAATTCCAAGCCAAATAGCTTAATTTATTAAGTAGATTTCAATTCCTCCAAATAAAATGATCCAAACAGCCCGTGAGTATATTTGCTGTGCCTAGTGCAATTATACCTTCGATCTTCCAAAGTAGTACTAGATGGCTGGAGTGCAGAATATAATGACCGCAAAATATCAGGCTGCCCATCCAAAGAGTTGTATTCGTGGATGTGTGCTCTGCAAAAGGGCACAAAGCAGACACATGCCACAGATCTTACAAAATCTTCTGGGATTCCGATGTATAACAGTGCGAAAAACAGAAAAAATTAAGCGCCCATGTATTCTTGAATATAAAGATAAATACTCAAGCCCATAAAACATCCAGCACACGTGACTTCAACTACAATGGCAATCCTGGATTATGGCAAAAGGAGATTTTCAGCCTGTTCGTTTCGGCTTATACGATCGTGGATTATAAGCTGCAACAGTATTTTTCTGTCACACCAAACCAGCCAGCAGTACTTTTGGCTTATAATCCACGATCGTTTCAAACGAAACGAAGAGGCTATTTAACTGCAATGTTCTGGAGAATACACAGAATCTCATGTGACGCGCGCATGCTAATTTAAGCATACTATCATTAGAAGGTTTTGTTGTTGTCGAGCTTATGCAACAATCCAATCTAATGACTTAAAAGTAGAGCAGGGAAAAATTATAGGAGACAAGCAAAATGGAACCCTTTATCTGCCTAGAAGAAGATCCCAAGCCATAAGCACTTCGCCTCCAGTTTCCTTGTACTTCAAGGTTTATGCTACATACATATCACAGGGCTAAATATGGGCATATGGCTTATGTGAACAGTCACAAGCATATAAGCTTACACAGAGCATCTTTGAAATCAACTGAAACTTCACAATAGAAACGAAGTAGTAGAACTGAGTGAGGCTTGTTTGCTCTTGCTAGGTGCAAAGCAAGCACACTGTGGATCTCCCGAAAACAACATTTGGGTTGAGAGCGAATTCCGTACAACGGGAGACCGAGCTCCAAAAATTGATGGGATGAGAATCAGGTTCTGAAAAGGGTATCTGAAAGGAACACTGGGATGAGTCGATATCTTCAAGTATATATATACCTGAAATATTTAATAAATCTGTTAAATCTGATTTATTGCTTGTTCTGTTTGGATGATTGATTAGACTGCATTTGTTCTCCACGATGGCCCTCCGTATGCTAATGGTGATCTTCACATGAGCCATGCGCTCAATAAAATCCTCAAAGATTTTGTAAATCACAAGGTATTAACTGCTGTTCATATGAGTATATGACTGTTTCTGTAGGTTAGTGTTTCAGAATCATAGCTTTGCTTATGCTTTCTTCTGCATGCAGCTGCTTCATCAGAATCATAAAGTGTCCTTTGTTCCTGGTTGGGACTGCCACGGCCTTCCAATAGAACTAAACGGCAAGTTCATTTGTTTCTAAAATAAAATAAAAATTCAGATCAGTTAAATTATTCGTTCTGGTATTTAAAGCCCTGTTTTAATGGATAAGAATAAATCCTGGAATAGATAGATAACTCTCCTCGGTGCCGCTTTCATGGAGGGGGAAACGCCGGAGCCTGCGGCTCCGGCAACCTTCCTCCGGGGTGAGGAGGGGGCGTCACCGGAGTCGGCGCGCGCTAGGTTCGAGCGCATGATCCGGCGCGTGCAGGCGAATGTCTGCGCGGAGCTCGAGGCGGTCGAGGGCGGCACAAGCAACAACGGCGGCGCGCTGTTTCGGGAGGACGCTTGGACACGTCCTGGCGGCGGCGGCGGTATTAGCCGTGTCCTCCAGGGGGGCCGTGTGTTCGAGAAAGCCGCGGTGAACGTCTCTGTGGTCTATGGAGTGATGCCTCCAGGGGCATACCGCGCGGCGAGACCCGAAGTCGCGGCGGCGGCGGCGGCGGCGGCTGGAGGGGAGAAGGCCGGGCCAGTGCCCTTCTTTGCGGCTGGTATCAGCTCGGTAAGTAAGATTCCTCCTCGCAGCATTATCTCAAATGGATAGCCTGCTCAAAGCTTGCATTTTCCAGCAATTTGCTGTGTTCACCCATGTTATCTTTAAAATGTTCAGAAATTCAGTACAAGCACCATCCAAGTTAAGAAAATTTCTTGCTTTGGAAAAATTTGGAGAAAACAAATGTGTGATTTCTCTTTTCAAAATCCTCAAATTCAGTACTGGTTCTTGTTTTGCTTGTCAGGTCATCCATCCAGTAAACCCATTTGCTCCAACAGTGCATTTCAACTACCGGTATTTCGAAACAGAGGCACCTAAAGGTACTACATGTGATGACAATTGAAATGAATTAAACTGCTATAATTCCATTCTGGATGATGCACCATTCTTTGCAGATGCTCCTGGTGCACCTAGGCAGTGGTGGTTTGGAGGTGGTACTGACCTGACGCCTTCGTATATCATTGAAGAGGATGTCAAGCACTTCCATTCTGTATGTCAATACCTTCGTCTCCACTTGTTCAGAACATAAATATAGATCCAGTTATGTTTATGCTTTAATCTGGCCAAAATCTGCTTGTGCAAGGCTGTTGTGTTGATGTTTGTTCAGTTGCTGTATGTTTGGTGCATAACTCATTTGTGCTTTATTGGACCCTTTCAGGTTCAGAAACAAGTGTGTGATAACTATGACACTAGCTTTTACCCTAGATTCAAAAAGTGGTGTGATGACTATTTTTATATCAAGGTTAGTTTGTCCAGCTGTTTGTTTGATGCTACTGATTCTTGTGATTTTTTTTTCATTTTTTTTGTAGTTCTCTCTAACACATGGCAGACCTCATGGTTGACTTGATTCAGTCATCTGAAAACAAATGCAATTATGCTTGGTCTTCTTATTGAATATTGGCCAATAGTTATCATGTATGTTCGCCAGAACAAGTCATGGAGATGATTATTTGTCTTTGACTGCAGCATCGTGGTGAACGACGTGGGGTGGGAGGAATATTTTTTGACGATCTTAATGACTATGATCAAGAAACACTTCTTCACTTTGCCACAGGTGTCATAACTCATACCATCTCTTGTAGTATTGTTGATTAAAGGGGATCTTGATATAAATTCATCACTTGAGTGCATGGCAATCATCACTTCTAACTGCTGATTGAAGTTGCGCCTGTTGAGTTGCCTTTCTTTCATCTCCGCAGATTGCGCAGACTCAGTTCTTCCTGCATATATACCCATCATAGAACGTCGCAAAGACACTCTGTTTACTGAGGAGCACAAAGCATGGCAACAGCTACGTAGAGGTCGCTATGTGGAATTTAACCTTGTGAGTGCCTTTACATTCAGAGGATTTTATTCTTGGTGTTTTCAATTCTTCTGGGGCTCTTACACTTGCTTTTCATGAAGGTTTATGATCGAGGAACCACATTTGGGCTCAAGACTGGGGGGCGGATTGAGAGTATCCTTGTTTCTCTTCCTCTTACAGCACGGTGGGAGTATGATCATGTAAGCTGAGAAGCTATCTTACTCACCCACAATTGCTAAGATGTCTGGTTCTTGCTGTTCTAAGGCACTAGAACAATGAAACAAAGTAATTTTTTGATCGTTCTGAAACACATGTTTGCAATTTAGTATTTGGTTGTACTGTGTTATGGTGAATTGTTTGAATTTGGTTCTTGCTGTTCTAAGGCTCTAGAATATTGATGAAAGAATGGATATTTTTGAAATACACATTTGCAATTTAGTATTTAATTGTACTGTGTTATGGCGAATCATTTGAATGGAGGAAGTTGTTATATTTTTTTACCATTTGCATTCTGGTGCCTTAAATTTGGGCAAGTTTCTAATATACTATTTGTTTACAGAAACCAGAAGTAGGGAGTGAGGAGTGGAAACTTCTTGACACGTGCATAAATCCAAGGGAATGGCTCTGACATGTTCAGAAGTGCTTGCCCTTTCTCCACCTTAATGTTAATAGACCACTTTGATCTTGGTATGTGGAGTTTTCTTTTACAGCTAGTGTGATTTCCTTGAGTGAGCTTAGCAAATATTTTACATACAATATATATGCCATCCATGTCTATGAATAAGCAATCTCATATCATTTGTCAAAAGGGGAGAAGAGAAAACACAAAATACCATGGCACCAAATTATTTTCCGAAGTCCTAGCCACAAAAGCATATTTGTGGTTGTGTCCAATCAAATAATTTTAATTGTTATCGTCTCTTATTGAGATCGAATATTCCATTTTAGTTTGTGTAGACTTAACTTAGAGCAGAATAACTGTTTTTTTTTGTGACAGAGCTAGCGATGCAACTTTTGTACTACTGCTTTTGACATAGATTTATAGAGTTATGAATCTCAATGAAAAATTTGAGGTGAAACGGTAGAAATCTTTTGTAGAAGACATAATTGAGGTGATTTTTTTTCTTGTAGACCTCACTCTAAATAAAAATACCCTCTACAAATAAAATTGGACTCAGCAAAAGTTTTAGTTTTGACCACGAATTTGAAAGGAACGTACTGGAAGTACTTATCATAGCATATCTAGTGGTTCTCTCCGTGTGATCAGTCCAAATTTGATCTAGAAATTGCTACATATTCTTGCATACAATACACATCACAATAGTGCTCTGCTCAAAGGGTCTTATTAGGTTTCAGAGGTCAACGTGCCTGATATTGGCCATGGCCAAATTGGGGGGCTACAAACTAGTGTTTGGTTTGTGACCAAGTCAAAGTTGTTGTGTTACTAGCCAAACGCCCAAACTAGAGCTAAAAGATGGTCTTTGGACTGCATCTATGGCATATTGATTCTGAAAACAGTGAGCATGACATAGAGGGCTCACATGTTGTTAAATTTATTCAGTGTCAGTCAAAATATCAGTGGTCGGCTGAGGATTTGGGTTGCTGGACAACTAGGGGAGACCCAATGCATTTGGCACGGCTAAATCTGGGCTCAAACAAAGGGTGCCAGTGCCAGATTGCAAAGGCAGGGCCAAAAACTGGCTGGACAATTTGGCAAAGGAGGATCTGTCAGACTATCCATCTATGTAACGGTAACATTTCATTTATGCAGCAGCTATACATGGAAATAAGCAAAGTATCATGGAGTTCCTCGCAGTTCTGGCAAGGCCTTCACAAGGTGAAACACCTTTTTCAGTGGGGTGCAATTTAGGTCAGTCTCAGTGGGGGTTTCATCTCCCAGTTTTCAACACACCTATATTTTGAAAACAGTGTAGAAGAGTTTCATCCCCATGAAACTCTCTCTACTCCCATGAAACTTTTATCTTTTCTCTCTTCATCAAGACAGTGCCATGTCAGCATATTTAATGCCCATAAAACTCTATGAAATCCCCATTGAAACTGGCCTTATATACTGGGAACGAGGAATACTGAATGGTAGAGCCATAGAGGGCTTCGTAACGGGGCTGAAAGTTTCATCGAGTGGTCATCGGGCTGCTGAGAATAACCATGCAGCGGATGGCCCACAATGGCTTTGTGTCCAGCCAGAGACCCATTGTTTGAGTGTATTTTCTTTGAAAAAAAATTCTTTTTCATGTGAGAAAGACCAAACCAAAGTGTCATATGAATGGCGTAAGCCTAACACCTGTGTCTGGAGAATATAAACATATTCAACGAAAAGTTGAACGTTGAAAAGTTCATAATCAGCTTGATTTGAGATAAGAATATGCAAATAATATGCGCAAAGTAATCCAAATTTATACAAAATTCAAATATCTAAAATTTTGAAAGCTTGCAACAAGGGGCCCATATTGCTTTTTGGGCTTTATGAGTTTTATTATTGGATTTTGGTTATCGGTTCAATTGGAATCGCATGTGGATTTGAACATCTTTTTGTTTTGTCTGGAAAAAAGTTCCCAAAATAAGAAAGCAACTTTGTGCCGAATTTGAAGTGTTCGCTTTTTTTTTTTTTGAGAAGCTGTTCGCACGATTGATGTAGGGGTACCCGAGATGAGGGACATGAGCCTACGTGAAGGATGATGAACTCGCGAGTCGCGGCTTCTAGTATGTAGGCCCCGTTTGAATGCCATGAGATTCTGAGAATTTGGATAAAAAGTATTTTAGAATTCTAATATGTCATCTAAACGGTCTAGATTCTAAAGGTCTCCTTCGGAAGTCGGAACAAAGGAAAAGTGGAGGAATTATAGAGGATTAGAATCTTATAGGAAAATTTCATATAAACCTCTTTGGAATAAAGGATTTAGTTCCTACAAATCATATAAAATTCTTATGGAATGCCTTGTTTCATAGGAATTTTACTAAAGAGGTTGAACCTCATCAAAAATGTCCTTTGTGTTACTCTCATCGAATTCATGTGTTTTCCCTGCGCTCCATCGGAGCATTCTCAATCTGCAGTTTCCTATGTTGTCTCAATCCATAGCGTTCAAGATGTCTAAGGTATTTTATTCCTACTACGTTTTTCCTGGTCCTGTATTTCTAAAATCTTGGGTTCCAAAGAGGTCCTAAAAGAATTTTAACTCATACAGTTGATTCTTAAAATCTTAAGAGCCGGTTTGGAACAAAGGAATATAAGAGGAATGAAAAAGTTCATAGAAATAGGGTGAAAGTATATCTTAAGGGCCAGTTTAGGACAAAGGAATAGAAAATAGATGAATAAAGAAACATAGAAATAGGACGTAAATATATAGTAAATCAGAGAATTGAAAAAAACACACGAATAATGTTTTGCAAGTACTTCATTTCAAACCAGATTTTAATAATCTCATCGGATTCGAGCAGCACCGTAGGCTCGCATAGGTTGGCAGTGGCACATCATATCAGCTGACGATTTCTTCTCCCGCTGCTGCTTGGGTGACGAGACGACGCCCACTCCGGCGTACGGCACGCGAAGCAGGTCGACGTGCTGACTGCTGAGCGATTGTCCGCTTGTTGCCACCGGCCAGACCAGACGCCCACTCCGTCCGTCAGTCTGTCGAGTCCCTGCACTGCATGCTGCAAATCTCTACAAGGCCTTGTTTAGATTTCAAGTTTTTTCATTCTCTCTTCATCACATTAAATCTTTGAACACATGCATGGAGTATTAAATTTAGATAAAAAAATAACTAATTACACAGTTTGATTATAAATTACGAGACGAATCTTTTAAGCCTAGTTAAGCCATAATTGGACAATAATTGTCAAATACAAACGAAAATGCTACAGTGTCAAATACTGATTCCTAACAGCGATCTAAACAAGGCCCAAATCCGCAGCGCTGTCTAGTCAATAGTAATTGAGAGTCTCGTCTACTGCCACTGCACAGATCACAGCAGGTCAAAAGCTAGCAGTACTCGTATGCTACTGCCACTGCCGAAGTCCTGTGTCAGATCGTTCGGATTGACTGGACGTGGTCTAATTATATACGGATATAGAGTGTAATTAATATATCATTAGCCCATATTTACTGTAGCATAAGTCATCAAATCATGTTTCTAAATTTAATTAAGGATCTCTTCAGCATGACTCCACTTCATCACTAAAGTCTTCTTTTTTTTCTTCGGAAGTCTTTTTTTTCTTCAGGAACTAGAGTTGTTTTCATAATTTGTTTGGCAGAAACAACCCCTCCTCATCATCTCTACTATAAGGGAAAAATCCAAACTAGTCTAGGTACACCCAAAAAAAACGTCCACCGCTAAGGAGCCCAACCACTATACACCAACCATATTGTACCTAGAAAATCGTCTTCATTAAAATCTAAGGGCTAAAATCCACACCTTACAGGCTTATCACAATCCCACGTCCATGGTTGATTGTAATAACAGCAATGAGGCTTCAACGAGCGCGTCGCACAGGCTTGAGCGTGGTCAACCCAAAACTAGCCTCGTTCGAGACCTGGTGTCGCCGAAAAAAAGAGAAAACACCGTAGCCTGGTATCGCCGAAGAAAAAAAAAGGAAACCGCCGAGGACACTGGCCGCTATCGTCGCGACTCCATGATCTTCGCGCCCTCCACGATCTCTGCGCGCAGGCCAAAGACCCTGCGCCCTCCACTTGCTCGGCTGCTGCCTCCGCCGCGACGGCAGAGTCGCTGTCGTACCCACCGTAGAGGACACTGTCGTCGACGCCGCCAGAGAGACCTCTATCTTCGCGCCGCCACGATCTCCGCGTGCAGGCCACGATCTCCGCGCACACATCGGCGGCAGTCCGGCACCGGGCCTCGAGCGACGGGCGCCGCGACGATCGCAATCCAAAGCCCCCGCGCCGCGATCGCGGCGCCCTCGGTGGCGGCGCCGTCAGCACTCGATCGGTGATTGCAACTAGGCCAGGAGCGAGCACAACCTCCGCAGCGCTGCCATCATGCTCAACCCCTCCGCCCAGGCGATATCCAGCACAGTCTTCATCATCACGTGATGCCACCACAGGTATCGCTCAGTGCGAGACTCTTCCAGTTCCAGGTCGGGTCATTTTCTAGCTTTTAATTTCGAGCCATGCACATACATGGATTTCAAACTTCTGAATTTAGTTGCCTGACGATGACATGAATTTCAGTTGAGATTAAACGAACTTGTGCAAGCTCCACTCTCATTTCATGTACTGCCCGGAGCTCTGCTTCTATCTTCATTGACGGCTCATACACCTATTAAATTTATTTTGGATATTACAACCAAAAGATCCATAAATTAAATATATTTGACAGGAACATAACTATCTTATTGAACTAAGTCAGGCGGGTTCAGAGATAAAACATAAAATCCAACTTATTCCTGCAATGCATTTTCAAACCTACAACTAATGCAAAACTATGCAATTTCGTCGAAAATGCACATACATACAATCTTTATTTTAAGCACGGGAATGGTAACACACATGTCAAGTAGTGATGGTTAGTTGTCTTTGAGTAAAACGGGCAATGGCTCCAGCCTCCGTCAGCAGAGGCATCACCTACATAGTGCATGTTGGTTCAGTAAGAGTTTCCCTGAAATCCCATGATGAAATAATGATAATCAATATGCAGAGTCCTAAAATATGAAGCACACAAAGACCGCGAAATGTTTGCCATGAGTGTAAACTCAGTAATTTGTGCTTGGAATACCAATATTCAGCTTGAAAGAATATGATTTGGCACTTCATTTGTCAGCTGATTTGTTCTTATTTTTTTCTGTTGACAAACAGGATAGGAAATTTATTTATATAGAGACCAATGCTGTCTAGAGACCAAAGCTGTACAGAAATATTTGCAAAGGACTGTACAAAGAAGAAGCGAAAAAGAAACCAGTGATTTTGTCTTTGTTACAGATGCTTTTGTATTATTAATTAATTAATGTGTTAGTATTACATGCCTCTTGCAAGTTGTTCAGTATAGTTAATTAGCTTTGGACTTGATGTGGCCCGTAGCATTAGCAGTGTCATAATCTTTGTTTCATAAAAAAACATTCAGCAAAAATGATAAATGTCGTCGCAGGTAGTTGACAATGTCTACGCCAAGAGATACACACGATGCGCTAAGTGATATCACCAACATCACAGGTATGTTTCTAATTATCGAGATGTATGCAACACTTCTCACGATAGCTTACTGATTTCCTATATATATGCCCAAATGCCCACACGAGGCGGCGCGGAAAAGGGAGGAAAGGAACCGACAACAACAAAAATGTTGAGCTTTATGTTGGTTTATCAAGGGGGGTATCAAGATCAACAACAATAATTTTGGCTAAACCAAAAGACGAATTGGATCCTACAGGGAAGAGTACCAAGAATATTGTTTACAAAGACGTCCTGAACCGGTGAATAGCGGTAGGTATACTCAAACCATTTCATCAGTCCTCATGTGAACATATATCTCTGGGCAAGAACTTGATTTTTTTTGCCATATTGCCGAACCATTTTGTTTTTTTGGCTTCATATTTTATTTTATTTCGTTTGCATCTCTACTATAACGGACCAATCAAAACAATACTAGGTACAAATTTTTTAAATAAAAATATAAGTACGCTATTCCAGCCCTGTCTTATTTTATTTTTGGAATTCATATTTTATTTTTTATATATAAATATATCTTTTGCTTCTGTCGTTCACTGTGAAATGAGATGCTAATGTGTGGGAACTGATCTTGTGTATTTTGCTTGTGAAGCCTTCTCAACATAATAATATTATAAGACAGATGATCTGATACATGGCAATGGCATACTCTGTTTATGGTGGAACAAGTGTCCTCTGTTCTTTCTCCTAGGTTGGTAATGCAGAGGAAAATCATATCTTCAGTTAATATATTTGAGTCAAAAAATAGGTACGCGTGATGCAGACACATTCGTTTGGAGGTGGATAGGATCAATCATACTACGGGTGAACATGGTCATATACAATTGTGTCAAAGTTGACTCTGGAAAAAAAATATCACCCATCCTTGAAATGAAGCCGTAGCGTTAGTACGGGCACTATACTAATAAATAGAAATGTCAAAACTTTATAATATCTTTGTTCCGCTCACTTCTCTTTTTTTCTTCTCTCTTGCTTCTGAGTTCCAACACCCTCGCACCTGACCTTGCTTTCTTCGGCTGCCATGCCTACACCTGGTGGCGGCTAAGCCCGCCCTCCCCGGCAACTCCCAACAACAGTGGGTTGGGGGCAAATCGAGCCTCTACCTTCGTTGGGGTCTACCAGAGCGAGGTGGAGCT
This sequence comes from Miscanthus floridulus, assembly GCF_019320115.1. Lineage (NCBI taxonomy): Eukaryota > Viridiplantae > Streptophyta > Magnoliopsida > Poales > Poaceae > Miscanthus > Miscanthus floridulus. The sequence goes on from NC_089587.1 coordinate 49,939,944, forward strand.
GAGTGGAACTACTATTTCCAACTCCATCCTCCACCAATTCTTTATCTCCGTAGGTTTTAAGCCGCCACTTAGTCACTTAGATGGAGCTATTTGTTTTTATCTCGTTTGACACAAAACGACTTCAAACAACTCCGGTAGTCGGTGATAAGCTCTACTAAACAGGACCTAAGTACAGCTAGCCTAAGATAAAGAGGAGAGACAATGGCATAGAGTAGTGTTTGACTAAATAAGCTTTATTAATGTTTTGGCTGCCTCATTGATTAAAAACCTTTCTAGCCAAGGAAAAGTACAGCCGACTAGATAGAGAAACACCGTGAAAAGCTCAGAAGAAAAAGATTGCAAGATGAAAGACGTGTTAGTTGATCTCTATCAATTGGGCCCTTGGATCCACGCCCTGATCGGGGGCGCGTCAATCCTACATGGTTGGTGGCCTCCGTCACACTGCACTATAAAAGAAAGGTGGGGGCCGGCGGCTCAAATCACGAGATTCACCTGAGCTACAGTCGCCCCACCGACACAACCCTAATTCGATCTAAGAAAGGGTGTGCACCTAGTGACGGGAAGCACCGCCACCGGCCAACACCACCACTGCACCGCCGCCGTTCGACACAACACTGCCACCGGGTCTTCACCAAGCACCGCGATGGTGAGCCCGTCTTCCTCCAAGGCGGCCGATGGTTTGCACCCCTTCACCCCTCTCTCTCACTCTATCTATTAATCCTGTCTAGTAGATGTTTTAGGACTCACTGTTTATTCCAAAAGTAAGTAGACACGCTAGATCTATGGCTAGTGATCCTGTTTTAGGTCTATCAATGGTATCAGACGCCTAACTAGGTGTAGATCTAGCCAATCGGAAAAGAAAACCGAGTAGCGGCATTTAGAAAGAGGTGATAAATTCGTTTAGAACCCAATTCGGGTGAAGAAAAGAAGTAAGAGAAGGGTCTCAGTTTTGAAAAGCAACTCAAACCCTAACCCTAACCCACACAAACCGCTCGGGGAAGATGAACAGTAAGAAAACCCTAACCCTAATCTCGATTCTAACCCCATCCCCAACCCTAAATCGGATAGATCCGAGAAGAAAAGAAAGAAAAATCCAATCAGAGAAGAAAAAGGGGAGGGGAAGAGGCCTTCTTTGCCGCTGCACCGCGCTGCCGCCTCGTCGGCGCGCGAGAAGAAGGGTCGAGCCGCCGCTGCACGTTGAGCGGGCGCGTGCTCTGGCTAGGGGTGCCGTGGCCAGTCCGCTCAACGGCGGCGCGCTCCCCCGCTGGGGAGCGCGTGGGCCGGTGAGGGGGCCAGCGACGGCGCCGTCATCGCCTCGCCTCACTCGGTGTCGTCGCGGGGCTGAGAGGGAGAAGAGAGGGGCGCGGCAAAGAGGAGAAAGGGAAGACTCGAATGGCTAGGGTTTCCCAGGGGTCACCACGGTGTTGGCTTTTGTATCCCCGATCCACGCGCGTAGCCGTCGGATGCGATCCGACGGCCACCAATCACTGGAACAAAATCGGCCCAGGCGAGAAGTAAAATTCCCGGCCCAGGCCTAGGTTGTGGCCTGGGCACGGGGGAGGCGCCGCGAGCGCACGCGTGCGCGAGTTGGGCCTAGGCTGCGCTGGCACTGTGCTGGCCGCGCGCACTGCTGGGCCTCAGTGCACAGTAATGTTTTTAGTTTTTGTTTTATTATTTTTAGAAGCAGATTTCGATGAATTTTGTCCAGTTTAAATCTCTGTCAAAATTTAAACCAACAAAACAATTTTCTTAGAGAGTAGATTAGTACAGTAAATACTTCTGAAAAGTAGATAAACAATTTTTCATGTTTTCGCTACAGTGTAATCGTTTATCATCTTATAATTAAATTCAAACCAACGGTAGAATTTAATTTGAAGAGTAGTCATTTTTTAGTCAATAAATTATAATATTGTTATTTTTCTGACCAACGTTGATAATAACAATATTATAATGTTTATTCATAAGTTTTACATGCATTAATTCTATTTCTGCCCAACGGTGATGCAGAATTAGTGTATAAGAATGTTGTATGTTTTAATTTTGATCAACGTTAAATTAAAGCATGCAATTATAATATCATATTTTCTCACTATCTCTGACGGTGTTTTTCAGGACTCAACCCTATGGCATTCATCTCGCACATACCACCTCTTGAAGGGGGCAATTATAGGGTATGGCGAGAGAAGTATGAGTTAGCACTTACGCTGTTTGAAAATGACCTAGCGCTTACCTCCTCATGTCCTACTGAGCCAGTGGACCCGGGGAGGGAAGAAAATGAGTCTGATGCTGATTTCACTGCTCGGCAGCGAGATCATACAGAAGTGCGGATGAAGTATGATCTCGAATGCAAGAAATGGGACATTTCAAACCGCAAGTGCTTGATGGTGGCTAAGTCCATAATTTTAGATGCTATAAGAGGGTCTATCCTAGACTGTGATACCGCCATGGAGTATCTTAAGAAGGTGGAGAGTCAGTTCACTGGCTCTTCAAAGGCTTATGCTTATACATTGATCAAGAAATTGTTCAATGAAACATATACTAGTGGCAGTATCAGAGAGCACATATTGAGGATGAGCAACACGGCTTCGAAGCTGAAGCCAATGGATTTGAGGCTCTAGGATGAGTTCATGATTCATTTGGTTTTTGCTTCCTTGCCAAAGGAATATGAAACCTTTGGTGTTAACTACAACATGCAGCCCGACAAGTGGGACATAGAGAAGCTCATCGCAATGTGTGTTCAAGAAGAGAAAAGGCTAAAGTCCTTACAGGGTGACTCTACTAACCTTGTGAAGGACATAAAAAAGAACTTCAATAAGAATACCAAACCTCAAGGGAAAGCCCTTCAGAATGACCACCATCCGAAGAATAACAATACTCAAGTTGAAAAGGATCAGTGCAAATGGTGCACGAAGCATGGACACTACCAGAGGGACTGTCCAGACTTCCTGAAGAACCTGCTGAAGAGAGGTGAGAATTTCATTACATTCATAGATGAATTCTTGTATTTAAGTTATACAAAATCTACATGGTGGATTGATTCAGGTGCAACTGTTCATGTTGCAAATTCATTACAGGGATTCCGTACGAGGAGGACCCTACAAAGAGGAGAAATAAGAATTAATGTAGCAAATGGAGTTGGAGCTCAAGTTGAAGCCATTGGAGATCTTTCTCTAGAATTAGTTGATGGTTTTCTACTTAAGCTTTCAGATGTTCTATTTGTACCCTCTTTGCGAAGAAACTTAATAAGTGTTTCACATTTAGATGACAATAGATATGATTGCCATTTTGGTAATGGCAAATGTCAGATTGTTTATAATAATAAATGTGTTGGTCTTACCTTCCGACAAGACAAGCTTTATTTATTATCATTTTTTGAGAATGTGAATGATGTAAGTATTGAGAATGAGAATGCTTCCTTGTCTATGAATGCAACAAATAAGCGGAAGAGAATGCATGATGTATCTTCAAAATTATGGCACTATCGTTTAGGCCATATTTCGAGAGGAAGAATAGAGCGATTGAATAAGAAATCAATTCTTCTGCCCTTAGAATTTTCAGATTTAGAATAATGCATAGATTGCATAAAAGGAAAGTATGTTAAAAAAATAAAGAAAGATGTCAAACAAAGCATAGGAATTTTAGAAATAGTTCACATAGACATATGTGGTCCTTTTTCTGTGAAGAGTGTGGATGGTTAGGATTCATTTATAACATTCACAGATGACTACTCATGTTTTGGCTATATTTATCCAATTAAGGAAAGATCAGAAGCATTGGATAAATTTAAAATATTCAAGGCTAAAGTAGAAAATTAGCACAACTTAAAGATTAAGGTAGTAAGGTCCGACCGTAGGGGAGAGTACTACGGTCGACACACCCCATATAGTCAAGTTCCTGGACTCTTTGCAAGGTACTTACAAGAAAATGGCATAGTAGCCTAGTATTCTACACCGGGTAAGCCTCAACAGAATGGAGTAGCTGAAAGACATAACTATACCTTAATGGATATGGTGAGAACCATGATAAGTTACTCTACCCTACCAATAAATTTATGGATGGAGGCGTTAAAAACCACCATTCATATACTTAATCGAGTGCCAAGTAAGTCGGTGCCCAAAACACTGTATGAGTTGTGGACAAGAAAGGAACCCTCACTAAACTATTTACGTGTGTGGGGTTATCTAGCTGAGGCAAAAATATTTAACCCAAACATAGGGAAGCTGGACTTCAAGACAGTCAGCTGTCATTTCATTGGCTATCTAGAAAAGTCAAAGGATTATCGCTTCTATTGTCCCGACAGACAAACGAAGTTTATAGAAACAAGACATGCTGTCTTCTTGGAGGATGATATGATCAGGAGAGCATGGTAGCGCGAGAAATTAGTTTTAAAGAGAAGCGGGTATATGTGCCCACTCCTATGGGTCAGGAACCATTCTTCACGCTACCTATTGTTGTTGTACCAACGGTGCAAGATACTATAGTAACAACACCTGTTGTTAGTTCTCGTGTGGCAACAATGAATGAACATGAGGAACCTGTCCTTCAGGATCCCCAAGAACCCGTTGTCACACATGAGGGAGAGCAACAACAGCCTCATGTAGAACAAGCGTCATCTAATGAGGCCCCTAGGAGGTCTCAAAGAGTTAGGAGATCAACCATTCCTGATGATTATGAAGTTTATGAATGGGGGGAATTTCAAATAGAGCGTGATCCCACCTCATTTGAAGAAGCCATGAGAAGCGCTCACTCATCCAAGTGGCTTGAATCCATGGAAAATGAAATGAAATCAATGAAAACCAACGGAGTTTGGAACTTAGAAACAATTCCTAAAGGAGCCAAGACAGTAGGTTGTAAATGGGTCTACAAAACTAAATATGACTCCAAAGAGAATATAGAAAGATTTAAAGCATGACTTGTGACGAAAGGCTTCACGCAAAGAGAAGGTATAGATTATAATGAGACATTTTCTTCAGTCTCATATAAGGATTCTTTTAGAATCATAATGGCACTTGTAGCACATTACGACTTAGAATTACATCAGATGGATGTAAAGACGGCGTTCCTATATGGGGATCTGGAGGAAAATATTTACATGGCACAACCAAAAGATTTTGTTATGGAAGGAAAAGAACGTATGGGATGCCGCCTAAAGAAATTTATTTACGGATTAAAACAAGCTTCAAGATAGTGGTATTTGAAGTTTGATAGTATAATAAGAAAGTTTGGGTTTTAAGAAAATGTAGAGGACAATTGTGTTTATGCAAAGTTCAAGAATGGGAAATATATTTTCCTAGTCTTGTATGTGGATGACATCTTGCTCGCTAGCAGTGATGTTGATCTACTACTAGAAATAAAGAAGTTCTCGTCCTTAAAGTTTGATATGAAGGATCTCGATGAAGCTTCGTTCGTCCTAGGAATAGAGATTCACCGAGATAGAGAAAAGGGGGTTTTAGGATTATCACAAAAGGCATACTTAGAAAAAGTTCTAAAGAAATACAGTATGTAAAATTGTAAGTCTTCACCTGCTCCCATAGTCAAGGGCGACAGATATGGGGAATTTCAATGTCCCAGAAACCAATATGAGATCGATCAAATGAAAGCGGTTCCATATAGTTCAACTGTCAGAAGTTTACAGTATACTCAAGTGTGTACTCGCCCTGACTTAGCATTTGTTACTGGGTTGCTTGGTAGATATCAGAGCAATCTAGGAATAGAACACTGGAAATTAGTAAAGAAAGTTTTACGTTACCTGCAAGGTATGAAGGGTCTCATGCTAACGTACAGAAGATCTGATTCCCTGCACATAGAGGGGTATACAGATTCTGATTATGTGGGAGATAAAAGAAAGTCCACGTCAGGATACATATTCACTTTGGCAGGAGAAGCTATATCATGGAAAAACTCAAAGCAAACCGTCACTATATCGTCTACAATGTATGCCAAGTTTGTAGCATGTTATGAGGCCACAGGGCAGGTGAATTGGCTAAAGAAATTCATGCCCGGGTTGAAAGTGGTAGACGACATACATAAACCACTCAAGTTATACTACGATAATAATCCAGCAGTATGTTATGCTCACAACAATAAGTCAAGTGGTGCTACCAAATATATTGACATAAAGTATTATGTTGTGAAAGACAAAGTCCAGGATCATATAATTAGTCTTGAGCATATAAGAACAGAAAAGATGTTCGTGAATCCACTTACAAAAGGCTTATCACCCAGCGTGTTCAGAGAACACTTAGCCGGCATGGGTTTAAGGGAAAGCCTATGATTCCTAGACAATAAGAGCCTAGTTGAGAATCTATTTTAGAACAAAAAGGTGTATTGTAGCTGTTTAATCTAATGGAAATTGACCGTGACGATGAGGCACGCTCAATGCACTAATCTGTGATGGAATGAGAACAAGATAAATTAAATAAGTTTAGTTTAAGTCATAAGGTGAGATCAAGGGAGAGAATGTTAGTTGCTCTCTATCCAATTGGCCCAATGGCCAATTGGGCCCTTGGATCCATGCCCTAATCGGGGGCGCCCAACCCTATATGGTTGTGGGGCCTGTCACACTATGCTATAAAAGAAAGGTAGGGGCCAGCGGCTTAGATCACGAGGTTCACCTAAGCTATAGTTGCCCCACCGACACAACCCTAATCCGATCTAAGAAAGGGTGCGCAACCAGTGACGGGAAGCACCGCCACTGGCCAACGCCGCCACTACACCGCCACCCTTGACACAGCATCACCACCAAGTCTTCACCAAGCACCGCGATGGCGAGCCCATCTTCCTCCAAGGCGGTCGATGGTTTGCACCCTTTCACCCTCTCTCTCTCTCACTCTATCTATTAATCTTGTACTAGTAGATGTTCTAGGACTCACTGTTTATTCCAAAAGCAAGTAGACACGCTAGATCTATGGCTAGTGATCCTATTTTAGGTCTATCAAGACGTACAATGAAAAATTGCACATTTTCTTTTGTCTTCACCATGATACTAACTTTTGAACGATAGTTATGATGTGCTCGTCTTTGATCTTGTTCTCGGTGTAAATCTTATGGTTTATAAGTGTTCTACTTTTGATGATGTAGCTCATATTTATTGTCGTTCACATATTCACACCAACATATAAATGTTGTCATTTCAAACAATCTTGTGATAATAAAAGTGTAAGAGATTTGCTACACATATACAGAGGATATTTCTCCATTTAGCGCTAGTAATAGGAGGACGTCTATCCATTTAACACTACTACACCAAAATATACTCTTGACTTGAACAACGTCGAAGCTGCACTTATACTAAATATTTTTCATATACTGTTTTTTCCATACTTGCTGTGGTGGGTGCTACAGGAGGTATAGCTGCACAAGAACTTTTTGGTAATTGTTATTGTAGTTTACATAAAGTTTAATTGATACAAACTTTTGAATGACAATTTTGTTATGCTCGTCTTTGAGCTTGCTCTTAGTGTAAATCTTCTAGTCTATAAGTGTTCTAGTTTCAATGATGTAGCCCATGTTTATTGTCGTTCAGATATTCACACTAACTTATAATTATTGTCATTTCAAACTTAGTATATTGTGATGCCAAAAGTATAAGAGATTTGTGACACATATGTAGAGGAAATCTATCCATTTAAAGCTAGTAATAGGTGTTAGGTTGATCTCCACCAAGTTGGCCCAATGACCAATTGGGCCCTTGATCCGAGCCCTAATCGGGGGCGGCCAGCCATTCTCCTGGCTGATGGGCCCCTGTCATGCAGCACTATAAAGAGGAAGGTGGGGGCTGGAGCGCAAGGTATGAGGTTCACTGCTACCGCTAGTTCCCCACCGAGTCTAACCCTAGTCCGATCAAGAGGGGAGTGCTGTGAGCGACGGGAAGCTCCATCAATGTCGCTACTGGACCACTATAGGGTCTAGATGGCAGACTAGAGGGAGGGTGAATAGTCCTTTCTAAATTTAATCACACCGACTAACCGAAACAAATGCGGAATTAAAACAATCGGTCTAGCCAAGACTATAGCCCTCTATTGAAGTTCACAAGCACCTTATAAAGATCCTAATTAGGCAACAAAGGTGTCGGGCTAGCTAGAGCTCACCTAACCAATTCTAGAAGCAAGGTCACACAAACCTATGCCACTAGTACTTCAAGCAACGAGAGTGCTCCTACACATACTAGTAAGTAAAAGCACAAAGCCACCTAAGCTCACTAGCAATGCTCAATAACAAGGCTACACAAGCCAAATTATAGAGCACAAATTTCTTAGCTACACAAACTAAGCAATGTGACTAACAAGGTTACTCAAACTGAATTAGTCACGCAGGGGAGCTACTTCTATGCTATACAAGCAAGAAGGTGACAAGTAAGCTACACAAGCTAACGAATTACAAGAGCAACTACACAAGCACAATGTAAATGAAGTAAATGCAAGCTTGTGTAACGAGGATGCAAACCAACAGGAATACAAGGATAACACGATGATTTTTATCCCGAGGTTCATGTGCTTGCCAACACGCTAGTCCCCGTTGAGACAAGCTCCAAGGTTGCCGTCGGTCCTCTTGCTAGTGGTGACCCGCAAGTCACACTCTCCCACGTGGAGTGCTTACCATAAGCTCTAGCACTTGACCTGACCGGACCACTTGTCATCCTTCGCGTCTCACTCTACTAGAGTTTCTCTTCATGGCTCCCACGGGTGAGCACAATCCCCCTCACAATCACTTCTTCAGAGCACCGCACAATCTTCTTTGCGTGCTTCAACGGAGACTACCACCAAGCCATCTAGAAGGTGGCAACCTCCAAGAGTAACAAGCACCACTGGCTTGCAACTCAATCACCTAGTGCCACTAGATGTAACCTCACAATGCAATCGCACCGGAATCGCTCACTCAATCGATCGGATGAACACTATCAAGCTCAAGTGAGTTAGAGGGCTCCCAAGCACACCTCCACCAAGGCTCAAGGGTGCTCAGCTCTTGGCCAAAGGCTGACCAACACTTATATTTATAGTCCCATGGGCTAAAATAGCTATTACCCCTTCACTAGGCAGATTTTGGGATGACCGGACGCGTAGGTCATGTGCACTGAATGCGTCCAGTCGCTGCGTCTGGTCACTGCTTGACCACCACATGTCCCATTCAAACGAAGTAGCCATTGCCGCCCAATAGCCCTCTCTGACACGCTCTGACGTGACGCATCGGATGCACTACAGTGAAGTGATTAGACATAGGAGGGGCAGCATCTGGTCAAGTCTAGAGAGCTCCCAGAGTCGCTCAACTGTGACCGAACGCGTCCAGTGTGGCCGACCGGACGCGCCCATGCATTCGGTCCTCTTTGGACCAACACCCATGCCCCACGTCACCATGACCTGACGCTAAACAGTGATTGCTCAGCGTCCGGTCACTGCTACGAGCTAGAGTCCGGTCACCTCAGCAACTCTGCCGACGCCGAGCTAGAATACCGGACGTGTCTGATATCGATATCGGACGTGTCTAGTCACGTCAGGAATACTGCCGCCTAGGTTAGATACCGGACGCGTCTGGCATTCATGTCGGACACGTCCGATCACCCCATGACCAGCGCATTTAACTCCTATTCTTCACCAACTTTTTCTCCTTTGTAAATGTACCAACACCACCAAGTGTACAACACCTTGTACACGTGTGTTACCTTTTCACAAACATTTTTAAGGAGTTAACCACTCAACTTGCCGCGCCACTCGATCCTAGCAACGATGCAAAGTTAGATCACTCGAGTGGCACTGGATGACCGATATGCAAATAAGTTTGCCCCTCTTGATAGTATGACCATCTATCCTAACCCCAGTCAAGCACTTCTCTACACAACCTGTGTTTGGTGAAATGAAATAACCTAGGTTATATCTTTGCCTGGCGCATTCCATTCCAACTCCTCCATTGTTGATGCAACACACGCACCAACCAATCACCAAATGATATGATCAACTTCATATCATCACATGACCATCTTGGTTCATCGATCTTGACCTCACTTGCTTTTCACCGTTGCCTTCATCCATCGGCGCCAAGTCTTGCTCAAGCTTCACTGCCAAATGGTCCATCGCTCCAAAGCCTCCAACTTGCCCTTCATGCTTGCAACCTGTCCATCAAGCCAAGTCTTGTCTTGATCTTCTCTACCTTAGTCACATGACTCAATGTCATGTCTCATATGCAATGAGCTCCTTCATCACATGTGTGAGCCTTGCAACATATCCAAGCCATCTTCACCGTCATGCCATATGTTGCTCACACACATGTACTTGTGGACTAATCACATGTGTATCTCACATAAACACATATTAGTCCACCTAGGTTGTCACTCAATTACCAAAACCAAACAAGAACCTTTCAATCTTCTCCTTTTTGGTAATTGATGACAACTCTACAAAGATATGGAAATTAAGCTCTTTTGGATTCATGTTGTTTGCCTAAGTAATTTTACCATCTGTAAATGATTTTGGACAAGTACCACAAACCTGAATTGGTAGTATTAGCTCCCCCTCCTTACATGCTAGAGTATTTGGTTTGAAGCTCACACATATGCATAGATTGGAATTGTGGGAGAGTAATTACTACCAAATGATGCTAAGGTGTATAGAGTAAACCTTTGAGGTGTGATACCAATCGGAGTTGCACCTTTAAGTTCATCCTTAGCACCATGGTTAGCTAGATATCACTTGGAAATAAAAGCACTAGATACCTTGTGAGATCAACATCAAAAGCAAGGTACTAGCATTACTTGAAAAGCATACCAAGTGTCTAGCTATTATCCTATGCATGCTAGTTTTCATTTCATCAATCAAATTCTACAACTAGCCTACACCACACAAGCATGCATATTGAATTTTAAAAGCTTATGCAATGCAAGCAAGCATATGAATATGCACATATCAAATGCAATCAATCAAAGTTCATGAGCTTGCTCCCCCTACTTGTGTGCTTCTCTTATCTAAGAATTTTGATCCTTTCACATCCTTCAATGTTGATCCCCCTCTTTGTTTATGTCTATGTCCAAACTCTACTTCTTTGTGTCAATCTTTCCCAAAGCTTTCATATCTTTGTACAATATCTCCCCCTTTAGCATTAATTTCCATAAAAGGTGTGCTTCTCATTTATGCAAAGGCTTGCTTTTGGGTAGATGGTTGAGGCTTGAATCTTGCATTTTTTTATGAACATCACTTGATTATTGGAATGACACCACTTGTATAGCTTCTTGAGATACCACACATAGGATCTTTGACCTTGATACCAATTGGTGGGACACCTCCCCCTAAGTCATTTCATGGTCATCCATTTGATAAACTTGAGCTCTTTGTAGTGAGGGATGTATTTTTCATTTGATGATCTCTTAAAGTTGAGGATCACTTGTGGAACCACCTTCTTGTATGGTTGATATCATGTGTAGAGATGTGATACCACACATATGATTGATTTGTCAATAAAAACTATTTCTTGAATATTTGCTATTATCATGACTACCATGTGTAGGATATCACTTGTAAGTTGATCTAGACACCACTTGTGAATTCTTGATGGAATACTTGAGTCTAGATGCCACTTGAAACAATTCAAACTAGATATCCATTTGCATTGTTGTCTTGTGCTTGTACTCTTGTCATTATCATGAGCTTCTAATTTTGACTTGACTAAATTGATTTGCCTAAGCTTCCAAGTTCGGTTTGAACCAATGACAAGCTTCTTCACACCTCTTATAAGGGTTATCTTGCCAATGTTGCACTTGTCGCTTGTTAGCAATCCAAATTAAATCAAGTACTTGGGTTCACTAGCTTATGAACATATTCATATACTAACCACTAGATCAATTAATCATTCAAGCAATAGTGTAGGCTATGAATTTTAAACTTTCATTTATTATGCATGATCATATGAAGTATGAACTATATGCACTAACTGCATACTAGTAAGGGATAAAATGATCATGCACATTACAATGATATCTTTACTATCTTGGAGTAGAGGATAGTCACTAGTTTCTAATTAAGCTCCGCAATAGCAATGTGAAGTCGAATTTATAGCTTGGTGAAGATCAATCATAATAGATAGAGTCTATTCTTCACCCATATGAGAACCACTAATGATCAAGTGCACTTTCTTGTTGTGGTTGGCTTACTTCTTCATTTCATCTTTGCTTGCATGAGAGCATCAATGTGAGAATATTACTTGAAATATCATGACTAGCTCTCTTTTGGGTGTTTCTTGCTTTTCTTAATCAATCCTTTTGATTGCTTCAACTAAGCATCTCAAATGTCACTCGGATCACCACTTCCATGTTAGCCTTCTAAGTATCACACTTGGTTTACCTACACATAGGTGGCAAGCCCCTACACTATGCAGAAGTGACCTCTCTCTAAAGAACCATCCTTGATACTCACTTGAATTGACTTGATTGATTGATCCAAGTGATGAAATTAACTTGATGAGTAACCTTGATTTCTTCTTTAAGTCATTTTCTTTCTACTTGTTTAAGTCATTTTCTTTCTACCAAATAATTTCCAATAGTCACTAAAACTTAAACTTTATCTTCATCTTGAGTTTGATCTTGATCTTCTAATTTGAGCACCAAATATGTGCAAAGTACACTCCACAATCAAATGGTCTTGTACTCTTTGCTTGTTATTCTTCTAGATCATCTCAAAACCAAATTTAGGTACCCAACACTTATAAACATATTTCCAACTTGAGGACCTTTCAATCAAAGTGACTCCAAATAAATCCAATAATTATCACTTTTCTGGTAGATTCTGTACTTTTCAAAGAAAAATACATATGTCCCAAAGTACAGATCCAAATATCACGAAATTTGGTGAAGATATGCTTCACTAAGTTATATAGCATCTATAAAAAATTGAGTTTCATTTGACTTCTATATTGCTACCAAATTTCAATTCTTAGACCACTACTACATGCTAAAAACTGCTGCACTATAGCTAACAAGATCCACTCCAAAACCGAAGCATCTCTTATCCAATTCTCATAAAATTTGTACAACATCTTATACCATAAGTCTAGAGTATGTACACTAATTTTTATATCAATCCAATAAGTTTTTATCACTCAAACATGGCTAAGATCACAGCTCACTCAGATTTTTAATATAGGACAGATTTCAATTACTTGAGTTATACTTCATCAAATGTGAATCAAACTTGAAATCAACTTGTTTGAATACTTTCACAAGACATAAATCCATTCAATACATTTACTAAATGTCATATTATGAACTTATCCAACACAAATCAATCAAAACTTGATTACTAAGCTATTTATCCAATTCAATCAACTCATATGCACCCAAATAAAATAATCCACAAGAGATATACCTCGGTTAGCTCATGATCAATCAATTTGCAAGCTTCAACTCAAATTCTTGCAAGCCATCAAATATATATATCTAATAAATCATCCACAACTTGAATATGACACTTGTATATTATAGCACTTTTGGACTTCACTAATTCTTGGCTTGGCATCGGGATAAGATTGCATTAAGCTTCAATACTTGGCTCAACATATGATGATCAATGTGAAATCAATTGAATCAAGCCTCCAATGCCAATGGTACCTACAAACAATCATCTACTTTTTAATGGTACCCAAACAAGTTTAGGTCCTCTCAAGTTAGGAGCAACATACTTAGGCATAGCCTTAGTATGAGTAGCGGGATGTTTTACAATTGCAACCAATGAGGTACCATTGCCATCCTTTCTAAGCATATTATTATCAATAATTGAAATAGGCTTAGAAATGTTACCTAGAGGACATGAATTAGCCATGTGTCTCATTTCCCGACATGAGTAGCACTTTCTCTTTGCTTGAGCCTTTTCTTCCTTACTCATGTTGTGCTTCTCATTGCCTTGCTTCTCTTTGTTTGCTTGAGCCTTCTTCTCAAGCTTGTTTGGGCAACCCAAAGCTAGGTGACCCAATATATCACAACTATAACACCTCATGTGAGCAATCTTCTTCATTTTCTCTTATTTGTTCTTGCTCATTTGCTTTGCATCTTGATTCATCCTTAGGCGTATTCCTCTTTCTCTTTCTTTTCCACCCCTTCTAGTTTTGTTCTTCTTTATCATCAAATCACCACCATCTTTATGGTTGATCTTGATTTGAGTTTGGGGCTTCTTTTCTTGCTCATCTTGTGGCTCTAGTTGAGGCTTCACTTGTTGCTTCACCAATTGCTTGGTTGGGCACATAGAGGTGAGATGACCCCATGTACGACACTTGAAGCATTTTACATGCTTGAGCCTCTCTTCTTCTTTCATCTCCTTGAGCTTCTATTTTTTTGGGCAAGTATTAGCAAGATATCCCACTTTATGGCACCGATAGCATATAAAATGAGAAAGCTTCTCTTTCTCTTGCTTCATCATCTTCTTTTCTCTCTTTCTTTCGCCCTTTGTCATCTTCTTCTTGAAGTCAAGGCCACACTTATCACTATAGTTTCTTTGAGTCTTCAACATGTGCTCAAATATGACTTTTGAGTTGTAGCACCTCTCTAACTTGTTGCTCAAATTCTTCACTTCACTTTTGAGCTCATTGTTCTCCTTCAAAAGGTTAGTCTCACAAGACATAGAAGTAAAACGAGCATCTATTTGTGAAGAACATGACATTTCTAATAAATCATCACAAGAGGTGGATACATGCTTCTTGCCTACATCACAAGGGTTAGCAACAATATATGATTGATCAATTGACCCATGTGGTGAGCTCTCACTAGTTTTAGTTTTTCCATTGGAAAGCTCCTTAGTGAGAAAAGCATGGTCTTGTACCAAGTTATCATGAGCAACACCAAGTTCCTTATGAGATAATTTTAGCTCCTCATGTGAACAAGTAGTAACATAAAGTAGATGCTTTTGTTGTTCACATGTGTTCTTTAGAAGAGTTTTTATTTTTCAATTTCTCAGTTTTAGCCATCTCTTTTTCTAAAGCTTTGATCATGCAACCATATCAATCTAGAAGCTTCTCATATGAATTAAGATCAATCACATTTGCATTAGATACCTTAGTATCACCTGATGACATGAAGCAATGTGATGTAGTTGGAGAGCTTGAATAAACATTACTCTCATAGCCCGAGCAAGATACATCATTATCACCATCAAGTGTGCATGGAGTAGCATCATCATTGGCATCACTTATGGCATCATCATCAATCTTGTCAAGTGATCTTGTGGTATGATCATCATCATCATCACTTGACCATGAGATGGAGCAATCTTCCACAATTACTGAATTGTGGCTATGCTCAACATCCTCATGTGCCTCCTTCTTGCGTTCATCATTATCATCGAAGACCGTCCCATACTTCTCATTGAGATAACTCCAAATCTCATGAGTGGTCTTCATGTCAATGATCTCACCAAATATGCTATCATCCAAAGATCTATACATGGTGTTAATAGCTTGGGTGTAGAGATCTAGGCATTTCTCTCATGCTTGAGTTAGATTATTTTCATCCAACACATGAGAAAAGTCTACATCTATCATCCACCACATTTGAGGGCAAATAAACTTGAAATTGCATATCATCCAATTTTTCCACCGGGCAAAGCATGTGCCATAAAAAATGTATGGACAGTCAACATCTAGCCCATAAGTCACCATCCTCTTGGGTCGGTGAAGACCACAAATAAGAGACCTAGCTCCAATACCACGTGTAGGGTCAAGATGGTGGACTAGAGGGGGAGGGGGTAAATAGTTCTTTCTAAATTTAATCGTGCTAGCTAACTGAAGCAAATATGTAATTAAAACAATCGGTCTAGCTAAGACTACACCCCTCTATCGAAGTTCACAAGCACCTTATAAAGATCCTAATTTGGCAACAAAGGTGTCGGGCTAGCTAGAGCTCACCTAACCAATTCTAGAAGCAAGGTCACACAAACCTATGCCACTAGTACTTCAAGCAACGAGGGAGCTCCTACATATGCTAGTAAGCAAAAGCACAAAGCTACCTAAGCTCACTAGCAATGCTCAATAACAAGGCTACACAAGTCAAATTATAGAGTGGAAATTTCTTAGCTACACAAACTAAGCAATGTGACTAACAAGGTTAGTCAAACTAAATTAGTCACGCAAAGGACCTACTTCTATGCTACACAAGTAAGAAGGTAACTAGCAAGCTACACAAACTAACTAATTACAAGAGCAACTACACAAGCACAATGTAAATAAAGTAAATACAAGCTTGTATAACGAGGATGCAAACCAACAGGAATACAAAGATGACACGATGATTTTTATCCCGAGGTTCATGTGCTTGCCAACACGCTAGTCCCCATTGAGACAAGCTCCAAGGTTGCCGTCGGTCCTCTTGCTAGTGTTGACCCACAAGTCACACTCTCCCACATGGAGTGCTTACCACAAGTTCTAGCACTTGACCCAGCTGGATCACTTGTCGTCCTTCGTGTCTCGCTCTACTAGAGTTGCTCTTCGCGGCTCCCGCGGGGTGAGCACAATCCCCCTCACAATCACTTCTTTGGAGCACCGCACAATCTTCTTTGCATGCTTCAATGGAGACCACCACGAAGCCATCTAGGAGGTGGCACCCTCCAAGAGTAACAAGCACCACCGTCTTGTGACTCGATCACTTAGTGCCACTGGATGCAACCTCATAATGCAATCGCACCAGAATCGCTCACTCACACGATCGGATGAACACTATCAAGCTCTAGTGAGTTAGAGGTCTCCCAAGCACACCTACACAAGCCACCAAGGCTCAAGGGTGCTCAACTCTTGGCCAAAGGGCGACCAACACTTCTATTTATATCCCCATAGGCTAAAATAGCCGTTACCCCTTCACTGGGCAGATTTCAAGATGACCAGACACGCAGGTCATGTGCACCGGACGCGTCCGGTCGCTATGTCTGGATCACTGCTTGACCGCCACATGTCCCATTCAAACGAAGTAGCCATTGCCACCCAATGGCCCTGTCTAACACGCTCTGACACGATGCATTGGATGCATTGTAGCAAAGTGATCGGACGTAGGAGGGGCAGCGTCCGGTCGAGTCTACAGAGCTCCTAGAGCCGCTCAACTATGACCGGACGCGTCCAGTGTGGCCAACCAAACACGCCCATATGTCCGGTCCTCTCTAGACCAACACCTGCGCCCCACGTCACCATGACATGACGCTAAACAGTGATTGCTCAGCGTCCAGTCACTGCTATGAGCTAGAGTCCGGTATCGATATCGGACGTGTCCAGTCACATTAGGAATACTACCGCCAAGGTTAGATACCAGACGCGTTTGGTATTCATGTCGGACACGTCCGGTCACCCCGTGATCAGCGCATTCAACTCCTATTCTTCACCAACTTCTTCTCCTTTGTAAATGTGCCAACACCACCAAGTATACAACACCTTGTGCACGTGTGTTAGCTTTTCACAAACATTTTCAAGGAGTTAACCACTCAACTTGTCGCGCCACTCGATCCTAGTAATGATGCAAAGTTAGATCACTCGAGTGACACTGGATGACCGATATGTAAACAAGTTTACCCCTCTTGATAGTACGGTCATTATCCTAAACCCAGTCAAGCACTTCTCTACACAACCTATGACCGGTGAAATGAAAAGCCCTAGGTTATACCTTTGTCTTGCATATTCCATTCCAACTCCTCCATTGTTGATGCAACACAGGCACCAACCAATCACCAAATGATATGATCCACTTCATATCATTACATGACCATATTGGTTCATCGATCTTGACCTCACTTGCTTTTTACCATTGCCTTTGTCCATCGATGCCAAGTCTTGCTCAGGCTTCACTGCCAAATGGTCCATCGCTCCAAAGCCTCCAACTTATCCTTCATGCTTGCAACCGGCCCATCAAGCCAAGTCTTGTCTTGATCTTCTCCACCTTAGTCACATGACTCAATGTCATGTCTCATATGTAATAAGCTCCTTCATCACATGTGTGAGCCTTGCAATATATCCAAGCCATCTTCACCATCATGGCATATGTTGCTCACACTTGTACTTGTGGACTAATCACATGTGTATCTCACATAAACACATATTAGGCCACCTAGATTGTCACTTAATTATCAAAACCAAACAAGGACCTTTCAACCACACCCCACTACGATGCTACTTCTACTCTAACATCAGTGGCCATGTCGCAGTGGCGCTATGGCCGCCACTGCATGCGGCGAGGTACATAGTGTTCGCCTAAACGGCCTAAACAACCGATTAAACGACCACTAAATGGTAATCGGTGATAAACTATTTTGTTTAAGCGGTAAACAGAAATTAAACGGTTGATTGTTTAAACGGTCAAAAAACGGGAGAAATGGTCTAAACGGCCTAAACGGAACGAAGATAAACAATATTACATGGGCTAAACAACGTTTAAACGGCTGTTTAGGCGAACATGAGGTAAATCTAGTTCGGTGTTGTATGGATAAATTTATATACTTAAGTTTACTATATTTATAAATGTGTACACTTGATATGTTACATGCATAAATATCTATATTTAGTTCTTTTCACATGCATAAATATATATACATACCAAAATAATTGATTTTTACTCGGATAAATATGTATAAATGCTAGAATACTTGATTTTTTACATGCACATATATAATTATATGTATTTTTTTAATGTACAAAACCGTTTAACTTCGTTTAAATACCGTGTAAACAGCCTAAACGCTAAACGAAGGGCGACTGTGTAAAGACCATTTACCGTTTAGGAAAACATTGACATTACCAAGTCTGCTCATCTAAGTTATGTTTTACCCACTAGATCTACGCCTAGATGGTCCTAGAAATCTATCATTGGTATCAGAGACAGGTTCTAGTGTGTAAATCTAGGAGGAGGTTTTCCTACCAGGGAACCGCCCACACCGTCACCACCGCTGGTTGTCGCCTTGACGCCACGCGGGAAGTCACCCCGAGCCGCCATGGGCGCGAGGAGAAATTGCCTAACCTGAACCCTAACACTAACCCTAACTCTAGAAAGCGAACGAATAGAGAGGGGAAGGAACCTACCCGATTTTCTTCACCACCGTTAACACCGCCGCACGTGGGAAGAAGCACCCGCCGCTGCCTCGCCGACACACGGGGAAATGGCCGAGCCACGCTCGTCGCCGTGCGTGAAAGCCCTGACTGAGGGCGCCACTACAAGCCCGCTTGACGGTAGCGCGTTCACCCTCGGGCGAACGTGTGTGCTAGCGAAGGGGCCTACGACGACGTCGGTCTTCTCTTCTCCGATGTCTGCTGCGCTGAGGGCTAAGAAAGGAGAAATGGGACAATGGAAATAGCTAGGGTTTTAGGGCTAGCCCCACCGCAGCGTGTGTGGAGACTAGGGCACCGTCGCCCAGACCGCTCGACGACGGCGCACTCAGCCTAGGGCGAGCGCGCGCGCCAACGAGGGGACCAGCGGCGGTGCCACTACCCTTCTCTGGACTCCTTTTCCGGTTGCGGCGGTGAGAGAGAGAAGGAAAGGGAAGAAATGAAGTTAGGGTTTCTGTGAGAGTGGCCGTGGCACGTTTTGTTCGAGTGAAACGCACGGACAGCCGTCCGATCTGATCCGACGGTCCGTGTTCGTTGGACCAGGATTCGGCCCTGGCAGGGTTGGAAAATCTCGGCCCATGCCCAGGTTGCGTCCTAGGCGCGGGGAGCGGGCGTGCGCGTGTGGGCAAAGTAGGCCGCTGGGCCACTGCTGAGCCACGTGCGTGGATGCACAGAGAAATGGGTCGCGCACTGTTTCCCCGAGCCAGGCCGAATGCACAGTAATGAGTGTGAATTTGTTTATTATTTTTTAGAAGCGAATTTTGATTAGTTTTTCATCTCTATTCAATTTTGAACCAATGGGATAATTTATTTAAAGAGTAGATAAGTACACAGTAAAATGCTTCTGGAAAGTAGAAAAAAAATTCATGTTTCCGCTACAAAGTTTAATGCTGATTATCTTCTAATTAAATTCGAACCAATGGGAGAATTTAATTTGAAGAGCAGTTACTTTTAGTAAATTATGATTATGTTTATCCTCTAATTAAATTGGAACCAACGGAAAAATTTAAATTAGAGTAGTCTGATTTATTTATGTTAAATTATAGTATTGTTATTTTCTGACCAACGTTGATGATAACAATATTATAATGAGTTTAAGGTTGAAGTTTAAATCTCTAATAAAATTTACACCAGCATGGTCAATTTTTCAGAGAGTAGATAAAGACCAAAAAATGCTCCTGAACTAATAGAATGTACTTTATTGCCGTGTTTCACTGCAATGATGTTGATTATCTTCTAATTAAATTCGAACCAACGGGAGAATTTAATTTTAAAGAGTAGTTATATGTATTTCAAGATAATTTATGAGTTTTATGCATTAATTCTATTTTCTGCCCAATGGTGATGTAGAAGTGATGTAGAAGCATCTTGTAAGTTTTATTTTTTAACCGATGAGATCACTCGGCTGCATGCCAACGGGCTGCAATGCTGGGGTATGTGAATGAAAAGGCTTGAGTCAAGCTAGTTCAGGATAGTTTTTTGTTAGTTTACTAATTTTTTGATTAAATTGGAACCAATAGAAAGATTTAATTAGAAAATAAAGTATAAGTGAATATTTTAGTCATCATGACTAAATTTTTCGTTATGGTAATTTGTATATAGATTTATTCCACATGGGGAGAAGTTTGGCATAGTACTTATGCTAGTCAATCCTGTATGGTGAGAGAAGTTTTGTGATGACTTATATATTTTGGTATCCCGCATAACGAGAGAAGTTTGGATAGCTCTTATAATATCCTAGTATTGACCATGGCACAATAGAATTGCACCGTCATGGTCAATACTAATCAAAGGACAAGAAAAAGATGCAAGCGTGACTTACAAAAGTATAGTTAATAAAAGACCTCGTCGAGTTCTTGAAGTGGAATGAGGAAAGTGTACTCCTATACGGATCAAGAAATAACTTTATTTGCATGGCATGATCATGTGAATGAAGTAAGTTATAAGTGTCTTCTCGTTTACAGTTTTCTAATTAATTCTTAAAATTATGGCAGTATAGTTCATGCCATATTTCGAGGGGGAGAAATGCGAATTGTGAGATGAATTAAGAGTAAGAATTAAGATCAATTAAGAAACTACTCTTCATTAAGAGTGAGATAAAGATGTTGATGAATGTGTACTCTTTATTAAGAGTAAGATACATATTTTATAAGAAACTGAGTGAGATAAAGATTTTGATGAATATGACCGTCAGTCATAACAATGATACCCCTAAGCAGAGAAATAACTAAATTCCTGGATTTTTTAAAAGTTCTGAGAGGAAGATAGCGTAGTCACCATCAAAGATATTAAAGCGGTGCTTAAAGCGCCATATAAGGTTTTAACATATTGAACCCAAATAAGAAATTAGAAGATACACTATCTTTATAAAAGATAGGATGATCTGGGGGAGCACGGTATGTAGAGATGTATAACTTGAAGAGAAGCGGGACTGCGTGCCCACTTTAGTGATTCAAAACAACGAATTTCTCGATACCTGTTGATGTTGTATGACTTATATAATATCTGTTGTTGGCTCTTCGAAGAAGGTGAATAATATAAACAAGGATCTTGTGATACAGGAGCCTGTAGAATCAATTATCTCTTGTCAATGAAGAGCAACAACATTCCCACATGAAAGTGCCAGTAGCTGAGGCCTCAGAAGGTCTCAAAGAATTAGTAAACTAGTTTTCTGATGACTATGAAGTCTATGTTAGTGAAGAAATTCAAATACAGGGTGATCCCACTTCATTTGTAGAAGCCATGAGAAGCGTTTACTCATTTGAATGGCAAGAAGCTATGTAAGTTGAAATAAATTTGATGAATACCAACAATGTTTGGGACTTAGAAGAAATTCCTAATGGAGCTAAAATAGTAGGTTGTGAAAGGGTCTACAAGACAAAATATAACTCCAAAGGGAATGTGGAAAGATATAAAGCATGACTTATAGCAAAAGACTTTACGCAAAGAGAATGAATAGATTACGATGAGAGTTTTCTCTCTAGTCTCATACAAGGATTCTTTTATAATCATAATGGTATTATTGGCACATTATGATTTAGAGTTACATCAGATGGATGTAAAGATGGTATTCCTCAATGGGGATTTGTATGAAAACGTTTACATGGCACAACCCAAAGGTTTTGTCGTGGAAGAAAAAGAACGTATGAGATGTTGCCTGTAGAAATCCATTTATGGGTAAAACAAGTCTCTAGAAAGTAGTATTTGAAGTTGATGAAAAGATAAGAAAGTTTGGGTTTTAAAGAAAATGAGAAGGACAATAGCGTTTATACGAAGTTCAAGAATGGAAAATTCACTTTCCACATCCTATGTATAGAAGACATCCTACTCACTAGTGGTGATGTTAATCTGCTATTGGAGAAGAAGTACCTGTCCTCAAATTTCAATATAAATAATCTTGGTAAAGCGTCATTGGTTCTAGAAATTGAAATTCATCGAGATAGATAAAAAGGGGTATTAGGACTATCACAAAGGCATATTTAGAAAAGATTCTAAAGAAATAAAGTATGCTTGCGAGTAAACCTACGCCTGCTCCTATAGTCAAGGGTAATAGATATGGAAACTTTCAGTGTTCCAGGAACCAATATGAGATTGATCAAATGAACATGGTTCCATATGCTTTAGCTGTTGGAAGCTTAATGAATGTATAAGTAAAAACTTACCCTAACGTAGCTTACGTATCCGGGATATTTTGGCAGAAGTCCAGTCCAGATATAGATCAGTAGAATGGAGTTAAGAATATCTTGCAACTTTACAAAGTATCATAGACCTCATGTTGAGTAAGAAAGAACAAGTACTCTCAAATAGTTGTTGGTACGAATGTTAAGTTTTGGCGAGATGTGTAGTAGAATCCACAGTAGTTGCTAACACTCGCAGTTGGAGTATTATTGTGGAAAAGCTCCAATGAAACAGTGGTATCATCAATGATGCATACCATAGTATAGCTTGTCATGAGGCCTTAGGAACAGGCAAAAATGGTTAAGGGAATATGTGCCCAGATTTAACAATGGTAGTCAACAGCAATAACCATTTAAAGTAATTAACTCCTATGACAACAGGTCAAGTGTGCTGCCAAATATATTAACATTAAGTAATATGTTGTAAAGGAGAAAATTCAGAATTATTTTGAAAGCATTGAGCATATAAGTACCAAGTAAGTACTTACGGATCCGCTTACTAAAGGCTAACCACCCAATGCGTTCCAAGAACACACAGTTAACATGGGTTTACGGGAAAGTCTATGCTTTCTGGATACTAAGGGCCTAGTTGATAATCTGTTTCAAAATAGAGATATGCATTGTAGCTGTTTAATCTAATGAAAACTGACCATGATGATGAGGCATGCTCTATGCACTGATCTATGATGGAATAGAAAAAAGATAAAGTAAGTTAAGTTTAAGTCATAAGGTGAGTTCAAGGGGAAGAATGTTAGGTTGATCTCCACCAAGTTGGTCCAACGGCTAATTGGGTCCTTGATCCGCGTCTTGATCGGGGGCGTCTAGCCGTTCTCCTGACTGATGAGCCCCCGTCGCGCAGCACTATAAAGAGAAAGGCGGGGGCCGGGGCGCAAGGTACGAGGTTCACTGCTGTCGCTAGTTCCCCACCGAGTCTAATCCTAGTCTGATCAAGAGAGGAATGTTGTGAGCGACGGAAAGCTCCATCGATGTTGCTACCGGACCGCGCCCCACTATGATGCTACTTCTACTCCGACATCAGGGGCTACGTCACGGCGGCACCATGTCCACCACTGCATGCTGCGAGGTACATTACCAAGTCTGCTCATCTAAGTTATGTTTTATCCACTAAATCTACACCTAGATGGTCTAGAAATCTATCAATAGGAGGACAACTCTCCATTTTAACACTACTACACCAAAATATACTCTTTACGTGAACAACGTTGAAGCTGTACTTGAACATAGTATCTCGCGATAACAAAAGTACGAGATTTGCTACACATATGCAAAGGATATCTCTCCATTTAACGGTAGTAATAGGTGGACATCTCTCCATTTAACGCTACTGCACCAAAAATACTCTGGACTTCAACAACGTCGAAACTGCACTTGTACCAAATATTTTTCCTATGCTGATTTTTTCCTTACGTGTTGTGATGGGTGCCACAGGAGGTATAGCTGCACATGAACTTTTTGGTAATTGTTATCGTAGTTTTCATAAAGCTTAATTGATACAAACTTTTGAACGGCAGTTATGATATGCTCGTCTTTGAGCTTTCTCTCAGTGTAAATCTTCTGATCGATAAGTGTTCTAGTTTCAATGATGTAGCCCATATTTATTGTCGTTCAGATATTCACACCAATTTATAATTGTTGTCATTTAAAACATAGGCCCTGTTCGGCTGGCTGAAAAAAACAGATGATGCTGGTGCTGATTTGTTACGAGAGAAAAACAATATTATTTCGCTAAAATGGTACGGCTGATAAGTTCAAGCGAACAGAGCCATAATATCTTGTGATAACAAATGTATAAGGTATTTGCTACGCATATGCAGAGGATATCTCTCCATTTAACGCTAGCAATAGGAGGACATCTCTCTATTTAACGCTACTGCACCAATCGTTTCAAATATTTCAAAAACATGTCATAATTTTTAATATATAATTTCAACCAATTAAATACGCTTCATATTTCAGTGTTTTATTTTTCATGTTTTTTTAGTTTTTAGAACCTTTTTAAATCCCTGCAGCAACGCACGAGGAATCACCTAGTTATTTTGGGATGAAGAAAGTACTATTATTTACTGTAAATATATTTAGATCAGCATATAATTATTGCCAGTCCAAATGTAGTATCTCTCGATCAACCTTTATACACAAATTATAACAAAAGTATAAAAGTTTTGCTATACGTATGCGGACTGATAAGAGGACATCTCTCCATTTAACGCTAGGACATTTGTATAAGTTAATACCTTAGATATATTTATATATTTTAACTAAAATATTTGGCATATCTTTACTAATGGTATAACCGTTATTGCACATACAATTCTTTGATAAAAAATTCAAACATCTTAAGAAGTGGGCATGTTAGTGCAGACTATATATATGTGGCTATATTTTCGTGATATTTGAGATTTCGTTGGAGTATATAGTCATTATAAGGCTTAAATATTACTTCCTCCGTCTTTAAAAGAATGCAATTCTAGAACGGTATCATATTTTAGTATACCAAGTTTGATTAATTATAGATAAAAAAGTATAAATATTTACAATATCAAATGAATATCATTGGATTGATTACGAAATATATTTTCATAATAAATTAATTTAGAGTCATAAATATGAATACTGTTTAGCCCGTTTAATACAGTTTATCTCCATTCCGTTTAGGTCATTTAGACTGTTTTTTGACCGTTTAAACGGTCAACCGTTTAATTTTCATTTACCCCTAAACAAAACAGTTTACCACCGTTTACCATTTAGTGGCCGTTTAATCGGCCGTTTAGACGAACACTTTGTAGCAGGAGTACACTGACTATTTATGCTATTGTAGTACTTAGAGTGTAGACTAAGATCTAAGGTCCTTATTTTTATAAAGAAAAAATATTTTTAATAAAAGATAAGAGTTTTAATTTAAGGGGGTGTTTGGATCCGGCTACTAAAATTTAGGAGGTGTGTCGGGAGGATGTTACATGGGGTGTTCGGATACTAATAAAAAAATAAATTACATAATCTGTCAGTACTCTACGAGATGAATTTTTTAAGCCTAATTAATTCATCATTAGCACATGTTTACTGTAGTAAAACATTATGAAATCATGGACTAATTATGCTCAAAAGATTCGCCTCGCAAATTAGTCGTAAACTATGTAATTAATTTTATAATTAGTCTATATTTAATACTCTATACATGTGTCCAAATATCTAATAAAACAATAATTAAAATTTAGGGAGGAACACCCCTAAGTTTGATGATTGATCTGGCTCTCGGATTGTATGCGGACGGACAGCGGCATATGGCTGCCCGTGGCCTGCTGGACACATCAGAGGCTCAGTACTGAAGTGCAGTGCATGCACAGTACTACGACTGTGGGAGTGTGTGTGTGTGTGTTTGACCACCCAAGACGCGATGGAGTATTGATTGATGGCCGGGGCAGGGGGAGCAGGGGAATTCACTTGGGCCTGTGTTTGGATTTAAGGAATACCATAGGAAAATTACAGGAATGAGAAATAGAGAGAAAAGGAAACTCATTTGAGCGTGAGGAATCGCCCAAGCCGTTCCTTCATAATACTGTAGCTGCAAAGCAATTTCACGGGAATAAAAGAATCTAGTCTGATCCATTGTTTTGTTTTTCTTCACTGAAGCCCGAGGTAGCGCGTGTGAAGTGGAGGAAAAAAAGAGCAGTTAAGGCGAGAATAACATGATGGGGTCATATCCATTCCTAATAGATATAGTAATTGGTATCTATATTTGTCTAACATGTTACAATTTTTATGTTATAAATTCATGTATTCCAAGCAACCTAAATTTTATGTTTCTGTGTTTTAAAGTTTCATAATTTTTTATTTTTTATCATACCTTATTTTTGCGTTTTTTCATATTCATGTATTTTGGATTTATTCGTTTCAAACAAGCCCTTCATCCTCTCTACCTCGGTTGCCGTGCAAATCACACCAACGCGGGAATCGAGACGAGGCTTCCCCACCGCCCACCGCCTCGCCTGGTCTGTTTCTGTCTGTGAGCCCCAAGTTTACAGAATTCTCGTGGAAACCGGAGTAGTACTCCACCGCGTGGCGAGTGGTGATCATTACACATGCATATGTCACACTGTTTACTTGGATTTGTTTTTCAATTAAAAAATAATATTTTCCTCTTACACTAAATCAGCCAACAATACTTTCATCTATGATTTATCAGTCAAACAAGGCCAGAGGAGGATGACATGTGTTGTGAATCCAGGACGTCGCGATGACTTGCCCTATAATTTATGGAGACTGTCCTTACTAAACGTTTTTTTTTCTTTCTAGAAAAGACCAAAGGAACCTAAAACTCCAGGGATTCGCCCTAGAAGCTCGATGGCTCTGGTTGCAAAAGACGGAAGAACAAGATCGGATGTGGAGCGCGCCGCCGATCAAAACAGCTCCCGAGGTACGGTCCTTCTTCGGTGCTTCAACCTACTTCATGATCAGAGATGGACAAACGGCCTTGTTCTAGGAAGACAGGTGGATCCAGAGGGACAGCATCAGCGACCTCGCACCATCGCCCTGTTTGTTTGTGCTTATTTGACTGGTTTTGGTTTGTTTTTAGTTAATAAACAATATTTTTCTCTCACATCAAATCAGTCAACAATACTTTTAGTCATAGCTTAGGCAGTCCCAATGAAAAAACTAGTAGTTTCTATAACATAGGATACCGCACAAAAAAATACTGCTTTCCAACCCATGGTTTATATGAGTAATAATTATTTTCTCTTTCTCTCTCCCAACTCTATCTTCTTCCTCCAATGGGGGTGCGGCATGAGCCCCCTAGAAACCGGTGGTTTCTCTCCAATGACGATTTCATGGTTTCTTGGTGCATTGGGTCAAGAGAAGACCTGATTTCTTCAGGAGGAAACCATTTCTAAGATTTTTACTCTCTTTCTTCATTAATTACGTTGCCATATTAGCGTTTTGCCTATGTGGCAAGTCATTTAATGAGGATAGAAACCACCATCAATACACTATTGAGACTGCCCTTATAAGCCATACACGACTAAACGACAGCTCATCCCAAACCAAGTCCGGCAACAGCATTCAGTAAGGGAGAGAGGGTGCGCGCCATCTCCGACGGCCTCTCCCAAACGGCTATTGAGGAATACCTAGAACTCTGGAACATCATGGAACAGATAAAGCTGACCGATCACAGCCTGTTCGTTTGGCTGTGGCTTATCGTAAACGATCGTAAATTTTCAGCCGAAACAGTATTTTTCTCTCACACAAACCAGCCAGCAGTACTTCTTCACGAACTAGCAACGATACGAACCAGCCAACCGAACAGGCTGTAGATTGGCGATGGACACCTGAAGGTATCTACTCGGCCAAGTCGGCATACACCATGCTTCACAACAGCGCAATTGCTTTCCGAGGACACCGACTGATCCGGAAGACTTGGGCTTTGCTCTAGAGTTAAGATCTTCCTTTGGCTGGCTCTGCGACGCAGGCATTGGACAACGGACCGGCGGACTCGCCACGGGCTCGATGCAAGAGGCCGCTGCTATCTCTGCGGCCAAGCTCCGGAAACAATCTGTTGAATGTAAACGTAAATAAACAAAGATTTAAGAACAATTGTCTCTGTTTTCATTAATCTCATGGGATTATATACAGGTGAAGGATTGTGTCGTACGGACACAACCTTTGTCAAAGAACATGTCCTTTTTGTGACAGTGTTAACCGCTAATCTACCACTAATCCTAACTGTTCGTACGAAAATTGTATGGTCGGATGAGATCACCAGTGGAGAGGCGTCTGTTGGTGTGCAGGTGCCTGTTCGTCAGGAGACATCGTTTCACAACACTCCCTCTTGATCGAATCTTTCTTGAAATCAATGCAACTGTAAGCTTGGATTTCTCAAAAAAACTGTGGGAAAAATCTAAGGAATGTGTATGTCTAGATATGCCATAAAAACTCCTTTAAACCTTATAGAAAAATTAGGAGAAAATAACATATGTGTGTGTGATTTAAATAAACCACTATGTCATTGGTATCCCATTTAAAACCGTAATGGAGAAAAATATTAGAGATACGACATATAAATTACTCCTCCAAAAACCTTTTCAGGAAAAAAAGAGGAGCAATATAGTGATATGCCGCTAAAACTTCCGTAAAAATCCAGTGGGAAATTAGAAGAAAATATGATGACATATTATTGGTATTGCCTCTTAGATAACTCACATGAAAAATCTTTTCAGAGAAAAACCATGGATAAGTTATGAGGGTAATATGTGTCTTTAATATTTCCCATAAAATTCCCGATGGGGAAAATAGAAAATATGACACATGTTTATGTTAATATTACCTCATTAAAAACTTTAACAAGAAACCTTGTGAGTAAAACTTATGAAAGAAAAGAGTATAATATGATGCTGGTACAGGTGGCATCTAGGAAATGTCTCCCCCTCATTCTTGTAAATCTCGAAGTCATCGCATACTAATTCCATGTATCAATTTTTGAAACACAGAAGTTGGTAAGGACTTAGTAAATAGGTCAGCAAGATTATCATATGACTTGATTTGCAAGATGTTTATTTCCCACTTTCTTATAAATCATTAGGGATAAAACAGCGTAGGAGCAATGTGCTTAGTGATATTGCTCTTTATGTAACCTGTTTGCATCTGTGTAATACAAGTGGAATTATCTTCATAGGTAATTGTAGGTGATTCAATTGAACCAATACCACATGACTATTATATGTGGTTAATCATTCTGCGAAGCCATACACATTCTCGTGATGTCTCGTATAGAGCAATAATTTCAGAATAATTAGTAGAGGTCGCTGTTAGAGTCTGCTTAGAAGACTTCCATGAAACAGTTGTACCTCCACGTAGGAATACAAATCCTGTTTGAGATTTTTTGTTATGAAGATCAGATAAGTAACCAGCATCAGTATAACCAATCATACTGGGATGATGATTTTTCTTGAAGAATAAACCAAGTTCCTTTGTGCCATTAAGGTATCTGAGGATACACTTCGCTCCCGTGCAATTACGGCGAGTTGGGTCCGCACTATGCCTAGCTATTAAGTGTACTGCAAATGTGATATCAGGCCTGGTGCAATTTGCAAGATACATAAGTGCGCCAATGACATTGAGATATGGGATTTCTGGTCCCAACATATTTTTCCTAATATCCCGTGGTCTAAATGGATCTTTCTCTATTTCTAAGGAATGAACAACCATTGGAGTTTTATTAGGGTATGATTTATTCATATTAAATTTCTACAATATTTTCTAGATATAGACTGATTGATGCACTAAAATCCCTGAAGGACGGTGCTCAAGTTGTAAGCCTAGGCAATATTTGGTCTTACCCAAATCCTTCCTCTCGAATTCCATCTTTAGATGATTATGTGCTTCTTTTATATCCTTTAGACTGCCAATGATATTTAAATCATCAACATATACGGATATAATGCAAAATTCCGTTGGAGATTTCTTAAAGAAAACACATGGGCAATCATCATTATTAGTGTATCCTTTTTTAGATGGAATTCACTTAGTCGGTTGTACCACATTCGTCCCGACTGCTTTAAGCCATATAATGACATTTGTAGCTTTACACAGTATATGTTGCGATTTGCGTTTGGATCCAGAACTTGGATTCCATCGGGAACCTTCATGTATATGTTCGAATCAAGTGATCCATATAGATATGTTGTCACTACATCCATCAACTGCATAGATAGATGATTTTGAACTACCAATGATATTAAGTATCGAAAAGTAATTCCACTCATTATCGGAGAATAAGTTTCATTGTAATCAATGCCAGGTCTCTACGGGAACCCTTGTGCTACTAGCCTCGCTTTATATCGCACCACCTCATTGTTCTCATTCTGTTTTTGGACGAAAACCCATTTAAAGTCTACAAGAAAGACTTTGGAATGTGTAGGTATTGCAGATGTGAATACCCATCTTCTAGTGAGTGAGGCTATCTTAGCTTGAATTGCTTCTTTCCATTGAGCCTAGTCCGAGCGCTTTTTGCACTCTGCCATGGTCTTGAGATTTGGGTCATTGAGAACGATTTCTGCAATTGTTATAGAGAAGTACATGTCGACAACAGTAGTCTTACGATCGTATGATTCTCTAGAATCGATATAATTGATGGAAATTTCTTTTACCCCATTAATTGACCCGTCATTTCCTAAAATTATAGAGTCAGGGTGTTCCGATGTCCCGGGATCAGAATTTGGATGCACCGTTGATCCAAGTTATGGATTTGGTCCTAGTTTTGGATTTTTATCCACTATTAGGTGTCTACCAACTTGAGGTTGGCTTGGATTTACTGATTTGGAGGATTTAGCCCTCGATATCATTAGACGCTTACTTGGAGCATTGTCCTTAGGAGCGGCTGTACTTCTCCCCCTCTTATTTGAAAGTGGGAGTTGAATGGTTATTATTGGTACCTCCACTCTTTCGGGCGCATTACAAACGGGATAAGAGGATTTAGTGACTGTCGATGGAATATCGTCGATAGTCCTCCGAGGGGTATCCCACGAAGGTAGATTGATCGACAGAGGTGCGTGTAATCAAGAACAAGAAGGCAATAGAGACACAAGAGTTAGACATGTTCGGCCCGTCAGCACGACATAATACTCTACTCATATGGTCTGTTGGTTTGTATTGGCTATCGTATGATATTACGTGTGTTTTGAGGGGGTCCCCTATCCGCCTTATATAGATAGAGGTAAGGTTACAAGTCGGTTAGATCTAGGAGATAACCGGTAAGTAATAACAGATTATAGGGATCACGGAATCATAACATATCCTAACAGATTATGCCATATCTTCAGGATATCTTCCCAGTGTCTTGCGGGGCGCGGCGAGCAGCGCCGTGCTCTGCAAGGCTTCATCTTTGTAGGCTAGACCACCCCTAGCGGCGTAGCCCATGTAGTCTGCCATGGGTATCCAGGGTCATACCCCCCATAGCTAGTTCGAGCGCTTTGCATCCACTGTGCAACACCGTCTTGAGCTTATTCGAGCAGGTGTAAATAAAGTTGAGTAGTCAGACTCATAGTCCGACCACCCTAATGAGTCGTCGAGCAGTTGTGGACTGTAACCGACCAGCTTAACTGTTCAGTCGAGCACGGACTTACCCAAGTAAGGCTTGCTAGAAGGATGTAAGGAGCTCAAGTTTAAAATTAAAAATTTCCTCGCTGTTAACCAAGTGTGCCCACTTAGAGTCCGACCACGAGAAAAGGAGATAATCTTTTTCAACTTTGGGAGGCACGGAGTCTTCCAATGAACAGATTAAAGAAAAACACACTCACCACAAGGTGAAGTGTGTCCACTTAGTCCCCGAGCCTGACAGTAGGTGACGTGGTCACGTGGTGCCAGGGTCTAGAAAGTAGAAGAAAGACAGAAGACCAGCCAAACATACAACCAGTCCATGGGTTGAGCCCTGAAATGAAAAGCGCACATTCACCGCAAGGTGAAGTGTGTCCACTTAGTTCTCGAGCCTGCTGGAAGATTTTAAAGATATCTTGTAGCAGGGTCAAAGAAAAGAAGTGTGAAAGCTTACTGACATCATCTGACATGCACGTATCAAGACCCTAGATGTGCTACCCAAGATCAGCACCCTGATCCAAATAGCATGGAGCAACTTGATAGCACACCGATAAGACAGCAAGATCCGACCACCTAGGGAGTCCCTAGCTTAGTTGGTGATGCTTACACGAAGAATCCGAACACCGAGGAGTCCCCAGCGTAGCTAACGATGAAGCCTATATGATGAGCAATCCACCCAACTGGTCGGCGACGAAGTGAACGCTGAGCAGGAGTGAGTGCCGAACAGTCCGACCGGTTGGTTGGCGGTGAAGTCCATCCGATAGGTGGTTCGACCACCCAGACAATGATCATCTTGTCCATTCCCTGAGCGTAAGCTCGTTGATCGAGCTGTGCCCCTACAAAAACAAATGTGTAGAATAGATAGTATATGATGTAAAAATAAAATATATGAACTCCGGAGAAGAATCAACAATGGTGATGAAATAGCGTATGCAGCTCGGTGATCAGTTGGTGTGAACACTTAGTGTTATTCTAAAGATGTGTTTATATATATTATAAACCGTCCGACCAGTTAGTGTGTAGCTGAGTCTTCAGCCCTAGCTAGCCTGTTAACCATAACACGGAGCGCAGAGCCCGTACGTGTGTAGGAAGAACAAAGTGTTGCTAAGAAGCCGCTGCCGACCACCCCTAATGCAGAAGACAGACACTTGTGTACGTGTAGGGAGAAGCCGGAGACAGGGCCATCTCTGGGAACATCCAAGCATCAACATGACTGTTCAGGGATTTGCTTTAGGATTAGCTATATGTCATCTTTAAGATGGTATACATGAAAGAAAATCGTTTGGTGAACAAACATGGAGAAAACAGCTCGGAGAAACATTATGGCGATATATGAAGATTTGAGAATATTTAGAAGAATATTAAAGTGCGACTTAGCTTTAGACAGAACATCTGGTCGGTGTCGACGAAATCGCCCGGCTCTTGAGCTTTCTGGCCTGTCATCATGGTGGTGGTCGCAGTCGTCATAGGGCCATTCTTTGCGGCAATCATTATTGCGACGCGGCAGAGCTCGCTTGACGGCTTGGGTAGTTCGCTTAGCGGCTCGCTGTAGTCGAACATGCACGTGAAGTCATAGTCGGATGAGTGCACGGAGTCACGTTGCAGGCCAAAGTTGGATTATCCACAATTAGCTTGCACGTCTTCACATGTTTGTCTCACGACCATGTCTTTTCTGCTTATGGATGCGTGTATGCTTGTGTAGATGCATAGACACGCCATGCAAATTGATGCATGTTCGTAAGTATTGCATGGTGCGGTAGATCATCATGTGATGGCATAACGCTACTTTTAAGTCTTCGTCGTAGTTGCTGATAGGTGAATCTTTACGAGGGATGCATCTCGATCTTCAATGGGCCGAGGCTCCTGTATCAAATCTTTTCAACTGAGCAATGATGCGTGCAACGTGGTGGCTAGCCCTGATAATAATCTTCGTGCCTATTTGAGGCATGCAACACCGTGATAGATCTCTACGTGTAGACGCGTTCGTTTTCGCGGAAGTCAAACTCCACAGCAGAACTTGATCCATCTAATTATTGTGGAAGACGTGTTGACGCAGGACTCCGAGTTCTATTGCGTGCAGCCACGAGTCGCTTCGGGACACTGAGTCTGAGATCGCCAGCGACAGAAGCAGATCGCGATGCACAATGTCGAGAGATGTCCGGTCGCCGCCGACGTCATAGGTCTTGAGGTCGGTTCAGCTTCTTGATCGCAAAAATCCCATCTCATTCGCCAAGGATCAGCACGCACTCCCCCTACCTAGCGCGCCAACTATCGATAGAATATCATCGATAGTCCTCCGAGAGGTATCCCACGAAGTTAGATTGATCGACAGAGGTGCGCGTAATCAAGAACAAGAAGACAATAGAGACACAAGAGTTAGACAGGTTCGGACCGTCAGCACGACGTAATACCCTACTTTTGTGGTCTGTTGATTTGTATTGGCTATTGTATGATATTGCGTGTGTTTTAAGAGGGTCCTCTACCCGCCTTATATAGCTGGGGGTAGGGTTACAAGTCGGTTAGATCTAGGGGATAATTGATATGTAATAACAGATTACAGGGATCACGGGATCGTAACATATCCTAACATATTACGCCATATCTTCAGGATATCTTCTTGGTGTTGTATGGGGCGTGCCGAGCAGCGCCGTGCTCCGTAAGGCTTCGTCTTTGTAGGCTGGACCACCCCTGGTGGCACAGCCCATATAGTCTACGGTGATTATCCGGGGTCGTACCCCCTACAGTGACACCCTTATAATCAATAAATGCTTTTGGCAGGTTATTTGCAATATGATGCAAGTTTATGATTTTCTGAACTTGTTGTTCAGTCTTTTGAGTACGTGGATCTGAGGAGGAAATGCCTTGGGCATTCCGCTTGATTTCCTGGCATTCACTTTGGTACTTGAAATCTCTCCCTAATGTCGGGAAATGGTCCTCATTAAATATGCAGTTGGCATACCGGGCCGTGAATAAGTACCCTATAAAAGGCTCGAGGTATTTGATAATCGATGGAGATTGATATCCCATATAGATACCAAGTTTCCTATGTGGGCACATAGAGGTACGCTTAAGCAGTGAGATCTGTACGTATACAGCGCAACTGAATTTTTGCAGATTGGAAATATTTGGCATATTCCCACGTACTAATTGCAATGGAGAGACAATGTGATATGCAGTTGGTCGCAATTGAATTAAGTCAACAGCATGTAAGACTGCGTGACCCCAATATGAAGTTGGTATGTTGTAATTTTGTAATAATGGTCTTGCAATGAGTTTAATTATCTTAATAAGAGATTCTGCTAAACTATTTTGTGTATGGACATATGGAATAGAGTGCTGAACTTGAATTCCTAAAGCCATACAATAATCGTTGAAAGCCTTTGAGGAAAATTCAGCAGCATTATCCATTCGTATTATTATGTGCTCGAAGTTTAATAACTTGAGCAATATTTTTTATAAATGCATGGTTACATGTGGATAAAAGACACACATGAGACCATCTAGTAGATGCATCTATTAGAACCATAAAGTACTTAAATGGTCCAGATGTTGGTTATATGGGGCTGCAAATATCTCCTTGAATACGTTCAAGAAATTTGAGTGACTCGTTTTGGATTTTAACGTCCGAGGGACGTAAAATCAATTTCCCTATAGCACATGAAGTGCACATAAAATCTAAAGATCTTGAGAATTTAGCACTATTTAACTCATGACTATTAGAATTGCTGATAATTTTTTGCATCATCCCTATACCAAGAAGGCCAAGGCGTTCATGCCAAGTTTTGAATGCGTCAACATTCTGAAAAATTACCTTGTACGCAACATGAGGTACGAGTTTGATGTATGTGTAGTACAATCCGGACGGAAAAGAGAGAATTTTCTCAACAATTCGTTTGCCATATCCGCTATTTTTAGTAACAAGGAGAATTTCCCCATTATTGTCATCATGGGTTTCTATATGAAAACCATTTTGATGAATATCTCTATAACTTAACTTTGAATCAGGATATAATAATGCATCCTCAATTGTAATTTGGGTACCTATAGGGAGTATAATATGGCATGACTAGAGCCAACTATCGTAGCATCGCGTCCGGCGATTGTCAACACATTTCCTTGCCTTTTTGTAAGAGTTTGGAAGGTACTTTGTTTCCCTACTTATAGAATTAGTGGTACCACTGTCCACTAGGCATAATTCCTCCTCCATCAGATCGACCCTATAGAAACAAGGACATTTCTGAGACATCAACGTCGTTCTCCTCTCTGTCCAGTAGAGCGAAAGTGACTGATAACACGTTGAACGTGAATGTAAATGAACAAAAATATGAGAACAACTGTCTCTATTTTCAATGATTTCATTGGATTATATACAGATGAAGGGTTGCGTCGTACGGACACAACCTTTGCCCAAAGGACATGTCCCTTTGGTGACAGTGTCAACTGCTAATCTAACACTAATCCTAACTGTCCGTATGGACATCGTACGGTCGGATGAGTGGAGAGACGTCTGTTGGTGTGCAGGTGCCTGCTAGCCAGGAGACACCGTTTCACAACACAGTCTGACCACATCATCGCCTACTGTCCATTCACCAGGGAACTCTGGCACTTCATCTTGCAGGCGCTCGGCTTCCAACTCCCCCAAGGAGCACAAACTACGCTAAGCTGGTGGAGGAAGCTGCGGAAGCTTTCTGATGGGCAGCAACGTAAGGATCTCAATTCTTTGTTTGCGTTAGTGTCTTGGCAGGTGTGGAAAGAACGGAATCCAATTTGTTTCCGGGAATCCGCCGCTACGGTCGCTGAAATGCTCCAGATCATCAAGACGGAGGCAGATCGCTGCCGAAGCCGGAGCGATTGGAATGCGGGCGTTGGCTGAATCGGTAGCAGGCTAGCAGCGTCTCGGCATGATCTCTGTTGTTGTCTTAATCAAAATGTAGTCCGTTATTGCCACCGGCTTGGCCGGCTAATCTTATAACATAAACTCTTTCCTTCTCAAATGCAATGGTACGCAGATCTCATGCGTATTCGAGAAAAAAAAGAACCAAAGAGGAAAGACAAAGGAGACAGCAAACTTAAACCTCTATCCTCCTAGATCAGGGTTAGGTAGATATAAATGAACCGATTGATGGATATTGCAGATATCATAATAATGCATTTCATATTTACATGAAGTAAATAGTCGGACATGGATACTTTATTATTTCATTTTTATGGAATCATAGTCGAACATTGGTAGTGTTAGATCTAGATAAGAAGCCATGCAAATAGCGAACTAATCATAGATCAGCTGATTGGGTTTCTTATGGTAGAACCTACCCACTCGGGTTCAAGTTCTTGACTCGGTACGGATGCTCGTATTTTTCTAGATTTATTCTAGGGTTTAACTGTTTTCGGTGGTAGGCGACGTTCCCGTCGACATCGAGGCGCCTATCGTGAATCTCGTAATCTGTCAGCTCAGTTATTCGGATGTGTAATTCTAAAAAAAATAGACCTCCACAAGTACGGGTGAAAATGGGTCAGCGAGGTGTCTACGGCGACTTCGTGAATCTCGTGATCTGTCGGTTCAGTTATTCGAAAAGTGTAATTCTAAAAAATAGGCCTCCGCAAGTACAGGTGAAAATGGGTCAGATTTATATGGACATTAAATGGATCGAGTATTGATGGACATTCAAATAAAAGGGAGTAATAGGCCTCCACAAGTACCGGTGAAAATGGATCAGATTTATATGAATATTAAATGGATCGAGTATTGATGGACATTGTAGATCTCATAATAATGCATTTCGTATTTACATGAAGTCAGTAGTTGGACATGGGTACTTTATTATTTCATCTTTACGGAATCATTGTCGAAAGTCTTAGATAGCTAAGACGCCATGCAAATACGTACAATGGAGTAATAGGCCTTGTCAAGTATTGGTGAAAATGGGTCGGATTTATATGGATATATTAAATGGATCGAGTATTGATGGACATTGCAGATTTCATAATGTATTTTATATTTATATGAAATCAATAGTCGAACATTGGATACTTTATTTCATCTCTATATGAAAGCATTTCGAAGAGAGCTGATTTGTGTGTGCCGAGCTCCAGCGGCTCAGGGTCCTATTTTATAGGTCTACACTTCTACAGGGTCATCCCGTGAGTGGATCAGCTTCTACTTCTACTACTAGGCAGCAATCGGATAAGATCGTTCGGTTAGGAGGAAAGCTAATAATACAATTGGCTGCTGGTGGCATAGAAACTTACAACTAATTTATGAGCCCACTTGTATGATAATTAGCCAACTTATAGTCTTCTTATTTGTCTCACAGAACTTTTTGGTTCTTATGCATAAGATGGTTGTAAGCTTATAACCCGTTTCTCTTCTCTCTTCCGATCTCTCCT
The DNA here is from genome assembly GCF_019320115.1 of Miscanthus floridulus. NCBI lineage: Eukaryota > Viridiplantae > Streptophyta > Magnoliopsida > Poales > Poaceae > Miscanthus > Miscanthus floridulus. The sequence continues at coordinate 49,978,160 of NC_089587.1, forward strand.
CCACATCAGCATACAACCAACTTGCAACCATTATTATACTTACTCTAAATAAATTTTCCTCTAACGCTGGTGAATGGGAAAGCTATCTGCCTATGTAGCTCTACCTGGCGCTGGCAGCCGCTTGGGCAACACACGACTTCTTTAATCCTATCAACTCCTTCACGTAATGAACTAATAAAATATCAACCAATGAGGCTCTATGACAGCTGGGCCCAATGGCTATTTTAGCCAATCATCGATGCCGAATTTTTTACTTTTAGCTCTTTTTTTAAAAAGTTTTCACAAAAACACCCTCGACGGAAAGATTTTAGAATTTAGACCCTTAGCTCGACGTCATCGATGCTAGTGCCGAGTTAACACGTCTCGGCGTCAGCGTCCCTAGTGTCGAGATCTTGGGTTCAACGCTGACGTGGCAGGCAGCTCGACGCCATAGACGCTGGCGCCGAGCTCGACGCCATGCTCTATGGCGCTGAGGTGCTGAAATGTTAATTCGAGATCTATCTGAGAGGACGGTTGCTCTGACTTCTGATCCCTGGTTTCTATTCTATCACAAGCCTAAAGATGTAGTGGCCACCAGTACGTTGCTACTTGCTACGGAGTACACACAGATAGAACCATTGCATTAATATACACGTCATATCGGTTGTCAATCATGAGATCGTGCTGACGATCAATATATATATATATATATATATATATATATATATATATATATATATATATATATATATATATATATATATACAGCACGTTTGTGCCGGGATCGCTCCGTAGTTCCTACGTAGAAGTAGAATCCACAGACACGGTTGTTGACGATCAATAAAACACGCACGAACAGGAACACGGACGGTGCGGGATGCGCACATCGCGATGTCGACCCTAGGCTGCAGCTGAGTAGCTGACGGCGACGGGGTCGGGCCGCCGCGACGGCATGTGGCGGGATCGCTTCGCAGCTCCCGAAATTGGTGTCGGCGAAATTGGTGGATACTAGTATTGCGTAATCAAACACAGGCAACGCAGCTGCTACTATATATATAGCTAGTGCAAAGGTGTGCATATTCTATTGGGCGAGTACTTGTACGTACCATACCTGGCTACGCAGGTGTTTAGCCAACAGTTTCCGTTCCAAACTTTACACGTCGAATATATGGACATATGTACGGAGTATTAAATATAAACTAAAAAATAACTAATTACATAGAATACGACTAATTTACGAGATGAATTTTTTAAGCCTAATTATGATAAGATTTGACAATAAAATGCTACAGTAACACATGTGTTAATAATGTGTTAATTAGGCTTAATAAATTCGTCTCGCGGTTTACTGATGGATTCTGTAATTTATTTTATTAATTAGGCTTAATAAATTCATCTTGCGGTTTACTGACATATTCTGTAATTTATTTTTTATTAGTATCCGAACACCCCATGCGACACTTCATATAACATCTGATGTGACAATCTAAAACTTTACGCCCAAAACTAAACCAGGCCTTAATCAAATGGGTGGTAGGATCATGGGCAGATCTTGACGAGTGCGTGTGTGTGGATTCTACTCCTACATAGGCATTAATCAAACCATGCTACTGACGCATCCCGCACCGTCCGTGTTCCTGTTCGTGCGTGTTTTATTGATCGCCAACAACCGTGTCTGTGGATTCTACTCCTACATAGGAAGTGCCGAGCGATCTCGGGTGTTATATATATATATATATATTGATCGCCAGCACGATCTCACGATTGACAACAGATATGACGTGTATATTAATGTAATGGTTATGTCTGTGTATAGCAAGTTGCAACATACTGGCTTGTGATAGAGGGCAGTTTAGTTCCACCCCATTTTGCAAAATTTTTCAAGATTTCTCATCACATCGAATCTTTAGACGCATGCATGAAGTATTAAATATAAATAAAAAATAAAACTAATTACACAGTTTAGACGAAATCCACGAGACGAATCTTTTAAGCCTAATTAGACTATGATTGGACACTATTTGCCAAATAACAACGAAAATGCTACTGTATCTATTTTGCCAAAAATTTTGGAACTAAACTGGGCCAGAATAGAAACCAGGGATCAGACATCAGAGCAACCGTCCTCTCAGATGGATCTTGAAATGACATTTCGCACCTCGGCGCCATAGAGCATGGCGCCGCGAGCTCCCTGCCACGTTAGCGTCGAGCCCAAAATCTCGGCGCCAGGGACGCTGACGCCGAGATGTGTTAGCTCGACGCCAGCATCGATAGCGCCGAGCTAAGAGTCCAGATTCTAAAATATTTCCGTCAAGAACATATTTATGAAAAATTTTCAAAAAAAGACTAAAAAGTAAAAAAAATCGGTCATCGATGCTACGGAGCTGTGTGTTCGTGCATACCAGCTATTTCACACATGCAGCTATTCACACATACGAGTACATGATATCATTCATAAACCTCATTAATTTAATCTGTCATCAAGCACCCTACGACTTCAACTCACGGAAACTAAGATAAACACATATGTATATATATATAATTGTACTTATTTACTCACTAATAAGTGTACGTCGATATGCATATGCAAATTAAATTATTTTTCTTTTGTCTAAGAAAACATAGCAAATTAGATTTAGCCAAAAACTATTTATTTACCATGATCATTAGTTCACTTAATTAATAGCCCATAAGACACGGGGTATTACAGCCCTGGTGATTTGATCATCTACACTTGCGTTTTATCTTCTAGCAATGTTAGCGCCCGGACGTCCGGATGGACGGGACGTCTGGACGCCCACGCTGCCCGGAGGCACCCGTCCGAGTGCTACCTCAAGCCACCGCTGACCACTGCTGCAGGGGCGTGGTCTGCTCGCTGCAACTAACCGCCATGGAGTCGAGAAACAAAGCCGGAATCTGATATGCACCGACCAAATGGAGATCCGCTACACTCGCTCGATCTACTTTTGAAACATCTAGATACAACACTTGCAATATGCAAAAGAAGGCAGATGAAACACTTGAAAAAATACCTTAAAACACTTGAAAACCATTACAAACATACGCAACATTAAGATAAAACACTTGTAACTCAACATCCAGATAAACACACTTACAACATACATTTGAAAACACAGATGAAACATTGGTAATAGACCATTGCAACAGTGTACAACCATTGCAACATATGCAACATCCCGGTCTACTTTTGAAACATCCATCTAAAACACTTGCAACATACCTCTGAAACATCTGAAACACTTGAAATATACGTTTGCAACATGCACCTTCAGCAAAACCTGGCAGGCGGACGGGTGGAGCATTGCATAGCGAGATCGGCCGTGCGGTCGCGGTGGAGAAGGAGGATGGAAGTGGGCAGGCAACTGCGCGGCCCCCGGTGATAGGCGCGTGTGGTGCCCCCAGCGAGCGATGCCTAGGGTGGAGGCGACAACAGCAGTCGGGTGGGTGTGGCCTCATGCGGCGAGGCGGCAGCGGCAATGCGATCGTGGGGGAGCACGTCGCGGCGGTGCCGGCACGGCGGCGATGGAGAGGAAGGTCGGCGAGAGACGCGGTGGAGAGGAAGACGTGCGGGAGGCGCGACAGAGCGCGATAGTGGCGATGCGTGATTTTTTTAATATAAACCGCGGTGACCGGAGGGGAGCGGATAGGAACGGATAGGATAGCCCTCTGGATGTCAGAGTCCACCAACAGGGGCGTCCGCGTGGACGGACGTCTTGTTCCCAACGTTACTGTTTATCTTCTTGTACCTAGCTTGTGTACGCGTAGTTGTTTCTTGCTTTGTTGTATTTCTTGTAGTCGAGTAGTTTAGCTCTCTAGTAGTTGCTTCACCTTTACTAGTTCGGTTAGTTGTTTTAGTGTGCTTTGGTAGCATGGTTGTGTGCTCTAGAGTTGTTTACTTTCCTTGCTACTAGACTTGTGTAGGATGCTTGCTTGTGGTGAGTAGGCTATTATGTTGTTATTTTATACTAATCACTTTGCCCTAGTCTTGTACCTTTGCAAGGGAAATTTAAATAGGCTAATGGTAGTGGTGTGTGCTCTACTTAGTTTGTAGTAACAAGACTATCATGTGTAATTATGTTTGTATGGACTTTATGATACTTGGTTTGTGCTCTACCTATTATGTATGGTTTTATAATTATGATGTACTCATTATCGAGTCATGTGATATATGTGATGTATTAATAATATCAAATGTGAAATATTAGACAGTAACATCTATTTAACTTCAAAATAAAATATATTAAGAATTAGAAATTAAAGTCACGGCCAGTTGAAGCCACTGACGCTGCAGTGAGTATCATAAGACTTGACCTCAAAGCGACCTTCATACTATCACTGTCATGTTAACCTTGTACTGGTAGTGATGGCAAGACCATCACTGTTGTTCCGTTACTATGTCCGATTCCAACAGTGATGCCGTGTCTGGAACCGACAATGATCCATGACCCTGAAGTAGTTATATTTGTGTCTTCCAATCTTATGCCAAATGCCAGCTGCATTTTCCAATCTCCACTACCAATCGCAAAGCATGCCATTATACATCTTTGTCATTAATACCAGCCCTCCTTTTTTTGTTCTTTGGTTTTATCAATTACACCATATAACTAGATGTTACTACCTTTTCATTTTACCTCCTCGCCAAAAGAAAGTACACTTTTCTGGTTTTGTCAAGCCTGTTGATGACGGTTTTTACTCTAATAAGTAAATAAAGATTGCATATGTAGACATAAAGGTAAGTCTAGAATCAATATACTCTTATAAAATGTTCACAAAAAATATACTCTTATAAAAGAACTTATAAAAGAAGACCCTACTGACATGCAGTTATTTGATAGTTTGCTCTTCATAGAAACTATCTACATCAGCAATTATCATTATCAAAAGTGTTGCTGAGAGTTGCTTAAAAAAGAAGTGATTTTTATCTGGCTAGGTAAGTCCGCAGGAGTTTTGTTTGGTTATTAGAGGCATGTGGCTAAAAAAAAAAGAAGGCCGAATATGATTATAACTAATTTTTACTTCCATAGATTGACTCACAAAACTAAATGATTATGTTAGTAATTTAATAAAAGTAAGAAATATTTACTCATATTAAATTGAATAATTATATTTTGTATACTAATTTTGTGTGAGAAAATATACACGGTATCAATACAGCATTTTAATACACACGATTAGTATACCACTTTGACTCACTAAACATATGTATATATAGATCACCTTATCTTTTTTTAGTTAGTAAGATTGAAAAACATTTCTATATAACTAAATGATATTTAACGTAAAAGTATTTACATAATTTGGTGAAAAGTACAAGTACCATTAATATTCTTATGATCTCCTCTCTCTTTTCTTGTATCTTAACTGGTCACGGATACTTGATAGAGAATACTAGAACAGGGAATCTAGAGTTAGGTAATTTTTTTCTTGTATCTTTTCCCAAATACGTATACTACAGACGAGAGGTACTCCTATTTTTTCTCTCTCTCATCGGTTCAATCCAATCCCTACTTTGACTCATGTTATATTTCAGGAAAGTCTCACCCCAAGCAATAACCTCGGCCTACATTTGGGGAAATACTTACGGTTAAAGAGACGAGGTCTCTTCAAATTTCTACACAATTATGGTTGAAGAAACAAAGAGCCTTCAATTTCCTACACCGGTCTTGTAATAAAGGAAAATTGAGTAAACGACGATGGATTTACTATAGAAAATTCAAGATATATAAAATCCTTCTTCTCCCCCTCAAACCGACAATATAAACCCTTCTTCTCCCCGTCATAGCCACCACTTAACTATCGGAGCGCAGCAGCTGCCAACCCCGGCCGACGCAATGGTGGTGTCGCCGGCGGAGCCAGTGACCACGCGGGTCAGTGTGGGCGGCTTTGACTCCCGCTTCACCTCGCCGCGCGAACTCGCCGACTACTTGGAGTCCGTGGCTGGTCGGATCTGGCGCTGCCGGGTCAAGACCTCCTGCACGCCGCCCAACTCCTACCCTGACTTCCAGTGCCTCCCACTACTCCCCGCGGCCAACGCGCTCCCGCCGCCGCCGCCGCATTCGTCCAGGGCGCGGCGACGCCGAGCCCCAGACGGTGAAGACGGCGCGTTCGCGTTCCAGGCCGCGCCGACGCCGACGCCGTACAATCTCGCGCCGCCGCACGCCTTCGTACACTTCGTGCACCCGGAGGCCGCGCGCCGCGCCGCCAGGTCCGGGCTCCTCGTGCGCGGCCCCTCCGCGTCCGCCCAGAACAAGAGCAGCACCCTCCGCGACCGCACGCCGCGCCGCCAGAGCGCCAGGCCGTTCCGCTTCACGGACGCGCGCGTCGAGGTCGGCAACCTCTGGGCGCCGGACGCCTTCGTCGTCTCCTGGCGCTGCCCGGAGGACTCCGCTGGCTCCAGCTCCAGCTCCAGCTCCGGCCTCGACTTCGTCGTCGACCCGTTAGACGGCAGCTGCCGGCTGGTGTTTTCCCGTGACACCGCGTTCGCGTTCCCTGCCTCCCGCCGCGCCGCGGTGGTGCTGCGCTGCGACTTCAAGGTTGAGTTTTCCGTCGACGACATCGCCGAGCTCCTGGTGTTCCCGACCGATGACTCGCTGCTGCTCCGGCTCTCGGCCGCGCCCCTGCTGTACTACCGCACGGCGGCCGATGGCGTCCACCAATCGGTGCCTTTTGACCTGCTCGACGATGACGACGACGACCCATGGATACGGACCACCGACATCACCGCCAGCGGGGCCATTGGTCGGTGCTGGACGTACAGGATCTCGTTCAAGACGTGGTTCTGGCCAAAGATGAAGAATGCACTGGCGTACATGAAGGAGAAGAGGGTGCCGACTGTGGTCTGCGACATTGGGTGGCCGGGGTTCAAGGTGCACGACGAGCCGGAGTTTGGGAAGCCAATGCAGGACCTTTTCTTGTGCGTGCAGCATGTCGAGGAGCTCCAGTTTCCAGTCTTGTTCTTGGTTAATGTGCTGGTGCACAAGGGGATAGTGAACGAGCACCAGCTCACGTCCAAATTCTTCTCTTTGCTCAAGAGAGAAGAGGAGCATGTGAATGTGGCCGCGCTGACGGAGCTGTTAGGAGAAAATTCTCAGGTGTTTGATGTATGCTGGAGGCTGAAAAATGTGCAGGATCGGGTTGCAAAAAATCCCAAACTAATTCATCCTCGCAGCAGGGGCAAGGTTGCTGGTGATTATAATGCTGTGGTGCGGAGGCTGGTGATCACTCCCACCAGGGCATATTGTATGCCGCCACAAGTGGAGCGCTCTAACCGCGTCATTCGGCACTATCATCATGTGGCGGATCGGTTCTTGAGGGTAACTTTTATGGATGAAGGTATGCAGCTGCTAAATGTCAATGCACTCAACTTCCATGCCGCACCGATTGTCCAGAGCTTGATGTCAAAATCGTTCCAGCACAAGACAACAATTTATAGGCGTGTGCACACACTTATGACAAAGGGTTTCCACTTGTGTGGTAGGAAGTACTCTTTCCTTGCATTCTCATCGAACCAGATGAAGGATAGATCAGCTTGGTTCTTCGCAGAGAACAGAACAACAACTGCTGCAACCATTAGGGAGTGGATGGGACAGTTCCCAAGTAGGAATGTCGCGAAGCATGCTGCTCGGATGGGGCTGTGCTTCACATCTTCATATGCAACGGTTGTGACACGGCCGAATGAGGTTAATGAGCTTCTTGAGGATATCGAGCGCAATGGATACAATTTCTCTGATGGGATTGGCAAGATCACACCGGACCTTGCAATCGAAGTTGCGGCGAGGTTGCCACTGACAGATAGGTACCCTCCATCTGCGTACCAGATTCGATATGCAGGATTCAAGGGTGTTATAGCTGTATGGCCAGGACAAAATGATGGGATACGGCTTTCCCTTAGGCCAAGCATGAGGAAATTTGAGTCTACCTACTCTGTGATAGAAGTAGTATCCTGGACAAAATTCCAACCCGCATTCTTGAACCGTCAGATTATAATATTGCTGATCTCCTTGGGTGTCCCAGAAGCTCTATTTTGGGAAATGCAGGAGGAGATGCTTAAGAATCTCGACAGAATTTTGTCAGACAGAGAGATTGCTTACCAGGTTGTAACAAACAGTTGCCCTGATAATGGAACCATCGCAAGACTGATGCTGAGTGCTGGATTTAGTCCTGCAACCGAGCCACACCTGAAGGCAATGCTTTTGGCTATAAAGTCCTCACAGCTGAAGGGTCTTTTGAAGAAAACAAAGATTTTTGTGCCCAAGGGAAGGTGGCTGATGGGCTGCCTGGATGAACTTGGAATCCTTGAGCAGGGGCAATGTTTTATCCAGGCTTCATCTCTATCAATCAACAACCATTTAATAAAGCATGGCTCAAGATTTTCCTCAGCAAACAAGAATGCAGTGACAATTGTAGGTACAGTTGTGGTTGCAAAGAACCCATGCCTTCATCCAGGGGATGTACGTGTTCTTGAAGCAGTTGATGTGCCTGAACTGCATCACCTTGTTGATTGCTTGGTCTTCCCAAAGAAAGGTGAGAGGCCACACGCCAATGAAGCTTCCGGGAGTGATCTTGACGGGGACGTCTACTTTGTGACATGGGATAAAAATCTTGTACCTCCGGGGAAAAGGAGCTGGAAGCCTATGGACTACTCTCCTGCTGAAGCAAGACAGCTACAACGAAGAGTACTTCAGCATGTAAGTTCAACTACTCTCTGCACGTGCACACGATTCTTTCATAAAATGTTTGTTCAGTTAGATGTCTTCACTGTCAATTCTATTTTTCTTTTATTTGTTCATGGGTTTTCTGTAGTACTTTGTTTTATGTCTCTGATTGCTGAAAACATTTATCTTGCAATGCCTTAGGAATGTATTGAGAATGTAAGTTCAATTATTTCTTGTCATTGAGAATGTATTGGGTACACATCTCTGGTTGCGAATAACAATTGATGTTCCTTGTTTAAAAAGTGAAGTGCATTAATGTAGACAAATACATGTGCATCCATGTCCATTTGACAATTTAATCCTTCACAGTAGCATTTTCATAGACAACTAAAATATTTTGGTAGCACACAAAAATAGCAGTACTGAAAAGTAGCAGTCAGCAAACCTGATTTGTTGAGCTGGTCTTCAGTTCAGTCTGGTTTGGTTACTGGAGTCAAAGTACAATTATTGATTGGTATTTTTTTGACCGAAGATTATTGATTGTTATTATAGTTTTGGTTTAGAAAATCCCTGGTACAGTTCAGCTAAATCCCTTTTTTTGTAAAACTGAAAGTTGACTGCTTTGGATTGTTAGGTTTTTTTTTTTTTTTTTTTTTTTTACGATTTGGACTGTTAGTTTAAGGATGTATACTAGCCGACTTACCAGATATAACAAATTTCAAGCCCATTATCAAGCATCTCTTTCACTTTGATTTTTAAAGTTCAATTAGTGAATCATTATCCGGTTGATCAGACGCATATTAACTAACAATAATAAAAACTATGACTTTCACCTTTATACCATCTAGTCTAGTTACTAAAAACTGCTTCTTCCTTGATTTGTGCACAAATATTTATTTAAAAAGATGTTGCTCTTGTCACAGGATCTCATTGATTTCTTCTTGAAGAACATGGCAAGTGAGAACATTGGTCGGATAAGCAATGCTCATATTGTCCATGCTGACATTAGCGAGTACGGAGCAATGGATGAGAAGTGTATTCAGCTAGCTGAACTAGCAGCCACTGCCGTGGACTTTCCCAAGACCGGCGAAATTGTTAGAATGCCGCCATCCCTTCGGCCAACAAAATACCCTGACTTCATGGAAAAGGATGATGCTATCTCCTATAAATCAAAAAAGATCATTGGAAAGCTTTACCGGACGGTTAGATATTATATCCTTGGAATGCCCTTGGAAGGTTTGATAAAAAATGGCATGCCAGCTTATGATATCGACCTGGAAGTTCCTGGTGCATCGCATTTCTTCATAGATGCCTGGCAATGGAAATGTGTATACGAATCGCGGCTGAATGCGCTGCTCAATCAGTACAGCGGGTGCACCGAAGCAGAGCTTGTGACGGGGTTGATCTGGTCGCTTGCCGATGGAAGGAAAAGGAAGAAGCATGAGGCACATGAGAGGTTCAGCCATGCATATCCTGAACTCCACCAGGAGTTCCGACGTGTATTTGAAAATATTGCAGCAGATCAAGATAGGATGTCTGATGAAAAGAAAAATCTGGTGTATGAGATGAAGGCCTCCGCGTGGTACCAGGTAACATATCACCCAGAATGGATCAGATTCTCAAGGGAAAAGGAGCTGCATGGTGAGGAAAGGCCAGCAAGACTCAGCTTCCCCTGGATCGCCATAGATTACTTGGCGTGTATAAAGATGAGGCGCCGTGGACAAACGAAGCATTTTACTTGAAGTGCGCTTCATTGTTGAAGCAATACCACTCTGCCACTTCGCTCTCCCATTCATCCCAGGAACTCTTTTACGATTATAGATAGTAGCTCACCTTAATAGACTTCTCTACTATTATTCTAAATTAGCTCCAATTATAAGCCCTGTTCTCTCATTCCTGTACCTGCATTATATTCATCCAGTACAACTGCTTTGTGGCTGAATCATTGAGCTGAATGAATCTAATGCTAACAGTTAATATGAATTCCAGCTATCTACTTAATGTCTACGTATGCAGATAACGTTCTCATAATCCTGTTATCGAAAACTTCAGAAACTTGTGCAGTAGACATGCTCAGGCACCCTTTGTCGACCAGATATTGTTAGGAATTTAAGCAATTTCATGTTAAAACTAATCCAGAAAAATATTAACAAATTTGTGATGACAAATATGTGTACGTATGTGATTTTACTACGACTCAGATTAGTAGCAAATATGTTGATGAACATCATACTGATCATGGCAGAAAAGAGATTGAACTTAACCAATTTGAGAATAGAGATGTACCCTGCGGAGGGACCCATGCTCAAGGCACCGGTGGCTCCAGACCCACTCATGGTGAGTTGCTCGAAGTCGCGGACCACAGTCGTTGCAGGAAGATGTACGCAGTGTCATCCCTCGAACGTCCACCGGGAAATAGATGGCCAGTCTGAGGAAGAAACCAGGAAGGAGATGAAGACATTCCGATGAAGACGAAGACAACGAGTAGTCGCGGAGACGCTCCCCAAAATCCTGATCGCCCCCGCACACACCCGAGCAGGTGTCCCGATGCAAACGGCGGTTCCAGAGGCCTGCTCTCCCAAAGCTCCGTGCGCGCAGAGGATGGGACGGGGAGTACTTGAGTACAACTCGACTAGAGGATGGATTGGTGTGGCGCGAGAGGCAACAGGGAGATGGGAGGGAAGGTAATGCTGGAGAGATCAGGGCCTGTACCCCTTCCTCTTTCTTAGCCAACCCAAGTGGCAAAACCAACCCACACCCGCGCACGTCACATCTCGGCTCGGCGGAGGCACGCGCATGTGGCACGCCTTTGGCCTCTTTCAACTTCTCTATAGGTGCACAAGTGTGTAGCCTATTTAAGCTGAGTCAACAATCAGTCAAAATCCTATACGGGACTAAAACTATATTGTACCACAGCATTTAATATGGGTCTATAATTAATTGTTTTATTAAATAAAATATGGGCCTAAACCCATATAATATTCAACAGATATTTCCCAAGAGTGTGTTATTGTCTGCCTAATGGAGCCTAATGGGATTCAGAGGTGCCTAGTAAAGTCACTATCTGATGCAACTGAACACTACCGTTTATATAGGTACACAATGTTGTAATTATTACCCTTTACCACAATGTTACAATGTTTATTAGTATCAAATATACCTGCAAGGTTTACATTCTTGTTGCCGCCGCTGCATCAGAAGGCGCAACAAGTCCACTGCTCTGGTCGGCGATGCAGCAGCGATGGCAACAGGCCAACAGCTTCTTCAAGTGGATCACGTTCTGGTTTGTCATCAGCGACAGCAACAACTTCTTCAAGTGGATCGCGTTGTGGTTTGGCAGCGGCATGAGTGCTAATGTCGGGAGGGTCGAGAGCAGTTTGGAACCCAGGACGCCGGTGAAGGGGAAGAAGAGCAGCACTGCCATGGCGACACCGAACACAAAGTAGCACAAATCAACATCCTGTGATGGGGTTGGAACCAGGCTGTTCAATTCTTACTAATTTTGTTTTTTATTGTTTTGTTGTTTTTGCTTTTGGATGGGTTACAGTAGTTCCTGAGTTTGAATGCTCTATTGTGTCGCTGTCATCTTGACTTTCTGTTCATATGGCGGAATTATGTGACTGAACTGTATGAAGCAACCTAAAATCACCAACTGCTGACAGCCAGAAGGCACAAGCAGAGTAACAGACCAACACAAACAATGAAAATCGATGTCTGAATGATGATAAATCCAGTTCAGGAAAAAGAATGACTTCATTGAATTCTGATTACATTAAGGTGACCATAGGAAATATCACACAACTTACAGGCAAAGCATCAGACTAAAGTCAGCAAGCTATGCTCGCTCAATTATTCACCGACAGACTATAACAAATAGCATCGATTTTGAACACACTGAAAGAAACTAAGAAAGAATAAATAGGTTCAGACATATGGTGCAATGACCTATTTGTTTACTGCTTTCTTGATTGCCAGGTTGCATATAGTACTGATGAACTTGCTGTTGTTTGTGGACACCGAATCCTCCACGGCCATATCTAGTCATTGTCGCGAGACGCCTTGGGAATTTGGATTCCTACCGATGCCTTCACAAAAGTAAAGCCATGCAACTTGAATCCAGATCTAGCAAAACCGAGAATCCATCCATCAGCTTCTTAAAATCAGGGAGCTTCTGCTCACTCTGGATGACAACAACATTGAAGTAACAGATTCCAAGAGTATCATATGTTAACAGAGCATCAACCCCAAACTATATAGCTAACCAACAGGTATTCTTCTAAGAAATCCATGCCTCATCTAGCTCCACAAGCAGAACATAACAGATCCAAGATGCAGAACGTCCAATTCAGAACATCGAGCTCTGTCTTCTCCGCCGGGATCTTGACTGTCCCACGTTGCAAATCCTTCCATCACCACTTCCAATCAACTGCCACATATCCTGGGACATCACAGTTTTACATAGTTGATGGAGATAATCTGGAGAGACAAATCTCATACGACATCTACCTGTCAGCTACATCATACCAGCAGCAGCCAAACCTAGCTATTCTACTATCAAACTTATTTGTGCAGCCAAAATATAGATGTCCAATGTTACAAGATTTTTTTCACCTCTCGTCATACAATGAAATCTGAGACACACATCATGGTTCAGGTTTACCATGTGACACAAAATGATATACATGCTAAAAATGCTGACTAATATAGAAATTCACAAGGTATTATGCAAAGCTGCTTCTCCTTGTTTGAAAAAAAGGCTTTGCTCACGAGTCCTTGACCTTCTATCATGTCCGTGCATTCTGCAAGTCTTACAATGGTAGCTCCATTATCATTGCCATCCTTCTAAAGAGGAACGCTTCACTTGATCCATCGCTGCCGAGATGAATATGTTGAGCTAAGGTGCAAGAAGATGACCACAATTGGAGCCTCCACCCTTTGCTTATTGCTCTAAGTAAAACAGATCATGTTAGGCACACTTGTGAGGACATAGCAACAATGACGAATTACAAATAAAACTAATACACCTATAGCTACTAAGAAGGGTTTAGACGTAGGAAAAAAATGACCTGACCACTGGACAATCTGTCACTACTTGTGTTATGGTGGGCAACGTCGACACAAGGAAGAAGAAGGCCAGTGGCTGAGAAGTGGACCGGGCCAAGGCGCTGAGCCGGGCCAGAGCACGGTCACCATCGCCATGGCACGCCTAAAGCGTCAGTTGAGCGTCAGTTGCTGGATCCTAGAGTTTAGGAGAATATTCAGGAGTATGAGTCATTTGGTTGTTATCCCTTTGCATTAGCTGAAAGTTGTTAGGATTGGAGTATAAGTATTGAACATTTGTGCTTAATGAAGATTAGCCAGAGATTGAGTTTATCTCTATCGGTCTTTGGCGTTACTGCTCTCGGTCTCTCTCTCTCTCTCTCTCTCGTTCACGATCACCACCAGGCGCCGAGCACGGCGCCACCAGTCCGCCGCCGGGGATTCAAACCCAGGCCAGCCATCTCCCACTCCTACGCCCTACTCTCCCTAAGCTCCAACAATCTGGTATCAGCCATGTCCGGTTCTCGAGCTTCTTCCGCCGCCGTCGTTCCCACCACCATATCACCCGCCATTCTATCGGCCCCCATTCTCAACACTGCCGCCATCGTGTCCACCGCGCCGCTCCCCGCTCCGCAGCCTCAGCTCCCCGCTATCCCGACGGGCGCCCTCAACGCACTCACCACGGCCATCTACGGCCTACAACGCCAAATGGGCGACATTTCCTCGCACCTGGTGGCCGTCGAGGGTCGCCTGTCTGCGTCGGCGCCACCGTACCCGCAATACGGCCTGCCTGGCTATGGGGGCATCCCTCAGCTCCCGGCCCCCGGGCCAGTCATTTCGGAGATCTCCTCTGCGCCGCCGCTGATGCCCTCTGTTCAGGCGTCCATCCCACTCGTCCCTCCATCCGTGCCAGCCTCCGTGGCGGCGTTCACCCAGGCCGGGCCGCCATCCATGGGCGTCCCCATTACCCACATCAACTTCCCACACTCGCCATCCCTCGTTCCATCCTTCTCCTCGATCATGCAGGCGCCGCTTTCGGCGTCATCCGCCATCATGCATATGCCGCCACCCCTCCCCCACGTGCCGTCGAAACGCGAAGCCGCGGCCGTTCCTCATTATCACAAGATGTCCTTCCCTACCTATGACGGCAAGGAGGACCCGCTTGGCTGGCTCAACCGATGCGACCGCTTCTTTTGCCCCCAGCGCACGCCCGAGGGCGACAAGGTGTGGGTCACCTCCTTCCACCTCACGGGGACTACTCAGCAGTGGTACTATGTTCTGGAGCACGACGCCGACGAGCCTGTGTGTGGGAGGAATTCAAGCGCCTGTGCCAACAGCGCTTCGGGCCGCCCCTCCACACCAATCACTTGGCGGATTTGGCCCGCCTGCCGTTCCTGGCCAATGTCGTGGCGTATCAGGTCGCGTTCTAGGCAAGGATGGCGCACATCAGCCGCCTGACACCTTATCAATAGGCATAGCTCTTCATTGGCGGCTTGCCAGAGCACATTTCTGTTGATGTGGAACTCCATGACCCCCAAGATCCCTAGCGCGCCATGACGCTGGCGCGCGCCTACGAGCGCCGCAACGTCGCCGCCCCACTAGCGCTCCTGGCTCCTCCGCCCCAGCCGCCCCGTCGCAACCCAGCTGCCATCACCGCGCCCCCGATGGCAGTGGGCACTACGGGGACCCAATAGGCTTCGTCCTCTGCCCCGACACGCCCGTTCAAGCAGCTCACTCCGACCGAGAAGGCTGATCGGTATAAACTCGGCCTCTGCTACAATTGCGATGAGCCGTACGTCCACGGCCACAAGTGTCCCCATCTCTTCTACCTCGAGGTCACGGACTACGTCATCGAGGAGCCAGAGGATGATGCCCCCGATGACGACACGGTCATAGAACCGGCCGAGCTCGTGGCTTTCGATCCTACGCAGCCGATGATCTCCCTCCATGCCATTGCAGGGATCTTCATGGAGGACACCATGCAACTCTATGTCACCATCGGCAACGAGCAATTCATGGCGCTCTTGGATTCGAGGTCCACCCATAACTTCGTTCACGGGGACATCGCTCGTTGGGTCGGCCTGTAGTTCGCGCCATGCCTAGGGGCGGACGTCATCGTGGCCAACGGTGACCGCATCGTGTGCCATGACATCGCTCATGACATCGGCATCCACATCGTCGATGAAATCTTCTCCATCGATTGCTACTCCATCCCCATCGACACGTATGACATGGTCCTGGGAGTTACATTCCTCTACACTCTGGGACCAATCTTATGGGACTTTGATGATCTATGTATGGCCTTTTGGCGTGTGGGTTGCTGGGTCTTCTGGCGCGGCATTGGCTCCACTCACCATGATGTGCAGTCCACGCGCCACCTCAACCTCATTCACAGCAATGAGCCAGCCATGCTCGAGCGGCTCCTGCAGTCCTACGACGATGTCTTTGCCGAGGCAACTAGTCTGCCGCCGGCGCATGACTACGACCACCAAATCCATCTTCTTCCAAAGATGGCTCCAGTGGCAGTCAGACCATATCGGTACCCCCAGCTACAAAAAGATGAACTCAAAGCTCAGTGTGCCACCATGCTCGCATAGGGGATCATCCGCCCAAGCACATCGGCCTTTTCAACTCCGGTTCTGCTCGTCAAGAAGGACAATTCATGGCGGTTCTATGTGGATTATAGAGCTTTGAACGAGCGCACTGTGAAGGATAAATTCCCCATTCCTGTGGTTGAAGAGCTTCTGGATGAACTACACGGCGCCCGCTTCTTCAAAAAAAGTTGGACTTGCGCTCCGGTTACCACCAAGTGCGCGTCCATCTGGCCGATATTGAGAAGACGGCCTTTAGAACGCACCATGGCCCCTTTGAGTTTTTGGTCATGCCGTTCGGGCTGACCAATGTGCCGACAATGTTCCAGAGCCTGATGAACGCCGTCCTACAGCCATTCCTCCATAAGTTCGTGTTGGTGTTTTTTGATGACATCCTAATCTATAGCCCGTCCTGGTCGCAACACCTACAACACCTCAACACCATCTTGTCGGCCCTCTGGCAACACCATCTCCACGTCATGCGCAGCAAGTGTGCGTTCGCGACCTCCTCCATGGCTTATCTCGGCCATGTGATCAGTGAGGCCAGGGTCGCCATGGACGGTGACAAAGTCGAAGCAGTGGCCACCTAGCTGCAGCCGTGTTCAGCACACGGCCTCCACGGCTTCCTTGGGCTAGCCAGCTACTACTGCTGGTTCATTCAATACTTTGGCGCCATTGCCGCCTCCTTGACGCGGCTCTTGAAGAAGGATGCATTCGCCTGGTCCGGGGAGGAGTTTGTGGCGTTCAACGCCCTAAAGCAGGCCCTCTCTTCCACGCTCGTGCTGCACCTGCCCAACTTAAACAACCCATTCACCATCGACTGCGATGCCTCTAGATCGGGGTTTGGGGTGGTGCTTCGCCAAGGGGAGGGCACCATTGCCTTCTTTAGCTATCCCTTTGCGCCGCAACACCTCAAGCTCGCTGCTTATGAGCATGAGCTGATCAGGCTGGTGCAAGCCGTTCGCCACTGGCGCCCTTACCTCTGGGGCCACCGGTTCATCATTCGCATAGATCACTACGCCTTGAAGTTCATGTTGGACCAGCGGCTCTCAACTATTACTCAGCACCACTAGGTAAGCAAATTATTTGGCTTTGATTTCACCATGGAGTATAGATCCGGCCGCCTTAACACGGTCGCCGACATGCTCTCTTGTCGCATGGAGGGCGACTCGCACCTAGGCGCTCTCTCCGCGCCCTCGTACACGCTCTTTGACGACCTTTGTCGTGAGCTATGCGATGATGCCGGCCTTTGCGCCCTATGGGACTCCATCGTGGCAGACCACGGCGCGCCATGGCACGTGGCCGACGGCCTCATCCTCCACGACGACCGCATCTACATCCCAGCGTCCTCGGTTGCGCTATCGGAGGCACTCCAGCTGGCTCACACCGTGGGCCATGAGGGCATCCAACGCACCCTCCAACGACTACGGGTGGACTTCTTCATCGACCATGATCATCGACTCATGCACGAGTTTGTTCGCTCATGCACGACGTGCTAGTGGAACAAAACCAAAGCCCTCCACCCTGCCAGTATCCTCTAGCCACTGGACATGCCCTCCTAGGTATGGGTGGACATCTCCCTCGACTTCATCGAGGGCCTACCGTGGGTGCACGGCAAGAGCGTGATCCTCATGGTGGTGGATCGTTTTTTGAAGTACGCTCATTTCATCACGCTCAGCCACCCCTACACCGCCTCCTCCATCGCCAAGGCCTTCTTCGAGGCCATCGTTCACCTCCATGAGTTCCCCAGCTCCATCGTCAATGACCGTGAACTGGTGTTCACGAGCCATGTTTGGCGTGACTTGTTCAAGTTGGTGGGCATGAAGTTGAGGATGAGCACCGCCTTCCACCCCCAAACCGATGGCCAATCCGAGGCGGTGAACAAGACGATCGTGATGTACCTCCGTTGCATCACCGGTGACCTCCCACGCGCGTGACTCGACTAGCTTCCGTGGGAGGAATACTGCTACAACACTGCCTATCACTCCGCGCTGCGCACGACGCCATTTCAGGTGGTTTATGGCCGGTCCCCGCTAGTGCTTCTCCCTTACACTGCAGGCTCTGTGCGCAAAGGCACCATCGATGCCCTCCTCCAAGATTGTGATGTGTTCCTCACCGATGTTCGGGACCACCACTTCTAGGCTCAGGCGTACGCCAAGAAGCACTATGACAAACACCACCGTGCGCTGGAGTTCGCGGTCGGTGACTGGGTCTGGCTGCGCATTCTCCATCGACCAGCGTAGTCCCTGCTCCCTGGTCCTCATGGCGAGCTGAGCCCCTGGTTCGCGGGGCCCTTCCAGATTGCGGAGCACATCGACGAGGTGGCCTATCGCCTACATCTTCCAGAGGGCGCTCGCATCCATGACGTCTTTCACGTCGATGTTCTAAAGCCGTTCCATGGCACACCGCCTCTAGCGCCGCCGGCACTGCCACCTCTTCACAACGCTCGCACTCTGCATCAGCCCGCTCATGCTCTGCGCGCTCAACTGCGCCGCGGGGTGTGGCACATCCTCATCCAGTGGGCACAGCTGCCCAAAGCCGACGCCACTTGGGAGCCCCTTTAGGAGTTCTGCGACAGCTTCCCCTCCTTTCAGCTCAAGGACGAGCTGTTCGTCGAGGGAGGGAGAGATGTTATGGTGGGCAATGTCTAAACAAGGAAGAAGAAGGCCAGTGGCTGAGAAGTGGACTGGGCCAAGGCGCCGAGCCAGGCTAGAGCGCGGTCACCATCACCACGGCACGCCTAGAGCGTCAGTTGCTAGATCCTAGCATTTAGGAGAGTATTCAGGAGTATGAGTCATTTGGTTGTTATTCCTTTGCATTAGCTGAAAGTTGTTAGGATTGGAGTATAAGTATTGAACATTTGTGCTTAATGAAGATTAGCCAGAGATTGAGTTTATCTCTGTCGCTCTTTGGCGTTACTGCTCTCTCTCTCTCTCTCTCTCTCTCTCTCTCTCTCTCTCTCTCTCTCTCTCTCTCTCTTGTTCACGATCACCACCAGGCGCCGAGCACGGCGCCGCCAGTCCACCGCTGGGGATTCAAAC
The DNA here is from genome assembly GCF_019320115.1 of Miscanthus floridulus. NCBI lineage: Eukaryota > Viridiplantae > Streptophyta > Magnoliopsida > Poales > Poaceae > Miscanthus > Miscanthus floridulus. Next base: position 49,997,486 of record NC_089587.1, read on the forward strand.
CCAGGCCAGCCATCTCCCACTCCTATGCCATACGCTCCCTAAGCTCCAACAACTTGCTGCTAGAGAAGATCTGTTAAGATTTTTAGAACTAAATTTGTTAACACTTAGCAATCAGATAACTAACTACTAATCATGTTACTACAAGGTCTGAGGCAAGGAGAAGATTAGCATTTCCCTGAAGTTATAAGATAGAAGATTGGAAGTTAATTGTAAATGGATGTGGATGAAATATATACCATTTGATCTGGCAATTGACAGTTCATAAAGCTGAATCAGGTTGATGATTACATCATTACATGGAATGATACATGGAAACAAGTGATACTACAAATACAACAGATTATGTGATTCTAAGAATTTTCTATCACCATGCTAAACTAACAGGTACATGGAAACAGGTGATACTACAAATCAGTAAAGAATGAAATCCTCAGCTTTTATGTGATCATAGTGAGAAAAAAACAACCAAAATCTGATATCAGTAGTCTCAAGTCTACGCAAATGCAATAGATTATGTGGATCTAAGAATTTTCTATCACCATGCTAATTGCTGGGAATTTGGATACCATCCATTGGAATAACAAATAAGAATTCAAATTCAATTGAATTTGAACTGATATGCCTCATATCAACAAAAAAAAAAGTTCAAATGATAGGTTGACAGTGACATTTCAGATTTTATCATTTTGCGAGCAATTAGAATCTATTTGTGTGATCTCCTATCAAGTGTGGGTAGCAAGCAACTATGAACAGTACATATAACTGGGACTATTGAACCAAAAAAATTACATGGATGAGTCCATATTATGTGCTAAGCACACATTTTGTTCCAGAAAATCAAATCTTCGAAAGTCAATCTAAAGCATCTCAACAGACTGCTTAGAAACTTGTCCCTTCTATGCAGTGACAACCACATCAGCAGTATTTCTCTTCCCCTAATACAGGGTATGCCAAAAAATATATATAGAAATAACAAAACATAATCAAAAGCTAGCACAGCAAGATGTCACTTTGATTGCATCCAGATGGCTCAATTAACTTCAGCCTGTCAATGACTTAAGTTCTAATCTAATTCAGATATACTTAAAAATAAAGCATTACACATTCAGGTCTATCAATCAATGCAGAAAGATTTCCAAGGATTGTAGTTCATTTTGGAAATATGCTGTGTCATCAACTATGCCCTCGCCAACACATCGGCAAGGGTTTCGCCATTGACCTTGGCATCAACGCCGCCGCCTTCACTAACATTTTGTCAAGGAGTTTCGCCAACGACTTCGACGTCATCGACAATTCTTTCACCAACTTTTCAGCTAGGGGCTTCGCCAATGACTTCGGCGTCATTGATAATTCTTTAGACACTTTGACGAAATCATAACAAAGGGGTATGTTAATCCCCGGGGTAAAAGGTTCCCAACCGAAGGACCCCCCGACCGATCCCTCCAAGATTGCTCAGGGGCTACACCCCTCAGGTGCGCTTACACGCACCTTCCAGCCAAGGATTGGGTAGATCCCGAGCACGCCTCCAGCCTCTACTCAGGGCACAGGGGCTCGCTTGAGCCCCAGGCTCCCGATCGACAGGAGCCTAAGCCCGGTCCTCAGTCTTGGCCCCTAGCGCTAGCCAAGGCCCGGGCTAGAAGCAAGCTCCCCAAGCGCCCAAGGTTCGAGGGCTCCCCAATGTCACATTGTAGGCGCAACACTGTCAACCACTCCTCTGACAGGGTCACACATGGGGCATGACACAAGGGGACAAAACCCCTCCGTGGGCTTCAGGGGCTCGGGGGCTCTCGGGCCCGCTCATCAGCCTCTCAAGCCAGACGCCTTCACCACTAAGGAAGCCTCTAGAAGGTGCACCTGGTGGAGACCGGTCCAAGCGGACAAAGTCTGATGGTCAGAGCATCAGAACATAGCAGCCGAATGATGCCTAGGGCTTCTCCGGCTCCACGACAACGCCAAGGTGCATCCGTGTCACTGCAACTTCCTCCTGGACTCCGGAGCACATAGACCATAGGCTAAACTCCCCCAAACCGCCATGTACCCGACCTACCTCTATATATAAGGGGAGGTCGGATCCTACGGAGGGGAGAAGACAAAACTAGGATGATTTTTGATCATTCGAGTCCTCACGACCAACAACTCGAGTTCTGACCAAGAGGAGAGCCACCCTAAGAGGAGTACTAAGAGCTCCTCCCCTCTTTCCATCATCTTCTTCCTCTCTAATAAGGAAGAGACCTCACCGCCGATGAGTCTAGGATCAGCATCGAGCGATCTCGTACCAAATCTCTCTCTTACACTCTGTTGTAACCCAGGATAGGGCCCAATAGCCTGAATTAGGATAAACCTCTGTGTCCTCTATGTGATCTTTGAGTTCTTCATGTTCTTGAGTCCACCTGAGCCACTAGAGACCTCACACTCAGTGACACCCGATGAACAACAATGCTTGTCGCGGTTTCGACCCTGTGACACAACTTTTTGGCAAGGGGTTTTGCCATAGACTTTGGCACCATCAATATCTTTGACTTCATCTTCGCCGTCAGTTTGGAGAGCAGGATCACCATCGACACCTTTAACTTCGCCTTCACCATCAATTGGAGCGGGAGGATAGCCACCTACGACATATATGGCAACAACTATGCCTACATCATTAACTTCAAGCACACAAAAGAATTTCTCACAAGCACCAGCCAAGAGGGGCCGACAAGGAGTGTGTTGGACAAGCAATCTGTTCGAAGATGAAGTCTTTGCCTGGCGCTTGTGAGTGAAATCTTGAAGACATGTGATGATCGTCTACAAGTACCTCACCTACATCGACTGCTTCGCATATTTTGACTACATCAATTCCTACAACAAAGGCTCAATTATGAAGGCAAGGTACTGTAGGGGTGTATCACATGTTAGGGACCCCCATTAGTGTGTGAGGGCCTAATTATATAGTCTAGGGGGCTTATGAGATAATGTTTATGGCCAAATTGTAGTCCCTAGAGACCTTTTTGTAATTTTAAGCCCCACCAAGGGAAATGATGAAAACCTCCCTTCCTACCTCTCCTATAAAAGGGGGAGCGAGGGAAGGTGGAGGTGGACTCTTGCTTTCCATTCACTTTGGTCCTCTCTCTTTCTCCACTCTCACCCTCACCCCTCTCTTGTTCAGTTGAAGACCAAAACCACCGTGACCCAATCTAAGCACTAGTTTCTAGGAATTTTATGCATGAACAGCTGCCACGCAACCCTAACTGCACTCATAATCGTCGTTAGAGAATTGAAGAACTACTGAAACTAAAGAGATCTGGATCTCTTCATAAGCTAAATAGAGATGCAATCAGGAAAAAACAATTTTTGAGTCACATTTAGTGAAAAACAAATATTGCAACTGGTTTGGACATTCCAACATATGGATGCATACCTAAACTAAAATGTTTCTGATACACTAACTAGCTAAATAGAGATGTTGAAGAAATTTGGTAAAGAATAAAGATGTGGCCACCACAATAATCGTCATCAGTTTTTGGTAAAGGCGGCGGCGAGGATGGAAAACAGAAATCGAGCGAGATCTAATTAGAGGCAGCGAGGACGAATGGGAACTCGATGATCTCCTGTGGGTAGATCATCGAGCCTTCCTGGCAGGTCGCCTCAAAATCAATGACCAAAAAGAAATCAAACATCCTGCCGGTGGCAGCGGCGGAGGAGGATGGTTAGGGGCTAGGGGTGGGCGTATGAAAGGTCCTTGTGTGGTTTTGGTAATTGAGTGACAACCTAGGTGGACTAATTGTGTTTATATGAGATACATAGGTGATTAGTCCGCAGGTACATGTGTGTGAGAAACATATGCCATGAAGGTGAAAATGGCTTGGAGATGTTGCAAAGCTCACACATGTGATGATGAAGGAGTTCATTGCAAATAAGACATCACATTGAGTCATGTGATCAAGGTGGAGAAGATCAAGACATGACTTGGCTTGATGGACCGGTTGCAAGCGTGAAGGGCAAGTCGGAGGCTTTGGAGCGATGGACCGCGTGGCGGTGAAGCTTGAGCAAGACTTGGCATCGATGGACGAAGGCAACGGTAAAAAGCAAGTGAAGTCAAGATCGATGAACCAATATGATCACATGATGATATGAAGTGGATCATATCATTGTTGATCATGTTGGTGCATGTGTTGCATCGACATTGGAGGAGATGGAATGGAATGCGTAAGGCAAAGGTATAACCTAGGGTATTTCATTTCACCGGTCATAGGTGTGTCAAGAAGTTGATGACCAAATTTAGGATAGATGGTCATACTATCAAGAGTGGCAAACTTGTTTGCATATCGGTCATCTAGTGCCACTCGAGTGATCGAACTTTGCATCATCGCTAGGATCGAGTGGCGTGGCAAGTTGAGTGACTAATCCTTTGGGAAATGTTTGTGAAAAGCTAACATACATACACATGGTGGTGTTGGCACATTTGCAAAGAAAAAGAAGTTGGAGTTGATGTGGATCAACTCGGTGAAGGAACGGAGGCAAGGGTTCAAAACTCCACCGGTGGAGTGTCTACCCGTAGAGTGCGGACAGTCTGACGGTGCCACCAGCACCCTATATAGAAAAGACAGGGTCTCATAGAGTGGACCAGACACTGGTCACGTGGTAACCAGATGCTGGGGTCCTATGTCCGATCAGTGGCAGCAAAGAGCGCGCAGGCATCAGTCTTCAATCGAACGCTAGCACTGAAAGTGACCGGACACTGGTTGGGTGTGTTCGATCAGGCTAACGTACGGTGACATAGGCAACGCAGAGAAGTTGGAGAAGGATCAGACGCTGATGCTGTGTCCGATCGTGACCAACCGGAGGCGTCCGGTCGCGACTAGAACCTTACTGGAAATGACCGGACGCTGGGCTCCTGCGTCCAATCACTTTGAGCCGCTGCGTCCGGTCATCACTTGACCATTGAGATCGGGTGAACAGCATTTGAAGCTGATGACGCGTGGCAAGCATCGGGCGGCTGGATGCTGGGGTCCTACGTCCGGTCGATCTGACCGGAGCGTCCGGTCGTCCTAAAATTTACCCAGTGAAGGGGTAACGGCTAGTTTAGCCCATGGGGCTATAAATAGAAGGGTGTCTTAGCCATGGCTATAGGAGAGCACCTCGAGGGACTTTGTATCTATGCTTGTGAGTGCTTAGAAGCCCTCCATCTTACATATGCTTGATAGTGATCATCCGATTGTATGAGAGAGCGATTCTAGTGCGATTGCATCATGAGGCTGCATCGAGTGGCACTAGGTGATCGAATTGCAAACCGGTGGTACTTGTTATTCTTGAAGGTTGCCACCTCCTAGGTGGCTTAGTGGTGGTCTCCGTTGAAGCCCGCAAGAAGCTTGTGCGGTGATCCAGAGAAGAGCTTTATGAGGGGCATTGTGCTCGCCCCGCGAGAGCCGTGAAGAGCAACTCTAGTTGAGCGTGTCATTGAGCTACCCTTACTTTTGGGGTAGGTTCTTATGGTGCCCAACGTGTGGGCTTGGCGGGTGATGCCAATTAGCCGTCGAACCACCAAGTGAGCGGTCGACACAACGGGGACGTAGCGTGTTGGCAAGCACGTGAACCTCAGGAGAAAATCACCATGTCAACCTTGTTCTTCCTGTTGGTTTGCAATCCCTTTACACAAGCTTGAGATTACTTTTATATACATTGTGCTTGTGTAGTTGCTCTTGTGATTAGTTAGCGTGTGTAGCTCACTAGTTATCTTCTTGCTTGTGTAGCATAGAAGTAGCTCCCTTGCGTGGCTAATTTGGTTTGTGTAACCTTGTTAGTCACATTGCTTAGTTTATGTAGCTAAGTATTTGCGCTCTCTAATTTGACATTGGTTGCCTTGTTATTAAGCATTGCTAGTGAGCTTAGTTGGCTTTACGCTTTTGCTTACTAGCATGTGTAGAAGCTCTCTCATTGCTTAAAGTACTAGTGGCATAGGTTTGTGTGACCTTGCTCCTAGAATTGGTTAGGTGAGCTCTAACTAGCCCGGCACCTTTGTTGCTTAATTAGGATCTTAGCGAGGTACTAGAGAACATAGATAGAGGGGTGTAGTCTTGGCTATACCGGTAGTTTTAATCCGCACTTATTTCGGTTAGGCGGCATGATTCAGTTTTAGTAACGACTATTCACCCCCCTCCCCTCTAGTCGTCATCTTAACCTTATAGCGTACCAGGAGAGGAGCAGCGACGTGAGGTTGAGGTGGCAGATCGATGTCGAGATGTCGGCGAATCAGCGATGATGCACAGGAAGAGCGAGAGATCATATTATGAAGGGGAAGTTGCCGTAGGATTTTTGTTTTTATTTTCTCTGTTGGGTTGAGGCGGCGGCGACCGACAAGGATGGAAAACGGTGCGCGCCGTCTAATCCGCGCTGGGCTGAGAAAGCCTAACGGGCTGGAGAAAATGGGCCCAAGTCGATCAAAACAAAAGAATCATGGCTGCACATCGAACAGACATGTTTTGCTAAAAAAACTATATAACAACACTGTGTTTTTGTTGAGAAAAAATAGTTCCTTGACCTAAAAAAATTATGCTTAGTTTCTTGACCCTTTTTAGATTAGACTTGGTTACTTATCTCTAAAACGAATTTCATTTTGATTCTTGGCCCTTCCGTTAGTTTGACAAGGTAACGATGTTAAAAGCAACGCGAAATGACTCTTTTACCCCTGACGCCGAATGCAACACTAAAGTAGAGTCATAAAGGCCTTTTAGAGTGCCTACTATCATTAATTTCCTAAATTAAGGTAAAATGTTTTTTTCAAGAATGGAATCATTATTTTTTAAAGCATGAAATTATTTTTTTCAAGCTGCCTACTATCAATTATTTTTAGGCTTGAAAATAATGTCATGCTTGAAAAAAATATTTCATGCATGAAATTATAACATTTAAAAATAATAATGTAATGCTTGAAAAAATATTTTACCTTTATTTTAGGGAAATTATTGATAGTAGGCAGCCTATAAGACCTTTATGACTCTATTGTAGGTTGTTGTAGTGTTGCATTCGACGGTAGGGGTAAAAGAGTCATTTCACGTTGCTTTTAACACATTACCTTGTCAAACTAACGAAAGGGCCCGGAACCAAAACGAAATTCATTTTAGGGCCAAATAAGCAAGTTCAATTGAAAAGGGGCCAAGAAACTAAGCACAACTTTCTTTAGGTCCAAGAAACTAATTTTCTCTTTTTAGTTGGGCGCTCTGAATGCATGCAAATTGGAACTTGCTATCAGCTAAAGCTTCAGCAACATGTTACCTGAATATGCATGATTAAGCCGAGGTCGGCCAGATGCAGAGGAAGGCAAGAGCGCTAGATCGAGCGAGATTAGATCGATTTACTGGTTGGAAGGAGATGTTGCTATGGTTAGGGTTTTTCATCTTTATTTTCCCTTTCCTGGTAGAGGCGGCGAGGTTGGAATTTGGAAACCTACCCGCACGCTGCCTAATCCGTGTCAGGCCCAGCGAGCCTAACGGGCCAGAGAAACAAAAAGGCCAAAACGTCTGCACCATGCATGTGGAGAAAATGGGTCACGTCGGCCCAATAGAAAACAGGCTACAAAAAATCAAGAAAGATCAATAAAAATCGAGGAAGAAAGGAGAAGGCCCCACAAAACTATTTTTCTTATGAATATGCCTGTGAATCTTCTAAATTCTACGTATAGGTTATGTATTCTTGCAGAATAATACCTGGAAATTACATATTTATACTATTGTTTCTGCATGTAACCCTCGATATATTCAGCTTTTACAACGGTTTCTGATTAAGTAACCATATACCATCTAGTTATGCAAATTCTTATTGTACTTTGTTATATCATGCATTTATAAGAACTTGTATACAATATTAAATTTGTAGTTTAATTGCTATTGTTTTTGCTTGCGAGGACCCCACCTCGGTCAGTCGACCTAACCCGCCGGTCATCACCCTCTCAACCAACACGGATTGAGCCCACCGACCACAGGAGTCTTTGGAGTCGCCACCCGCTAGCTTCACTAGCGCAAAGCATAGCATTAAATTGTAACACCCCAGGTGTTACGTAAGGCCATTAGCACTAAATATGCAGCATTGACTTAGTTAATACGAGTTATAGCAATATTAATGTAGGAAAGAACTCACAAATACATGGAAACAAAAACAAATTTTTAATAGAACAATGTGGCTTGGTGAACTTAACTAAGAGATCTGACTAAGATCTTATGATCTTGATGAGACCATAGACCAGCTCAATCATGGTGTTATGTCAAAGGCCTAGCTCTCAACTAAACTTGGTTTCTCAATGAGAATTAAGATGACTTCTTGAACCAAGTAATCATATGACAAACCAAAATATATGGCACAAGGAATTTGGAAAGCAAACAAGTATTGTAAGTTCACAAACATGGAGTTGTGGTCACACTTAAATGAAGCTTCAAACCTACTATTTCTAATTGTGATGTTGGCAACTCCTATATGTTGTTTCCACAAACAAGTCATAAGTAATCTCTATTAAGTAGTGTATAAGTCAACACGAGTTCTCTAACAACCTTAGTTGATGTTTCCAAACCTAGGTCACATACCTAGATCACCTGGGCAGAAGTATGCTTAAGATTATTTTAACTAAAGATAACATATATCACAGGTGATGATGGACATATAGAGGTCAAATTCTTTTAATTAAGGTCCAACTTGATTTTTTTAGAGAAAAAGCAAATTAAATAATTATTTTAATGTCAAAATTTTGAAAACAAAATTCAAATTATGAAGGGGCATATTTATATGACTTGATCTTCCTCATGTACACATGAGCATGTGGACTCAATGTCCTCCAAGTCGAGTTGGTGAAGACATGCCGACGGTAACAAAATTAGATGAATTATAGTAAAATGTGCATCCCCCATTTACTTCACTGTTGCTACTCCAATACTAGTGAAACCCTGAAAACAGGGGCACGAAACTTTTACCAATACTATTACTCCCTCTAGTTGCAAATAAGTGGAGTTGTCTAAAGTCCACCATTTGTGTTCGTCACATATTTGAAAGTGATACAAGTATATTTGTCTTGAGAAATACTTTTATTAAACATATATTTTTCTATATTTTATAATATAATTATAATAGAAGTAATAGTTAAATTATTAAGAGCTTGTTTGGCACAGCTCAACTTCATTAGTGAAGCTGTTTTTTTTTTTGAAAAATAGCTTTACAAGTAGGTTTTTTTTTAGTAAAGCTGAGCTGTTTTGAAAAAAAAATGTTTAGCAAAATAGCTTCACAAAAAACAACCCATAAAGGAGAGAGATGGGATAAGCTACTATTTTAGCTTCATCCTAACTCATATTTTTGTGAGAGGAGAAAAATAATTTCACTCACGAAGATGTTATGGAAATGAGTGTTTGGAAAAAAAAACAGCAGACAACAAACAGGCCTTAAAGATGACTTCATAAAACCTTAAATTGTCACTGTTTGTGATTGATAGAGTACCTCGTCTAAAGCTCCAGGATGCGCTAGCGTGCCATAACGGAAAAAATGCCTTTGCTATGGACCGAAAAGAGAAACCACCAGATTTTGGAATTTAAGTATTTTCAAAAATAATAGTGAGCGAAAATCAAACGCTCCCAGTAACTCACTAGGATATTTTCAGACAAGAGCCAGTTCCAATTGATTGTCAGTGACACATGAAAAAGGTGTGCATGACTTTGATCCCGTTCGTTAATTCTCATTGGTAAACCTCCCCTTTACAGAACATAATAACCGAATTTTTTATATTTTAGTCCTTTTTTAAAAGTTTCTCACAAATAGACCCCTGGCAGAAAGAATTCAGAAAATAAACCCTTAGCTCGGCGTCATTGATGCTGGCGCCGAGCTAACACGTCTCGGCGCCAGAGACGCTAGCGCCGAGCTCCTAGGCACGGTAGATGACATGGCAGTGAGCTTGGCGCCAGTCACTCTGACGCCGATCTCGGCACCGTAGATCTTGGCGTCGAGCTCGGCGCCAGACCCTTTAATACCTATGGGCCCCACGCCTCTCTTCCTCTCCCTCTCTCGCCCTATCAGAGCCGAGCTCCATCGTTGCCGCCGTCTACGCCCTTGTCTCCACCGGCCGCCCTCGCTCGCGCCGTGCCGCACCGCCCCGCGCCCGCGCCCCGAGCCCCACGGCCGCCCCGAGGCCGCCCCGCGCCGCGCCCCAGCAGACGGCCCGCGCCGCGCAGCCGCGCCGTGCCGCGCCGCGCCGTTGCCCGCCTCTGCTAGAGCAATGAGCTCACTCAGTCTCCTGCGCCTGCAAGCCTGCCTCTGCTAGAGCAATAAGCTCACTCAGTTTGCCAGTGTCGTCCTCATCCTCGTCCCCCTCATCAGACAACACAATCGGTGAATGAACTGTGCGACCAACTCGAGATCTATGCTCATCTAACTTCTCCTCATACCTTGCACGAGCCAGCTCTGCGGCATGTTCCTCCCTGCAACCAATCCCTTCATGTATAAAATGCAATTAGTTAGCAACGCGATTATATTTCATTTAAAATCATGCAACGAAAAAATGCTTTCAAGCACTCATTGCCACATAATGCAACAACATGCTCGTTCAAGACCTGCATCTGTACTCTTGTCTCCTCCCTTGTCTTATTCCTTGCCCTCTCCTCCTCTAACGTCATCCGCCTCTCTAATCCCCATTTGTTAAGCCCAACATCGATCAGGTTACATATACCGCGTTGTCTAGCAAACTCACGCATCTTTTCTTTGTGATGTTTAACGAATAGGTTGACGTAGTCAGGTGCATATCCCCTCTTCCGTGCAATTACTTGCCTCTTCTTCAGTTCATCCAAGAACTTAGCTTGACCATCATAACATTCCCACCTGCATTTTCTAGTACTCTGTTCAAACGACAAATTCTATTATATATGTCTTAGCAAAAGAAACAAAATACGATTTTATGTTTACCACAAAAATAACCAACCTCATCATACTCAACCATATGGCCGCAATAATGGCCTATTCCAAGCTCTGAAGGGACTAGGCCATAGTTGGATTTAACACCACATTCGCACATGACAGGAGGTGCTTTGTAAATTACCCTTTCTTTCTTCTTTTCCTTAACCTTTCGCGGTTCTTCTGGCCATTGGTTCTTAGGACCATACAACCACTCCTTGAAACCACACTTCCCCATTGAAAACACCTAAATAAGTAGACATTAGTACATAAACACATATAGCTCAACATTTCAATACATACATGTGGGGGTATGGTCCCCAAGACATGGGCCGCACCATTGGAGGTGGCCTGGCTCACAAGATCAAGGCGTGTATGGCGTGCACCGCAAGACATTGTATAGTACCAAATAGGATACTTTACTTGTAACCCTGCCCCTCCAGAGTATATAAGGAGAGGCAGAGGTCCTCTACTCAACATTATGTATTCAACACAATACACGAAAGACACAGGACGTAGGGTATTACGTCGATCAGATGGCCCAAACCTATCTAAATCGTTGTCTCTGCGCCTTGTGTCACCATCCGGTTCCTGATTACACGCATCCCCACCGACAAATCTACCATCATGGGATACCCCTCGGTGGACTACCGAGCATCTTTTGTCGATAGTTGGCACGCCAGGTAGGGGTGTGCGCTTGATCCATGGCGAGCCAGATGGACCTCAAATCAACAACGCGTTTTCGTCGTCAATCTCGTGGAGATCCATCCCGGTCCACGACGACGATTCATCGCTGCTACACCAGCCCCTACGACAGCAGATCCGATCTTGGAACCACCTCCGAGGTCGTCTTCACCAACAACTCACCGCCGCCGTTCTCGTCAGTCCTTGTCGACGACTTGCCGTCGCCGCTCTCATTGGCCCTTGTTGATGACTTGCCATGGCTCTCGTCGGCTCTCATCGATATCCCTCGTCGATGACTAGCCACCGCTGCTCTGGTTGGCCCTCGTCGACGACACGCCACCACCGCTCTCATCAGTCCTTATCGACGACTCACCATCGCCGCTCTTGCTGGCCCTCGTTGACGACTTGCCATGGCTCTCATCAGCTCTCGTCGATATCCCTCATCGATGACTAGCCGCCGCTGCTCTGGTTGGCCCTCATCGATGACTCACTACCGCTGCTCTCATCAGTCCTTGTCGATGACTCGCCGTTGCCGCTCTCACTGGCCCTCGTTGACGACTTGCCATTTCTCTTATCGGCTCTCGTTGATATCCCTCATCAACGACTCGCCGCCACTGCCCTCGTCGACGACTCGCCGCCGCTGCCCTCGGCGGCCTTCGCCGACAGCCCTCACCGACATCTTTCGCTGACGTCCCTCGCCGTCGACTCGTTGTCACCGCTCGGCGGCCTTCACTGATGTCCCTCGCCGTTGACTCGTCGTCACCGCTCGGCGGCCTTCGCCGACATCTTTCGCCAACGTCCCTCGCCGTCGACTCGTCGTCACCGCTCGACGACCTTCGCCGACATCTTTCGCCGACGCCCCTCGCTGTCGACTCATCCTCATCGCTCAGCAGCCTTTGCCGACGGCCCTCGCCGACATCCTTCGCTGACGCCCCTCGCCATTGTCTTGTCGTCATTACTCGGCGGCCCTCACCGACATCCCTCATCGCCGCCGAGCTACAAGCGAGCTGCCCGCGTCGCTGACCAGATAACGCCATACGCCGTAGACCAAACATTCTGTCTAAAGCTAAGTCACGCTTTAATATTCTTCTAAATATTCTTTAATCTTCGTATATCGCCATAATGTTTCTCCGAACTATTTTCTCCACGTTTGCTCTCCAAACGATTTTTCGGACCCCCGAATAGTCTTGTTGATGCTCGGACGCCTCCAGAGACGGCCCTGTCTCTAGCTCCTCCCTACACGTGCTATGGGCTCTGCGCTCTGCGTTATGGGTGGTCAGCAGCGGTTCCTTGGTCATGCCTGTTCCTCCTACACATGCACGGGCTCCGTGCTCGATGTTATGGACTATGGGCTAGCTAGGGCTGGAGACTCAGCTACACACTAACTGTTCGGGTGGTTTTGTATTACACATAAATATATTTTCATGCCAACAGATCGCCGAACTGCATACATCGTTTCATCACCATTGCTGATTTTTCTCTAGAGTTTATTTATTTGTGCGTCATGTACTAACCGTTGTACATGTTTGTATTGCAGGATCATCGTCCAGGTGATCGGACCACCTGGTGCTCAGACTTCTCCACCAATCAACTGGTCGGACCGCTTGGTTCATGGACTTCGTCGCCAACCAGTTGATCGGATTGATCGCCAGCTACGCCGGTTACTCCTCGACACATGGATACTTCGTGCGCGAGGACTAAGTGGGCACACTTCACCGCACGAACGTCGTTAGCTACGTAGGTGCTCGGACTTCGCTGCCTATGCCGGGGACTCCTCGGTACTCAGACCTCGCCACCTACGCCGAGGACTCCTCGGTGCTCGAACATCGCTAGCTTTGTCGGGGACTCCTCGCTCCTCAGTGCTCGGTCATCGCCAGCGACGCCAGGGACTCCTCGCTCCTCAATTCTCGGACATCGCCACCTACGCCGGGGACTCCTCGCTCCTCGGTGCTCGAACATCGCCGCCTACGCCGGGGACACCTCGCTCATCGATGCTCGGTCATTGCTAGCGACGTCGGTTACTCCTCGCTCCTCGGTGCTTGGTCATCGCCAGCGACGCCGGGGACTCCTCGGTGCTCGGTCATCGCCAGCGACGCTGGGGACTCCTCGCTCCTCGGTGCTCAGACATCGCCGCCTACGCCGGGGACTCCTCGCTCCTCGGTGCTCGGTCATCGCCAATGACGTCGGAGACTCCTCGGTGCTCGATCATCGCCAGCGACGCCGGGGACTCCTCGCTCCTCAGTGCTCGGACATCGCCGCCTACGCCGGGGACTCCTCGCTCCTCGGTGCTCGATCATCGCCAGTGACGCCGGGGACTCCTCGCTCCTTGGTGCTCGGTCATCGCCAGCAACGTCGGGGACTCCTCGCTCCTTGGTGCTCAGTCATCGCCAGCGACGCCGGTTACTCCTCGCTCCTCGGTGCTCGGACATCGCCGCATACGTCGGGGACTCCTCGCTCCTCGGTGCTCGGTCATCGCCAGCAACGCCGGGGACTCCTTGCTCCTCGGCGCTTGGTCATCGCTAGCGACGCCGAGGACTCTTCGGTGCTCGGTCATCGCCAGCGACGCCGGGGACTTCTCGCTCCTCGGTGCTCGGTCATCGCCAGCGACGTCAGGGACTCCTCGCTCCTCGGTGCTTGGTCATCGCCAGCGACGCCGGGGACTTCTCACTCTTCGGTGCTCGGAATCGCCAGCGACGTCGGGGACTCCTCGCTCCTCGGTGCTTGGTCATCACCAGCGACGTCGGGGACTCCTCGGGTTGCTCCCTTGGTGGTCGGATCTTGCTACGTCCCGTCGGTGTGCTATCAAGCTGCTCCATGCTGTTTGGATCAGGGTGCTGATCTTGGGCAGCACGTCTATGGTCTTGATACGCACATGTCGGACGACGTCGGCAAGCTTTCAGACTTCTTTTTCTTTGACCCTGCTATAAGATTTATTCTTCATCTTCCAGCAGGCTCGAGGACTAAGTGGGCACACTTCACCTTGCGGTGAATGTGCTTGTTCTCATCTCGAGGCTACGTCCGGGGACTGGCTGCCTGCTCGGCTAGTCTTCTACTTTATGACCCTGGCACCACGTGACTGTGTCACCTACTGTCAGGCTCGGGAACTAGCTATGGGGGTTCATGGACTTCGTCGCTGGCCAGTTGATCAGACTGTTTGCCGACCATTTCTACTCAATGTTTACTTCGCCACCGACCAGTTGACCAGACTGTTCGCCACTCGTGCTTCATCGCTAGCTATGCCGGTTACTCCTCAACGTTCAGATTCTTCGTGCTCGAGGACTAAGTGGGCACACTTCACCACACGGATGCCGTCAGCTACGTCGGTGCTGGACCTCGCCGCCTACGCTAGGGACTCCTCGGTGCTCAATCATCGCCAACGATGCCGAAGACTCCTCGCTCCTCGGTGCTCAGTCATCGCCAGCGACGCCAGGGACTCCTCGCTCCTCGGCGCTCGGTCATCGCCGCCTACGCCGGGGACTCCTCGGTGCTCGGTCATCGCCAGCGACGCCGGGGACTCCTCGCTCCTCGGTGCTTGGTCATCGTCGCCTACGCCGGGGACTCCTCGCTCCTCGGCGCTCAGTCATCGCCACCTACGCCGAGGACTCCTCGCTCCTCAGTGCTCGGTCATCATCGTCTATGCCGGGGACTCCTCGCTCCTCACTCCTCGGTGCTCAGTCATCGCCAGCAACGCCGGGGACTCCTCGGTGCTCAGTCATCGCCAGCAACGCCGGGGACTCCTCGGTGCTCGGTCATCGCCACCTACGTCGGGGACTCCTCGGTGCTCGATCATCGCCAGCGACGCCAGGAACTCCTCGCTCCTTAGTGCTCGGTCATCACCAGCAATGCCGGGGACTCCTCGCTCCTCGGTGCTCGGACATCGCCAGCGACACCGGGGACTCCTCGCTCCTCGATGCTCGGTCAACTGGTCGACTGATCAGACCGCTTGGTTCATGGACTCCGTCACCGACCAGTTGATCGGACTGTTCGCCGATCATTTTTACTCAATGTTCACTTCACCATCGACCAGTTGACCAGACTGTTCGCCGCTTGTGCTTCATCGCCAGCTACGCCGGTTACTCCTCAGTGCTCAGATTCTTCGTGCTCGAGGACTAAGTGGGCACACCTTGCTCCTCGATGCTCGAACATCGCCAGCGATGCCGGGGACTCCCTTGCTGCTCGGATCTTGCTACGTCTCGTCGGTGTGCTATCAAGCTGCTCTATGTTGTTCAAATCAGGGTGCTGATCTTAGGCAGCACGTCTGGGGTCTTGATACACGCATGTCAGATGACGTCAGCAAGCTTTCAGACTTCTTTGACCCTGCTACAAGATTCATTCTTCATCTTCCAACAGGCTCGGGGACTAAGTGGGCACACTTCACCTTGCGGTGAATGTGCTTGTTCTCATCTCAAGGCTACGCCCGGGGACTAGCTGCCTGCTCGGCTGGTCTTCTACTTTATGACCCTAGCACCACGTGACTGCGTCACCTACTATCAGGCTCGGGGACTAACTGTGGGGGTATGGCCCCCAAGACATGGGCCGCACCATCGGAGGTGGCCTGGCCCACAAGAT
This sequence comes from Miscanthus floridulus, assembly GCF_019320115.1. Lineage (NCBI taxonomy): Eukaryota > Viridiplantae > Streptophyta > Magnoliopsida > Poales > Poaceae > Miscanthus > Miscanthus floridulus. The sequence goes on from NC_089587.1 coordinate 50,013,638, forward strand.
CAAGGCGTGCACGACGTGCACCACAAGACATTGTATAGTACCAAATAGGATACTTTACTTATAACCCTGTCCCTCTAGAGTATATATGGAGAGGCAAGGGTCATCTACTCGACATCATGTATTCAATACAATACACCAAAGACATAGGACGTAGGGTATTACGTTGATCAGACGGTCCGAACCTGTCTAAATCGTTGTCTCTGCGCCTTGTGTCACCATCCGGTTCCTGATTACGCGTATCCCCACCGATAAATCTACCATCGTGAGATACCCCTCGATGGACTGCCGAGCATCTTTTGTCGATAATACACTTTGCACTTACTTCATGCTTGTTTGGACACACAAACTCCAACGTATTCTCAGGGTTTATCACAGCTCGATCTCCACAATCGCACAGAGGAGGTTCCTCGAGTCGTCTAACTGTGACTAGGTGCTTCTCCTTAGCCGTCATTGGCGGAGGGTTAGGGGGGTGGAACCCACCGCTTGAAGTGCTTACGTGGATGTCTCCCTCTAAACTAGGATCAAACTTGTCTGCACCGTCGATCCACTGAAAGAAAAAGCACCTCTCATGGTCCTACACAATGAGATTCCAACAAAATATTAGTAGCATACTTACACAAATAAAGAAAATGGATAGTGAAAATAATTTCTTACATTAAAACGACTGCATGTATAGAAGCAACGCACCGTTGTGTCCGGATGTTTCGATTGAAAAACATGGGCCAGAAAACTACAGTCACGGTTAGGGACAGGAAGGTCAGGAGGGAAGGGGCATCTTTGCTAGACGCATCGAGGTATAATTCTCGAGGACGACCTTGTTTTCGCCAAAACTCCTCCCGAAACATTTCTTGCATCTAACAAAACAGATGTAATTTAACAAACATAAATCAAAACATCACAAATAAATGTCAATGAGAACCATAACTACAATACAACCAATTTCGTTCTAAGAACCTAAAGCAGTTAACATTAAACCATAAATCTAGAGTTTTTCATTTGATACACAACAATGAACCCATAGGTTCGCTAGCTTTTCCATGCCTTGGCATCATCCTACGGTTGTATAATACATATATTGATGGATACAATGAAACCCTAAGTGATGACGATTATTACATTCAAAAATCCGACTAATACATACTGAATCGATGTGAAAAAACAAGAATGGGGAGCGAGGATACCTTGCTCTCGAAGATCTACGGATCAAATCAAAATTTCAAAGGTCTAATATGCCGATTCATGGAGTAGGGTAAAGTGGGGAGAGAAAAAACCCGAGGAAGGAGAAAGAAGAGGAAGAACGCTCGGACAGGAAGGTTGGCCGGGGTTAAATGGCAGAGAGCTCGACGCCAAGATCTACAGCGCCGAGCTCGACGCCAGAGTGACTGACACCGAGCTCACTGCCATATCATCTACCGTGCCTAAGAGCTCGGCGCCAGAGACACTGGCACCGAGACATGTTAGCTCGGCGCTAGCACCAATGACGCCAGGCTAAGGATCTATTTTCTGAATTCTTTCCGCCATGGTCTATTTGTGAGAAACTTAAAAAAAGGGCTAAATTGTAAAAAATTCGGACATAATAAACAGGTAAAATTGTGTGTTTTTTAACTACACCAAACCAAAATAAGACTTCTTCCCTTCAGTTAAGGGATGTATGTTTAGTATGACTAATCTTGTCAACATAACCAGTACACCGCCCCCCCCCCCCCCCCCCCCCCCCCCCCCCGTTTTTTAAACACAATCAGTGCGATTCGACGTAGCAATTCAATCTAAGCCCACCAGAAGCTCACAGCAGCAGTGAATGCCGGGCATATTTCAAACAATGCAGTTAATGTGGTGAAATACAAATGGAGTTAACAAATGCCGGGGGATTGAGCCCTTCAGAGATTTACATGCCGTTTCAGACAGTTCAGAGTGCCGATCAGAGCTGATCTCAAATGTAAAGGACAGTACAGGCCATGCCAAGTGACCACAGAAATAAACATCCACCAGGGATTACTGTGAAATTAAATCATACAATACGCTCCAGCTCCCTTGCGTAGCTGAGCGTCTGGTTGATGAGCTGCAAGGATGGGATCTCCTTGCAGGGCTGCGACTCCTTCGCTTTCTGGAAGAAGACAGCACCGTTCGTAATTTCCCATTCCGGGTGCTCCTGTTAACGATGTTCACAAGATTAGACCATACGATTTCACATAGAAATACACTCAGAAAAAGGAGGGAGGAAATTAAAAGACTAGAACTACCTCTGTGATGTACTCGTGCAGATCTTGGTCAGAACTGAACATAAGCATTTGCTTTGCATCACTTACAGATAGGGAATCATACCCCTTTTCGCTGCACCCAGCGATCTCATCTCTGTGAGAGCAGAAAAACACAATAGCATCTCCATTAAGATAAAATCAAACAATCAAATAACCAGGAGTAACAGAAGCCCACTCACCTAACTGTTTTGGCAAGAAGGTCCATGAAGTAAACGTAGGTCTCATGTGGCACAGCCTGCCGAGCGCTTAACACTCTGTTGTAGGCACCCTCCATGAAGGATTGCTCAAGCTCTACCGCATGCTTGATGCAAGGATGCTCAAGTGCCTTGACAGGTAGAAGTTCCAGCTCAGTGTGGAACTCGGCAATTCTATTCTGAACCAACAGCCTCAGAAGATTGAGTCCCAAAATTGGGTACTCCTCTGCTGATGGGGGAATTATGCCACTGCATAAATAAATAAATATCATTTTGTATCAAACTTACATTGTTTAGCATAATACTATTCTGGCATGCTCCTGAAAAAAAAATACCCAGGAGGTAATGTTCGATTGTATTCATAGTTACTTATGAATATATTTTGGGTCCTAAAAAGGCAAGCCTACACATAATGGTAATTTGAACTCGTTTTAGCAACTTCAGTGCAATGAAAACTAATAAATGCTGACTGAATTATAATACTTAAAACTACATGATAATCTGATGGATCCGACCAAAACATCAGGTTTACTTGTCACTTAGACTAGTTAAACAACTCAAATAAGTCCTTCAGTACCACTAGTTTAGTATCCATTGTTCAAATAGTTAGTCTCACATGTCATAACTCTGAGCTGAATGCTTATGTATAAGGCATGTCTGGACCCAGTTGAGTCTAAACATACATGATGTGCAGGCAACTGTTTCTCCCAAATGTAAAGTTCTCTCAAGACAGGACAAAGATGACATCATTTCATAAGTCATAACCAATTGCTAGGTGCTTTTATTTGCAGACCTACTAACTCTGACACAGGTATGGATTGATAAATATACTTCCACTTAGTCAATCTTAACAGATGTTTCATGTTGAAAACTTGAAATTGATAACAAAATTCTTATTACACATAATTTATAGCTTTGTCCCAAGTCCTATTACTAGGCTTGCATTCTGATCTTAGGATTTCTATATTAGACAGAGTCTAAGTCAGCAATGTTGGCCTCAAGTATTGACAGCCGTCTACTTAGTTACGAAGTTTGTGGCATAACTAATAGATAATTTGTTTGATATCGATGCCTTGATTCTCTTCTACAATCATACCACTAAGAGATGGGATCACCTTTCCCCCCTCTTCTTCTGATTCTTCCTATTCTGTATTTACATTCTGTGCATCACAAAGATACTTGCACTTTGCATGTAGGGGGCAGAAGGAGCTATGGCTAAGGGAAATGAACATGGACGTCCGTGGCTGCCAGAAGCTTTAGTTAACACGGCTATCTGTGACAAGGACAGACAATTATTCTGATATCTGTGAACATAGTTTTCTATTTGGTATCAAGAACCATCATGACATAAATAATACTAATGTTAACATGGCCATCACGAGATGGACATATATCCATTAGAATGAAAGAAAATAAAGGTCAAAATGCAATTTCTCATATTTTTTTTACATTTCCTTGCTCAGAATAACCTCCTTAAATATTTAGTCTTTACTAACCTTTAGTTCCTTTTTGAACTTCACAAAAAATACAGCTTCACAATAGCCGGCACTCTACAGAGGCGCGGCAACGCCGCGCTTTGTTTTCTAGTTAATACTTAAAACTACTTGATACTATGATGGATCCAACTGATAGTGTCAGGTTTACTTGTTACTTAGACTTAGACTAGTTAAACAACTCAAATAAGTCCTTTAGTTGAACTAGTCTCATATCTCAATTTACAAACGCAGGCACATCAAATTTTAATATTGTTGTGTATAATATAAGAAAAATATGCCTTTCACAGCCAGCTTTAAACTTTTATTACTCAAAACATCACATGAATTCAGTCTAAAGAAATTAGAAACCAAGGTAATAAAGGCAAATAAAATCAACAAATTGGGTGACAAGAAACTAACCATGTATCCATGTAATAAGGCTTGAGCTGGCAGAAATCGCGTTCAAATGCATCTTGGTCCTCAAGTTTCACACTCAAAACAACAGCATGCTCATAAATATCCCCTGAAATGTTTTGTGTTAGTTTAAAACTTGCTCTGTTGAAGGACAACTAGAAAAACTGCATAACAGTTTATGGGCCTCTGGATCTTTTCTACTACTAAATTACTAAATAGCTTAGTCACAAGGAAGAAAACATAACTTAAGAACAGCTTATCTTGCATGCATACATATGCATCAAATGTGATATCCATTAAGGTGCTCAACACTATCCATGAATTAGCAATGTGAATAATCAAGAATGCAAATTTGCATATACTAGAGCACTTATGGGATCGCTATGGCATCGACTGATACAAAAACATGAGGCCCAAGGCCATCTTACTTGCAAGTTTGAGCTCCTCCACAGCGTTCGGTGTCTGCTGAAACGAGGGCGGAAGGCTGGGGAATTTGGTGAGATGGACCTGCAAAAATAAGGCGTTTCACATGTAAATAACAGGGAAATCCAAAGGTAATTCATTGAATTCTGTGAGTTTCTCCTGCAAAACCAAACTGGCAACTCAATTGTGACCAGTAAAGTTTGAAAAGGTTTCTGCTACAGATATAACTAAACCTAAAGTTACTACAGGGCAGATCTGTACACACTCGGATCTAATTAAAGTAAGGAGGCACAAGGGGACAGGACATTTTTTACAAAAACCTGCTAGACTCTGTCCTTTCTCCCTGTAAACCGCTTCAGAGTGCAAACTACGATGACATCCACGAAACAAACCCTAGAAACTAGATCGAAAGCGGCCCAAACACGGCGAAACCAATCGCGCCGGCGTCTCCGGATCAGGCTAAGCCGAAATTTTTTTCTAAGATAAAAGGCATCCCCTCTTAACCATCGAACCACAGGTAAAAATTGCATCTTTCATGGCGTCAGCCTGAAATCCCACCCCCAAACCCCATAACATATACCCGCGAAATCCCCCGGAGAAACTGAAACCTCGGGAAGTGAACGGCGGGCGAGACAGATCCAGCGAGGCCGGCTACCGCACCTTGAGCTGCGAGAGGAGGGTGACGCAGGCGTCGAGGTCGTTGCGGGCGTATGCCGCCTTGAAGCGGGCGAACATCTGGGTCACCTCCGTCATCTTCGGATCCATGGGCGGTGGAGACTGTGGCGGCGGCGTCCTCTGGAGGCTGGAGCTCTCGGTCGCGGCGATGGGGTCGGGGACGGACGAAAAACTTTGCTTGCGCGTTGGGTTGATGCTTCTCCTTGGCCTTTATTTGGTTGGGCCGGGTTTGAACTCGGAGCCGGGCCTGGGGGCCTGGAGGGACGTTGCTTCTATCCGTCACGGTGTAAGGTATACCTGGCCATGCAGCCTGAGGCCCGGCAGCCTGGCCCGAAGCCCGGCCTTTTGGCCCGACACGAGCACGGCCCGGCATGGAGGCTAGCGGGCCCGGGCTGGCCTGGCCCAGAGGGGCAGGCCGTGCCTGGGCCTTATCCCAGGCACGTGGGCCGGCACGGCACGGCCTGCTACAGAGCGCGCGGCCCGGTGATGGCCCGGCCTGCCAACCGCCCGCGCCCCGCATACATTAGCGGGACTCCCCGCTCGCCCACCCAGTCGCCCCTCAGTCACACCCGACGCCCTGCACCGCACCCGACGCCCCTCACTCGCCGCTCCCTCTCCCTCACCTCTCTCTCTCCCATGGCAGCCCCCACCCGAGGCTCCTCCCTCCTCTCCCAGATGCCGTGGCCGACCCTCCCTCTCGGTCTCTGAGATGCGGCGCCCGACCCTCTCGCTCTCGGGCCCTCTCCCTCTCCGTCTCCGAGATGTGGCGCCCGGCCTTCACCCTCCAGCGGCGCGGTGGCCCCAGGAGCATGGCGGCGCTGGCCCCAGCCGGCCCACGTGCGCCCTCTCTCCCTTCGGCGGTGTGCGCCCTTTCTCCTCCCTACGGTGCCAGAATGGCGCGGGGACGCCAAATCCGACGATGTCGCTGCGCGGGGAGGCCGGATCTAGGCATCCAGCTATGGCGGGCGCGGGGAGGTCTCCGGCGGTGCCCTCTCTCCTCTCCTCCATCCGACGGCGCCCGCACGAGACGACGGTGGAGACTGGCCAGATCCGGCGAGGTGGCAGCCGAATCTAGCGAGCAACTACCGGATCCAGCGAGCGGGCGACCTCCTCTAGTGAGCGGGCCGTGGGCTGGCACTCAGAGTCATGGACTCGTTTCCCACCTGCTCGCCACCTCGCCGCGGCCGCACCCTGGATGGCTGGAAGCACAGCCACCCATGGGGGGCTCCTCACCGTCGCGCGGGCGCACCTGGAAGCGCCGCCACCTACGGGGGAATCGGCCTCGCCCACAGTGGCTTCCTTGGGAGCAAGCGCACAGACCTAGGGGACGCCGACCCTGAGCTTTGCCCTGCTCCCTTCTCCACTCACCCCGATGGATCCGGCATCAAGCGCCCTGGCTGCCTCCCCTCCGCCCGCGTAGCCCCCTCCCCACCAGGGCGAGCGCGCCGGCGGCAGCCGCCGCTTCCCGTGCGCCTCTTCCGCCTTCCCCGCGCGCGGCGGCGTCTCCCTCGCGCGCCGCACGACATCCGCGGCTAGATTCGAACGGCGATGAGCGGATTCAAGCACGCCAGCAACTGCCGCCTCCTTACCTCCCCGCGCGGCCCACATTTAGCCTCCAGGGCGAGCGCGCCGGCGGTGGCCGCCGCTCCCCGTGGCTGCCCTTGCCTCCTGCTCTCCCCTTCCCTCTCTCTGTGGGCCTCGGGCCAGCCTGGCACGCTTGGCAGGCCGTGCCTTCTCGGGCGGGCCTGGCCCGAAAAACGGCCCAGCAAGCCGTGCCTGGGCCCTTGGTCAGGCACGACGCCCGGCTAGGCACGGCCCGGGAGGCCCGCGTGCCGTGCCGGCCCGACATCCTCCGGGCCGTGCCTGGCACAGGCCCGTGCCGTGCCGAGCCAGGCCGGCCCGATGGCCAAGTATAGAGTCAGGTTGGACCTGCACGCTTTGGACTCAGGATGCAGCACTGGCGACCTCCATGGATGCGGCTCGAGGAGATGTGCGCTAGCGGTGGCTCGGCGACGCATAGGCGAGGAAGTCGCCGCTCGGCGTGGGGAGGCCGGGGAGGATGAGCTGCGGCACCAGGAGTGGAGCACGCACGAGTCGGGTGGCGGCGAGTTCCGTCGGGAGGCGAGTACGGCTCAGGAGGATAAGGCATACTACGGAGGAAGAGAAAAGAAATGGGTAGATTAGAATATGCCAGGTGGGTCCTGCTGGCTCCTGGTAACGGTGTGAGTTAACGGGTCCATCCCGTCCCTCCTGTTCGCTTGGCTTATAAGCCGTATTTTTTCAGCCAACGAATAGTATTTTTCTCTCACAATAAATCAGCCAACAATACTTTCAGTCATGGCTTATCAGCCAAGTGAACATAGTATATATTTCTAAAAACTCAAAAGTCAAAACAGACTGGACTTGTCCTATCCTATGAACCAAAAAAAAAAGAAGAGTTCCATCCCTAGAAACTAGGTCGGATCTATCCCACCCCATCAAATCTCCAAACCAAACACATGTCAGTTTGGTAGAGCTTCGCTTTATAAATTTTTAGCTTCGGTTTGTTGATTTTTTGATGGAGTAATTTTAGTGCGGGAGCACTATAAGGAGTAGGTTGGAAATAACTGTGGGTATCAAATGTAGAGCGGTTTTTTAAGCAAAACTCTTATAGTTTACAATATAAATGGAGAAGCGATCTTGGTTAGATCCCTACCAAAATTTGGGTATGTTTTACTCATGATGAAAAGATCACAAGGTCTAGAGAGGGCTGAATAAATGTAGCCTAAAACTTTAAAACTTTGCAGCGGATCAAATTCTAGTACCTGATCGAAAATTTCAATCTTGTCTAGAATTTCCAGTGAGGACCGACGGTGAAAGGTGGACGAACTAGGGTTACAAAATTCAATAGATATGTTTTTACCACACGTGTAGAGGAGTGATACGAAATGATTCTAAACTATTGCTTGCTCCAACATCTACACACAAGTGTCATGTTCGCTTGGCTGATAAGTCATGGCTAAAAGTACTGTTGGCTGATTTGTTGTGAAATAAAAATATTATTCATTGGCTGAAAAAGTAGGACTTATAAGCCAAACAAACAGGACGAGGATAGGTCGACCCACCACAATAAATAATAAAAAGAAATATAGGTCATGTTTGGGACCACATAATCTAACCACGCGGTGCGGCCTGTGATGCATGAAACCGCTCACCCAGTACAAATCTCGTCGGGTGGAGAGGCTGGTGCGGTAGTGAGAATCGAGCAAACCGCAAAACATTTGGTGAGATTAGGGCATGTTTAGTTTCCAAAAAATTTTACTTCCTACAGTAAAAGAGCATGTTTGGATACATGCATGGAGTACTAAATGTAGACGAAAAAAATTAATTGCACAATTCTCGGCAAAATCGCGAGACGAATCTTTTAAGCCTAATTAGTCCATGAAAAGCCTTAAGTGCTACAGTAACCCACATGTGCTAATGACCGATTAATTAGTATCGTTAGATTCGTCTCGCAGTTTCTTGATGGGTTCTGTAATTTGTTTTTTTATTAGTATCAAAAACCCCTCTCGATATCCTTCCAACACATCCGATGTGACACCCAAAAATTTTCACCTCCCCAACTAAACACGCCCTTATTTGTATTGTTTGCTTCTGTCGACCGCCATCTCATAAAAAAATGGTACCAAACAGGGCCATAATCTCAAGAACACAATGCTATCCTTTCTAGGCAGTAATAGATAGCAAGCCAGAGTGCTACTGGGGCAATAATAGATAGTAAGCTAGTATTAGGTGGTGTTTGATCCAGTCACTAAAATTTAGAAGATGTGTCAGGAGGATGTTGCATGAGGTATTCGAATACTAATAAAAAAAACAAATTACATAACCCGTCGATACTCCACGAGACGAATTTTTTAAGCCTAATTAATCCATCGTTAGCATATGTTTACTGTAGCAAACATTACCAAATCATAAACTAATTAAGCTTAAAAGATTCGTTTCGTAAATTAATCACAAACTATACAATTAGTTTTGTAATTAATCTATATTTAATACTCCATGTATGTGTCTAAACATTTGATGGGACAGCGACTAAAATTTAGAAAGTGCAGCCAAACACCCCTCTAGATGTTACACAAAGAAGAGATGTGTCAAAAACTTTTAAACTAACAGAAAGAGAGGAGCTAAGCTCTTTCAGCGTCACAATACTCACAATGCAACTATTCTATCTGTCTTTTGAGAGGAGAGATAGCGTATATACCCTTTCAAATTGAATAGCGTGTATGTGCAAACCCAAAGGCTCCCCAGATTGTACGTGAGCTAGTACTGCCTACACTCCAAACACATCACACGAAAAGAATGAGTCAACTAATAATAATAAACATCTCCAAAGTCATGATATGATTTCACAATAGTTAGCTTGCAGATCCACCATAGCATTCCACATATGCATACAGTTGCTTGTCTGCTAACAAGCTCCAACTACTTATAGTTGAAGGCTAAACTCAGAACCGGTTCATGAACCATGTCTCACTAGCACATAAGTTCCACCATGATTGTCTTCATGGATCAATAGTCTACCTACCGACTGAATCTGAATGAATAAATGAGATATCAGATGGGCCTGAATGCCAAATGAAGCATCTACAACATCTTAGCGTCTTTTATAACCTTTAAAGAGTTGATCTCAAGTGCCAAATATCTGTCTCAACAGAATTCGGATGCAACCTGCTATGTGATAACTTCAATAGTTCATCCTTCAGTCACCAGAAAATTACCAGAAAAATGATATCACACAGCGACGTAGAGCAGTTATGAAGGTTTCTAGTGCCAAACCTTGCAGCATGCATCCTTCTGTTGTGCTTGAGAGGGCTTCTCCTTGATGCAGATGACATCCATAAATGCATCAACCAGTTGGGCAACCAAGCTTGCAGGATCACCAATAAGAGCATCTACGAAGGCGCCCACAATTCGCCTGTCCTGTGCTGTTGCCTTCAGGCTGAACCAAGTGAGGAACTTTACACGGAAGTCATTGTCCATGTGCCCTTCATGCTCCAGCCACCTGACCACCTTCACACAGTACTCGTACTGCTGCTCCACATAGTTCTTGGAGGCTGAATCTGGGGTGCCAATAAGCAAGTCAGGTTTACTTGGAGCTTCGGAAGGAGAGGAGTTGGAGCTTGCAAATGGTAAAACTTCAGAAGTTGGCAGCAACTGGCTTTCATCATTGTCACTTGCACCATCTAACCTTGCAACCTTAGCCCGCTTGGAATACCGCTCACATGATAAATTGTTCTCACTTGAATTTGTAGAACCCTTAGGTGAATCATATTGAATGGTTCTCTGATGATTCTGCACATTCAAATCCTTTTTCTGATGCTGCATTGAATCCTCTTTGAGGCACATGCTCTCAGAGTTCTGAGTTGAGCATTGGCTCCAACCCAGGCTGCGTGTACTGCATTTTGCCTCCCACGCAGTAAACCCCTGTATGCTGCTAAAAGGCAAAACCTTGAAGAAGTATTCAGTTGAAGGGCTCAGACCAGAAACCAGGCACCTAGTATTTGGCCTCAGTATGTGGCATGTGGGCTCTGATGAATAGTTGCAAACCTTGGCACTTCGGTGCCAAACTTTGGAACCATCAATCTGCTCCATACCAATGTTATCCTGATAGTTCAGCACAATAACCACAGAAAATGGAGTGACGTCAACGATTTGGGGCTGGGGACCTGAAAAGATAAATGCCATCTGTTCAGACACGAAGTTGTATGTAACCTGTAAGTAAGGAAGACTTTTATACTAATATATTTTCACTTTTTTTGGGTAACAAACACAACTGTTGCAAATTCTTCACGGAAGACTTCTAGGCATGCAAAATGCAGTTTAAACAAGGAAGTCAGCTATAAGACAATATTACCTAGGAATTTTGGACTATTACTTGACTCGAACTCCAAGATGTTATCCACTGTAGAGTCTACAATTTCTAATGCACTTGAACAAAGCTTCTGAACTTCAGTACCACAAGTAAGCCGGTTCACGATGCCACGCCCCATGATCACAGAAACCTGATCCAATGCACCACCAACTTCTTTTTCAAGTATTTTCACAGCTGAGCTGATCAGGCTTGCTATTTCCTTGTAACGTTCAGACCCTTTTACCATTTTATGGCTCAGTGACAGCCGCTCACAAAGCACATCAACTCTTCTTGCCTCCCTAGCAATTGCAAGTTGTTTTTGCAAACTCCTGCAGTAGGTAACAGGTAAAATATATACGTGAAGTTTCAATATGCAGAAGAGGCATGTGTGACCATAATATTATAGCATTTAAAAAATCTCAAGTTCATTTTTCCTGTACTAAAATTTGTCAGTACTTAGTAAAGGAACAAAAAACATACTTTTTTGTTATGATAAAAACTACCAAAAGAAGAAAGTATTGCTCCATTAACACAGACCATGATACTAGTTTTGGATGGTCAGACCTAGATAAGAATTAGGTTAACAAATAGAGTTCATAATTTTTCTATGGCATGTTAATGAACCAAAACAGTCAGAAGGATACCTCATTAGCCAGTTGATTTTCCCACAGCTAACACAGCAGAAACTACAGTCTAACTTGTTGCACCCATTCTTGACAATGCCAGCCTTTTTATTCTTTAGAGCACAGTTTAGGTGACAAGAGACACCACATGAACAACCACTGTATGGATTATCAGAGCTGCAAACCAACCACAAGCTAGGGTCTTTGTTATCATCATATTTATTGCAAATGCAGCAAGAGCAACGTTTGCAATATTTATCTCCTGCATTCCGTGTGGCTTGGCATGCAACATTGCTGCACACCACTGAACTACCAGGACAAGCCTCTCTGCGTATTGATGGATCAGAGTTTGCAGTTTTGAGTGGTCGTGATTGTTCCTCAGATTCCTTTATTTGTGTTTCATCTTTGTTATCCTGCCCTGATAACATAACATTTGCATTATCATCCTTGAGATGTCCATTCTTTCCACTCTTTCGTGAAACTAATTTCAATAGATAAGCAATCATCTTAGCTTTTGGGACATTGGTATACTTCCTCTCTTTGCCCAGCTCAGCACAAATAAGCTCAAGAAGTTCCCTGCGGGTCCAGCACTGAAGAATCTCCACGGCACCTTGCGGCCATCTTGCAACTTCGTATACTAGTTGTCTCTTGTCCATCAGGCTCATCCCATTTTGTTTTTCTGGATCCATCACAATTCCTGGATGAAAGAATTATAAGACATAGTAGCTAAACAGTATTCAAACTGTGTGAATCAAGTATATAAATACAAAGAAAGCATTATTGTGCAAGAGGACAGAATATAAATGAATAAAAACCAAAGGGAAAAAAGGTATATCCTTTAATCATTTAATCTTTACAACAATAAAATAAGCATTCTTGAGAAGCTACATCATCAACAAATTATAAGCTATCAAACCATATATTCTTATTATCTGTTGCTTCTCAATGCTAAAAGCACATCTTTTTTTTTTTTTTTTTTTTTTTTGAGATCAGCACATCCTTTTCTTTGTAGCACTGATATGACACAGTTAAGTTCACACATGCTCTTACCGCTGCAGTAAAACATGAGTCATCATGGCATTTGTTCGTGCACTATATAAGTTCCTCACTGTTTGACAAATTGAATGGTTATATAGTATCACTTAGTGTAGACATAGCCAGAGAACATTTCTGGTGTGTGCTCCTAGGCATGTGATGGTCTTTTCTGATGTAGACCTCACCATAGCCATCTACTAAATAACTACCCTATAGCAATTAAGTAACTCATAATCAAACGACACCAGCAAGCATGGAGGACTCACATTCATTCCAACCAGCCATCCACTAGATCAGTCACCAACTAAGAAATGAATGACACCTCATATCTTATGGAGGTGCAAAACTCACTCTACTGATTGGCATTCTCTCGTTTACATTTCTAATTTCCTTTTTACCCCTATGATCTGATGTTTCTGAATTTTTATATATCTGTTGTTTGTAAAAGTGATGGATGAGGTCACAAGGGACATACAAGGGGACATCCCTTGGTGTATGCTTTTCACGGACGATGTAGTGCTAGTTGATGAAAGCCGGACAGGAGTGAATCAGAAACTAGAGTTATGGCGGGAGACTTTGGAGTCCAAAGGTTTTAGACTCAGTAGAACTAAAACTGAGTATATGAGATGTGACTTCGGCACTACTACTCGGGAGGAGGAAGGGAAGATATTAGTTTGGAAGGTCAAGTAGTGCCTAGGAAGGATACCTTTCGATATTTAGGATCAATGCTACAGAGAGACGGGGATATTGATGAAGATGTTAGCCATAGAATCAAAGCAGGGTGGATGAAGTGGCGCCAAGCATCCGGTGTCCTATGTGACAAAAAGGGTACCACAAAAGCTAAAAAGCAAGTTTTATAGGACGGCGATTAGACCTGCTATGTTGTATGGTGCAGAATGTTGGCCTACGAAAAGACGACATGTTCAACAGATAAGTGTCGCGGAAATGCGTATGTTGCGTTGGATTTGCGGTCATACAAGAAGGGATCGAGTTCGGAACGATGATATACGTGATAGATTAGGGGTAGCACCAATTGAAGAAAAGCTTGTCCAACACTGGTTGAGATGGTTTGGACATGTCCAACGGAGACCTCCAGAGGCACCGATGCGTAGTGGAATCCTAAGTCAGGATAACGTGAAGAGAGGCAGAGGAAGACCGAAGTTGACTTGGGTAGAGGCAATAAAAGGAGACTTGAAAGTATGGAATATACCCAAAGACTTAGGCTTAGATAGGAGTGCTTGGAAAACAGCTATTCACGTGCCTGAACCTTGCTTCTGCTGGGTTTCAACTCGAGCCTACCCAAACTTGTTTGGGACTTAAAAGCTTTGTTGTTGTTGTTGTTTGTAAATATATGTAAGTTTTGCAATATTATTTCTGTAATCTCTTCAAATCTTTATCAGATCCAATCTAATCTGTTCTTTGGTGCACGCAAAAAGCGAAGGTGATTACGTTCTTATGTTGATTCATAGATGTCATCGATGAACCAACTGTTTTGCAAGTAATGAATTATATGGTTATTAAGGCAACTGTAAAGAAATACATCACAATATTTCACTCAAATTTTCTGTATCTTATAATCTGCAATAACACGGATAATTGAATTATGGAAATAAACAACAGAAAATGTTGATGCTTACGTTATTCTATGAAGGAAGTCTGAAGACACTGGGTCACATAGCACGCACAGGGGTGCTGCATAGTACATACTCACCAACCATGCAGCCAGCAGGTCTCATTCCCACAACTCCAGCATTAATTTCTTACATTATTTACATTTTTTTTTTACTTTTGTATATTGCCAGACTTAATAGTATTGTATTCCTTCTGCATTATCTGTCAGCTGCATACACACGAATTTGTGGCACGAACTAGCTGGATATATTAACTCAAATGTTTGTTATTATGATGCACATGTGAATTAGAGTTCAGGAAAAAAAATATATTCTATGTATACTTAGTCAATTCAGGGAAGATCGGCTCCTTAAGATTAACAATGGCGGTCAAAGCCGGCTTGTACTGTTCAAAGAATAACAAGAAGACAATGATACTAAAAATAAGAAAAATTATATTGATTCTAATTTAAGGATTTTATTGCTGAAATTGTTGTGTTGTTATTCTGGTCAAGTTCAATGTTTTTGTTTTTTGAATGTTGTTTTTACATGAAGGGCAGGTCTGGTGCAAGCAGCCGCCTGTGACCGGAAGGTCCCGGGTTCAAGTCGCGGTCTCCTCGCATTGCACAGGCGAGGGTAAGGCTTGCCACTAACACCCTTCCCCAGACCCCGCACAGAGCGGGAGCTCTCTGCACTAGGTACGCCTTTTTTTAATATTGTTTTTACATATAATTTTTGAAGGGAGCATTGTTTTAAGGCAATTATGAATCATGGATGCATTTTTACAGTTTATATTAATTTCCTAAGCTAAATAAAAAGATATTCAGGTACAACAATAGTACTTAGATATGCAAAATTACACCAACGCAACACACATGAGGAACATCTCATGACGATTTAATGATGCAAACCAATTGAATACTTATACCTCTAAATAAAGAGTACAGTGCACTTGCACATATTTTTAACAAACTAGACGCTCAAAAGTATGATTTTAGTTTATATAGTTTCTCACATCATACTACAACGAATGTAGACATCTGACCATTGACAATACTTGAAGTGACAAAAAAAAGGTTGAAATCAGAATTCTCATTTGCCTCTTTTATCAGTACTTCAATTGGGTGATACTTCTGGGCAAGAATTTAAATAATTTATGTGCACACAAGAAAATATGTGCATCACTTGCCTTCAGATATCACTTATTTACTTCTACTGTTCTACACCATTAATATGTGAAGTCTTAGGTGACTATCAATTTCATATACCACTGTAGGAGAGTAACAAATTTAGAGAGGCAAAATGATGCACTGTCAGTGTAAAAGACGAGGTTAAATACATGAATTTCTCGCTGTCTTCAAACTAAAACAAGTGTACATTTTCCTAGGTCCAACCTTGAGAAAAATGTTATTAGTATCTTGAGCTGACTATCAGGAAAGAAAGATAATACTGGCAGTTGATTCTACTTAACTCTATTTGTTCTTAGTAGTAATCACAACATATAATAGCCTTCACATGTAGCATAACTACATTTCATGAAACTATCTTTGAGTAATCTTAAACCTTCTAGCCTACAAATAGAAAATTGGTAAATCTTAAATTATTTTGCATATACCATATAAAGGGTCAGAAATAGAAAGGGCAACCAAACATCATACAATCCAGTGAACGTTCACAATGTAGAAGTTAAGTCCTGCTCCCAGTTATCACTTAGTTATCTGTGCTTAATTATGTTTCTGCTATTAAGGCCTTGGGCAGCACAAGTGACTGTGCAAGTACCCAGGCAGTTAGCTGTTTAGTTAATGCTCTAATGAGCCATCAATGTAATCAATGTGCTACTTATCTCCTATATATGAAAGAGCAGTCGCCTGGGTGTGTAATCCCTGGCTGAGTAAAAACACTCTGTACCTCCAACAATTGGTATCAGAGCCTAGGTTAGACACCTCTCTCTCATCTTCTACTCGAGCCCTCTTCCCTGCTTTCTTATCCATGGCCTCGACATCTTCTGAGCGCCGAAGGAAGGCTGCCAAGGGCGTCAGCGATGCGGAGGACTCCTCTGGCCGGGCCGCGCGCTTGAAAGCTGCAGAGGAGGCAGCTGCGCAGGCGGTCCAGGCGGCGCGGCAGGCGGCGGCGGCTGCAGAGGAGGCGGCAAGGACCGCGCGGGTGCTGAGGGAGGAGATTGCAGCAGAGAAGGAAGAAGAGGAGCTGGAGTATGAAGAAGAAGAGGAGGAGGTCAAGAGCCCGCGCCGGAGGTCTCCATCTCCGCCAGTCCGCAGGCGTGGCCGCGGTGGCGGGCGTCGGGAGTCGCCTGTGTACGATAGGGTCGTATACAGGGACTCGGGCAGCAGCACGAACTGGCCGATGCTGTCCAAGACGAACTACCACGAATGGAGCCAAGAGATGAAACTGCGAATGCAGGCCCGCGATCTGTGGGACGCAGTTGAAGGAGAGCGGGTCTCGTTCCGCGACGACCGGCGGGCTATGGAGGCGATTGTCGCAGCGGTTCCCAAGGAGATGGGGATTCCGCTCATCGACAAGCGGACGGCGAAGGAGGCGTGGGACGCCATAGCTGCTGCGCGCATCGGCGTGGACAGGGTCCGCCGCGCGACGCTGCAACGCATCCGCCGCGACTGGGAGAACATCAGTGTCAAGCCAGGAGAGAGCGTCGAAGATTTTGCCTTCCGCCTCTCAACTCTGCATCGACAGCTTGTCCTTCATGGTGATCAGGACATCGATGAGAGGCGTGTGGTGGAGAAGTATCTGCGTACAGTACCGTCGAAGTATGCGCAGATTGTGGTTGCTATTGAGCAGTTTCTGGACTTTGACATGCTCACGCTTGAGGAAGCCACTGGGAGGCTCAAGGCTGTTGATGACCGTGAAGAGCAAGCGCCTACCGAGCCAATCACCGTCGGCGGCAAGCTCATGTATACTGAGGAGCAATGGCGCGCACGCTGGAAGAAGGAGAAGAAGGGCAGCGGGGATGATTCTGCTGGCTCTAGTTCAAAGAATCAGCGCGGCGGCGGCCAAGGCGGCGGTGGTGGCCGCGGTCGCGGCGGCTGGCGAGGAAAGGGCCGTGGCGGCGGCCGCGATGGTGGACGCTGTGGCGATACCTGCCACAATTGTGGCCAGGAGGGCCACTGGGCAAGAGACTGCCCTCATCCACGCCGAGACAGAGATGGTGACCGTGATGGTGGCGGTGACCGTGGCAGCGGACGGGGCAGAGGCCGTCGTGGCGGCGGCCGCGGTGGCAATCAAGGCCAGCACGCTGGTGGCCGAGGGGGCGCAGGCGGCGGTGACGGCGGCCACAATGGCCGTGTGCAGTATGCAGAATGCGAGGATGATGGGGCTCTGTTTCTGGCGCATGGGCTCGTTGATCTTGATAAGTGCGCGCCGGCATACACCTATGCTGCTCAAGAGGTGAATCTGGAAGAACCAAAAGCCCGCGCCTTCCTTGGTGCCAATGGCGATGAAGAAAAGGCAGATGTGTGGTACCTTGATTCAGGAGCTACACACCATATGACTGGACGGCGTGAGCTCTTTTCTGACTTGAACACGGACGTGCGAGGCACGGTCCGATTTGGAGATGCGTCCAAGGTTGACATCAAAGGCATCGGTTCGATTGCTTTCGAAGGAAGAACTGGTGAGCATAGGGTGCTGCAGGGTGTGTACTATATACCAGCCCTGAAGAATTCCATTATCAGTCTGGGTCAGCTTGACGAGACTGGTTCCAAGGTGGAGATATATCACGACGTGTTACGTATCTGGGAACACACTGGCCGTTTGATTGCCAAGGTGAAGAGAGGGGCTAACAGATTGTACACACTCCAACTTCATGCAGTCCAGCCACTTTGTCTTGCAGCATGCAGAGGAGATGTAGCGTGGCAGTGGCATGAGAGGATGGGGCATTTGAATTTTGATGCACTCCGCAGACTTGGGAAGGAGGAGATGGCGCGCGGTGTCCCGGTTATTGACCATGTGGAGCAGGTGTGTGACACCTGTGTCACCACCAAAATGAGAAGGCGCCCGTTCCCAGCTGCAACACAGTACCGTGCCAAACAGCCCCTTGAGCTGGTGCACGGCGATCTTTGCGGACCAGTGACACCTGCAACACCTGGAGGGAATCGATATTTCCTGCTGCTCGTCGATGACGCTAGCCGTTTCATGTGGGCAGCGCTCATACCAAGCAAGGATGCAGCAGCAGAAGCCATCAAGCGCATCAAACTGAGCGCAGAGGCGGAAAGTGGTCAGAAAATCAGGGTGCTTCGCACCGATAATGGAGGAGAATTCACAGTTGCTGATTTCGCTACCTACTGCGCAGAACAAGGCATTAAGAGGCACTTCAGTGCTCCTCACTCACCTCAGCAGAATGGGGTAGTTGAACGGCGCAATCAGTCAGTAGTGGCCATGGCAAGGGCACTGCTTAAGCAGAGGGGCCTGCCAGCTCGGTTTTGGGGGGAGGCTGTGATGACAGCAGTCCACATACTGAACCGATCACCGACACGTGCGTTGAAGGGGATCACCCCATATGAGGCCTGGCATGGACGTTCACCAACTCTGGGACACATGAAAGTGTTTGGGTGTGTGGCATACACAAGGAAGCTCAGTCAGCTGCGCAAACTTGATGACCGCGGCGAGGCCGGCGTGTTTATTGGTTATGCAGAAGGAGCTAAGGCATATAGGGTGTTTGAGCCTGTGAGCGGGCGTGTCAGGATCAGCCGTGATGTTGTATTTGATGAAGAACATGGCTGGGATTGGTCCTCGCCGGAATCTGGGCCATCAGCTGTGAACAGCAGTGAATTCACAGTTGAGTATGTCTGGTCAGAGGAGGTGAGCGAACCAGCACCGCCGTCGTCGCCTCTGCTCCCGGATTCACCAAGAACACCCGCATCAAACAGCCCAATTGGAGTTGAAGGAGTAGAGGGCTCCGCATCAACTCATCCTCAAGCTAATTCTGCTCCAGCGGCACTGGAAGTGTCACCACCGCCACCAAGTTCTCAGATTGAGCATGCCACGCCTCTGGAGGATGATGATGATCGACTGGATGCTTATCACGAGGATGAACCACTTCGCTACAGAACTGTCAGCAATATCATTGGCCAGCAGCCCACACCGCCACCTGCAACTCGCCTGTTCGCAGAGCTGCATCTAACGCACTCTGGCGAACCAACTTCGCATACTGAAGCCAAGAGAGATCCAGCGTGGTGCGCAGCAATGAAAGAAGAGCTGCGATCAGTAGAGAGAAACAAGACCTGGGAGCTTGTGAAGCCTCCTGCTGGTCACCGTCCAATCACCCTGAAGTGGGTGTTCAAATTGAAGAAGGACGAACACGGTAATGTTATCAAACACAAAGCCAGACTTGTCGCTCGTGGCTTTGTCCAGCAAGAAGGCGTGGATTATGATGATGCTTTCGCCCCTGTCGCACGCATGGAATCCGTTCGAGTCTTGTTGGCTCTGGCGGCACAGGAGGGTTGGTCTGTTCATCAGATGGACGTCAAGTCCGCATTTCTGAATGGAGACCTCAACGAGGAGGTATATGTGCATCAGCCGCCTGGCTTTGTTGTTGCTGGACAAGAAGACAAGGTGTATCGCTTGCGCAAAGCTCTGTATGGCCTACGGCAAGCACCAAGAGCATGGAATGCAAAGCTTGATTCAACATTGAAAAAGAAAGGTTTCAGACAAAGCAACCATGAAGCTGCAATCTATAGGCGAGGTTCTGGAAACTCTCTGTTGCTTGTCGGTGTGTATGTGGATGATTTGATCATCACAGGGGCCAAAGAGCAGGATGTTGAAAGCTTCAAGGCTGAAATGAAAGCAACATTTGAGATGAGTGACCTCGGGCTCTTAAGCTTCTATCTGGGCATTGAAGTACAGCAGAACACCGATGGCATCACCCTTAGACAGACTCACTATGCCAAAAGGATACTGGAATTGGGTGGTATGGTGGACTGCAACCCAGCAGCCACTCCTATGGAGGAAAGGCTAAGATTGAGCAAGAAGAGTACAGCCAAGGAAGTTGATCCAACACAGTACAGGCAGCTGGTTGGAAGCCTGCGATATTTGGTTCATACTCGACCTGACTTGGCATTTGCAGTCGGGTTTGTGAGTAGATTTCTGGAGAGGCCCACCATAGAGCATCAGCAGGCAGTGAAGCGTATCCTTCGGTATGTGGCAGGCAGTCTGGAGTATGGCCTGCACTTCACCAAGGCATCCAGTGAAGCCAGATTTATTGGCTACTGTGACTCAGACTTGGCTGGAGATATTGACTCAAGCAAGAGCACTACAGGTTGTCTATTTTTCCTAGGCAACAATCTGGTCAGTTGGCAGTCCATTAAACAAAGAGTGGTTGCCTTATCTAGCTGTGAAGCAGAGTATGTTGCCATGACTACTGCTGCAACACAAGCTCTGTGGCTGTCCAGGTTACTTGCTGAATTGTTGGGAAAGAAAGTGGAAGTAGTAGAGCTGCGAGTGGATAACAAATCAGCAATAGCACTTGCAAAGAACCCTGTCTTTCATGACAGAAGCAAGCATATAAGAATCAAACAACACTTCATCAGAGATTGTGTTGAAGAAGGCAGCATCAAGACTGAGTTCGTCGCCACAAATGATCAACTGGCAGACATTCTGACTAAGGCCTTAGGCAAGGCCAAGTTTGAAGACATGAGAAGCAAGATTGGGATCATGAAGATCAAGGATGGGGGAAGCAGGTCTTAGGGGGAGAACTGTAGAAGTTAAGTCCTGCTCCCAGTTATCACTTAGTTATCTGTGCTTAATTATGTTTCTGCTATTAAGGCCTTGGGCAGCACAAGTGACTGTGCAAGTACCCAGGCAGTTAGCTGTTTAGTTAATGCTCTAATGAGCCATCAATGTAATCAATGTGCTACTTATCTCCTATATATGAAAGAGCAGTCGCCTGGGTGTGTAATCCCTGGCTGAGTAAAAACACTCTGTACCTCCAACACACAATCCCTTAATATTACTGTATTCACCTATCTCTGGACTCGGTGCACAAAGAAAGTCATTTTACATCGCTATGATATGATTTCTAAAGAGCAAAGAAAAAGAAGAGTAAGCGAAGCCAAACAATGGTCTTAAGGCGGTGAGGTGAGGCGAGGTGACACCATATACGAGTCTAGATAGAATAGAAGCAGCAAAACAACAAGGGAGAATGGAAGAAAAGGGGGAAGAAAAAGGAAACGGAAAAGAAAAAACAAAAGGGGGAAGAGACAGGAGGAAACTGGCCCAGCCCACCATGCAAACCATATCTTACCCCTCCAATAGTACATTAAGCAGCCTGAGGCCCCAGGTGGCCAGATGACCCCTACCAACTCCCATAGCAGCGCCGTCGTTCGCTCCCCGTCTCTCCCATAGCAGCGCCACTGCTTGCTCCCCGTCTCTCCCATAGCAGCGCTGCCGTTCACTCCCCGTCTCTCCCATAGCAGCGCCGCACTCCCTTCCCCGTCTTCTTCCTCTCTCCGCCAGCCATCAGCCACTCACAGCCACTTCCCTGACAGTCAGATGTATCTATTCTGCCACTCCCCTTCCAGATCAGCTGTCGCCGCAGCTCCCTTTCTAGATTGGCCGCCACCACTGCGGACCAAAGAGGTTTGCGCCAGCCACCAGAGTCAAAGCTGCCAGGGATGGGTAAGCTGACGCTGCTTGGTCTCCCGTTCCCCTCTTGTTCTTCTTCTCTTCTTCTTTCACACTGATTTTGATAAGGTGAAGCAGAAACCTAGAAGGCCAAAACCACACAAGTGCCATGTTGCCTAGGCGTTGTTTTAAGAATGAAGCTAGATTCTCTTCAATTCTTCAATAATACTACTCCGTTCCAAATTATAAGACGTTTTGGCTTTTCTAGATACATTGTTTTTAGTATGTATCTAGACATAGTGTATATCTATGTGCATAGCAAAAGCTACGTATCTAGAAAAGCCAAAACGTCTTATAATTTGGGACGGATTGAGTACGTCGCTGTATGAGGTACGTCTATGTCGTTTCTATAAATTCAAAACTTATGAGGCACATCTATGCCATTTATATAAATTCAAGAACTCTGCTGTTACAAAGTCATTGCCTTGAAAGAAATTTCATAAAGTAAGATTTAATTTCAACCACATAACTAGATATGTATAGACTAGGACTTCTTATTTATACAACATCACACATTACCCTAAACACGATAGGATCACCAAAACTGGGCATTGGTCAATTATTGCTAGCTCATACCTCAATACGGTGATCAAATTGTTGGACATTTCCATAACAATCCATAATTGCTATTACATCTTAAAAACTCATTCCAAGATTGCAACACAAAGCATTACCGAGTTTCAGGAGAACGTAGAAGCTAAGAAACTAACAGCCCACTGCCCAACAGATCACAATTTCAAACGCTGGCCTCAAATGAAAGTAGCACAGAACAGATTGAAAAGAAAGAAGAGTGGAAAATGAAATATGAGGGATTAGGTGCTGCAAAAAAGTAGCACAGCACAGATTGAAAAGAATGAAGAGTGGAAAGTGAAATATGAGGGATTAGGGTCCTTGTCACCTTCCACTGCCTTTAGGGTTTACAAATTGTCATCACCTTGGCAGCCTTTTAGGGATTATGGATCCTCAACACCACAAATGCCAATCTTGCGAGGCTTTCACACAACTTGCCACAACAAAGAGAAACTTCTTTGAGAGTTCATTCAGGAAAGGAACTCTTATTTCTACAGCGGCAGCCGGCAGAAAGACGTAATCGACTGATCAGTGTTCTATTAGGCAAGTTAGGGGCTAGGCGGCAGCGTCTTGGCACCTAGCACCCAGAGTGACAACAAAGTACCCAGGTGTCCAACTAGCTTGTGTGTTGTGGGCAGCGGCCATAGGCAGCAAGTTTGCGTGCAACTACAACCAGCCTTGAGTTATTCACTTCACGATGCTCATATAAATCGCCAAGCAACAAGTGAGTAACTACATAGCTAGTCTCTAGACTCTAGTTCACTGTGGGCCCTTGGTTGCGTAACATTTATTTTCTACGTATTACTAGGCATGTTCATGTTACCAGAAATGCCAAGGTTTTGCAATTATAATTTCCAAAAATTCCAAGTCAAACCCAAATCATAGTTTATCTGTTATTACGCAGGTTTGTGATCTCAAGTTCTAGATGTTTATGTTTAGATGTAAAAAAAAAAAGTTTGGTTTTAATTGCATCAACATGTTCCTATGATTAGAGGAGCTGGCCTACCATATTGCTTAACATTGCAATTAAGGAAAACAAGAGAAGCGAAAAAGATTGGGCAGAACCGGACTCAGGGAAAGTCATCGTGTACCCACACAAATATGGAAGCAGCACCAGAAGATATGGGTTGCCTTATGAAGGCTTAACTGAACTTGTCAAGAAGATCACATTGTACGGACACGCATTAGAGGGCAAATAACAATTGTATCAATAGGCACTAGAAGCCGTCAAGGCAACAATACAATACAAGCAGGTGAAAGACGATACATGAACAATTTTTATATAATCCAACGGCATTCTCCATCTGCAGGAGCAAAGTAGTGAGTTTACCAGCCAAGCAGAAGCCGCGTGGTCGAACAAGGCTGCCACTCGTCACTTCAGCTAGACTTGGCTACCTGCAGAACATAACGAAAAAGTGAGGGAACATCAATGCGGCGTCTTGGACACACGGACACGCTCGTGGATGGTAGAAACAACCAGCAAACCAGCAGCATTGTCCAAAAGGAAACCGCTGAGGTCAATGCCGAGGAGAACGAGACCCCAATCGAAAGCACAGAAGGAGGGTCACCGATTAGGTTAGCACCATCCCAAAGCGAGCGCAGGGCAAGTGAGGCAACCAATCTATAGCCACACGATCTGTACGGGTTCGGGGGGCTCCCGTCCGAGGGAGGGCGATTTTGGTTTTGGGGGGTTCGATTCAATTGCTCAGCCCTCTCCAAGAGAGGATGGGGGAGGGGAGGGGAGGGTTGAGAATCGGGCAGGAGCTTACCGGATCTCCCTCCGCGCGACGCCATTCCGGGGCCGGCCAGTAGCAGCGGGGCGGGCGGGAATTGGAGGCGGCGGTGCGGGTGGGAGGAGGAAGGGCAGGCGGCCGGCGTGCTCGGCGGCGGTGATGGTCCCCTCGGGAGTCCGGAGATGGTGCCGTGGTGGTGGTGGTGGTGCGCGAGGCTTTTGAGACAGACGGAGACGAGACGAGGGGGCCACGCCAACGCCACGGGGGGAGAGCTGCGGTTGCAGACTGGCAGACGCTGAGGCAGCAGCAGCAGGTCAGCAGCCCGTGGTGGGCCGGAGAGGAAGCGTGGACCAAGGATGGTGGAGGCCCACTGCGCATAGAAAAAGGTAGCTCATGCTGCTAGCGCATCTCGAGGATCGAGCCACATGTCAGCACAAGGAATTCTTTTCCGTTTTCTGCGCTTCTCTATTTTTTCCCCCCATTTTCTGTGCTTCGGTGTCTACTTGGCAAGTAGTACAGTGCATGTTAGCAATTCATACTTCATCGGTCTTTGAAATTATGAGTTCTAAAATTTATACTAAGATATAAAAAAAGTAAATCATAATTTAAGGAGAAACTTATAGATTGGGTTTAATCCACGGTACATGTGTCGTTTGAGTATTTTCTAAATTGTTTTAAGACTTTTAGAATATATTGTATTGCACAAATGCTACGAGTCCACGACCTAGATTAATTTTTTTATAAGGCCAATATCAATTTACCTTTTTTATTAGTAGTAGTAAGTTCTACTTCTAGAGTAGTTAGAAGAGCTTCAAAAAATTCAAACGCTGCTAAGTTAAAAACACTTAAGTTCTACATATGTAGGTAAAAGCACAAGCACTGAGAGATTGGCGGTGTGCAAACCTTACTAATTAGTCCTAAACCTACAGTAAGCACTGAAGCCTAGCTAGCCTAAGCACTACACATAGCATTTTTGTTAATAACCTAATCTTTTTTTAAGCATTTTTAGTGGCTAGAGTACTAATGGATGAGCCTCACCTCACTAGTAACTTACTTCAGCTCTAACACACCTCATTTAGCCGCTTGGGGAGGGTATAAGTAGCCCCAAACACAAACTAATCGTTGGACTCAAACTGCAAAAAAACAGTGAGCACGGAGAGCTCCGGTGACCCCACCTAAGAGCTCTGGTGCCTCTACCATGTAGACTAGTTAACCGACAATTGGAGAGCTTAAACTCTAGTGAGGAGCTCAAGTGTACCATCGGAGGCAGAGCTGGGACTTGGTCCGTGCCATTTGAAGATGGGTCGTGGCACAATCTTTTGGCATGGCATGACACAAAATATTTTTGAGTCACACCGGCACGACGCGAACACGAGGGTCACGCCTCGACACGATGGGCTGCACGAACATGAGGGGCGTGCTTGGGCCGAATGAAGCAAAGACTTGTCGTGCCGTACCAACACTATAGCTACCCGACGTGCCTTGCCTGCCTAGAAGTTGAAGGGACCATAACACCTAAGAGGGAGGTAAATTAGACAACTTAAAACTAAATGATCAACTAAAACCTACTTAACAAAACATATGCAATATATCTATCTAAATGTGCAGTATGTTTTTACTAAGTGTTTGATATCTCTACTGTAAAAGAGTTTTGCACCCTAGATTTCAAATCTATCAACTAACCTAGCAAGTTATACTAGGAAGGTAAATCACACAACCAAAGAAATGCAAGTAAATACGGAAGTTTAAATGAGATAGGTAATGCAAACTCTCAATGATGTTATTTTTACAAAGGTATCGAGAAGCTCACGCTTCCCCTAGTTCTCGTTAGAGCCCTGTTGACGGTCGATAATGTCAACTATAATCTATTAAATAATATATAATTATATTTAAAATCAGTCATCAACATTGGTCTAGTGGTTTGAAACTAACTATTTCCTCAAGTTTTGAGGATTTTATAATTACAAAAGAATTTATCCAGAAACATGCTAAAGCAGGCCATATTATCACAAGGGATCATATCCAATCGCGATGGAACCAACTCCACTAGGCTCTAATCCATCATTCATGGGCTTAAGAAGCAAACCCATGCTGAAGGAGGCAAAAGTGTGGTCGGTCGACCCCATATGGAGGTCGTCCGACCTCCCCAGGTCCACCTATCGATGTCAGTTTTCTTCCACCGCCTTTGAGGATTAATCTCCACCATTGATTAAGGTCGGTTTGATCCAATGGTGGGCGTAGGAATCGGTGAGGATCGATGATGTGGCGATTGCTTGCTCCCTACTCAATCCCCCTGTAAAAGGACCCCAGACCACCTCTACGAAGGCATCCTCAATCCATTGAAGATCAAGACACACCAAGAGAATTAGAACCAGAACTCTCCAATGTAGTAGATTAGTAACTTGAGAGTTAGGGTCGAGTGGACTTATGTCCAGATTCTAGATCTTGTTTCAGAGGTTTGGTAAGCCATTGTATCTACACTTTTATATCTTATGAGACTTCAATATTTACATGTCATATTCTTATCTATATAGTTATGAGTAGTTGAAGTTATCTTTATGTTTATGTATATAATCATAGAGCGCTTAGCCTACTAGTTTATCGATTGGGTTAAGTAGCCGAGGATCATGTAAGCGTGGTGCTTATATGAGACTCTGTCTGTGGTTGATTCCTGCATGGCGGAATGTGTGCTAGATCACAATAGGGTGTGAAAATCTTCCCAATTGATCCTCTGTAGTCCACCTCCCGTATATATGGCTATAGGACCTTAATCATTATTGAGTTGTTATATTCTAATATACTTCTCTTTAATGATGTCCCTTATGCGTAGATGTAGAGTTAATCTTTTGCTAAACTAAGTTTATATGCCATAATTCTATAACTTTGTAGTAAGAATATCATAGGAATCTACCTCATCCATAATTCTCCCAAGTTATTAAGTCTATTTATCTGTTATAGTTTATCTCCTGAGTGTCATTAATCTTAATTCCTATCATTAACCTTTTGCTAAACTAAGTTTATATGCCATAACTCGATAACTTTGTAGTAAGAATATCATAGGAATCTAACTCATCCATAATTCTCTCAAGTTATTAAGTCTATTTATTTGTTATAGTTTATCTCCTGAGGGTCATTAATCTTAATTTCTATCATTACTTTTACCCCTGCTATAGTTATGCTGGTAAGTTAATTAGTAGCTTCTCTATTGTTATTATTCAATAATCTTTATTCCATTGTTTTCCCTGTGATAAAATATAAATAACGATACCCGAAATACTCCCTGCTACAATGGTATTTTGTGCGCTTGCAGAACTCTTAATTTTTACTTACGCTATTAAATACCAACAAGCTCTTGCAATGATGCTCTCGCAAGGGCTAAGCTCTCGGTCGAATGCCCCTCGATAACCCTCAAGGCTTCCCCATGAGCAAGTGGGTCTCAAAGATGGCCTCTCTTGGACCGCTCCTCGGCATCTTTACTATCGAGCTTCTAACGAATCGTCATGGGCCTTATTCCCTCCGTTACAAGCTAGGCGATTATTAGCTGTCACTCAATTACCAAAACCAAACTTGGGACTCTCATCAGTAGGTTCGGATGGACTATCTATGATAGATAACGGTACTAAAATCCACAACTCTGGCTTCACTAGTTTTGCAATTATGGATTTTTAATGATGATTATGCACATGATGTTGATGATTAACCAAATCCAATGACAATTTGTATCTCATATGAAGTAGGACGAAGACAAACTTTATATCAAAATTCTAGAGTTCAATGAGATTTACAACATTGTAGTTGATATATTTTTTAGAGTGACAAACATTTTATAAAAATTCTTAGACTTTAAAATTCCAAATTTAGAATTTCTAAATGACCTTGGATATTGACATAGTCTAAACAAAAGTTGTAGTTACCAATGCAATCCATAACTTTGTAGTTGATAAATTTTTATTTAAAGTCACTTAGAGTTCCAAATATTAATTTATTGTCTTAGATTTCAAATTTTAGAATTTTCAAATGATTTCGAACATGGCATGATCTATACCAAATTCGTTTGTAAATTTTGAATTTCTTAATATGAGAAAATAACTACAATATAAACCGCATTAGAAATTTATATTGTCCATGTCAACATCCTAGATTGTTCAAAAATTATAAATTTTGAAAAGAAAAAAACTAGAAATAAAAAAGAAAATTTTATTTCAAATAAAAACTTTTCAAATATAAAGTTGTAGATCTTATTGAACTCTACAGTTTGATATGAAGTTCATGTTCATTTGACTTCATGTACACAAATGTTACGTCTTTTTTGGATAACTATCGAGGGTGAGGTATAATAGCTAGGGGCATATTGTTAATTTTAACTTCTATCTCCCCTTCACTCATGGAAACTATTATTTGAGTAGGTATACTATATTGTCTAAAAGCTACTCCCTCGTTATTCTTTTATAAGGTGTATCAAGATGTTCCACCTTTGCTCCAATGTACTGCCTCTGAGCAACTTTATAAGGCATCTTCTGACATGGCATAATTCCTCTATTATATTCTGATCATTCGTTTATATTATTATATTTTTATGGTTATTGGATAGCACATTTAATTACAAATCTAATAGTATCAAGTTTTTATTACAATAATTAAAAGTTGTTAATCAAATTATTGGTCAAAGATTATAAAATTTGATTCTTAATCTATACAAAATGCCATTACAAATTGTACCTTGAACCCTACATTAGTACCAACGACCAAGAGAGCGTTGCATCCAATGGATAATTAATCCGGGTTAAACTCATTCACTCTTAAAAAAGGAATATGAAGAGAGTAATTATTAGAATTAAATAGCATCTTCTAGCAAAGATAATATTAAGTATAATAACGGGTTGTAAGCTGACTAAATACTAAGGTGAAGGAGAGAGCAAAAGGGAGAGAGCAAAAGCGAGCTATAAGCTTATAGCCGGCTTAGGCACAAAAATCAATAAAGTTTATAAAAGAGACAGACGGGTAATATATTAATAATGATGAACTAACTACTATACAAGTGAATTGAGAGAAGGCTGGAAAAAAAAACTTACAACCAGCCGGCTATATTAGGCTCTGTTTGACCGTGGCTTCTGTAAAAGCAGATATAGGACGCGTTTGGCGCTGCTCCGGACGGCTCCGGCTCCTCACCTCGTGTACTGTAGAGACACTGTAGCAGAAGCCGTTTCAAAAATCGAGGCACAAAATAAACTAAAAAAAAACCAAAAAAAAAAGAGGAACCTGCGAAGCCACGATTTCGAGCTTTGGCCGGCTCCGTGCGCCGGAGCCTCCCGGAGCTCCTCCAAACGCGTCCATAATCTCTGGCTTTTAAAAAAGCAGCTGTCAGACGTGCGCCGTGAGAAACTCAAAAGCCGTTTGGTTGAGCACAGCCCTCCTCACTCATCTCTCTCCCTCCCTCACTGACGGCCCCTTCTTCTACCTCCCGCTGGAGATGCCGTGAAGGAGCAGCACCACTAGGCGCCGCCCTCCTCGGACCCCGACCCCGCCACGGAAGATTCCCTCCGGCGGCGACCCTGAACCCGCCGCAGGCCCTTCAACGCCGCCGTAGATGTGTCGGGGAATCTGCCGGCGGTGAACTTCTTGTAGATCTGCACGCGGATGAACAGAGCACGTCCTCGTCGTACATCTCGTGCACCATGAACTCGGGCGCCATGAACGCTGGCCTGCACGTGGAGGAAACAGAGCCGCCGGCCATGGCCGCGTCGGTCTGGGAGCCGCCGGCCTGTCCGCACTGGCCTGGGGGCGCCGGCCTGGACGCGGAGGAGGCGGATCCGCCGGCCATGGGAGCCGTCGGCCTGGCCGCGCCGGCCCGGGGACACCGGCCGGTGGGGATCCCTTCGGTCGCGACACTTCTGCGAACAGTTCGAGTGGACGAGAAAAGAAAAAGGAAACAACGATACGCACGTAATCATTGGCAGGTGGGTATTTTTTTTCTCTCCGAAAGCAGTAAAAGCAGGAGAACTGCTTTGAGTTTTTATACCAAGGGCCTGTTTCCCATAACTAAAGTATTTTGGACTAAAATTTGCATTTTAGTTGGACTAATCAGCCAAACACTTAGACTAAAAATGGACTAAAATCCTTTAGTCATTTAGTCCACAAAATTGGACTAAAATGGACTAAAAGTTATTGGGGTCACCCATGCCTCTCATTTATTGCCCTCTCTCTCCACTTTAGTCCATTTTAGTTCAAGGAACCAAACACCACTTTAGTCCACTTTTAGTTCATGGACTAAAGTGGACTAAAACTTTTAGTCCATGGACTAGAGAACCAAACAGGGCCTAAATAAAAGTAGCTTTTAGTCCAAAGCTGCTGGTGTTTTTTTTCCCTTTAGCTGAGCTTTTACCTTTGGAGGGCAAAAGCTATGCCCAAAAGCCCAACCAAATAGGGCTTTATTAGCCTTGCTCTTAAGCAGTAGTATCCATTAGGAAATATTAACATTTTCAGCAGGTTTGATTGTTGGTTTCAGCCAGGATTTATCAGCTAGCCAATAGTATTTTTTTTCTCACAACAAACCAGCATCAGCCGAGCTTATCAGCATAGAAATCAACCAGCGAACAGCCATTTGAGCAGTGACAATCAACAAAGATTTTCCCCTACAATTGAGTTTGTGGAACAGCCCGTTATTAATTAGGAATGATCATCAACAAACTGCAATTTACTACCTCTTGCATACTTCGTCCAATCACTGCATTAACTTCGACGTCTTGTGCTTGCACTGTTTGCCCATCACTCTGCTCGGAAAAGCTGAACCTCATCTCTTCGAGCACAATTGATGAACCTTGCGATTCCTGAACTACCAACGCTGAGTGCCTTGTCTGAGGACTGAGGGAGTAGTGTATTGGTAGTGACTTGCTGGTCTAAAGATTTATAGACAATGGAAAGTTGGAAACACCATGCCCACACTACTTGAACTAATATAAAGCTTCATCACTGAGGACGGTAATAACATGCCAATATGACATGCATGGGACTAGTGGTAGTGGGGCCACTCTCTAGAGCCAAGGTTTACTGATGTTTATGCTGCTATACCTCCATCTTTCATGTTTGCTTGCCGGCAAAAATTTACTTGTTTAGATAGAAAGTTACTGCCTCCATCCTGAAAAAGAATGAAACTATGAGTTGCGTGCCACGAAAAGTGATTTAAGTTTGATCAAATTTTTAGTGAGTAATATTTATAGTTATGTCTTTAAATTAATTTATTATGAAAATATATTTCGTAATTAATCTCATGATATTTATTTGATATCATAAACATGGATATTTTTTTATCTATAATTAGTCAAACTTAAGTGCCTAAAACATGACAATGTGCTAGAATTGCATTCTTTTGACGACGAAGGTAGTAGAATACATGAGTGAACTTGTTTTTGTTTTCACCGAGCTTGTGAACAGCTTAGGACCCGCGCGACCTTAGGCCGCTACCCAGGTTCATGGGCGTCAAATTCTGCTATGTAAAATTGTTGTGTAGCTTATATGCTTTAGAGATTTCTCTTATAATCCTTCTTTTTCAGCTTGTTTTTTTAGCCGAAACAGTATTTTTCTCTCACAACAAATCAGTCGGAACAGAGGGTTTCGACTTGTTTTTTTAGCGAAACGAACGGGGCCTATGTCTAATCCATTATTTAGCCATTAAATTGCCTGGGCCCACTACTGCTTGGAAACATGTAGTATGTCAAATTCATGTAAACATCATATGAGTTCTCAGTTTCCAAATTATTTTTTTTTTGTTTTATTTAGTTAGATGTAACCAAGTACACTAACTATATGTTATTGTAGACAAGACAACATATGTCAATATATGCCATTTTGTCTGACCGACATGCGAGGTGGGGAACCGGCCATGTGAACAGGTACACTGAAGAACATGGAGATATTTTTCTTCAATCTTCACTGCTCAATTTAGGGGGTCCTTGCCACGGCTTCCTTGGTTGGGTTGGGTGGGTGGGTTTGGTTTCCAGTTGCTTCTAATTAAGCCGTGCCAAATATCATGTTTTTTTAAGCCAAAACAGGAGAAGCCAAAGCAGTTTTATGCCGCCTATAAATCCAAGACACCAAAACGTGGTTTATGTTAGCTCTTCAATGGTTGTCACGACCGTAGATAGGAAACCAGTCATCAAATTAGTAATTATTACACTAAATGCCACTAAACCTATTTCCAGACAAGGACACTTTAGACATTTAACCTCTTCCGCTCATTATTTAGGCCAGTCTCGGAGGTTTCATGTCATAGTTTTCAATATACTCTCATATGTAGGAAACATTGTAAATTAGTTCCATCATAAAACTTTTATAATCTCTCCCTTCATTTATATTATGCCATATCAACGTATTTGTTAAGTCGATAACTTATTAATTAATGTTCATAAAACTCTCATAACTTTTTTTTCTAAGACTCGTCTTGAGAAATCTTTAAACATTTCTTACAGGGCTTGAGTTTCAGCAGAAAAAGCTGCTTTTACATAGAAGGCGAAGCCAGAGTCATGTTTAGAGAAACTGGGCCCTGCCAAAAGCCCATTTCTGTACGGAGTACTTGTATAGGATGGAAAGAAAATATCCAAAATTGCCGGATCGACTCCATGAATTGCATTCAATGCTCGAGCAGTAGTTGAGTACACCAATGCTTTCATTTCATGGTACTATATATGATAATGATAATGAAAGTAAACTGTGGTCTTGTTTAGATTAAGGTTAGGAATCAGTATTTGGCATTATAGTATTTTTGTTTGTATTTGATAATTATTATCAAATCCTGGTTTAACTAGGCTCAAAAGATTCGTCTCGTAATTTATAATCAAACTGTGTAATTAGTTATTTTTTATCTACATTTAATACTCCATGTATATGTTCAAAGATTTGATGTAATGGAAAAAGATTGAAAAAACTTACAATCTAAACAAGGCCTGCATTTAAGTTCCAACCCAAGTTTCCAACAAACGAAGAGGCTGATACATGGCACACACAGCCAGCTGCACAAATAAACATACGTTCTTGGATCTCGCCACGACCGACCGAGACCGCCGCGTCGCGCGCCATGGTTGCCGAGGCCGTCTCCCGGAGCCCGCCGCTGGCCGTCGGCGGCGTGGCCGGCAGCAGGAGCAGCATGGCCGTGCACGGCCACCGGCTCTCGACCGTGGTGCCGATCGTGACCGGGGAGGAGGTGAACTACGAGTTGGCGGGCGCCGACTTGCTCCACAAGTTGCACTACCTCCGCGCGGTGCACGTGTTCCGCGCGCCGGCGTTCGCCATCGAGAAGCTGAAGGAGCCCATGTTCCCGTGGCTGGACTTGTACTTCCCCGTCAGCGGCCGGCTCCGGCGGCGTCAAGCGGCCGACGCCGACGGCGACGCCGAGGACGGCAAGGACGGCGACGCGGCCGTGGGGCTGGGGCGGCCGTACGTGCGGTGCAACGACTGCGGCGTGCGCATCGTGGAGGTGGCCTGCGACGCCACCGTGGAGCAGTGGCTGGAGGCGGAGGCGGAGCGCGGCGGGCTGTGCAAGGCGCTGGCCTACGACAAGGTGATCGGGCCGGAGTTCTTTTCGCCGCTGCTCTACGTGCAGGTCTGCACCTTGAGTTCTCGCCAAATAATTGGTCTCACACATCTAATCTCACTTTATTTTCTTGCAACTCCACACATAGGAAATGTCGCATGCATATGGCAAATAGTTACAGCATGTGCGAAGAACATATTTATAGATCGTGTGTGCCCATTTGGGATATAATGTGGGAGCTTTGCATAAATAAACATTTTAATTCCATTGTGATTTCGTTATAACGATTCATTCATAGGATAAACACGTCATGGGCTAAAAAGAAATAAACTACCTACTCTGATTTCCTTTCCTTTAAATTTCCTTCGTTTCAAACACTATGATATGATTCTTTTTTTTTAAAAAAAAAATCTTTCAGAATTCATTTAAGAATCCATTGATCCAAACATGGTCTCAAAGTTTTGAAGTCGAAGCACGGAGGATGCCGCAGTTGAGCGGATCATAATGTCAATAGTATTCAAACAACGCAACGGTGGTTGAGATGCGTATAGATGCGCTAGCGCTAGCACTACCGAACGGCCGATTTGCCGAGCGCGTTCTGCCGGGCACTCGACAAAGGCAATCTTTGCCGAGAGCCGGACCCAGCGGCACTCGGCAAAGATAGGCCATCGGCAAATATGCCGTTGCCGAGAGTGGCCGTCGGTAAAAAAATCTTTGCCAAGTGCCGGGCACTCGGTAAAATTTGGCCGTCGGCAAAGGTGGCCAGTTGCCGAGTGCCCCGATGTTAGGCTCTCGGCAAAGGTTTTTTTATTTTTTTTTAAAAAAAAATCTTTGCCGAGCGCCCTGTGACCTAGCGCTCGGCAAAGACTTCTTTGCCTAGTGCCAAGGTTGGCACTCGGCAAATTAATTTTTTTTTTGTTTTTGTTCTCCCCATTTTTTCTGGAGCCTTGCTACAGTAATTAAAACTCCATTTCAAAATTTGGGACAATTTTGAGTTTTTTTACTATATTTCCTTAATTATTTTTATTTCGTTGATTTTTTCCGACTATTTCAAATTTGAACTGCATGTACATGAAATAATGGAATTTGGTCATTCAAAAAATGGTATTCATGATGTTTGGCATATGTTGAGGCCGTATCCAGGAACTCGCATGAAATTACGAGCATCTTGTTGCCGTAACATGACGATGTACTTGCGGGAAAAGTGTATTTAAATTATATAAAATCCAAACGAAGTCCGAAAATCACAAAACTTGTCGAGGTGTCTTGTTATCGCATGTGGAGGCCGTGATAAAAAATTGAGAAAGTTTGAAGCAAGTTGTAACGTCGGATGCCTAAAAGTCAGACATCTCCACATGCACATGCAATAACAAGACACCTCGACAAGTTTTGTGATTTTCGGACTTCGTTTGGATTTTATATAATTTAAATACACTTTTCCTGCAAGTACATTGTCATGTTACGACAACAAGATGCTCGTAATTTCATGCGAGTTCCTGGATACGGCCTCAACATACGCCAAACATCATGAATACCATTTTTTGAATGACCAAATTCCATTATTTCATGTACATGCAGATCAAATTTGAAATAGTCAAAAAAATTCAACGAAACAAAAATAATTAAGGAAATCTAGTAAAAAAACTCAAAATTGTCCCAAATTTTGAAATAGAGTTTTAATTACTGTAGCAAGGCCCCAGAAAAAAAATGGAGAGAAAAAAACAAAAAAATTTAATTTGCCGAGTGCCAACCTTGGCACTCGGCAAAGAAGGCTTTGCCGAGTGCCAGGTCACAAGGCACTCGACAAAGAATTTAAAAAAAAACCTTTGCCGAGTACCGTTGGGCCCAGCACTCGGCAAATCTTTTAACCTAAAGGCCCAGAACGGGCTGGCCCAACCCCACCCCTTCCTCACTCCTCTCCCACTTGCGCCCCTGCATCCCTGCCGCGCCGTCGCCGCCCCCGCCGTCGTCCCCCTCCGGCCAACGAGCTCCTGCGGGTCCTGCCCTGGTGCCCCCGTCCCGCGCCCCCCTCCCCCGTCCTGGCGACGCTAGACCCAACGCCCGGTCGGTGCTCCCGCCCGGCCCCGACGGCCCCGCGCTCGCGCCCCGAGCTCACCGGCGCCCCGGGCTCCGAGGTCCCTAGGGACAACGACCCGGCCGGCCCCGAGCTCCACCGGCCCCGCCGTGCCCTACGGCCGACCAGTAGAGGGAGAAGGAGAGGAGCAAGAGGAAGAAAGAGAAGGGGAGGAGGAAGAGGAAGAAAGAGAAGGGGAGGAGGAAGAAGAGGAAGAAAGAGAAAGGGGAGGAGGAAGAAGAGGAAGGTGCCGACCCGATCGCCCATCGATCCTCGCACCGTTCCGACCGCCCGTTGATCCTCATGCTGCTGCGGTCATCCCCATCGTCGTCGTCGGCCCTCGCTCTTGCCGTTCTTGCCGCCAAGGTAAGCCCTACCCTTGTAGGGTTAGTAGTAGTAGTAGTTAGTAGTAGTTAGTTGTAGTGTTAGTAGTAGTAGTTAGTAGTGTTAGTTGTAGTAGTTAGTAGTGTTAGTTGTAGGGTTAGTAGTAGTAGTTAGTAAATAGTAGTAGTTAGTAAGTAGTAGTGGTTAGTAGTATTAGTTAGTAGTGTTAGTTGTAGGGTTAGTAGTAGTAGTTAGTAAATAGTAGTAGTTAGTAAGTAGTAGTGGTTAGTAGTAGTAGTTGTTAATAGTTAAGTAGTTCTTAGTATTAGTACTGTTAGTAGTTAAGTAGTTGTTAGTAGTAGTTTTAGTAGTAGTTGTAGTGTTAGTAGTAATTGTTGTTGTACTACTTCAATACTTTTATCTGCATGGAAAGAGAACTAAAGTACATGGCTCCTCTTGATATATTGGTGGTTATTGGCCTTCGTGCCCATGTTTGGTATATATGTGGTTGTTGGCCTTTGTGCCATGTTTTTTGCAGGTTTTGGGAACCTCCCCGTGCAGGGGAGGTGCTGCCGAAATTGAGTCGACACTAACCATTTTTGCCCTTTTTTGCAGGAGGACCTGTGGGAGGGACTCGGCGACCCCGATCGTCTTCGTCGGCGCTACGGGTCTTCCTGCACCGCGTCGACTCGCCACTGCACTGACTCTCCACCGCCCCGCTACCCTGACCTCACCGGCACCCTAGGTATAACCCCTCTATCCGTATGTGGTCTTTGGTTGTGTAACCTAGTTAGGTGTCTCCCATCCGAAAGAGATACGGTTGGAGGTATGCAGATCTTTGTATATCTACGACCGTATCTGTTTCGGATTGTCCACGTTTTTTGGATAGGCCGCGGATACGTAGATGGGTTAGTTTCCATGGTCCGCTCCGGTCCGAGATGGTGTTTTGGCATTACCCCCTGTTGTTCTCTGGATACACACTCTCCCTTGTAGGACGTGTATCGGGAGAACAGCGGGGAGGTGCTGCCGAAATTCTGTCTCAAATAGGAGCAGAGCATAGAAACTAACCTCATCTACGCATCCGTGAGTGGGATTAGGACCTATCCTCACCTATTAGAGAGTAGGGTCACCTGTGGAGATGTTATATATGCTAGAGGATGGAGGACCGTCAATGGATGTACGTGGGCCGGACAAGTCAGGGTGATGTCAGCATTGAATGGATGAACAAGACCGATCGTTTCTTGAAGCGTGCATTTGGCAAGGCCGCTAGATACTCGAAAATGGCTTTATGTCTCTGCAGCAAGTGTGGTAATAGAAGAATGCAAAACCAGGAAGTCATGGGTATACATCTACACAAGAATGGGTTTACGCCGAACTACACCCGGTGGGTCCATCATGGTGAAGCCGATTGTATGAGAGAGGAGGTGGTGAGACCACGCATCGAGGCTTTTGATGCTGATGCCGAGGTAGCAGACATGGTAGATGATGTTCACCAAGCATAGTTTGCTGAAGGACATAAGGAGGCGGAGATGCAGGCAGCCATAGATGCGTTCAAGTACATGATGGACTCGGCGATGAAATCCCTTCATGCTCATTCTGAGGTCTCTCAGCTGGATGCCATTAGTCGCTTGATGGGGTTGAAGTCTGATTTGAACATGAGTCGAGAAGGCTTTGATAAGGTGTTGGCCGTGGTTGGCACCCTGCTTCCAAAGGACCACATGTTGCCGAAGACCATGTACAAGGCACAGAAGCTCCTTAAAGCACTGAAGATGCCGTATGAGCAGATACATGCTTGTCTGAATGAGTGTATGGACATACGACCGAGCTACAAAGCAAAGCTTCAAAATGTATGTCTGGTACCAATACTCCATGCATGACTTCCTAGTGTATGGGTTATTCAGCGCCTGGTGTGTTCAGGGGAAGTTTATATGCCTAATATGCCAGGAAGCTGTGAGGTTCATTTGGTTGAAGAAGGGTGGCAAGTATTCATCGTTCGATCAACATCATCAATTCCTAGATTCCAACCATCCATTCCGACAAGACACCAAGAACTTTAGGAAAGGTGTCGCAGTCTCAGACCCTAGACCGCACTTGAAGACTAGTGCCGAGGTTCATGCTCAGATAGATGCTCTTGTGCCCAATGAAGAAGGTGGTTTTGTAGGATATGGTGAGCAACACATGTGGACTCATAAGTCCGGTTTGACGAGGCTCCCCTATTTTGATGACCTCCTACTGCCCCATAACATTGATGTAATGCACACTGAAAAGAATATCGCCAAGACACTTTGGGCAATACTCATGGACACTGACAAGTCTAAGGACAACCCTAAGGCTAGAGTGGACCTAGCGATGTTGTGCGATAGACCACAGCAAGAGATGCGGCCTCCTACAAACGGCAAGAACTGGAAAAGGCCTAAGGCTGATTTCGTCTTGAAACCTGAGCAAAGGAGGGAAGTACTATGATGGATCAAGGCGTTAATGTTCCCTGATGGGTATACAGCGAACCTGAGCAGGGGAGTGAACTTAGGCACTATGCGAGTCAACGGGGTGAAAAGTCATGACTACCACATATGGATTGAGCGGCTTCTTCTAGCGATGGTACGAGGCTATGTTCCTGAGCATGTCTGGCTAGTGCTTGCAGAGTTGAGCTATTTCTTCCACTAGCTTTGTGCTAAGGAGCTATCTCGGACCGTGGTTGCAAACTTGGAGAAAGTAGCACCTAAGTTGCTTTGTAAGTTGGAGAAGATCTTTTCACCTGATTTCTTCTTGTCGATGTAGTATTTGATTGTGCACCTCCCGTATGAGGCACGTATGGGGGGGCGTGCAGGCCTATTGGTGCTATCCAATCGAGAGATGTCTGAAGGTCGTTCGCAAAAAATGTAGAAATAAAGCCAAAATTGAGGCTTCCATTGCAGAGGCTTCTATTTTGGAGGAGGTGACAAACTTCACACAGCTATACTACACAACAAACCTTCCTAGCGTGCATAATCCACTCCCTCGCTACAATGCTGACAAGAATGAATCCAACATTAGCCTTTTCCAAGGGCAACTCGGAAGCGCAAGTGGATCGACCAATAAGAGGTTGGATAATGAAGAGTGGCGCAGTATCATGCTATATGTGTTGCAGAACCTAACCGAGGTGAAGCCGTTCATTGAGTAAGTTCTCAACGAACTTGTTTCAATACGCCGTCACTATTCTGCATCCAACTGATTCTTTCTCGTTTGCACAGGGAATTTATTCATGTATCCTGGCATCAACCAAGGGGTCCTACCCCACAGCAAACCGATACCCTTCTTTCACAGGGTCCAGGAGCAGGGAGGCCTGATTTCATTTCTTGGTTCAAAACAAAGGTATTGTCCAATTTACCTCGTACCTAGTTCGAGATTTCGAGTTTCACGTACTTAGTTCGGCAATCTTTCATTCTTGCGCTTGCAGGCCCAAACCGATGCAACTATGAGTAGGGAGTTGAGACAGGTTGCAAATGGCTTCGACAATAAGGTGAAAGCTTATTCAAGTTATGATGTGAATGGATATCACTTTCACACAACAAGCTATGAGCGAGCTCGGCCCCATCGAAAAACCACAAACAACGGAGTTTGTACTCCCGGCACTGATGGCCTCGAGTATCATGGCATAATTGAAGAAATCTATGAACTTTCATTTTATGGTTCGAAACCTCTTCGTCTCGTCATGTTCAAATGCCACTGGTTTAATCCTCAACTAACGAAACAGAGCCCTAATATTGGTCAAGTCGAGATTCGATAAGATTCCGTCTATCAAGGAAAAGATGTCTTCATTGTGGCTCACTAGGCCGTGCAGGTTTATTATTTGCCATACGCGTGCCAAGGCAACAAGGCTCTTAAGGGGTGGGCTATTGTGCACCAGGTATCACCACATGGTAGACTAGCTGTCCCAAATGATGAAGATTACAACTTCAACCCAAACACATATAAAGGAGAGTTCTATCAAGAAGATGGGCTACTAGGGAGGTTGGTGATAGACTTAACTGAGGCGATCATAATGGAAGTAGACAATGAAAGGGTCGATGACGAGGAAGAAGGAGATGAGGTGCAAAATGCCAAGGACATAGAAATGCTTGAGCGATTACATTTAGACAATGACGATGAAGGCAACATTGAACCTTTGGATAGTGTTATTTATTTGGACAATTTTGATAGTGATGACGAGACATATGATCCAGATAATCCCAATAATGATGATTACTTCTAATACATGTAATACTATGTTATTTTGTAATCGTGTTTTGTTTTTTTATTTAGCATCTATTTTTAACACATGTACTAATATGTCTTGTTTGTTTCTTTTTAATTGTAGGTGATTGAACAAAGATGGCGGATAGTCGTGTGCCAAGGAACATGAACTCAAGGTTCATGAGGGCACATGATGCAGATCCGGATGCAGAAGAGGGGTCGTTGGACGGGAGGAGGCAAAGGGCTAGGAGCAGCGGTAGCGGCAGCAGCAGCAGGAGGGGCTGACCTCCTCTAGTCAGGCCGCGTGTCGTGCCGAAGGAGGAGCGCCGTACCCCGGACTCCTCAGACGAGGAGGAGCTGGTTCGATAGACAGACGACGAGGGAGACGAGGCATAGCAGGGCGGCGAGGCTAGAGGCACAGCTGGTTCAGACTTCTCTGCTGTGGCCAGGATCTACTTGCGAGGTCCCTCGAAACTCCCTAGGCCTCCGCTTCTTCCCCTACGCCCAGTGATCCGCCCCCAAGGGGATAGGTAAGTAACTTTAGATTTTATCATAGCTACTTCATATAACCTGTTGAAAATTGCCAGAGAAACTAATAATGTTTGTTAATGACTTGTGCAGGCACTAGCTGGTTGTGTCGCCTGGTGACTCATGCAACCCCAACCACATCCTGGGTCTTGTGTGCAGGCACTTTTACCCCGGCATTGTCACGCACAAGGGGAACACTGAGCCAGCCAAATCATGGGACCACTACAAAGATGCACCCGACGCATGTGGAGATAAGCAGGAGCGGGTGAGGAGAGAGTTCTGGGTAAGTCTCGCTCGCACAACTTTGATCAATACATCACATTCATTTGACTTTTTTTGACATAATGAATTGATACATTGTGTATATCTACAGACTTTTTTCAGATGTGAAGAGGGACAGAGGACATGGCGGAGAAGGTGATGGTGAAAAGTGTCAGGAAACGAATCACCGACATGCACTACGAGGAGCGCCTCACTTGCATCGTCAAGTACTACGCCACGCACCTTGGTGAGAAGATCACCAAGACACAGGCAAGACAGAGGATGTTGACCTAGGAACAGTACCTTGAGGTAAATGAAAAGAATAATACTGATTTGTTTTGAGATTAAGTAGCTTTAATTTGGTCTTCTTACATCTCAAATTCTTTATGACATGTAGACAATTCCATGGTGGTGCGAGTCATATCAGGACTATTGGGAGATGATCGTGGATAGGTGGTTCACGGAGGGTTATATCTAGGACCACGATGCGGGGCGGGAGCGGCGTATGGCAGCGATAGGCCCCACACACCATCAAGGCAGCCGCAGCCTCGGCGTGTACAAGCAAGCATGTGTACGTGAATTTTTAGTATTCTTACGCTCCATTCTGCATGTTTTTTCTTATCATCTTGTTGTCTTTCTCGCAGTCGGTGTCACATGGTGGGCAGTCCATCTCCAATTTCATGGCATATGGTCTGGCCCACAAGGGTAAGGCGACGTCCGCTGTCACCTTCACCCCAGATGACCCACCCGAGTCCTATAGCAACCCGAGCATCCATAGCCGCATCAGTTCGTACGTGTCGGAGGCAAGGTCGGTCCATGGGCCAGACTGAGATCCAAGCACCGACGATATCAATGGGACGATGGTCATGAGGCTCGGACAAGGCAAGAAGCATGGGCGGTACTGGATAGGCGATGGCACCCTCGAGCCCAGCGAGATTCCCTCCCTCTCCCAGATCCGAGCACAGACCCCGAGCGGAGGCCCGACCATACGCCAATAGCCGTCCCCTTCACAGCAGTGGGTCAACGCACTCCAGATTAGTCCCGTTTAACTCTTTGTACATTGATCTTTAAATAACTTAGTTACCTTTGCATTACTGAAACATTCGATTGAAATGTTGTAGGCCGATAACGAGAGGATGGCTCAGGAGCTGCGGGACCTGGCGGCGAGGACCGAGCAGGCCGAGCGGGAAAGATAGGCCGAGCGGGCCGAGCGGAAAAGGTAGGCCAAGCAGCTGGCGGAGATTACGACGTTCCTGAAGAACTTTGGGCAAATGCACGATGTAGCTGTGCCATAGTTCGCTCCACCATCATCGCCAGTTATAGCTAGTCCTATGAGCATGAAACCAAATTGCTTCGACTAGTGCTTTGATTAGATGACCACTCTAACAGATGCAATCTCTTGTTCTTTATGCAGCCTCCGTCGGCGGGTTTGAATAACCCATCTCAGGTGCAAGCAGGCGACGACACTTTTCCTTCACCAAGCACTTAGTTTCCTCCCCACCGGTAGTTTGTATCTTTTTTTCACCGCTTGATGGACATGTGATGCACTGTGATCAACTATCGACTTGTTTCGATGGATATTGGACCTATTATGCTTGTGATGTCATGTATGTGAGATATTGTGTGATTGACATATGATATATATGTGGTATTGCCTTTGTGATGAGATGGATGTGATATATATGCGCTATATTGTGTTTGTGATGTCTAAGATGTTATATATATATCTCTTATATGCTGTGTTTGTGAATATAGAATAAAAAAAATTAGCCTCTTTGTCGAGTGCTCTGACCCTGGCACTCGGCAAAGCTGGGAATTCTGTATTTGCCGAGCGCCGACCTAGCAGGGCACTCGGCAAAGAAATTATTAAAAAAAATCTTTGCCGAGTGCCTCCCCGGTAGGGCACTCGGCAAAGAAATTTTGAAAAAAAAATAAAAAATCTTTGCCGAGCGCCTCTAACATGACACTCGGCAAAGCTTGTGGTAGCGTAACCGGTGCCGTGACGGTCACTTTGCTTGGCCGAGTGCCGAGATTGTACTCGGCAAAGACTTTGCCGAGTGCCCGATAAAAGGCGCTCGGCAAAGAATTCTTTGTCGACGGATTTTTTACCGGAGGCTCTTTGCCGAGTGTTGCCCTCGGCAAAGGCTTTGCCGAGGACAAAGTAGCCTTTGGCGAGTGCATTAGGCACTCGGCAAAGCGCCTGATACATGTTCTTCACTTCTTAGTGTAGGTGTATTGCTGCTGCAGAGGACGTCCCATTTAAGGTGGTGTCTTGATTCTGGATGTAAAGTTTCGGGTGTCACATTAGATGTTATATAGGATGTTGCATAGGGTGTTTGGATATTAATAAAAAAAATAAATTACAGAATCCGTCAGTAAACCACAAAACGAATTTATTAAGCATAATTAATCCATCATTAGTGTATGTGTTACTGTAGTACTTTATTGTTAAATTATAGACTAGTTAGGCTTAAAAGATTCGTCTCACTAAGTAGTCGTAATCTGTACAATTAGTTATTTTTTAGTTTATATTTAATACTCTATGTATGTGTCAAACATCAATGTCATAGAGCGTAAAGTTTTAAGGAAATGTTATAGAGCGTAAAGTTTTAAGGGGGTGTTTAGATCCCACCCAAAATCCAAAATTTTTCAAGATTCCCCGTCACATCGAATCTTGCGGCACATGGAGCAATAAATATAGGTAAAAAGAATAACTAATTGCACAGTTTACCCGTAATTGACGAGACGAATCTTTTAAGCCTAAATAGTCCATAATTGGACAATTTTTGTCAAATACAAACGAAAGTACTACAGTGTCCATTTTCCAAATTGGAAGGGATCTAAACACCCCCTAAGGGTGGAACTAAACCCGGGCTTATTTTCAGAAACGGGCGCTCATGCACGTGGAGCTAGTGAATCGAGGCGACAGACTAGAGTGTAGAGTAGCATACTGTTGTGTCCCTTGTCCTTTCAAGTACTAGAATTAAAACCCGACAAAATTATTAGTTTTGGCCTTATTGACTCATGTTCGGTCCATGAGAAATCATAAGTTAGGCCCTGGTTCGGAGCTCCTAATATTTTAGTTTCTAAAAGTTTAGTTCCTAAAAGTTTTAGGTAGCCTTTTAAAACCTACTAAAAAAGTGTTTTGTTGTACCTCATAAAACTAACTAAAAACAATAAATGTTATTGAACAAAGACGCTTTTACTCTTCTTCCTCCTACCCCTGCTACCCCTATGAGCAAAAAGCTCTTCCTCGCCAGCACCGCTTCTCCTCTTTGCTCCGCGGTCGCCGAGTGAGACCCCCGTGCCAACCATCCCCGCCCCCAGCGTAGCAACGCCCGCCCGCAGGCCCCCACACACGAGCCCCGCCCGGCCTCTCCACCTCACCGCCGCTCCACGTGACCCCGCTCGCGGCCACC
Organism: Miscanthus floridulus; assembly: GCF_019320115.1. Taxonomy (NCBI): domain Eukaryota; kingdom Viridiplantae; phylum Streptophyta; class Magnoliopsida; order Poales; family Poaceae; genus Miscanthus; species Miscanthus floridulus. The sequence continues at coordinate 50,058,529 of NC_089587.1, forward strand.
CCAATGCCCGCCCAGAAGCGAAAGCCGCCGTCGATGGCGGATCGAGCGGCGGCCGGATTGGGGGAGCAGCCGGCGTCGAGGAGAAGCGGGGGCGTCGCGGCCGGCTCATGCGGCGGCGTGAGGGAGCGGGGGCGACGGATCCGGCGGGGGATGGCGTGGCCGTCGGCGTGGAGGGAGGGAGCAACGGGCCGCCGGGGGACACCGGAGGGGGCCCATCACCACCGCATCAATGGGATTGGGGAGGGCCATCATGGCCGGATGCGCCGAGGGAGGGAGCGCCGCCACCTGCTTCCCGTGCTTGAGATCCATGGGGGAGGGGGCCCGCTGCTGGCCGAGGGTGAGGAGCCGCCGGGAAGGGGCGCCGCCGCCGTAGGTGGAGGGTAGAGGCCGCAAGAGGCCCGCCGCCGCCAGGATGGAGGGAGAAGGGGGCGCAGGATGGAGGCGCGGGAGGGAGGGAGCGTGGGAGAGAGAGAGAAGGAGGGGGCAATAAATGAGGGGTAGTGGGGGTCCAAGAAGGACTTCAGTAGGTTTTAGGAGGAGGTGGAGCTCCTAAAGTTTTTGGCCCCTTCTAAAGTTTTTAGGAGCTTTTAGGAGGGGTGTTTGGTTCTTTAAGCAAATTTTATCTAGATTTTAGCTTCTAAAATTTTTAGGAGGGGTAACCAAACAGGACCGTTTGAAGCCATACTCGATCTAAATATGTCATCTTATATAGTGAGCTCATGTGAAGATAGTACTACCTCCCCCGTACTAAAAAGAATAAAGAATGTAACTCTAGGTTTAATCAAAGTCAAACTATCTTTAGTTTTACTATGTTATGAAAAATATTATCAACATAAATAACTATAAATAATATCAATAAATTTCATAACAAACCATAATAATACATATTTATTATATATATATTAATATACTTTTTATATAAATTTGGCCCAGCTTAAGAAGTCTTGACTTGAACTAAAGTTGAATTTGCATTGACTTGAACTAAAGTTGAATTTGCATTCTTTCTAATACGAGTGAGTACTTTGTCTTGGAAATCTTCAATGCGGTGTAGTATATCCATAAAGTGGAAGATCTGTCATCCCCGACATCGAGTAACAACTAACTTTAATGAAGAGTCCTTACTATTTGAATATCAAAAGTAATAAAGTAATGGTTTGTTTGACATTTTTCCTATTAACTAGCAGCTAAAAAACAAAAAATATCAACTAATAGATACGCTAATTTTTAGCCAAAAAATCGATCAACTACTTGTTAGTCCAGGAGCATTGCAAGAGTCTCTTTATATCCTTCCGTATCAATAGAAATACATATTTTGGTAAAAAAAGGCCTTCATCAGCTTGTTGAATTATATTTTTAAATATTATCATACTCTATTCCTTGTTTCTCTTTAGCCAAAAAAAAAAAGATAGCGGAGTTGGCTATCCAAAGTATGCACAAAATATAGAGAATCTGTTAGAGGAGAAAAGATATAGAGAGCAATTTTTATTCAAATGACTCCCTAAATGAGGATTTAAAGAGTAAGTTTAAGAAGACCGTTGGAGGATTTAGAGACTAAATTAAAAAAAGACTTGTCGGTATTTCGTAGACCGACTAGTGAATTTATACGGATGTCGCGCTGCTCTAGGAAGACGATGGTAGCATACAAAAAAACACAAGGAATTATACTGGTTCAGGCTAGAGCCATACGTCCAGTCTCAGAGATGATCGAGTGCGTGTTCCTCGCTTGAATGCTCTGAAGTTCTTACAATTTAGGTGCAAGAATGGTGGAAGAGGTAGGAGAGCTAGAGCTAGCAGATGGATTGCCCGAATGAGAGCTTCGAGAGCCTCCTGTCCCTGAAAGGATGTCCTAGCTGCCCTTATATAGAGTCTGGGGCCAGGTCATATACAAAGAAGAGGTTCTCCCGATCGAGGGGTTGTGAGCCTGAGGGAGGGAACCTAGCTAACTTGGCTTGCAAGTAACGTTGTCTTGTGGTGCACGCCCGGATGTGGTTGTTGTCATGGTCTTATGCCTACGCCGCGACAGGGTGTGGCATGGTGCTACTGTGCCGATCATGGCGGTATTGTAGGCACGGTCACGTTTCGTCAGCCGTCCTACGCGATGTGGTCTCGCCGTGGCCTTCGTCATCGCCTCCTGATCTCCCGGGGACGTCGTACAGGAGTTGGTAGCCGTCCCTAGAGAGTTGGTCGTCTTGCTGCTTGTGGAGCCGGTGGCCATGATCCTGAGCTCTGGGTCATGGCCTTCGTTGGCTTAGATGGCCTCTAAAGTCAAGGCCACCATTGTAGCCCTCATCTCGTAGTGGGTGGAGTCGTACACCTGTCTTGTTGGATCGTATTTGGACGGTGGGTCACCGTACTAGGCGCCACCGCTCGGTGGTGTTGTCTTGTCTATGCTGCATGGCGTAGGCATGGTGTCTGACTTGGCTGAGGGGACTGCTATCTCCTCGGTCCTTGCGGGGTCAGTGCGGCGTGGGCTTTTGTCAGAGTAGGCGTGCTTGGCATGGCTCGACCTCTCTCCGTTCCTCCCAAAGGTCGGGACGGAGGAGAGGTTGTGAGGAGCTATACGGCTTGCGGCGAGGCCAAGGGAAGAGGTCGTGGCCAACCTCTGCCTTAGTGTTTGGCCTAGGTCCGCGTAGCTTAGCTTGGCCTCGATCGTTTGGGTTTATACTAGCTGGCGTACCGTGGGCCGCCCAAGCGGCTAACTAGTCAGTGTCTTGAGATACCCGGAGTATCATAACCTCGACAAGACCGTTGGAGATACTCTTATAGCTAGCTCAACCACTAATCCGTGCCCTAATAGTTGACAAAAAATCACTTTTATATGACCTATCTAAACTTTATATGACCTACGAAATACCACTATACTTAAGAAAGATTGCTGTTTTATAGTTTTGCCTAAAATCAAACATTTCTATCTTTAATAATTAGTTTCTAGAAGTCATATAATTTAACTAAGATTTATTTTTTTAGATTCACAGTGAAAAATATTTTCATATAATATATAATTTGAATGCTACTAAATTATCCAAATTTGTATGAATTGATCCTCAAAGATAACTTAGGATAAAGATAGAACTACAAGCTTTATGAACTTATGAATACTAAGGTAGTATTTCATTTTACGATCTTGTGTATTTTGTTTTTCTTGCTCTTCCAAATTAAGTTAGACATGACTGTTGGTTTCTCACAAAGTGCATGTTTAGTTCCCAAAATTTTGTAAAATTTTTCAAGATTTTCCGTCACATCGAATCTTTGGACGCATGCATGAAGCATTAAATATAAATAAAAAATAAAACTAATTACACAGTTTAGACGAAATTCACGAGACGAATCTTTTAAGCCTAATTAGACTATGATTGGACACTAATTGCTAAATAACAACGAAAAGTGCTACAGTACCATTTTTTTAAAAAAAATCGTCAATTAAACAAGGCCAAAATATATATAATCTGCAAAACCAGGATATATTTTTTTTGGAGTACTAGTAGTTTGGATATATCTTTTTTTACTAGCTTTTACAGGTACTAATAAACTGAAAGCGGCAAGTGATTGAACAGGTGACGAGCTTCACGTCATGTTCGTTTAGCTTATAAGTCGTATTTTTTCAATCAACGAATAATATTTTTCTCTCATAATAAATCAGTCAATAATAGCCATGACATATCAGCGAACCAACGTGCCATCAAGTGCGGCGGGATGGCCCTCGGTTTCACGTGGGCGCACGTCATCGGCGACATCCCCTCCGACGCCGCCTGCTTCAGCAAGTGGGCGCAGCTCTTCAGCGGCCAGAAGGCCCCAGCACCAACCCTGCGAGACCCACTCGCCATGCCACCGTCGGCGGCCCCACCAGCCAGCGTGGCGGCCCCGCCGCCGTCGGTCAAGGCCACCGCCACGCCCGTCGGCGATCACTGGGCGGTCCCGACCACCCATGACATGGTGCCCTTCTCCTCCCACGTCACCGAGCAGCAGCTGCAGGGCGTCCTCCAGCTCAGCGCGCCCAAGGGTCATCATCAGCGCCACGTGGTGGGCCCGTTCGAGCTGGTCTCGGCGCTGATGTGGCGGGCGCTGGCCGCGATCCGAGGCCCCGAGGAGGAGGAGGCGACGCGCACGGTGACCGTCGTGAAGACTGAACCGGCCGGCTGCCGCCTGGCGCTGACCAACGAGCACCGCATTGGCCACGTCGTCGTCGCGGCGACCGGCGGCTCGTCGCCAGCGACGGCCGACGTCGCCGAGCTGGCAGCGCTGCTGGCCGGCGCGCACCTCGAGGAGGCCAGCGCGGTCGCAGCGGCGGCGTTCGCGGGAGCGGAGGGGGAGGACGCCGACGTGGTCATGTACGGCGCCAACCTGACGTTCGTCGACGCCGAGGGCCTGGAGGTGTACGCTGGGCTGGAGCTCGCGGGGCGGCGCCCGGCGCACGTGGAGTACGCCGTGGACGGCGGCGCGGCCGTCGTGCACCGCGACGCCGGCGGGCGGGGCCGCACCGTCGCGGCCGTCCTGCGCCGCGGCGAGGCCGACCGCCTCCGTGCCGCGATCCGTGACGCGCTGCGCGTCGCTGCGTGATGATCTTGCAGGCAGTGCTCTTGTCTTGTGTGGTTTTCAGGCTCAATAAATTGAAAGATCTTGCTGGATGGATGTACTCTTGTGGCGCATGTGTTCGCCGGTATGTTCGATCGATCCTGCCATCCCATGCCAGTGCGTATATTTAATTTCCTGCCCCTCCAGTTTGCACTGAAGACGTACGATCGCTATCCCCACCAATCCGTCAACCATGAGCCGATCCTTAGTCCTTGCCCGTCCGCCACCAATGCACCCCGACGATCTGGCAGATCCGCCTCCAGCTTCCATCCTCCTCGACCCCCGCGGCTACATCAACGACCGCACCAACGCCACCCCCGCCGAGGGCGTCACAAGCGGCGGCAAGTGCTTCAGGTGACCTTCTGGACGGCCCACCCACCGCGCTGCTCCTGCTTCATGGTCTACAGCCCTGATCTAGAGCGCTCCGCGTTCGGCGGCATCCCCATGCTCCTCAGCACGGAGGACGACCTCGCCTTGCTTCGCGTCCCGATCTGCCCTCTGGGCGACGACGGTGTCGCGGGGAACAACGATCACTTCGTCTACCACGCGCCGGCGACAGCAACGAGAACAAACGGCCTCCGTCGCTGGATTTGATCCCCAGGGCTCCCGGCCGAGTCTTCCTCGACGAGGACGCTGGCCTCCTGCGCTGCCGCCGTGATCGCGACATGTATTTCGTTGCTGTGCTCTGCTGGGCATACCGCGTGGGACAGTACAAACTCCACCTCTACAGCTCCAAGACGGAGACATGGAGCACCAGGTTGATGTACCTTGCTTCAGCAGAAGGGAAATTGCTCTACACCTACTCCAGCAAGGTGATCACCATTGGAGGGGAGCTTGGGTCCTCATATGCGACCTCCTCAAGGAGGACAGCACCGAGCTTCGCTACATCCCACTGCCGACTCCATAGGTGCCCAGGACACTCAAGGGTCCTCCATTGTATGTTCGGGACATCTTTGTTGTTGAAGGCTACATCAAGTACTTCGAGATGTGTCGTTTACATGGCGGACCTGATGAAGGCTGCTGGAAGGCAGTCACATGGGAAAGGAAGGATTCTTGGAATGACTGGAAGAAGGAGTGAAGGACCGTGTGATCGAAGTTTCCAAGGACTACCCAGCAGCACATATTACCAACCCAGATGATCAGCAGCAGGAGGAGGCTGCAGAAACCAAAGAGCAGCTGCCAACCTTGAAGGGATTCTACTCAGGTTATCCAGCCCTGAGCTTGCACGATGGTGGTGGTGTTTACATCATGGACAGACACAACCTCGATGACACAAAGGTAACAATGGTTGCTGTTGATATGAGGAAACAGACTCTGAAGGGTGTGGCTGATTGTTACTCTCCGAGGCCTCTGGGTTACAGTTCCGTCTACTTTGGAAGTGGGATCTCCAAACATCTGCGCAGCAGGAGCAGGACGTCCACCAGAGGGAATGCTGCGTGCTACTGAAACAAGTAATAAGCACGAAGAAACTCTGCAATTTGGCAATCCAAGGAACGAAGACGTGGCAGCAGGCTAACACTGCTTCCTTGATGTAAAGACAACAGCAAGCGTGACCTCTGCGCTACAGCTGCTGTCGAACCTTCAAATAAATTAAACTGATGATTCATGAACCAAAGCCGCCGGGAGGGTGTTTGATTTGAGTTAGCTATAAGCTCTGAGTTATGCATGATTCATCATCGCAGGTGCTCGTAGGCTCTAAGTAAGTTATGCACGTTTTTTAACGAGTATATGGTAATGGCCATCTATAATAGAGAAAATTTTATATTTGGCCCTAAAAATAATGCTCCTTTCTTATTTGACATCGAAACTCGAGTTTTTCTTTCCTATTTGACACTTCCGTCAGTTTGGGTTGTTAACGGTGTCAAGTCCTATGTGAAAAGTCCATTTTACCTCTAGAGTTTTTTACTAGTCCTGGTATTCTATGGTTAATACTGCTATCTTTTATGAAACATTGCAGTTTAAGATAAAAACATTCATATACTCGTTATTTTTAGGGCATTATTTTTAGGGCCAAATACAAAATTTTCTCTCTATAATACTTTGAGGAGCTAGGACTACTGGTGTTTTCTACTACAGTTGTGGTAAATGCAAGCCTAAATTTTTTTGCTTTCTTTCTGGAGTTTTCAACACTGAAGCTAATAGTAGGATAGTGCTCCATCCGCTTCAAAATATGGGCCATTTTAGTTTTATCTAAGTCAAACACCTTTAACTTTGACCAAATTTGTATGAAAATGAACTAACATTTAGAACATCATTCTGTTTATTTAGATTTGCTATGAAATATATCTTGGTAGTGCATTCATTTTGACATTATAGATGTCATTATATTTTTATATAGGATAGAAAAAAAAAACTGAAACAACTCAATAGTCGATCGACCGTATATCGTATTATTTATCTTCAACTTTATTTTTCATTTTTCTAAAATTATCTATTGCTATATTACATATATGGGTTTTATTCATATATTTGTACTGTGATGGAACTTTGGAAAAGGACTGTAATTTGCTTTGTGTACAATTTTTTTCCTCTACAATTTTCAGAGAGACTATGGATTATTGCTCCTGTTGTTGTCCCCTTTTCGTTCTTGCACTTGTTTCTAGCCTGCTTTGTTCTTGCGGTTGGGTTGCACCAGCGGAGGCTGGAGGTGGGGACGGTGGTGTGCGCGATTGGCGGTGGCCCATGCTCGCCACCGATGTATAGGCAACCCTGGCAAGTGGGTTATTTGAGGTCAGGGAGAAAGCTTTGGACGACAACGTTTATCGATGCTGCTTACTCCTTGGAGGCGTCCTCTCTGTACCTCTTCCTGATTTCCCCCACCCGGTTGTTGATTGCGGGTGAAAGCGTTTCCCATGGTGGACTAGCAGCGTTAGCGCCTTGGGCATTATTAATTACCTTCAAGAAGGCGCTGCTAGGCAATTGTAGTTCTGTTGATTGATGCTTGTCATTTGGTTTTGTCACTGCTCTTGCTTTGTATGTATATGTACACAGTTCACCAGTAGCTCTCAGCATCATGTCTTCTCTCATCTCCTGACTCGCTATACGGTGTTAGAAGGTCCGAGTAATGTTAGAGGTTTTGGCTGAAGAGAGGACTCTTTCGATGAGAAAGATGAAGTACTTGCTGAAGATCCTCCCTATTGAACATCGATGTGATGCACATCGAGTGCTACTGTCTTCACTAGAGGAATATATGCTTGATGGAGACAAAAAAGAATTTGAATTTGTTTAGCAAGTTGTGTAATGAGTCAGGAATAGGACTGGAATTTAAATTTATTTAGCAAGTTGTGTAATGAGTCAGGAATTTGTTTAGCAACATGTGGTGGTTTGTAGTCTAAGCACTATGGGTGCGTTGTAATTGGCTATACCCATTCACTTGTGAATAAAATTAACTGTAGGAGCGGCTGCGCCAGCCGCCCTTCCCAGGGTGTTCCTACAGAGGGTGCCTCTGTAGGAGCGGTTTCCTGACCGCCCCTGCAGTGCCCTTTGTAAGGGCGGCTGGTAATATCAGCCGCCCCTGTAGTGGACTTCTGTAAGGGCGGCTGTATCACCAGTCACCCCTGCTGTGTGTATTTGTAAGGACGGTTCAATCAAGAACCGCCCCTACAGTGGATTTTCCAACAACAAAAAAATAATTCAAATTCAAATCTGACCATATATATATATATATATATATATATATATATATATATATATATATATATATATATATATATATATATAGAACTACTATCCTATAGCTGGCTGCAGAATAACTTATTCTGTAGCCACTTTGAGTTACGATAATTACTATGTTAATTTATGAGATTTACAGTAACTCCTTACTAAGTGGTTTACTATAACGTTATGGTAAATATTCCCATGTGTTATAGTAACCCAACTATCGTAAATATGTATTGACATTATGGTAAATTAGTATATAAAATTATGGTAAATAGAGGTGGCTACAGAATAACTTATTTTGTAGCCGGCTGCTGAATAGCCTCTCCCTATATATATATATATATATATATATATATATATATATATATATATATATATATATAATTCAAATTCGAATCTGACCGCCACAAATATATATATATATACATCCACAAACACAAGACCATTATTTAGAACATCATCTCAAGTCATAATTCACAAAAGTCTATCAAATAAAGTCAGGGGAAAACTTAATTTGCAATGCTTCATTCCTGACAGGATAAGGAGCAACAAATCAGACAATTTTATTATCTATACGTGAATCATAACTTCTAAAGATCTTATGCAAGTTGTTGCGAATTTCGGTAGCCTCTGAGAGTTCCTTCCATATGCCAGTGGATCAGGTTCAGGAGGAAACACAGAAGTGTGCCTAAAAGCTGGTGTAAGAAAAGGAAAAACGAAAGGAAATGTCACATACAATGAGAGAAATGTGAAAACAAGATCATGCATAAAGAAGACAAAAAAGATATTGTGTCAAACCTGAGTCTAGGGGTTGCACGGTAGATATTTTAAGAGGAATATCATCTAAGAGAAGTAACTGCTTAGAAATAGTATCAAAAGCTTCAAGCAAAGCCCTAGAAGACGAGACCGGATCTGCATAATTAGGAATAAGCTTAAAACCAAGGATATGTAAACTGTAAAGCAACACATAGAAAGATCTGAAACTTACCTTGGCCATCAACTAAGAGGCAAAAGTCCAACTGATCAACAACATGAATCAAATCATCCTTCTGCAGTGACAAATGTTTCATAAGCACATAATCAGCAATCCTTTTAATAATTGTGTGCTTCTCCCAAGATTGGCATTCCCAAACTGCAGTTAAGCAAGTAGGATCCATTAAGAATAAAATGCAACAGCTATCCACACTTTTTAGATATAATGAAGTAAAATAAAATGCATCAGTTACCTGTGCTTTCAGCAATATTTCCATCCTTGAATCTTCTAAGCTCAACTTTCTCTCCCCAAAATTTCCTAAATTTAATAGCCTGTGATTTAACAATGCATATCAGAGTGTTAGATCGCAATAGTGGCAGTTCATTGTTCCGTAATCTAGAAAAGGAAAAATACCTCAACGCGGTTCTCAGGGTTTGGACCAATATCAACAAGGCAAAAACTTTTTTCCAATGAGCTAACCATCATACCAACGAGAAGCGGACTGCTGCCAAATTCTGAGAAACCCTACAAAATTGTGCTTGTCACTGGACTGAAATGCAGGAAGGTGATCAATAATACTAATGCTCACACTACATACTTCCACTATTTTCCATTCAAAAGGTGTGCTTCTCCACAGGACTCGGATCATCTTTGTTCTATCTGTAAGTCCTCGTTGCAGCAAAGACTGAACATCTTTCTCAAGAATTCTCCAATACTCATCATCCACACAATAGCTTAATGCAGTAACCTTAGAGTTCCCTTTCAAGTTTATCCTGACAGAAAGAAATACAAGTGAAAACTTGATCAGCTGATGGAGAAGTCTTTAATCTGGGATGATACTAGAAGGCAAAATTGGCTCAATGACACTAGGAATATGTGCAGATTGGAAATAATATGAAAAGAGGCTGACAAGTTGGGCCAGAGCCACATTAAGTAGGAGAGAAAAGTTGGTGCATAACAGCAGATGCAGAATGTAACTAGATAGTCTCAAACTGAGGACGTGCTGCACTGTTCACTCAAATAACGGTTCCAGTAGAAGTCCATAATACATGTACCAATGTGATGCATCATAATTCAGTTTCAGCGTACCTCAAGCATGAGTCAAACTTAGCACCAAAGTCAACTTTGGTCATGAAAAGCTCTTCAAGTCCACCATCTCTGCATTTATCAAGGCAACTAAGTGCGCAAGCTGCCTCATCTTGAAGCTGAACAAGGAAAGACAGGCAGAGGCCACAAGAGTTGAACTCAAAGAAATTTGAAAGGTTGACTACAGATGTGGAGAGCATCACTCTGAATCTGAAGAATAAAAAAACATCAAACTAGATATCTACCAGTGATTGCTGGATTATACCGCCAGGTTGTACATTTGAGTAGTTATACAGAGATATAAGTACAGGGAAAAACAAGCTGAATCAAACTAGATATCTCACAGTAAAGGCTAGCTGCAACAAGCGAAATCATAAGGGTCAAGTAGGCGCTGCTATCTTAATGAAGCATACATATCAGTGTCATATGTGATGATGATGAAGCGAAGTAAGGATTTGAGTGAGTACCAACCTAATGTGTGTTGGGCAGAGGAGAGGCCCTTCCCTCTGAACCTTGCCAACGCGCAGGGAGACGAGGGGGACACAGAGGCAACGCGCGAGCATGCCCACCTCCGACACCTCGAAGTGCTGCAAGGGAGGTAGGAAGGGAGCGAGCAGAATGAATGAACAGATCCGTAAACCCTAGGCAACCGAACAGGAGCCAGAGGAGGAGGCAAGGCAAAAGCGAAAGGTTACCTACGCGAGGTGTGCGATGAATCGGTCGTCGGCGGCGGCGCAGGAGACATTGAGCATGAGCAGCGGCCTGAGGCGCTCGTCGGCGCGGCAAGCCCCCATGAGCTGCTGGTGCAAAGGAGGCGGCGGCAGCGGTGGAGGGATACCCTCGTCGCTTTCCGATCGGGAGGTCTCAGGGGCGTCGGCGTCGGGGAAGGCGCGGGTTTCGGGCTCCAGCTCCTCCCTGTCCCTGGAGGGCAGCGGATCCATCGGGGGAGGGGAGGGGAGGGGAGGGGAGGGGAGGGGAAGCTAGGGTTGGCCGGGAGGACGACGGGGGGAGCGAATCGGGGATTGATTGGATTGGATTGGATTCCGTTTGATGGTGAGTGGTTGGCGAATGGCGAATGCACTACTAGTCGTTTCGTCCAGTCAGCGTCTCCCCTCTCTCTACCACAGGCCCACATGCCATGCTCCCTGATTACTACAGGTAGTCCAGTTCAGTTCCCCTCAAAAAAAAAAGGTAGTCCAGTTCAGTACATCGGCCCGACTCCATTCTCAGGATAGCATCTGCTCAAAAAAAATCTCAAGGATACCACTCTTTTCTTGAGAATCTCGGGGCTCGAACAGCGGTGACATAGACGGCGATGCCACAGGTGCCACATGGGGTTAGCCTCCGGATGGAGTTCGTAATTTTTGAACTTATACAAATTAAACTTAGAAAAAAATCCTCTTAAGCTCTTTGAACTACCTATTTTTCCTTAAATTGAATGTCGGTGGGCTCAATGCAGTAGAAACTAGCAAGGCGCCAAGTTGTTAGAGAAATGGTGCATGATCGTCGAGCCACCATTGTAGAGGTCACCAAGTTTATCAAAAATTAAAATTAAAACTACTAAAATAATTTTGAGACACCAAATGATCTCAAATGAAAATTTGATAAACATCAAAGTTGAACAACTCATCAAGATATACAACTTTTATTTTGGTTATCTTGTCATTTGACAAAATTTGAACGTTTCAAATTTGAAATTTTAAAAAATGACAAGTTCGAACCAAAATTTGAGACCTAAAATGATTTCAACATAAAAAGTGATGAATACCAAAGTTGTTCAAATCATTAATATCTACAACTTTTATTTTAGTCATCTTATCATTTGACAAAAATTGAACCTTTCAAATTTGAAATTTTAAAAAACGATAAGTTCGAACCAAAATTTGAGACCCAAATTGATTTCAACATAAAAAGTGATGAATACCAAAGTTGTTCAACTAATTAATATCTACAACTTTTATTTTGGTCATTTCTTCATTTGACAAATTCTCAGCACACATTGTTTACTAATCTTGCACATGTCTCATATATTTTATAAAATCTTATGAGAGATGTGTCACATTTGTGAACAATGTCATTACCACTTTGTTATATAAAGAAATGACCAATACAAAAGTTATAGATCTTGATGAGTTATTCAACTTTGGTATTTATCACTTTTTCAGCTGAAATCATTTGGGGTACCAAAATCTTGTCTGAAGTTGTATTTTTTTTAAACTCAAAATTTAAATTTCTCAAACTTTTCATATGTATATATTGACAAAAACCAACAAAATAAATTGATAGAGAATGATTTTAAAAAAATTTAGGAAAAAAAATCATCAGATTTGGAGTTAGTATGAGGAAGAAAAACTAGTTACAAAGTTGACCCATAGATTAAAAAAAGAAATCACACTGTTCATTATAATCATGTAAGGATCATATAGAACAGTGTGATTTCTCTTTTTAATCTGTGGATAAACTTTGTAACTAGTTGTTCTCCCTTATACTAACTCCAAATGTGATGGTTTTTTTTCTTAAAAAATTCTAAAATCATGCTTCAGCATTTAAGTTTGATCAAAACTTGGATGTGACAATGTTTTACACATTTTTAAATTTGAAATTTGAAATTTAACAAGTTCAAACCAAATTTTAAAATCCTAAATGATTTCAGATGTAAAAGTGATGAATACCAAAGTTGTTCAACTCATCAAGATGAACAACTTTTATTTTGGTCATCTTGTCATTTGACAAAATTTGAACATTTCAAATTTGAAATTTTAAAAAATGACAAGTTTGAACCAAAATTTGAGACCTAAAATGATTTCAACATAAAAAGTGATGAATACCAAAGTTGTTCAAATCATTAATATCTACAACTTTTATTTTAGTCATCTTATCATTTGACAAAAATTGAACCTTTCAAATTTGAAATTTTGAAAAACGATAAGTTTGAACCAAAATTTGAGACCCAAATTGATTTCAACATAAAAAGTGATGAATACCAAAGTTGTTCAACTAATTAATATCTACAACTTTTATTTTGGTCATTTATTCATTTGACAAATTCTCAGCATACATTGTTTACTAATCTTACACATGTCTCATATAGTTTATAAAACCTTATGAGAGATGTGTCACATTTGTGAACAATGTCATTACCACTTTGTCATATAAAGAAATGACCAATACAAAAGTTGTAGATCTTGATGAGTTATTCAACTTTGATATTTATCACTTTTTCAGCTGAAATCATTTGGGGTACCAAAAGCTTGTCTGAAGTTGTATTTTTTTAAATTCAAAAATTAAATTGCTCAAACTTTTTATATGTATATATTGACAAAAACCAATAAAATAAATTGATAGAGAATGATTTTAGAAAATTTTAGGAAAAAAAATCATCAGATTTGGAGTTAGTATGAGGAAGAAAAACTAGTTACAAAGTTGACCCACAGATTAAAAAAAGAAATCACACTGTTTACTATGATCATATAAGGGCTGCTATTTATTCGTGTGCCATCAGTAGGGGCGGCTGGTGATTCAGCCGCCCCTACAGTCTGGCACTATAGGGCGGCTGGTGATTGAGCCGCCCCTACAGTGGGCACTGCAGGGGCGGCTGTTGATTGAGCCGCCCCTACAGATTAGCCTCAACTGTAGGGACGGCTCAGGTTACCAGCCGCCCCTACAGTGCCATTTGTAGGGGCGGCTGGGCTGCTGGGGCCCGAGAACGCCCACTGTAGGGGCGCCCCCAACCCCAGCCACCCCTACAGTAAAAATGTCCTCGTTCCTACAGTAAGAATCTGGCGTAGTGAAATGTTATATTCTTTAATCTAAAAATGATTCTGTTGATGGCATTTGCTGGTAAATTCATTGCTTTGATCGTTCTGGTGTGATAAGTGATGAAGTATAATTGTTGCTGGTTATCAACCTTAAACATGAAGCAAGGCATTTCAGCTCTATGCCTATTCTCCATGTAGACTTGTGAGGCATTAGAGAATCAAAGGCAAGATTATTAGGGTTATAAAGTCTAGCTTAGGTCAACATTTTTCTACGATGCCATATGACTTGCAGAGTGTAGTTCCACATCTACATGCGCACCGTGGTATTATACTAATTCTGAACTATGCAGCCTCTCAACACTCTATGCCAATCATTACATGATATCATACATACACAACATGATTTCCTACATATGCCACATGGCTCTTGGTCTCTCTTTTCCAGCGTAATTGAAAAGAAAGTATTTTACTTGAAACTACAGTCGAGTATAGTTCATTGATTTTGGTAATGTGTTTGTAATGTTTCCTTAGCTTTTGTAGAGGAATTGGTTATGGTAAAAAAACATAGATATCATGTTCTTAGCTTGCCATTTGCATGTTCAGTAATTATTTTTTAGTTTCTTTATTTAAATTTTTGAATATCTTTGAAGGATGAATGGAAACTTGGAATCTTGGATAGTTGGAGTAATAATTATCGACTTTTATGAACCACTTGTATCTTCTTCAATCTTGTAGTTGTACCTGAAACTCTGTATTCTCGTTTCTTTTGTATCAGCATCATATATATTCTTCTATACGGTGATCTATGACACGAACCAGTGTATGGATGTCTCGTCATGTAGATCCGATGTATAAGCTTATTGATACTGTATTGCAGAATCTAGGGTTAAAACAAATTGAATTTTATGTGATATAGGATCTAGTTGTCAAAAGTTTCCTCGTTATTTCCTCCATTGCATGGGAACTTTTTTAAGCACATGTGTTCCTTATTATATCATTTGTATATATCAATTATATTTTGTATATGATATAAATGATGACTGACTTACAAAAATCTCATTAATATTCCCCCATTGCATATGTAATGCTTTAGAAAACACGTGTATAGTACCATTTTCTACTAGTCTTGGTCTTTCATCTTCAATTTTGACCAAGTTTATATAGAAATGCCCCAACATTTATAACACCAAGTTTACTTATTCACATTTACTATAGAACTAGAAGATACTCCGCGCGTTACTGCAGAGATTGCAAAAAAAAAAAGAAATTAAGTAGAGATGACGTGGATAGCTTGTATTAAGAAGTTAAAAGTAAGTGGTATGACATGTCTATTAGTGAAAGATGATGTGGATAATTAGTGGAACATGATGTGGATGTCTTCATGTTGAGATAGAACTTAAGATGATATGGATAGCTTGCATTAAGAGGTTGGAAGTTAGTGGCATGACATGACTATTAGTACGTGGAAGATGATGTGAATGTCTTGCATGTGGAGAGAGAGAGAGAGAGAGAGAGAGGCGAGAGAGAGAGAGAGAGAGAGAGAGATTGAGATGACGTGGATGGCTTGCATTAAGAGATTGAAAGTTAATGGCATAACATGGCTATTAGTGAAAGATGATGTGGATGTCGCATGTTGAGATAGAACATGTAGTGGGGATTAGCTTTATAAAGAGATATATATAGATATAGATATGTCTGACAGTGCATTAGTATTATAGATGTTAATATATACTCCTTTCGTGCCAAATCGTAGGTCGTTGTTGATTTCCTAGCTATATAGCTTGTACTAATATGCACCGGTACATACCGTCTATTTAGGTGCGCAACAAATAAAAGCAATGCATCTAGAAATTAAAAATCGGAATAATTTATAATTTAAAACTGATGGAGTATATTTTTCTATAAAGTTGTTAGAAAAGTTTTGGCTTAGAAAAAACACTAAAGCAACAAATATATATATTCTGAAGAAATATCCTATCCGCCGTCGATATTTCTCTAAGAAATCGGAACCTTCTGGTGACATGACAGATGCATAATAGTATGTTTTGGTTTGAGAAAGAGCACAGTTTAGACTGAGAACGACTCACCGGCTGATCATTTCTTTTCATTTACACATGCATCGGTAAGTGAACACACGAGAAACTGAATGCATCGGGTCGTCGTCGGCTGCTGGTGCCGAGATGCCGCCATAGGTCAAATAAAGCAGTGCATTCCGCACTATTGGTCATGACTGGCGACGCCACACAATGTACGGATTGAAACTGAATGCTTGCTTGCATGCATATCATACTTCCGGTGCTGCGTGCGTGGATCGCGACGACACAATGCATCTCCATCAGATGTGATGAGTAGTAACTCTCGTGCGTATGCACTGACGCGCGCGGAACTTTGTCGGCATGAGAAAAAATGAATACTGAGTATGTGGCTAGTTCAGTCTGCAGTAGGCGTTCATAAGGATAGGGCGCGCCACTGTGACTGCGGTTATTATTGAAGATACCATACCATACATGTATATAGAGCGTCTGCTCGTACCGTGTCTAAAAAAACAAAAACTAGGTGTGAGTCGGTGTAATAAGACTATTCATGATAATCATATATATATATATGATATGATATGATATGATATACACGGTAATGCTCAGGGTTGGGCGTCCGTCCGATGGGACGCCGCTTACCACGTCTGCGCGCGCTACCGGTCCGACAGACCCGCCTCCTCCTCTCACATCTCTGTCAAAAATATCTTCCTACTTGATCGCCCATCGCACGCTTCACAGCGCCGTGCGGCCGTCAGCCCACCCCACTCCGCATTCACTACAGCGGCCATCTCCACCTCGTGTGCCCTCATCCTGCGCTGTTCGCTCCTGCCCATCGCGCGCCTCTCGCTCCTTGCGCCTGCAGTACCACCCGCCGCGCGCCCACCCACGCCATCGGGCGCCGCCGCCCGCCTCTATTGGTGCTGGTGGTGCCGTCGCGCGCCTCAGGTCGGTCCCAACGAGCCAAGGGCACCCACAAGTGCGGCCCGTGCTAGTGGTGCTCGTGCGCTGCCGCTCGGCGCCAGCTCCCACTTCGAGACCGGAATCAACAGGCCATGGCCTCTCCCTCCCCTTATGTTACAAATGTATGTTTCAAGTGTTTCAGATCTTATCAGAGATATGTTGCAAGTGTTTCATATGGATGTCGTAAAAGTAGATCGAAATATTGCACATATTGCAAGTGTTTCAGAGGCATGTTGCAGTGTTTCAGAGGCATGTTGCAAGCATTTGTTCGAAATGTTTCATTTGTTTCAGACATATGTTGCAAGCATTTTTTATCTGGATGTTGCAAATATTTGACACATATGTTGCAAGAGTATAATCTAAATGTTTCCGTCGTTTCTATCTTATGTTGGAATAAATGTTTTCATGTTGTAAGTTGCAAGTGTTTTATCTGGATGCTACATATGTTTCACACACACATGTTGTAAGTGTATGTTTCAAATGTTTCATTTGCTTTAGACGTATGTTGCATTCAAGTGTTTTATGTTTCAGAGATATGTTCAGAGAGTCATGGAGGCACGACCCGAGCACTGAGGGAAGGGACACGACGAGCCAGGGGCCAGCGGATGGGATACGTGGCGCGCCTGGGGTCCTATGGCGGGGCGTGCTCGTCCTCATCCCGGCTCCCGGGTCTCGCCTGCGCAGACAGAGAGGAGGGGGTCAGAAGGAAGGAGCGGTGGACACAGGTGTAGAGTCGAGATGGTGGACTAGAGGGGTGAATAGTCATTTCTAAAATTAATCATACCGGCTAACCGAAACAAAACTATCGGTCTAGCCAAGACTACAACCCTCTATCTAAGTTCTCAAGCACCTTATAAAAGATCCTAATAAAGTAACTAAGGTGTTGGGCTAGTTAGAGCTCACCTAATCAATTCTAGAAACAAGGTCACACATACCTATGCAACTAGTACTCAAGCAAACCGGGAGCTCCTGCACAAACTAGTATGCAAAAGCACAAAGCCTAAGCTCATTAGCAATGCTCAATAACAAGGCTGCACAAGCCACGGGCATGCCGGTGGTGGGGTGGGCGTCCCTTACGCTGATCCGGCAGCCACTTGTCCAAATCTGGTCGACTCACTGTTGGCCTCACGGGCTGGGGCACAGGTGGTGCTGCCCTAGAAGTGGTGTGGTTCTTCTTATGCACATGTGCACGCGGTGCGCACAGTTTGGCCATGGGTGAGCCGGCGGGGGAAGGGAGGGGTTGTGTGTCCGCGGGCACTCTCCTCCCGTGCCTCTTGTTGGGGAGGTCAGAGCACCGGTTTGGCGGAGTGATGGCGCTGGACCTGCCATCTTAGGGAGTGCTAGCAAAAGTTCTGGGTGAAGAAAACTCAGCTCAGCTCTTGGCGGGGCTAGCGACGAGGTTTCCTTCTTAAAGGCGTCCCTGAAGAACCTCTTGTTGCTTCCTCTCCTTAGCTAGCCAAGTCATTGTAGTTCCTAGGCACAAGGCCCGGGCAAAAGCCTTGCCAAGTTTCTGCTTCGTTGATGATGATTACGTTGTAGCATCATTCGTCTCCGTGGAGACATCGTCGAAGATCTCTTGTGCCTTGGAGTTGTTCTTTTGTCCTCTTCTGTTTTTTCTTTGTACTGATGTACTATTTGTGGTTGTGCCACCGTTCGGAGTTCGCCCTTATCCTAGGGCACGTTGTTGTTGTTTTTTTCTTACCCGAGGGTAGGCCACAATCTTGCCTCTGTACTAGGGATGTTGTATGGCTTTAGTTCAGTTTTCCAAAATTAATCGGACGAAAGGGTTTCGCCTTGTTTTATCTAAAGACGAGGTTGTTGATGTGGCTATGCCATGATATATCAATACATATTCCGGTGGGGATTCAATCCCTGTGTCAGTTAAAAAAAACGAAGCAGAATCACGCGAATAGCACAGATACTATGTAAGGCGTACTAGCTTAAGCCCCGATTGATCATCAGAACTTTGATGTCACAAGTCAAGTTTGAACATAGAAGACTAATTATAATGTATAACAGTGACGAATCCAGGAAAAAATCTAGGAG
This sequence comes from Miscanthus floridulus, assembly GCF_019320115.1. Taxonomy (NCBI): domain Eukaryota; kingdom Viridiplantae; phylum Streptophyta; class Magnoliopsida; order Poales; family Poaceae; genus Miscanthus; species Miscanthus floridulus. The sequence goes on from NC_089587.1 coordinate 50,077,620, forward strand.
GGGCTGAACAAAAGAATAAAGGCTTTTTTTATCTTCTCTTAACCTTAGCCCCTCCTACCTAATACATGTATGCATAAAATTATAAAAGAGGGCTTAGGAGAACTCCACGTGTCCAGGGTGGGTGGGTGGGGGGGGGGGGGGGGGGGGGGGGGGGCTGAAGCCCCCCAAGCCCCACCGTTGGATCCGTCCATGTGTATAAGCATCTCAGCACCTGGACCACACACTTGCATCGCGAAGCATCCGTCGTCAAGCAGTGATCGCGACACTAGATACATACATACACCCAGCGGCGGATACAGGAAATATTTTAGGGGGACTAAACAATACTGCTGCTCGATCTTAAGTCTCAGACCCCTACATTATAGAACTTTGTCTAGAAATTCATAGGGGCTCTACAGTAATTTACACTGATTCGGTTTGGGTAGAGGGGGCTTGAGCCCCCCGCCCCACCGCTGGATCCGCCCCTGCATACACCACACGTCGTGCACTCGTGTATCACGCTCGCGCGCTACCTTCAAGCTAGAATTGAGCAACGAAGCGCGTGTACGTACGAGCGAGCGATGGAGACGTCGCTTGGAATGGAACCGCATGCGTGTGGAACAACCGTGTTTGATCGACGTGCCATGTGGATGCAGTGCAGCGACGGCAGTATCCTTCGTCGTCGTCTTTCATCCGCGGCGTGTGGTCGCTACCACCAGTCCCAATCAGGGCACACCGCCGTCGCTAAGCACCGATCCAATTAAACGTGCAGTTAGCTACTAGCTAGGATGGCCAGGCCTATAGAAAATTGATGGTGATGTGAGCTGATGTGTCGAGGAAGGAACAAATGGCAGTTGTCTTACGGTACGTTGATAAGCTTGGGATAAGAAAGGAGAGACTTATTGCTGTTGTTCATGTGCAAAAAACCTCGGCTATGTCTGAAATCTAACATTGACAATTTGTTTGCTAAGTATGGCTTAAGCATAAAGCAAATCAAAGGGCAAGGTTATGATGGAGCAAGCAACATAAAAGGTGAATTTAATGAACTACGGGCTTTAATCGAGAGAGAGAGAGAATAGCTCAACATATTATAATGTATAAGCATCTCAGCACCTGGACCACACACTTGCATCGCGAAGCATCCGTCGTCAAGCAGTGAGTGCGATACTAGATACATACATACCCACGTCGTTTGGAATGGAACCGCATGCGTGTGGAACAACCGTGTATACCGTGTTTGATCGACCTGCCATGTGCGTGAACAATTCGTCGTCGTCTTTCATCCTGCGGCGTGTGGTCGCTACCAGCCTACCACCAGTCCCAATCAGGGCACACCGCCGTCGCTAAGCACCGATCCAATTAAACGTGCAGTTAGCTACTAGCTAGGATGTCCAGGCCTATAGAAAATTGATGGTGATGTGAGCTGATGTGTCTGAGGAACAGATGGCAGTTGTCTTACGGTAGGTTAATATGCTTGGGGTAATAAAGGAGAGACTTATTGCTTTTGTTCATGTGCAAGAAACCTCGGCTTCATGTCTGAAATCTAACATTGACAATTTGGCAATTAGTGTTCAAACATGGACCAATTAGGTTTAAAACGTTCGTCTCATAATTTTCCACCAAACCGTGCAATTAGTTTTTTTTCATCTACATTTAATGCTCCATGCACGGGCCGCAAACATTCGATGTGACAGGTACTGTAGCACTTTTTAGAATTTGGGGTCCAACTAAACAAGGACTAAGTATGGCTTGAGCATAAAGCAAATCAGAGGACAAGGTTACAATGGAGCAAGCAACATGAGAGGTGAATTCAATGGACTACGGGCTTTAATCGAGAGAGAGAATAGCTCAGCATATTATATCCACTGCTTTGCTCATCAGCTACAATTAGTCATTGTCTCACAGCCTGTTCGTTTGGCTGTGGCTTGTCGTAAACGATCGTAAATTTTCAGCCGAAACAGTATTTTTCTCTCACACAAACCAGCCAGCAATACTTCTTCATGAACCAGCAACGATACGAACCAGCCAACCGAACAGGCTGTCAGTGGCTAAAAAGAATGATGATGCTAGTGACTTTTTTAACATGATATCTCTATTGCTTAGTGTGGCAGGAGCTTCTTGTAAACCTAAAGATATGATTCGAGAAAGTCAACAGGAGAGAGTTAGAAAATCCATAGGCACTGGACAACTAACTAGTGGAACTGGATTAAATCAAGAACAATTCCTTCAAAAAGCTGGAGACACACATTGGGGTTCTCATTATAGAACCCTTAAGAGCCTAAGCAATCTATTCCCTGAAGTTATTCAAGTTCTCCAATATATGGAAAAAGAAGGTCCAAATGATGCAAAGAGACGCCTAAGCCCATGGTCTCCTAGACTATCTCAAGGATTTTGACTTTGTGTTTCACTTGCACTTAATGTTGCTTATTTTAGGACATGCAAATTCTTTGTCAACAACTTTTATATTCAGGACTTTTTCAGTTGAGATCATTTAGTGTTTCAAAATATAGTTTGAAGTTGTAGTTATTTGAAATTCAAATTTTAAATTGTTCAAAATTTGTCACATGAAAAGATGACCAATATAAAAGTTGTACATCTTGATGAGTTATACAACTTTGATGTTTACAACATTTTTATTTATGGTTATTTAGTGTCCTAAAATTCTATTTGAAGGTTCGAATTTCAAAATTTCAATTTTAAAAATATTTTTTTAATTTTTTGTAAAGAAGAAAATATGAATATATATATATATCAGCAAATTCTTAATATATATATTTATACATATATAGAATAATAAAAAAATTATATTAAATTAGTTTGTATTTTTATAATATATAATATTCAGAAATAACAATTGAAAAAATTATAAAATATTTGTAGGGGCGGCTAGATTAGGAACCACCCCTACAAATGGATTTGTAGGGGCGGCTCATAACTTCAACCACCCCTACAAATCGGTCCTCGTATATAAGGAAAGGCGTGCGCGCTAGAAAATTGGCTAAGTCCTAGGCGCTATTCTCTGTTTGGACGCCGTCAGGCCGCCAGATTTTTTGGCTCCACTACCGCCGCTGTTGACGCCGCCGGTCGCGCGCTCCCACCCTCCCGCCCCGGCGGTCACACACTCCCCCTTCCCTCCACAACGGTCCCTCCCCGGCTGACATCCCCGTCGGCTAGGGTTTGAGACGGCGGCTGCGCTTCTTCTCTCCCCGGTGATCAGATCCTTGTCGGCAAGGGTTTGAGGCGGCGGTAGTCGCGTGCTCCCTCCCTCCCTCCCTCCCTGGCGGTCCCTCCCCGGCTGATATCCCCACCGGCTAGTGTTTGAGGCAGCGGCGACGCATGCTCTCTCCCCGACGGTCAGATCCCCGTTGGTTAGGTTTTGTGGAGGTGGCGGTCGCGTGCTCCCTCCCTCCCCAACGGTCACGCAGTCCCTCTCACAGGCTGTGCACCTATCCTGGGGAGCCACGCCCCCTTCCCCTATGGTCGTGCACTCTGGCGTCATCTCTGACCTTGAGACCCGCCGCGTCGGCTGGTCTTGGACCTCAACATCCCCCGCCCCCATCCATTGCTCAGGTGTTCTGTAGATATGCCCCAACCCCTTCTCCTCCAATCTTGCTGCATTGCTATGTTAGTGACGAAGAACAAAGCTCTGGCCTTTTTTGTGGATTATTAGGTTGGCAATTTTGTAGAAATGTATATACCAAGTGGAGTACATAGTACGACTTGGCTGTATGAGCAAGAGGTGATGGAGTGCATATTATTCTGAATTTTTTTAACATGTCATTTTCTGTTTATATATAGTGGGTATGCTTGTTGTGTCTTTGCTGGACTGTAATATCAGCGCATAATTTTTTAGATTCAGTAACATAATTACTAGCCTTTGAATAGATGATTGATTAGGTAGCTAGCTTAAGCAAATTCTCCTTTCCATGTCATATATAGTGGGTCTAGCAAAATTGTTTGTGCCATATATCATGGAACTAAAATTTTGAGTCAGTCATGTTACTGCTATGCTGTTGAATTATCAATTGCACCCGCAACATTGCTCAACTGAAAAGTCGATTGATTATGCATGCCGGCATAATTGTGATGATTGAAACCAATGTCTAGCACTGCCACCTATATTGGCTGATCCCTATGTGTTATATCCCTGGTACTATGCATTACTATGTGTTATATCCTTAGTTAACTTGCTGTTTTTTATTCTCCTTTGGTCTCATATCCTTTGCAACAGCTGTCGTTGTTTCTGTGATTATATATGGCAGTAGCTGATGCGTTTTTGGCCTACTCTCCCCCCTCTCATCTTCTCACATCCCTCTACTTCACTCCCATCCTCTACTACTACTACTACTACTTCTACTACTCCTCTCATATCCTCTCCTGTACTACTAATACTTCTGCTGCTCCTCCCCTCCCCTCTCCTCCTCCTCCTCCTCCTCCTCCTCCTTACTACTACTACTACTACTACTACTACTACTACTACTACTACTACTACTACTACTACTACTACTACTACTACTACTACTACTACTACTACTACTACTACTACTACTACTACTACTACTACTACTACTACTACTACTACTACTACTACTACTACTACTACTACTACTACTACTACTACTACTACTACTACTACTTCTACTGCTCTTCTCCTCTCCTATATGTTTGGTAAGCAGCATGTGCTATATTTTTTGGGCAGGCGACGACTGCTCTATTTTATTTGGCAAGCACTAGTTGCTTTCCTCTACTCTATGTTTGACAGTAGCTGCTCTATTTTTTTGGTAAGCACCAGTTGCTTTTTTTTGGCCAACTCTCCTCTCCTCTCCTCTGTTTTTGCCTATAATGAAATTGTCCACTCCATACATTATGTGGAATATGAGCTGATGATCAAGAACTTGTGAGGAACTTGACATCATTACCAGCCACCCCCTACATTACTTTCTCACACTTCTCTGTTATGATATTATTATGCTCCAAGTTCATGATCAAATGATGATTGATATGTTTCTGAGGCCTCTACTTTTACTCGTTTTGTGATCTATTGCTGTTATATCGGATTAATTTATGGCTCAATGATAAAAAAGGTGTAGTGAGACAGCATGTCTGTCAAGTAGTGTCATTTGGTTTTCTTTTCTTTCCTCCTCTACTATTAATGATTGTCATGTTAGTCTATGATCCAAGATCACCAACGAGCGGTGGATGGCTATATAGTGAAGCAACCCAATAATTTGAGAGCACATGAATAATGTGCCTTTGTTGATGGTCAATTTTTTATTGCATATAAAAACCTCTTTGATTTCTTAGACCTTCTCACATATCTAAAGCACACTTTCTTGCATCTATTAGAACAAAACATGAAATTTCGCAGACAGTAGATAGTGCAACCCGATGCCCTAAGCACGAGCCAACCTTTGAAGAGGAAGAACCAGAGGACCAGCTTACTCAGCTGCAGTTCGATGATGAGTTACAAAAGGATATAGCAGTGATGCTTACTTAGGAGGAGTTTGATGAGGAGGCTGTTGAGAGGCACTTAGAAGAAGGGGAGCAGAGGAAACAGCAGGATCGGATGATGATGATGAAGACGACGAGGAGGAGGATGAAGAAGAGGGATATGAAAGTCCCGAGGTTCCTTTCCCATGTGGACCCAAACAAAGGCTAACGGAGGAGGAGCTGGACAAAGATTTTGACCCGAATGAGGAGGTAGAGAGAAAGCCATAGCTTGTAAATTTTGCTAAAGCTTTGACTGTGTTATAATTACTAACACTTTGACCTCCCATCATATAGGCCCCTCCTGAAACATAGAAAAGACAATGTCAACGTCTGCGACATCTCGCCAGACAAGACAGAGTAGAGGACAGGATAGCAGAGGCAACAACAATAGAGATGGAAATTGAGGCCTCTGCTCCACAACCTCAATACACGACCATGAACTCAGCTACCAAGCCGAAGAGGAAACGGGTGGATAGAAAAGTGAACCAATATCCAGATAAGGCATGCTATGTGATAATGGAGGTTGGGCCAGTAGGGGAGATCCGGAGCCTAAGGAATTCAGAGGATTATTCCATAATGCGATCGGGGCCCTAGTAAGAGATCAATTGAACTTAGCAATCCCTAGCTGGAAAGATGTACCAGCGAAGAACAAGGGAGAACTATGGGTTAAGAAGCTAAAGCTCAATTTTAGATTTCTAAAAGGTAAGCATGAACTGGTAAAACTTCATGCTTTTAAGATAATGGGAGAGTCATTCCGACGTTGGAGGTCAGAGCTCAACAAGAAGTATATCCAAAAGGGATTAACTCCCATCCACGAATGCGGCAACATAACTTTTAGTCAACGGGAGGAACTCGTGGCTTAGAAGACTACACCTAAAGCATTGGCCCTCAGTGCCCGTAACACCGAGCTGGCGAAGAGAAACCAACACCATCATCATCTAGGTCCCAGTGGCTACTATGGTAAGGAAGAGAACTTGAGGAAGATGGAGGATGAGACCGGCACATCCGGGAATTTTAACTTGAAGGGGTTGAATATACGATCAAGAAAATGGATCCTTGGGAGGAGTACAGAAGCATCTGGTAGTTCCCTTAAGTTTGATAACCCGGCGACCGAAGAGGCAGTATCAAATATACTGAAATATGTTGAAGACAAGGAGAAGGACTCATTCAAGCCTTATAGAGAGAGGGACGAGCTTAGTCTTGCCTTGGGAAACTCCAAGCACACAAGCCGCACCAGGGGACTAGAGAAAAGAACGATCTAGAAGCACGAATTCGAAGAGGACCAACACATGTACAAGAAACATGGTAGAGAATGAGAGTCTAATCTTGAGCTCAACATGAAGGCTCTAGTCATGACGGCGCTAGAGGAGCAAGGACTGTCTACGGAGCCAAGGACAGTAATGGCACCACCTGGAGAACTAGTAGTAGTTGGCAGCCCTCCGGAAGTTCCTAGCAGCCAAGGTTCCACTACAGCCACAACCCCCATCGATCGCATACGGGAACCAACTAATTAAACCTTGGTGGTTCTCATCAGTAGGCAGAACACTATGATGGAGGTGGCAACGGGTGTGGCACATCCTCCTGGCGGCTTGGATCACAATAATAGGATCCCACCGGACTACACTAGGGTCGAGGTGAATATCGTGAAGCCCGAGTTCATGCAGTGGCGCATAGACTACCCAACTCCCGACGGATAGTAGTTACTCGGAGAAGTAATGAACTAGTTCATCCTCTGGCACAAACGGGACATTGTATTGACTGCTTCTTTGCCACCTATTCAATGTTTGGAGGGAGTTGTTGAGGAGGGGGAGTTACTTTCACCGTCTCATGACCACCACTTGCCTGAGCTTCCACATGCTTCCCTGCCTCCTAGCGAGCACGTGCATGAGATGCCACAGCCTATGTCACAATCTTCCCCGCCTCATACGGAGCATGTGCTTGAGATGCCATAGCCTTCTTTGCCTCGTAAGGAGAAAGAGCCTGATACAGACCCAATACATGAACAACAAGGGACTCCTGAAGAAGTGCATGCACAAGAGGGTTGGGATAAGGAGCTAGAAATTCAAAATTGCATCCAATCACCATAAGGCTAATTTTTACGTCGATGAGAGACGTCACATCGATAGCCAAGTGGTACGCCCATGACCAGTTCAAGCCTGAGAACCAAGTTAAAAAAGTTCCAGCACGGGCTTCTAAGGAGGCCGTCACCAGCAAACAACAACTGGCAAAGAAGTATCCAAATGTTGATGCCATCAATTAGTCAAATAATTGCCCGAAAACATATAAAAGAGGCAAGCCCTTCCTACAAATGCAGGACATCCAGCACCTACCACTTGGAATGAAAAGGTTTCATGATTGGTACTTGCGTGTTATCCCAACGACCATAGATCTCATACAAGCACGCTTCCCTACCGGCACATTTGGAGGCCCAACCAGGAAAATTATCTTTGACTTTAATGACATCCAGACATGCTTTCACCTCTGAGCAATGAAAACGAATCTAATTCACACGTGGTGCATGTAAGTCCTTGCCCTCTCGATATGATACTATTGTAATCTTTGAATTTTGTTGATACTAACCCACGCCTACCTTTGTAGAATGCAAGTGCACCTTTCAAAACAAATGTCAAGTGTGTGAGCCGGGTACGTAGACCCTCAATGTATAGAAGCAACATGTTTTAATTACACCAAGGACTGAAAATTGGATGGCAATGAGCTAGCTGCTGGAAAGACTGTTTAGGAGAAAGAGAAAATCTGGAACAAGGAAATACGTCAAGCGGCCCTTAAGGTTGCGGCATACATTGCCCTAGCTTTTAAAAATCTCCAAAATTGCTCTATTATATGGCTGCCATACAACTTCGAGTAAGTTCAACTCTATACTTAAAGCTTTGTTCGATATATTTTGTTCGATACAAAAGAGCTTATCCGTTTTTATGATTAAGTTCATGTAGCAACCACTAAATTTGTATACGCGTCGATGTCGGCCATGGTATGGCGTGGGTCTTTGATTCGATAGATAAGGACCCAACGACATACAAAGACTTCGTATCGATTCTTAAGACGTATACATATCGACAATCCTCATTAGCTAATATGTTTGTATATATACTTGTAACGTTCAGTTTTGGATACTAACAAGTTGCATTTGTTAAATTCATTCGAACAGGACATACATGTTCTACGTTAATGAACATAAAGGGAGACATAATCCAGAAAGAGGGCCTAGTCTGTGTGCCAAAACACTATGTCCGGTAAGTGTAACTTACTTTAGTACTCCATTATGTTGGTGTCGAAAGCATTACTTAACATTTTTATATGTGAAACACACAGTGCGTCAAGCAGAAGCCCAGGAGTCTACACTGTGGATATTACGTATGCACTATGATGAGTAACACCGGTCCCTACAGGAGACACCCCTGTAGGGTAAGTTTGAACCTCTTCAACCTCTTTAATTGGGTTTATATATCCTCACTGTTTATACATATGCTCACTTGTTTAATTGTAGTGGCAAGAAGAGAAAGGAACGAGAGCTAACCCACACAAAGATGACAACCTCTTGGAGCTTGTCGGCGACCTTTGCGCCTTCAGATTGGACCGGATTATACACGTAAGAGGCAATTATCATGACCGAAAATCCGAGTTAGGAAGGCATCCTCAGTACCAACATCTTCGTGAGACGGAACGGCTAGCTCTAGGTCGTTGATAATTATCAATGTGTATGGAATGTGACATTGGTCTTACCTTGTGTAACGGTTTGGAATTGCGGAACCGATTGGACTTGTGAATTATGTCTATGTTACGATGAATTATATATGTTCTTGTGAATTAGACTTGTAATGTTAGTTTATATAATATTCTTGTGCTTGAGGATATAATGTTTGAATTATATATGTGTATATATGTTTTGATCAGATTTGAATTTTGAAATCTGAATTTTTTTGACGGGAAAATGTACTGAAGGGGCGGTTCAATTTGATTTTTTTATGAAAAAATATACTATAGGGATGGTTTTAGATTGAACCACTCCTAGAAATAAAAATGATAGGGGTGACTGGTGTTACAGTCGCCCCTACAAATAGATTTGTAGGGGCGGCTTGGGAACCGTCACCTATAAATCCTTGATTTGTAGAGACAGTGTGGTAGAAACGGTTAGCAAAATCGTCTCTATAAATCATCGTCAGCCACTCCTACAAATGCTTAGTGCAGGTTACGCGGAGCTTCTAGCTAGCTTCTCCAACCAAGCAAAGGTAGCGGTGGGCCGGTCATTTTTTTTTTGTTGCCATGCACGCGGAGCCACTAGCGGAGCTGCCAAACACGCCTTAGGAAAACTAGAATCATGCATGCGTACCTGCAGGGCTGGAGTCTTGGGTCAGTGTTGTGTGGCATACTGACCGGCCTCGTCACCGAAGAAACTACAAAATTCCATTAGTTGTGAGATACCTATAATCGGCAGCACCCTGATCTCTCTCTCTCTCTCTCTCTCTCTCTCTCTCTCTCTCTCTCTCTCTAGAGGACTAGCTAGACGACGGTAATCTCGACACATCCAGAAATGTGGGCGGCAGCAGATGTATCACGAACCATGGACATCCTTTGGCTGGTACGTGTGTCCACCCTTGTTGATACTAGTCACGCGCCCATCGCAGGCGCCAGAGACCACACGACACAATTCGCTGCGGGGGATGATCGATCGGACGGCCTGGCCTCCCAAGCCTTCCAGTTCCAGGCTCAACGCCACCCGCTGACACGGCGCCACCACTCCCACGCGGCTATAAAGCGCGGCCCCCCGGCCTGACTGCCTGAACTGAACCATTCCATTCCCCAAACGAAATCCGCAGCATCGGCCTCTCCCTCTCGGCATTTCCAAATCCTTGCACGGACACAGGAGCTCGGTGCTCCCCGATCCGATCCCGATGGCTCCCGCGGTGGCGGCGGCGGAGAAGGGGCGGCAGCACACGGGGAAGGCGGTGGGGCTCGCCGCGCACGACGCGTCCGGCCACCTCGCGCCGCTCACCATCACCCGCAGGTATTACGTGCTTGTTTCTCGGGACCTGCCGTGTAGGAGTACGCGCGATGATGTCCTTCTAGAACGTTCTAGATCCCATGCCGTGCCGATTGAAGGGCCGGGCTCCGATCAAAAGGGCCAGCGGACCTGCAGGGTCTACGCCGGCCTGGGTGTGGTATACCGTGCCGGCTATAGAGCCCCTCGATCTGAAACTGATTGGCGCAGGCCACCGTCCGGTCCCCTTGCACAAACGGACGTACGTGCGTGCCTGTGGAAGTCTGTCCTCAGCACACGCCATCTTCCTTGTCTGTCCTCAACGCCCTTAATTACCCTGTGTTTTCATGAGCCAACTATTATAATAAGGGCATGTTTCAAAATCTCCACATGTTTCAAAATTCATTCATATGTTCATATCCTCTTATGCATGCAGCTTTACGGTGTATTTGGTCTGGGAAACCAGGCCAATTCTAGATGTGTTGATGAACCATGAGTCCATTTTTAAAATTTTATTGGAATGACTTAATTCCCCCTCGTTCTAATATTCCAATGACTGACTTGTACCTATCGTCTTCTCAGTGGCCGACACGTACCGTGTTTCGTCATGTTCCTAATTCCTCGTTCTAATGCACCTATCGGTTTCTCAGTGGCCGACCTGTACCGTATTTCATGCACATCCGCGCAAGTAGGAGATCGTCTTTTGTTCGAATATACTATACCATTGGATGATTATATTCATTCATGGCTAGTACGTACTATATATGAACATGTTTTCTGCAGTAGTGAGTCAACTAATATATATGTACTATGCAGGAGCACCGGAGACGATGATGTAGCGATAAAGATTCTCTACTGTGGGATGTGTCACTCTGATCTGCACAGCATCAAGAACGAGTGGAACAACGGCATCTACCCCATGGTCCCTGGCCACGAGATCGCCGGAGTGGTGACGGCGGTGGGCAAGAACGTGACGAGGTTCAAGCCGGGCGACCGCGTCGGCGTGGGCTGCATGGTGAACTCGTGCCAGTCCTGCGACAGCTGCGACGAGGGCTTCGAGAACAACTGTCGTGCCTTCATCTTCACCTACAACTCCATCGACTGCGACGGCACCGTCACCTACGGCGGCTACTCGACCGCAGTCACGGTGCACGAGCGGTTCGTGGTCCGGTTCCCCGACGGGATGCCGCTGGACCGCGGCGCGCCGCTGCTGTGCGCGGGCGTCACCGTGTACAGCCCCATGAAGCACCACGGCCTGCTGGACGCGGCGCCGGGGAAGAAGCAGAAGCACGTCGGCGTGCTGGGGCTCGGGGGACTGGGCCACGTCGCCGTCAAGTTCGCCAAGGCGTTCGGGATGAAGGTCACCGTCATCAGCACGTCCCCGGGGAAGAAGCAGGAGGCGATCGACCGGCTCGGCGCCGACGGGTTCGTCGTCAGTAGGGATGACGAGGAGATGAAGGCGGCGGCGAGCTCCATGGATGCCATCATCAACACGGTGTCGGCGAACGTCCCCTTGGCGGACTTCATGGGCCTGCTCAAGCCCAACGGCAAGATGATCATGGTCGGCCTGCCCACCAAGGCTCTCGAGATCCCGCCCTTTGATCTCATCATGGGGAACAAGACCCTGGCGGGGAGCTGCATCGGCGGCATGAGGGACACGCAGGAGATGCTCGACGTGGCGGCCAAGCACGGCGTGACGGCGGACATAGAACTGGTGCCTGCGGACTACGTGAACACGGCCATGGAGCGCCTCGCCAAGGCTGACGTCAGGTACCGCTTCGTCATCGACATTGGCAACACCCTCAAGAATTCAGAGTGAACAGATTTCACATCTATCTCCCCGCGACGACACCCCTGCTGCTTGTTGTACCTTCTCAGCTATATGATGAACCGTCCAATTTCCCCTGTCAGTGATATATATATTTTACTAGCAAAGACGGACGCGTAAATGTAATAGTATGATGATTACCTTCACATATGCATATTATTGAGACTGGATGCTTTTCTTGTTGTCGCCGTAAATCGAGATGCAATTTCTTTTCTTTTCCCTCCATTATTTGCTACTCCTAGATGGTTCGACGTAAGGCTCAGTTTGGATCCTTTCATTCGGAGGATTTGAAATCTACTTAATAAATTAAGTTATTTCGTTTAGAATTCATATTCCACCACTTTACAAAGTCCATATATAAGCCTATCTCAAATTCATAGTGTGGAAGATGGAAATTGATTTTATAGATCATCATTCTATATTTCTACTTCGCAACTTATAACAAGTTCTTCAACTCATTCCTCTACAGTAGAAATGCAACACATAAGTATCTATCTCATATGACCAACAATAATATACAAATATAATCCATATACAACCATATTAGCATAATTAATATGTGTTTAAATTATAATTATTAAAATAAATTCAATTCCAAGGATCTAAACGGGGCCAAATAGTAATGGACCACAAATAACAATAGAGATAAGAGTGGGATGGTTGTTTCTTACCGTCCACACACGAGCGGAAGAGTTGATAGTTCCAGACATTTATTCACGATTGTGATAAAAAAAAAACATATCTAGCATGACATTGACGCCTTTTACGGTAGAAATTCTCTCTCTCTCTCTCTCTCAGACATGAGCAACACCAAGGTTTTATGGCTCTATTTAGAACTGTTTCACCAACTCTGTTCCACCAATTGCATTATGGAATAGCTTAGAGTTTCTCGTGTATCTCTTTATGTGCTCCACAAAAAACCAGGAGTTAGCCCTCAACTTCACTTTTTTTCAGAGTAGAGTTCATAGAGTTGTACATGTTTGACTAGCGAAGTTGAAAACAAAGCTGAAAGAGTTAGAGCGGAGCACTCCCAAGTAGACCCTAGGTGTAGACCCACACACTAACAGACCTAGTTCAATTGATGGGTATCATAGTTTCATCAAAAAAATGAAGGGTGTCATTTGAATACCCATCATTTTTACCAAACTATTAGTACTTACATCTTGAACACTTTCGTCTACGTAACTAAAATACGTACAATAGTAAATTCTGCATTGTATCTTCCATTTATTATAAGATTAGTACTACTACTACTATTATATGATTCTATAATCAATTATACATTTGAGAAAAAGCTAAGCTTAGGTTGTAAAGAATTCTCACAACGCTGATTTATTATAAGATTAGTAATACATTTTACGCAGATTTATTATAAGATTAGTGTAATTCTCAACTTTTTACAGCATTATGGGAACTTTTTACAGCGAAAGGTGGAGCCAGAACCACATGGTACTGGAAGTCCAGAACCACATTCCAGGCACCTCTAGATAGGGATGAAAACGGATCGGATACGGACGGATATCATTGATATTACATTTGTTTTCATATTTTTGTCCGGATTCGGATTCGAATACGGATAGTCACTACTAGAGAACAGACTTTAGAACGATGTCCCAATTTGGCATTAGCCTCGGCATTTTTTGCCCCCGGGACTAAAGGACGGGGCAGGGATCTTTAGTCCCGGCTGGTATTACCAACCGGGACTAAATGTTTACCTTTAGTCTCGGTTGGTAATACCAACCGAGACTAAAGCTTTTAGTCCCGGTTTGGGTGATGCCCCGGGAATAAAGATTAATCTTTAGTCCCGGTTTGTCCCCCTAACCGGGACTAATTATTCCGACCTATAATTCAGCTCATTTCTTCCTCCCCGAGTCCGAGCCATTCCATTCAAACTCACTGCCTCTGTTCTTCAGCTTGCTGTTGTTCTTGCTCTCTCCCCCTCCATTGGTGTTGCTCTTCGATTTTGGAGGTAACAAACTTAATCCTCTTATGTTTTATTAGTAGCTCATTTTGCGATGTAGATGCATGCGTAACTTTATATGTTGGACTTTATTATGATTTTATATGTTATTTTTAGCTCAAAATCACATGATGATTTGCATATATGTTTGGATAAACAAAAGTTAAATTAGTTCATCAAAATCACGCCTCGCTCGTCCTCGCTGGAGCACGCGCCATCCTCGTCCCCGGTGGCTTACATGATCTTAGAATTAATTTTTCCATGAAATGAAAAACTTAGAAAATACTTAGAAAATTGTAGAAAATCCGTACTAGTTGAACTTGCGGACCGTGTTCAGGTCGGCGAGCATGTTCTCTGCCGAGCGGTAACGGATGTCAAGGAGGAGCTTTGATTCTACGAGGGAGAGCGGCAACGGTCGTGGAAGACCGTGTTCCCTTTCTCGTAGAATCGGAGCTCTTCCTTGGCCAAGTACGGTGCCGTCCGGTGGAGAAATGTTGGCCGAGATGATCACGTAAGCAAGGTCAACTAGTACGGATGGTTATTTATTGAAACATGTGAAATCCGTACTAGTTTTGTTTAAATATATCATTTTAGAAAATATGAAATTTACACTAGTTTACAAAAATAAGTATAGAAAGTAGATGACAACTGGTACCGGATCCTCGGCCCCTCGTTCGGTTGTGAAACGACTGAGGCCAGAACTCCCTCTCATTATATGCGGCAAGTGTAAGCAGAAATTTGTGATGGAGTACCGAGTCAAGAGACAGGGACCCAACAAGGGTCGTGTTTTCTACAAGTGCCCGGATCGCGATGTGAGTTTCTTACGCATTTTATAATTATGGCTAATTGACCTGCTTTTCTTGAATATTTTTGACTAAATATTTTTTGGCTTTAATTTCAGTGGGAGGGCAATGGATGCGATGGTTGGTACTAGGAGGAAGATTATGTTACATACGTGCAGAATTTGGGTGAGCTTGAGGTAGCGGCTGCTGATGATGAGGCAGTGAGCCAGCCGGAGAAGCTTATTGATATTCAACAGAAGAATGATTTGTCTGTTTTAGTTGCGTACGATCATGAAATAATTATGTTACTGAAGTGCATTGTAGTTTTAGTTTGTTTAGTGATAGTTGAGATTGCTTACGTTGTAGCCAGGCTTAGTTAATTAATCAACCGTGTGTGTCATCTATGTTGTGTAATAAAATACTTAATTATGTTCAAGGTTTTCATAATTTGTCGTGTAATACAGATTATGTCACGCCATTGGATGTATAATGCCGATCGCCGCTCCCAAGACTTTATTGAAGGCGTGCACTATTTTTTAGGTGTGGCCGAGGCAAATAAGCGGGATGGTTTCATGTGCTGTCCATGTGTCATATGTAAGAATTTAAAGGAATATTCAAGCTCAATGAGTCTGCATTCACATTTGTTTAAGTCAGGTTTCATGTTAAACTATATATGTTGGACTAAGCATGGAAAAGCAGGGTCATGATGGAAGAAGGTGAAGGAGAAGATTTAGACATTGATGACATTATTGCTCAGTATGCTGCCTTTGATGATACTACAATGGGGAGAGATGAAGAAGAGGTAGCGGCAGAAGATGATCTCGGTGATGCTCTTGGCAATGCCATTCGTGATGCACAACAAGAATGCGAAAGTGAAAAAGAGAAAGTTAAGTTCGAGCGCATGCTTGAGGATCATAGGAAGTTGCTATACCCGATGGCCGAAGAGGGGCAAAAAAACTGGGTACAACGCTGGAATTACTACAGTGGAAGGCAAAGAATGGTATATCCGACAAGGCATTTAAGAATTTATTGAACCTCATAAAGAAGATGCTTCCGAAGCCAAATGAATTGCCCACCACTATGTACGAAGCAAAAAAAGGTTGTCTGCCCTTTGAGATTAAAAATCTAGAAGATACATGTATGTCCTAATGACTGCATCCTCTACCATAGCAATGAATACGAGAATTTGGATGAATGCCCGATATGTAAAGCAGCGCGGTATAAGATTAGGCGCGATGATCCTGGTGACGTTGAGGGTGAACAACGTCCTAGAAAGAAAATCTCTACCAAGATTATGTGGTATGCTCCTATAATACCGCGCTTAAAATATTTGTTCAAAAATAAAGACTATGCAAAGTTGTTGCAGTGACATAAAGAAGACCGTAAGGTAGACAATATGCTGAGACACCCAGCTGATGGATCTCAGTGGAGAGCGATAGACAACCAGTAAGTAGTACTATATATACTTCCCCACGTGTTTAATTACTATATCATACTTTAATTTACGTGTGAGATGATGAGAATAATCTTCTTCTTGTACAGTGGTGTTTGCGGTAGGAACCAGGTAATAACTTGTGTGGATACTATGTTTGTGAATTTATCACTGCATACATAAGAAGAACTCCTGAAGATGTCATCAGAGTACGTATATATTAATTTTTTATTTATTTTTAAATGAATATATATATATGTATTAATACTTTTCCTTTTATTTCAAATGCAAGACTGAATGGTTGAAACGAAGGGTCATGCAAAAAGACCATATGAAAGCAGTTCAAGAGTTAATAGCTGGTTATCTTCTAGAAAAGTGCTAAATCCCAACGGCAAGTTCTACTTTGATCTAAGGAACTAATGATGTAAATTAAATGTTTATTGATATCGTTATTTTCGAGAACAAGATTATGAAAGTGTTGTATATATACATATATATCTATAATATATATAGTTTCATACTTTATTCAAATATAATAATGCTCGAGATGAGAATTAGATGTAATTATATGCGTGCGTGTATTTATATTAGCAGCGTAGAATACGTACATAAAAACATATTATATATTAAACAAATATGTGTAACTGAACTGAAAACAAATTAAACAAAAAAAAGAAAAAGAAAAGGAACCTTTAGTCCCGGTTGGGGTTACCAACCGGGACTAAAGGGTGCGGCCAGGTTTGCTCGGCTGGAGGACCTTTAGTCCCGGTTAGTAACACCAACCGGGACTAAAGGTCCCTCTTTAGTCCTGGCTCGATGACCCAGGACTGAAGGTTCCACCTTTAGTCCTGGGATCGTTGTCCCGGCGCGGTAACCAGAACTAAAGGCCGTTACCGTCTGAGACAACAAGTCTATTCTGTAGTAGTGAGTGTTAACTATGTCGGATAAGATACGATTGGATATCGACATTATAAATATGCGATTTGAGTATTTGGATACGGATATGGTATCGGATGTTGGATATCCGAACTCAGATACGGATAGATCTCAACCCCTCTAAACAAATTCGGTTTTGAATACGGTCGAAAAATATCCGTACCGTTTTCATCCCTACCTCTAGATCATGTGTTTCCTTAATTTCTACCAGTGTCTTCTTCCATCGATGTTGATGCAGGGATGTTGTTGACTCTAAATCCAGTCACCACACTAGTAAAGGCTGACCATCTGGGTTACACATGGTTAAGATACATAGTGAAAAGATATCTAATTTAGATGGTGAGACCGACTGGCAGTGGCAGGTCAGCGAGGCTGATTCGATGCTAGTTCTTTGCATGGAAGACCAACAAATGCCTCTCAAGAAGACCCACCAGGGAGACACGCAGTGGGAGTGACCTAGGATGGACAACAACACCTAGAGCACTAACAAATCTTGGCGAGAGACTACTGGACAAGAAGGGGTTGAAAGAGATTGAGGTAGAAGAAAATGTAAAAAAATGTAAAAGATTTATTTTTATCTACTGGATAGATGGATCTCTCAATCGAGATCGTGATCCTCTCATGAAAATAGAGGGGTCACTACTAGAAATATCCACTTCTATGATGAAAATTTTAATGACAAATCCAAAACCATCATAAAAAATCGCTTTTTATGACGAAATTTTCGGTTTCGTCATAGATCACCGTGACGAACCTCGAACCGCCCCTTATCTATGACGAAATCAGGTATTGCCACAAAAAATGTCATAGAATAAAACAACATTTCATCATAGATCACTCGCGTGACTGTTCCTGCTCGTCTATGATGATCTTATTTAGAACTATGACGAACAGGGCTTCGTCATTGAATTAATTACTAATCTATGACGAATAATATTTGATCTATAAGGACGGCGCTTCATCATAGATCTCCACATGGTACGTTCTCCATCCGATGTGTACTTGTGGGACCTGCAGTTACTCATCCGTGACGCTTGCAGTTTGTCATAAAAGTCTCCACTCGATTCTTTCTCCATGCAACGTGTACCTGTGGGACCTTTCTCCATCCGATCTATGGGACCCAAACCTATTGGTCCTGTCTCCATGTCCATCCGACCCGTGGGACCCGACGACTTGCGTGTCACTTGTGCTTGTGGACCCTTCTCCATCCGACTTGTGGGCCCCGAAGGCACCTTTCTCCATCTCCATCCAACCTGTGGGACCCGATGGTTTGCGTGTCACGTGTACCTGTGGGACCATTCAACCTTTGAGACCTAACGGCTTACGTGTCATGTGTACCTATGGGACCTTTCTCCATCTCTATCCGACCTGTGGGACCCGATGGCTTGCGTGTCACTTGTTGCCGCCAGGGTTTAATAAATTCAAACTAAAAAACCATGAGACCTGGGAGTCGAACCTGGGACCTAGAGCAAGGAATAGACCATCTTCACCATTGTGCGAGATGTCTGATTGTGTTGACATGTCTTTGGAGTAGTATATGTTCTCTGTGTGGATAGGTTGACTTATATATTAGATATATCCCTATCCCCTGCAAGTGAAAACAAATTTGTGCTTGTTGGACTTGCGACGGCGGCAATGGAGGATCCCTAGTGTGCTGTGGTGGCTTAGACTTCATTTTGGAGGCTAGGCGGTGGGTCTTCCCGATGGAGCACGGCGGCATTGGCGTTCGTGTCCATCATGTGCCATGGCAGAGGCGACAGATCTAATCCACAGGTCTCCTTTCTCGCCTTTTTTTGTTCGCTTCACTGTTTTGGTCCTTGCTTGAACATGAGGTATACAAGAAACATTGTAGCATTTCAGATCTGGTTAGGCCAATGATGATGAAAATAACTAGGAGGTGGCACTGGTTGGTTTTCTGCCAATGCGTGTTACTTGCAGATCTGTCTAGGCAAACAAACAGGCCCTTTGCTTCTGCCTTTTTTTTGTCCAGTGCTTGCTTGATTCTACATTTCTATTTTGTATGCTCTAGTGCCACCAGTGAGTCCTTATGGTATTTGGAACTTATAACATATATGAGGCCACATTTCTATGCCAATGATATCTACATGGTTGTTGGATGTATTAGGATACAACTCATATGTTTGCTTTCTGTGTCTTCTCCTTGTTGACAACCAAGTTATCCATTTGGTTCCAAACAAGAGGAAAGCATCGAAAGTAAATTAATTATTTGTGTCCATCATTCACATGACTGAGGCCACTAATTAATGTCTAAATTGCATATGTTGCTACTGATGCCAATGATGATCACTACCACTTGTTCACTAACATTCTACTTGTGAAAACTAAGGCAGCCTATTCAAGTTGTGCAGATTTGAGATGAGTCGTCCTTGCTATGTTGTATTCGATGGCCATGAGACAGGAGTTTACTACAACTGGCCTGACTGCCATAGACAAGTTCATAGGTTTCATGGTGCTTGTTATAAAAAGTACAACTCCTATGAAGAAGGAATTATTGCCTTCAAGTCAAGACCAACTCAAATCCAGCCTTAGCTCATGATGATGACTTCTATCTTCAAAACCCAAGAGCTGCTCCACCCTCTTTGTCCTTCAAACCTGTTGTAAATGTAGTCCTCTTAATCTTTGTCTGTCTCCTATGGAAGAAGCTCTAAGCTCATGTACTGATTGTAAGTGTGATGGTTGGACTTGATTTAGCTAGAATTATAATGGTTATAGCTCCATTAACTACTACTCTAGTTTGAGTTATATATATTTATGTGGTGCTACTCTAAATTTAGATGAGGTTGTACCATGAAAATTGTTAATGGTTGTTAAAGTTGCACTTTGGTATGAGTTGCGGACTTCACTGATGGATCTTTATTGGATTATTTTCCTCCTCAGTGATCTCATTACTGAGCAAGCTCTCATCCTACTACAAGCACACGATGAAGTGGAGGAGGCCCCCAATAAGAGGAACACACTGACTAGCCTCATGGATGATGTCTTTGTCGAGATCCTCCGCTGCCTCCCTGCCCACTCCTTGTTCTGCTACAAATGTGTCTGTCGCTCCTAGAGACACCTCATCTTGGACAACTATAAGTTGATGCCCTAGACTGTGGCCGGTTTCTTCTATGATGGAATTTACGGCCAAAGAAACTTCACCAGCATCACTAGTGTTTACCCCTCCTTGTCCTTCTTGCCCTTCACCATGAATAATATAGTTGTCTTAGATTGCTGCAACGGCCTCATCCTATGCTGGCGCCTTGGGGCAGATGGATACCGCTATATCATCTATAATCCGGCAACCCAGGAGTTGAAGGTACTGCCGCCTAGAATCTATTCTATTGGTGAGGCACGATTGGGGTTCGATCCGCTAACCTCCTTACACTTCTATGTGTTCGAATATATGAAAGAGGATGTCAGTGCATGGGTGTGGATATCTACTCATCTAAAACTGCAGCATGGATCTTTGAGGAATCTAAATGGGGTGAGGAGGCTGAGTGGACATTGTCAAAATCAGCAACTGTGTTTCTTAACGGTTGTCTGCACTATATTGGGTTCTGCGAGGATTACCGTCGTATACTTGCTATGGATATGGAGGGAAAGGCATGGAGGAAAATTCCTAACTGGCCGCATGTTTTTTCACGCTCCATCCATCAAGCTCAGGGTCACTTGTGTTAATGTACTATTAGTAGTCGCAATATGTCCAAGCTTTCAATCTAGATCCTTGAAGACTATGATACTAATAATAGATGGACATTGAAGCATATTATCAGCCTACGTAAGTTGTTTGGAAAGACTAAGAAAGAAATGGGTTACTTTGATTTTGAGTCATGCTACATAGTGGTTATAGTTCATCTAGAATGGAATTTGGTTTTCTTTGTTGGGGTTGGGGTGGAAAGGGCCATCATTGCATATAACATGGACAGCAGAAAAGTTCATGTTATTCCTACACATTATATTCCATATGATAGACATGACATCCTGCTAGAAATCATTGATAGACCTTACCATCTTCCCTATGTTTCCTTGTTCTCGGAGTTGGAGTCATTGGCAAAGTAGTAAATAAAGCTGTATTTGATGTATCTCTCTGTCATGACATGAAAAGGATCGATGTTGTTTGATTGTCTATGGACATGTTAATTTCCTCTTGGATGGATGTTGTCATTATTTTGCGGCAACTTTAACTTGTTTGTAATGTAAGCTAAGGTTTGTGCAGTGTGTGTCAGACGCGTTTCAACACCAATGGCTTTTGCGTGTGCAGTAACATTTCAACACCAATGGCTCCTCTTTGTTCCCCAAAAAACACCGATGGCTCATCTGTAGTAGTGATATATTAACCATCACGATCTCTTCCACAACTCCACTTGTTTTCCTTCCTTCCCCGAGCCCTCCCATTCCCACTGTAGATCTAAAATCGAAAGCAACATGTGGTTGCCTTCTCTAAACCTACTTCACTGTTAGCCACTGCCATGGTGAAGGGCAAGCCTTCTGTGAAGCATGCATGGGAGGGGGATGATGTTGTGCCCGTGGTGATGGAGGATGATGTCGTGCCCATGGCGAATCAAGATGAAGCTCTAGTGGATTCCTTTGGAGATAGAGATGATTGGGCCATTGGAATCATGAGTAAGGCTTTCTTAAAGATCAGGCATGTGCTACAAAACATCGGGGTAGGCACCCCAACCCACCTCAGGAGGAAAAGGTGAGTAGTTATGCCTTCATTTTTCACCAACTTGTCGATGTCCTAGAAGAACTGCTAGGCTACCTAAACAAGAATCGCGCGGACAACGTGTTGACAACAAAATTTGGTAAGCTTTCCCTAGAAAGGAGGGAATCGGCTGATAGTGTAAAAAATAAGAAAATCTCCTAATTTAGGGATATTTGTGATTTAGACAGAAAATATTATTTAATCTAGGAGAAGCCTCACATCCAAGATATCTTAACGAGAAGGAGCAGATCATGAGTTGGTTTGCACATGCATGAAGAGAAGATATAGAAAGATAAAGATACATGTAGATCGGAGTTCATATGTCCAAGGAAAGAAGGGAGGTCTGCTTGATTAATTATGACACGTGGTGCCTACGTGAAGGCTAGCTACTTTGCCATAACCAAATTGAAACACAACCGACCAATTATATGAAATTAAGTAAGAAAATCATCCGCTAGAGCAGACGATTTAGCAAACTTAAGCCCGTATAACCTAGTAGTCCGTGAAATCACGAAGGATTTCAAACCAACTTCCATTCCAGCCCAGATCGTAATAAGTTTAGCGGTCACCATCACATATTACATAAAAGTTTGCATCTAAGATACATCAGAGTTTAAACATAGTTATTACAAAACAAGTTCAAATAAAAGTAGCGAAAGCCATTTATTCAAACCACACACACTCACACGGAGTTCAAATATAGTGCCAGCGAATGATCATCTCCAACAAAACCATCAGACGAGATGTAAGGAATGACCATGCCCATGGTCCTAAGCATCACCCATAGCAGGATAAAGGCAGTTGATACAGTAGCCGTAATACATCTGCCCATCTACAATAAGTGGGAATAAAACCCTAAGTACGAGAAGGTACTCAGCTAGACTTACCCGACATAACCAAAAATAAGTGACACCAAGGATTATGAAGGGCTTTATAGTAGGGTAGCTGACTCATTTACAAAAAGAAGCATTTTTAGCATTTCAAGACCCTTTTTAAAAGCATTATTGTCAAGTTAATTGTGATTAACCTGTCGACTAGATTTGCACCTATACTAGAGCAAACATGTGATTAAGCAGATAATGATAACCAATGATCATTAAACAACTTCCATAATGTCATATTCATTATAACTGTCCAAGTGTTCCATCAACATTACTACGATGAAGTCACTCAAGTCAAGTGCTCACTATCTAGGAGCAATGGCGATTCGAATCGATTCCTAACCAGCTGGTGATTTATTCCTTATACAAACCTCACTCACCCGGTAAAGTGAGATATTGATCACCGAGTCAACTATCCAGGAATCTCGAGTTTGCCAGGAACCACATGTACCCGGGGGCCGACCGACTGCACTTTGGTCTTATCATCTCGCCCCCGTGTCCTACCACACCTGCTCCGGCACAGTGCGCTGTGGGCAATCTACTCGGCCTGAATAATCTCCCAGCTTCATGGTCAGAAGGTACTTTATCCGGCCAGCTAAATGTAAGACATGCGTTCAACATGACTCGAGGCCCAACAATGGTCGGTCCTTAATCGACACAGACGGAAAGCACTATAGTTCAAAACTCTATAAGTCTCCGTCCGGTCTCAACTTCATTTAACACTTAGTTATACCATGACTATATAGTTATCCAAGCAGATCCAGGTAACCACCTATAGCTCACAGGTGACAGGAAATCACCCGACTGCTATCGGTCTAAGCCAGCTAAGCATTGACTCGACTGCGGATACCAGGGTAACAAGGATATAGTATAATAAAGGTAGACAAGGTATAATGCAGCAACGGTTGCAAACAACTCCTGAACGTAATGCATCAATTAAAGTAAAGCATTTAATTAATAATTGCAAACCAGGAGAAAATGCTCCGGGGCTTGCCTCTCTCGAAGGAGCTCGGGCGGTGATCAAGGCACTCCGGAAATTCCTCAACGTTCTCCTCATCGGCTTCGGGCACTTCCTGCGACTGCACCTCGAGCTGCTCCTTGGGCTCCTCGAGTATGACGACTAGGTTCTCGGTTTGTGATCCTGTATGATGCAATGTGTGTAAGCGCTTATGCAATCGGTGCATCGAATGAGATGAATACAATGGATATGTTTGAATGCAAGGTAGTCAACATCATCCAAGAACATATACTATGAGCACATGTCATCTACTGCATTCTCTTCTACTACTAATATGCTAAGTCAACACATCTTATTAAATGCTTCAAAGATACACCAAAGCTTCACTAATTTCTTAATCACACATAAAGCAACACTTGATTAAACCCTAATTAATAATAGGTTTGAATAGTAACATCTATTTTTATTGCTTAGAAAAATCTTAGAAAATTACCATAGCACAGTACTACCCTAAGTAGTCTACCATCAGATTTTCATGGTATTTGAATGAGTGGATTAGCTTACACAAAAATAACAAGCTATGGCATGATTATGAACATGAAAATACTTTGTACTGTGAAAAGTGTCAAACAATAGAGTTAGCATTTTTCCTATGATCTTCATAGCATACAATCATTGTACAAAAATTATCACATACATGTTTTATACAAAGTTTGCTCTCTAGCAAAAATAACAAAAATCAGCCATTAAAGGCACTTGAACTACACCTCATAATTTTTCTACAGAACATGCATGACACATATTTTTCCTAGGAAGTACATTACATAAGAAGATTAACAAACTTGGAAATCATATTTTTCTGAAGCTTATAGGTTTTTCTACACATTTTTCAAGTTATTAGCAATATCCATGATTAAATAAAGTTCTACAGAAAAGTATCTAAAAATGACATGCAATAATTTTCCCAAGTAGATCTGGTGATAAGGAACCTAGAAAAATTTATTTCAATAGATTTGGAGAAATTTTGAGTATCCAAACATTTTCCAAATCATTTCTCTTTTCAAATAATAAAGAAAAACTGAAAATGAAACATCCTATTGCTACTGGGCCGGCCCGTGGGAACCCTCTGGCCCATGGCCACTTTCGGCCTGTGTGGTCTGAGTGAAGGGGAAAGGTGGCCTAGCCTAGGGCTTCGGCCCATGGCCACTTGGCCCAGCTCGGCCGAGGCGAAGGGGGTTCATGCCGGTGCTGAGACGTCGCGGCGGTGCGGCTCGGCCAGCGGGCCGACGGCCATTACCGGCGGGGTCAGGGCAAGTGGGTGAGCGCATGAGGTTTGTGAGGAGTCGGCGAATGCGGGTAGGCCAATAGGAAGGGTGGAGGAGGGGAAGAAGGGTGAGTTCCACGGTGACCGAGCACGGCGGCGTCATGGCAGACGGCGGCGAAGCTTGGAAAATGCGCTACCTTGGCTCAAAAGCGACACAACCATGAGCACCAAGTGCCGGAGAGCGAGGCGAAGTCACATGCGCTAGATTGCTGGTAGTGGTGGAGGAGGGGCAACGAATTCGCCTGGCGGGCTGCGGTGGCGCTCGGTGGCGAGCTTGCTGCGTGCGGGAGGAGGGGCGAGTATGGGAGAGCGAGAGAGCAGGCAGGATTGAGTGGAGAGGAGTGCAGCATGGTTGGCAAGTGTAGGCGGGCGCGTGGGAGCAGACACAGGTCAGCTGCAACGCGTGGCGGGCGTCGCCGACGCATGGCCGCCACGCGGCGGGCGTGCTCTGCCGCGGTCAGAACGGCGAGCGGGAACGGGCGCGGCACGGCACGGAGGCAGGCCAGACGCGCACGGGGCTGGGCTAGGCTGAGGCGAAGTGGGCAGGCACTGGCGCGGGGGTTCGCTAGGCCGGCTTCGGCCGTGGGCCGAGAAACGAGGCGGCTGCCCGTGAAAAGAGAAACCTTTTTCAAATTATGTTTTCAAGGGATTTTCAAATACCAGTTTTTCAAATATCATTTTGAGCAAGAAGATGACATCTTTTGAAAATGTCCCAAAAATGAAAGTTGCTTAGAATTTAATTCTCTACAATTTGGCCTTTATGACCAAAGTCCAATTCTTGATAGATTTTGAATAAAAAAATTAAAGTCAATTTTAACTCAAAACCTTAATTTTGGAGAATTATTTTTAAAGCAAAATTTGGCAATAATTTGAATACAAACTTTGCTCCAAAAATTATACTAAATATTTCTAGATGATTTACAATCATTGCCAAACAAGTTCTACTAACCTAGCAAGCATAATCAGGGCAAAACAACTCTAACAAGTGTATGCAACATTTACGTTTCACGAACATGTTTTATATGTTTCGAAGCAGTGTTTCAGTTGTTATTTACATGATTAGGCATGTATGATTAGAATGCTTGATGATGCATGATATGCATGATTTGCAGTGCCTAAATGCTGGCATAACACCGAGGTGTTACAGCCCTCCCCCTTACAAAAATCTCGTTCCGAGATTTGGGTTACAAACCATTTGTTATAAAAATCTTCATAAGCTTTTTGTAGATATTCTCCTGTTTCCCAAGTTGCATCTCCGTCATCATGATGATCCCACTGTATCTTGTATATTTTCACCACACTATTCCAAGTAGCACTTTCTTTAGTGTCTAACACACGGACCGGTTGTTCACGGTACACCAAATCTGATTTAAGTTGGATACCTTGAGGTTCTATTCTTTCCTCCAGAATACAAAAACATTTCTTGAGATGTGATGCATGGAAAACTAGGAAAACGGTACTCATTATCTCAGGTAACTCTAACTTGTAGGCTATCGGACCTCTTTGTTCCAAGATTTTGTATGGTCCTACGAATCTAGCGACAAGCTTTCTTCGGACTCCAAACCTTTTCTTCTTCATTGGCGTGACCTTCAGATAAACATAATCACCAACTTCAAATACAAGGGGTCTCCTTCTTCTGTTTGCATAACTTTTCTGATGTGATTGGGCCGCCTTCATATTTTGCTGAATCATATGAACTTTTTTCTCAGCTTCTTCTACAAAGTCAATGCCATAATACCTTCTATCTCTAGGCTCGACCCAATTTAATGGTGTTCTACATTTTCTGCCATACAAAGCTTCGAATGGAGCCATCTTGATGCTTTCTTGATAACTATTATTATAAAAAAACTCAGCTAAGGGTAACCATGACTCCCACGATCCCTTAGAAGACAATACGTAGGCTCTTAACATATCCTCCAAAATAGCATTCACTCGTTCAGTCTGACAATCTGTCTGAGGATGATAAGCGGTAATACGAATCAAACAAGTTCCTAAGCCTTTGTGTAAATGTTCCCAAAAGTGAGCCATGAACTGTGACCCTCTATTAGATACTATAGTCCTTGGTATACCATGCAACCTCACAATTTCTGTGATATACTTCTTGGCATATTGAGGTGGTCGATAAGTTGTCTTGATAGGTAGAAAATGAGCGGTCTTGGTAAGACGATCCACAATCACCCAAATCGAATCATGTCCTTTTTGAGTAGTGGGCAAACCCAAGATAAAATCCATACTGATATCGTCCCACTTCCAACTAGGGACTGACAAGGGTTGCAACATACCGGTAGGTTTCATATGAATGGCTTTCACTCGACAACAGATGTCACATCTGGCAACATATGTTGTAATTTCTTTCTTCATTTTGGTCCACCAATAACGAGATCTTAGTTCTTGATACATCTTACTACTTCTAGGATGGATAGATAGCTTAGAAAGGTGAGCTTCATCCATAAGTTTATTCCTAAGCTCTCGATCCTTGGGAACCACAAGACGGTCGTCAAACCACAACACGCCCTGTTCATCCACTTTAAAGTGCTGAGACGGCTTTTCTTTGATTTTCTCTTTGATGTGGAATATTCCGTTGTCGGTTTTCTGGCCTTCTATTATCTTACTCTCCAAAGAGCAACTAATCTGAATACTATGTAATACAGCAGGATGCATCAGATCGAACCCATCTTCAAATAATGGCTGCACATTCAAGTAATGTGACTTTCTGCTCAAAGCATCTGCCACTACATTGGCCTTTCCAGGATGATATTGCACATTCAAGTTGTAATCTTTGATCAATTCCAACCATCTACGCTGTCTCATGTTTAGCTCTGGTTGGGTAAAGATGTACTTAAGACTCTTGTGATCCGTGAAAATATTACACATATTACCAAGTAGATAATGTCTCCAAATTTTTAGGGCATGCACAACTGCAGTAAGTTCAAGATCATGTGTTGGATAGTTGACCTCGTGCTTTCTCAATTGACGTGAGGCATAAGCAATAACTCTCCTTTCTTGCATAAGAACATAGCCCAATCCAGTTTTTGATGCGTCGAAAACACATCAAATGGTTTCTCAATGTCTAGTTGTGCGAGAACAGGAGCAGTGGTCAACAGTTTCCGCAAAGTGTGGAAAGCTGCTTCACACTCCTCTATCCACACAAACTTGTGATCCTTCTGTAGCAGACTTTGTTGGGGTTTAGTCCCACATCATGTAGCGATGGTGGGGGAGCACAACATATAAGGCGGAAGAAGCCCCACCTATGAGGCTAGTCTTTTGGGTTGAGAAGGCCCAAAGGCCTTATATGTTGTCAGCTTCAGTGGACCTGGGACCTATGGGAGCACAGGCTCGTGGTAACGAGCTGGGCCGGCTGTAAGCCAGCTCCAAGATCATGAACTCGGTGGTCACCACCGGTTCTAAGATTTGGTATCATGAGCCCATGGTTAGAAAAAGCTAAACCCGATAAAAAAATCTCGAGCATCACATATGGCGGGGGCACCCCGATGTGTGACTAAGGGGGAGATTGTTGGGGTTTAGTCCCACATCATGTAGCGATGGTGGGGGAGCACAATATATAAGGCGGGAGAAGCCCCCACCTATCAGGCTAGTCTTTTGGGTTGAGAAGGCCCAAAGGCCTTATATGTTGTCAGCTTCGGTGGACCTAGGACCTGTGGGAGCACAGGCTCGTGGTAACGAGCCAGGCCGGCTGTAAGCCAGCTCCAAGATCATGAACTTGGTGATCACCACCGGTTCTAACAATTGGTATCTAAGCCGGTACCCGAGGTCAGAAAAGCTAAACCTGATAAAAAATCTCGAGCGTCACATATGGCGGGGGCACCCCGATGTGTGACTAAGGGGGAGATTGTTGGGGTTTAGTCCCACATCGTGTAGCGATGGTGGGGGAGCACAACATATAAGGCGGAAGAAGCCCCACCTATGAGGCTAGTCTTTTGGGTTGAGAAGGCCCAAAGGCCTTATATGTTGTCAGCTTCAGTGGACCTGGGACCTGTGGGAGCGCAGGCTCGTGGTAATGAGCTGGGCCGGCTGTAAGCCAGCTCTAAGATCATGAACTCGGTGGTCACCACCGGTTCCAACAGACTTGTCATCGGTTTGGCAATCTTCGAGAAGTCTGGTATAAAGTGACGGTAATAACCGACTAGTCCTAAGAAACTTCTAATCTTAGGAACTATGGTCGGTGCTTTCTGATCCATAACCTCTTGCACCTTACCTAGATCGACTGAAACTCCATTTTCTGACAGAATGTGACCAAGGAAAGGAACTTTCTTCAACCAGAATTCGCATTTGCTAAACTTAGCATACAGTTGATGATCTCTAAGTCTGGTCAAGACAATTCTTAGATGCTCTTCATGATCCTTCTCGTTCTCGGAATACACCAGAATGTCATCGATGAACACCACCATGAACTTATTCAATTCTGGCATGAAAACTGTATTCATCAAAAACATAAAGTATGCAGGAGCATTTGTCAAGCCAAAGGACATGACAAGATACTCATACAACCCATATCTGGTGGAAAAAGCAGTCTTTGGTATATCCTGTGGCCTAATCTTGATCTGATGATAACCGGATCTCAAATCTATTTTTGAGAACACCTTGGGCTTGGCTAACTGATCAAACAGAACATCAATATGAGGCAAGGGATACTTATTCTTGATGGTTACAGCATTGAGTGGCTTGTAATCTACGCACATTCTCAACATGCCCTCTTTCTTCTTCACAAACAAGGCGGGACATCCCCATTCAGACTTGCTTGGCTAGATAAACCCCTTTTTTGATAAATCTTCTAGTTGCTTCTTTAGCTCAGCTAATTCATCTGGAGGCATCCGATAGGGTCTCCTTGAAATCGGAGCTGTTCTGGGGATTAATTCAATTCCAAACTCAATCTCCCTATCCGATGGAAGACCAGGTAGCTCATCCAGGAATACATCCGGAAACTCACACACTACCGGAATCTGATGAATAGGAATAACTATCGTAGCACATGTAACACTTATAAGGTCTATTCTCTGAGGCAATGGTACTTGGAAAGTACCCTCACCTAGAGGATCCTTAAGGGTAAGTACTCGACTTCTAGTATCTATGACTGCTCCCCAATCCTTCATCCAATTCATCCCTATAATGACATCCAAAACTAGTCCAGGCATAACTATCAAGTTCACTCAGAACTTCCTGCTACCTAATTCAAGGGTTGCCCCTCGAACCATCCGGTTGGTCAAAACATCAGCCCCTGCTGAACTTATACGGTAACCATAACCTAATTCTATGCATAGTTGTTCATGTTTCTATGCAAATGCTTGACTCATAAAAGAATGCGATGATCCAGAATCAAATAGAACAACTGCAGGGTTTTCGTTGATAGGAAACTTACCAGCAGTGATGGGCTCTCCCTCAAGAATTTCATCCATAGTCGTACTATGCACCCTAGCATTATAAGTCTGCTGCTTCTTCTTGGGCGGATATAGACAAAACCTCGAGAAGTGGCTGGGTTGATCACAGTTATAGCAGGGTCCCCTCACTGTTCCAGCAGATCCCATAGCTCCCTTGGAACTGTCTTGTACCGTAGTTGCGGCTGCCTTGTTGGGCTGTACTGCCATCTTGTAAGGCTTCTGGGGTCCATGGAAATTTTGACTTCTCTGCTGAGGTGGCCTGAACCTCACGCTAGGTGCCGATGGATGATATGGAGGACGACCTCCCATAGGTGCTCTAGCTTGGGACGGACCACCTTCAAGGGCTCTCTTGCGTGTCTTAGCTATGGTGCTAGCGTTGTTATTCTTCTCCTGCTTCAGACAGTTGCTAATGAAGTCATTGAATCTAACGCGGTTGTTGGTACCCACATGCTTCATCATTTTTGGATTGAGTCCCCTCTTGAAACTGGCAATTCTCTTAGCATCTGTGTCAACCATGTCAGGAGCATAACGACACAAGTTGTTGAAGGCATGTAAATATTGTGTCACGGTCTTGGTGCCCTGATTCAATGCCAAGAACTCTCCCAACTTCATCTCGGTCAGCCTGGATGGAATATAAACTCCATGGAAGGCTTCAGCAAACTCTCTCCATGAAATCTGAGCATTTGGAGGGAAGGTGGTGCGATGGTGCTTCCACCACATTCCCGCTGGTCCTTGCAACTGATGTGCAGCATACTCCGTTTTCAATGCCTCAGTCATCCTCAACACATGGAATTTATCTTCCATAGTGTTGATCCATTCCTCAGCATCAAGTGGCTCTATTGCTTCCTTGAATATTGGTGGCCTGGTGTCCATAAAATCTTTAAAGCTGCTATATTGGTTCACCCCAATGCCACCACCCTGATTGTTACCACGTTGAACGTTGTTGGCGATGGTACACAGAAAATCCTCCATGTTCTTCTGGGATTATTCCGCATTGCGCTGACTCCCGAGCAACTATGCGAGGAACATCTCAGGGGTAAACGGGGGAGGAGGTGGCAAATGCAGTTCATGGGGAGGTTCATTGTTGTTGCCATGGTTTCCACCACCACCACCGGTCCCCGCACCGTTAGCACCGGTCTTAGCGGCCTCATACGTGGTTCAGCGAGTGTTTGTCATCTGCATATTTCAACAACAATTAATGATTGAGTGAAGTTGTAATAATTGTGAGTGAAGGAATAATTATGCCGTATTGAATTTACTAGAGAGAATAAATTCATACAATAAAACAGAGGCACAACAATCACATCCCAATTAAAACAACATCACTTAATCAAATTACTTCAACAACAAACATCGCGTCCATACAACCAAATTGCCAGCATACATACACTGGACTTTTATGCGTTTGGATATCGCATTCGTAATTAAGTTCCAACCACATGCCAAGTCTCATAAGTTTGAAGCAAAACACATTAGGTTACATGCCAACAAAAGAAAGGTCATCGCAATAGGACCTAGATACTAGCGTAAGGCAACTAGCCTACTCCTCGGGGCCATCGTCGAGATCGGAGACGTCACCATTGCCCCCAGGTGAAACTACAGGCTCGTCCTCGTTGTCGTCGTCGATGTCCATGCCAGCGGCGTCTGGTGGAGCATATGGGCCAACCCCATTGTAGAGCACGTGAAACTCCTCGTGCAGGTTGCCGTTGTACTCCTCTAGCTCATCGACCCTCTGTAGCAGAAGGTCCCTCTCCTCCCAGGCTTCATTCCTTTCCTGAACCAACTGTCCAATCATGCGGTCTGCATTGTTGTTGGCTTGAGTCAACATATGCACCCGCTGCATAGCTCTATCACCTCTCTCAACCGCCTAGTCTCGCTGTAAGTTCATATCAGCCAACTGCTCCTGCAAACTAGCTATAGCACGTGCCTGTCTCTTCTTTTGCTTTCTCCCCTTGAGCTTATCCTGACCACGTAAGCCAGTCAAAGTCTAGTAGGTACTCTCGAGACCCTCATACGCTCTGATGGCAGCAAACATAGCACTCATAGAATGGTTGTTGCTAGCCTATCCCTCAGCTGGACCTCTGACCAAGGCACTTCCCTGAGGCTGAACCCAAATGGCATCACGAGGATCATCCCTAGGAAAAGTGCTAGCTAGAGCTGCTGCAAGCTCACTAGGAAATCTGCTCATAATATCCCTGATGACACGGAAGGCTGCTCCCTCTGCACCCTCAGCGGGAGTGCGACCCTCAAACTCCAAGTGCCAACCATCCCAATCTAGAGCATCACCGAGAGCAGGAACCGTGATCTCTACCATTGCAAGTCCATCCTCTGCTAACTAGCTCTCATTCCAAGAGTACACTGGTTCTTGACCCTCTGGGTACCCCACATCATGGAGCACTCTCCAAAGCAAGGTCAGCATGCCAAACTCGCTTAAGAAGGTGTCCATGGTGCGGTGCTCCCTTAGGGCCAACGAACGTCAAGGTGCTCTTCCTTCGGTGGACTTACGGGCGGTCTGCTTCGTGCGGGCCATCTATAGCAAAAGTTCTTTTATTACCCCGGGGAAACATATTTTAGGTGATACAACTTTTATCAAAATGAGATAATCAGTTTATAAGGGGAGGAATGTATGACATGAATGAAATGCACAAGTAATATGATGTATGTACATGCCATACGTTCTCACAAACTTATGAATAAATAATTCTAGCGACGAATTCAGTGGCATACAAATGATCTCTCAAATACGTAACTAATATGTTCTACATGATAGTGTTGTTATGTACCTACAGAAGATTCATTTTAGCCCAATTCCCAATGAATGCATAAAAGCAGTAAAATTTTATCTACATGCTCTACACGAATCCCCAGATACGTGTATAACAGTAGTAACTACCCGAACCATCATCCTATTGACAGCATCGCCTCAACAGACAGAAGACCCATACAAGAGATACCTTTGCAAAACATGCGTAGAACATGTAATTACTCCAGCATCATATAAGCATTCACCCTAGATCGGCGGTGTATCCGATCCTGCTCTCACAACTCACACTTACCGAGGCGTAGAGGCAATTGATCCATACACTACCACTCAAACAAGTGGCACTCATACAATAGCATGTCGTATGAGTGACGAAAGAGAAATATGATGCAAGAACCCCAAGTTAGTACTTAATTAAGCCACCTAAAGTCCTTAACTGGGCATAAAGGATATGACTACTGGCGCACTTTATAGTTTGGAAATCACATTTTTCAAATGCCTTTTGTTTTAAATACACTTGTGAAAGTAACATGCTAAACCATGCTCTGATGCCAGCTGTAACAGAACCAACCAATTATACAAAATTAAGTAAAAAAATCATCCGCAAGAGCAAACGATTTAGCAAACTTAAGCCCATATAACCCGGTAGTCCGTGAAATCACGAAGGATATCAAACCAACTTCCATTCCAGCCAAGATCGTAATAAGTTTAGCGGTCACCATCACATATTACATAAAAGTTTGCATCTCAGATACATCAGAGTTTAAACATAGTTATTACAAAACAAGTTCGAATAAAAGTAGCGAAAGCCATTTGTTCAAACCACACACACTCACACGGAGTTCAAATACAGTGCCAGCGAATGATCATCTCCAACAAAAGCATTAGACGAGACATAAGGAATGGCCATGCCCAAGGTCCTAAGCATCACCCATCGCAGGATAAAGGCAGTTGATACAGTAGCTGTAATACATCTGCCCATCTACAACAAGTGGGAATAAAACCCTGAGTACGAGAAGGTACTCAGCTAGACTTACCCGACATAACCGAAAATAAGTGACACCAAGGATTATGAAGGGCTTTATAGTAGGATAGCTGACTCATTTGCAAAAAGAAGCATTTTTAGCATTTCAAGACCCTTTTTAAAAGGATTATTGTCAAGTTAATTGTGATTAACCTATCGACTAGATTTGCACCTATACTAGAGCAAACATATGATTAAGCAGATAATGATAACCAATGATCATTAAACAACTTCCATAATGTCATATTCATTATAACTGTCCAAGTGTTCCATCAACATTACTACGATGAAGTCACTCAAGTCAAGTGCTCACTATCCAGGAGCGATGGCGATTCGAATCGATTCCTAACCAGCTGGTGATTTATTCCTTACACAAACCTCACTCACCCACTAAAGTGAGATATTGATCACCGAGTCAACTATCTAGGAATCTCGAGTTTGCTAGGAACCACATGTACTCGGGGGTCGACCGACTGCACTTTGGTCTTATCATCTCGCCCCCGTGTCCTACCACACCTGCTCTGGCACAGTGCGCTACGGGCAATCTACTCGGCCCGAATAATCTCCCAACTTCGTGGTCGGAAGGTACTTTATCCGGCCAGCTAAATGTAAGGCATGCATTCAACATGACTCGAGGCCCAACAACGGTCGGTCCTTAATCGACACAGACGGAAAGCACTACAGTTCAAAACTCTGTAAGTCTCTGTCTGGTCTCAACTTCATTTAACACTTAGTTATACCATGACTACATAGTTATCCAAGCAGATCTAGGTAACCACCTATAGCTCGCAGGTGATAGGAAATCACCCGACTTCTACCAGTCTAAGCTAGCTAAGCATTGACTCGACTGCGGATACCAGGGTAACAAGAATATAGTATAACAAAGATAGACAAGGTATAATGCAGCAACGGTTGCAAACAACTCCTAAACGTAATGCATCAATTAAAGTAAAGCATTTAATTAATAATTACAAACCGGGAGAAAATGCTCTGGGGCTTGCCTCTCTCGAAGGAGCTCGGGCGGTGATCGGGGCACTCCAGAAGTTCCTCAACGTCCTCTTCATCAGCTTCAGGCACTTCCTGTGGCTGCACCTCGAGCTACTCCTCGGGCTCCTCGGGTATGACGACTGGGTTCTCAGTTTGTGATCCTATATGATGCAATGTGCGTAAGCGCTTATGCAATCGGTGCATCGAATGAGATGAATACAATGGATATGTTTGAATGCAAGGTAGTCAACATCATCCAAGAACATATACTATG
Organism: Miscanthus floridulus; assembly: GCF_019320115.1. Lineage (NCBI taxonomy): Eukaryota > Viridiplantae > Streptophyta > Magnoliopsida > Poales > Poaceae > Miscanthus > Miscanthus floridulus. The sequence goes on from NC_089587.1 coordinate 50,113,333, forward strand.
AGCACATGTCATCTACTGCATTCTCTTCTACTACTAATATGCTAAGTCAACACATCTTATTAAATGCTTCAAAGATACACCAAAGCTTCACTAATTTCTTAATCACACATAAAGCAACACTTGATTAAACCCTAATTAATAATAGGTTTGAATAGTAACATCTATTTTTATTGCTTAGAAAAATCTTAGAAAATTACCATAGCACAGTACTACCCTAAGTAGTCTACCATCAGATTTTCATGGTATTTGAATGAGTGGATTAGCTTACACAAAAATAACAAGCTATGGCATGATTATGAACATGAAAATACTTTGTACTGTGAAAAGTGTCAAACAATAGAGTTAGCATTTTTCCTATGATCTTCATAGCATACAATCACTGTACAAAAATTATCACATACATGTTTTATACAAAGTTTGCTCTCTAGCAAAAATAACAAAAATCAGCCATTAAAGGCACTTGAACTACACTCATAATTTTTCTACAGCACATGCATGACACATAATTTTTCTAGGAAGTACATTACATAAGAAGATTAACAAACTTAGAAATCATTTTTTTTGAAGCTTATAGGTTTTTCTACACAATTTTCAAGTTATCAACAATATCCATGATTAAATAAAGTTCTACAGAAAAGTATCTAAAAATGACATGCAATAATTTTCCCAAGTAGATGTGGTGATAAGGAACCTAGAAAAATTTATTTCAATAGATTTGGAGAAATTTTGAGTATCCAAACATTTTCCAAATCATTTCTCTTTTCAAATAATAAAGAAAAACTGAAAATGAAACATCCTATTGCTACTGGGGCGGCCCGTGGGAACCCTCTAGCCCATGGCCACTTTCAGCCTATGCGGTCCGAGCGAAGGGGAAAGGCGGCCTGGCCCGGGGCTTCAGCCCATGGCCACTTGGCCCAGCTCGGCCGAGGCGAAGGGGGTTCACGCCGGCGCCGAGACATCGCGGCGATGTGGCTCGGCCAGCGGGCCGGTGGCCATTACCGGCCGGGTCAGGGCAAGCGTGCGAGCACATGAGGTTCGCGAGGAGTCGATGAATGCAGGCAGGCCAATCGGAAGGGTGGAGGAGGGGAAGAAGGGTGAGTTCCACAGCGGCCGAGCATGGCGACGCCATGGCTGGCGGCGGCGAAGCTTGGAAAATGCGCTACCTTGGCTCAAAAGCGACACAACTATGAGCACCAAGTGCCAGAGAGCGAGGCAAAGTTAGGTGCGCTGGATTGCTGGTAGTGGTGGAGGAGGGGTGGCGAATTCGCTTGGCGGGCTGCGGTGGCGCTCGGTGGCGAGCTTGCTGCGCGCGGGAGGAGGGGCGAGCACAGGAGAGCGAGAGAGCGGATGGGATTGAGTGGAGAGGAGCGCAACGTGGTCAGCAGGTGTAGGTGGGCGCGTGGGAGTGGACGTAGGCCAACTGCGACGCGTGGCGGGCGTCGCCAACTCATGGCCGCCACGCGGCGGGCGTGCTCTGCCGTGGTCGGAACGGCGAGCAGGAACGGGCGTGGCACGGCGCGGAGGCAGGCCAGACGCGCACGGGGCTAGGCTGGGCCGAGGCAAAGTGGGCAGGCACTGGCACAGGGGTTCGCTGGGCTGGCTTCGGCCGTGGGCCAAGAAACGAGGCGGCGGCCCATGAAAAGAGAAAAACCTTTTTCAAATTATGTTTTTAAGGGATTTTCAAATACCAATTTTTCAAATATCATTTTGAGCAAGAAGATGACATCTTTTGAAAATGTCCCAAAAATGAAAGATGCTTAGAATTTAATTCTCTACAATTTTGCTTTTATGACCAAAGTCCAATTCTTGATAGATTTTGAATAAAAAAATTAAAGTCAATTTTAACTCAAAACCCTAATTTTGGAGAATTATTTTTAAAGCAAAATTTGGTAATAATTTGAATACAAACTTTGCTCCAAAAATTGTACTAAATAATTCTAGATGATTTACAATCATTGCCAAACAAGTTCTACTAACCTAGCAAGCATAATTAGGGCAAAACAACTTTAACAAGTGTATGCAACATTTACGTTTCATGAACATGTTTCGTATGTTTCGAAGCAGTGTTTTAGTTGTTATTTACATGATTAGGCATGTATGATTAGGATGCTTGATGATGCATGATATACATGATTTGCAGTGCCTAAATGCTGGCATAACACCGGGGTGTTACACAAATCAAAGACCAACTTCACGGTTAAAGCAAAGGAGATATACATGCATATGTAGACTTACATGTTCAGCTATTAGGAGGCGGCATGCAAGTATGACCAGTTAACATATTTGGCCATGGTTATTCCTATTTGTTTCATAGATATATACTGCAAGTAATGGAGTCTATGCATGGAAGGAAATGAATATTATTTGGGATAAGCACGACGTCTAGGTGCACACAAGGAAGCGAGGACACATATCATGTTTGTGCATGCACATGGCTGGCTAGGTGTCATATTCATATACGTGCTCGACAAGGTGGTATATTTGCATACAGGATCTTTGCCGGTTGAATTAAACAAGAGAAGACACGTCGGCCATGGAAGAAGCTTTATTAGCAAGGATTCTACAAAAAGGGAAATTAGAGTCCATGTCTTTTAGTATTTTTTTCATCTAGATATTTTGCCAAGGAAGTTACATACAAGGCTTGTCATGAGTCATTAGTCTAGGATATAAATATGTACCCTGGCCATTGTAATGAGATATACACACATCAATCAAAATCAGTCTTTACTTTTTTGGATTCACGCTAACCCTTAGGAGTAGGAGTAATGCAGTTTTTCGGCGAGTTCTTCAGTAAACAGGGCTGCATCGACTAATTGACCTCTAGCTTGTTTGTGAGTACCGTCATGACTTGTATTGTTCTTGTAAAGCTACATCAGCTGATTGATCTTTTATAAGCCATAATATAAGTTAGTTATCGATCTGTGTTATAGTTTGTAAGGATGTATCAGCTAATTGATCTCTTACGAATCATAATATAGATCAAAGTTATCGATCTTGTGTTAAATAACTTGTTGTTTAATATAATATCACCAGTTATTGAATCTGCTAAGACTAGTAAGATTTTCATTACTATTTTTGGTTGAACGCAGGGGTGGTCGATCCTACGTACTCCTCCTGAGAGGTGTCAGTCAATTTGACCCTACAATTGGCAAGGAGAGAAAGCTAATCAGTAATTTAAGGCGGAACATGCCGATGTTGCCAGATAGTCCCGAATGTGCGGCTCTGAGAGCCGATATGGAAGGAGATCGACTAAATAGTCAATTCCAGCATATTCATAAGAATAAATTAGTTAAAGCTCATGGAATTATGGAAGGTAAATCGGTTATCGTTTAGGATGAATGTCATTATTTTGAGGAATATTAATCAATGGCAATAGGATGTCAACAGTAATCAGTTTATACTAAGCCAACGACTACAAGTAACCAAATCCCTTTTGTATGAAAGAAGCAGCTCATCATCATTTAATCATTTAATAAAGGTAAATCTAATGAACATATTAGATCTCATCTATCGCTATGATCAGTGGGGCATGAGGCAAAATTATGCAGGCTGTAGAAACAACAATAGATTCGACGACCCTAACTTATTATTAATATCAGTGGGGCATGAGACAGAATTATATAGGCCATAATACAATAATAAGATCATGGGGCTAACACATCTTTCAACCTATCTTTACTTCAACGGTCTCATGACATGAACTGCGTATATGAAAGCGCTCGATATCAGTTAAAACAGTCAATTCAGGCATAGCGCACAGTTAAGGTCATGCCCTATCAGAAACAGATCTACCAAATAACGATCCCCACTCCACGGTGCTAACAGTGGGGTGTGTAGCAGAATTACACAGGCCGTGATAATGGGCCACGGAACGATTTTCGTTAGCCAATAGATTTATTCAAGACAAAACATGCCTTAACCGCACACTATGCACGATCAAGATTGACATAAAATAACCGATAAAACATAACTCATCGTTTAAGGTGTAGATTAGATCAATTTAGATTAACAAACGATGGGATAAATAGGATATAAGACCAATCTAGATTAATCCCAATCGGGCGAAGTGATATTGCTCTAATTAAATAAATAATGGAAGCAATAAGCAATATTGGTAACTTAATGAATCTATTCGAAGGAACACCGCCCTTAGATAGAGCCGATAACTTGACCTTAATCTAGTTCGAGCAGTGGAGGTCGACCGGATCTATGTAGCCGTACTTGAACTAAACAAGAGTCGATAACTAGATTATACCAGAGTTGCAGTGGAGGTCGACTAGATCGATACAGCCATACGAACAGAAGTGTAAGCCATGACGGTACTTATAGACAAGCCGGAGGTCGGCCGGACTGATGCAGCCCTGCTCACTGAAGAACTCATCGAGATCTACTCTACTCCTACTTCTAAGGGGTGGTCGGAGCCAAAAAAGTAAGGAACTTGTATTTGATTGATTGTCCTTTACAATAGCCAGGGTCCAATATTTATACCCGAAACATATGCATGAATCCTACTTAAGCACGACTCATTACAATTTTTTAGCCTAAGAGAAAACATTCCTAATTTAAGATAACTTAGACTCTAATCTTTCCTTTTTTGTAGAGTCCAACATGATTTTCCCGGCGCTGACTATAGCTTTTGTTGTTATCTACTAGCGCTATCTAAAGAAAATTGATTCCAGTGCTGCATTCGAACTAGTTGATACCGACCTTCATGCAATCGATTCCTTGATGACGTGATCTTGGGAGCTTTTGAGTCCCTGCAATTCCTCTTCCAAATTTTGGTGTAAACAATATCACTAGTTATTGAATCTGCTAAGGTGTTAATGGGCGAGGTGCATGAAGGGATATGTGGTGCTCATCAATCGGCTTATAAGATGAAGTAGATTATTCGTAGAACTAGATATTTCTGGCCAATAATATTGGAAGATTGTTTTGAATATTACAAGGGGTGCCAGGACTATCAATATTTTGGTAATGTCCAAAAATCTCCTGCATTGGCCATGAATCCAATAATCAAACCATGGTTGTTTAGAGGTTGGGGGATTGATTTAATTGGCTAGATTTTTTCACCCTCAAGCAAAGGACATAAGTTCATATTGGTAGCAATAGATTACTTCACTAAATGGGTTAAGGCAATTCCTTTGAAGATGGTAACCTCAAAGAACATGGTTGATTTTGTCAAGGAGCACATTATGTATCATTTTAGGATTCCTCAAACTATAACTACTGATCAGGAGACAATGTTCACATCAGAGGAGTTCAAAGATTTTGTTGCTAGTATGGAAATGAAGCTACTAAATTCTTCTCCTTACTATGCTCAGGCTAATGGCTAGGTAGAGGCATCGAATCAGATTATGATTAAGCTGATCAAGAAAAAAATTAAGAAACAGCCAAGGAAGTGACATTCAATGCTTAATGAGGCACTATGGGCATATAGGATGGCCTGTCATGGATCAATCAAAATGTCGCCTTATGAACTTGTGTATTGCGATCTTGTTATAATTAATGTTTTATTAATTATAACAAATCACCTAATTGAGATAGAGATAGATCGGCATCATATCATCTTAATTGGTCATCTTTTGATCTAGTCACACTTTAAATCTCATAATTGATGACTTAATTTCACTAGATCGGTTGTTTTATCTCTATTCCAATCAAACATAGTATGCATCCAAAGACATGTTTCAATCTTGAGTAAACTCACTAGTTAATGAGATCTAATCTAATGACACTACCATAGCTGCATTGATTCGGTCGAACCTCGCTGGTAAGACTTTAGATTAGAAATTATTGATTAGTGGTTTTGTTTATGATCGAGATATGTACTCTATTTGTTTGCTATGCCTGCATTGGCTATTTTAGCCAATTGCCTATTGTCTCACACATATAGCATGTTTTCATGAATCTGTAGACATATAGATGGTTTTATAGATTCTTTGGCTTTAGTTTGTTATCATTATCATAGTTGCATCAATCTGGTTGAACCTCACTGTTGATGATAATATATTAGATTTAGATTGTTTATGGATTCATTTATGGTAAACAGTTGATTGTTCGCGTGTTATACTTTTTTCATCAAACTTATCGGCTAAACATTTTATACTAATCATGTTCTATTTAGCCGATGATGTTTTCTTATATTGCCTTATTGCTGGATGTCGACTCTGTAGTCGATGGCCATATCAATCGGCTATTTGGCCACATATTGGAACTCTCTGGTGCAACACCGACATGTTCCACCTTAAACTACCGATTATTCTCTCCTTGTCAATTGCAGGGTCAAATTGGCTGGCATGCCTTTAGTCTCAAAACCGACCGTTCTTGTGTTGAAGCTAAGTAGATCTTCGGGTTCACTCTGTCAACATCATTCGGCTTGCTATGTGTTGATCACATCACCATATTTTTGTGTCAACATAATGTGGAGTACATCCTCGCCTACTACCGAAGCCAGATAGATGGCTTTGACACTAGCATCGTGACATAGGGAATTAGCACCTCCCACAACACTAAGAAGCACTGGCGCAACCTGATTCATGTTGATGCTAAGCAGGTGGCCAACCACATCACCACTGACGAGCAAAAGGGCCTCATGGCTATAGAGGAGGATGATGACAACGTTGATACCAACGATGAGGACGAGGACAAGGATAGTGATACCGACGGCGAGTAGAGGAGTAAACAAAGTTCCATTTGATTATCTCACATTGCATTTAATGTATCTTCCTTATGTTAGGAGTATAGATGGAGTACATGTTGTTACTCTTTCCTTATGTTGTTACTCTTCCTTATGTATCTTCCCTTGCATTTTATGTCAGACGCATTCAAATGTATAGAGCTTTTGATTTGTGAAGTCTAATTTGCATGTCTGTGTTTACTTTTGTTGAACCTTGTATTATGCTGGGTTAAACTCTATTGAGCATGGTGTAGATCAGGTCCTTTGATCAATTGGTAGCTGGTTTCTAGCCCCTATTGGTTGGTTTTGCCTACAGGTTTCTTTCTGGTACTCTATCTAATCTGTAGTATGGTAAACATGTATAATAGAATTCATCCGATCAAGTCTCGCATCTATGTAATGCCAAATGGAAGAGCCACATAGCTATTCTAATTTTATAGCACACGTAAGAAAGTCCGAGCATCGTAAATCTGATCAGGCTGGACACATCTCATGTTATATTATACAAGAAAACCTGTTTCGTACGAATACATTCGTTGAATCCCTAAAGGAAACAAATAAAATTGAAACTAGTTACATGTCCGGCCTGTTCAAATTTGCGTTGCTTGGACTATTAGGCGAGCAAATGGTTTACAAGAAACAGGTAAACATCATTTTGTCGAATATACTAGAGGGATGTGGTCAGGGGAAAGTTGTGATCGTTTGTTGTAGAGTACACATCTGTGGTATGGTAACTAGTTGCCATCTATAAGCATGATTTTGGTTAGTGTCAATCGATGAAGAGGAAAGCCACCCATGACTACTACTACTACTGATACAAATGTTGTGATCGAGTGCACTCCATATGCAATAGTTTTCCTCATAGCTCTGTACTATATAGTGTCTGACAAGATCAAATGTGCCGCATTCGGACTTTCTTGCAAGCATAGTAAAATATGAGAATGAAGCTAATGTGGCAGGAAAGCTAGACACAAGAAGTGAATCAAGAAAAAGAGCTTTTGACCACCATGACATGCTTGAGACTTGAATGCCTAGTGTGGTTGTGATAGGTCTTTTCTATACTTATTTCACTCCAATCCAAGTAGTCATGGTAGTTGAGGGGTAGACTGATTGCTATGGCACTACTGTCCTACAAGATCAAATACACAACGGCCGGATTTTCTTGTGTTCCCAGTAAAAGTCAACAGTTTTGGCTCCTCCGTTCTATATTAGATCGAGGCGAGACTTGTTCAGATGAACTCCTCGCTGCATGGTTATTTCAAGTTCAACAAATTTTATCAAAGACATGAGTTGGCTTTAACAAACATCAAAGGCACTCATGAATGTTTAGCAAATTAAGTTTCAGATCAAAGACAACTAAAAAGAAATTTGTAGCAAAAAAAACAGCTACAAAATGACCAAACGACCTAAGCTACACTACGCTCAACTGAGTCTAACCCACCTAATACAAAGTGCAGCAAAAGTTCACACAAACATGCATGCAAATAAGAGTTCACATATTCACAAGGGCGTCCCATAGATCAAACCTAGTCATGACTACTAGTACTACTGGTACGTCCCATAGATCAAGGGTCGAGGCGGGCATGCAGGATCTCATCCACATCCACTTTTGCTAAGATGGCGTTGGCGGCCGGCTCAAAACTCTTGACCAAATCGATGATGTCAACGTCCTTCGATTCCGGTGGAAAACCCTGCTCCACCATCCGGACGTTAACCGTTACGCTAATCTAAAGCTAGGCAGCAGCCAGTGCAGTGGCAACCCTATGGCGAACGGCTTCGGTCACCATGGCTCAAAGGCAGGCTGATAGGGCTTGGAACAGCTCCTCTACGGCAAACAGATTATCCACTGCTCACACAGGGAAGCTAGAGTTAATGGCAGCTTGCACACACAGGACGAGGGTCTCGACCCGTGTCCTTAGATCTACAAGAAGGTCATCATGTTTTCGCCCTGCTCCAGGTGGATCTCCTAGTTGACTCACACCTTGGAAGCCTTAGTCATGGAAAAATGAAGTGCATCGCGCATGGCATCCACCTCAACGTGCAACATCTCGGTGTTCAGCCAGGTCGATGACAAATTCGCTTGGGCCTCGCGATAATCCTTCAATAATTGATGGTACTCTACATTGTCTGAAGATTCATGCTCTTTTGATGACTCGAGCACCACCAGGGGAAAGCCCCATGACTAGGGATGGCACCGCCATGGAGGAAGCGTTGCACAATGCAAGCCAAGTTCAAGACCATATAGGATAAGGGGGAGCGATCTGATTGAGAAGGCAAATGACTTTTACTGAACTGACCAGCGTAGCATGGCATGAAATCGTGGGCGGCTGCCTCCATCGAGGGATGCTTCATAGGGCCACTTTTTGAGCGAGACCGCGAACAAAGAACTAGACTTCAGGGCCAACTAGGCTTGGGACACCATCACGCCCATGTTCTCCTGTTGAGATAGTAGGCAAATTCCAAATACTAGTTAAATTAAATAGCATGAACACAAATACTAGTGTGAGCATTGCTCGCATATACTCTAGTTAAATGAAGATAAACAACATGAACAATGGTACAGTGATGATCTACCTCCAAAGGGGGAACTAGTGGGTGAGAGACCACACCGACGAGAGGTCCATCTGTCGGTGGAGGATTGCCAGCGTGGAAGGCCTCTGGGGCCTCCCTATCGACAGATGACCTCATGGGCTCCTCCATGGTCCTGGTAGGAGGCATTGGCGGCGTAGTAGGGTGGAAGGCAAAGGCTTTGGGATAGAATCAGGAGCTTTGGAGAGAGAAGGCAGTAGGTGTATAACCTTCCCTCTCGCCCCTTGTCTCTGCTGCAATAGTTTGGGGGCTGTCGACCACCCCATGCCCAAGACATTTGCATGGGAGGGTGGTGGGGCTTCGCCTTGTCACATCAATGCGATGGGCCAAAAGCGACATCCCCTGCTATAACAGGCTACTAACATCACCCACGCTCGTGCGCTTGCTCAGGAATGCAGGAGCACGTTGTCCAGGTATTCAAGATTTCAGACAGCCAGACCTTGTGCGATCCTGTGAAATATAAAAATTCTGAATAAAAATCATTTTTGATGCATGGTTCATGCAAGTTCAACAAATCTTATCAAATACACAAAAATAAGATGAGTTGGGTTCAACACAGATCAAAGCCACTCATGACTCTTACTACAACTGATACAAATTGACCAAGTGCACTCCGTAGGCAATTGTTTTACTCATAGATATGTACTGTATTCTGTCTGATGAGATGAAATGTGCCACATCGGACTTTTTTATGAGCGTAGTAAAATATTAGAGTGAAGCGAATGCGGTAGGAAACTGGACACAAGAAGTGAATCATCAAAAAGAGGTTCAGAGACGCTTGAGACTTAAATGCCTGGAGTAGTTATGATAAGTCTTTTCTATACTTATTTGATTCCAATCCAAGCAATCATAGCAATCAAGGGGCGGACTAAAGAGTGAAGAGTGAGATGTGTCTAGCTCGGTCAGATTTGGTCTATTGGCTCGGTCAGATTTGGTCTATCGGCGATAAAGTCACCATGAGTTAATTCCAAACTACTTGCATCATCATTACTTGCACTTCTCCATCTTTGGCTGGCCTATTTAACCCGGGTCTAGATGCACCTGTTGGGCTCAATCCATACACTCTTGAACCCACACACTCGTGAGGCAATCATCTTTCTTCATCGCCTAGAGGTGCTTTGTCACCTGAAGACTACTATTTTGGACCATGGCACCATATGAATACTTCACCTACTGTTAGGCTTGGGGACTAAGTGGGCACACTTCACCTTGCAGTGAATGTGCTTATTTCTAGGACCTAGCTATCTTCAAAGCAACTAAGTCATAGACTGTAATCGTCCAAGCCCCTTGTTTTGGCTCTAAGAGTCAATTTTGCCTAAGGCATTGATGCTAAGCATCTCTCTTTGTTCCTGAGGGACTAAGTTCCTCCGCACTGACTAAGTGAGGGACGCTAAGTGTCTAACTTCGCTGCCTAGAACCTAAGTGGGCACACTTCATCTAAGATGGAGACTTCAAATTTTTTTACTTGAGCTCCTTACATCCTTCTAACAAACCTCGACTTCACGTGAGTCTGAGCTTGGCTCCCAGTTGAACTACTCGGACATCTGCTCTAACACCTTGGGTGCTTGTTCAACTGCTCAAATTACTTCCTCAACAACTTGTGTCCTAGTTAAACTGGTTAGAAGCCTGTTCCTAGTGATTGGCAACAAGTTGGACAGCTCAGAGAAGCTCAAGACGGTGTTGCTCAACAGATACAAGGCACTCAGGGACTAACTATGGGGCTATAACCCCCATACCCATATGGTTGTACATGGGCCGAGCCACCAAGGGAGGCCTAGCCTGTAAGACTACGCCACGCAGAACACGGCACAGGTCGGCGTGCCTCGCAAGACTACGTGAAGATCCTTGGCAATCAAGGATGATCTGTTCAGATATGCTAAATTCCACAATCTCTATAATTCCTATCTTGTAAACTGATCAGGATAGAAACAACCGACCTATAACCATACCCCCTGAGCTATATAAGGCAGGTAGGGACCCCTCGTTTTCATCTAATCTCTCATAATACAATCCACCAAAGACACAGGACATAAGGTATTATGTCAAGCTGATGGTCTGAACCTGTCTAATCATTGTCTCTTGCGTTCTATGTCACCATCCAGTTCCCTCACGTGCACCTCCACCGATTCATCTACTAATGTGGGCATACCCCTCGGTAGACTGTTGGACGTATTTCGTCGACACTTGTGTTCGTAGTAAAAGTCAATAGCTTTGGCTCCTCCGTTCTGTATTAGATCGAGGTGAGACTTATTCAGATGTACACCTTGCTGCATGGTTCTTTCAAGATTAACAAATTTTATCAGACATGTGTTGGCTTTAACAAAGATTAAAGGCACTCATGAATGTTTAGCAAATTAAGTTTTAGGAGCTCTGGAGAGAGAGAAGGCAGCAGGTGTATAACCTTCCATCTCACCCCTTGTCTTTGCTGCTATAGTTTGGGGGCCATCGACCATCACACAATCGAGACATTTGCGTGGGTGGGTGGTGGGGCTTCACCCATCACATCAATGCAATGGGATGGAAGGCGATGTCCCCTGCTATAACAGGCTGCTAATGCCACCCACGCGCGTGTGCCTATGTGGGAATGCAAGAGCATGTCGTCCGGGTAGTTAAGATTTCAGATGGCCAGACCTTGTGTGATCCTGTGAAGTATAAAAATTCTGAATAAAAATAATCTTTGATGCATGGTTCTTGCAGGTTCAACAAATCTTATCAAATATAGATCAAAGCCACTCATGACTACTACTACAACTGATACAAATTGATCGAGTGCACTTCGTAGGTAATAGTTTTACTCACAGCTCTATATTGTATAGTGTCTGACGAGATGAAATGTACCACATCAGAATTTTTTACGAGCGTAGTAAAATATTAGAGTGAAGAAAATGTGGTAGGAAAGCTAGACACAAGAAGGGAATCGAGAAGAAGAGCTTCTGACACGCTTGAGACTTGAATGCCTAGTGCAGTTATGATAGGTCTTTTTTGTACTTATTTCATTCCAATCCAAGCAGTCACAGTAGTCGAGGGGTAGACTAAAGAGTGAAGAGTGAGATGTGTCTAGCTCGGTTAGATTTGGTCTATCGGCTCTATCAGATTTGGTCTATCGACGGTAAAGTCACCGTGAGTTAATTCCCAATGACTTGCATCACCATTACTTGCACTTCTCCAACTTTGGCTAGCCTATTTAACCCGAGTCTGGATGCACCTATTGGGATCAATACATACACTCTTGAATCCACACACTCGTGAGGCAATCATCTTTCTTCATCGCCTAGAGGTGCTTTGTCTTCCTCCTTGCACCTCTCACGGCCTAGAGCCCGTGAGAGGTTCAAGATGGAGATAAAGCACATCATAGGGATGCTAGTGTTTGGAGAAGGCCTTCAAGATTGGTGCTTTAGATTCCATAATCTTGTTGCATTTGAGCATCGAGATGTAGATCTGCATCCCTCGATCCTCAGAGGTAGCAAGATTATGGAATATAAAGCACCTCACTGAGATGCTGGTGCAAGTTTTGCGAGGTACTCCTTCTCCATCCTTTGTGAGGTGCTACCGTTAAACAGGAGCTTGACCTTGATGATTGTAGATCTTCTTGTAGATCTTGTGTTAACAGAAGATCTATAATCATCTGGTTCTCTCCTATTCTGGGGCTCCATACTCGATTGGGGGTGCTTCAAGTTTGCTAGACCATACCTATTTGTATGGTAGATGTAGCGTCCTGCTAGAGTTCATCAGCAGACCTTACTACCTTCCCTATGTTCCCTTATTCTTGGAAAATTAGCAGAGGAGTAAACAAAGTCCATTTGATGTATGTCACGTTGCATGGTGCACTAAAGTCTTGCCCGTGTTGTTTCTCTACGGCCGGACAATCCTGCGTGACCCAGATTGTAAAAAATGACACAGTAACAAGCATTATAGGAAAATAAGGAAAAACAAGACTTCCTCGTATGAACTCTTCAGAAAGATATCTACAATGAAAAGCAACCAATAGGGGTTAGAACATGCTCAACAGAGTTTAACCCACCTAATACTTAAGTGCCGCAAAAGTTCACACAGACATGCAAATAAGAGTTCACATATTTGTAAGGGCATCTCATAGATCAAACCTAGTCATGACTACTAGTACTACTGATACATCCTAGAGATCAAGGGTCGAGGCGGGCGTGCAGGAGCTGCTCCATGTTTAGCTTCGCTAAGATGCCATTGGCGGCTGGCCAAAGGCTCTCACTGAGATCATCGATCTCATTATCATTCGATCCTGGCGAAAAACCCTGCTCCACCACCCAAACATTTACCACCTTGCCAAACTGAAGCTAGGTAGCGGCTAGTGCTATGGCAGCCACTTGACAAATGGCTTTGGACACCACAGTTGCCTTGTCTTCTCACACCTGGGTAGCTTCTTGCAGGGCCACAATAAGTGCGGTGCGCATGGCCACCAAGTCACCACGCAGCATGTCAGTGTGCAGCCTAGATGCACACAACGCTACTCGGACCTCGTGGTAATGCTTCAATAACTTATGATATTTTTTATCGCCTGAAGATTCGCCCACTTCAGAACTAGAGAGCAGTGCAGGGACAGATGGGCTCGGCGGCGGCGAACCATGACAGGATGACTCTCCAGCACCACTAGTGGTTAGCCCCACGATGGGGGCCAGTGCCACCATGGAGGAATCATTGCACAGTGCAAGGCAAGTTCAAGCCCAGATGATAAGGAGGAGAGCAATCAGTTTTAGAAGGCAAACGATTAACCAATCTAACCAGCACCGCATGGCATAGAATCGCTGGTGGCTGCCCCCATCGATGATCCAGCCCTGGTTCATCCTAGTGTGTGATGCCGGCAATCTTCTTGTCGATGGCGTATGTCCCATGTGGGTGGTAGTTGGCCCAAGCGAGGACATGCTCCCTAACGATGGACTGTGTCCAACCACAGGGCGCACTCTCTAGGCAAAGGGGGTAGACCAGCAAGCCATAGCGGCTAGCGCGTATCATTAGCTTCTGGCTCTCGGGGATGGGAGTTGTGTAACTGTGCTAACGATTGTCCTCCAAGTCCATCATAATGGAGGCTAGAGAACGCTTGGACATGTCCTCGGTGGCGTGGGCCAGCAAGAACAGAGGAGTCCATGCAGCCTGTGACAAAGGGAAAGTGGAGCGCACAGGGAGTGATGATGGCGAGGGAACCATCGGTACCGCTAGTGCCAGCGTCGTCATCGAGGGCGATGGGGAGAGAAATGGCAGTCTAGGAGACGGTGGGTGGGAGCGCAATGGGAACACTGGTCTGCCACGACTAGACGTCGACGCCGCCTCCATCGACACTAAAGCAGGGCGCACCATCGGCCCCACCTCCTTTGAAGCGAGGAGAGCCAGTACACTGGAGGAAATGGGGACTAGAGCCAGGTGACCCTTCCACGAGTAGCGCTTCATGGGCATGGCGTTAGTTGCAAGCGACGGGGAGGCGGAGTTCGGGACTTTGCGAGGCGAGGCAAGGTTTTTTTGCGCAATGCAAGGTGCAATCAAACAATGGGAGTAAGGCCAGGCTTTATGTATACATAGGGTGAACCTTCTATATGTTGTGAAGTATATAGGCTTTATGTATACATAGGGCGACACTTCATGGATCAAGATTCTCGATTAAGTTGTTTGTCAGGTTCGGTATAAAATGTATACACTAGGCTTTGCATGATTCGGTGAGATCTTTTATGATGTTTTGGATTGTACTCGTGTGATTGCATTCTCACAAATTTGATAAGAATATGTTCAAATTGGTGTGATCTTTTATGTCATAGATGTTGTTATGATTTCCTATAAAGTTAGTCAAACTAAAAATTGTAAACGACACCGTAACAAGCATCATAGGAAAAAGAGGAAAAACTACAGAGGATACTGTCCGACGCGTTCAAATGTACTAAGGCCCAACTTTCTTACGCGCGTAGGGGTGCATGCTCGTATAGAAAAAATATGATCAGCACCAGCAGACTTTGAGCAATGAGATACACATATAGTTGCTGTTGTTGCCAAATTAAAATAAAGTCACCAACCACAGATATACATGCATAGATGTTTAACATAACTTAACATGCACTAATTCAGAATTAATCTACCACATTGATATGAATAACTTATCGCACTCCCGTGAGATCCTACACTCCTCGCTGCAGAACCTAGACCACAACTCTCGTACTTCAAATCCAAAGGGCTCACCACAGCCGCCGCCTGTGCACTGATGATGCTCGTCCTGGCGACGAACGAGGTGAAGACCAGGCACTACATCATGTGGCACCATGTCCTGCAATTGCCAGTACATGTCTTGATAGAACTATGGAAAGGTCTGGTTCTTCCACGGTAGTGTAGCCGACCCAGCTTTGTCAGCACCTTTGAGCTCCCTCAACAGGCATCGGGCAATGTCGTCATTGCCGCCATCGGTATTGGACCTATAGAGCATGAGGGCATAGACGTACATACCAAGTTTATAGCCTGCCTATGTGGAGTGCTGAAGCCATTCCATCAACGGCGGCATCGACCTGCGGGCTTCCACGAAGACGGGATGCAAGTCGGTGGGGAAGCAGGCCTCTAGGTTGCCCACGCTGGCTAGCCTGGTGGTGAGCAGGGCACGATAGTCATCATAGTAGTAGTGGTGCTCCTAGAAATCTTGACGCTACAGCACCTGGTGCAGTGGTATGTGCCAACCGACTTTAGCAGTGCCGCACACCCTACGCATGAACGAGCAGGTTGCCCGCAGGCTGGCAAGGTCATCCATGGGGCATATAATCGTTCAGCAATGCGGCCAGCGATGTCCATGGCCAACTCCATTGGGAGCCGACCCATCATGAAGTAGCCGAGGAAGAAGCAGAGTTAGAGCGCGCGCACGACAAACGACGATGGATGCAGCGTCGGAGCGGAGTATGAATGTGCAACTACGACGAAGCCTAGAGCGCTGGGGAAATAGGGCCAGTGGTTTATGTAGGTGGAGACTCCATGTTCCTAAAGGATCGCGTATACCGTGTAAACATGTCTTGGAGAAGTGAATCGTCTAATGCGACGGTTCTTTCTCGAGGAACCAAATGGCTCCTCGCTCGAGTTCTAGGCGTCCGTGTAAATGTGTCTCAAGAAAGTGAATCATAGCAAATCTTGTTCTCTTGTTCTCTCCTATTTAGGTGCTCCATACTCGATTGGGGGTGCTTCAAGTTTGCAAGGTGCTCGTTCAGGGGCTCCATGTTCCCTTGTTCTTAGAAAATTAGCAGAGGAGTAAACAAAGTTCCATTTGATGTATGTCACGTTGCATGGTGCACTAAAGTCCGGCCCATGTTGTTTCTTAGCGGCCGAACAATCCTATGTGCGGACCCAGATTTAAAAATAGGGCCCAAAATTAAAATTGTAAACGACACAGTAACAAGTATCACAGGAAAACGATGAAAAATGAGACATGCTCATATGAACTCGTAGCTGCATGGTTCTTGCAAGTTCAATAAATTTTATCTAATACATGCAAATAAAAGGAGAGCAGCACAATCCCACTACTCAATGTCATCCAACTACTACTAATACATATTAGTTCTAACTAAAGATGATTAACATGACTTCATAATTGAGAAAAGGAGCTTTTGACCACCATGACATGCTTGAGACTTGAATCCCTAGTGCGATTCTCTTTTTGATCTATAGAATGGTAAACACGCATAACGGAATTCATCCGATCAAGACTCGCGTCGATGTAATACCTAACGGAGGAGCCATATAGCTATTCAAATTATACACCACACGCAAGAAAGTCCGAGCTTTGTAAATCTGACCGGGCCAGACACATCTCATGTTCTACTAGAATATTCCCAACACGTCCAGTATTGGAAACTATTCGACCAACCCCTAGAATCTGGGATGGCATTTACTGGAAGCCATCTAAGGTCCTCTACATTCAAAGTGATTCACTTCAAATTCCATCTCATAACTATCCTCTCGTTCATCCCACAGCTATTTAACACCGAGTTCCCTTTAAATCGTCCTTCCTCCAACTCCAAACTAATTCAAATCATAGCTACAAACTAAGCCACTAGACCCATAGAGTAGCCATCGCCATGAGCTCCACCAGAGATCCTGCTGCCTAGATTTCCACTTTCAAACACCGCGTCAAGTGTAGAACGACATCAAAGAACATCTTCACCATCAAGGATCTATCTGGAGGGAGCATCCTTGAAGCATCATTCTCTATGACCCTAGAATGCACGGTGACCAAGACCCTCAAAGCCAGCGGTCACTAGCAGTCAGTGTACCTCCTGTACGAAGAAGGTAGCACCACTAGGATCTTGAAGGCAAATCAAGCTATGGGCATCCCTAGTGGCCAGGAAGGTGTCTGTGATGTCCTTCGTGGCTTGATGAGGACATTCATGCGGCTGCAGCAACTCAATCTCATCGATGAGTAGTGGGAGGACATCCTTCCTGAGCCCAAGGTTCCTAAACTTGTGGCCCTAGCACGTGAGGCCTACCGAGATGGCTGCATCACCCATGCCATGCTTGAGCTTTGGATCAACGAATAGTTGAAGTTCATCACGTCTGAGGCGCTCTTGATGCTAGCGGGGTGTTAGGACTACAACATCTACCTAGAGGATGAAACATCTAATCCTGCGGTCAGCCATGCAGTGGAAATGCCCGGTTGTGGCCACGAATTCCACCGCAAGTGCATCACCAAGTGGTTTGGTCGGAGATCCATCTATCCAATGCGCCTACGAGATTTGTCTATGTATCTTGACCTGGCAATGCAGAGATTCCTCTCGCACTTCACCAAAGAGGATTATTCCTTAAGCTCATTGTTTTATGTTGTATAAAATACTTATTACGCATCATACTCCTCTATATATATTTGGACAAAATTCAGAATCTTTGAGTAAATCTCTGCTCCGTCGCTTTCTCCGCTCCGTCGCTCAATTCCTACCTTCCCGGAGCTCTCCCATTCCCTCTATAGATCTAAACCGCAAGGAACATGCGGTTGCCTTCTCGAACATGTGCTCAACACATAAAATACATGACTTCGTGCCATTACGCCAGACACCCAAGGCAACAAAAAAACAAATAGAAACCAACTGAGGAAACTTCATCCACTATAGCATCTTCACCACCTGAGGCATTCAAAAAAAACAGCAGGTGAACTTTCTTGCTTGTTTAGTAACATTTTAACACCAATGGCTCTTCTTTTCTACATTAGATTAAGGCTAGACTTACTCCTCGGTTCAATATTTTGGCAAGTTTAACAAAGTTTGACACAGACATGCAAATAACACAACATATATTAGCAAGGGTTCCTACTACATGAGCTCAACACATACACTACATGACTTCATGCTATCCCACAGATCAAAGCCAGTCATGGCTGCTGCTGCTGCTACTACTACTACTACTAGTAGTAGTAGTAGTAGTAGTAGTAGTAGTAGTAGTAGTAGTAGTAGTAGTGATACACAAGACAGTGAATAGTACCCAAAGTACATGTCGTCGAATCGGTTTGGTCTTGTTGAGATAGTTGAGGTCATAAGGACTTCTGATCAAGTTAAGATGGTGAACCATCTTGAAAATGATGCAGTCTCCACTGACATCGACACTATAGTCAGAGAGCCAACGGGCATCCGCAACAGTGCTGCAAAGCACAAAGATTTCTCTAGAATTATGGACTTCAACAACTCTGGTAATGCGTTGTTGCCCAACAACTGCACGAACAGTAGCTTCAACGATTAGGCATCACGCAGCTCAGTCATGTACATGATGCCCCCAAGTCACAAGCAACCTATTCTACTGTCTTGGCTCCACACCTAGCTACCAAAACACATCATTTGTTGTAGAGTACACATCCATGGTATGGTAAGTAGTTGCCATCTATAAACATGATTTCGGTTAGAACAAATGGCAATCAAGGAAAGGGGGGAAGCAATGAGGTTAGTAGACACAATAATAAGTTCATACAAATAGTACGGTTTGATATGAAGCACATTACCTTTATCTAGATCCTAAAACCACCAAGGAACGTGACTGGGAAAATGCAAATGGGTGAGGGAAGGGGGAGCAAGCAGATTGATGTGATGCTATCGGATGAGGGAAGGGGGACGCTCCTTTCATATAGACCTTGCACGGTTGATGAGACTAAAGTGAATGCGGCAGGAAAGCTGGACACAAGAAGGAATCGAGAAAAGGAGCTTTTGACCACCATGACACGCTTGAGACTTGAATGCCTAGTGCGGTTGTGATGGATCTTTTCTGTACTTTTTTACTCCAATCTAAGCAGTCACAACAATCAAGGGGTAGACTGGTTGCTATGACATTCAAAACTGACGACCCTTTATACTGTGTCCTATGAGATCAAATATAAAGCGGTCGGACTTTCTTGCATTCGCAGTAAAATTCAACAGTTATGTCTCATCCATTATGAATTAGATCTAAGGCGATACTTGTTGAGATGAACTCCTCGCTGCATGGTTCTTGCAAGTTCAACAAATTTTAATGAAGACTACTGATACGTGTTTGGTTCTTGCAAG
This sequence comes from Miscanthus floridulus, assembly GCF_019320115.1. Lineage (NCBI taxonomy): Eukaryota > Viridiplantae > Streptophyta > Magnoliopsida > Poales > Poaceae > Miscanthus > Miscanthus floridulus. The sequence goes on from NC_089587.1 coordinate 50,133,106, forward strand.
ATCAAAGCCACTCATGACTACTAGTACTACCGATATGTGTTTGGTTCAACAAACCGAGGCACAAAGCAACCCTTGAGCAGTTGCGATGAGTGAATTGAATGCATGAGGAAAGTCTCTATAGTTATTTCACTCCAAGCATTCACAACAGTCGAGGGGCAGACTAAAGAGTGAAGACAAGTTGCTCTTGCTTCCGTAAGCAATTTCTCTTGCTTGATTTTACAGAGCAGCAGCTAGCTAGAGATGGCTACATGGTTTCATAGGTCCTGATCGTCTGCACTCGCTCGGCTGTGGCTAAAGTTGTCACTTCAAATCCAACTACCTTACTAGTAGTTCATGCATGCAGCCATAGCCGGTGCATCTATTCTTTGTAACACAACCTATCTAGCAAAAGTTCTAGTCATAGCTCAGTAGCAGAGTAAAATGTCCAAGCTGGTCAAATTTACACGACTCGGACTATGAGGCATGCATACGATTTACAAGAAATGGGTAAACATCATTTCGTCATTACTATACTTGTCTATATATATTTGGTCAATAGAGTTTAACCCACCTAATACAAAGTTCAACAAAAGTCCATTTATATGGATATTATTACAACAAGATAAACTAAAGAACAACACAATTGTCTCCGGTGAACATTGAAAACACAATCAGAACATCAATGTTATGAGATACTAAATGTTAACATCATCTAGCCATATTGCTACTGCTTAGTTGAGAGGAACTGCATGAACTCCACCAATCTCTGGATCATTCAGATGGATTGTAAGATAATAGATACGATGAGAAAATACTTCTGCACCACGGAACTCATAGTGGTATGAAAGCAAAGTCTAGAGATCTACATTTGAATGAACCACAACAAACACATAGGGTCCTAGATGATCCTCATCAAGGCGGTAGTTTTGATGGCCAAGAACTTGATGAACAACTATAGAAGCAATGTACCACCTACTGTAAAAGTTAGAATGCACTGCAAGCACTACAACCCTTGTTTGTAGGCCATGGCAAACACGAAGCTCATGGAAGACATAGTGATACATAGACGTGTCCCAAGAATGATCATAGTTATCCATGATCTATGTAAAAAAGAAAACAATATGCAGAAAAAAACAAAGAACAAAGATACCAAGTAGTAGGGAGGAGGGCAAAATCTTTGGGATGGAACTAAAGCAGGAGCTCTAGAGAGCCTTTCTCTCACCCCTTGTCTCTGTTGTTATATAGTTTGCGGGTTGTGGACCACCCCATGACCCACGCGCATGTGGCTACGCGCCCACGACCCCACATATATGGTGAAAGAGTTGACACGATCTATATTTTGTTGTTTCATCAAAACTATGATTTCTTTAGTATCGGACTATCTTAGGCCCTGTTTGGATGGACTGTGACTAGTTAGCCATGGCTAAAAATAGCCAACTAAGACTCAGCCAATTAGTTGTGTTATTAATCCATACCTATTTGTATCCTTAACTAATTGTTGGGTTCTATAGATTAGAACTAGTTGTTAGCCCCTGGTAGTTGGGTTCTATGGACTACTTGGATGGCCCCAATATTTCATAGTGATCCAGATCATCTATATTTTGTAGTGTCGGACTATCTTAGGGTCCAGAAAATTTCAACATCTATACACCCACATCCTCCGATCAGAAAGGGCAAACACTGTTAGTATAACCTGTTACCAAATGACCAAAGAACCTAAGCTACACAACGCTCAACAGAGTTTAACCGACCTAATACAAAGTTCAACAAAAGTTAACATAGACATGCATGCAAGTAAGACTTGACATACGGTCATCCCACAGACCAAGCCTAGTCATGACTTGTACTACTGGTATGTCCCACAGATCAAGGGTCAAGGTTTGCTCAAAAAAATCAAGGGTCAAGGCATGCGTGCAGGATGTTGTCATCCACGTTTACCTTTGCTAAGACGGCGTTGGCTACCGGCTCAAGGCTCACGAATAATGGGGACATACTCGAGCGATGGAAAGTACAGCACCGACTGCAACTCCAGCGAGGAGGAGAACGATCCGGAGTACTAGCGAGTCGGCGAATCGCAAGAGCACTAGCCAGGAGGAGGATGATTTATTTTTTTCTCTTCTCTAGAAACTCAAAGCACCTTAGAATCCATGACTACTTTTTCCAAGGTGGGAAATCTATGGGGATATCATTTGAATAACCCATTTAGTTTTTTTGGAGGGTTTTCCATCCCTGGGCGTGCCTTCCCCTAGCTTCCTAATTATAGGCCTTAGTTCAAACAGTCGTAGATGCAGTCACACACAAAAAAAATCACCAGTTGCAGTGCAATAAGCTACAGCGAACAGGTTTTTTTTTTGGTAATTTTTAGTTGTCAAATTCATGGATCTTTTAGTTGTTTATTATTATCATCCTCTTTTAGTTTTATGTTTATTTATATTATGAAAAAACCAAAAAGGCAACAACTAAGGCCACCCAAAATTTCGGTCTCTGCTGAGCAGACGGGGCGGTCTGCCTGCCCAAAAATTTGATTTCGCACCGCGCCGAGCAGTCTCGCCAACACGCACTGAAAATTAGATGTCTCTCTTTGACCCTCCGTGTGGAAAATAGGTTTACCATGCCATCGATTTCAGACAAGGACATTTGTGGTAATGTGATGGCCACATAAAAGCATGGGCTCACCGTCTCCGCCTCCATCTCCATTCTCCAGCCGCACCGTCTCTCCTCTAGCTCTAAATCCAAGTCTTATGGCCTCCCTTTCCACTCTCTAGCCGCCCCTCTACCACCCTGCTTTGGACCCTAGGCACCATCAGAACAGTATCTTGACTCCCTCTCCACTCTCCAGCCGCACCCTCTCTCATACATTTCTAAACCCTAGCCAAAGTCGGATCCCCTGATTCATCAACAGCAGATCGATCAACTGATGGTGGAAGGATAGCCTTGATGATGGTACAAGCTAGATCCGAATCCCCTACCTAGCTCGGCACCTGTCACAACCGACTAGATCTTATCCCTAACCGGAGCCAGATCTGGTACCCCTTCGTCAACGCCGGCCGTACCAGCTCCACGACTGCGATGATAGGATGGCAGTACCGACGATAAAGCAAAGCAAGGGAACACAGAGGAAGAGGTATCCAAATTCCTTTTATGATGTGTGTTGTGCTATACTGGCTGAACCAAAGATATGTAGATAGCGATGGGGTTACATATTTCCTATAGTTGAGTGTAGCTAACATGTGCTTTATTGGATTAATGACTTCCGTACAAGCTGTAGTTACTAGTTAGGCGCTTATTTGCATACTCTTACTCTGCTATGTTGACATTCTATAGAAGCTTTAGTTAATAAATGCCCTTTGTAATCTAGATAAACAACCACTAACTGCTTATGAACGAGCACGGGATGCACAAATCGCAAGGAATTATAGAAAGATGGAAGAACTTGGAATACAACATGTGGGCCCAAAACTTGTGTCTCCAAAGGCAAAAAAAGTCAAGCACAAAGGGTAGACATGGTGAAGATTTGGAATATATCCCTAAACCAGGGGAGGTAGTTGAGGGATTTGATGATACAGATGAAACAGATTTAGATTTAGAAGATGAGCCAGTACCCCTATCAATTGATGAGGTGCTTGTTCCATCTTATATTTAGTTCGGAGGGAGAGTGGGTGGAGGCGGGGGGGGTAGGTAGCCATGCAATGCTTTACTATTTGGATATTAATGGAATTTGTACATGTTTGCTGCTTAAGTTTGTATGTCCAAATTCAGTGTCTAGTTCGAAGAAGCCATAGAGGAGGCTCTGCCAACAGGACAAAAGGCAGCGCTGCCATGAGTCCTGGGCGAAGGCTCTCCAAGCGAGTGAGGTCAACACCACTAGAAGAGGCTGCTCATGGATTTTGTACTCGGAGGTCTTCCGTTGGTAAAAGGGTGGAGGTAGCAATAGTAGGTGAACATAATTCTCCATCACGACCGACACTTGGACACAGGGATCAATTCAAAGTTCATCAATCGACTAGAGACATTGGTCAGGACGGCACCCTACCTAGCCCCAAGAGAGACTCCTCACGGCCAGATGATGATAGCCCTACTAAAGAGGAGACCTCTCAGCAAATTCCTGTCTCCCCACCCATAGAACGATGAAAGTTGCCTAGGTTGATATTACCTTACAGATGTCTATCAATCAATTTGTAATAGCTATTTGATATCCATGTAACTTTTCTAACAATATGAATGTATAAGAACTATGTAGTACCATTGCCGGGAAGAGCGAGGAAGCCGAGGCCTCGAACTCAAGGAATTATGCTTGATAAAATGAGCAAATCACTAGGAGGAGCGAGGATGCACATCTCTATTGCTGAGGGGAACATAAGGCCACATGATCTAGTGCAAGCAGCCATGTTTGCCTCAGAGGCAGGTGTAGTAGTCAGGAAGGAAGTACCAAATTTGATTCATTGGAAAGAATACAAGGGGGAGAAGCCCGACGTCGTCTATTGCACAAGATTTGTGGAAAGGCTACATGTATGTATGGGTATACCCTCTTGACATTCAACTCTGCTTTGAGCAACTTTAATAGATTTACTTTTCATTCACACTACTATGTGTAGGGAAGGTTGCGCGTTAATGGTGCTCACTCACCAACAAAAAAAGCTTGCCAGAATGTAATGCAGTCTGTGGTACGGTAGGAACGCTATAGGTTGAAGAGAACATACTTCAATGGCGTCCCTACTAATCAAATCCGTATGACCTCTCCTGTCTCGTCCATGAACAATGCATAGTGGTGTGAACTTGTCAAGATTTGGTCTAGTGCTAAGAACAAGATATGTGAACCCATCGATTTTCTGTCTAATCTTGCTATGGTCTACTTGTGCTGTAGTCTAACACAAATGAAGGTATAGGAAACATCTGAGAAGAACAAGTGAAACCACGCAAGAGTGAAGTACCACTAGGCTATAGGATCTCGCTCCTATGTTTTCCAGATGCAAAAATTTGTAAGTGATGGTTGTGTTTTATTGTTCCTCTTGCCTTTGTATAAATATAAACTGAAATTCATGTGTAATTGTTGATGTTTGATCACCGATAGCCTACCACGGGGGTACCCGGGGCAATATGTTCAGGCTTCAGCGTATGCAAAACTCGACGGTTAACGCAAGAGACAGTCGATTTATCCTGGTTCGGACCCTCGATCAATGATCGAGTAATAGCCCTACGTCTAGTCGGCGTTAGCCTTTGCGTTGGATTGATTATCAAGTGTCGTGTTGTACAATTATTGTCTTCCACTATCTAAGGAGCCCTGCCCTCCTTTATATAGTCAGGAGGCTAGAGTCCTAGTCGGTTTACAATGAGAGTTTCTAGTAGGATTATAGAGTAATACTGCTACTAAGATTACAGGGGAAGAATCCTAATTAGACTAGGTCTTCTTCCTTCCTTGCGGGGTATCCCATGGGTCCCGCACCAACAAGCCCCTGAGCACTTCATGGTTGAGTTCTAGAAGCCTCGTCTTGTTCCTTCAAGCCTTGTTGAGTAGGAACAAGCGTCGTCCGAGTGCTTTCTTGAGCGAAACCATGCAGCGCTTCGTGAGATCTTTGTGTGGTTGTGTATCTTTTTGAAGAAAAAAGTACTCCTATTTGGATGTAGCCCCCGAGCCTCTGGCTATTTGGTACAAGGAGCTTGAGGGTCTTTTCTTGAAATCATCCCAATTCTTTGTTGAAAGGCTCCTGAGCATATACCTGGGTTCTTTGTCGAAAAGAACTCGGATAGAGCTTGGCCCGGCTTCTTTTTGTCAGGAGTCCTTGAAGTAGCTTTATCTTGAAGAAGTCTTCTTGGTGATGTGCACTTTTTCGATCGAAAAAGTGCACTCACTGAGTGTAGCCCCCGAGCCTCTTGCTATTTGGAACAAGGAGCTGGAGGGCCTTGAATCTTATGTTGTTTGAAATTTGCTATCTTGAAGAAGTCTTCTGAGTGACATGCGCTTTTTTTGAAAAAAAGTGCACTCACTGAGTGTAGCCCCCGAGCCTCTTGCTATTTGGAACAAAAAGTTAGAGGGTCTTGTTGATGTTTGACCACCGATAGCCTGCCACAGGGGTACCTAGGCAGTATGTTCGGGCTTCAGCGTATGCAAAACTCGACGGTTAACGCAAGAGACAGTCAATTTATCCTAGTTCGGACCCTCGATCAAAGATCGAGTAATAGCCCTACGTCCAGTCGGTGTTAGCCTTTGCGTTGGATTGATTATCAAGTGTCGTGTTGTACAATTGTTGTCTTCCACTATCTAAGGAGCCCTGCCCTCCTTTATATAGTCAGGAGGCTAGAGTCCTAGTCGGTTTACAATGAGAGTCCCTAGTAGGATTATAGAGTAATACTGCTACTAAGATTACAGGGAAAGAATCCTAATTAGACTAGGTCTTCTTCCTTCCTTGCGGGGTATCCCGTGGGTCCCGCACCGACATCAATGTGAACAGAAGGAGAACAAGAAGAATACAGCAAAAGAACATCAAAGACTTGAAGAAGAAAATGGTCCACATGATGAAGATGTTAATGATGTAGAAGTCTTTGGGGACTTCCATACTAGTTGGAAAAATGGCATGAGCGATGCTGCAAGAGCAGCAGTTGTAAGTACCATATTTTGCTTCCCTTGAAATCTACTAAAGCCATTGCCATAAAAGAAGGAAATGTAGCAGGAACCTAGTGTTATGGAAATCTAGTGAAGCTTATGTAATCTCTATCAGTAGTAGGCTAAGGAAGACCTATGCATTACTTGTTATGAATCAATCTCTTGGGTTTTCAATTGAAGTCATCTTACACTATCTATAACCTAATGTTTTACTGATTGAATTTCATAGGAAGTTATGGAAACTATGCAAGCAGAACATGTTGCTGATGGGCAGCAACCAATTACTACAGCCGATGTTGTTTGCAAGGTCCTCTATGTCCACAAGGGTAAGGCCCCCTCCTAGGGAAGCAGCAATAACCTTTTTTTGAAGAATGCTGGTATCCAGACAAGCTCCACTAGAACAGAGATATCGACATAGAGAATGCTTTGGGAACAGCTTGTTGCTGAACAGGGCTGCCCTCGTCGATCAAGTGGATGAACTAAAGAGGAAGACTGAAAAGACTAAAAAGACTGAAAGGGAGCTTGAGAAATACAAGAAATGACAACAGGACGAGTACAACAATCTCCGTGAGCTGTGCACGTGCTTTAGCTCTTCTGATAACTCTCAGTCTTCAATGCAGTGAACATTTATGGTTTGATATGTGGACTCATGTGCCGGTTTAATGTGTGGACTGGTATGCCGGTTTAATATGGTGATACTCTGTCAATGGTTCGCTGCTAATGTGTGAAATGTAAATTGTTGTTATTTGATTACAATGCTAAATAGTTATGTAGTCAGTCTGTGCAGTAGTGACGATCTTGAATTACTTTTATGACGAATTGATTGTACTCCACGCGGTAGAACCAGGATAGGACATGTGATCAAATAAAAATGCAATACGTGGACGAACCAGTGCACGGCACGTGAATTGGCCAGGGCACGACACGTGGGCTATTAAAAATTCAACACGTAGAAAGAAATTGTCAAGCCACGTGGACGTACAAAAATACGACACATGGATGGACAGCATAGTGACGCATTGTCAAATAAGAAACGGACATGTGGACTAATAAAAATATGACACGTGGTCCAATGAAGAAGTGACACGTGATCCAACAACAACACGACACGTGTGCTAGTAGAAAACTGACATGTGGAACAACAGGGAAATAACACGTAGTCCAATAAAAACCTGAAACGTATAAGAACTAGAGATGTCCACGTTATGTAATAAGAAGGTGGCATGTACCCGAACTATCTCCAATGCAACCGACTATAACATATACACGTGGGCTATAGCATGTACATGTGGAAAGCATCTCCAACGAAAGCGCCCACCAGGGTGGCAGCCCCCTGTCACGTATGCCAAATCAGTTCTATTATGATCTGTTTTTCGTCACAGACCAAGGCATTTCTATGACGATTTTGTTAGATTCATCATAGATATGCAAGAGTGACGCGACTTCTATGATGAACTGGTTTTCGTCATAAATTCATCATAAAACTAAAATTATGACGAATTTGGCTCCTTCAGTGATGAAATCTATTCATCATAGAAGTGGATATTTCTAGTAGTGGGTGGTTTTAACCTAGTGGGAAACGTATTCCACACGCAATCTAAAACTTTACCATGCGATGTCGAGATCGGAGGACTTTCCAATAAAAAAATCACGATTTGGCTTCTAACCTTATTCGAAAGATTTCAAACCCTACATGAAAAGCATCACATGTAAGAATTTGCACTAGAGCACTTGAAAATCAATTGTCAGGTTTTGTTAAGTTTTAAATCCACTACTTAACATGTGCCTAACAAGAGAGATGTTACAATTATGAAAGTTATTTTTTCCTTTTAATTTAAGTTGTTTTGGAGCCAAACAAGTTTACGCTATGGGTTTTGGTTGTACAATTTGTTAAGTATTGTTTTAAACATATACAAATAAATATTATATTGCCAACAATAACCAATTCTACAAAAAGTTAAGTTTTAGGTTGTTTTTTTTTGTGTTTGGCCATGCTAGGGGTTTTTGTCATTGCAATTCACGGACATATTTGTAGTTAAACTAATTTGATGTTATTGATGTTTATACATCTTTGTATAATTTTTGGAGTTACAAAATGATTTAGAACAAATTTTAAAGTAGACTATAACTTAGAGCGAATGAGGTATGAATTTATGCCAAATTCATAGAAATTTCACCATTCTATGTCTCTGCATTACTCACATTTGTTTGTGAGCCTTTTATAGGCTAATAAGCCTAAAGCATGGCACCCCTTGTAGACTCTTTGTGCAATAAATGCTCTACACAGTTTTGATCTCTCAGGATTGAGGCTTCATTCGAACAAACGAAAAACTAGAGAAAATTTAGAGGATTTGAGTTCTATAGGAAAATTTCCTATGAAGTCCTTTGTAACTAAGGGTTCCATTGGTACAGATTCTATGAAGTACCTATGGAATGGCTTATTTCATAGAAATTCTAGAGGAATTCTACCAAGAGATTGTATTTATTGAAAAAAATTATTTTGTGTCACTCTCTTTTGCTGAATTTCTATCCTTTTTTTTCATGCGCTCCATCCAAACATTTTATCTTAAAGTTTAATGTATTTCTTAATGCATATGATTCAAGATGTTAGGACATCCAATTCCTACTTCTTTTTTCTATTTTCATGTTTCTAGAATCTTGCATTACAAAGAGAGAAATACCTAGAAAGGAAGGGTAACACAAATTCTGAAATCAAAGATTCTGCTCAGAGCTGCTGACTGAAAAAACAACTGCAGTAAAGGCCATGTTCCTCAGGTAGGGTCCATCCAAAATGCAACAGCCACATGCCAAAACCTAGAAGGAATCAGATACAGCCCAGACTGAAAACAACAATACAACAAATAAAGCCCAGAAAAACACAAACTAGCTTGAAAAAAACTGCAGCAGCCCAGTCAGCCTAGAAAAAAAATACAATCTACTATTATCAAATTTTTTTCTTTATATAAACACAGCCCGAGGCCCAATACCATGGCAAAGATGCAGCCCGCCAGGTTTGCGGCTCCGGCGGGGTGGGCTTGGCAGCAGGCCCACAGGCCCATGGCGCCATCAGCCGTTACGATTGGGTTGGACGTGCCATTGCCGACCGAGCCTTTCGTTCTATCTATCCTCGCCGCCGCCACCGCCACCGCCACCGCCACCGCCGCCGTCTGGTATCCCCTCGGAGATTCCCCGTTCCCGCCTCTCCGGCCGCCGCAGGTACGCCTGGCTCCGGGGCCAATCGCTTCCTCCCAACCCGCAGGTACCTCTACACGGATTACTCACCCGATCTGTCTGTAGCTGTATGCTGCAACCCTGCCCTGTCTTCTTCCATCTCCCCCAGCGGCCCAGCGTGCGCGCAACCCCCCACCCACCGACGACTGGGCCGGCCGTCGCTGCCGCCCTACTTCGTCCGCTTCGCCGGCGACGAGCACCACCATACGCCCTCCCCTCTGTCTTCCCTTCCTGCTGTGCGAAACCTTGCGCCCAAACCCTAACATCCTATTCGTATTCGGATCTGAATCTAATTACAAGTGTATATCCATGTATTATGCCTACTAACTTCGATTGCTTTGCAAAAATTATCGGGTGTACACCCATTTCCTTCGCTGGGTCCGCCCCTGATTGTATCTGCCCTATTTTTCTTACATTTTTGGTCCCATGTTATGTAGTTGGCAAAATCCTTTAACTTGTGCATCTTTGCCTTGTTCTTTCTCTATTTTAGGTTACCAAATACGGTGAACCGTGTGTTCCAGTGGAATTTTGCACCTCATTGTACTTTGAAGGCAAATAAAGTCATTCTCCAATCTGAAGGCGAAACAAGGAGTGCACGTATTTGTCATAAAGTTTGCTCAGCTGCTGTTCGACATTGGAGAGCCCAGTGGTGGTTGTATGCCTGAAAGGAATTCTTTGTAAATTTCCCCCCTATCTGGTTCTGTTATCATCATTATTTTCCTGGTGTTAGGCAATCATGTCAGAGAGCGAGTTAGCAGTAATAAAACCAGAGGTACATCTCCCTTTGCAGTTCCTGTTAATTAGAGAGGAAATGTTTGCGTTCTTATCTTGATTGCATCATTTGGGCCTAAATCAAGTTTATTGGTGAACTCTGACAGGCATTGAAAACTTATATCTGGCTTCAGTGCTTTGATGGCTCCATACAACAAGTGGAGGAAGAAGTTGCGATGTTCTGCCCTATGATATGTCGGGAGATAATGAAAAATGGGACAGGCTCATCTAAGAATCATGCTATAGTTCTACCGGAAAGAGTTAATCCGGCAAGTTTGAGTTTGATTCTTGATTATTGTCGGTTTCATCAGGTCCCTGGACGCTCAAACAAGGTTTGCTGCACTTTATATTCATCTTGAAAATTTTGTTTGTTGAATCTATATTTGCTCCAGCATATCATAGCACGGATTTCCTACATTTGCAGGAGCGGAAGTCATTTGATGAAAAGTTTGTCCGGATAGACACAGAAAAACTCTGCAAGTTGGCTTCTGCAGCCCTTGGTCTGCAGTTAAGGCCGCTAGTTGATCTTACTTGTGGAGCGCTTGCTCGAATCATCGGAGGAAAGACACCCGATGAAGTTAGAGATATTTTCCATTTACCAGATGACTTAACAGAGGTAAGGGTACTGCTTATAGTCGTGTATAGGAAAAAGTTCTCTTGATCTCCCTGAATACAATTCCCCCATCTGGAGCTAAAAAAACAGATTTCATCAACACGATCTCAGCTTGATAAAGTGAACCATTTCCTTTTAGATGTTGACACATTTAATACTTATTTGTCAGGAAGAGAAACTAGAGCCACTAAAAAATATAAATGATGATCCTACGATTCGTTTATTGAACCGATTGTATGCAAAGAAGCGGAAAGAACTGCAGGAACGCCAGAAACTAAAGGTATTTTTATTGATTTACTATGTGTTGTGTTCAATGATATATCTGTACTTCATCAGGCTCTTTGTTCTAGTTTTATGTTTGTTTCTGAGGTTCACCTTATTTCAGGATGTTCAAACACAAGAAGAGCAAAAAGATGAGAGATCTGTGGATGAGTTACTTTGTTTTATAAATGGAGATGGAGGTTAGTGATTTTATCGAATATTTAAAAATCATGACACAGAACAATCGAAGTGTGTGGTGTTTGCCCTACACCATTTGGTGTCATGCCCACTGCGCAAAATAATGTCCTACATCAAAATATAAATATTAATGTAGTGTCTAGAAAATATCAGTTTTTTTGGTGTTTTTCATAAAGAAACTAAGTTTGAGTTCCAAATGGCAAAATTGCACACTTTTTATAAGTTGCGTTGTTCTCCCATTAGACCAGTTGATTAATATTGAACAGTCATAATACAACGAAAAGTTGTTGCCCTGATCCAAACCTATTTAGCTACTATGGATGAAGTTGATTAGTAGTTTTAGGAGCCACTCATCACTAACACTATTACAGTGGACTATTCATGTGTCATGAGCTTTTGTAGAATCAGTGATCATTGTGGTATTTTTCCCATCAAAGTTAATACCTTTTTTATTGGTAGACTGGTCGCTTAGATTGAAGGAAAAATCAACTAGGCATGGTAGCAGCACAACAACAACAACAACATAGCCTTTTAGTTCCAAGCAAGTTGGGGTAGGCTAGAGTTGAAACCCACCAAGAGCCCCAAGTCACAGTTCAGTCACTTTAATAGCTGCTTTCCAAGTACTCCTATTCAAACATAGATCTCTAGTTATATCCTAAACTTTCAAATCTCTTTTTATTGCCTCCCTCCATGTCAATTTCGGTCTTCCTCTACCTCTCCTCATATTATTAGCTTGGCTTAGGACTCCACAATGCACTGGTGCCTCTGGTGGTCTTCTTTGGACATGGCCAAACCACCTCAACCGATGTTGGACAAGTTTTTCTTCAATTGGTGCTACCTCTAGGCGATCACGTATATCATCGTTCCAAACTCGGTACATTCTTGTGTGACCGTAAATCCATCGCAACATACGTATTTCTGCAACACTCAGTTGTTGAACTTGTCGAATCTTTGTAGGCTCACATTCTGCTCCATACAACATAGCCGGTGTAATCGCCGTTCTATAGAACTTGCCATTTAGCTTTTGTGGTACTCTCTTGTCACAGAGAATGCCAGAAGCTTGTCGCCGCTTGATCCACTCTGCTTTGATTCTATGGCTAAATTCCGCATCAATATCTCCATCTTTCTGTAGCATCGATCCCAGATACCGAAAGGTATCCTTCTTAGGCACTACTTGACCTTCCAAACTCACATCTCCTTCCTCCTGTACAACTCCGCCAAAGTCGCATCTCATGTATTCGGTTTTAGTTATGCTCAATTTAAAACCTTTCGACTCAAGGGTCTGCCGCCATAACTCTAGTGTCATATTTACTCTCGTCTGGCTTTCGTCCACTAACACTACATCATCAACGAACAACATACACCAAGGGATATCCCCTTATATGTTCTCGGTAACCTCATCCATTACCAAGGCAAAGAGATACGGGCTTAAGACTGACCCTGGATGAAGTCCAATTTTAATCGGGAAGTAATCTGTGTTACCATCGTTTGTTCGATAGTCACAACATTGTTGTACATGTCCTTGATGAGGGTCACGTACTTTGATGGGACTTTATGTTTGTCCAAAGACCACCACATAACATTTCTTGGTATCTTGTTATAAGCCTTCTCCAAGTCAATGAAAACCAAGTAAAGGTCCTTCTTCTGCTCTCTAAACCGCTCCATAACCTGTCTTATTAAGAAGATTGCTTCTGTGGTTGACCTTCAGGGCATGAAACCAAACTGGTTTGTTGATATCTGCGTCGTTCCATGCAGGCGCTGCTCGATGACTCTCTCCCATAACTTCATAGTGTGGCTCATCAACTTAATTCCCCAATAATTAGTACAACTTTGGATATCTCCCTTGTTCTTGTAGATTGGTACCAATATGCTTCTTCTCCACTCCTCAGGCATCTTGTTCGATCGAAAGATATTGTTGAACATCTTGGTTAGCCATACTATAGCTATATCCCCGAGACATTTCCACACCTTGATTGGGATACCATCAGGGCCCATCGCTTTGCCCCCTTTCATCCTTTTCAAGGCTTATCTAACCTCTGATTCTTGAATCCTCCGCACAAAGCGCCTGTTAGTGTCATCAAACGAGTCGTCCAGCTGAACGGTGGTGTTCTCGTTCTCACCATTGAATAATTTATCAAAATACTCTTGCCATCTATGTCTGATCTCATCCTACTTCACCAAGAGCTGCTCCCTCTCATCCTTTATGCACTTGACTTGGTTGAAGTTCCTTGTCTTCCTATCGTGAGCCTTAGCTATCCTATAAATGTCCTCTCCTTCCTTCGTACTCAAACGTTAGTAAAGGTCCTCATAGGCCCGCCCTTTTGCCTTACTCACCGCTCGTTTTGCAGTCTTCTTTGCCACCTTGTACTTCTCTATGTTGTTTGCACACCGGTTATGATACAAGCGCTTATAGCACTCTTTATTTTCCTTAATAGCCTTTTGCACATCTTCATTCCACAAGTGTCTTTCGAGTCGCATCCACTCTCTTTAGTCACTCCAAGCACCTCTGAAGCAACCTTCTGAACGCATGTTGCCATCTTCTCCCACATATTGTTTGCATCGCCTTCATCATTCCAAGGTCCCTCTTCAATGACCTTTTTCTTAAAGACCCTTGATGCTTCCCCTTCTAATTTCCACTACTTCGTTCTAGCAACCCTAACTTCTTTGTTCCCACGAGCTTGCACCAGAAAGCGGAAGTCAGCCACCACCAGCTTGTGTTGAGCGACCATACATTCTCTAGGTATCACCTTACAGTCCACGCATGTTGGTTTATTCCTCCTTATAAGGACAAAGTCGATTTGACTAGAGTACTGGCCGCTATTAAAGGTCACTAAATGGGACTATCTCTTACGGAAGAAAGTGTTAGCTATCATCAGATCAAAAGCTATGGCGAAGTCTAAGACTTCCTCTCCCTCCTGGTTCTTGCTACCATATCCGAAACCCCCATGAACCGCCTCGAAACCTGCACTTGATGTACCTACATGGCCATTAAAATCACCTCCTATAAAGAGCTTCTCGCTACTAGCGACAACTCTAACCAAGCGATCTAAGTCTTCCCAGAAAAGCCGCTTAGCACTCTCATCATGGCCTACTTGGGGGGCATACGCACTAATGACGCTTAAGACCATATCACTAATGACAAGTTTAACTAAGATGATCCTATCCCCTTGCCTTCTCACCTCCACCACACCATCCTTAAGGCTCTTATCAATCAAAACTCCTACTCTATTTTTATTTGAAGTTGTCCCTGTGTACCAGAGCTTGAAGCCGATATTGTCTACTTCCTTCGCCTTCTGCCCCTTCCATTTAGTCTCTTGGACGCATAAGATATTTTCACGCCTCCTAACCGCTGTGTCCACTCTCTTAACTTACATGTAAGGGACCCAATGGTAGCTACCTAAACGGATCCTAGTTGGTTCGACTAGCTTCCTTACCCTTCGCACCCGCCGAGGTAGGTGTGAAGACCCTTGCTCATTTTGCACCACACCTGGGCGCCACTAAGGATGCGACGACCCGATCCTTGCTCACTTGACACCGTGTCCAGATCGCGACACGGCGCGTCACGGGGGTGACGACCCGGCCCTTGCTCATTTAACACCATACCCGAGTTCTGACATGGCGCGCCCTTTCATCTCTATTAAAGTGGCTAAGTTTTTACATTGGCTCGCCGCGCTTAACACAACCTTCCTCCTTTACCAGGGCTTGGGACATGCTATGCTGGGACACCAAAGGCGCCCCACCATAGGCGGAGTTCATGGTAGGAGCACGTGATTGATTATTTTTGTTAAGTTGCTACCTGCCCCTTCTGACGTGTCCTTATGAAATTAACCCCCTCCCCCCCCCCCCCCCCCCCCCCACCCCCCACACACACACACAACACACACACAAACCCCAACTCCCTCTCCCAAAAAAGGCTGCAAAAGCATGTGACACAACAATAGTTGCATGAGTTCATTGTATTTTTTTATTAAAAAAACTATTGGGCTTCATGTAACCATTTCACAGATTCCAGAGGTGGGAAAGCTTCTAAGAATAAGAAAAAAAATAAAAGAAGGAAAGATCAAGCAAAGAATCCCACAAAAGTGAACTCCGAACCTGTAAATAAGGTGAGAGTTCAACTTAAATTATTTTTCCTTTCTGGGGATAACTTTATAGAGAATGCTGTATTTCTTATATATTTTTTTCTGGGACTTCAGGAGGGGGCTTCCTGTGTGGTTCCGTGCAAAGCAGATTGTGGTAACATTTCTAGGCATCCTTGCCCAACTCCAAATTTGCAAGATGATATCGAGTACCCCTTCGACAATGCTGACCTTGATGATGGACTTGATCCTGCAATGAGGGAAGAGATTGATAGGTGAGGGCATGAGATATCTTATCGGTGGATGCATGTAGTCTCTTTGTTGTGCTACTAGCCTGTTTCTCAATTGAAAAAGCCTGTTTTTGTACGTGGTACACCAAAATTGTTAATATTTATATGCTGGCATTTTAATAAGTATAAGTTGATTTCTGGATTGAAAATTGATGAACTCTGTTAAATGCTTCCACTCGTTATTTGAGTTAACTTCTGCTTGAACTTGCGGTTGCTGCTTGTGGCCGTCGCTTGATCCAGGCTGTGTTTAGGATGCTATTAAACCATTTACTGTTGAGATGCATGAAACAGTGCCCTGTTTTGATATAACAAGCGATTGTTCTTGACATACAGAGAAGTGGCGGACTTTGCGATGAAGTTGAACCTAGCTTGGTCCGAAAGAATGATTTTGGGACAGGACCAACGAATGGAGTCACATGTTGATACGCGGTGGTAATGGTTCTGTGGCAGCGATTCTCTGTTAGTTTTTTTTTTTTCCGCATAGAATTTTCTTGATGAGGTTTTTTTGCTGTTAGAGTGGGCATAAAACCTTAGGCAGGAAGGAGTTTTGTTCGAGAGATACAGGATGTGACATTGCGAGATGCAAGTCATGTTCTGTGATTTGTATGTACCCTGCTCTTCAAGAAAGTAGTGTCCAACCATGTGTTACCCAAAAAAAAAAAGGTGGAGTGACTTGTGAGTGTAAAAACCAGAAGTTTTGAATCTATTTATGTTCATTAACTTTGACAAGAACTCTTATATCTTTATGAATGAATAAAAGGGAAAATGCTGTGTTGTTGGAAGTTGGCGGAAACAATGGGTCGCTTAGCCCTATACCTTGGTTTAGTAGTGCTCCAAGTTTTTTCTATCCCCGTTTGGGTCTCGGCATGTTGAGTTCTTTTTACCGAGTAACTCAGGCAAAAAGTTTGCAAAATATGGTATTTGTGCACTGTTGGATAATTCTCAGTCAAAAAGTTTGTGAAATATGGTATTTGTGGATTCTTGGATAATTCAGTCACAAAATTTGTGAAATAAGGTATTTGTGGACTGTTGGATAATTCTCAAAAAGTTTGCCAAATATGGTATCTGTGGACTGTTGGATAATTCTCAGTCAAAAAGTTTGTGAAATGGTATTTGGATACTCTTGGATAATTCTCAGTCAAAAAGTTTGCCAAATATGGTATTGGGGACTGTTGGATATTCTTAGATTCAGTCAAAAAAGTTTGCCAACTATGGTATTTGGGGACTGTTAGTGATGCTGATGACCTTGAATGGTCATGTCTCCTCTTTATTTTTTCATTCATGTGGTCATAGGTCACACAACAACAAAAAATATTGTTCCGTATCGCCGAAAGAGACCCACCAGCATTACACCACGTGCACGCCCTGGGTAGCACCCTATGAAACGCCATCAGAATTCGCCGAGATCCATATTTATCAACTTCCTTGCCTATGTCATCAAGTTCTCGAGCTTTTTTCATGAAAGTAACTATGAAAAACTCGTCGATGCTCAAGTTTTTCAGCTTGCCTCGGCTAGACCTACAGATATACCCAAGAAAGGCAGAACTTTGCATGAAGTAATAATCTTGAAAATAAGAGAAAAACTTGGAGCTTTCCATTTCGAACGATTACAAGAACAAAGCTGCTTTCTCAAAGAAAAAAAAAAGAAAAGAAAGCGGCAGGGTACAAGCAGGGCTAGGACCTTCGTCAGTTGAGTCTGTTTCAACAGCTCTTCGGTCCTTCCAGTTGAGTCTGTGCCCAGTTGCGATGGAGCCGTAGCCGCCTGCAGATGCCATTGGAGGCTACGATGCTGCAATTGGTCACGGTCACGGTCACGGTCACGGGCTCACGGCTATTGCATGTAGCTTTCAGTAGTAGAATTGCGATGTAAAATATCACTGTTTCAATGTGACTAGAATAAATCATCAATTAAACCTAATGAAAAGGGCGGCAAGTCAACGATCGTGCAGTTTACAAGGTAGAGCACCACCGGATTTCATCCTGAAATTTCTACTGTTCAGTTCAGAATACTGCGGCAAACCAGCAGCTCAACGTCGGACATGACATGCCCGATCATCATATTATTACAACACTGTTTAAATAGCCTATAGAAAAATACAGGCCGAGACCCGAGGAAGAGAGGGACTACTTTTCGAATCAGAAAGTGGTAAAACGGTGTCAGTGGTCTAGCACAGACGTATCTGTATATAACAAACCCAAGATTCACCATGTGGTGCAGCAGCTCGCCATTCGGCAAGCCATTTCCTTGTCACCACTGGCATGTGAATTGTTGCCGATATATCTTTTCTCTAGAAATCAAGGCTCCACACGCTTGGGTATAGCTCAGTGCCTCCATTAGATCCTAGATCCAAAGTTCTATCCAAGCAGTCACTGGAACTGATGCACCCAAGCACCACTTGCTGCTAACCATGTCTCCTGAATACATTGTGCCAACACTGCACTGCAGTTCTCAGATCACTTGCAGTCTATACAGGCACTAAAACTGCAGAAAACAATATATTATTCCTTCAGAGAAATCAACTGTGGCTCAAAGGGGGATCAGATCAGCAGATTGAACAAAAAAATAATGATGCGAACTTGGAGTGGTTGTTTAGGGATTTTCAAGCATTTCTAGCGAAGATGGTAACATGCCGGCAAGATAGAGTACTGTAACAGAGTGATGAATGAAATGTGAAACATACTCACAATCTGTTCAAGCATTTCTCTTTTTCGCAACTCTAACTTGGAGAATTAGATGGACATCTCTCTTGAATATGGACCTCAGTTCTTCATTGGCTTCAATACCAATTCTCCTGACAGATTTGTCCCATCAGATATATTAATACATGATGAATAGTTCTAATAATGTAGATGTTAATTGGCAAAATACACAATTGCCATTCCAACGTAGTAGCAACTTTTTCCATAAGAGAATGCCTCACCCTATCTTAGAGCCATTTTTACCAACAAGAATCTGACGTTGGCTTTGCTTTGGTGCAATGAAGTGCTGCTCTACCCTAAGAGAACCATCTTTTAGCTCCTTCCAACCCATCAGACGATGCTCAATTACATAGGGGATCTCCTGTAAAAGGTCAGACATGAGCAAATAAATTTCATTTGAATTCAAATTTCATTGTAGAATTCCTGTAGAAGGTCATTCATTGATAAACATATTCTATTTGAATTAAAGAGAGCCAATTTGCATATTCGAAATGCAAAGGAATTACTTGGTGGATGTGATGCAGCATCTTCTCCCGCACAACCTCCAACGATATGGTTTTCATTACCTCTTCAGTCATTACAGTTGGTTCTTCATCCCAAGGTCTTCTTACTGCCTAAAAGCAAAGGCATATGTTGTCTCAACATAGCAGGTCCCAAGCCCTGATAAAGGAAGAGGGTTGTGATAGGCATGACGAGCCAACGTTAAATCTAGCCATTCTAATGGAGATGAAACCCGAAAATCTTAACATAAGCTTTTGGTGGCAGACTTTCTTTTTCTGTTGCGTGCCCGTAGGGATAAACAAGCTAAGATTGAAAGAACAAAGTGGTGGAAACTGAAAGGGGAGACGTCAGAGGTATTCAGGAAAAGGGTTATCAAAGAGGACACAAACAAGATGTGGGAGAAGATGGCAACCAACATTCGGAAGGTGGCCTCAGAGGTGTGTGGAGTAAACAAAGAAAGTGGAGGCGAGGCTAAAGATACTTGGTGGTGGAACGAGGAAGTCCAAAGGGCTATTAAGGAGAAGAAAGAATGCTATAGACGCTTGTACCATGACAGGAGTGTTGACAACATAGAGAAGTATAAGGTGGCAAAGAAGACTGCAAAGCGAGCTGTAAGTGTAGCAAAGGGTAGAGCGTACGAGGATCTTTACCAACATTTGAGTACGAAGGAAGGAGAGAAGGACATTTATAGGATGGCTAAGGTTCGTGAGAGAAAGACAAGGGACTTCATCCAAGTTAAGTACATTAAGGATGAAAGGAAGCATCTCTTGGTGAAGGAGGATGAGATCCGACATCGATGGCAAGAGTATTTTGACAAATTGTTCAATGGTGAGAATATGAACACAACCTTTCAGTTGGATGACTCTTTTGATGACACCAATAGGCGCTTTGTGCGGAGAATCCAAGAATCTGAGGTCAGAGAGACGTTGAAAAGGATGAAAGGAGATAAGACGATAGGACCGGATGGTATCCCAATCGAGGTGTGGAGATGTCTCGGGGACATAGCTATAGTATGGCTAACCAAGCTGTTCAACCATATTTTTCGATCGAACAAGATGCCTGATAAGTGGAGGAGAAGTATATTGGTACCGATCTACAAGAATAAAGAGGATATTCAAAGTTGTACTAATTACCGGGGAATTAAGTTGATGAGCCATACTATGAAGCTATGGGAGAGAGTTATCGAGCATCGCTTGAGAGCAATAACGCGGGTCTCTATGAATCAATTTGGTTTCATGCCCGGAAGGTCAACCATGAAAGCCATTTTCTTAATAAGACAAGTTATGGAGCGGTATAGGGAGAAGAAGAAGGACCTACACATGGTTTTTATTGACTTGGAGAAAGCTTATGATAAAATACCAAGGAATGTTATGTGGTGGGCTTTGGACAAACATAAAGTCCCAACGAAGTACGTCGGGCTCATTAAGGACATGTACAACAATGTTGTGACTAGAGTTCGAACAGGTGATGGAGATACGGATGACTTCCCGATTAGGATAGGACTACATCAAGGGTCAACTTTGAGCCCTTATTTATTTGCCTTAGTGATGGATGAGGTCACAAGGGACATACAAGGGGACATCCCTTGGTGTATGCTTTTCGCGTATGATGTAGTGCTAGTTGATGAAAGCTGGACAGGAGTGAATCAGAAACTAGAGTTATGGCGGGAGACTTTGGAGTCCAAAGGTTTTAGACTCAGTAGAACTAAAACTGAGTATATGAGATGTGACTTCAGCACTACTACTCGGGAGGAGGAAGATATTAGTTTGGAAGGTCAAGTAGTGCCTAGGAAAGATACCTTTCGATATTTAGGATCAATGCTACAGAGAGACGAGGATATTGATGAAGATGTTAGCCATAGAATCAAAGCAGGGTGGATGAAGTGGCGGCAAGCATCTACTGTCCTATGTGACAAAAGGGTACCACAGAAGCTAAAAGGCAAGTTTTATAGGACGACGATTAGACCTGCTATGTTGTATGGTGCAGAATGTTGGCCTACGAAAAGAAGACATGTTCAACAGATAAGTGTCGCGGAAATGCGTATGTTGCGTTGGATTTGCGGTCATACAAGGAGTCGAGTTCGGAACGATGATATACGTGATAGATTACGGGTAGCACCAATTGAAGAAAAGCTTGTCCAACACCGGTTGAGATGGTTTGGACATGTCCAAAGGAGACCTTCAGAGACACCGGTGTGTAGTGGAATCCTAAGCCAGAATAGTAACGTGAATAGAGGTAGAGGAAGACCGAAGTTGACTTGGGTAGAGGCAATAAAAGGAGACTTGAAATGATGGAATATACCCAAAGACTTAGCCTTAGATAGAAGTGCTTGGAAGATAGTTATTCACGTGCCTGAGCCTTGATTGCTTCTACTAGGTTTCAACTCTAGCCTACCCCAACTTGTTTGGGACTTAAAGGCTTTGTTATTGTTGTTGTTGTTGTTGTTGTTGTTGTATAACTAGAGTATTTATTGAAGTTACATAAGGATTGATAGTGCTAAATAATTAGTAAACAAACACAGAATTTTTAAAGATTCAGTTCTAATTTTCAAGGGGAAATAAAAGTAAATTACTTACTGAGTCAAGAATATTATTTTAGGATGAATGCATGCAACACACTTTTTAAACTTCAAACCGAGTAATCTAAATGTACATAAGAGGCTACATAAAAAAGGTGACCACTAAGTAAATCAACTAGAGAACATTGAAACAAGTCTATTTTTTAACTTCCAAACAGAGAGAACATAGCTCATTAGCATCACATAGAATAATCAACTACACCATAGTTATGTAGTGCACATCAAAACATCAGCAAAATGATACTACAGACTGGCCAGTTCAGATCCTTATTGCAAATACTACACAACCTATACAAAGAAGAAGAATCTCACAGCATGGCAGAATTGTAGTTTGTTTATATTGTATTATTATGTATTAGTATTTGAACAATTCCATACGACAATGGCATTGCAGTTCTAAAAATATATCATAAAGAATTAACTGTCAAAATTCAGTTTTGGACATCATAACCAATCAAACTTCACCTTATAACAATAACAGAGGGGTATTATCTAAGCAAAAGAACTTAGCATATAACTCATCAAGTTCTACTCTTCAAGATTCAGAAAGGTAAGGCAAACTGGCAGACGAACAATAGGTATAGAAGAAAATACCTGGTCCATCAAGTACTGTACAAGGTCTTTCACTCCCTTGCCTTTTAGCCCAGATACCATGAAGTACCTAGCATTACCAGAATTTCAATAAGGCAAGTGGAATTGTAGAAAGAACAAAGTAAACCTACAGAAGACTAATGAAACCTTTCATATCCAGGAAGATCTTCAAATTCTTTTGCAACTTTAAGGAGGTCCTTCTTGTCTTTCACCAGGTCAACCTTATTCATGCACAATATACGCCTCTGGTTTGGGTTCACCTCCATACCCAAACGTTTGATTAACTTTATAACACGTGAATCAGGCCTGCATAAATGAAAACATAGTTTAGAAGTGCAGTGCACTTGCCATGAGTTCTAATAAAATGAAAAAAAATTAAACAAAATGTGACGAAGACTTACAGAGTAAGATGCCTATTGACATCGAACATGACTATTAGTAAATCATAGAGGTTAATTGAGCTCCAGGCACTCTCCACACGAACTGTGACATCCCTATAAGGAAATCCATGGTGCCCTAACATGAGCCCTGGGGTGTCAAAAAAGCACTGCAGAGAATTTTATTAGCTGAATACAAGACATCTGTACAGCAAGTACTGATAGGCATACATATTAGAAGCAGGTTCTTGTTTTTTTGTGTTATATTAATGGTTCTACAATGGATAAATAAGAACACATGATTCAGCCTAGAATTTTGTTAATTAAGATATATTAAATAGAGACAGATCAAGACATGAAGATGCACCACTATCTGACATGAGAGGATTTGTTACGCAATTAATATCTTGCACGGCAGAAATAAAACACTAGTTTCATATAATATTTGAGGCAACACATGTCCAAAATCCAGTTAATTGCAAACACAAAACGCCCTAGCTATGTTAAAGAAATTTCAAGGAAATTATATGGTTAAGTCAAAAGTTGAAGATGTGGTTTCATTTCCTACTAGGCTGCCAGCACAATAATAATAAATAAACTTAATAAAATGACATACTATCTGTGTGTTCCCTTTTGTTAGCACCCCCAAAATTTCGTGAGTCGTAGTATTTGTCTTGCGGGAGACTGCAGCCACTTTTGTCCCAACCTGAATCCAAAGATAAAGGGATCATAAGATATCATTTTGATCAGCTAATGACTTTACTGAACTCTAAAATTTCTATCGGAAAATTCATTACAAGTATCAATTGTAACATCCATTATTAGTTTTTTACTGATTGGCAAAATAATCCAAGTTAAAATGCAGAGACTGGTATAAGTCATACACATATATTTTCAAGGGGTGGAGGCACAAAGGATAATGTGTCGAACTGTGCATGACCTGAACAGCAGAACAATGGTACTGTCAGAGCCTGAGTAATAGCCATTTTCGAATGGAAGTCCGGAACTAAGACTATCATCAGCTCATACCCACACCAACAGAAGATTTGCAGAATTAGTAACCCTATGATCGAGGCCTAGTAGAAATGACTGCTAACAGCTACTGAACATTCGTTTAGAAGCCGTTCGTTCGTACCATGGTATTTGTGAGCGAGGACTTGCCGGCGTTGGGCGCGCCGACAATGCCAACGGAAAGCGACATCTGGTCTTCTTCCCTGACCTCCCCGAAATCCTCTTCATCCTCGTCGGGCGGCTCCATCGCCGCATCGAGCAGCGCGAGCGCCACGTCCCGCGAGCGGTCCTCGTCCTCCTCCTCAACGGCGGCCCCGCCAGGCCCCTTACCAAAGAGCGCCTCGTCAGCGCGCGCGCGGAGGGAGGGGTCGAACCGGAGCTTCCTCAGCGCGGCGACGGGATTGTTGATTTTTCGGGAGGGGGCGGGGCCCGGGGTCGGGAGGGCGTAGTCGGCGCTGTCGAAGTCGGCATCGGCAGCCGGGGCCGGGGCGGAGTCGGAGTCCGAGGACGCGGCCGCCGAGGAGGTGGAGAGGAGGCGGAGAGGGGTGGGGGTACCGGGAGCGGGGTTGAGGGATAGGGTTTGGAGCGGGCGGAGGGCTTGGAGGAAGCGGCGCATGGCTGCGGAGGAGGAGAAGGCGGCCGCAGCGGCGGCGGGACGGCGGAGGGTTTAAGGGAGGGGTATTTTGGGGAAACGCAGAGGTGCGACCGTGCGAGGACGCCGAGAAGGAAGAAGAGGCAGTGGTCTGGACTCTCGTATGTGGCGGGCGAAGCGGCCCTTTGGGCCATTTTCTGACCAACGGTTATTGAGCATTGCCTGACAGAAAAAAAAAATCCACTCTCTTTTTTTTCCTCTTTATAAACTCTAAAACCAAACAACTTACCTTTATAACTTTTAAAACTGCTCAAATAACCTTCCTATCCTGATTTGTAATTAGTTTTGAAGGTGTCTATCTTTTTTCTAGTTAAAAAATTGGTAAATACTGCATATGGTAAGGTTTTTAAACATAGAAAATGTCTTTAAACTTTTACAAAATTTTAAAAATTCTAGATATAGACCATTATACAAAAATCTAAACAAAATATCTAGATCTCATGAAAAAATCTTTAAATTTTTCAAAAACTAGATTGAGCTCTAGAAAAATAGAAAAACATCTAGAAGATTCCTAAAACATTCTAATTAGTGTATAAACATGTTTTAAAAACTTTGCGCGAAAAATATGATGCAAGCGGCATGCAACATGCCAACATACATTAATGCTTTGTTGGTTGCGTATTCTGTTTTTTACTGTTAAAAGTTTTCAAACCTTGTTTACATATCAATTAGAATGGCTTGAGAATTTTCTAGATTCTTCTAGATATTTTGTGTTTTCGTAGAGTTAAATCTATTTTTGAAGCTGAAATCTCTAGTTTGATTTTGGTGAATTGATGAAACCCTAAGTGTTAACCTAGTTTATCAAGTGATCATGAAATAGATAGCACATTCCAAGTGGTGAAGCAAATGAAGATCATGACATGATGATAGTGATGCCATGGTGATGATCAAGTGCTTGGACTTGAAAAGAAGAAAGAGAAAAATAAAAGGCTCAAGGCAAAGGTACAAATGGTACGAGCTATTTTATTTTGGTGATCAAGACACTTAGAGAGTGTGATCATATTTAGATTCGATAGCCGTACTATTAAGAGGGGTGAAACTCGTATCGGAATGCGGTTACCAAAGTACCACTAGATGCTCTACCTCATTGCGCATGCATTTAGGATCTAGTGGAGTGCTAACACCCTTGAAAATATTTGTGAAAGTATGCTAACATATGTGCACAAGGTGATACACTTGGTGGTTGGCACATTTGAGCAAGGGTAAGGATCTTCACCGGAGCCCTAGACAGAAAAGATGAAAGTCACTGTAAGTGACCGAATGCTGGTCTCGGTTGGACCGGAGCGTTCGGTCAGTGGCAGCAGAGGGCATGCATTTCGGTCTCATGACCGGACGCTAGGTCGCTCAGCGACCGGACGCTGGAAGGTTGCGTCCGGTCATGCTGACGTGGCAGCATAGAGGAAGACACCGTGTGACTGGACGCTGGTTGTGTCCGATCAAGCATGACCGGACACGTCCGGTCGGAAAAAATCGTTTCTGGAAGCTTACTGGAAACGACCGGACGCTGGGGGTTCAGCGTCCGGTCACTGTTAGCTGCTGCGTCCGGTGGTCTTCTGACCGTTGAGATCGGGCGCACAACATTTGAAGAGAGGGACACGTGGTGTGCATCGCATGACCGAACGCTGAGGTCCAGCGTCTGGTCGATCTGACCGGTGCGTCCGGTCGGCCCGTGTTCAGCCCAGTGAAGGAGTACAACGGCTCTATTTCGTGGGGGCTTCTATTTAAGCCCCTATGGCCGGCTCAAGCTCACTCTCTTGACCATTTGCATTGACATAACAACCTTGTGAGCTTAGCCAAAGCCCTCTCACTCATCTCCATCATAGATTCATCATCTTTGAGAGTTTGGGAGAGAATCCAAGTGCATTGCTTGAGTGTTTGCATCTAGAGACACTTGGTTTTCGTGTTTCGCTGCGTGATTCGCATGTTACTCGTGGCAGTTGCTGCCACCTAGACGGCTTGAAGTAGCGAGGATCGTTGAGCGGAGGGTGGTGATTGTCTCCAGTTCCGATCGTGGTAATTGTGAGGGGTTCTTGACTTTTCCCCGATGGAGAGCCAAAAGGTACTCTAGTAGATTGCTCGTGGCTTAAGTGATCCTCATCTTGTGTTGGTTGTGCGGCACCCTATTGAGGGTTTGGCGTGTGATGCCAATTAGCGCGTGAACCTCCAAGTGAATGAATCGCCACAACGAGGAGTAGCTTGTCGGCAAGCAAGTGAACCTCGGTAAAAATTATTGTGTTCATCATTTGATTCCGAGGTGATTGGTCTTCATTGTTATTCATTCTTGTGATTGATTGGCTCCTTCCTCGACACGGTGGTATAACATTCTTACTCACTCTCTTTACATTACCGTAAACTAGTTGTCAAGCTCTTTAGTGTAGCTAGTTGTGAAAGCTTGTTAGTTTGGTTAGTATGGCTCTTTAGTTAGCTTTTGAGAGCACACTAACTTGGTGTAGTGACATAGATATTGTGTGGATAAAAACTATATAAACTAGAATTGTGGTAGGTGGCTTGCATTTTTAGTAGGCTAGCGCAACACTTGCTTCGCCTCATAATTGTTTAACCGGTTTGTTAAGTGTTATTGTAGAAATTTTTATTAGGCTATTCACCCCTCCCCCCTCTAGCCATTAGGACCTTTCAGAAGCACCCAGTGATATTTTCATGAGCTTTAATATTTTATTTAGATTTTTTTATCTTGATCTATATCTATATTTTTTTTTAATTTTTAGAACCTTTTAGAAACACTTTCTATGGTTTTAAAACCTTACCAAGTATTTACCCATTTTTCAACTAAAAAACAAAATTGCCTTCAAACCCACTTCAAACTAAGTCAAGGATGTAATTTGAATGGTTTTGAGAGTTCAAGGAGGTAAGATGTTTGGTTTTGGAGTTCAAGTAAAAAAAGTAGATTGCAACGATAAATAAAAGAGGTAGAATAGTTTTTTTTCCTTGCTAGGTTGACACCTTATTTAGATCCCCTAGCTAATTGCAATATTAGCCAGTGATGTGGATTTACTGTCCAAGAGCATCTCTCGAAAGGGGATATTAAATATTAGCTATATTAAGGGCCTGTGTGGCAACCAGAAACGTTTCTAATTCTTGAGAATTACTAGAATCACTACCAAACGGGCCAGGTGAGAAACATTTCACTTGAGAATCACTAGAAACGTTTCTAGTTTTTATGCCTAGCAAGGAGAAACGCTAGAAATGTTTCTAGTTTTATGCCTAGCAAGGAGACACTAGAAAATGCCTAACAGGCCCACGAACCCAACCTGGCTGGGGAAAGAGCGGCCCACACAATGTCACAAAATATCAAACAGTAAATTAGCAGTTTAGAAGTCCCCCACCTGGTCACAATTTCACTAATAAAAGAATGTTGTCTAGAAGTCTACTAACTCTGTTCATCTTCTTTGTTTATTGCTTGGAGTGCACTGTTCCACGTTAGGCCGGCTCCGGCAAAATTCCAGGGTCGTAAACACACGGAATTTAGTGGACGCCAACTGGAAAACCAACAATATCTTGAGAGAGGCGTTACGTACGGATTCAAATCTTGCAAAAGTTTCGCTCCAAAGGGGGAAAAGTTCTGGCAAAAGCAGATTAAAAATGTGCGGAAGCATCCTGTTCTGTTCACCTCTGTTAACCATTGGCTCTGCAAGGAGGCAGGCAACTCACGCCAGTTGCCTCTTCCTCAGGTTCTGCGTACCTCTGTCTTCTGATCTCAGCTTGGACGGCCCCCAACTCCTTTGCACATATTCACTTCTTCAGTCAATTCTGCAGAGAATGGAATCTATGCATCAACGACATACCTGTCAACGGCTAAATGTCTACGTAATGCAGCATCATACCGCTAACGATGCACAATCAAATCAGACCTTTCGGTGTGTGTAATAACAACTTAAACTCTCAGTGCCGTGTTTCAGGTTCTACGAAGGGCATATGTTTGGAACCTGTCATTTTCCTGAGGAAACTAACAACTTAAACTCTCAGAACCTTCGTACAAGGGCATTATGTGTGGAACCTGTCATTTTCCTGGTGGACAGACCCAACATGACAGACACAAAAGTACAATAATTATTGCATGAAAAAGTTTGAAGCCAAGGTTTGAATTCTTCAACTTTAAATCACTTCTATCTAGGGAAATATGAAGGTTCAAGGAAAAAAAAAATCTTCAATTCAAATTTCACTTTCTCAATCAACAGTCACACCTATTAGAGAAATAGTACCATTCCTGGGTTTAAACTGATTCTTCAGTGAACAGATTTCCATGGAAGTTTGATCCAGCAAAAAGGAGGAACCGTGATAACAATTACTATGTACACTGCAGTTCCCTCCTAAAGGAAGTCGACCCTTCTACAGATATTTAGCCCCCAAAGATCATTGAAGAACAACTATTCTCCACCATCATTTCATTCTTGTATATTACTACACCTATTTGGTTGGCATCCTCATGGGAGCACACCATTATGCAAGATTCACATTTTGACTTCTCTAGCAATGTCCTTCAACTCTAGAACTTTGGTCACATCCAGGCCTTCTTGCTCACCTTTTTGCGCACCAAAATTCTGGTTGATGGAGATTCTACAGAAATTGATGTGTAGTGGCTACGACAAAAAATACCCCGGTGGCCATAAACTGCATCCGTGGTCCTTAGCAACGACAATGCGGAGAATTACAGTCCGCGGCATCTCTGAAGATGTATCTGACTATCTTCTACGCCCATTTGGCGAGAAATGACATGAGCCCTGCGCCGAGGAAAAGGGCGATGTACGTCGCCAGCTGAAGCTTCATGTTTGTTTGCAGCCTTGGGTTGCTGAAATCTGCTGCTAGGAGATCTACAAGCGACATGTAGATCAGAATCCCTGCTGCAGCTGCGTTGAAGACCCCTTCGACCACGAGAGCGGTGGCGCTGTGCTTGCTGTAGCTGGAAGTGATGGCGATCCCCAGCGCGATGCCCATGGGAGCGGTGAGGGAGAAGAAGATCGCCATGATCACGGTCGCTCTCGCCTTGAACTTTGCCTGCAGTAATAAGAAGTTATAATTATTTATGCTAGTATAATACAAGAAGTCTGAATTTGTTCTTTTCCAATTCTGTTCATTGAATGATGAAGGTTGAAGGGGTTCTGAATTTGCTCACAGTACAGTTCTGCCCCAAATCTGGAATATAAGATTCCAGTTAAGCTACAGGTTAAATCTCAACACCTAAAATGAAAGGTGACTGAGTAACTGACCAGCTCCAGTTCTGAAAACCCACCCAATAAAACCACCGTCGAACTGACAATTTCCGTTATCCTTGACCTGACCCGTTATCACGTGAAGCTGATACGCAAAAAATGGCAGTGAGCCACAGCCACTGGTACAGTGGCAGTAACTGCTCAGTAAGGAGTTATGAACTATGATTGTTTCAATGATTGATGGTCCTACTTCTTGGTCCTCTCCTCACTTTGTACAATGTCGCTAGTGATAGGATAAGCCCAACCTCTTCACTACAAATATCTCGGTCTATTTGTCACCTTTTGCGCATTTCTGTTAGTGGGGCATCCCCTCCTATGGCTGTCATGCCACCTATGCGTCCTTCAGTATCTGATTAATAAGCATCTAAATTTCTTTCCCTGAATGATGGTCACTCTTCACTTCAGTGTGAAGTGTAAATAGAGAAGGTTACATACCTGAACAATGCAGCCGCCAAGGCCTATGCCCTCGAAGAACTGGTGGAAGCTGAGAGCTCCAACGAGGGGCCTGATGGTGGACGGCCTCAGCGAGGCGCCCAGGGACACGCCGATGATCACCGAGTGCACCAGGATTCCCAGCTCCAGAACCTGCACCACCACCACCACCACAGAGTTTCACTTATGGTTATTGATTGAGTAAATACTCCTACCATGTTGGTTGAAGAATCTGCAAAGGGGGGGCTTGATTATGAGGCTGGGGAAGAAGAAGGCATTGTTCTGTTCCACTTGTCTGCAGCAGGATTCTCTGCCTTTAGCACCAACGGCGGGGACAGCGTCCCCTTCCTCGGACGGAGACAGTACACAAGCCTATGGGTACTGCTAGAGCTATGCACTGATTTGTCTCTTTCATCCACGAGCACTGATTTGAATTCCAATTCCAATCAATCAGCCCAAGAACATGAGCTTTTGTACGGTAGAGAATGAGGACTACTGCACTAGTAGTGCCTCTTTTACTCTGTTGGTATTCAGAGTAGTGTTTCAATCAGCCCAATCAATCAGTTTTGAGTTTTGACTGCTAACAACTACTACTGTCATTTATCAGAGCATCTTGTTATAGACAGATGACACGTATTATTTCTTATTATCATTGTGTTCACTCCTACTAGATTCAAAGTAGGTATTGATGGATTGTGTTTAGGGAAAAGGACACGTTTTTTGTATCTTCATTCATGGCATGGCATGGCATGGCGTGTGTTCTTGTTGAAATGATTGGTGCCAAATCGAAGTAGCTCGTCATATCTTTTTGCTTAATATATATCCTGTCTCAGTCCAAGTTGGAATGTTTGAATCATTAGCATGCCAGATTATTGGAAACTTTCACCAGATTTTTTTCTTTCTCTTGTGAATCGATATTGAGGGAAGGGAAGGTGCTCACCTGAGAGATCACCCTGTGCCTGATGGACACGGCGACGGAGGAGGCATCCTGAGGCGAGGGCGGGCCGGCGTGGCCGTGTCCTCCGTGATCGTGGGCCTGGCCGTGCGCGTGGCCATGCGTCGCGTGCGTGTGCACGTGGACGTGGCCGGCGTGCCCGGCGGCGCCCTCCTCGTCCCCGCCGGGCGCCGCGCCGTGCAGGCCGTCGGTGGCGGCGTCATCTACGGGGCGCGCCTTTTTGAAGTGCGAGCGCTGGTAGTATCCCGCGGCGACGGAGTCGACCATCATGGTGACCATGGCGGAGCACATGGCGACGAGGCCGGCGAAGGGGAACCCGCCGCCGACCTTGTTGGCGCCGCCGAGCGCGTCGAAGGCCGCGGGAAGGATGTGCACCATGCCGGTGGCGAGGATGACCCCCGCGGCGAACGCCTTGACGGCAAAGAAGACGTCCCCGTCGGGGCGCAGCGCGGAGGCGGAGCGGCCCAGGAGCGGGACCAGCACCCCCGCCGCGCCCGACGCCAGGATGGACGCCACCGCCACGAGCTTGAGCCGCAGCGCCCCGCGCGCGTCCTCCTCCTTGATCGCCGCCGCCGCCGCGCCGCCGCAGTCGCACCCCGCGGCCGCCTCGCTCGCGGGCGTCGTCGCTGTCGATGCCGATGCCGCGCCGACCCGGCCGGGCGTCGTCGTCGCCAGGACGAGGAGCAGTAGCACGGCGAGCCACGCCAGCGGCTGGGGAAGAGGAGCCCGAGCTCGCGCGGCGTCCATGGCGTGTCGTGGGCGTGCGCCTGGCGAGTGAGAGGAGTAGAGGACAGAGGAGGGAGTCGGCGCCCCGCGCGCGCTGAGCTTTATAAGCTCCACGCGCACACGAGTGACGAGTGTGGTGACATGGTGAGCTCACTCCTGCATCGCCGCTACGAAGCGTGGTGGACTGGTGGGCCCCGAGCAGCGTGGACCGTCCGATCCGGGGTGTGTGGGGCCCTCTGCAACTGCGTTGGTGTTGCCGCGGCCCTTTTGTCATGATTGTTTTGTTTGGAAAAGCGGATAGGTTTGCCACCCTGTTGACACGGCTCGAGTTTTTCGTTTTTCTGCCCAAGACAAAGCTTGGAGGTTATTCATTGATTATATTTACACGTTTCAAACACTCAATGTGCCTGAAATGGCGACCCGCTCCCACGCCTACGATGCCCGCACCCCGCGGCCGACTGTGCCCATGCTACCCCCACCACCTTGTGCCCACGCCTGCGCGCGTCCGCACCCCACCGGAGACGACGACGACGATGGTAGCAGCAGCGGCCTCCCTCTCCGGCCTCTCCCCCTCTTTCTTCTGCAAATCCGGCGGCCATAGAAGGGGTTATGGGGAGAGGCAGGCCGACCGGGCAGTGAGAACAGGGGCGGGCGACTTCTGGTCCTAGCGGCGGTGGAGGTGGTTGGGCTAGGTCACGCCAGGGGCGTCACGGTTGTGCTCGCCGGAGTTGGAGAAGATAGCGACAACACGAGGAGGGAAGGGAAGGAGGAGACCACCGTAGGCACGGTAGGGTTGGCGGAGCTCCAGCGAGACCCTCCCGCGCCGCGGCAGGGTGGTGGACGGCGGCGGAGGTAGGGTCACGTGGGTCGGGGCGACTGGATGAAGGAAGAAGAGGAATAGGGCGGGTCAATGGAGCATTGGATCAAGATCCAACAACTGAGATTTGTCGTTTGAATGAATTGAAAAAATCAGACGACTGATATATAGCAGCTCCCTTATTCTTCCTTATTCGTATGTAAAATGGTTGCTATAATACCTATCCGAACAACGGTATTATAATTTGAACAATGATGAGGCATACACGTAGACCACCTATGGTATCTAACTAGAATATTTTGTGTTGGGAGGACGTTATCGCGTGATGGGTTGTGCGTTCTTGTCTTCAACCTCGCATCATTACCTCCTCCCCGCCCCTTTCTCCCTCCACGAGCCCCTCCGTCGCCCTGTCCCTCATCGTCGAGCACCCCGCCCTCGTCCTCGACCCCTGCCCTCCTCCTTGTCCTCACCCCCACCGTCGGTCACCGCCCTGCCGTGGGAGCGCTAGGGATTGCCAGAGCTCTGCCATGGCCATGCTTGTTGGTGACGCCAAGATGCCCCTGCCCCTCCCTGGCTCGGCCGCCTCTGCTGCCACAAGGGCCCCGAACCGCCAGGCTTCCTTCCCCACCGCCTGGCCAGCCTACCTCCCCCTAACCAACCCCTTCTAAGCCCACCGGAATAGGAGATGGAGGTCGCCGGAACCCTAGCTGCCAACATCGTCTTCTTCATCTCCGTCGCGGGTGCGGGAGGGAGAGGGAGACGTGCGGGAGGGAGAGGAGACGCGCGTGAGGGAGAGGAGATCCGCGGGAGGGAGGTCGTGCCGTCGTGCGACGTCGTGACAGTCGTGTAATAACTTTTTGCGTTTGTGTTGTACGTGCACAAGGTCTTCATCACCTACCGTTGAGTTTACCATGCATGCACTCCTCAGGTTAGAGGTTATGCATTACTCTCAGTTCCAAATTTTAAGTCATACTGAGTTTTTAAATACATACCTTTTCTATGTATTGAGATATATATTATATCTAGAACATCACTTTTACTGTTTATCTAGAAAAAAACATTTTGCGATACAAAAATCTAGAGAGTACTCTTGTTGCCAACAAGCCAGCGCACACAAGAAGGGGCTGGTATGGAAAAGTCAAATTTGCTGATGTCATGGTTTTTACGAAACTAAAAAAATATGTTCATAAACTAAGCATCTAAAGCGAATTCTGATTTTAGTATATTGTTTTTATAATAAATGCTTTAAAACCAGACTGCACTAGGCGTAGTTAGATTAATAAACTTTGTTAAAAAAAAACTCCGAATAAAGATAGAACCTTTTTTTTGTTATGCATGAACAACGTTCTAGGGTTTCAGGCTGCATTTGTAAGAAAAACGGTCTAACTTTAAGCAGAAGAATAATATTCCGGATTTTGGTCAATAAAATTGTAGGTTCAGTAGTAGAAAATGCATACCATAAATACCATGGAAAAATTAAGATATACTATAAAATATTTCATGAATACTGCATGAAACCTACTGTATGAGCAATCAATCGAGAACACATCATACAACATTAAAATACATAATGTATGGGATATAAATACTATGAAAAAAAATTAGAATACCTCAAGGGACAACTCAAAAATACCATGTGAATATTTCAGAATTCATCGTGCAATATCTCATAAATAATATAAACATAATATAGCAACAATTCTGAACATACCTTATAAATATTATAACGAAATAGCTAACTTGGATCAAAATACACTTATCTTGCATTGGTTACACCTAGCAAGAAAAGCCCATACCATACAGAAAGGGTGGTCGGCACATTACTCATGTCCGACTAGTCGAACTTGAAGATTGACAGGACACACCGGAGCTACGGCACACGGACAACACAACATAATTTGCAACGTCCAAAGGCCAAGACTGAGCTGATACCTGTAAAAGATCAACATCGTTAAATCTTGAAATAAATCTAAAAAATACGCGTGTCAAGCCAAGAACTTAAATCCAACTCGACAGGTTCGACAAAAAAAAAACTAACCAACTGAGGTACCATCAATTCACAACGCAACTACACAAGATGTACATAACTACTGACAAATGCGTGCAACTAGTTATTGGAGAACGTCGTTGTACACAACATGAACAAACCGCGCATGCATGTTACTACTACGCAGAACAAGCAGAGGTACAGACTATCTTCTTTATTTGCCCTTGAATAGGATTGTTATAACGACCAGCCGTGTGCCTATAGAACCACAGATCGAGGTAGGAAAACGTTGACGACATACACACGGCCATGAACATGATGAAGTTGCACATATATGGCAATTAGTTGCACCTAATCTAATAATGTTTTACAGCAATGCAAAATTCAATGCAAAAGTGTGTAAGAAAGACTCAGGAGCCGTCTGGTGGGTGGGCACGGGCACGGGCAGGGTGCCGTGTTGACACCATGTCGTCATCCACCCCTCCCCGTCCCCGGCATATATATATGTATATATTTATGCGGCTCATTCTAGCAGCTAGGCAGCCGTTCCGTTCGTTGCCCACTTTCCCTTTTTGCCTTTAAGCTCCACGGACCACGGTGGCACGCCAATTTCCAGTTCCAACCGCCAGTTTTGTTTTATTTATTTTATTTTATTTTAGGTTTGGCTCCTGTCGCTTCGGTCCACCTGAGCTTGCTTCTCATCTCGCGTCTGACGACGATTTCTAACCTTCTTGGGAGCAAGTACTAATTACTTTAGGCCATTGTAATCCAAAATGCTACTACACCACAACACCAAGATTAGCGATAGATGGTCTGACGCTAAAAGCGGCTACAGCGACAGACAATTTGACGCTAAAAAGTTATAGCGACAGACTTCTGCAGACGCCGTAAGTCCTGTCGCTCAAAATCTTTAGCGTCAGACAATGCTTTTAGCGATAGACAGTCTACTGCCCTGAATATTCATAGCGACCGATAGTTCATCGCTACTTTTTAGCGACAGATAGTCCATTGCTACTTTTTAGCGACGGACTGTGCGGTGGTATATATGGTTTTAGCGACAGCCGGTCCAACGAGACAATTTTAAATGGTTAAAAAAATAAAAATTAATCCATTAACAATTGTCCACAATAATACAAATGTCACTACACAACTAAGATTCAACTTTAATAAACATACATGCATCTTCACAAATTTGACCAAAACTTTACAACAGCTCACGTAGATAAGCTCACCATCTCATCTATTTCCTCTAGAGACAATAAAAACATCCTTCGAAAAGCACAAATTATCATACAAGATTCCACTGGTTCCACCCATCACCCGTCGGATTGTTGCCCCAATTTCATTTATTGTTCCAGATGCATCATCCATAGGGTAACAGGAATAGAGAAAAAATGCACTAAATTTTGGTCATATTTTACATGAAAAAACGAATTACATCATAAAATTAGCTAACCCGATTATAATATCAGAAAAATGATACATAAAAAGGCACTGGCTGGAAATGAAGTGTGATACAGTGATAGAACTAATGAGAATCATCAGCATCATGTATATGATTTCCACTGGACAAGAACCAGCGTTATATACTAAAGCTAGTAAAACCAGGTGGGAGTTCATATATCGTCTTTTTATCACATGTCAGCAGCACAATTATCATATTTCTAATCTACATTTCAAGAATAAAAAACTTCTTGCCAATGATTTGTAGTGCTTTTAACTTACCGCTTTTTCATATCTTCAAGAATAGCTGTTGCACCTCTACACATCTGAAAAGAACAGCAGTGAATTTCTCAATCCTAAAATAGCAGTAGTCAAATAAGCATTGAATTGAATTGGTAAACACAATTTAACTCACTGTGATTCCACAGTCACCATCGCCCACTTTACTGTCCCATTCATTTAGGCTATCCTTGAGATTGATAATTGCAGTAGCACTTGCTTCAATAGCAGCCTCCAGGATACACCCTTGCTTGCTCAGCTCCTGAGATGGAGCAAAAATCTGCAGAAGAATAACAAATCATGATAACCGAGGGACTGCAAATACATATGACAGTGTGATAAAAGACAAAAAAAAAATACAGAACAGTCTTGAAAGTTCTGTGAAAAGGGACAATGATAACAGAGCCCACAGTTTTCCCATTCTCTGGATCCGGCATTGAGAAACTGAGACGAAGCAATTGAACAAAACGGTGCTAGAATAAGTAATTGAACTTGATATGAAAAAATGGAAATATCCCAGCAACCATCAGCCATGAAAATTACCAATGAAGATATTTTTTTATGCAGAAGTTCCTATTTGACATTTCTTAAATATTGGAAAGAAACAGTATGGACATATGCTTATATATACTATTAGTTCAAACAGGGAAACACAACAAGCGTATGGGAGATTATATACATGGATTTCTGTATGATGATGCCATGGTATGCAAGAGGTCCATGCAATACACCGTCATCCGTTCCTCTTCCAGCAGTAATGTCTCCAAAGCAGAGTACAACGTGGTACTAAATGTAAAAGGATATCTCTTTTTTCATAGTAGTATACGAAAAGAGATTGATGGCATAAGATGATAGAGGTGGGTCATTCAATCGGCATATCTTTCTTTTCTCAAATGGAGACATTGGTTGCATAGTGATATGTGTAGCTCCTTACAAATCACTTAAAAACTTCTCTACTGAAAGTGATAGTAGTAGAAAAAATAAATTAATGCAGCAATATCCCTTCTCTATATGGATGAATCTCTTTTTGTCATGGTTAGTAGAAGAAATGGGGCAACAAATAGTTAAGGTCAGTGCTCACATCAGCTGACAAAGCTAAATAGAAGTTCATACATATGACAACAGTTATATATATGAAAAAATATTCATTAGTGAGAGCCCACAACAGTTGGCAAGGCTAAATAAAAGTTCATACATGGTGGTAGGCTTAGAACCACATATGACAAGGCTCTCAAGTACTCTGTTTGTCCCAATCCAAAAGACCGAGAACCTAATATATTTACGGAGAAGCCCTAAACGAAACCTCCCGATTTGTACCCCCATCGCCTTTCGTGGCATATAAGGGAATGCATGGGCTCTTGTAGAAAGGATCGATCGGATTGATCGGAACCCTAGGCTAGCACAGTGCTTCCCCTACACCTATCTCTCCCTCTCTATTCCTCCATTGTAAGAACTCTCATTTTGAGCATTCCTAACACGAAGAACATTGCTGTTGTACGTAGGGTTCAGAGGTCCGAACCAGGATAAACCCTCGCGTTTTGAGTGCTCGAGGACACCAGAGGCACACACATCGACCCACGCTGAACAACCCAATGATTGTCATGGTTACGAACCCACGATACCGG
Organism: Miscanthus floridulus; assembly: GCF_019320115.1. Classification (NCBI taxonomy): domain Eukaryota; kingdom Viridiplantae; phylum Streptophyta; class Magnoliopsida; order Poales; family Poaceae; genus Miscanthus; species Miscanthus floridulus. The sequence continues at coordinate 50,171,031 of NC_089587.1, forward strand.
ATAAATAGGTTTCACCGTAGGAAACCAAATGGGTTGACTTATGCTTAGTTTGCATACATATACACTCTTACGCTAAAGCGACATGGCATCTATATACTCTTATAAAGTTAAACCCTACTAGATGATTTTTCTCTTCATGCAAGGTATCCACATCATTTCCCACTAAGTGACTCACTAGATGTTCTATCTCCTCGTGCAAGGTGTCCACATCATTCCCCACTAAGTGACCTCCTAGATGTTATATCTCTTCATGCAAGGTGTCCACATCATTCCCCACTAAGTCCATATCATCCCTTATTAATTGCAAAAAATGTCCACGTCATCTCTATCATGTGCAATACTTTGTTTTATCACCTATTCCTCTATAATTAATCAAATATTTTATTGGTTTTCTTCTATTACTTATCGATATTTTACCAAATCCAATATAATAAAATAACAGTATACAGAATACTATATAGTAATGCTATGAATGTAACAGATTTATTTTTAACATAATCCCGTAGCAATGCGCGGGGCAGTCTTCTAGTTTAGATAGAAACATGAGTAATTATGTAAGAGTTTACATCACGGAGACAATACACTTCCAATTACGACGTTTCCCATTACGTACTTGTGTCATGCCAAGCAGGGTTTGTCTGTGTTCCCCTTGTCTTTACACATACTGCTTGGTGATGATATATACTTTCTTTCATATAGCGAAGATAGTTGGCTTAGCCTAATCATTCATAAAAAAAATATGCATATTAATCACTACACACCATCATGTAAATAGACCGGATGGTGGAGACAAACTAACGAGTAGTTTTCTACCTAGTAATAAGGGCCATCCTATGTCTTACGCTAGCAAGTACTCCCTTCATTCCAAATTATAAGATGTTTTGTCTTTTTTAGATTTATAGTTTTTGATATGTACTTAAATATACATGATGTTTAGATACATAGTAAAATTAATATATTTAGAAAAGTCAAAACATCTTATAATTTGGAATGGAGGAAGTAGTTTCCATATCATGTCATGTCATATGGAAATCACTATGGAAATTAGTGTTCTCAGTGCACTAAGAGTCTGTTTGGATCATCTAAAACTAAAGTTTATAGATGGACTAAAGTTTAATCCAGTGATGAGATACATAGACTAAAAGCAAGTTGCTTTCTTAGATAGACTCATATAATAGTCCATATCAGCTCACATTTGTCAATTAATGAACTAATTGCTAGTTGGGTTGAAAACTAAAAATTAGTCCGCTTTTTGGTGAGATTTAACTACTGGAGCAAAACATTAAAGTTCAAGTTGTTTCGTATGCAAGTCAAAGTTCAAAGTAGAGTTCTGCAATGCAAATTTGTTTAGATCTTTCTGGCAATGCAAATTACTGTTGCTGCTGTCCGGTGGTTGGCTTGACTCTGCGGCAAACAGTGAATCTTATTTGAAGCAATAGCGTGTAGAGTCTTTTTAGGCCATATAATGGTGACGTGCCCCTGTTCTTGTGTTTCTTATTGGCACTAAGTCAAAAGTTTGCCTGTTAATGACCTTCTGAAGCATCAAAAGGTGAGAGATTATTTTTGAAGGGAAACTATGGGACCCCAACGGTTTGGACTTGAGTAGGTTGAAAAAAGACATCAACTTTGACAAGAACGACGTTCAGCAGAATATATGACCCATGCTCTTTTTAGGCTCTTTAAATTCCATGGGTAGCGTAGCTACCGAGATCAATGCTGCGATATCTAGCTCGTTCTCTTCCTGATTTAGAGTGATTGCTCGATCTTAAGTGTACTTTCATTATTTCTTCTGTTCTGGGGTATACCCTATGAAGTGCTGCTGCTGCTGGAACATGCTTCTTTGAAGCAACAGCTTGGTCAGATCGCGCATAGATTCTGACAATGACCTGAAAAGAATTTTTCATCAGCTATGAAATGCTGTGGTTGTGTAGGCTACCCCATGTGCGACGTCTTAACCTTGAAGAAAGTAGATAGATTGTTTGCAAGGCATGCAATTCAAGCTTCTTGGTGCAGTGCATTTCATTTCATCATGTTAAAAGACCCCCAAAATCCAAGGATCGAATAGTGAACCCAGTTCATCTATGCAGATGAGCGCCAAGATCAATGGGGCAGCAGCAGCTGCTGCATTTCTGCTCTTCTACACTCACCTCTACTTCCCAACCACTGCTCATCTCTACTCCTCAACCACTCCATTGCCTGGAGCCCTCGTTAATCTTACAACGCCTTCCCTTCCATTATACCCGCTTTCGGTTGATTCCACCTCTACCCATCATCAGTATGGCTATAAATACAACCCGCTATGCGACGATTTCCCACCCGATTTTCCCCCGCCCGACACACCAGCAGTGTCGATCTTCTGTGTCGACCCCAATGGCTGTTGTGAATTCACAACTGTGCAGGCGGCGGTCGATGCAGTTCCAAGCCACAGCAGCAAGAGGAATGTTGTGTGGATAAACAGGGGCATCTACTTGTAAGCAGTTCTCCTTGTTCACGCCTTTAGATAGAGATTTCCTTCCCAGAATTCAGCATTGCGCTGTTACTGAGTGTACTGCTACTGAAGCTGCAGTGTTGTTGCAGTGGGAAAGTGACAGTCCCAGCTTCCAAGCCCAACATCACATTCCAAGGGCAGGGGTTTGACCAGACAGCGATTGCGTGGAACGATACTGCCAAGTCGCCGAACGACACGTTCTATAGCGCCTCAGTCTCTGTTTTCGCATCAGGATTCATTGCGAAGAACATAAGCTTCATTGTAACTGCCTAGATGCTGCACAATGTATTCTGCTAGGGCCTTGTTTAGATTGCAAATTTTTGTAATCTGGACACTGTAGCACGTTTTATTTGTATTTGATAAATTTTGTTTGATCATGGACTAACTAGACTCAAAAGATTCGTCTCGTGATTTACAACCAAACTGTACAATTAGTTATTTTTTTTACCTATATTTAATGCTCCATACATACGTCCAAAAATTGATGTGATGGAGAGAGAGTGAAAAAACTTGGAATTTAGAGGTCATCTAAACAAGGCCTAGGTTGCAGGCTTCACCTTGGGTTATATTAATAAATCTCCTGATCATTTGACACCAGAATGTAGCACCAATTCCAAGGCCTGGCGCTGTCGATGCACAGGCAGTGGCAATCAGGATCAATGGTGACCAAGCAGCATTCTGGGGTTGTGGTTTCTTTGGAGGGCAAGACACACTCCATGATGACAGAGGCCGGCATTACTTCAAGGAATGTTTCATCCAGGGCTCCATTGACTTTGTCTTTGGAGATACTAGGTGCCTAGGTCACTCTATGAAGTGAGTGAAGAAATACTTAAAAGGATTGTGAAAGGATCAAGATGTCCAAGAGAGGGGCTGAATTGGACTAATTCAAAATTTCTTTACAATAATTAAATCTTACGGTTAGCCCAATTAACCCCTTATGCCTAAAAAGTGTTTCTATTAATCTATCGCACAAAAGTTTAGCAACCTATGTTCCAATCCTACTCTAGCATGTCTATTCTATGAATGTAAATGACAAGAATTGAATTGCTCAAAGTAAATGCACAAAGTAAAGAGAGAAAGAGAAACGCGGCGATGTTTTGCCGAGGTATCGGAGAGTCGCCACTCTCCACTAGTCCTCGTTGGAGCACCCGCGCAAGGGTGTAGCTCCCCCTTGATCCGCGCAAGGATCAAGTGCTCTCTACGAGTTGATTCTTCGACACTCCGTCACGGTGAATCACCCACAACCGCTCACAACTTGAGTTGGGTCATCCACAAGCTCCGTCGAATGATCACCAAGCTCCCAATCACCAAGAGTAACAAGCACGAACTCTCACTTGACCACAACAAGCCTAATAAGAAGGGTGGATGCATACTTTGCTACTTTTGCTTTCACTAATGAGGGCTCTCTTTGGGATTCTCAAATCTCAATCATCTCACTAGCACCTTACTCTTCTTGGCACTCTCAAAGGTGTTTCTCAGCTGTTGAAATGAGCAAAAGTACCCCCACACACGAATGGAGGAAGTATTTATAACCATGGCTGAAAAACGAACCATTATGTGCCTCTGCGGGGTGACCGGACGCTCCGGTCATGTTGACCGGACGCTCCGGTCAGTTCTCTCCGAACTCTATTGTTTAAGTTGTGACCAGATGCGTCTGGTCGTGATTTTCCCTCTCTGTAACCTTACTAGAGTCGACCGAACGTTGGGACTCAGCGTCCGGTCGCACCAGACGATTTCACCTTGATTAAATGAACTGACCGAACTCTGCGCCAGCGTCCGATCACCCCGGAGCCAGCGTCCGGTCAGTATTTGACCCTCCATTCACTTTCAACTCTCGATCATATGTGAATGAAGTTTGCTCCAATGGATCTAAGGGCTTTATAGGAGCTACCTAGTGCTAGATTTAGCAAGTGTGCATCACACCTAACTCACTAGACTCACCTAGGTTAAGCTACTCGTCCATACCCCCCTTAATAGTATGGCCAAAGGAAAAATAAAGTCCTAAACTACTCTAAGTGTCTCTTCAACTCCAATCGACACTTAGAACTAGTCCATCCTTAACCTTACCGTCCATCCTTTGAAAACCAAAATGATTTCCATCGTAGGGGCATGACCACCATGATAGCCCAATCGATCTCTATTACTGTGACCTAAGTTAATTGCCTCTACAAAATACACGTTAGTCATAGTAATCACGTATTGTCATTAATTACCGAAACCCAACTAGGGGCCTAAATACTTTTAATCTCCTCCTTTTTGGTGATGGATGACAATACCACCTCGAGTATGTGAAAGAGTTGAGATTTTTAACATGCTTGGATCATATAAGCTTTTGTCAATAAGAACAAAAGAGTTAGGCAAACTTATATGACCCAAGCCAACATAATATACTCCAAAGGTATAAAATAAGCATGAGTACAAGTAATAAAGCTCATTTGCATCGGAGTTAAACACGGAAGCAAAGCAAATGAGCATAACACAAGTGATATGACATATAAAAGATTCAAAGTAGAGAGCACACATGTTAAATATCATGATCACGTAGATATCACTATCACATAAATATAGTTTGATGCATAAAAATAAATACACGAATGCATAATAGTGTATCACACATAAAAACTAAATAGAATACTAAGCTCCCCCTAAGTCGCTCCCCCTAAGTCTAACATACTCGATCCATCTCCCCCTTTGGCGTCAAACACCAAAACCTAAGGGTCGATCGGTGGGGCTACAGCGGACAAGTCGGACGCTGAGGTACGAGGAGCGAGCTGGAACTGTGTGCCATCATCATCTGATCCTGAGCTCTGAGCTGTCTAACCCTCTGTAGCTAGAAGTGATGCTGAAGCGGTCTGGGTCGGATCTAGAACTGGCACTGCCTGCTCTGATGATGCAACAGACGAAGGGAACGTCTCTATAGTCCTAGTAATAGGTGCAACTGTAGAAGGACCTAGGACATGTAGCTCTAGCGGAGTAGACTGCCCTATCAACTCACTAAATGAAGCACCAAGGCTCGTGTAAACTAGGGTGAGCACTGACAAACTCTGAGGCAGAGTAAAGCCCGTATGAAGAGGAGTAAACTGCGGGGCAGGCACTAGCAAAGCAAACCACTGGGACACCTGCTCTGTAGGTGAAGGAAACTATGGCGCTAGTGGTCCCTGACTCTGAAGCCTACTGGGCTGTAAAGCTTGAGTCATAGAAGTGGTGGCAGGCTGACCAAGCTAGGGCGAAGGCTATGGCGGTGGAGCCCCAATAGCTGTCACAACATGCTGCATAAACCCAAGTAACTGCTGCTACATGAGAAGCTGCTACTGATGCATGGCCTGCTGCTGCTATTGTATATCCTGCTGCTGCTGTTGCTATCGCTGGAACTAATCCTGCCTAGTCTAGAACTATGTGAAAGTAGCAGTGGTTTCCTAAGCCTGGCGAGCCTGATTCTGCCTCATCCGCTCAAGTATGGCAAGTAGAGCGGGGTCTGTCTGTGGTGTAGGTGAAGCTGAACTGGAGCTATAGGCCTCATGGTCATGTCATCGTGGAGGCATATGAGGGATATCGCGGTAGTCCTCATCTAAGCTATCACTGGGGTCGCTCTCGACCATCCCCTCCTGCTGAGCATCTAACTGCTCCTCCTCAGTAGCTGCTATGTCCCTGATAGTCTCATCTTGCTAGGCTATAGTCTTGGGCACCTCTAGACGACGACGCGGCTGGCTAGGAGTCCTCACTGCACTATGGCGAATCATCTGAGTCATGTTGTATGCAGGGAACTATGTAGTAGCACTACTATACTCTGCCAGTATCTTAGGTGGCCTCACAGTAACTGCCCGGTGGATCAAGAATGTAATCCAGTGAGCATATGACAGCTGTTTGTGACTCCTGAACCCCTTTGCAATAGTATCCTCCATCTCTGATAGGAGAAGATCCCAAATGTCAAACACAGTCTGCTGCATCAGAAAGTTCAGTAGCCATAGCTGTATGCGAGTCAAGCCCTCACGATACCCCATCCTCAGAAGCAGTGTCCTCCTCATAATAGCATTAAGCACTTTAGCAGTAGGAGTGAGATCACTGGGTGTCCTGCTCAACCCCTCGCCAAAAGGCTCTATGAAGCAATGGCGGACTAGATCTGTAGAGGGCATAAGACCGCCATGAGGGCATCTAGGAGGCGTTGTCTGTCCATAGCAAACCTCATGAAGCTGGATGGGCTGCTCCTGAAGCCTGAGTATCTCTCTAACCCTAGAGCTCATCAGCTTGTAATCTCTGCCTCTGAAAGCAAAGTGAATGAATCTGTGCTGCGGATCAATCCAGAGTGTAGCATAAAACTGACGGACCCAAGATGAAACATATAAGCATGTCCATCCAAGTAAATCTATCAGCCCTGGCAGGTAAGCTAAGTAAGGGTGAATATGCTCTCCAGCTGCTGCTACAATGGACTCAATGTTGCACACCCTCTAAAATCTGAATATAGCCCTACTGTTAAGATATGCATTATAAAAATCTTCCTGCAGTGGTGTGTAGAAGCCCTCTGAAGCTCGATCATCCCTCCTCAGCAGGAACCACTGCTCAAAGTCCACAAATCTGAGCTGCTGCACCTGCTTAGCCGTGGCGGCCCTCAAATCAAGATGAGTCACTAGAGGCGGACCCTGTAGTCTAGGCGGCGGACGAGAACCCCTCCGATGTGTCTCTAACCTCGGTGTGACTGGAGCACGGGTATGATCAGAGCGGTGAAGCTGTGGCTGAGGTGCCTGCTCTGTCTCCTTGGCCTGCTCTCCCTCCTGAGTCTGCTCTGCTGGCTGTGGCTGCTGCTGTGACTCCCTTTGAGGCTAACTCTCATCAATAGCCACACACCGTCCTCCAACCATGACAGTCCCAGCTGGACCACTATGACGGCGCTCAACCTACTCAAGTGCAACCCTCATAGATGGAGAAAGCTGATCTACAATAGCAACACCACTCCGAGCACCTCCTCTCTCTATGCGCTCTACGGTCTTTGCAACTATGGCTGCTCTCACTGTATCTGCATTAGGGTACTTGTGCTTCCTTGTTGCTAGCTTCTTTATCGCCTTGCCTTTTGCATCTGTAGGCTAGCGAGGCGGGGGCCTTGTATCCTCATCACCGGGACCTCCTCTAACATTCTTAACATGAGCCATCTGATGAAGCTGAAAAGAACAACTACTCTGACAAGAATCAACTGACAACTATCACTTCCGAGGATTGGCCTCGATCCGTACTCATGAGCTTGGCCCCGAGTTAACTATCAACTGCCAAAGGGACCACAACGGCACCGACTCGTTATATGATAGAATAGATAGGATATACAAATAAATACAATATATCTGAGATACGAAACCCTAAGAAAGCAAGCAATAGATACGAAATCAGAAATGAGGGCTTGCTACCTGACGAACCGGTGAATCGACGAGAAAAGGAATGAATCGGGGAACCACCAGGTTGGCACTACAAAGGTAGGGTTCTGGCAAGGCATTGTGCCATGAGTCGACGGTGCACTGCTGTGAAGATGCTCAATGAGTAGTGGCTAGGGCGTTGACGAGGTTCTTGAGGCGGTGCTAGCATTAGGGCACGGGAGCAGAGAGTACGGTGGCAGCACTGATGCACGGGGGCGGTGCTGGTGAGGCAGCGCTGCTGCTGTGGGAGCTCGGCGGTGTGCGGGCATGGGAAGCCGCGGCGTGGCGGTGAGTGGTGGCGCAGTTGTGGGCAGGTGGCGTGGGGTGATGTCGCGGCAGCACGGGCATGGGAGCAGGGTGGCGCGGTGAGCTGTGGAGGCACAGCTAGGGCACACGGCGCAGCGGCTCGGGTACGGTGAAGTCGACATGGTGGATTAGGTTAAACACAGCGCGGCACTACAGTTATATGGGGTCCCCTGATGAAATAGATAAGAAAACAGAGAAGAAACTGGATCCCATATGTTTTCTACTGACCGAACGCTCCGGTGGCAGCGATCGGACGCTACCACCTAGCGTCCGGTCGATTCCAGAGAGGTCTAAAACCCCTGGAATCGTGACCGGACGCGTCCGATCACCACTGACCGGACGTAGGTAGAGTCCGGTCGATCTTGACTTCGTCTTCTTCGCTTGATCAGACGCTGGATCACCATCTGACCGAACGTTGGACTTCAGAGTCCGGTGCAGCGTCTAGTCACTCTTTTTCCAGCAAATCTTCAAAGTCCTTCGTGCTGCCTGTTCCCAATCAAGTCCCAACTTCAATAAGATTCAAATAAACACCAATTGGGACTGATGTGAGTGACCTCTCTCAAACCCTCAAAATTTTCAAAATATTTTGCCTTAGGCTATAATTCATTTTAAGAAAATAGGCAATAAGAGGGCAATTAAAGATAAATGACAAAGCAACATTCATGCATATGCAATGCAATACTTGAAGGTAAATCTAGTTGCTTGTCAAGTTTGATCCAAGGTTAAGCTTCTTCACTCGCTTTATGGCGGTTATCTTAACCATGTTAGACAAGCCCTATATGCATTACCAAAGATAAAACATGTTGTATATTACAATGCAATGCAAGGGACAATACAAGCTCATTTTTTAGTGAAGTTACTGAAATCAAGAACATTGAGCTCATTCCGCAATCGATAAAAAGTCACCTCATCTACCGGTTTAGTGAAGATATCCGCCAATTGATCCTCGGTCCTTATACCTTCTAATGAAATATCACTCTTTGCAACATGATCTCTAAGAAAGTGATGGCGGATATCTATGTGCTTGGTGCGAGAGTGTTGAACCGCATTATTTGCAAGTTTTACCGTATTTTCATTGTCGCACAAAAGAGGTACTTTTTCTAGAACTACACCATAGTCTAGCAAAGTTTGTTTCATATAAAGAATTTGTACACAACAAGCACCCGTGGCAATATATTCCACTTCGGCAGTGGACAAAGCCACACTATTTTGTTTCTTGAAGGACGACACAAGTGATCTACCAAGCAAATGGCACCCTCCGGATGTGCTTTTTCTATCCACTTTGCAACCGGCATAATCCGAATTGGAATAGCCAACTAATTCAAATATAGCTCCTTTGGGATACCAAAGGCCAATGCTTGGTGTGTGTTTAAGATACCTAATGATTCTTTTAACGGCAATTAAATGAGTTTTCCTGAGGATTAGCTTGAAATCTAGCACACATACACACACTAAACATGATGTCGGGCCTAGATGCGGTTAAATATAACAAGCTATCAATCATAGAGCGGTAGAGAGTTTAATCAACTGTGTTATCTCTCTCATCTAGGTCGAGATGTCTATTAGTTGGCATTAGTGTCTTGATTGGCTTACATTCATCCATTTTGAATCTTTTGAGAAGATCCTTAGTATACTTTTCTTGAGAGATGAAAATTCCTTCTCTCATTTGCTTGACTTGAAAACCAAGAAAGAATGTAAGTTCTCCAATCATTGACATCTTGAACTCCTTCGACATTAATTCACCAAATTCTTTACAAGAGTCTTTATTTGATGATCCAAAGATGATATCATTAACATACACTTGACAAATGAAGATATGCCCATCAAGCTTCTTGGTGAATAATGTGGTATCGATCTTCTCAATGGTAAAGCCCTTCTCAATAAGGAAGTTCCAAAGGCGCTCATACCAAGCTCTAGGGCTTGCTTAAGCCCATATAACGCCTTGAACAATCTATAAACATGATTAAGATATCTAGGTCTTTAAACCTGGAAGGTTGATCAACATAGACTAGTTCATTAATAAAGCCATTTAAAAATGCACTTTTCACATCCATTTGATATAGTTTCATATCATAATGTGATGCATATGCAAAGAGAATACGAATGGCTTCTAGTCTTGCAACTGGTGCAAAGGTCTCTCCAAAATCCAAACCTTAAACTCAAGAGAACCCCTTTGCAGCTAGTATTGCCTTGTTCCTCACAACTACGCCTTGATCATCTTGCTTGTTGTGAAACACCTACTTTGTTCTAATGACTCTTGCACCTTTTAGTCGCTCTTCAAGAGTCCAAACTTCATTGCGGGTGATGTTGTTCAACTCTTTATGCATGGCATTTATCCAATCTAGATCTTGAAGAGCTTCTTCTACCTTAGTAGGCTCAAAGCAAGAGACAAAAGAGTGATGTACAATAAATAAAGCAAGTTTTTGTGAGCGAGTCATTACTCCCTTTGATGGACTCCCTATGATGAGATCTTGTGGATGATCTTGTAGTAGAGGTATGTTTCTTCTATTGACCACTTGATGAGAAGGTTGTGGAGCATCACCATCTTGTGCTTATACCACCATTTGATCATGGCAGATATGAGTGTCTTCATTTTCTACTCTCCTATCTTTTTCACCATCTTATGACATATTTGATGAAGAAGGTGGAGCAATCACTTATACATTATCTTCATCATCTTTAGGCTCGATGTCTCCAACCGGAATGTTCTTCATAGCCTCCCTCAATGGTTCATCATCTATGAAAGCATCTAGGCGTCTAGTTGGGTTTCAGTGATTAATGACAATATATGATTACTATGACTAACGTGTGTTTTGCAGAGGCAATTAAGTAAGGTCATGGTAATAGAGATCAATTGAGCTATCATGGTGGTCATGCCCCTACGATGGAAATCATTTTGATTTTCAAAGGATGGACGACAAGGTTAAGGATGGACTAGTTCTAAGTATCGTTTGGTGTTGAAGAGACACTTAGAGTAGTTTAGGACTTTATTTTTCCTTTGGTCGTACTATTAAGGGGGGTATGGATGGGTAGCTTGACCTAGGTGAGTCTAGTGGGTTAGGTGTGGTGCACACTTGCTAAACCTAGCACTAGGTAGCTCCTAAAAAGCCCTTAGATCCATTGGAGCAAACTTCATTCACGTATGATCGAAAGTTGGAAGTAAATGGAGGGTCAAATGCTGACCGGACGCTGGCTTCAGTGTGACCGGACACTGGCGTAGAATCCGGTCAGTTTATTTGATCAAGGTGAAGTCGTCTAGAAGTGATCGGACGCTGAGAGGTGAAGTGACCAGACGCTGAGGGCCAGCGTCCGGTCGACTCTAGTAAGGTTCTAGAGAGGGAAAATCACGACCGGCCATGTCCGGTCAGTGCTGACCGGACGCTGTCCAGCGTCCGGTCACTATTTATCACTAGAATTCGGGGTGAACTAACCGGCGTGTCCGGTCAACATGAGTCATCTTTCCTTTTGTATGGCTTGTTTTTCTTCTTCTCATCTTCTTCTTCATTACTTGAGTCATCTTTTTGCCCTTGTATTTGTTCTTGAACTTGTCTTTTTTGGGCTTGGTGCATTGGTGTGCTAGATGACTAAGTTCTCCACAATTATAGCAATCTATCTCAGAGATTGGCTTTCTTCTAGAGCTAGTGAAGAACTTTTTCTTGTCATCGAACTTGTTGCCACTCTTGTTGAGCTTCTTTAGCATCTTAGCGGTTTTTCTCACCATGAGGGCAAGACTTGCATCATCAACTTCATCATCACTTGAGCTCTCATACTCAAGTCTTGCTTTGCCCTTCTCTTGGCTAGCTTTGAATGCTAAGTCCTTGTCTTTCTTCTTGGTAGAGGATGAGCCATCTTATGGTGTGATGTGCATATACATCTCATGAGCATTGATCTTTTCCAAGATTTATATCGGTGTAGCGGTAGAAAGATCACCTTGATGAAGCACGGTCACAATATGCCCATATTTGTCAATGGGAAGGACACTCAAGATCTTTCTTACAACATCGTATGGTTACATTTGAGTGAGTCCAAGTCCATTGACTTCCTCTACAAGAACATTCAAGCGTGAATACATTTTATTAGCACATTCTTTAGGAAGTATCTCAAAAGAGTTAAGCTTTTTTTATGATAAGATGATAGCGTTCCTCACGCTCGCTCTTTGTTCCTTCATAGAGCGCACAAACGTCCGACTATAGTGCATGGACGTCTTTGTGGTTCCTCACCCGGTTAAACGCATCTTTGCAAAGGCCTCTAAAAATGGTATTTCGAACCTTTGCATTCCATTTCTCGTAATTCACCTCATCGCCTTGTAGGTGTGTAGCATCCTGAGGTTTTGGGAAGCCATGTGAGGCAGCTCTAAGTATTCCAACATCTAGAGCTTCTAAGTACGCCTCCATGCGAATTTTCCAATATGGAAAATCATCCCCCTCAAAGATAGGAGGAGGTCCATCCTCGTGAGACATCTTTCTCTAGGTGGTTAAGCCTAAATACGTGAGCACGAGGATCTGATACCAACTGAAAGGATCAAGATGCCCAAAAGGGGGGTGAATTGGGCTAATTCTAAATTTCTTTGCAATAATTAAATCCTATTGTTAGCCCAATTAACCCCGTGTGCCTAGAAAGTATTTCTAATGTTCTACCGCACAAAAAGTCTTACAACCTAAGTTCCAATCCTACTCTAGCATGACAATTCTATGAATGTAAAGATAAGTATTGAATTACTCAAAGTAAAGAGAGAAGGAGGAACGCGGTGATATTTTACCGAGGAATCGGAGAGTCGTCACTCCCCAATAGTCCTTGTTGGAGCACCCGCACAAGGGTGTAGCTCCCCCTTGATCCATGCAAGGATCAAGTTCTCTCTACGGGTTGATTCTTCGATACTCTATCGCGGTGAATCACCCACAACCGCTCACAACTTAAGTTGGATCATCCACAAGCTCCGTCGGATGATCACCAAGCTCCCAATCACCACCAAACCGTCTAGGTGATGGCGATCACCAAGAGTAACAAGCACGAACTCTCACTTGACCACAACAAGCCTAATGAGAAGGGTGGATGCACACTTTGCTACTCTTGATCTCACTAATGAAGGCTCTCTTTGGGATTCTCAAATCTCAATCACCTCACAAGAACCTTGCTATTTTTGGCACACTCAAAGGTATTTCTCAGCTGTTGAAATAAGCAAAAGTACCCCCACACACGAATGGAGGAAGTATTTATAACATGGGCTGAAAAACGAACCGTTATGTGCCTCTGCGGGGTGACCGGACGCTCCGGTCATGTTGACCGGACGCGCCGGTCAGTTCACCCCGAATTCCAGTGATCAAATAGTGACCGAACGTTGGATAGCGTCCGGTCAGCACTGACCGGACGCGTCCGGTCGTGATTTTTCCTCTCTGAAACCTTACTGGAGTCGACCGGACACTGGCCCTCAGCGTCCGGTCACTTCACCTCTCAGTGTCCGGTCACTTCCAGATGACTTCACCTTGATCAAATGAACTAACCGGACTCTGCGCCAACGTCCGATCACACCGAAGCCAGCGTCCGGTCAGTATTTGACCCTCCATTCACTTCCAACTTTCGATCATATGTGAATGAAGTTTGCTCCAATAGATCTAAGGGCTTTTTAGGAGCTATCTAGTGCTAGGTTTAGCAAGTGTGCACTACACCTAACCCACTAGACTCACATAGGTCAAGATACCAATCCATACCCCCCCTTAATAGTACGGTCAAAGAAAAAACAAAGTCCTAAACTACTCTAAGTGTCTCTTCAACACCAAACGACACTTAGAACTAATCAATCCTTAACCTTGTCGTCCATCCTTTGAAAACCGAAACGATTTCCATCGTAGGGGCATGACTATCATGATAGCCCAATCGATCTCCATTAACATGACCTAACTTAATTGCCTCTGCGAAACACACGTTAGTCATAATAATCATGTATTGTCATTAATCACCGAAACCCAACTAGGGACCTAGATGCTTTCAACAGTAATCACGTATTGTCATTAATCACCGAAACCCAACTAGGGGCCATATTCTCGGGTCGTCTTTGCCTACACATCAATGTCAGACATCATAGCTTCTGAAGGATGGAATGACTGGAATGACCACACAAGAGATCAGTATGCATCCTCCAATGTTAGTTTTTATTCTTATCTGCAAAACAGAAAGTACATTGACATCAGCTTTTGTGCAATTTGAATTTTCAGGACTGTATTTTACGGAGAGTACAAGTGTACAGGTGATGGCGCAAACCTGGCAGATAGAGTGCCTTATGCTCAGAAGCTTAGTGATTTGCAAGTGTTACCTTACCTGAACACATCTTTCATTGATGGAGATCAATGGCTGAAACCATACTGTGACTCACTAATATCTACTTGAAGCAATTCTAGGCAAAGAGCTGGATCACAGACTTGAAACAGGGAAAACAGAACATCTCATTGTTTGATTTTTCTCACATCGTAGTTCATAGAATCAAGAATTACAATTGTGAAAACATAATAAATATTGGTACATATGCTGTTTTCAACAAATATTACACAAAAGCATGTCATAATCTACATTTGAACAGCACATGAGAATGCAATACGCATTAATGCTAGGGGAGAAAGGAGGCAACTTCAGGCGTTGCATTACAATATTTGATCCTTGCATAACATACAATAGTTGACTAATATCAACATCCTATTTGCAAGAGTAGTCATGTTGTAATCAAAATTGGGCAGATCTCATCTTCCTGTATTCAGAATGCTTCCAACAACTACTATGCCTAGAATGAAATCTCACTTGGTGCATGGAATGTTCTTCCTCTGCATATGGCTTCTAGATTCTCTCCAACATAAGAGCAAAGCGGAGAAACTTCAACTCCTGGAAGTACAGGCAATGTTTTAACAACAACCAATGAGTTCCCATCTAAAATATTCTTACTTTGTTGATAGATTCCAAAACACATACTAGGGCTGCAATTACCTGTCATATACAAGGGCACAGAATGAGTCAAGAAGTCACCTGCAGCAACCCATCGGCTATGAAGCCGAAGCAGCATTAATCTGGCACTATCAGGAGTGTCATAAGTTGCACCATTAGCATTCTTCACTGGCGCAAATTCCTCCTCACGCAAAACCTGTAAATTTAGGTGTCAACAAACTCCGATAAAATATTTCCAAGTGATAACTACTATGTGCTTTCAGAAATGAGATGAAAGAAGAATATGGCTTTATTTTGAGCAATAGTTCATAAGAAATCAAACCTCAAAAAGAGCTGTTGAAGGAGAATAGTTGAACACATCAAATATAAATTGTTCAAGCTTTAAGCCTGATGTGTACCCATGGACTGAAGGAATTCTCTTCTCAGCTAGATGGTAACTGCACACAAACAATGGATAAAATTATAAGCCAACATTCTATTATTAATTGTTGGTTTAAGATTGACAGAAATAACAGGTTCTCCAAAAAAAAATGCAGCAATTACATTATATATTAAATAAAGGATTAAACGCAACATGAATGGATAAAGTCAAGAATAAGGAAAAAAGGAATACTCACATGCTATCCTTTTCAAGACTGTTTGTCACTTGGTTCAGAAAATCCAAAGTGAACATATGCAAGCAGACCTATGAAATAAAAGAAATACACAATTGTTAGTGCATATATAGTGGGGGAGGGGTGTAGGAATTATACATTGCTCCAGCAATAACGAAGGCGGCCAGTAGTTTGATTGATTTCAGTTGTCATAGCTGCATCCATTTCACTGTATTCAACTACAGAGAGGGGTCCACCCTTTCCACCCTGAACAAATACTCCAACTTTCTCTTGTGGATATGCCTGAACAGCACAGCACGTAATGTAAACACTCATTGAGACACATAGTTCAATAGCAAACTGCCAATCTATTAGGCACGGGAAATCTATGGCCCTACCTTCCTGACAACCTTAGCAGCAGCAGATGCACCTCTGTCAATGAAGTATCCTAGGAATGTTGGATCTGCAACACGGACCTGTATCAAATAAATTAATTATTTAATGACAATAGAAAAAGGAAGGCTCCATGAAATAAACTGTATAGAAAGCATACTTACCAATACATTATCAACTCCATAGCAATCTACATACTTAACACCTTTTGCAGCCATATCATCGAGCAACCTTTTAGATTTTAGAGCTGGGTACAGCCAAAGAAAAAAAAAACAAGCACAAAGTCATGACTAACATTAATAGCATACATTTATGATTTAATGCATCATGATTTAGGGGATTACCAGCATATACTCCGCCATTGCCATCGGGAGCCTTTGCTACCTGGTTTTCAGCATGATGGCCCCGTTCGGCTTACCTTATAATCCGCACTATTCAGCTTGTTTTTTTCAGCTGGAACAGTGTTTTTCTCTCACAACAATTCAGCCAGAACAGTGTTTTTCAGCCAATTTCAGCCAAGTTTCAGCAAGCCGAACGGGGACCCTGCTGGAAAAATGTCACCTGCGAAGACACGAATAAAATCAGCTGTAATTCTTATAGTAGTATTTAGGAAATTCATGTATCAAAGTCAAAGAATATATGATCACAACAAAGAATCATGTAATTATTCTTACTTCATTAGACTCTAAACCAAAATATCTGTGGGTTTCAAAGAACTTTCGGGTCGCTTCATCGGTAAAGGGACTAGTCATTATATACCAGTGAATTGGCACTGTGCTACCTGGGGCTGCAAGTAGTTAAGAACAGTTTTAGTGAAAGAATGATTAATTAAAAAAGCGTTTAAAACTAATTTACCATCAGTGCATTGAGCAGCCAGCTTCTGAATACACAAAATCCGTTCAGCTTGTAGTTGGAAAAGTGACTTCCTAGATGGAAGCCCGATGCCTAAGCAGCAATCAGAGAGGAAATGAACACTATGAATATTGATTAATAAAAGACTTATGGAGTTTTAGGTGTTCCTCAAAAAGTGATACCATATTCTGGTAGCTAAGTGAACAAACAAATGCAGATGACACATGCAAAATTATTATCCTCACATCGATCACAAGGAAATTAAGAGAACATGGGATGGTGTAGTATTGTTGTTCTATGTATAATCTACAATGAGAATAAAAGAAATCTGTAAAGTATACATTCACCCCAAAAAATTGTTCCCTTGTAGGTCTATTTTCATAGCACTATTTGAAGAAAGCAAAAGTAAGATTCAATGGCTTGGGTGGAAAGACTTACTGAAACATCCCTTAGGTGGTGTTTGGATACAGGGATATAGGTGGTGAGATAGGGAAAGGGAAATGAATGAACGACTAGGATTAAATGAGGCGTAAAGAATGGATGGCTAAGATACAATGTTCTCTATCCCAATCCCTATCCCTATCCCTATCCAAACGAGCGGTTAGGGTCAGAACTGCCAAGCCTAGTCCCCTGTCCACAATTGATATAAAAAACAAAGAGCAAGTACGTAGTACGTAACATGAGTGTATGAGTGTTTTCCACCATACTGTAGTACATAACATGGACAACCACATAGCAAGTGAGTCCTAGAATACCTGGCCACCAGCCAACAAACACAACGGCCAACTTCCCCTCTGAAATGGCTCTCAAGCCCCTCCTCCACCACCTTTCTTTGTCCTCAGGAGTTCTGTCGTCCACCGTCAAGACATTTGACTCCGGCACAGGCTCAAAGGTCGGTACAGGAGCACCTGTACTTGCATTAAAACGCCATCAAATATTTGAGCACTAACTGGAACTTATATTGCGTACTGAAGCATGCTAAGTGAAAGCTCACCTTGTGATCTAAGCGAGCATCGGACGATCTGATCAATCCTAGGAAGATCTAGGCTCTGAAATTTGAATCATAAAGGAAGTCAGACGCAGTCAATCAGGGAAGTTCAGTGACACGTCCTTGAGCCTCTCCAGCAGCTCCTGCGGCGGCCAGCGCCCCACCTCCCAGCCGCCGGGGCCAGCGCCCGAGCCGCCGCCACCATCTCCGTCATCTCTCAAGCCGCAGCAGCAACCCCCACCGAGGAAGAGAGATCACAAGATCCACGACACGACTGGGCAGTGATGATCTACGGCGGGTACGATCCGATCTCGGGGCCGCCGATTAATTAGGACGAGGCTGACTGATTAGCGTCGTGATTGGATCGTGTCAGCGTGGGATGAGGAGACAGGAGAGGTGCTCTGCACTCTGCAGTGCAGTTCGGTGGTCGGCGTGCCGGCAGCGGCAGATGCCCATATTCCATTGAGAGAATTCCAGTTTGACGTCGACAAATGACCCTTTTCTTTCTTTGCCCTCAAAAATTTTTCGTTTCCTATTTGACACCGAGTTCAACTTTCATTCCTTACATGACACTCTGTTGCATTTTTCATCTGGTCACCGTTAACTGCGCTGTGAAAAGACGATTTTGCCCCTATGGGCCCCACCACCCTTCTCCCTCCTCTCCTCCTCTAGGCCGTCGCATCGTCCCCACATCAGGCGATGGCCGGCCGCAGCGCTATCCTGGTCCGTGCCGTGCTCCGCGTCCCCTCCGCGGCGGCGTCCGACGACGACGGCGAGTGCGAGTGCGACGACGAGGAGGCGACGGTGGCCGTGCACGTGCGGCCGTGGCTGCTATGGTGGCGGCGCGGGTCCAAGCGCTTCCACGTGCGGGGCCGCCGCGTGGTGTACCTGTCCTGGGACCTCTCCCGCGCGCGCTTCCCGCCCTCGAGCAGCTCCCCGGAGCCCTGCTCGGGGTACTTCGTCGCCGTCGTGGTGGACGGCGAGATGGCGGTCGTCGCGGGGGACATGGCGGAGGAGGGCTACAGGAAGACCAAGGCGCGACGCCCGCTCGGGCCGAGCACGTGTCCATGCGCGACGGCGGAGGACGCGGGCACCGAACCTGCGTCGTTGTGCGCGGCATGCAGCGGGAGATCTCGGTGGATCTCGTCTCGCGCGCCGCCGCCCAGGGCGGCCAGGGGCGGGAGCGGGACAAGGCCGAGGTCGGCATGTCTGTCTCCGTCGACGGCAATCGCGTGCTCCACATCCGCCGCCTGTGCTAGAAGTTCCGCGGCACCGAGAAGGTGGACCTCGGCGGCGGCGACCGCGTCCTCGTCTCCTGGGGGAGGATGCGGCGGCCTGGAGGAGAGGAGGGAGAAGGGTGGTGGGGCCCACAGGGGCAAAATCGTCTTTTCACAGCGCAGTTAACGGTGGCCGGATGGAAAATGCAACGGAGTGTCACGTAAGGAATGAAAGTTGAGCTCGGTGTCAAATAGGGAACGAAAAAATTTTAAGGGCCAAGAAAGAAACGGGTCATTTGTCTGGTGTCAAATAAGAAATTCTCGCTATTCCATTCCAGAGAATTTTCGAGGCGGGTGTTTCTGCTTAGGGGCAAAAAGGTCAAACCACCTCTGTGAAGACCACTTGCTCCAGTAGAAAAGTACACCTATGGGCTATGGATCAGATTTTGTGGCAAAATGTAAACACGAGTATGATAGTATTTTATTACAATGAAGTCACTGAATCAAAGGCGTGAAATTGAGCTCACCTATCACCTTCTAGCGCGCACGAGAGGTCCAAAAGCATTTCAATATACGTATAAATATAGATTAGATTATATAAGCAAAATAAATTGTTTAAAAGATGTAAAATACTCGTATGCATTTGCATGTGATGTTTTTATCATGTGGAGCATGTATTTTTAATAAGAGTGAGAATATCTATTATAAAAGTTCACACGACCACGGTACAAAAGAGTTCCTTTAAGAAAAAATAAAACATCGAGCTACTTAATGTAAAAACAAGAAAAGGAAACGGGAAAAAAAAAAGAACCAAAGAGAACAACAAAATCCATCGATGAAGAAGCTCTTACACCACACGGGAAACTCAAGCATCTTGAAAACAGTTGAAACCCAAGTAGACACCTTCTCCATGATGTGGGCTAAGAGAGGGCAACCGGCTCCAAGGTGAAGCACCCAGTTGTTCTACTCCTTCTAGTAGAAGTTCTAAGTGGCCAAGACAACTAATGTGTCCAACATTTTTCTAAGAAATTTTCTAAAGCATTTGGGACCAACAACCCGCCAACCGCGACGGTGCCATCAGTAGTCATTAGCACGATAAGTGAGAAGCTGAAGTGACCTAGGGAGCAGAACCAAGTTTCCTGACCGTAGACGCAACCATCAAGCAAGTGGTTGATAGTCTATGTCATTGTTCATATAGGGTGAAGGTATTATCATCTTACATGTCATGCATCTACAATCTCTTTAACATCCAAAGGCGACCTAAGATAGCCAGCCAAATGAAGAAATAACGCTTTTTGGGTGCCCATGTCTTCTGAAGAAATTTGATCCCTTGAACCTCCAAGCTCCATAGGCCAAAGAAGAGGGAAATTCTTCATAGAAGGCCACTTCCAACGGAAAGTATCCCCTTCCTCGCGATAGTTGGATGTGTTTGAGTCTCCCCTGAATCTGCATGTATTTTAACAATCCTTGAAGTGACAGAGCATGACTATTTTCTTTGATCCAATGCTAATCAGTCAAGGTTTGTAGATATTTTGGTTGTCCCTAAATTTCAGTAGAATCAAGTTGTGCAAGGCTAGGGTTGTTTCCAGCAATGATGCTCCATCAAACTAACAATCTGACCAAAATAAAGCACACTCTCCATCCCTAACATCATGGAGATCGAGGCTCAAACATGGCCTTTGTTGACATCTATCTTGACAAGTAGCACCACCCAAGTACACAACTTATCGGTGCAGGCCAGTCACAGCCATCCCATATGTAAAAGCCTAGTTGGACACCCTGAGATTGGAAATACCCCGCCCCTAAGCTCTTTTAGCCAGCACGCCCTTGTTCAAGCGACCTCACATTTGCCCTAGAAACAATGTCGTAGTCCAAAGGAACACTTGTAAAAGAAAATGGAGTCGACCACCCGAGGAGAAGGGCCAATGGCAATACCGAGGTAACACGAGGATTGAAAAGAGGTTGGTTGCATGAGGATAAGCCTACCCTCTAATTGAGCAGGCGGCCTTTAATTTCCATCCTAGAATTCAACTGGTGACTTTATCAACCAGATGCTGGAAGTCATCATTAGAGAGCTTGTGAATTGAAATGGGGTCCCCTCCTAGGTATTTGCAGCGGAAATATGCAACCACATGAGGAAAAGTCTCCTTAGCCAATTGAATGTTCCAGTACGAGCAGTGGATTGAAAAGAGCAGCGTGATATTGGTTGCCGACCTCCAGGTTCCCTCAAAAAGGAGAAAATTTTCCTTAACGAGGGAAGTCATGACTAACAACCTAAGCATCTTCAAGAAGACCAATGCCATCAATGTAGAGAGACACCCAATGGTGGACCCTATGAAGCTATGACAATCTGGTGGTACAAGAAGCCCACTCATATCCGCTATGGAGAGCTAAGCTAAGGCATTCCATCACTAAGAGTAAGGGCATAGGGGACAGCAAGTCCTCCTACCGAAGGCCGCGACCATGGCAGATGCGACGACCGAGGGCACCATTGATGAGGACATTTGCTGCTGGTTGTGGACAAAAATTATAAAAAAAAATCTAGTCTTTTCAAGCCCCTAGGAACCATGTATTGAAGGATGTCCAACAGAATTTTTTTTTTTAAAAAAAAAACAAGAAACGAAGTCGAACGCCTTGGCCGATCTATCTTTAGGAGCAGTCGAGTCGACCATTTGGCATAGAGCGCTTAATGGCGCCTTCCAAAGCTATGTTCTATAAACGAGGTTGATAGGTCTATAATCTCCAAGCCCCTTTGGCTCGTCCCTTTTAGGAAGATTTTTTTTTTGGGTGGTGTGTGTGTGTGTGTGTGTGTGTGGGGGGGGGGGGGGGGGGGGGGGGGGGGGGGGGGGGGGGATTCAAGTTAAGTAAGGCCTCAATGATTCAAGTGATGAATGCATATTCAGTCATATGTTTTCCTAACATATCATTGTAACCTTTCGAAACTATATGAAACAAAGGGTACTAATGTTTGCAATATAATAGCAGTTGGAATGGCTTTACACCTCCAGGATTAAAAGATGATAAACACATTATCTCTTTTTTTTCTGTTTATTGTGTTTTATAAGTCTATAATACAACGTGCCCTTGACCATTACCTTTTACGTATTCATTGTTCACAGTTATTTAAAATACTCATTTGAAAGTCATTGTCATGACAAATTTACCAAATGTTGTTTTCATGTGACAATCTTAATAATTTGTATATATGTTGGTCGACGTTTACAAGGCTTCACTAAATGTAGTAAACACCATTCTCTTAGTAACGGAGGGCTATTCAGTAAAATATCAGGTGTTTATTATGGATCGGGAGGGTGCTATTGCTACCCACTAGTACAAAAAGCTGGAACACAGCTTCGTGTACAATACGTGCAAGTTCTCAGGCTTCGCGTTGTACTACTATGTACTATCTCTGGCTATGAAGCATCTACCATTTTTTGTCTAATGTTTCGACACATTGTCCAGCCAGCAACGATATATAAGAACAAGGTGCATCATTACTGCAAGCCAAGCCAAAAATAAATAAACACTGGTTCAAGTAGCCAACCACGAGCCTCAAGGTTCAGCAAACACCACACAAACAGCGGATTAGCGCTTCGCAATTCCGCTGAAACATAACTGTGACAGTGAGGCTACTACATTTGCGTGCTCAAAATGTCCAGAAGAACAGTTCATCTGCACAATAATTAGAGCCACAAAGGCCCTGAGGGAGCTTTTTAAGTTAGAAGTAGCTAGTTTACAACGAATGGGTTTATTAGGCAACTGCACAGAAGCAACATATGGAAAACATGATCCAGATCAGCTACTCGACAGTTTCTGTGAAAGCCTTGTTGATGGAACCGGACATCATTCAGTCGAGTGTATTAACAGTCTAATAAGGCTAAGAAGCTACTGTCTTTTTACAAAATGTGTCCTCTGGGATTACACATTCAGATCAGAGCGCTAACAAGTGTGCACGATTATTGCTTTGGGTTTTGGCCACTAGCCTTTCCCTCCGATTTGCCTTTTCACATTGCATTTTTTTCTCCCTACACTGAATTCATTGGGGAGGGAACCAATTGCCATTGTAGAAATTATCCGGAGTAGGTGGTGGAAGGTTGACATCGACTTGTGTGTGGTTTCTGGAATTATTATCAAATACAGAACCTGCACAATTTGGTGCTTGGCCTTTGTTCAAGTCTTGTTGCTCTGGGAAGTAGTCTGTGACAGCCATTGTGTCATCCAGAACAGGAATGTCACCTGTAAGGGTCTTAAAAGCAAACTCGATGCAAGGATCTGACCAGATGTTTCCGAAAAGGGATTGAAAGGCCAATCCGGACTGATCAGAACCTGTTTCAGTTGGAGCAACCTGAGGCGGCAAAGCAGGTTCTGCTGCTGCTGCATTGTGGAATCTAACGTTTGCTGGAAAGCTTTCAACAGGTACTCCATTTATTGGCATGGAAACCAATGAGGCCTGACTTTCAACATTTTTCCAGAAATCTGTAATAGGGGCTCCGCCATTCTGTTCAGGAGCCCAAGAGAAACCAGATTGCAGCATAGAATTTTCATCATAGTTTGGTTGCAAGTGATTGGTAGTGCTTTCCAGATCAATTTGTATTCGATCCCCAGTTTCTGATTGGCTCAGCTGAGGTTGCTTGGACAATTTTTCCTCAATTATCTGCATTTGAGTGGCACAGTCTACTTGACTTAAATATAAGTGATCATCAGTGTTTTCCTGATTGGCCTGTATTTGATTTGTAATGCCAGCTTTACTAATATGTGAATAATCAGTTGTGTATTCCTCAGTACTTTGTACTGGAATGACTGTGTCTGTTAGGCTCGATTGTACTTGATCAGCAATGTATTCCTGATTGGCCTGTGTTTGATTTGTAGTGTCAGCTTTGCTCAGCTGTGAATAACCAGTAGCATATTCCTGAATAGCCGGTACCGGAATGACTGTGTCTGCTAGGCTCAACTGTACTTGATTGGCAGTGTTTTCCTCATTGGCCTTAATTTGGCCTGTAGTGTCAGTATTGCTTGGCTGTGAGTGACACGCTGTGCATTCTTCAATATCCCCTAAAGAGATAACAGTGTCAGCTGGTAGGCTCGACTGGAATTGATTCCCAGTGAATTCCTGATCTGTGTGTACATGATCTATGTCTGGCTGGCTTGGCTGATCTATAGTGCATTCCTGTGTGATTTGTTTTGGAAGCAAAGAATCTGTGAGCACCGATTGTAACTGATTGGCACTGTTTTCCTGCTTTTTCTGTGTAGGATTCAGAGTATCCAATTGGCTTGGTTGTGAATGAATGGTAGTGTTTTCCTGTATAGCCTGCATTCCATTAGCAGTGTCTGCTTGGCTCAACTGTAACTGACTGAAAGTGCTTTCCAGATTACCATGTATCTGATCAACGGAGCCTGATTGGCTTTTCTGTGTCTGATCGATGGCGCTCTCTTCTATAGTCTGTACCCGGTCCACATGATTTATGCTAACTATTTCATCTTCATGTTCGATGCTTACTTCAAGCTGCACATTCAATGCAGCTAAGCGGGGTGACGCTCGAACAGGAGTCACAGCAGAACTGGTTTTGCGCTTCTTGGATTTCACCTCTGCATTTGGTTCTTTCCTTTTAACAGATTTGGTTTGCCTTGAACCATTATGCGCAGAAACCGGTTGAACACTCATGTGTTCCGAAGTGTCAAGCTTGTTGCCATACCCTTGACTTGCTTTCAAGCTCTCAGGCTCTGGTAACACGGTATGTTCAGTATCATTTCCATTATATGGAGTAATTAGTTCCTCCCATGGCACCATGATACCATCCGAAGTTAATATTTCACACTGAATACCCTTATCCGCAGTACCAGGCCTCGTGTGTTGCGATGATGCACTTGTCTGATTCCACAAAATTATGTAATAGTAATCAGCGAACTTGAGGGGAAAAAACAAGCAGGCAGACATAAACAAAAAGAACTCTATCCAATCACCTATAGTTTCGTACATGGTATGTAAATTGAAATCATATTCAGAAATCACAAGGCATCTGAATCATGTGATCTGGTTACACCACAGGTGCATCCAAAGTAAAAACTCCAATTCTTCACAGGTGGCACAAAGAAAAACATGCACTTGCAATATCCTATTTTCCAAGGGGATAGTGTGGTCACCAGGATATGAGCAGTCACCAAAAGGCTGGTTTGCATGGTGTAGAAGACATCATAACTATGATATGACTCAACTCCCGAATACCCATCATGAACAGATACGTGCAACTTGAGGTGTGCATCAGAGTTATGCTTCCTAGAATTTGTTTCTCTAATGTTTCTGATGGATGAATATATAGTAGTCAGACAAGGAAAGCTGCAAGGAACTCACATGAGTTTGACTTTCTGTTATATGAACTTCGAAGGTGGTGCTCTTCTTTGGTCTCATGGCGCATTGTCTAATATCTCCAGTTTCAAGATAGCGGTGCACATCCTTCAAAGAGCGAAATTCATATCCACTGACTGGATCAATGTAGTACTGCACAGATAAAAAAAATTAGAGGCCAAAAGAGCCAGTTCACTGAAAAATAAACAAAGCAATGTGAAGCAAAATAAGATTTATGGAAGACATTCTATAACATAGCAAACACAACGGTATGTAGTACCTGCAGTAGTAGCTATCTTTAGGTTTCTTTTAAAATAGACACCATCACTCATAAACTAAAACCTCTAAGTAAACCATTGTTATTGTTATGGAACATGGAAGAAAGAAATATTGAAGTTCATCTATGTTTTCCTCTCTTTCAAAAGGGAGACGATTTGTTATTTTAATATACAATAAGTACAAGGTATTTTTATTTCTTAATACTCAATTTCTATTCCAAATGAACATTGGTAATGACTTATATATGTTGTTTAGATAAAGGGGAAAAAACACGAGGAAAACGGTCGTGACACCATACCGGATCCTGAAATGAACTGCTCTTCCTTGGCCTGTATTCTTTTCGCCATCCATCAGGCAAACCCTCAACGACTCTTTCGTCCTCGCTTACAGTCTACAAACAACAGATAAGTGTCAGTGTTGGACCTCTAAAATGTCTAAATAAGTTTTTTTTGTGTGGGGGGGTTAGGTTTAGGTTTTCGGTTAGAAACTTGCTTGCCTTGGCAGCCAATCTTCCACCGCCAAGGCCACTCCGTGTTCCAGCAACCTTGTCATTTTTCATCCATCCATCAGGCTGCCCCTTTGTGACTAGTTCAGCCTTGATTGGAACCTAGAAGAAACAAAAAGAGGTAATTTCTCAAAGTCCTTGTCACATTGCATTATTAGATCATATGAAAAGGGGTGATTAGCTACAAATATCCATGCCTTGGCAGCAAGGCTTCCTCTGACAAGGCCACTTCGAGTTCCAAGAGGCGTGTCTTCCTTCAGCGACCCCTCAGCCAGCCCCTTAATGACTGATTGATCCTTGCTTAGAGTCTTGTAATGAAACAAAAGATGGCAATTTTTCACAATACTAGTCAAGCTGCACTCCTAAGTAAGATAAATAAAAGGGCAAACAAGAAAAATATGCATGCGATGCAGAATCGACAGACTTGTTACCCTGCACTGACATTAAATAGTGGGTGACGGAGGGTTTAGAATTTTTTGTACCTTAACAGTAGGGCTTCTTCTGACAAGTCCACTTCGCGTTCTAGAAGGCATATCTTCACTCAAACATCCATTGGCAAGCGCCCTCATGCCTGATTCGTCCTTGGTTACAGCCTAGTATAGAATATGACAGGAAACTCTCACAAACATATAACAATGCACGAAAAACAAACAAAAATTGTGAAGTTGAAAAGTAGCATGCCTTGTCAGCAGAGCTCTGTCTAACAAGACCATTTTGAGTTCTAGAAGGCATCTCTTCTTTCATCAATCCATCAGGAGACTCCTTCAAGACTGCTTCATCATTTATTATAGCCTAGCATGTAGGATACAAAAGTGTCAAATTCTAACATACTTGTCATGGTGCAGTCAATAATTTTGTGGTGGCTTCATACTGAGTCAGAAACTTTTGTACCTCAACAATAGGAGGTCTACCTCTTACATGGTCACTTTGTGACCTCGAACATGAACCATCACGGGAATCCACAAATCTCTTTATCCTTAGAAACCCACTTTGAGTTCTAGAACTCGAAACATCACTGGAATCCACAAAGCTCTTTACTCTTAGAAGCCCACTTCGAGTTCTTGAACATGAAGCTCTACTGAGAGCAAAAATGCCTTTTTCCTTACAAGCCCACTTCGTGTTCTAGAGCATGAACTTTTGTCAGAATCCATAATGCAGTTTACCCTGACAACCCCACCCTGAGTTTTAGGACATTGTCTCTCATCGCAGGGCATAACACCACTCTTCCAAGCTACTTCAATTCAGAAAGACCTGCTCAATTCCACAAAAACAACAAATGTCCTAAAAGCAGCATATGGAGACTATAAATTCATGATGACAAAATGCAGGCCAGAAAAAGGCTTGTACTGAAGCATGAAATATATTATTCATGAAAATAGTTGCAATTAGTAACGGCGAATGGGTGATAATGTTCTCAGATCCTCGACAAGAGGAAATTAGAGTAAACCAGAGGGTAGGTAATTCAATTGTTAACGGAGTGGTTGATGAAACTGTGTGCTTTTACTGTTTCATAAGAAACTTTTTTGCACAGTTAATTTTTCCCATGTAACTCAATTTGCATACCGTGCGCCTGTTTTATAAGAAAATTTTTGTAGGATTTAAGAGTCTCATGATACAAAGCAAGTAATAAACAAGAAATGACAAGTTTAGGATTGACTTATTACACAATAGATCTATTGGGAATCGTTTACCACTGTACTTTCCAATGCATGTGTTCATAGAATGCAGTGAATCAAGGATGAAAGCATTGGCCATTAGTCAAAAGTTTTGTTAAGTGGGACTAAACAGACCTGAAGGCCGGATTTCATCGTACAGCCCCCATGCTCAGTTCATCTCTGCCCATCCACATTCCATCCATCCAGAGCACTAGTTATTATAGTTATAGTTCTACTTCTACAAACCAAAAAAATTAGACATTTTGAAGTTTGAACCCAAATTTCACGCGAACAGCTAATCACATGGTCCAGCAGGCACTAGCCATTACTAATCAACCTGACGTAAAGTTCTAATTTTCTATTGCTACGCTGCCTATTGCACCAAATTGTGGCTCTGTTCTCAGATCCTCAACAGGACGAAATCAGAGTAAAGCAGAGGGCAGATAATTCATCAATTGTTATCGGAGGGAGTGGTTGAGGCTGCTGTGTGCTTTCAATGTTTATGATAAGAAGCTTTTCTACAGTGTCAATTTTCTCACAAAAGTCCATCCATATATGATGTTAGTGTTTTTTTCGTAAGTAAACTTTGGTAGGATTCAAGAGTTTTATGAAACAAAGCAAGTAATAATAATAATAAACAAGAAAGGACCAAGTTAAATCCATGGAGAGTCATATATACCACCGAGGCAAGAAATGTGGCAGCAAAAGTGTTCACAGAATAACCATTAGTTAGGCAAAACAAAAGCCAAAAGTTTAGGTCAGGTGGGCTTAAAACCGGCCTGAAGGCAGAATTTCGTCATAGGAACAGCATGATGCAAACCTCACCACATCTCCCTTCATCCATCCATTACTCCGCCCACCAGACCACTGGTTATACTTTTATATAAACGCTATAAAAACTGGGCATCTCCAAACCCAAAATTTCACCCCGAACAGCAAATCACGTAGTCCTAGTCCACTAGGCACTAGCCTAGAACCCAAAAAATGGAACTTGAATTCCTACTCGTCCCGACCTAAAGTTACGATTTTTCTCGTACGCCACTGCTTACCGCACCGAATCTCTGCTCTAGCACCCGGAAATCAATCTTCTTCCCAGCCCGAAAATCCACTCCCCGAACACAACCGCACCCAGAAGCGCCGAGCCCCAATTCCCCAAACCACTCTCCCCATACACATGGAACCCCAATAAAAAGAACACCATGAATCCCACACCAAACTGCCCAACCGAAACACACCGAACCTCCCGGTCCCGGAGGCCACCGGATCCCATCGCGTCCCAGCGTACGGCCACGCCCTCTCCACCCGTCACCCGAGAGCTCCGGAGGAGAGAGGGGACTGGGGAGGAAGGAGTGATAGAGGAGGGAGAGAGAGCACGGATGACTCACCGTCCCATCGGTACGGCGCGGCGGGTGGAGCTCCCGCGGCTAGGGTTAGGGTTCCGGCGGGGTGGGGGAGGCGAAGCGGTCGAGCCGTAGTAGTGGAAGAAGACTCTTTTTTTCTTTTGCGTGCAGGGAGAAATGGAAGGGAGAGAGAGAGAGAGATGCGAAGGAGGAGTTGGGGACGGCAGGCACGCACGCGTCACTCGTCAGCTGGCTCTACTCGCCTTTCCCCTTCATCTTTACCAAAACAGCGCACGCAAGCACACACTCTCTTTCTCTCGATCGCTAAATCGCCTTTATATACTTGCTTGCACTGCCAATTCAGTGATGATTTGCTTCTCTCTCCATCCATCCGCCGGATCTTCACCGTTTTCGTTGACCTACGACAAAAGGAAATGCGTCCATCTATGGAAATGTTCGATGGGCCGCAGCAGAGCGTCACGTGTAATAAAAGAGGCTTTTACGAGCTTAGTTTGTCATATCTCTGTATTCTTTTACTACGGTGGGAGTAATAGTAAGGAACAATATTTTGTTCTATACCATTGCTCTGTTCGCTTGGCTGATAAGTACGGTTGGCTGATTCGTTGTGAGAGAAAAATATTGTTCGTTGGCTGAAAAAATACGACTTATAAGCCAAGCAAACAGGACACATATGTGTGTGCCTTTCAAAGATCCAATTATCATACCATCCTATATAAATGTGTGAAAAAAAGTCCTATTTAGGATTATGATCTTGTATAAACCATTGGATGCGACCTTAGACATCATTTAGTAAATCGTTAAATGTGAAGATTTATATGGTAACAGAACATGTAATGGCCAGCCAAGGTGATTTTATGGATACATGATCCAATTGCTAATCGGATATGCATGCGTTAAAAGCAGAAATCTAGGCTTTAAGAGTTCGTATCTTAACGCAAACATGGAAATTACCCCACCTGTCCCGATTTATAAAGCACGAGCATGTATCAAAAAATTAAACTTTATACTAAGGGTCTGTTTGATTACTAACGGATTATTATAATCAGATTATGTATATGGTTACTATAATTATGATTATGGATTATACTAACCAGAGTGTTTTGCTCCTTTGATTATTGTGCTTGATTATGGTTGGTTAAAGTGAGAAATTCATGTCTTATATTTTAGTTTGGCAAGTTAGACAATTGGTCAGGGCAAGTTGTGCTTTTAGCACCCACAATATCCCAAAACCATGTCTTGTCTGGATAATGGGATTATGATAATGAAGATTTTGGTTATAATAATTCATCAAGCAGAGCCTAACCTTTTTTATATATAATATCATCAATAACTTGTAATTTTTTTGTTACAATGTTATTACTACCATTATATTTGCAATCAAACATACTTTCTATGGTCATATAATTTTATAGTCAAAAGCAACATGATATAAGAGAATGAATGGTCAAGGACTGAAGGTGAGACCTAGCAAAATGTGCCAAATCAAAGTCTGCCTTATAAACGCGGCGGAGTTGCGTCGGGCCGAGCCCGACGAATGGTGGAGGTGATCCGTCTTTGCCGGGATGCCGAGGACCACGGCCACTTCGCCACCCGGATGTAGGCGGAAAACAGCCGCCGTTTCGACGCCCTCAACGGGGCACTTGTGACCACCGGCCCTATCATATTCGTCCTCTCTCCTAGGCCTTAGCCCCTCCCCATCGCGCACTCACCGACGCTCGCGGCTGCTGTGCCTCATCCTCACCGGCGCCATGCCCTCGCCGGAGACCGTGCACCGCCCGGAGCCCACCACGACCTCGGCCGCCCCCGTTCGCTGGCCCTAGCCTCAGGCGTCGTTGTCCACCGCCCCTGTTCTCCCTCGACCTCTGGCGCCGTCTTCCGCCGCCGCCACCCTGGCTCCGGCGTCGTCGTTTGCCGCCGGCCTAACTCCGGCCTTGTCGGCCGCCGCTGCCCCCGTTCGGCAACTCGAGCCATCCCTACCCACTCCCTCCCCCCTCGAGGTGCACGAATCTCCGTGCGCTCCTATGTCTAGGATAGGCCCGGCGGCCACAGGGGCACGTCGGTAATCCACTTTGGCATGCCTTCCCCTTTGGAGTGCCTCACCGCTCCCGTTCCCCCACTCCGCACGTTTAATTTTGAGTTAAATGCACCAGAGATCCATTAACTTGTGAGAAGGTTTCGGTTAGGTCCATCAACTTTTAAAGTGGCTTTTTGGGTCCATAAACTTTGTACATCGTATCACCTAGATCCATACCTCTCCACGTGGCTTCTCGTGTTGACGTGGCATGATGTCGTGCCCATGCAGGCCAGCCGCAGCCCCGCGGGCGCGCGAGCAGAAGCCAGTGGACGACGCCACGCCACGCCACTTTGGAAGCTTGTATCTCTCCAACCAGGCCGAATTAGACTTTGACACTTTAAGCAAAGTTGGAGATCTTGCATAGCTCTACAACATTTGTTACTACCTCTTATGCCAAAACTAAACGGATTCGAAGTTAAGAGGGGACAAAGATTGATGTTTCCGTGTATTTTTGTGGGTAGTATTGGTTACTTATTGAGAAACGAAGCTTTCCTCGGCGGCGTGTGCTTCGACCTCTCCGACGTGCCTGTCCGTGACCAGCCCGATGGCCCGCTGGCGCCGCA
Organism: Miscanthus floridulus; assembly: GCF_019320115.1. Lineage (NCBI taxonomy): Eukaryota > Viridiplantae > Streptophyta > Magnoliopsida > Poales > Poaceae > Miscanthus > Miscanthus floridulus. The sequence continues at coordinate 50,202,977 of NC_089587.1, forward strand.
GTGGTACAGGCTCGAGGGCGGCGAGCTTGGCATGGTGACGGGGGACATCATGGTGGCGGTATGGATCGGCACGCAGGCCGACGACACGTTCCCGGAGGCGTGGAACACCGACGCGCCGTACGCCGCGTACACGCGCTCCAAGGTGTACCAGTCGCCCAAGCTCTGGTACCTGAGGGCGTCCGTCATCGAGGCGCAGGACCTGCGCGTCCCGGCGCCGCCGCCGGGGCTGCCGTTCGACGTGCGCGTCAAGATACAGCTTGGCTTCCAGTCGGCGCGGACATGACGGTCAGTGGCCAGCAGCAGCGGCTCCGCGTTTGCGTGGTCCGAAGACCTCATGTTCGTCGCGTCCGAGCCGCTCGACGACAACATCATCATGCTAGTGGAGGATCGGTCCATGATCAAGGAACCCGCGCTCCTCGGCAACACAACCATCCTGGTGACCACCATAGAGCGGCGCCTCAACGAGCGGCTTTCTACTCCGGGCGGCTGCACCTTCGGCTCTGCCTGGAAGGCAGGTACCACGTGCTCGACGAGGCAGCGCACGTGTGCAGCGACTACCGGCCGACGGCGAAGCAACTGTGGAAGCCGCCGGTGGGCGTGCTAGAGCTCGGCATCATCGGAGCGTGCGGCTTGCCAAGGGGTCGACGGACGCGTACTGCGTGGCCAAGTACGTGGACACGTGGCAGGTGTACGACCCGTGCACTGTGCTCATGGTCACTGTGTTCGACAACTGGCGCATGTTCGCCGGCCCCGGCGACGAGCGGCAGGACTACCGCATCGGGAAGGTGCGGGTGCGCGTGTCCACGCTGGAGAGCAACCGGGCATACACGGCGTCGTACCCGCTGCTGGTGCTGCTGCGGTCGGGGCTGAAGAAGATGGGCGAGGTGCAGCTCGCCATGCGGTTCTCGTCACCGGCGCAGCTCCCGGACACATGGGCCACATACACGACGCCGCTGCTGCCGCGCATGCCGACCGGTGGTACAGTCTCGGTGGTACAGTCGATGTTAATTGGTTGTTTGATAACACTAGGAACTCTAGTTTGCTGAGGTTGCCAATGCCCTTGGGTATGGCGCCGAAGAATTGGTTGCTTGGAAGGAATAACATGACCACATTCTTTAGCATTGCAATGTTTGAAGGGATGGAGCCAGACAAGCTGTTTCTACTGAGTTTGAGCCAGTAGAGATTCTCTAGCATCATCAGTTGTCCTGGAATTGCACTATGAAATTGGTTTGACGAAATATCTAGCACAGTGAGAGCAGTTAAGTTCGAGATGCTGCTGCTGTGCATGCCGACCGGCAGCTGGTTCGGCGCCGCCGGCTCTTGCGACCCCGACGGCCGCTTCTTCTTCGGATCCTCCCCGGGCGCCGTGGCGGCTGTAGAGAGATGATCAACTGGACAATTCTATTGATCATATGGCGTGTACATATATAGATTACATCAGAGGCCTTTTGGCCAAGTCTGTACATGCGCATACAGTTACAGCAAGAGCGGGCGAGCGCGCAGAGCGGGAGCGTGGGCGCCGCGGAGACCGGGCTCGCGTGGACGCAGTGAGCGCGGCGAGTGCGCACGGAGTAGCGCTGAGTCCGCACTGGTCGTTGGTGATCCGAACAGCCTGGGCGCTGGGCTTAGCCGTTGCTGAGTTTCCGTTGACACCCCCCGCAGTCTCGACGTCGGCGTTCGTGACGGAGAGGCTATCCTTGAAGTCGAAGAACAGCGCCAAAGGCAAGCCCTTCATGAACACATCTGCGAGTTGCTTTGCGCTGGGAACGTGCAGAACTCGAAGCTCGCCAATGGCTACCTTCTCGCGGACAAAATGAATGTCCAATTCTATATGCTTGGTTCGTCGGTGATAGACGGGATTCCTGGCCATGTAGACGGAAGAAATGTTGTCGCAGAACGCCACGGTTGCGCTGGGAATCTTGCACAAGAGTTCGCCGAGGAGATGACGAAGCCAGGAGCACTCGGCCACGGCATTGGCGATGGCGCGATACTCCGCTTCGGCGCTGGACCGCGACACCGTAGTCTGTCGTTTAGACGACCACGATATCAGAGAGTTGCCGAAGAAGACGCAGAACCTAGACATAGAACGTCGCGTGTCCGGGCAGCTGGCCCAGTCAGCATCGGAGTACGCGGTGATGGTCGGCGTCGAAGCTGCGCGGAGCTGAATGCGGAGCTGGACGGTGCCTTTGACGTAGCAGAGGATGCGTTTCAGCATTGCCTGGTGAACATCCCGTGGGGCATGCATGTGAAGGCACACCTGCTGTACTGCATATGAAATGTCAGGGCGCGTAATGGTTAGATATTGCAGGCCGCCGGCGATGCTTCGGTAGGCGGTGGCGTCATCGATGAGCTTGCCATCAGCTTCAGATGCTTTGGGCTTGGTGTCGGCAGGTGTGGCGGCTGGATTGCAGTTGGCCATGCCTGCACGCTCCAAGAGGTCTTCAGCATAGCCGGATTGAGACAGGAAGAAGCCATCCTAGGAGCGTCGCACATTGATGCCCAGGAAGTGGCTCACCGGTCCCATGTCTTTGACAGCAAAGGCATCGTGGAGCCTGGCGATGAAGTGTTGTAGTAGTGGCATTGTGGAGGCCGACAGAATCATGTTGTCGACGTAGAGGAGCAGGTACGCCGTGCTCCGTTGCGGTGGTAGATGAATAGCGACGAGTCGGCCTTGGACTGCACAAAGCCGAGGCTGGTGACGTGCCCGACGAAGCGCTCGAACCAGGCTCGTGGTGCCTGGCGAAGTCCGTAGAGGGACCGTGATAGGAGACAGACAGCATCCGGCCACTGGGGGTCGATGAACCTAGTCGGTTGTTGGCTATAGACGCGCTCACGAGGGTTGCCGTGGAGGAAGGCGTTGGAGACATCAAGCTGGTGCGTCGGCCACTTGTACGTCGCCACAAGCGTGAGCACCGCGTGGATCGTGGCCGGCTTGACCACCGGCGAGAAGGTCTCACCGAAGTCCACGTCGGGCCGCTGATTGAAGCCGCGGACAACCCAGCGAGCTTTGTATTGCTCGAGGGTTCCGTCGGGGTTCAGCTTATGCTTGAATACCCATTTGCCGGTGATGAAGCGGGCGCCTGGTGGTCGTTGGACGAGTGTCCATGTTTTGTTGGCCTGCAATGCATCATATTCACGTTTCATGGCAGCATACCATTGAGGGTCCTTGACTGCTGTGCAAACACTCCGTGGAACTAGGGAGATGGCCGGCGAAGCTACCGCCGAAGCTGCCATGGCGTACTTGTGGTTGGGCTTGTGAATCCCGACCCGAGCACGAGTGACCATCGGATGGCCGGTGACAGCACCGTTGTGAGCCGGAGAAGTGTCTGCTCGAGGTGGTGTTGTAGTGGGCGACGCAGCCTCGATGGACGCTGTGGCCGTGGGCGACGTCACAGCGGGCGACACCGCAGCGCTGGACGTCCCACATCTTGGCGTTGGAGAGGACGGCCTGGCCATGTCGTTGTTCATCGGTGAGGATGTGCGCCGTGCCAGGCGAGCGCTCGGCTATAGTTGAGGTGGAGCAGCATCGGGGCTTGGCGGTGTAGGCGGTGATGTGCGGCGGCGCACAGCACACACGTCGTGAGCTGGAGGTGGATCATCGAGCGCTGGATCATGTACTGTGCCGGCGGTTGGCATGATGAAGTCGCGGAATGGGTAGACTGATTCATCGAAGATCACATGGCGCGATGTGATCACCCGCCCAGACTCAAGCTCATAGCATCGATAGCCATGGTGATCAGCCGGGTAGCCGATGAAGACGCAAGTGGTAGACCGCGGCGCGAGCTTGTGTGGCGACGTGGCGAGCATGTTGGGGAAGCATCGACAGCCGAATACGTGAAGCCCGTCATACGATGGTGCAACACCGAATAGGAGGGCGTACGGCGTCGCAGTGCCCGTGGCTCGGCAAGGACGTCGGTTGATCAGGTATGTCGCCGTGGCCAGTGCTTCAGCCCAGAACGTCAAAGGTGCTGCACTAGAAATTAGCATAGTACGAATGCAATCGTTAATAGTCCGGAGGATTCTCTCGGATTTCCCATTCTGTTGGGATGTGTATGGACAAGAGAGGCGAAGGTGGGTGCCGAGAGAAGACAGAAGCAGGCGCATGGCATAAGAATCATACTCCCGGCCATTGTCTGTCTGAAAGGCGACGATGGGCAATCGGAACTGTGTATGAACATAGGAGATGAAAGCGCGAATAGTAGGAAGAACATCCGATTTATTTCACAAAGGAATTGTCCATAAATAGTGAGTGTAGTCATCAAGAAAAACAACATAATATTTATACCCTGAATGACTGTAAACGGGAGACGTCCAAACGTCTGAATGCACTAGCTGAAAGGGGAAAAACGAGTGTGATGCTGAATCGGCGAATGGAAGGCGAACATGTTTCCTAAGCCGGCAAGAGGAACACGAATGAGCATCAGCCTTATTACATTGAAAATGAAAACTCTGGAGAACTTGTGAGGTGATGGAGTGCCCGGGGTGTCCCAGCCGCTGATGCCACAGGGACACCGAAGCAGCAGTAGCGGTGAGAGCCTTGTGCGGAGCGCGAAGAGGGTAGAGTTCGCCGCTACTGTCACATTGGAGCATCTCCACCCTGGAACGAAGATCCTTGATAGAGAAGCCAGAGGGGTCAAACTCGATAGACACATTGTTATCACGAGTCAGACGACGAACGCTAATCAAATTTTTGATAAGGCGAGGGCAAATAAGAACATCATTCAGTTTGAGAGGAGAGGTGGCAGTGGGAATGAGTGTTTGTGCTTGATGCGTGACAGGCAATCGAGCACCATTACCCACTGTGATAATGGAGGATGAAGGTCGGAGGGAGGAGGAAGAAAATATACCGAAGGAGGAAGACATGTGGGACGACGCGCCGGTGTCGAAGTACCAATTAGTAGCGCTTGGCGGCTGATACAGAGCGCCGGCGGACTAGAGCGTAGTGTACAAGGCGCTGTTGTCGAAGGCACCGCCGGGCGAAGAAGGGGCCAGATGGGTCGCCGCCGTGGCTTGCTGGGGCTGGAACGGTGGACGAGGGCCGAGCACGCCGGCGCCAGGGGCCCGGAAGGGCATGGGCCACGCCTGCACCATGCCCTGCCAGGGGTTGTAGCCCGCAGCCCACGGCGTGGACGGGTTGGAGTTGTTGGAGCGCTGCCCGCCGCCGTTCCCACGGCCACGTCCACGGCGATGATCAAGACAACCGCCGGAGCGAGAGTTGCCGTGGCCGGTGGTGGATCGAGGCACTGTGGAGGAGGAGGAGGAGCCGTCCTTGTTGCCGGTCGCCAAATTGGAGGACCCGCCGGACGAGTCGTCGTGCGTCGCGGCAAGTGCCTGGCCAGCCTCAGTAGTCGCATCATGCTGAACACTGAGCTCTTCGAGGATGAGGAAGGAGCGAGCACTCTAGAAGGTATGCGGCGGGTGCTTGGAGGTGATCGTCGGCCGGACATAGCGGTACCGGGGGTTGAGGCCGCGGAGGAGGTTTAGGACTTGACTTGGCTCGGAGACAAGGTGGCCGATGTCGCAGAGTTGATCGGCAATTCGCTTGAGCTTGGTGCAGTATTCAGTCATGGACATGTCACCTTGTTGCAGGGAGCGCAGCTCAGTCTCCAAGTACACAGCGTGCTGCAGCTCATTATCCTGGAATAGACCTTTGACGGCGTGCCACAGAGTGAAGGCGTCGTGGCGGTCGCGGCGGACGATGTCGAAGACGCCCTTCGAGACGGTGGCGAGGATCCAGTTGACGACATAGGAATCAACCCTGCGCCACTCGCCGTTGCGATCGTCGGACGGGGTGGTGGATTGAACGTGGCTCTCCAGGCCAAATTTGCCGAGAGTGGATTCAAAGAACAGGCGCCATTGACCATAATTTCCTTCGTCCATGTCTAGAATGACAGGGACGTGATGGCGAATGGAGATGCCCTGGATGGCGGAAGCACGAGCAGGAGCGACAGAGAAGTCACCATCAGAATCGGAATCAGAGAGGCTGGAGGGGATGGAAGCGGGCGCCATTGGAGCAGCAGAAGGATGTGTGGCGAAGGGATTTTCAGGTGAGAACCGTGGACAATGATACCATGTAGAGAGATGATCAACTGGACAATTCTATTGATCATATGGTGTGTACATATATAGATTACATCAGAGGCCTTTTGGCCAAGTCTGTACATGCGCATACAGTTACAGCGAGAGCGGGTGAGCGCACAGAGCGGGAGCGTGGGCGCCATGGAGACCGGGCTCGCGTGGACGCAGTGAGTGCGGTGAGTGCGCACGGAGTAGCACCGAGTCCGCACTGGTCGTTGGTGATCCGAACAGCCTGGGCGCTGGGCTTAGACGTTGCTAAGTTTCCGTTGACAGCGGCGTCCTTGGCCGACGACCCTGGCCTCACAACGAACACCACCGCCTTGTTTGCCATCGCCTGGGGGCGTAGCCAAGCCTCGAGCAGAGCACAGGGGCACCGGAGCAAGCAGCAAGCAGAGCATGCGGCGAGCAGCTTGGGCGACTGGTACACCTTGGAGCGCGTGTACGCGGCGTACGGCGCATCGGTGTTCCACGCCTCCAGGAACGCATCGTCGGCCTACGTGCCGATCCACACCGCCACCATGATGTCCCCCGTCACCATGCCGGGCTCGCCGCCCTCTAGCCTGTACCACTACGGCGCCAGCGGGCCATCGAGCTGGTCGCGGACGGGCACATCGGAGAGGTCGAAATGCACGCCGCCGAGGAAGGCTTCTGAAAGCATCTAGGCCCCTAGTTGGATTTCGGTGATTAATGTCAATATAAGATTACTATGACTAACGTGTGTTTTGCAGAGGCAATTAAGTTAGGTCATGGTAATGGAGATCGATTAGGCAATCGAAGTTGTCATGCCCCTACGATGGAAATCGTTTCGGTTTTCAAAGGATGGACGACAAGGTTAAGGATAACTAGTTCTAAGTGTCGATTGGAGTTGGAGAGACACTTAGAGTAGTTTAGGACTTTGTTTTTCCTTTGGCCATACTATGAAGGGGGGTATGAACAGGTAGCTTGACCTAGTTGAGTCTAGTGAGTTAGGTGTGGTGCACACTTGTTTAAACTAGCTCTAGGTAGCTCCTATGAATGCCTAAGATCCTATGGAGCAAACTTCATTCACATATGTTCGAATGTTGGAAGTGAATGGAGGGTCAAACACTGACCGGACGCTGGCTCCGATGCGACCAGACGCTGGCCGCAGGGTCTGGTCAGTTCATTTGACCGTGAAGAACAAGTCTGGAGTGACCGGATGCTGGAAGGTCATGTGACCGGACGCTGAGGGCTAGCGTCCGGTCGACTCTAGTAAGGGTCTAGACTTGGGAAAGAGTGATCGGACGTGTCTGGTCAGTGGTGACCGGACCCTGAGTATCTAGCGTCTAGTCGTTTACAGTAAGCATCCAAGAGCGACCGGACGCGTCCAGTCGGTACTGACCAGACCCTGACAGCGTCCGGTCATCATTTGAAAACTGTTCGCGGGTTGAACTGACCGGAGCGTCCGGTCAAAACGATCGGAGCGCCCGGCCATCCCGCAGAAGCTCATAACGGTTCGTTTTCAGGCTGCCTTATAAATAGAGGCTCCACTCGTGAGTGGAGTAACTTTTGCTCATTCCAACAGCTGAGAAACACATTTCTGAGTGCCAAGAAGAGCAAGGTCCTAGCGAGGTGTTTGTGATTTGAGAATCCAAGAGAGTAGCCTCACTAGCAAATCAAGAGTAGCAAAGTGTGCATCCATCTTCTCATTAGGCTTCGTGTGGTCAAGTGAGAGTTCGTGCTTGTTACTCTTGGTGATCGCCATCACCTAGGCGGCTTGGTGGTGATTAGGAGTTTGGTGTTCACCCAGCGGAGCTTGTGGGTGACCCAACTCAAGTTGTGAGCGGCTTTGGATGATTCGCCGTGACAGAGTGTCAAAGAATCAACCCGTAGAGAGCACTTGATCCTTGCACGGATCAAGGGGGAGCTACACCCTTGCGCGGGTGCTCCAACGAGGACTAGTGAGGAGTGGCGACTCTCTGATACCTCGGCAAAACATCGCCGCATTCCTTACTCTCTCTATTTACTTTGAGCACTTACTTTGAGCATTTACTTTGAGCAATTCAATACTTGTTTTACATCCATAGAATTGCTTGCTAGAGTAAGTTTGGAACTTAGGTTGTGAGGTTGTTGTGCATTAGTTTGATATAAACACTTTTCTAGGCACAAGGGGTTAATTGGGCTATCCGTAGGATTTGATTATTGCAAGAGAATTTAGAATTAGCCCAATTCACCCTCCCTCTTGGGCATCTTGATCCTTTCAATTGGTATCAGAGCCTCGTGCTCACGTTTTTAAGCTTAATCGCTTAGAGCAAGATGTCTCACGGGGATGGACCTCCTCCTATCTTTGAGGGAGATGATTTTCCATATTGGAAAATCCGCATGGAGGTATACTTAGAAGCTCTAGATGTTGGAATTCTAAGAGCCGCCTCTCAAGGGTTCCCAGCACCTAGGAATGCTGCACAACTTCAAAGTGATGAAGTGAATTATGAAAAATGGAATGCAAAGGCTCGCAACACAAAGATGTGTTCAATCGTGTAAGGAACCACAAAGACGCCCATGCACTATGGTCGGACGTTTGTGCGCTCCATGAGGGAACCAAGAGTGAGCGTGAGGAACGCTATCATCTTGTGATTAAAAAGCTAAATTCTTTTGAGATGTTTCCCAAAGAAAGTGCTAATGAGATGTATTCTCGATTAAATGTTCTTGTAGAGGAAGTCAATGGGCTTAGACTCACTCAAATGTCACCATCCGACGTTGTGAGAAAAATCTTGAGTGTCCTCCCCATTGACAAATATGGGCATATTGTGACCGTGCTACATCAAGGTGATCTTTCCACCGCTACACCGACACAAATCTTGGGAAAGATCAATGCTCATGAGATGTACATGCACATCACACCACAAGATGGCTCATCCTCTACAAAGAAGAAAGAGAAGGACTTAGCATTCAAAGCTAGCCAAGACAAGGGCAAAGCAAGACTTGAGTATGAGAGCTCAAGTGATGAAGATGATGAAGAAAGCCTTGCCCTCATGGTGAAGAAGACCACCAAGATGCTAAAAAGGCTAAACAAGAGTGGCATCAAGTTTGATGGCAAGAAGAAGAAGTTCTTCACTAGCTCAAGAAGAAAGCCAATCTCCGAGATGGATTGCTACAATTGTGGCGAACTTGGCCACCTAGCTCATCAATGCACGAAGCCCAAGAAAGACAAGTTCAAGAACAAGGGCAAGAAAGATGATTCAAGCGATGAAGATGAAAAGAAGAAGAACAAGCCATACAAGAAGAGAGATGGCAAAAAGAGGGAGTTCTACAAGAAGAAGAAGAGTGGCAAGGCCTATATTGTCGGTGATTGGCTCACGGACATTGATTCATCAAGTGGATCATCCGATGATGATAGTGACGATGAAAAGGTGGCCGCCATTGCTATTGATCTTGCATCTTCACCGCCATCATCGCTATCATCCTCTATACACCTATGCCTTATGGCCAAAGGTGAATGCAAGGTAACTAAGAGTGATGATAGTAGTGATGATAAACATGCTAGTGATGATGATAGTGATAGTGATGATGATGACTCACCTACATATGATGATCTTGTCAAAATACTAAGAAAATATACTAAGATCATTAGAAAGAGTAGAGCTACAAATGAAAAACTTGATGCTAAAAATGATTCACTCTTAGCTAAGTGTGAAACATTAGAAAAGGCTAATGATGAGCTCAAAGAAACAAATGATTCTATATCATCCAAACTCAAGGAGCTCAAATCTTCTAAGAAAGAGCTTAAAGATAAAAATGATAAACTTGAGTGGGTGCACAATGAGCTTATCACTAGTCACAATAAGCTAAAAGATGAATATACAACTCTAAAGATCGATTATGATACCCTTATTATTGCACAAGAATTCTTACCAAATGAGCCACATGATGCTACTAACCATGTTGTTAAGATTGATATAGCTACCTCATGTGACGATTTAATTGATGAAAGCATTGAGCATGGATCTAGTAGCAAAGGCAAGCAAGTGGTTGAGTGCAATGACTATGATGAGTATGTCAAGCTCAAGAGTGACAATGAGAAGCTCATGAAAGATCTTGAAGAGATGAAAAGTCACAACACCATCGTGCTAGAAACTCTTGATCATGACAAAGAGGTGATCCTTGAGAATGAGAAGCTAAAAGAAGAAAACAAGAAACTCAAGGAGGAGAAGAACAATGATATTCTCAAGGAAGAGAACAAGAAGCTCAAGATGGAGAAAGAGCATCTCAAGGTGGGATTGAGCAAGTTTGCTAGAGGCAAGTATCTCCAAAGTGAGCTACTCATGAATACCGTCATGAAGATGGATAGAAGTAGCATTGGATATATGGCAAGTGTAGAGAAGAAGAAGGCTCAAGCTCAACACCAACAATCAAAGCCAAAGCCAAAGCCAAAGAGATGTTTTGAGTGTGGACAAGAAGGCCACTTTGCTCATGAGTGTCAAACTCCACCACCACAACCCTTGCCCAAGCATGCTAGACCCTTTGCTTTCAATGCTCACTACATGCTTAGAAAAGATTCGAGTGGAAAGATGAAAGTCATGTTCTTAGGTCCCCCCAACAAGAGTAGGCCTAAGAAAATTTGGGTGGCTAAGTCACTTGTTGAGAAGGTGAAGGGCCCTCAACGAGCTTGGATCCCTAAAGCTTGAATCTCTTGTGTGTAGGTGAACTACAAGACCGGTGAAAGTCATTGGGTTATTGATAGTGGTTGCACTCAACATATGACCGGTGATCCTCGTATGTTCACCTCACTAGATGAAGAGGTAGATGGACAAGAGAAAATAACATTTGGAGATAATTCAAAGGGCAAGGTCAAAGGATTAGGCAAAGTAGCAATATCAAATGATCATTCCATCTCCAATGTGCTATATGTTGCTTCATTGAGCTTCAACTTGCTATCCGTTGGGCAATTGTGTGATCTTGGCTTTCAATGCTTATTCACCGAGAAGGAGGTTGTTGTATCCAAAGTAGATGACAATCAAGTGATATTCAATGGATTTAGATACAACAACTTATATCTAGTTGACTTTACCTCCGAAGATGCAAACTTGAAGACTTACCTATTCACCAAAACAACACTTGGGTGGCTATGGCATAGAAGACTTGCTCATGTTGGGATGAGCTCACTCAAGAAGCTTATGAAGAATGATTTGGTGAGAGGGTTGAAGGATGTGAAGTTTGAGAAGGACAAGCTTTGTAGTGCATGTCAAGCCGGCAAGCAAGTTGCAAATCCTCATCCAACCAAAGCTTTCATGTCAACCACAAGAGTGCTAGAACTCCTACACATGGATTTATTTGGACCAACAACATACAAGAGTTTGGGAGGAAATCTCTATTGCCTTGTGATTGTGGATGACTATTCAAGATATACATGGGTGTTTTTCCTTCATGACAAATCCGAAGTTGCATCTTGTTTCAAGAAGTTTGCCAAGAGAGCTCAAAATGAATTTGAAGTGAAGCTCAAGAAGATAAGAAGTGACAATGGCAAAGAGTTTGACAACACAAACATAGAAGCTTATTGTGATAAAGTCGGAATCAAACATGAAGTCTCCACAACCTATGCTCCTCAACAAAATAGTGTAGTTGAGAGGAAGAACCGGACTTTGATCACTCTTGCAAGGACAATGCTAGATGAGTACAACACCCCCGAAGCTCTAAGGGCAAGTCAACCAAGCAGCTGACATCCAAGAAGCGGAAGTACCCCGATGCAGAGACAGCGAGAGCAGCAGCTGTTGCGGAGGCCGCAGAGCATGCCGAGAGAGGTGGTACCCGCAGCGGAGTTGTCATTGCAGATCAGCCAGTTTCACCCGTAGTCAGAGCTGCGATCGAGGATGTTGAGCGTCGTCACGGTAGTCCAGCTAGGACTACCACGCTTGCAGGACGACGGATTGCCATTGAGGAGGGTCTGTCAGCACAGCAGCAGCCCCCACCAGCAGAGCCTCAGCCAGCCCAGGAGACTCAAGAGGGTCAGGAGACCGAGCTGGCACCTCAGCTACGCCGCTCGAGTCGTACCAGTGCTACAGTTCCACCGAGGCCAGTTACACAGCGCAGGGGTTCACGCCCTCCGCCCAGACCACAGGGTCCGCCTCCAGTGGTTCACCTCAACTTGAGGGTCGCTACAGCCAGGCAGGTTCAGCAGCTGCGGTTTGTTGAGTTTGAGGTTTGGTTTCCTCCGAGGAGGGATGAGAGAGCAGCTGAGGGGTTCTACACGCCACTACAGGAGGATTTCTACAATGCATATCTTAACAGTGGGGCAGTGTTCAGATCACAGAGGGTCTGTCAGATAGAGTCCATTATGGCAGCAGCCGGAGAGAGCATTCGGTAATACTTGTCATATTTGCTAGGACTAACAGATTTGATTGGACGGACAGGCATATATGTACCTTCTTGGGTCCGTCAGTTTTATGCCTCGCTCTATATCGATCCTCATCACAGATTCATTCACTTTGCTTTCAAAGGCAAAGACTACAGAGTGACTAGTGGCAGAGCCAGGGAGATACTGAGACTACAGGAGCAGCCTGTAAAGATGCATGAGGTTTGCTATGAACAACAGGAGCCTCCCAGGCGTCCTCATGGAGGGCAGGTGCCCCCTACAGATTTAGTGTGGCATTGCTTCAAGGAGCCGTTTAGAGAGGGGTCGAGCAGGAACCCCAGTGACTTGACTCCTACAGCGAGAATACTAGAGGCCATCATCAGGAGGACACTGCTTCCCAGGTTGGGATACAGGGAGGGCCTGACTCGCTTACAGCTCTGGCTTCTCAATGCCATCATGCAGATGACAGTATTTGACATCTGGGACCTCCTTCTTTTAGAGATGGAGGATACTATAGCTGAGGGATTCAAGGATCGTAGGCAGCTTCCCTATGCTCACTGGATCACGTTCCTCATCCGTAGAGTTGTGCTTGATAAGCCCCCTGGCATGATGGATGAGTATACAGGTGCCACTACAGAGTTCCCAGCCTACAACCTATCACAGAGGATCAGACACACCACTCCTCAGGCACCCAGACAGCCTAGTCGTCGTCCCGACGTGCCAGAGTCCACAGCTCAGCAGGATGAGATCATCAGAGGGATTGCAGCCACTGAGGAGGAGGAGCTAGAGGCACAGCAGGAGTTGAGTGAGTATAGTGACAGCTCCGACGACGACTACCAGCCTATACCTCAGATGCCTCCACGTAGACATGATGCAGAGGCCGGTAGCTCCAGTTCTACACCACCTGCTCCGCAAATAGACCCCGCTCTCATAGCTATACTTGAGCGGATGCAGCAGGATCAAACACGACAGGCACAGGAGACAGCTACCAACTTCGCACAGTTTCAGGCTCATCAGGACGAGTTTCAGCGGCAGCAGCAGCTCCTTCAGCACCAGCAGTTACTTATGCAGCAGCAGCTCATGGGATTCATGCAGCATGTAGTGATAGCCATTGGGATCCCACTGCCACAGACTTCGCCCCAGCTTGCACAGCCTCCTACCACTTTGATGACTCCAGTAGTACAGCCCATCGGGCTCCATAGTCAGGGACAGCCTCCAGCTCAGTTTACTTCACCTCCTGTATAGGTGTCCCAGTGGTTAGCCTCACCTGGTGTAGCCCCGTAGTTCACTCCTTATCACACGGGTTTCTCACCAGAGCAGTCTTCCTCGCTATTCGTGCCTGACACGTCAGTCTCTAGGAGTCTTGGAGCATCTTTCAGCGAATTGACCGGCATGCCTACTCCGCCTCACATGCATACTGCCGGTCCGTCTACAGCAGCTCCAGCTATCATGACTACTCAGAGGCTCCCCTCATCTGTCGCCTCGTCAGATCCTACGACAGACATACTTGCAGCTTCATAGGCAGCACCAGCCCCAGCTCAGACCCAGACCGCTTCAGCGACACTTCCTGCTTTAGAGGGTCAGTCAGTTCAGAGCTCAGGGTCCGATGATGATGACGCCCAGTTCCATCTTGCTCTACGTACTTCAGCGCCCGACTCGTCCGCTGCAGCCCCGCCGACCGACCCTTAGGTTTTGGTGTTTGACGCCAAGGGGGGAGAGGGTTTGAGTATGTAGACTTAGGGGGAGCGAGTTTTAGGGGGAGCTAGTTATCTAGTATTAGCTTATTATATACATTTGGAGTTTTATTTGTGTGATACACTATTACTTATGCATTCGTGTGTTTACTTTCATGCATACTATTATATATATGTGATAGTGCTATCTACGTGATTGTGATATTTGACATGTGTGATTTCTACTTTGCATTATCTATATGTCATATCACTTGTGTAATGCTCATTTGCCTTTTGCTTCCGCGTTTATACTTCGAAGCAAATGAGCTTTGTTATTTGTACTCATGCTTAATTCATATCCTTTGAGTACATTGTGTTGGCTTGGGTCATATAAGCTTGACTAACTCTTTTGTTCTTATTGACAAAAGCTTATATGAACCAAGCCCGTCAAAAACCTCACTCCACAACATACTCGAGGTAGTATTGTCATCAATCACCAAAAAGGGGGAGATTGAAAGCATCTAGGCCCCTAGTTAGATTTTGGTGATTAATGTCAATACAAGATTACTATGACCAACGTGTGTTTTGCAGAGGCAATTAAGTTAGGTCATGGTAATGGAGATCGATTAGGCAATCGAAGTTGTCATGCCCCTACGATGGAAATTGTTTCGGTTTTCAAAGGATGGACGACAAGGTTAAGGATAACTAGTTCTAAGTATCGATTGGAGTTGGAGAGACACTTAGAGTAGTTTAGGACTTTATTTTTCCTTTGGCCGTACTATGAAGGGGGGTATGAACGGGTAGCTTGACCTAGTTGAGTCTAGTGAGTTAGGTGTGGTGCACACTTGTTTAAACTAGCTCTAGGTAGCTCCTATGAATGTCTAAGATCCTATGGAGCAAACTTCATTCACATATGTTCGAATATTGGAAGTGAATGGAGGGTCAAACACTGACCGGACGCTGGCTCCGATGCGACCGGACGCTGGCCGCAGGGTCCGGTCAGTTCATTTGACCGTGAAGAACAAGTCTGGAGTGACCGAACGCTGGAAGGTCGTGTGACCGGACGCTGAGGGCTAGCGTCCGGTCGACTCCAGTAAGGGTCCAGACTTGGGAAAGAGTGACCGGACGCGTCCGATCAGTGGTGACCGGACCCTGAGTATCTAGCGTCCGGTCGTTTACAGTAAGCATCCAAGAGCGACCGGACGCGTCCAGTCGGTACTGACCGGACCCTGACAGCGTCCGGTCATCATTTGAAAACTGTTCGCGGGTTGAACTAATCGGAGCGTCCGGTCAAAACGATCGGAGCGTCCGGTCATCCCGCAGAAGCTCATAACGGTTCGTTTTTAGGCTGCCTTATAAATAGAGGCTCCACTCGTGAGTGGAGTAACTTTTGCTCATTCCAACAGCTGAGAAACACGTTTGTGAGTGCCAAGAAGAGCAAGGTCCTAGTGAGGCGTTTGTGATTTGAGAATCCAAGAGAGTAGCCTCACTAGCAAATCAAGAGTAGCAAAGTGTGCATCCATCTTCTCATTAGGCTTCGCGTGGTCAAGTGAGAGTTCGTGCTTGTTACTCTTGGTGATCGCCATCACCTAGACGGCTTGGTGGTGATTGGGAGTTTGGTGTTCACCCGGCGGAGCTTGTGGGTGATTCAACTCAAGTTGTGAGCGGCTTTGGGTGATTCGCCGCGACGGAGTGTCGAAGAATCAACCCGTAGAGAGCACTTGATCCTTGCGCGGATCAAGGGGGAGCTACACCCTTGCGCGGGTGCTCCAACGAGGACTAGTGGGGAGTGGCGACTCTCCGATACCTCGGCAAAACATTGCCGCATTCCTTACTCTCTCTATTTACTTTGAGCACTTACTTTGAGCATTTACTTTGAGCAATTCAATACTTGTTTTACATCCATAGAATTGCTTGCTAGAGTAAGTTTGAAACTTAGGTTGTGAGGTTGTTGTGCATTAGTTTGATATAAACACTTTTCTAGGCACAAGGGGTTAATTGGGCTATCCGTAGGATTTGATTATTGCAAGAGAATTTAGGATTAGCCCAATTCACCCTCCTCTTGGGCATCTTGATTCTTTCAGCTTCGTTTCTCAATAAGTAACCAATACTACCACAAAAATACACGGAAACATCAATCTTTGTCCCCTCTTAACTTCGAATCCGTTTAGTTTTGGCACAAGAGATAGTAACAAATGTTATAGAGCCAAAGTCTACGCGAGATCTTCAACTTTGCTTAAAGTGCCAAAGTCTAATTCGGCCTGGTTGAAGAGATACAAGCTTTCAAAGTGAGGTGACGCGGCGCCGTCCACCGGCTTCTGCTCGTGCGCCCGCGGGACTGCGGCCAGCCTGCATGGCCACGGCATCATACCACGTCAGCACGAGAAGTCAACGTGGAAAGGTATAGACCTAAATGATATGGCGTACAAAGTTTATAGACCCAAAAAAACCACTTTAAAAGTTGATAGATCTAATCGAAACCTCATCACATGTTAATGGACCTCTGGTGCATTTAACTCTTTACTCTTTCTGCTCTTGCTCGCGAAAACGCAGCGACATGTGGGCACGTCGCTCTCCACTCGCTCGTCCTACTAGCGCCGCCCCGCCCCCTTCGAGAGCTGTCCCTGCCGAGCGCGGCCACAAGCGAGGTGCCCTGTGCCACTGACGAAGGCCCGTGGCCCAACCTTTACACGGAGCACCGCGCCACCCCTCTGGGCGCTTCCCTCCACTTCCTACCGTCGATCATCGTCGGATCTTGTCAGGGCAGCACTCATACCGTCGGTCATCGTCGGATCTTGTCAGGGCAGCACTTTATCGATAGGGATTCATTGTCTCCCTGTGCGATATGCCGCCATGAACGACCTCAGGGTGCTTCGATATGAGGTTTCGTTTGAGCCACCCGCCTCCGGGTCCTGGCTCCGCATCCTGCCGGGATTGACGCCGCTTAGCATCTCAGGCGGTGGAGGGTAAATAACCACGAGTTTGTAATGGTACTGGCCAAATCGATCGGTTTGGCATGCGGTGTGTGCCGGTCTGTCCTCTAGCAAAATTTGCCTAGTTTTCTTTTAGGTGTGTATATATATATATAATACTGCATGCATGTTTTATTGTCACGATGTCATCACCATCAAAGAGTGGCACACATGGGTGGACGCAGCTTTGAGGATACTTAGAACGACACAGGACGTACGATGCCCGTGCTGCCGCGTCCACGTACAGCTCGGCGCGTACATGTACTAGCTATGTACCCATGTATGCATGCATACAGGTTATTACACATTGCATGTAGCTACATATATATTTAGCGACCGCGATGTCGATCGTCATCAGGGCCGCCTAGCGTAGCTTAAAGCCGGCCGGTAGCTAGATGGAGCTAGCACTGCCTGATGCACTTGCACTGGCGCATGATGCCGTCGCAGTTGCCGCCGCCCCAGCCCTCCTGCAAGCACACCTGCGCGCAGTTGTGGTCCGACATGCAGACCCCCTTGAAGCCCGCGCTCCGGCGCCGGCACACGCGCGCCTCCGCCAACGGCACCGCCGCCTCCTCTGCACGCACGCACGTACGCATAATTAATTTTCAGATGATTAATAACTATATAAAAAAGAGTATATAGATGTTGTCCACTCGAATTGAGATGATGAATAATAATTATTATATATATATAAACATGTGTGCGTTTATATATGATAATGTTGTAGCTAGGCTGATGACGACGTACGCGCAACGACGATGAGGAGCAGCAGGAGGACGGCCACCTGCGTCGCCACCTTCCTCATCGTCCACATGCTGGCTGTCGGTCGGCGGGTGCTTGTTGATGATGGGTAGATGAGCGTGTTCGTGCAAAGCAGGCGATGCCAGATGCTGGCTGACCTGCCTGCTGCTGGTCCGCAGATATATAGGCGCGGTCGCTCGGCGTGCGGTGGACGGCGCATGCAAGAGCGGTGCCGCGTGGCGAGCTCCGGCGGCCGCGCATGTGCACGTGGCTGTCCGATTTTTTTTTAATTTTAACGCTTTTTTAAACTAATTTTAAATCTAACCCTGTTTAATTTTTTTTTTCTAAAACTAATATTTTTGGCCGTGTCTATTTTCTATCGCGATAAACGTCTGTGCCGCGTTATGTATGGCGGCGCGACGAGAAGGATGACGTGACGACGACCAAAACACTGATCGATGACATGACAGGGTCTGCCGCGCCACCGATCAAGACGCGGCAGAGCCTACGAGCTGACACCTTTCCGTGGCGTGCACAATGCCGTCTCAGAGAGCATCGGGTCGAGGGTGAGCAGTAGCGTATGGTCTGAGCCAGGCATTGGCGGCACGTGTCTCCTGCACCGCGGAAAGGTGACTTCAGAAAGGGACACGTCACATCACCGACAACAATGGCACCGCTCAATTCCCGCTCATGAAAAGCCGGCCCGGAGCCACGGCCCAGCCGGGGGTCACGTGTGACACGGCGGTGAAGTGGAACCAGACGGCACTGTGCGTGAGTCGTGACCGTGTCCTAAATTGATCCATCTGTACCCGTCGCTCGTGTCTTCTCGACGCATCTCTGTGCTGACTCAGGGACACGTGAGCGTACGTATATTGATTAGTTTAGCAGGTTTTTGGACACGCGTCGGGATGATTCACTGACTCATCACGACAGCCCATGCTGCTGTCCTTCCGGCTCGATCATTCTTCTTTCCCAACATTCGTGTCTACAAGCACCGAGTCCTGGGGATGAGACGATTGACGTCCAAACCATGGCGTCCACGCTGCAGACCGTACCAATCCTCCAGATTGGAGGATTAAATTCTTCACCCAGCTGTTTGTCAATCACTCACAAATCCGGGGCTCAACCATCTACAAGATTAGCAGGACCCTTAATAGAACGGCGGAAACTCTAGCAAAACAGGCTTACACTCTCTCTCAATCTAATTCTACACCTTGTGAGCCTGTATGTTCAAATTCTACCTTCACTTCACTCGACAGAGTTCTAAATCCTGGCGTGCATATATTTTTGGGTGTTTGCGAGTCTAATTTAACAGTCGTGTGTGTAGCCTCACTAGAGAAATCTATTACAGTCTACCGTCCAGTGGCGGAGGACGGAAAAAAAATTAAGGTAATATTGAAATCGATAACTTTGATATAAGATATTTCTCAGTATTTTAGTTTATACACATAACATATCATGATCGTCACCTACTACAAAAGTAAAAATATTTAGAATAAAAAGAAAGATACAAGTAGTCAATAGACTAACCAAGTGACGATTGCGTCTAGCCCCCCGGCGTGTCACACGTGACCCCCGGCTGGGCCGTGGCTCCGGGCTTTTCGTGCGCGGGAATCGAGCGGTGCCATCGTCGTCGGTGATGTGACGTGTCTCTTTCTTGAGTCGCGCAGCGTCAGTGCGCCGCACCGCGTGCGGGCGACACGTGCCGATGATGTCCTGGCTCAGCCCACTCGCTACTGCTCACCCTCTCCTGTCAAACTGGCGTTAGACCCGATGCTCTCTAAGACGACACTGTGCACGCCGCGGAAGGTGTCAGCTCCTGCAGTAGGCGTGCCCACTCCATCGACCTTTGCTCGCGCGGTGCCCTGCAGTCATCATCGGGGCGTCGTGGGCTCTGCCGCACCACTTGTCGTGCCCTGATCGGTGGCGTAGCAGATCCTGCCACGTCACTGGTCAGCGTCCCGATCGTTGTCACGTCATCCCTCTCATCGCGCCACCATACATGGCGTGGCATAGACGTTTCGCCGCGTCAGAAAAATAGGCACGGCCAAAAGAGTCCGTTTTGAAAAAAAAAAATAAACAATGTTAAATTTAAAATTAATTTAAACCATGTTAAAATTAAAAAAAAATCGCTGCCCGCACGGGCTGCATGCGCGTCAGGTCAGGGTAAAACAGAGCGGCGCATCATCACTCAGTAGTCATCAGTAGTGCCGGACGCGTGTCACTGCCGACTTGCCGAGTTTGTGCAGTAAGCAGTGTCGACGACACGGCGCCAGTCATGCAGCAGCTAATTCTAAGTGTATCCGTTGCCTGTCTGGCATGCACGGGAGAGGCTTGACGTCGACGAGCACCGCTGGCCCATGGCGGTAGCGGCGTGGCAGCAGGGGGCAGGGGCCGAGCCGCCACGTGCCGCTGCCACGTGACTATAAGTACCTCCTCTCCTGGCTCACACCTCCACTCTCACTGTCATCGATCCATCGATCGATCACCTGCGACCCTTGCTCAACATCTGATAGATAGTAATCAAGACGTACTCGTCTCCCGTCCGTAACTAATCCAATCCACAGTCGTCGCCGCCGCCGCCGCCGATGGAGCTCAAGTCCAGGGCGACCGTG
This sequence comes from Miscanthus floridulus, assembly GCF_019320115.1. Lineage (NCBI taxonomy): Eukaryota > Viridiplantae > Streptophyta > Magnoliopsida > Poales > Poaceae > Miscanthus > Miscanthus floridulus. The sequence continues at coordinate 50,223,363 of NC_089587.1, forward strand.
TGCGCGCTCCTCGTGACGCTGCTCCTGCTCTCACGTAATAACAATAACATAATAATTTGTTGGCTTAATGTATTTTTTCTTTCGTCGATCTGCGTCATCAATTCTTACTTCATTCACAGACGACGGCAATGGCGGCGGCGGCGGCGGGAAGATGGTGGCGGAGGCCCGGGTGTGCATGGGCAAGAGCCAGCACCGCTCGTTCCCCTGCATCTCCGACCGCCTCTGCAGCAACGAGTGCGTCAAGGAGGAGGGCGGGTGGACCGCCGGCTACTGCCACCTCCGCTACTGCAGGTGCCAGAAGGCATGCTAAGCTGGTGAAAATGAAGTGAAATACCCTTGGCTTGGCAGAAATGTAATAGTAATACCGTACGTCGACGTGCTTGCTTGCACCTGCACAACCATCAGTTGTAAAGGTGATGTCATGTAATGTAACAGCAATAATAACAGGGCATGTCGTAGCCTTGCAATGTTCCGAGTAACAGATTGTACGTTGCCAACGTCAGTCAGCGAACGTTTTCATCACTCAATTCATTCATTCACTGCAAAGTTTTCCAGCTCAACCTCTTGTCATGCTGAGGTATACAACCCATCCATCCATGCTCTGAAAAAAGAAGACCTTTGGTTGCTTCAGCATCACCATCTCTTTTGGGGTTTAGCTTCATTCGTTATCATGTTTTCAACTAAACCCACACAGATTAACATCAGAATAGCAGATTCCTTCCAACCCATCAGCCCAGGTCGAGGTAGATTCCTTCCATCCGTCTACGCTGCTTCGCGTCGTCGTCGGCGGCTTCTTCAGTGTCTGAAGTGCCGGACGCCGGTGAAGACGAGGGCCACCCCGTACTTGTTGCAGCAGTCCATGGTGTCCTGGTCCCGGATGCTGCCGCCGGGCTCCGCGATCACAGCGATGCCGCTCTGGCACGCCTCCTCCACCGCATCGTTCCAAGCTGCATCATCATTCCGGTTCAACAACACATTAATTAGCTAATAGGAGTAAATAACAAACACTGTTTTTAGTGTTCTTCGTTGCATCCAGAACCATGTGCTTGCTTGCTTCAACGTACGGTTCACGAGCAAGATAAAAATTGATCGAAATCAACTAGTACTCGATAAATGCTTCAATTCCAATTTTGAAGCCAGCACTTTTTGGTTTCTTTTTCCCTTACCAAACGGGAAGAAGGCATCGCTGGCCAAAGCAGCTCCCTTGGCCTCCTCCCCTGCCTTCTTGAAAGCAATCCTCAGGCTCTCCCGCCGGTTCGGTTGGCCACTGCCCATGCCCAGCATGCAATTGTTCTGCAGAGACCAGCCATCATCAGGCACAGAATCAATAGACTGTACAGCTAGCTATATCGCGCTCCCCACATAACCTAAAAGGTATGCATGCGTGCACTACTGACCTTGGCGATCACAATGGCGTTGCTCTTGACGTGCTTGATGCAGAGGCACGCGAATTTCGCGTCGGAAAGCTCACTGTACCCAGGAGTCCTCTCTGACATTTTTGTGAAGGTGATGTCTTCCGGGGTCACATCGTCCGACTCTTGAGCCAACCAGCCGCCAGTCACCTGTCGCAGCGACAGCATTCCTTTCCCGCTCCTCTTCGCCTCCAGTATCCTCAGCGTCTTGGATTTCACTTTCAGGACCTCCAGGCCCTTCTCTGTGTACCCAGGCGCGACCACAATCTCGTAGAACATCCTTGTCCCGCCGTCAGTGGGGCTCCTGAACTCACGGATTTCCCTCGCAAGATCCTAAACATGTAAGTAAGTCAATGTGTCAACAAAAATGCATTATGCATAGTGGACAGCGTTGGAAGTGAAAGCGTCATAGTACCTCTAAATCGTAGATCAGGGGATAAATTCTTATTTAGATGGAGAAACTTATTCCTGTACTTCGCCCTAGCATAGTTGGGTCCATGGCGCCCCAGCGGCGTGGACGTCGGTGTCGTGGCAGCTCGGCGCGGTGGAGTCCAGTGTAGTGGTGATGCAGAGGCGACAGTGAGACCGGTGGCGGCTCAGGTCAACCTCGTAGATAGAGCCCTGGCCCCACCTCTTTTTATGGTGCTGTGCGACGAGGCCCACCAACCAAGGAGTGGTTGGACGCTCCCGATCAGGGTGTTGATCCAAAGACCCAATTGGTCGTTGGGTCAATTGGTGGAGATCAACCTAACATTCTCCCCTTGATCTCACCTTATTTCTTAAACTTAACTTACTTTATCTTGTTCCCATTTCATCACAGATCAGTGCACAGAGCGTGCCTCATCGTCACGGTCTGTTGCCATTAGATTAAATAGCTACAACACACTTCTCTGTTTTGAAACAGATACTCAACTAGGCCCTTAGTATCCAGAAATCATAGGCTTTCCTATAAACCCATGTCGACTGTGTGTTCTCTGAACGCACTGGGTGGTTAGCCTTTGGTAAGCGGATCCGCAAGTACTTACTCGGTACTTTTGTGCTCAATACTTTCAAAATGATTCTGGATTTTCTCATTTACAACATATACCTTAGTGTCAATGTGTTTGACAGCACACTTGACTTGTTGTCTTAGGAGTTAACTTTTTTTAAATAGTTATTGTTGTTGCCTACCATTGTTAAATCCAGGTACAAATTTCCTTAACCTCCTTTTGCCTGTTGCTTAAGCCTCATGACAAGCTATACTATGGCATACATCACTAATGACACCACAACTGTTTCTTTGAAGCTTTTCCACAATGCGAGTGTTGACAACTGCTGTGGATTTCACTACACATCTCGTCAAGACTACTTTTTATACCCTCAACTATTTAAGAGTACTTATTCTTTCTTACTCAGCATGAGGCCTATTATACTTTGCAAAATTGCAAGACATTCTCAACTCAATTCCAGTGATCTATCTCTGAACTAGACTTCTGCCAAAATATCCCGGATACATAAACTACGTCATAGTAAGTTCTTACTTGTACTTGTACACACATCAAGCTTCCAATAGCTGAAGCATATGAAACCATATTCTTTTGATCGATCTCATATCGGTTCCTAGAATACTTAAAGTTCCCAAAACTATTACCCTTGACTATAGGAGCAGGCGTCGGTTTACTCGCATGCATACTTTATTTCTTTAGAATATTTTCTAAGTATGCTTTTGCAATAGTCCTAATACCTCTTTTCATCTATCTCGGTGAATTTCAATTTCTAAAACCAAAGACGCTTCACCAAGATCATTCACATTGAAACTTGAGGACAAAACTACTTCTTCTCCAATAACAGATTAACATCACTACTAGTGAATAAAGTGTCATCTATTCATAGGATGTGGAAAATGAATTTTTCCATTCTTGACCTTCGCATAAACGCTATTGTCCTTCTCATTTTCTTTAAAACCCAAACTTTCTTATCGTTTCATCAACTTTAAATACTACTGTCTAGAGACTTACTTTTAACCCATAAATGGATTTCTACAGGCGGCATCCCATATGTCATTTTCTTCCACGACAAAACCTTTTGAGTTGTGCCATTTAATCGTTTTCATATAAATCTTCGTTGAGGAATGCCGTCTTTACATCCATCTGATGTAACTCTAAATCGTAATGTGTCATTAACACCATTATAATTCTAAAAGAATCCTTACATAAGACTGGAGAGAAAACTCTATTGTAATCTATTCTTCTCTTTGCTTAAAGCATATTGCCACAAGTCATGCTTTATATCTTTCTACATTCCTTTTGGAGTCACATTTTGTCTTGTAGACCCATTAACAGTCTACTGTTTTGGCTCTATTAGAAATTATTTCTAAGTCCTAAACATCGTTGGTACTCATCGAATTCATTTCAACTTTCATAGCTTCTTGCCATTTAAACGAGTAAACGCTTTTTATGGCTTCTTCAAATGAGGTGGGATCACACTTTATTTAAATTTCTTTACTAACATAGACTTTATAGTCATCAAAAAACTCGTTTACTAATTCTTTGAGACCTTCTGAGGCCTCAGCTACTAGCACTTTCATATGAGGCTGTTGTTGCTCTTCATTGCCAAGAGACAATTAATTCTACAGGCTCCTGTATAACAAGATCCTTATTTACATTATTATCTTCTTCGAAGAGCTAACAACAGGTGTTGTATTGGTCATACAACATCAACAGATATTGAGAAACTTGTTGCTCCTGAGTCACTGGAGTTGGCACATAGTCCATCTTCTCTTCAAGTCTTAGGTCTCTACATACCTCTACATACCATGCTCCCATAGATCTTCCTATCTTTTCTAAAGATAGTGTATCTTTAAATATCTTATTTTGGGTTTAATCCGTTAAAATCTCATATGACGCTTTAAGCACCACCTTAATATCTTTGAGACTGACTACGCTATCTTCCTGTCGGAACTTTAAAAGGTACAGGAATTTAGCTATTTCTCTACTTAGGGGTATCATTGTTGTAACCGTTGTACTCCTCCGACAGTCACATTCATCTTAATTAATCTTTATCTCACTCTTAATGAAGAGTATCTTTCTTAATTGATCTTTATATTTTTCTCCCCCTCGAAATATGGTATAAACTTTACTGACATAATTTCAATAACTATTCAGTAAGCCTATAAACGAGGAGACACTTGTAACTTACTTCATTCATATGATTGTGTCATGTAAACAAAGTTATTTCTTGATCCGTTTAGAAGTACACTTTCCTTAATTCACTTTAAGAACTCAACGAGGTCTTTCATTTGCGATACTTTTTGCAAGCCACACTTGCATATTTTCTTATCTTTTGGTTATTATTGACCATGACTATGTATTTCTTTTGTGCCAAGGTCAATACTGGGACAACATAAGAGCTACCCAAACTTCTCTCGCTATACGGGATACAAAACATGTGAATCATCATAAAACTTCTCCCGCCATGCTGGATGGACTAGCATAATTACTATGCCAAAACTTCTCCCTTGCAGGATATATCTATACGAAAACTTAGTCACGACGACTAAAACATTCACTTATACTTTATTTTTCAATTAAAATTTTTTGTTGGTTCCAATTTAATCAGAAAATTAATAAACTACTAAAAATTGTCCTAAACTGGCTTGACTCAAGCCTTTTCATTGACATACACCAAAATTGCAGCCCGTTGGCATGCAGCCGAGTGATATCATCGAATTAAAACATAAAAGGTGCTTCTACATCAATTCTATATCACCGTTGGGTAGAAAATAGAATTAATGCATAAAACTCATAAATTAACTTGAAAGACATACAACTACTCTTCAAAATTAAATTCTCCCGTCGGTTCGAATTTAATTAGAAGATAATCTACTTCATTGCAGCGGAAACATGTTAATAAAATTCATTCTATTAGTAAAGGAACATTTCTTGGTCCTTATCTACTCTCTGAAAAGTTGACTATGTTGGTGTGAAATTTATTAGAGATTTAAAACTCAAAACTTGAACTCATTATAATATTGTCATCATCAACGTTAGTCAGAAAATGACAATACCATAATCTGACTTAAACAAAAAATGAACTACTCCTCTAATTAAATTTTCTCGTTGGTTCCAATTTAATTAGAGGATCAACATAATCATAATTTATTAAATACAACTGCTCTTCAAAATTAAATTCTTCCGTTGGTTCGAATTTAATTAGAAGATAATTAACTTTAAACTTTACAACAAAAACTTAAACATAATTTGTGAATTTTACCCACAGGAAAATTCGCTTTTCTACTATTTTCTTTGAGCCATTTTTCATTTTCCAGAAATAAACATTTACTGGAAAACAAAAAAAAAGAAAAAATTGGGCTCAATCTTGACTGGTTCTCGGCCCAAGACGCCAAAAGCCGCCCGGCCCAGCTCCCTTGCACGCGCGCTGCCCGCACCCAGGCCGCAACCTGGGCCTGGGCCGGCAATGCCGCGCGCTCCCGCCTGGGCCGGTTGTTGGCCCGATCATTCTACACCGTCCGATCTAGATCGACGGTCATGCGGCCTTCTCGGCGGATCAAAACGGCGACGCAGCGGTCAGCACCCGAAACCCTAACCCATTCTCGTCCCCTGCCTCTCTCTCTTCGCCCTTTCTCTCTCTCAGTCCCGCGAGCGACAGAGCGCAGCCGAGAGCTCAAAGCGGACGCGACGCGGGGATGGTGGCTCCGTCGTGGCACCCCTCGCCGGAGCCGCGCACGGCACCACGGTGGTGCCCTTTGGCCCGAGCCTGTGGCAGAGATCGTGCGTCGGACCGGTGAGATCTCGGTGAACAACCCGCGCGGTGGCGGTGGTGACAGCGGCGAGGTCCAGGTAGGTCCCTCTCTTCACGGCGTCCTCTTGTCGGTTAGGGTTAGGGTTTGGTCAGACCCACTGTTCATCTTCCCCGCCTTTCGAGCCCGCACATCATCGTCTCGTCGGCGAGCAGGCTCGACTACCCGCGCGGCGTCGGAACTTCCTTTCCCCGCAGCGGCGGTGCGACGGCGGTGGAGAAGCCCTGGTAGGTCCTGCCCTTTCCATCCTTGGTTTTCTAGGGTTAGGGTTCGGTTAACCCTTCTGCCTCGATCCGAATTGGATCTTTCTCAACTTGTTCTAAACTGCTACTACCCCGATCTAGATCTACTCACTAGAAAAACCTTGGCTCTAGAGAGGTTGACCTGAGCCGCCGTAACCCACCCACAGTGAAATGCTAACCGATCAAGAGACGGTGCTGCCAGCATGGTTTTTAAGGCGATAAGTCGAGCCGCGGCGACCCGCCCATTTGAGTCGACTAGGCGTTTAAGGCGCGCGGCGAGGCGACGCCATATGATCATCTTAATATATAATGCTACTAAAATTCAGAAGCAAATCATACCTTAATATTGTCAAGTCTTAGCATATAATACCATAATAAATAGTGCTACCAGAGTGCTAGTGCACAACATAAAGTAGCAAAATAGTTCTCATCACTCAATAGCAACAAATTAGTCTCTAATGACATAATATAACTTAATGACTAGTGCTGCTAGGGCAAAACAAATATAAATAGCATAACTGCAGATCTGAAATCTAACGTGAGCATCATCTAGGGATGTTCATTTAAGCAGTTTTCCATCTCTACTCTAATTGCAGTGGTAGTTTTCTTGCACATCATTGTATCTCCAAAGCCACCCGCTAGATGCTTCTTCAGCCTTCTTATCCCTCCAAAAAGTGAGACACCACATAGAGTGCAGGCCACTTACATCTTTGTTTTGAAGGTTTGGCCAGTAGCCATACTTCCATCCTGGATCCGCAGAATTTCCCTTCCGAGCTAAATCAGTCCTGGGATCATAATTGCTGATGATGGAAGATGGACTTGCCATTGTGCTATCAGCTGTAAAAACAAAGAACTTGAGCACTTCCAGTCAGCATCTGTATAACAAAGCCACAAGCAGAGGAAAGACATGGAAAGAAACAGAGGAAGAGGAGGGAAGCAGAGCTGCAGAGGAGATGTGAACTGCAGAGCACATCCAAGTCGAGCAGAGGCAGTGCACATCCAAATCAAGAGCAGGGGCAGTGCACATCCAAGAGGAGTGAAGCTGGAGGGAGAGGAAGAGATGCTCACACGTACCTGTCGTCCTGTCCCCCGAGCTGCCGAAGGCTGGAATTGGCGGAGCAGCGCAAGGAGCCGTGAATCCAAGGCACAAATCAGCGGAGAAGAGGGAGGAAGACTCGAATCAAAGTAGGGGAGGCTCAAATCGAAGCAGGGAAGACTCGAATCGAAGCAGGGGAGGCACAAATCGATGGAGAAGAAGAGGCGGAGCGGCCGAGCACGCCAAGAACAGGTGAGTTTGCGGCTTTGCGCACGGGAGAGATGAGATAGGGACTTGCGGGAGCTGTAGGCCCGCGCCGTGATTTCCCCCGCGCGCGCAACTCCCGCGGTTGCGATTCCCGCGCGCGCGCAACTCCCGCAGTAGTGATTCCCGCGCGCGCGCAACTCTCGCGGCCAGACGTCGTCCGATTCGCTCGTGCGTCGTCCGCCTCAGGCCGCTCGGAGCTCCAACGTCGCCTAATCGCGCCTAGGCGACGCCTTTTTCTGCAAGGCGGACGCCATACAGATGCTGCTCGTGGCGAGGCCGACGCCCAGCTTAAAATAGCGCCTGGACGCCTAGGCGATGCCTAGGCGTCGCCTTGGAGACGACTTAAAAACCATGGCTGCCAGCGACGGGAAGCCGCCACCGACCTCACCGTCGCCTCTGCATCACCACTACACTGGACTCCACCGCGCCGAGCTGCCACGACACCGGCGTCCACATCGCTGCGGCGCCATGGACCCAACTACGCTAGGGCGAAGTACAGGAATAAGTTTCTCCATCTAAGTAAGAATTTATCCCCTGATCTACGATTTAGAGGTACTATGACGCTTTCAATGGGAGATCAACCTAACAGGAAGATCTGCAGCTTGTGTAGGAACATGGTGCTGGGTTGACACCAAAATACCTCATCGATCGTCATATTGAAGGCAACTATGCCGCCAAATGCGCTGACAGGGTCTCCTTTCACAGCCAACCTGTATGCTTCAAGGATGTCCGGTCGAGATGCTACGCCACACGGATTTGTGTGCTTAACCACAACACAAGTCGGGCTCTCAAACTCTGAGACACAGTTCCATGCAGCATCCGCATCCAAATAATTGTTATAGGACATTTCCTGTATAAGAAGGTGACGTATGTAAAGTTGCAAACCCCTGAAGACAAACATCTGTACTGGCATGGTACTCTCAAAGATTGGGAATATCTAGAAACGAGTTATCTGCTTATATGTACCCAATAAAAGGAATAATGAAGTTACAAAAGACCATGGAAGAAAAACATAGATACAAATCATTGAGTTAAAATGATTTTGTGTCCCATTTTAGTGAAGTAGTAATAACTAGAAAGGAAATCTGCTTATCTTACCTTTCCATGGTGTTGAATTGCTGTTGCAATACCGCCAGCATTTACTAGAGAAAGACTCTTGTCACCATAGAAGGCAGCCTTTTGATGAGGATTTTCACCATAACGAAGTGTAGACTTCACTGTGAGGGGCACAGTAAAACTGGGAGGAAATGTATCTGCTGCACAAGATCATGATACTGTCATATATGAAAACTGGCTGACAAAACTATTAGACAAGCATGACATTTGCCAAAAAAAAGTGCCAATACCTTTATTTGATTGCTTCCACAACCACTCTGAGACAGCTGAATCGTAAGAAGCAACATGTTGGAAAGCTTTCCATGCAAGTGTCCTGCGGAAATCAGGGTCATCTTGTTTCCTTTCTAGATATTCCAATAGAGCAGGATAATCTTTATGATCGACAACGACAAGAACGTCCTTATGATTCTGTCAGTCATAAGAAATAGATCACAAAGTAAGCAAACTGAAATCCTACAGCTATTCTTATCAAAGTGTATTACAACTACATAAATTTTGCATGCATAAATGAGTGGAAAATCAACAAATAATGTATTAGCATGCATGATACATTGTAAAATGAAATCAACTTTGCATGAATCCAGTGCATTCCTTTGTAAGTACTCCTATTAAGTATTTCAAATCACTAATATTCCAATACAGCTACCTTGGCAGCAGCTCGGATCAGTGTAGGCCCACCAATATCAATATTTTCAATGCCATCCTCAAAAGATATTGCACCTGTGGTGACCTTATCATAGAATGGGTACAAATTGACTACAACCACATCGAATGTCCCTGTGAACAAAGAAAAGGTCCTAGTCAACTTACAATAACACCCTTCAATGATTTTCACCTCATCGCATGAAACTTGACATGTCATAACATTATTTTTCTCGAACACGATGTCATAACATTATTACAATATTTAATAGAAGATTGCATAATGAACTTAAGAACTCACCAATGCCATGTTCTTTCAGTGCTTTCAGATGATGCTCCTGGTCTCTCCGCGCAAGAATACCACCATGTATACTGGGGTGCAATGTTTTTACTCTCCCATCAAGCTGAAATGACCCAAAGGGTTAGTGGATATGGAAATGTGCAATTTATACTGTTACTAAAAGCTCTCAGCATGATAGTCGATTCAAAAACACGTTTTTTCTGTTTTAAATAATCAGTGAAAGGGAAAAGGTTAGATTCAAATGACCAGGAACATCTAGTAAGCATGGAATTACAAAGTTGGAATTATGCAGTATTCGGACCAATTATTCAGACAACCACTTTGAGAATTGAGGAGACACATAAGAGAAGATTTAGAATGATACAGGACAATTGTTACATTTGATTCTTGATATACTTTTGAAAAATAGCAAGAGTAAAAGAGTTGCAACTATTACATGTTTTAAGAACCATTACAAGTAATGCATTTTGCAAAATTTCCAACAAACTTTGTTCAGGCATCACTAAACTGACTGTGATAACTGATAACAATGTTTGTAATAAATATATATTTTCCAAAATGCTGCAAAATTAGCATGAATTAGGCTTTACCATTTCAGGAAAGTGTGTAATTTCTTCAACTTCTGTAACATTAACTCCAGATGCTTCCAAACTTGATGCCGTGCCACCGGTGGAAATAATAGAAAACCTACGGGAACAAAATCTTCATATGAGTATAATAAAAAAATATATCAACATAAAGACAAATCTGAATCCATGGTTAATCTCATATAAACCCATACTTTGCTAAATATTTTACTAAATGCAATATCCATATATGAACTGTAAACCAATGAAAAACATGCACGTGGAGAGGGAAACTATCATAAGGAAAAATACTTTGTGAAAGGGTTGAGATAAGTTAGGGATTACTTCGCAATAATTTATCATGATGAATGATTATAGACACAAAGAAGGGCAGGCCTGGTGCAGTGGTGAGAGCTGTCTCACTGAATCACCAGGTCGTGGGTTCAAAGCAGCCTCTCTGCAGATTTGTGGGCGGAAGGCTTGCCTCGGTTTTTCCCTTCCCCAGACCCCACTCATGTGGGAGCCTCCGGCACTGGGTCTGCCCTTAATGATTATAGACACAATAATAAATAAAACACAAAAATACTTGCAGCCAACAAATCTAACATGAGCTAAAACATGCAACCGATTGTGGATTATACAATTCAAATTAACGGCGCATTAAATGACCAGAAGATCAAAGGGTTACCCCAAATGCTGAAGACCATTTCCAAGATTAGCCAGGTCTGTTTTATCTGACAACGATATCAGTGCTTGCTTCACTCCTGTAGATGTAGAAACTTATATTTAGTCCATAGTTTTTTTCAGAATTGATTACTAATCCATAGTACAAAATTTATCTGTTGATTTACGAATGAGGTAAGCACTGGCGGAGCCAAGGGGGGGCTGGCAGGGGCCATGGCCCCCCCCCCCCCCCCCCCCCCCAATGTTTCACAACAAAAAAAAATAGTAGTATGACTTAATATTTTTTATTTATATTAAGAGGGAGATTATATAAAATTCTTGTCATATATACCTATTAATATCTTCTAGATAATATAATCATACAAAACACAACTAGATAATAAAATTATCGCAATGAAAAAGACTGAGCCGGCCCCCTCTAAGTATAATTCCTGACGGCCGGCCCCCCCTGAGTATAAATCCTGGCTCCGCCACTGGAGGTAAGTGGGAGAGAGTACATAAATTTTATGGAACGTAAGTATGTAATGGATCTGAATCTATTTCTCAAAGTGAAAAACACTAGAATCCTTAATAAGATAAAAATTTACACAAGGCGCCAAACCAATCATATCTAACAGACTTCTGGATGGAACTCAAACAACAAGAACAAAAGGATATCATGAATACAAAGTGATTGACTATCATGTTCAGCATAGAGTGATGAATATTCAAGTTTGCACATATGTGCTTGAACTTTAGACTGCACCACCAAGGGGCCATTTAATCCTGATTGAGTAATGGCGCTGCATAAACATTGAGACCTTGGAGCAGCAAAACTCTATATGACATTTGACATTCTGATGGTCTTCAGCACACAGGTTCTATACAAACAGAACATAACTCTGATTGCCGGATGCTCTTAATTAAGGAAGAAAATCACACATAGATTGTGTCATGACTAAGGCCCTGTTTGGCAACCCCTAGGTTGGTAGATTATATAATCTGATAATCTACCCCCAAGGCAGCTTATGAGATTATATAACCTACATCTATAATCTGTCTTGTCTGGTTACCACCTAGATTGCCAGCTGAATTTTTAAAATAGCAGGTACAACTTCCCAACAAGCTGAACTTGTAACTGCTAGAACCATAGTAGTATAGTACTGAATCATTTCCAAACGCTTGCACATTAAGGCCTGGGAAGGGTTGGAGTGATCCCAAAGACCCAAACATATAACACTTAGGCCTAATCAAACTAAGCTCATGCCCAATCGCCACTCGATCTTTCAGAGGGTAATAAACTGCAGCAAGTGCAACAGCGACCCAAACCAGCAGCATCGTGCAAACACATTTGGTTGGATGTCAGGAAAAGCATATTCCTAGTGATCGCCACATTCCCTCTAAACTACTGAAGAGAGAACTGAATTTTTCTACTTCTACACAAATCCAGCTATCCACCAAGGTAGCAGTGCCAAACCACTAAACCCGAAGGCATAAGCACCCACCTCTGAGCCTCGAATCCGTCTCCGTCGACGCTCCAGTCTCCGCAGCAGCCATGGCGCGCTCTGCCGGGTGCTCAGCGGCCGAAGACAGCAGGGGGGCGCGGCGGCTCTGTAAGAAACCAAGCTGGGCCAGCTCACCAATCAATAGGTAGAAAGAAGGAAGCTGAAAAACAGCACGGGGAGAGAAGGAGTACGGGGCGGTGGGGAGCACGGAAGAGGAGCTGGGGCCGCCGGTGCGGGGGTGCGTGTGGGCCTCCTGCGGCGAGCTTGGCGGCGGCGGGAGAGGAGACGAGATAAAGCGGCATCCTCGTAGTTTATTGGCACCTTTTCTGTCGTTTTTTTTATCAGAAAACCTTTTCTGTCGCTTTTTCTAATGGGGGTGGAGATTTTTGAGGGCTAATAAAGCGAGGAACTCATCTTTCAGATGGGCCAAAAATGTCTGGGCTCCACAGGGCCCAAAAGAAATGTACTGGTCGAGTGGCCCTGCCAGGCTGTCACTAGCCACTGGGCTGTCAACGGGCCGAGAAGTGACATTTTCGCCTCTGCTCAACGTTTTTTTTTTTTTTTGGCGAGGAGCTCAACGCAGAAATTCGATAGAAATCATGCATAGTAAGTTTTACTGAAAGACGAGATAAATCATGCATAGTAAGTTCTTTTAAAAGGTCAATGGCTTACTTCTTAACATCTCAAGTCGAGTTTGCTTCGAGTGTGTCCCAAACTGAGTTTGGGTCATCAAGTGTGTTGTTTAGAAGTGCTATTAGCTATTTAGCTGGGCTTTAAGTTTGGCTCGCTTGTAATTCATGCTGATTCGAAAACAACGAGACTAATATATGAGCAAGCGCTAGCTCTAAACTTTTTTGACACCCCTAAATTCCATGACAATATTGTGGTGGGTAGTGACTAGCAATGAACGGTAATTTCACAACTTGATAAAAAAATGTTTGAAACGTGGATTTGCGAACTTCCCCTTGAGAAGTTCCACCAAAACAATAATGAATCTAGCCCTTGAAATTCATGGATTCGTTCGACAAGAGCGGGTTGAGATGTTTGGCTTGGAGTTTTAGGAATTAATTAAACTATGTTTTCTTAAATGAGTTAGTCCCAAACACTCGCCTAAAGGGCATCACTCATCTAAAGGACATCGGAACAGGCGACACATCACACATGGCATGAGATACCCCAGTAAGATCAACATACTCATGGCTTGTTTGGTTAATACTCAAGACAAAAATCCCCTCCAATCTCATTGGACTGGAGATTAACTCAAGGCCTAAAAAGAGGAATTGAAATCTATTTAATAAACTAAGCTATTTGACTTGGAATTTGATATTCCACAACTTTCTAAAGTTCACATATAAGTCTATCTCAAATTAATAAGATGTAGATAATGGAAATTGATTCTATATATCACCATGCTATGTTTCTAGTTTACAATTTATAACACACTCTTCAACTCGCTCCCCTACGGTAGAAATGCAACGCATAAGTATCTCTCGTATGTCTAACAATAATATATCATTCTTCTACAACTAAAAAGAACAAAGCGTGGACACTTTTTTGTGCGACTTTTGTTTCATCGCTCTGCCCCCCCCCCCCCCGTCTGTGCGTTCCGTGTCGCGCGACGATACGGGAAAGGAAGGAAACCTCGCGTGGCGTCGGTCTGCCCCATGCGACGACGACACTCGCGCGTCCCTCCCTCCCCCATGCGACAATTCCTCCGATAAAAGTGGAAACAAATCAGTCAAACAACGCAGGAATCAATTAGTCAATCAATCGCATGCCTGCTATCCGTGCCCACGCCCTAGCGAAGTCGCCACTACCGCCGGCCTCGCAAAGTTGCAATCCGCACCGCGCCGTTCGCCGCACCGCACCCTTCGCAGGAACCACCGATGCCTGCCGCCGCCGAGGGAGACACGAGGAGCAAAGATCTCATCCTCGCACCGCGCACGCCCTCTTCACGCACGACGCCAACGCCCGGCCCCGTTGCCCTCCCCCACCGGGACTCCCTCCATGCCTCCCTTAGGCCGCCGGCCGCTGCGCGCGCTGCCCTCCGCGCCACACGGGGCGGCGCCCTCCGACTCACCTGCTCCCTCACCCTCCCATTCGCCACCGCCCCCATGGAAGCGAGGAGCGAGGAGGTGTGGCCGCCCCGCAAGGCGCCCGTCCATCGGTGCCACTGCACCGGCCGACGGCCGTCTAGTAGGGTCATGGTGCCCTGTGGCCTACTGGCCTCTTGTGAGTGCTTGTTCTTCTCCATTCCACTACTTCCCCCCAATTCCCAAATCTCATTCTCAGTGTTAGGGTTTGGACATCATTAGAGAAGAAGGAAGATTGAACTGTAAAGGCTTAGGGATCGTGGATCTATCATATGTGAGCCTATAATTGAATGGAATCTGTTGTTATTTTTCAGGAATCTGTTGTATTATCACATCACCACGGAACAACGTCCATGCTCATCGCCCTGGTCAACTAGGGACTCAGCGCCTTGATAGATGGTATCTCAATCACCAATCACCATAGCAGCACATCACAGGAAAGAATTGATCGAACTGCAATTCTGTATTAGGCAAAGGTGATATGTGCTATTGCTTATTTTAATCAGGAATGCAGCAGCATGTGTGCCAATAATCAGTTCCCTTGATCTATTACACGAATGAACCAAACATATTTCTCTGATATGTTCCACGAAATCACAATACTCTGTCTTGGATTGGAATGCATCGGCACCTTGCAACTTTTGTTCCACGCATAACCACTGATCCGTCCCCTGGTATTCCACGCATAACCACTGATCTGTCCCCTGGTATTTGTTCCACGAATAACCACTAGTTTGTTCTTGGTATCCCCTAATCTCACGGGCATTATCATGGCATTATCAAATGCGCCATAGGCCCAGAAAATTTCCATATGACTGCTATCTATTGAGTTCATGGCATTATTCATTTTGTTCTTAATTCGTGTCATTAGCCATAAAAAAGGTTATACAGTACTCTAAGCAAGTAGTTCGATATGCCTATCTTTTTTAGCACTTGTGAATTTTTGGTAATGAACTTTCAGATATTATCTAAAGATGGCTCAACCTTCTTTCTCTCGCAGACTGATGCCAGTAATTGTTGATGGTTATTTCAGGGGAGTAGCTATGGACAGACATTTAAGGTAGCAAGCCTAATGTTTTGTGTCTATGGCAAGTTATGGAATAATAATGTTATATGGAACAAAAAATTGATAAACCTTTTACTTTATTTCAGGTGTGTTTCATGTTCTGATGGAGCAAAGAGTCAATTTTAGAAAAGTAGTGGTAGCAAGCCAGTGTTGAACCCCATTTCGTGCTTTCCTTTTTGTTTTTTTTTTTTGGTAATTATGATTTGCTTTGATTATTCTGAAGTTAGTCAATCCAGTAAGCGAGTCCTATTAATGGCTTTGTGATGGACCTATATAAGTTGGTAACAAACCTTAGAATATACTCAGCACACCAGCAAGGACTCAACAACTGATTACTAAACCAATGATGCTGTGATATTGGTCACTTAGATATTTATCAAACAATAAGTATTACTACACCAATTGATTTTATTTGGTTGACGACTTGGGTTTAAGCCATTAGAACACAAGGGTCAAGAGCTCAGGGCTCCAAAGGACTTGGACGTGGCTTAAATTTTCTGCATTGGCTTACAATTATTATCATGTAAAAGTGTTTTTGAGCTTTCCTTTCAAGGATATCTCATGGTTGTGCTGCATATTCATAATATAAGGATTTGTGATATACTGCTTGCCAACGCCCACTAGGTATTCACACCCCTTCTCTTCCCTTCCTTCTGTCTGAAACCGAGCAGCGAGCACCCGGACCCTATTCGGATCTGATCTAATTAAAGTTTATATATGTATTTGCCTAATGAATACGATGTTTTTTACAAAAATTATTGGGTGTACATGTGTACACCATGTTCTTTACTGGGTCTGCCTCTGGTTGCGATGATTGGTTTGTTGATTCTTTTAGGTTTATAGATGGCAGAGACGGTGTCCATCCCCTCTTTAGAAGGGATGGAGCATGTCAAGGTAGAGAACAGAGTCATTCTAACCAAGCCCTTCCTTAATGTCTGCAAGCAAATCTTGCCTGTCCTAGGTAACTCATCTGCTTCACTGTCAGCTGTATATAAACTTGGAGTTTTGAATGGTTGCAAACAGTTTTGTATTCCTTTATGCTTGTTTGGGATGGAATATGCAGGTCACATTAGTACTCATTTTGGTTCTTTTATTTAGTTAAATTGGATGAAAAAATTAAAATAGTTGACATTGATTTTATGAATGAAATTTATTTGCACTTTAACTGGACAAACAATCATCATAAGCAAGTGCCGCAAGCACGTGGTTATCACAGAGGTTCACATCCTTTGTTCAGATTGTGACGATGAAGATTGCTAATTTTTTTTTGTAAAATTATTTGCGACAGTTTTGGTCCATCCTTTTATTTGATGCTTCATTTGCCATAGCCTTGTGATGTCCAAGTGTATTCAAACTAATCTTTGGCCAACTTAATGTAGGTGTTGGCAGCTCTTGATATTGTTTGTCAAGGTGCTGATGTTATGCTAAGGAAGTAGCTAAATTAAGTCTTTGATGCTGAGCTTGGTCCTAACTCCTGACTGGTCCTCCAAGTTGAGGAGTTTCGACTATGAACTGCTAGCTGCAGCTAGCATCGGTCAGGTTGGTTCAGCAGAGAAAGTTATCTTATGTATGCTAAAAAAATGTTCACCAATTCTATTTGTATTTGTGAGTTTCGACTAAAAAAGTTTGATTTGCATTTCTTTGTATTTCTAATTCCTACCTCTTCTTTATTGTATTTGTGAGTTTCGTTCAAAAAAGTTTTGGTCAAGGTTTAGCATGTGGCACGGGTATATGAAGCAATGGCGAGGCCAAAAAAGGATAGACCCAATTAAATTCGAAATTTATTTGTTCTCCTGAATCAAAAGTACACAATGGATTCAGAAGATTTAGTGTTTGTTTAAGTTATTTTTCTATAAATCCTTTGATCGTAAATGAGGTCTGATATTTTTAGAAAACTACTGGAGAATTTAGAATATTCAAGGAGTCAATTTCATGATTTTTAATTAAGTTTTAGGTTTTATTTCTGTCAGTGTTTGCATTTGTTTAAGAATTGTTCCATCAACCAGCAAGTGCCTAGTAGTGAAACCATGGAGGCCCTGAAGTTTCCAGCATTCCAATTTCAGGTTGAGGGGATCATTCGCATTAATCCAGAGAATGACCAAGAGGAACACGCGAGGGACCAGTTGAACAAAGGAGTTGTACCTGAGGACATTGGTGTTCACTGCTTGGCCAGCATGATTAAGGTAGGACATCTGTCAGCTTGAAACAACCATGAAACTATGTTTAAATTGGACACGCATGGTTCAGAGAACTGAAACTTCTGTACATTTAAATTGGACAGGCACGGTTCATGAACTTTCAGAAGGAGTCCTCGATGGCCTCTCCCCTGAGCAAGTGCTTCAATGCAATTCCGAAGGGGAGTTCCTTGAGCTTGTGACGATGGCCTCTCCACATTCTGAACTGTAAACATGGATGTTTTGTAATTTATTGATTTAGTGATCATGATGCCATAAAACTTGCTTGAAAATACCTCATTTTGTGAATCCGTTCTTGGCCTCATAGCTGCTTGAACATGCCTCGTAGTCTTGAACATGTCTTATAGTCGTTATGCGACATTTATTATGTGATAAAAATATTTGGTTATATAATATGTGAGACGTGAATTTTAATAAATTTGATCGTTTGTTTATTTTTTACAAATTTTATCTTGTTTTATTTTTACGAACTTTGCCTTTTGGATTAAATGTCACTTTAATGTCGTATTTAATTTCACTGTATTGTTATTTTATTGTGTGATCCATATATTTTTAGTATAAAAATTTAGCTGTCCCATAATAACGTACGGGCACGCTACCTAGTACAAATATATTCCATAGACAACCATGTCTAAATTATTGATTATTAAAATGAATCCAATTCCATGGATCCGAACGAGGATTTCATTCCCTCCTCTTCTGTTTCGAATTTGGAAGTCGATACATGCTTCGATCCGTTTGGATCATACTAAACTTGCTACTACTGCACTAGTATGGACTACGGTTTTTTTTACCACAACTGCCGGCCGGGGCCCATCTGCCAGCCGAGCCTTGGATCCCTCCAACCATAAGAAAGACACACGCGCGGCGTGCGCGGTGAGGTGAGGTCTTCCTCTTCCCCCAGTCTCCGCGCCGCCGTCGTAGGTCTCCTCCGCCTCGACAGGTGTCGCGCGTGTTGCATGCATGCCCATCAACCCAACCGGGCATCGGCCTCCCTCCCTCCTCCGCGAGGTACGTACGTACAGTTCAACAACAGATCGCCAACGCCTGATAGCAGAGCGAGATGGGGAGTGTACAGCGCACCCTGTGCATCTGGTAGATGCGATCGCATGATCGGACCTGTTTCTGTTTGATGGATCACCCGGGGGGGTCAGCCTTCTGTGTTTGGTCGTCGTCGTCGTCGCCGCCGTCGTCGTTCATGCTCGCTCGATCGAGGCCATGGCGGACGCCTCCCTCTTTTCTTTTGGCGAGTTGCATTGATGCCTCTTTTTCGAGTGTAGTTTCCCTGAGGCTAGATATTTTAAGATAAGGTCGGATCGGAGCGCTCTGTGTTGGTTTTCAATTCGTTTGATATATCAAATTATAGTTTGCGATGACTTTGTCCTAAAGTCTTTTTTTTTCCTTCTAATTTGATCGAACTCTTATAAAACATTTACATGTGCAAGTTCAATTTTTTAAGAAAATGAAAACATTTCTGCATCTGCCGTCGCACACAGACAATGTGCAAGTTCAAAATGGTGTATCAAAACATATATATTTTACAGAGAATTTAATGTAACACATTCATTGTGCTGTAGATGTTGGTGTATTTTTTTTTCTATAGATCTGATCAAAGTTGCGACAAAGCCTAAGTGTAGTTTAGAATGGAAGGGAGTTCTCGCTAGTACTTAGTGCTTTCGTTTTTTTTTTCCTTTGTGGCGAGCATTTGTTGACCACATTTGCTTTGACTTTTTTATATATCCATTTAATATGCATCTAGTAGATATAATATATGTCTACATACGTAGCAAAATAGATGAACCAAAAAATCAAAATGACTTATAATTTGGAACGGAGCAAGTAGATAAGAAGGCTAATTGTTCCTTGTTTGCTAGCATGTTTTTCTACTTGCTTCAAGCACAATTCTCTCTCATTATTCCACTTGGTTGACCGCAAATTCTTAGCTTACCATCACTACTAGGGACAGAGTCCAATTGAGACAAAACTGGACTCCCGTACCCCTTGCTCCGTGCGACTTTACTGATCTCAACAAACGTGTAAACAATGTTGTTGAAGGGGTATGACTAAGCGTGGGCTGTGTGGTGGCCCAAAAGAAACACTTGATCAAGTAGCACTCGAAAACAGCTAGAGGTATGCATGGTCTATTGGTCTTGAGTAGCAACTCAGATTGGTCCACATGATTTTCTGCCACTGACTATATTGCTTTTACTATGTATCTGATGCATCTCTAGTGAATAGCAAAAACATATATAGGTAAATAGCAAAAACTACATATCTAGAAAGAAAAGTCAAAACATAACTTGCATTGGCTCTGTGTTGTTACTTCTTCATATGATTTGTTTCTTTCTTCACCGTGTTCTCTTACCGGGGACATTTTGTGTCAATGTACAAACCTATATATGATTCAATTTTATGAAATAATGCTTGCATCATCAGTTCATAACAGTTCAGATTTTGAAGTTATACTGAACTGTTTAATCTTCTGCAAATGACAGGCCCGATAGTAGTGCGAAGTGTGTGCGTGTGTGTGGTGGTGTGAGTGTGTTGTGTAGAGTACAAATACTACAACTTGTACACTAGGAGTCCAGGCTAAAAAGTAGTGCGAAGTGCATTTTGGACGACATGGATCACACCTCACAAGCCAAGGCAAACGAACGTGCCACAAATGGCGGTGACACTGATGAAACCCCAGCTAATTCATATGCTCTAACAACATACGACGACGACCAGCAACCTGTACCACTGGCGTCAGTGCCTCCTCCATCGCCAGCCGGCGGCGTCGCCTTTGTTCCGCTCCCAGCCTCCCTGCAGGCCGGTAGCGCTGCATCTACCCAGCCACCATTCCGCCGCCGGTGCTCTCGAACCCGCACGAGATCGCGTTCCAGCAGCTCCAGCAGCAGCAGCAGCACCGCCAGGAGGAGCAGCTGCAGGCGTTCTGGGCGGGGCAGCTCACCGAGGCCGAGCAGCAGGCGGAGGCGGGCGAGGTCAAGCTCAAGGCCCACCACAGCCTCCCGCTGGCGCGGATCAAGAAGATCATGAAGGCCGACGCGGACGTCAAGATGGTGGCGGCCGAGGCTCCCGCGGTGTTCGCCAGGGCCTGCGAGATGTTCATCCTCGAGCTCATGCTGCGGGCGTGGCTCCACGCCGAGGGCGCCAGGCGCCGGACGCTGCAGCGGGGCGACGTCACCGCCGCGATCCACAGCACCGAGGCCTACGATTTCCTCACCGACATCGTGCCGGAGGAGGAACGCTCGTGGTCCGCAGGGGACGGCGTGCCGCCAGCGACGACGACGACGACGGCCGTGCCAGTCATTGTGCCGCCACCGCCAGCCTACGGCCTGGCTCCGGTGAAGTCCGTCCCTTTTGCAACGTATGTCAACATGCAGCCTATAACGTACATGTGGGCGCCGCCGCCGCCGGAGCATCGCCACCAGCAGAATTCTGACGGTGGGCGCGACCAGCAGGAATGAATGGTGGTGACAGTACAGTAGTAAGCTAGGCCTCTGAGGAGTTGAGGTACTCCTAGTTCGGATGAAACGTTTTGTAAGAATATGCTTATTTTCCTGCATTCTGTGAGGGATTTTAGGGATGTCAACTCAGTTAAATCTTTTTTTTATCCGAGGCTTAATTTATCAGGTTTCTACGTGAGTGTCTGAAACCAGTAACTGCCTATATATGTGCGTTTTCTTCGTTTTGTGATACTATATACTCCCTCAGTCGAAGGAAAAATGTAATTACGGGAATCATGTCAATCAAACTACTCTAATTTTAGCCAAATTTCCAGTGAATAATATTAATATTTATGTCTCCAAACAAATATATTATGAAAATATATTCTATAGCTAATCTAATGATATTTATTTTGTATCATGAATGTTAGTGTTTTTTTATACAAATTCAGTCAAAATTCAAATTGCTACTTCTCAAAAAGCGAGAACTGTATTCTCGTGTGGACGAAGTATCAACATACTCCCGATAAGCTGATCTGACATGACTATTTTTCTAAGCCGGACAGTTACATGATGTATGCAGCTGCAATGGTTGACATTTGGTCAGGGAAAACCAATTTGTCTTGCTAAGGAGAAATGGCCTTTGGATACAGCAATCAGCAAGCCTCATCCAGAATGTACCAACGGCAACACCAGTAAGTAAGAGTAAAATACACCAGAGGTCCATTAACTTTCGGTGAAATGTCATTTAGGTCTGAAAGCATCTAGGCCCCTAGTTGGATTTCGGTGATTAATGTCAATACAAGATTACTATGACTAACGTGTGTTTTGCAGAGGCAATTAAGTTAGGTCATGGTAATGGAGATCGATTGGGCAATCGAGGTTGTCATGCCCCTACGATGGAAATCGTTTCGGTTTTCAAAGGATGGACGACAAGGTTAAGGATAACTAGTTCTAAGTGTCGATTGGAGTTGGAGAGACACTTAGAGTAGTTTAGGACTTTGTTTTTCCTTTGGCCGTACTATGAAGGGGGGTATGAACGAGTAGCTTGACCTAGTTGAGTCTAGTGAGTTAGGTGTGGTGCACACTTGTTAAAACTAGCTCTAGGTAGCTCCTATGAATGCCTAAGATCCTTTGGAGCAAACTTCATTCACATTTGTTCGAAAGTTGAAAGTGAATGGAGGGTCAAACACTGACCGGACGCTGGCTCCGGTGCGACCGGACGCTGGCCGCAGGGTCCGGTCAGTTCGTTTGACTGAGGTGGTTAAGTCTGTTGTGACCGGACGCTGGAGGGTCGTGTGACCGGACGCTGAGAGCTAGCGTCCGGTCGACTCCAGTAAGGGTCCAGACTTGGAAAAGTGTGACCGGACGCGTCCGGTCAGTGCGACCGGACCCTGAGGGTTCAGCGTCCGGTCGAGTCCAGTAAGGTTCCAGTAAGGGTTTTATGCGACCGGACGCGTCCGGTCAGTGCTGACCGGACCCTGCCAGCGTCCGGTCGACTCTTTAAATACTGGTTCGCGGGTAGAACTGACCGGAGCGTCCGGTCATCACGACCGGAGCGTCCGGTCACCCCGCAGAAGCTCATAACGGATAGTTTTTCAGGCTGCCTTATAAATAGAAGCTCCACTCGTGAGTGGAGCAACTTTTGCTCATTCCAACAGCTGAGAAACACGTTTGTGAGTGCCAAGAAGAGCAAGTTCCTAGTGAGGTGTTTGTGATTTGAGAATCCAAGAGAGTAGCCTCACTAGCAAATCAAGAGTAGCAAAGTGTGCATCCATCGTCTCATTAGGCTTCGCGTGGTCAAGTGAGAGTTCGTGCTTGTTACTCTTGGTGATCGCCATCACCTAGACGGCTTGGTGGTGATTGGGAGTTTGGTGTTCACCCGGCGGAGCTTGTGGGTGACCCGACTCAAAGTTGTGAGCGGCTTTGGGTGATTCGCCGCGACGGAGTGTCGAAGAATCAACCCGTAAAGAGCACTTGATCCTTGCGCGGATCAAGGGGGAGCTACACCCTTGCGCGGGTGCTCCAACGAGGACTAGTGGAGAGTGGCGACTCTTCGATACCTCGGCAAAACATCGCCGCGTTCCTTTCTCTCCCTATTTACTTTGAGCACTTACTTTGAGTATTTACTTTGAGCAATTCAATACTTGTTTTACATCCATAGAATTGCTTGCTAGAGTAAGGTTGAAATATAGGTTGTGAGTTCGATGTGCATTAGTTTGATAGAAACACTTTTCTAGGCACAAGGGGTTAATTGGGCTATCCGTAGGATTTGTTTATTGCAAGAGAATTTCGAATTAGCCCAATTCACCCCCCCTCTTGGGCATCTTGATCCTTTCAAGGTCCATCAACTTTGAAACTGCATGTTTGGGTCCATTAACTTTCGTTTTGTGTCATCTAGGTCCATCAACTTTGACTCATGCATTTTTGGTCCATGAACTTTTAAAATGGTTCACTGCAGGTCCACGCATGCATACACGCACGTTGACTTTTTGCGTCGGTGGAGCCATGCCTGCACTCGCCGCCAGTTTCGCTTTCACCTTCACCCAAGTACTGTAGGAGAGGAGTAACTAATTACTACTGTAATTACACATTGAGAAGAAGGCCGTGAGAAGCCCATGCTGGTGTACGTCTCCCATGAGAAGCGGCCCGGGTTCAACCACGAGAAGAAGGCCGGCGCCATGAACGAGCTGAACGCTGCTCCGCCGTGATCTCCAACTCGCCCTTCATCCTCAACCTGGACTGCGACCACTACATCAACAACTCGCAGGCGCTGCGCACGGGCATCTGCTTCATGCTCGGCCGCGACAGCGACACGGTGGCGTTCGTGCAGTTCCCACAACAGTTCGAGGGCGTGGACCCCACGGACCTGTACGCCAACCACAACCGCATCTTCTTCGACGGCACGCTCCGGGCGCTGGACGGCATGCAGGGCCCCATCTACGTCGGCACCGGGTGCATGTTCCGCCGCATCACGCTCTACGGCTTCGACCCGCCGAGGATCAACGTGGGCTGGAGCTCACCACCAAGGCCGCCGTGGCGAAAGGCAAGCACGGCTTCCTGCCCTTACCGAAGAAGTCGTACGGCAAGTCGGACGCGTTCGTGGACACCATCCCGAGAGCGTCCCACCCGTCGCCGTTCGTGGACGCAGACGAGGCCGCCGCCATCGTGTCCGACGAGGCGACCATCACCGAGGCCGTGGCGGTGTGCACGGCGGCGTACGAGAAGAAGACCGGGTGGGGCAGCGACATCGGGTGGGTGTACGGCACGGTGACGGAGGACGTGGTGACGGGGTACCGGATGCACATCAAGGGGTGGCGGTCCCGCTACTGCTCCATCTACCCGCACGCCTTCATCGGCACCGCGTGGCGAGCTCCGACGGCCGTGCATGTGCACGTGGCTGCCCGCACGGGCTGCATGCGCGTCAGGTCAGGGTAAAACAGAGCGGCGCATCATCACTCAGTAGTCATCAGTAGTGCCGGACGCGTGCCACTGCCGACTTGCCGAGTTTGTGCAGTAAGTAGTGTCGACGACGCGGCGGCGGCTTCTTCAGTGACCTTCAGTGTCTGAAGTGCCGGACGCCGGTGAAGACGAGGGCCACCCCGTACTTGTTGCAGCAGTCCACGGCGTCCTGGTCCCGGATGCTGCCGCCGGGCTCCGCGATCAGCGATGCCGCTCTGGCACGCCTCCTCCACCGCATCGTTCCAAGCTGCATCATCATTCCGGTTCAACAACACATTAATTAGCTAATAGGAGTAAATAACAAACGCTGTTTTTAGTGTTCTTTGTTGCATCCAGAACCATGTGATTGCTTGCTTCTACGTACGGTTCAGGAACAAGATAAAAATTGATCGAAATCAACTAGTACTCGATAAATGCTTCAATTCCAATTTTTAAGCCAGCACTTTTTGGTTTCTTTTTCCCTTACCAAACGGGAAGAAGGCATCGCTGGCCAAAGCAGCTCCCATGGCATCCTCCCCTGCCTTCTTGAAAGCAATCCTCAGGCTCTCCCGCCGGTTCGGTTGGCCACTGCCCATGCCCAGCATGCAATTGTTCTGCAGAGACCAGCCATCATCAGGCACAGAATCAATAGACTGTACAGCTAGCTATATCACGCTCCCCACATAACCTAAAAGGTATGCATGCGTGCACTACTGACCTTAGCGATCACAATAGCGTTGCTCTTGACGTGTGACGCAGAGGCACGCGAATTTCGCGTCCGAAAGCTCACTGCACCCAGGAGTCCTCTCTGACATTTTTGTGAAGGTGATGTCTTCCGGGGTCAGATCGTCCGACTCTTGAGCCAACCAGCCGCCAGTCACCTGTCGCAGCGACAGCATTCCTTTCCCGCTCCTCTTCGCCTCCAGTATCCTCAGCGTCTTGGATTTCGCAAGAGGTACGAGCTCTACGGCTGGCCCTGAGGGACCGAGCAACCAGCCGCCGCCGCCCAGCATCGTCATGCATGCACATACCTGCCCTGATGATGATGATTCGAGCACGAAACACACATGCATGCCCGGCAGACGAGCGACGGCGGCGAGTGCAGGCATGCCTCCACCGACGCAAAAAGTCAACGTGCGTACATGCATGCGTGGACCTGCAGTGAACCATTTTAAAAGTTCATGGACCAAAAATGCATGAGTCAAAGTTGATGGACCTAGATGACACAAAACGAAAGTTAATGGACCCAAACATGCACTTTTAAAGTTAATGGACCTAGATGACATTTCACCGAAAGTTAATGGACCTCCGGTGTATTTTACTCAGTAAGTAATATATGTGCTCTAGAAACTCACAAAACTGACTAAAAGCTTTACTCTAGGACTGATCATCATCTACAATGTTCATCCGCCCAGCACAGCGCAGCAGCAGGTCAGAACTGCTCCCACTTCAAAACCGAACAATAGAATAAAAGAAATTGTTCATATATAGTATATCTGCCCTACATTCAGGAGGCTTTCATGTGGGACATTGAAGATCACACTGTTCTCTCTGCACAGCTTCCTAAGGAAGGCATACACATAATTCACGGCGACCTTCTTCACGATCCCCGAGTCCCTGCGCGCCTGCACGACGGTGTTCCCAAGGATGTGCACGACGCCGGCGTCCTTGCACCGGTTCAGGAACTCCAGCTCGTCGCCGAATGTCTGGCTTGAGTACCTTGTCAGGCTGTTCCCGGTCAGGGGCGACTTGGCCGGAACAATGGAGTCCTGTGACGAGTAGCTCAGGTCGCCGATGGAGCTCATCGTGTTGCCCCCAGCCTTCTCGGTCAGCTGAAGCGATCTGGTGGATCTCTCGGCCTTCTGCTCCATCATGGTGAAGTCCTCGGAGTCGGAGTAGCCGTCCATCATGCTCTCCAGTCTGACGAAGATCAGGAGCCTGTCGAGGAGCATCTTCTCAAAGTTGTCGTCTTTCTTGTGGATGTCCTTGTATCCATACCTTGCGACGCAGCGGAACATGTGGTAGTTCTTTGGCCCAATCCTCTTCATGATGAACCGTTCCTCGGCTGGCACTGTATATACCGGGAGGTACTTGATGCAAACGAAGACAACAACCGAGTGGATGGCAGGGAGGTTGGTGATGAAATGGGAGAAGATGTGAGGGACGCCACTTGCCAGCTCTGTGTACACAAAGCCTATCCCAGGGACCCTGACAAGGCCAAGGCTTGGCCCTAGTCCCAGAATCCAAGCCATAGAGACCTTGCTGTGCATCTCAAATTCATAACGCTTCACGGTGCAGAAATGCCACACATACATGATGACGAAGAAGGTTATTGCGATGACTAGTGGAACCCAGCCACCTTGATCCACTTTATTTATGCAGGCCGTGAAGTATGGGAGCTCAACCGTCAAGGAGAGTACAAGGAAGATGACAACAAGTATCCAGTGGCTCTTCCATACCAGCAGCATCACTGGGACCATGAGAAATGTTGTAACTAGCATAACAATCACCACTGCAGTGCCTGCTCAGACAACATTACATTCAAATAAGTATTATATTCATACCGTGTATTGAATGCAAGTGCTTCCAGAAGGTTCATAAAAAAATGTTTTAAAATTGACATAGTGGATTCAACGGCTCTATTCTTTTAATGGTAGCCATCCACAATGAGACGTCTGTGATGACTGTTCATAGAGGTAGTATGTACATACGTGTGTGTTTGTGAGCATCTATGTTTGTACTATGACTCGAAAAGAAACTACAGTGTTTGCTTAACAAAACAAAACAAAAAACCCTACAAGGTCCCACTTGCCACTTTCTATTTAGCACTAACGTGTAAACTGATATGTGTTCCAAGTCAAGTGTACTGAAAGCATGATAGACATAAACCAACTTCACCCTTTTCAGTTGCATATTCAAATATGCAAGGAAATAATAAAAAAGAAGTAAAACTCACCATATGCATTTCCTATCTGGCTTTGATTCTTGAATCCAGCAGTTACAGCAATGCAAAGAATCATAAGTACCCAATTGATGTCAGGGATGTAAATCTGCCCCAGAAATTTCTTCGAGGTATGCACAACATTGACACGGGGGAAGCAGCCCAGTGCAAGAGCTTGCTTAATTATTGAGTAGGTAGCAGATATGGTTGCTTGACTTGCAACTACTGCCGCAAGAGTTGCTATGATGAAGGCTGGCCAGTATATGGCCTCTGCAGTGAGAGTATCTCAACTTTAGTATAGAGAAGTGCACAAAGCATTAACATACAGTAGCAGTTGTGGGATCAGCACTATGCCAATTTGCGCATAGTGGGCTTGATATGGTGGTATAGCTGTTTACATACAAGATGGATCAGATTTGTTTAGATTTCAGAAGGACCTGGAATGGAGCGGTAGAAGGCATCAGCTACATGATCCTTGTGGTCAATAATGTAGGCAGCCTGCCCAGTGTACGCCAGTAGAAGGCAAGGGAACACCACTAAGGTGAACGCAATCTGGACATAGACATGATTAATTCATTGAGCTATTATCATAATTTATAATGTTTTTGGTTAAACACTCACCTGAATAGCCAGTACAGGGAAGTGACATAGATCAGCATACAATGCTTCAGTCCCTGGATAGAAAAGGCATATAGGTAACTCTGTTTCATCTTACAATTGATGCAAAGGTTACAGTTAAATTGCCAATGACCTGTGATGCTAAGCATGACCCCTCCAAGAGATGTCCAAATCTCAGACTTGCCTCGTTTGAAATACCGGAAGGTGTAGACTGGATTATATGCTCTTAGAACAGAACTGTTGTATTTGTGTATGTTCACTAACCCAACGCTCCCAATTAGAATAAACCAAAGGAGCACCAATGGTGCAAAGAGCCACCCAACTTTATCTGTCCCATAGTGTTGCAGGCAGAATAAGCCAATTAATATGAACACCGCGACGATTACAACCACATCTGCCAGAAATGGAAGATATTACAACAATCAGCATAGGTAAAGTAAGTTATGCTCCTCACCAGATCAAGGAAATAGCCCACCAGAGTCGACAATGAACAAAGATATAACCATACATAAAAGAAAAGGAAAATACCTGTACTCATATTCTGATTCTGAACCCTTATTCCACCTGCTGCTGAAAGAACTGCATAACACATAGAAATACAGCTTAGATCGCAGTTACATTGGATTTACTCATAAACTATGATTCTGAATACCTGATATTGCAGGAGTAAGGATCCCATCTCCAATGGCGGTACAGGTACCAATGAGAACGAGAATAAGAAGACAGTTCTTTTTATATGCATGCCCCTCTAGCCATTTCTTCACTTTTGCTGCAAGTGAATTCTCCTCATAAGTTTGCCGACTATAAGTTGTTAATTCTTCATCTGTCTTATGTTGGTTGGGTATAGTGCTGACCTTTGCATGCCGGCACAGCAGAGAATAAAGAGCAAATGTGCCACCTGTGAATAACCAGAAAAAGAAATGTTTGTCAGAAAACTTGTGGGAACAAACTATACCAACTGAAAGAGAAGTATTTCTTGTCTGAGCACAAAGTAAAATCTAAAATGAACTAAGAGTTTCACCTTCTACAGATTTCATGATTAGTAAAGTGATGTATAGCAACCACTCTGACATCTCATATTTAAACCATGTTGATACTCGATACAAATCCTTTGAATCACTAGAGCGATGTTTTGTCATGAGATTCTGCCAACCAAACCAGATGGTAAAATTGCAAAATCTCTGCGAACTATCAGCTCATACTTTGCAAATGTGTAAATGCGACAAGAGCACTCATAATTCTTGCAAATACCAAAGAAATCATAAGAGGCGACAGACTAGGGTAAAATACAAGGACGCCATATCTCACCTTGACCATTATCATTAGCTCGCAAGACGACAAAAACATACTTCATCAGAGGGATGAGAGTGAGTGTGTAAATGATCAAAGATAGAGCTCCAATCACATCCTCATCTTCGTCAACACCATGCGGAAAGATATTGTAGAAAACATACAATGGTGATGTACCTAAGTCACCAAATACTACCCCAAGGCTTTGAAACGCGAGCCGCAGTAACAAAATTGATGAAAATTTCTGCATGAACAAAAATAAAGATGAAGTTAGTCTTTTCTTTACTAAGAAGTAAGAACACAGTCAAAGGTCTAGCAGTACAAGAGGCACAGAGCACAGCTACAGTGGCACTTTAAGATAAATGGACAGAGCAAGTTGCAAGAATCTGAATATAATTCCTGCAATAGGAAAAATAGCAGTAACGCCACATATTACACACAGTTTCTGATACCCTTTTATATTGAAATGGCCCCCTAAACCATCAATAGAATACTGTAATGTTCAAAATTTCACATCGAAGGACCACCATGTTTCTTTCAGATGTACAGAGAGACTAATAAGCTAGAAACGATGATAGCTACTCAGGGATGTAAGGATCAAAACCACACCTTTTCTCTGTACATGTTCTTCAGTTGACTGGCTTCCTCGTCCATGGGCTGATCAAGGTTCTGATCCAGTTCCCACATGCTGCCTCGGTTTGTCGTCTCACTGTCTGACATCGACGCCATAAGCGTCTCCTTCAACCTTCAGGTCCCAATCCCAATCCCACCTCAAAACCACACGGCTGAGAGTTCCCCAATGGCCGAAAGTCCCCCTTGCATGCGCCGAAAATGGAACCCCTCAACTTGCCAAATAGAGCACTAGAAACAAAACCACCAGAATCAGGGCCAGGAACAACTCTTGAACCCTCTCACTGCAATTCCACCTCAAATCCGCACATCTGCGGCGGCAGAGACCGACGGTTCACCTCGGTCTACGCAAACAGCAAATCTTCGAAGCAAAACCAACAGCACAACCACAGATAACCGAAATCTGAATGCCGCCTCAAATCTTGAGAGAGAACTTGCAACCAAAACGGAGCTCTTTCCCTTCGATTTCAGCAAGAACAGAACGGAAGCTCCGGCCCAAGAGCCAGGAATCAAGAACGAGAGTACCCAAATCGGAGTCAGAAGCAGAGGATTCGCGACCGCCGACCCGAAAATCTTGACTCCAGCCAACCTCAGAAACTTCACACGGAGAGACGAAACTGGACAGATTCCCAGGACCAAGAAAACCCCAATCTTTCACCCCACAAAAACCCCGGCAAGAACAAAGCTTGTCGATGCTACAGTGGCCACCCGAGGGACAAGCAGCGATGTGGGCCGCCGTCGGTTTGTCAAATCCACAGTAATCCAGCAGACAGAAGGTCTAGGCTGTGGAGAAATGATTTTATGGTGTAGAGAGACAGAGATGGAGAGGTGGGGGAGGGAGAGAGCACAGAGCAGCGTGTTCTCCGGCTCCGCACGTTCATAAAAGAAGGTGCAGGAAGAGCTGGATGCCGGCTTGGACGGGGAGTACGGGAGGTAGGTGAGGAGCCCACCACTTGAACAAATTGGAATTGGCACTTCAACTGAAAACTCCAACACGAGTAAAAACTTCATTCGCATGCTGGTTTTCAGTCCTCACGAGCAAATTTACATCAAGTCAGCTTACTGGACTGGTCCTGCTGATGCAGCGGATGAGCTGGCAGGGGGCAGGCACTGGTCCTGGTATTCTGTTCCTCCTAGATTAGTGGCCACCCGCCGCCCACCCCTTTTTCGGTTTGATTGAGATCTTTGGGATCCAAACTTCTGAAATAGTACCGCTGTACTAATCTAATACGGAGTAGTATAATATAGTACTAGTAGATTATTAGTTTGTGTTGTTGTAAAGATTCAGATTTGTCCTTGATTTTGATGAGCACTTTCTTTGCATAAGGGAGTACGGAATAAATAATTTGTTTGTGCTCCCAGTATTTCACCTTGCGCAAAGTCGAAACTCTGAACTCACGGTCCCTCGATGCGGACTGGGGTTAGATTGGCATCAAATCAAATAAATTGCCCTTTCAAAAGAAATCAAACAATTTGTTAATGACACCCCTGCCTATATTATGGTAGTAGAGTTTAGAGTTTGCAGGTAGTTTATCCCTCTTTATGTCACTACTAGAAAAGTACTCCTATGGTAGTGGAATTACAACAATGCTACTCCTAATTTCCTAAAGTACAAGTGATGCACTATGGGTCTGTTTGGCTTGAGTGTATGCTTGCATGGGTGGCACCAAAACTGTGGCACATGGTTTGCTTGCAAATCTTTTGGCAGCATGTGGCACTAAAATTGGAATATGTTGCCGTGTCATGCCGTGCCGTAAGTGTGGCAGCTAACCAAACAGCCGCCACAAGTTAGACGCAAGAGTCGTGGCGTGGTCTGGCAACTCGCGGTGAAAACCAAACACACCTTATATATAAAAAATTTTCATAATAATCTTTTGACCTACTCCCATCCCAAATTATATGTCATTTTTTACATTTCTTGGTATATATTTTTTTGTTATATATCTAGTGATGACCTATACCTAGGTGCATAGTCAAAGCTAAAGCTATGCACTTATAAATGCCAAAACCACTTATAATTTCAAACATAGGGAGTAGTAATTAGTCAGTCATATTCAAATGCAAAAAGGTTGTTCAAATCTTGTCGGAAAACAAAACAAAGCTAGTCAAGGTTGAAATGTTGCGTTCTCCCCGCAAAATGTATGCGTCATGTTTGAAAATCTGTCGATAGGGTTTTCTTATAGGTCTTGCGTTCTCGGTGTAAATAAAATGATATATAAGCAAGCGAAACGTGCAAAACCACGCAAAATCCGTTTCAGCCCGTATGCACACAAACCAGCAAAAGCGGCATTCGTTTGCACTCGACCACGCAATGCCCACGCAGCAGTTGAGACAAAAAAGGACGAAACTGCCTCCCTTCGCCTATTTGGCACCACTGACAGCTCCAAGCAAGCCACCATGGCTCCATTTATAATGACATGTGAACAATCTCTTCCGATACGGATTCATGCCAATATGCCATGGTACAAATAAATACCATATATAGAATGGCATGGAATTAAGCTAGTAGAGAATATAAAAGACAGCATGCACCTATATACAATCTCCTAATTAATTAAATTCTTATATGTATAGATGCTAGCATCCTCAATTCCTCATGATTATAGAAGATGATTGCTAGGTAGTTTGCTAGTTACCTCCAACATATTCATAGTTGTATTTTTGAAATATATGTATATTTCTGCTCATTATACCTATACATATCCATAAAATGTAATTAATTAAGAAAGCGAACCGAGCTCAGCATGAATGGTTGGTCCTTAATTACTACTGGATGACCTAGCACGAAAATTGAGTGCAGCACATAATACAAGCCCCCTGCTTCCCATTAGAGCAAGGCTAATAATACAGTCGGCTTGCTGGCTGTAAGGTTCTTTGCAGCCTTCTCTTAGCCCACTCATATAGTAGTTAGCTCTTTACAGTTAATACATGGCCCACTTGTCTCTCTCACAGACTTTTTTGGTTCTTGGGCCCAAGCCGGCTGTAAGCTTACAGCCCGCTTCTCCTCTCTCTCCTCCCCTCTCTCCTCCACCTCAGCATTTAGTCGGCTTACAGCCCACTATTATACTTGCTCTTAGGGCGTCCGCAACGGTCTTGGTAAATCGCTGGCTGACGTGTAGCCTAATAACAATTAGAAAAATAAAAAGTCAGTTAGTGGTAAGGTAAGCCAGGTGCTCCTCCTAGCTAGCTGAGCTGGACACCGTTGGGGACGCCCTTAGGCCAGCCCGTTCGTTTGAACTTATCAGACGACTTATCAGCTAGAATCTACAGTATTTTTCTCTTACAACAAAACAGCTTCAGCCGGCTTATCAGTCAGCTTTAATACCAGCCGAACATGCCTTTAGTGGGGAGTTTCGTCACATCAACTTTTGTGTTGTTAACTGTGACAACGAGTTTCATCATGTCTCTCTTCATAATTAACCTTCTAAGTTATCAAATTTATTGATGACAACGAGTTTCATCATGTCTCTCTTCATAATTAACCTTCTAAGTTATTAAATTTATTGATGTGTCACTGTATTAAATACAAATGAAAACCTAGATGACATCTCCACTGATACTGGTTTTATAGTCATTGTCTTCGTCTAATGGTAAAATATAAACTTTTATATTTATATATATGTTTGTATCTGAATTAACTAGTAACCCACTTGTTCGTTGCTCAAATGAATACATTACGCTCTCAAGAGATCCTGTCCACAGTACTTACCACTACTAAGAGCCAGGACTACTAACAAGATGCTTCAACTATTCTAATTTATACTAAGCCGCGTGACCATTGGTGCTAGTCAAATCGCATTAGAAAAACTGAACTAGGGTACATGTTCTTTATTACTAGTGCAGACACACGGTGCAGTGTGTCGCTATCCTGTCCACCACAAGTTTAATAGCATGCATGTGGCCGGACGATGGATCTTTATTCATTTTTTTTTCTATCTTGTCTACCCAATGGATCTGCCACATACATCTGATCAACTCCTACAAGCCATTTGCATGCAGATGATGCAAGAAAAGTGTATACGCAAAAGCCGCACGCTAAAAGGACTGGATGTGCTAAGAAAACTCAGTGACCTAATCAGACAACCATTGAACTAAACAAACTTGACATTGAGATAACTATTTATGCGCCTTTTCCAAAATCCAATAATTATCCGAAAAATGCTCCAGGCACTATATGATAAGAGAAATTATTTGACATAACCGTTCCCAATAGTTCAAGAATCTTTATCCTAGCTCCATAGCAATCAGGCCAGTCTCAACAGAGGTTTCATTACAGTTTTATGGGCATTAAATAAGATGATGTGGCATAGTATTAATAAGGAAAGATATGATAAAAGTTTCATGTGATGAAATGAGTTTAATAGGGGTGAAACTTGTCTGCACTGTTCCTAACATATGGGAGTCTTGGAAACAATGACATGAAACTCTCACTGAGACTGGACTCAGGTTGTTGCCTTAAACACTTATATTCAAGTTAATTACATAGTCCTCAGTGACGCATAAAGTTATTAAGAAGAAGGTAAAGATAAATCCACACATCGCCACATTGACAAGGATATGTTGCCAAAAAACTATCATCTTGCTTCTTAACTTATGCAATGTGAGATCTCATTACAAGCACGTTGGACAAAAATGTCTAATAATTCGGATATGCATGGACAAAAATAATAATACTTTGTTATATTTTGGTGTAATGTCTTTGAGGTTGCACCTGGGGGAGTCTAGATATGGTGATCAACATCTATGAGGATATGCATTCCTAACTAAACAACAAAGATTATATATGTCTGCATGGCTTATTATAAAAAATAAAATGAGAAGTTTAGTAGGGTAGTTCCTATCTCATCCTATAGAATTGGGTATAGAATTTGGCTCTTGAAGCACCCAAAGGCCTTTTTGGCCATGAATATATCAAATTCTTGGTCAATCATCAAGTTTAATTATTGAGCCCATGGAACAACATTTTGTGCAAAGTTTCTCAGCAAGTTACTGTGGATAAGGATAAAGACTATTAAGAAGAAATGATGTCATCTATGGGACTGTTTTGATTTCGACATCTACGAATGCAACCATCTGTTTTCTTTTTTTTTTTAAAGTGTAGGAGTCCATATTCATCAAAATTAAAATTAAGAAATATCAATAAATCCATGAATATATGCATCAAATGTTCTCAGTACCTGTTTGTTATCACTGACACATTACACACACAAAACACAATTATCAATATATTGTCGATACCTTATTGTTTTTGTTTTTACAAGAAACATTTTTCATCATCTAAATCTGGGACATATCCACTATATATGTACAAATGTTTGCAAATCATATAGCTGGCTAGGTCAATCTTCCTACCTACTTTTTTTCCCTGTGTGGGCCCTTCTATTCCTGTTCTCCCACTTTTTGTCAGTACCTTGCTGTATTTGTTTTTACAAGAAGTCATTTTCAGTTTTCACCATCTAAATTTGACACCTTTACACCATACTTTGACTTTTGAGATTTGGCTTATGCTGATTAATTTGTTGCGAGAGGAAAACAATGTTCGTTTGCTGAAAAGTGCTGTTGAAGCAGTAGCTCGACCAAACAGGGTCCGTTTAGCCATCTACTTGATCTAAACGTTTGATGCAGCTTAGGATAGTAAACTAGTAGCAGGCTAGTAAACAATAATTAGGTGAGATACTAGGATTAGCAATGAGCACGGCCACGCATGTCACAAGAGTCTCTATCGTTGCGTGGCGCGCATGCTGCATTCAAAATACTTAATGAGGAGTTGTTGTGATTTGATTGATTATTACAACAACCGAGTGTATGAAAAGAGCAAATCATAGGCTAGGTCAGTCTTTCCTTGCTAGTACATTTTTTTTTCTCTGTGTGATCGCCCTCCTATTCCTGTTACCCCCTCTTTTTGGGTAATACGGACAAATATTATTGCCACCTAACTCGTTGATTTATGGAAGTTGGAACCATGCATGAATGTTTTCGTTTGTCTTCTGTGTTTATAAGGCAGTGGGGCTCTTTGCTTCACACCTAGCGTTCAACATGTGTGTGCAGCACACTGTTGAATTGGTAGATTTGATTCCATTTGATTAGGACAGAGAAGTAGGAGTCTCAGATGGCTATTATGGGGGGTGTTCGGCTGATCCAGTTTTGAAGGACGGCTGATTTCGGCTAATTCAATAATGTTTTGTGAGAGAGAATAAACTGAAACAAGTTGAGACTAGACAAGGAGAACATAATATGCTAATTAGTACAAACTCTAGGGATTTCATTGGTACAGCCGTGTTTTTTTAATTCCATAAATACTGGTTTAAATTATATAAATATATCTTTTATGTAGCGAGTGGTCAAATAAAGTTAAATGTTTTATCAACTCAAAGGCTAGGGCACATAAAAAAAAACTTCCTTCATCTTTTTATGGCATATATATACTAGTGATATTATCTTTGGTTAATTTGATTTGACTTCTCTACCTAGGCTCGTCATACCATTTTTCCAACTAGAATATCCTTTTTGCTCGTTGACATTGTTGTTAATTAGATCCGATCTGGTTATCGATCTACTGCACCTTCGCTTGTGCTCCCTGAGGATTTATATTCCTTGTCAGGATTACCAGTAGACGACTTCTGTAAGAAAACCGAATTAAATATATTAAGCTCTGCTAAGTTTGATCTCTAGGCTCGTACCTTTTTCCTAGTAAGGGAGTGTGCTTGTGCTCCCTGAGGATTTATATTCCTTGTCAGGATTACCAGTAGACGACTTCTGTAAGAAAACCGAATTAAATATATTAAGCTCTGCTAAGTTTGATCTCTAGGCTCGTACCTTTTTCGAGTGTTTAATTTAGAGGCTAAAGTTTAGGGGTGTCACATCGGATGTTACATGGGGATGTCACATCGAGTGTTCGGATAGTAATAAAAAAACAAATTACAGAAGATCTCAGTAATCCGCGAGACGAATTTATTAAGCCTAATCAAGCCGTCACTAGCATATATTTATTGTAGCACAATATTATCAAATCATGGACTAATTAGGTTTAAAAATTCGTCTTAATCTGTGCATTTAGTTTCGTAATTAGTCTATATTTAATACTCTATGCATGTGTCAAACATTCGATATGACAGGACTAAACTTTTGCCCGACGGAAATAAACACAGCCTAAGTAGAATATCCTTTCTACTCGCTGACAATCAGCCTGTTCGCTTGCTCGTAAACGATCGTAAATTTCCAGCCAGGAACAGTGTTTTTCTCTCACACCAAACCAGCTAGCAGTAAATAATCCACGATATGATACGGCCTCCCGAACAGGCTGAATGGTGTTAGATCCGATCTGGTTATCTGGTTATCTGAAACAGATGAAACATATGGAACACATTGTTGTAACATATGCGTGAAACATATGCAAACATCCGGGATTAAAATGCTTGCAACATAAATCTTGAATAGATGAAATATTTTGAAAAAAAAAATGCTTACAATATGCCTCTAAAACACTTACAACATATGCAACATCCTGATCTACTTTTGCAACATCCATAAGAAACAACTGTAACATACCTTTGAAATGAATGAAATACCTGAAACATATATTTGCAGCATAGGGGAGGGGAAGTCTGGTCCGGTCGATTCCAGCCGTCGAGGTCAGAGTCGGCGGCGAGCGGTGGCGCACGAGCACCACCAGGCACCAGCACCCAGAACCAGCGGCGCGTATGAGCCCCACCACTAGCCAGCGCCACTAGCACCGCCCTTTGCTCAGCCTGGCGTGCGACGCATGCTACGAGAGGGAGTGGACGGCGCACGACCAAAGCGAGGAGTGAGATGTGGGTGAGTCGCACGACAGGTGGGGGAAAGGAGCGAGGAGCGAGCGGCGCAGGGCCAGGGCTCGAGGGAAGAAGGTCAAGCGAAGTGAGCGAGCGGTGTCCGGATGAAAATAAGAGACAAAGAGAGTCAAAATTATGGTACGCATCACGTCAGGCGTCCGTCGGGAGAGAGAGGCACAGTGGCTGGCGTCGAACGTGATGTTTGTATCATTATCGAAGTATAAAAGTTCCGACGCTTACGTACGAGTAGCCGGAGAGACCATAATCATGTATAAGCAGTATGCTAGTAGTTTATTAAAGACCTATGATCATTTTTTTTTTTGCGAATGGGAGAGTTTTATTGAAACAAATCTCGCAAACCAAGTGCTTAATCCAACGACCTGGGATCATGCATTCCAGCTACCTACACGTGGCTATAGCCAGCGGATGGCAGGTCGTTGGAATGGATGAACCCGTTCAATTTGCCTTTAGCTCTCCTCGCAGAGGAGGATATTCACGTCTCATTTAGTTTCTCCCTCCAAACTTTACACATTATCACATCAAATATTGAACACATGCATAGAATATTAAATATAGACTAAAAAATAACTAATTACA
The DNA here is from genome assembly GCF_019320115.1 of Miscanthus floridulus. Taxonomy (NCBI): domain Eukaryota; kingdom Viridiplantae; phylum Streptophyta; class Magnoliopsida; order Poales; family Poaceae; genus Miscanthus; species Miscanthus floridulus. The sequence continues at coordinate 50,262,042 of NC_089587.1, forward strand.
TAGATTACGACTACTTTACGAGATAAATCTTTTAAGCCTAATTAGTCCATGATTTAACAATAAAGTGCTATAGTAATACACATGCGAATGACGAATTAATTAAGCTTAATAAATTTATCTCATAATTTACTGACGGATTCTATAATTTAGTTTTTTATTAGCAAACACTCGACGTGACACCTTTTTGCTTTCGGGACCAGGCATGTCGCATATATGCAGCAGGACCGCAAGGTGCAGACTTCGGCTTCCATGGGCCACATATGCCTATATCTGGGATGAGCGATTGGGCTCTCTAGTCCTCTGGACGTGCTAACTGCGGAGCGTCGGCCCATCAAACGCGAATTAATTGCAATTGATTAAACATGTTTGGTTGATTCTGGTACTTAAATATGCGGTGCAAGATTCGTTCCCCACACCTTACCGTAGTATTCCGATCACACAATAATGCTTTGGATTGAGTAAATTTCTAGGTGAGGGGAATGTCTTCGTTTTGACACAGAAACAATACACATGCTAAGTGTTCAAATGTCCAGGAGCTATTTTACTAGCTTTGATGTGCTCATTTTCATGAGAGATCTTCAGTAGAATTGGTAAGCAAATGCAGTAATATTCACACCAATCTGTTGCACGTGCTTCGTCCTTTGGAAAATCAGTAGAGGCAGTAGACCAGTAGTTTCCGTTGGTATGCATATTCTTCTTCTGAAAGACTGGACCAGGTGCCCCCATTTTCAGTGGAAGTAGCTGTCCCGAAGCTGGACTTGCCAATGCTGCTGGGTCCCATAGGTCCATCTCAGGTCACAGACTCACAGCTGGGTATATTCTGCTGCATATTCTTTTCATTCCAAATCTAGCCAATAACTTTCCTGACTTATTATGAGAATGCCTTGGAAATAAAACCAAATTACATAGGCCCAGCTCGGTGACACTATTCTCTTTAGAGAATTTTTATGATGGTTGTCGGAAAATGGATGGCTCACGAGGAGCGATCTAACGGCTAAAAAAGTGGAGGAACAGAGAGGAATCAATTAGAGAGGCACCGGGAGGCATAAGTGCGTACTAAATAGTGGGACCATACGCACCAAGTGCATACTAAAATTAGTGGGATCAGCACCTAAAAAAATAATGCGATAATTCTATTTTTGAATTTCATTTATATAGTTAAGGGTAGAATGATAAATTTATAATAAAAAATAATGTTTGAGTAGTATAGGGACAATTGAATTGAATTAGTATAGTTTGTCACATGTATTTCTCAGGTTCACACCACGCCAACCCTCTCTCGTCTCTCTGTTCCTCCTTCTCACCGATTGACTTCGTGTTGCGGCGGCGTCGGCTGCCAGGGCGAGGGCGAGCACGAGGGCAGGGCTGCGGTGCCCAGGGCACACAATCCGTCCTCACCAGTCCCCTGCGAACGGTGGCACCGCGTACATCCGGCGAAGCCGTTGGAGGAGGCTGGATCGGGCCCGGCGGCATCCGTGCTCCCGTTGGCGGCGGCGGCAGCCGTCCCCGGTGCCGAAGGGTGCGTGCGGTGAGGTACGCTCGTGGACGCGGCGGTCCGAGGTGGCGAAGCTAGCGGCGACATCGCCGTCCCCGACTCCCGCTCCGCATGCCGCTCCCCTTCTTGTGCTCCGCGCCCGCCTCGCCCCGCGCCACCAGCCCGCCCGCAGCAGCCATGCGGGGATCGACATAGTGGAGGAGGACGACGTGCTGCCTGCCACCACCTGTGTTCGGCGTGCCCGCGGTGCACCTACTCCGACAGCGTAGGCTAGGGGCAAGGCCGAGCAAGGAGAGGAGGACGCGGCCGGTGGCACTGCAGACGACGTCGGGTAGTGCTTCGTGCCCCGCCCCTGCTGTTGCCAGCACTCGCTAGGCCGTGCCGGCGGCGGGGCTGCCTTCGTGGTGGTGATCTTGTGCTCCAAGGTACGCAATAGCATGCGCTCCACCTGTTTCCTCAAATGCCTGTGGGAGATTGAAATCAGTTTTGGCCTAGGATTAGCGCGCTTTAGAATCCCTACTGAAGTTTGGTGCACCATGTGTCAGCTATTAGTTTCAGTGTTTCTTGATCTATTGTTCATTTGTCTGATTCGTGCATCTCAGATCGTAGTAGAATCCCTAGTGAAGGTCAGTGCTTGCTGCGATCCTTTTTTCAGGTTCTACTTGCATCGCATGGTCTGTGCATCGCATTGGTGCTTAATTAGTTCGCTCTTCACTAACCAACCAGCTAAATTTGTCTCATGGTCTGTGCATCGCATCTGAAATAATTGTTCTCTTTATGTATTTGTTTATCCTACTTATTTGGCTGCTGAAAAACAATCATGGGCATTCCTCATCTTCATTGGTACTACTTCGTATTGTTCTAGGCTTAGAGCTTTTTATCACTCCATTAGAATTTATTAGTTCCTTACCGCCTACACCTACAGTGAGTAGCAGCAGCAGAGCTCGGTTCATTTTTTGTTGCAAAATTCAGGATACCTTAACTTACCAGTTGCAGTGGTGTTCACTAAATTGTTGGTGTTTTTTTAACAAAAAGGAGGAGTTGGTGTTCTTTAGACATTTTACTAGCTGTTGTTTGCTCACATTGTGCTTGTTTCTTGTCCCCATCAGATAGGGTGTTTGGCCCCAGTTGCTCTACACGGCAAGTCTATGAGGACGGAGCAAAAGAAGTTGCTCTTTCAGTTGTCAGCGGAATTAGCTGTATGCACAAGAGAAACATCTATGTTCTGCCACTTCCATTTTCGGTGATGAACCGATGTGAGCTAACACATGTTTTGGCATGCATTTCTTCTTCTTGGCAGCAGGCATATTTGCCTATGGGCAAACAAGCAGCGGAAAGACTTATACAATGACGGGAATAACGGAGTATAGTATACTTGACATCTATGACTACATAGATAAGGTATCTTCATGTTTTTCACTTTTATATTTTTTTGGAACGCTATTGTGAATTTACTAGTGTTTCTTTGCATTTGAACCTCTTCTCATGCTGCAGCATCCTGAAAGAGAGTTCATTTTGAAATTTTCGGCCATAGAGATATACAATGAAGCTGTGAGGGACCTTCTAAGCCATGACCCAACACCTCTTAGACTACTTGATGATCTAGAGGTACTCTATTCTTCTTTACTTGAACTCACCATAATTTGTTATAGTTTTTCATGCTCCTATTTACAATACTATTCATGTTGTTATGTCAAATAGAAAGGGACTATTGTAGAAAGACTCACTGAGGAAACTTTGAGGGATTATGGTCATCTTAGGGATCTTCTTGCTGTATGTGAAGGTGCAGAACTAAACTTGCTCTAAATGAAAGAGGTGCCTGTGTTTTCCCCACATTATCTGATTCAATTGTTTTTCGTGCTCCAGCTCAAAGGCAAATTGGAGAAACTGCTTTGAATAAAACAAGTTCCAGATCCCATCAAATACTCAGATTGGTTAGTGTCCCTTTAATACTGTATGCTCCCCATTGGTACTACATCATGTCCATTGACAATACATTCTCCCTAGAATTGACTGAAAATTGTAAAGTGTTGACCTGCATCTGCAATTTGGTCATCATGCATTCATGCGTCGATTACAAAACTCTGCTTGCGATTCCAATACAGAGGTATGGTGGAAAGAAAGGCCCTAGAGCCTGTGCATCAAATGAGTGAAGACCGGAGGGTTTGGGGACCTCAAGAGCAAATGCCTGTGTTATTTGTAAGGCATCCTTCTGGCATGGTGGTATTTTGAGGACCAGCTACTGATATTGAATGCACACCATATTCACAAGTATGGAACATAGCTAGTAGATCAAATTTGGGTCAACCGGAGCACTTGTCTCAGGAGTTGAAGCAAAAATTGATGATGTAGAAGACTATATGGCATTTGCTGATTTAGTACTTCATTTAGAAGACTAGTTTTACTATGAAGCCTAGCTGTTGTTATTCCCCTGTTAGTAGTATTGCATGCTTGTATGAGGGACACATTCCAAACTTCCAGTTAGACATGTATCATATCGATGTTTGTATGAGGGACACATTTCGAGTTCAGTTTTTAGAAACAAATAGGAGATGATTAGTTTCTTCTTTAATTGAGGAAGCTAAGAAAAATGCCAAATTCAGCATTTTTCGCTATGCGGAGAAGTCGTACCGTAGAGTTTAGGAGTCGCTGGATAGCATCTATTTCGACATGAAGAACAACGAGGTAGCACCACCAAAGAAGTACAAGCTGAAGAAAGGGCAAAATTGAAGTGCATGATAATGTGGGAGTTTTCTTTTGGTCTTCTACGAATGCAAGTAGTGCATGATAGTTAGTTCGTTGGTTGCTCTGATGTGAACCACTATATACTTGACTTAGGGGGCGTTTGGTAGAGCTTTCAGGGCAGCTCCAGGAGCCATTTTTCGGATCTCTCAACCAAACGCTCTTTTACCAAACTGCTTTGCCTGGGAAGCTCCGCAAAAATCGGTGACCGGAGCTCTTTTGCTCAAACGGAGCTGAAATATCTAGCTTCGCTCGACTCTCGCTCGTTCACATGGCCCCACCACATGGCCATGGTCTAGATTGCCCCAGTATAGGGATGACCGCTGGCGTGGGGATGGGCGGAGCTAGGCAGATGTCGGCACGTGAAGGAGACAGGCAGATGCTGCCGCTGGACGGAGTTAGTCGGCGGCGTGGGACGGAGCTTGGCTGCATTGGATGAAGGTAGTCGCCGGCGCGGGATGGGGATAGTCGCCGGCGCGGGACGGAGGTAGTTGCCGGTGCGGGGAGGGCTAGTGGACGACGACGCGTGGAGCGAAGAGGCAGACTTGACGTCGGCGCATGGAAGGGAGAGGCGGACCTGACGGCGACTTGCAAAGGGCGGCACGGGTGCTCAACGCGTGAAGGAGTCGAGGATAAAAGATAAGGATGGGGGTTGTGCGGTGGAGATAAAAACTAAGTGAGGTGGAGATTGTTTACAAAGGAAAAATAGAAAGAAAAAAGAAAAAAAAGTAAGGGTATTAAAGACATTTCATAGATTCTCATCACCAGGTGAAGCTGTTTTGCCAAACGGTCCAAAAAACTGATTCAGCTCCCTGAATGAATCTGCTCTACGGATGAAGCCGTAACTGAAGCTGTTTTGACTGGAGCCGGAGCTCTACCAAACGGGCCCTTAATAAGTAGTTTGTTGCGACATCTAGAGAGGCATCTGGTAGGTCGTATGGAATCTGTATAGGTGTGGCAGCATTCGTGGATGCTTCTACAGGACCCGTTTCCGTAATCTCAGCCGTAGTTCCATGATGGTGCACGACAACTAATTCGACGTTGCAGCACACCGATTAGTTCAGTCTGATCTTTCCTACTGACTATGTTAGATTTGTACGCTTGTTAAAAGTATTTTTTTAATCTAGGGAGACCTCCACTGATGAGCCACCCGCCAAAAATAGCAAAAAAGTCTCAAAAAAGTGCAGCAGACACGATTCAAACCTACAACCTCTCCCTGATGCAAACTCTCCTCTACCACATCACATCACACTTGTGTTTATATTAGATTTTCTTTCCCCACATATTATCCTAAATCAAGTTTAAATTGATTGTTTTAGGCCCTAAATAAATTAAAAAACGTTATCAACTACAAAGTTGTATAACTTTTCATGATGTACAACTTTTATTTTGGTTATTTCTCCATCCGAGATTATTTGAAAAATTCAAATTTCAAATTTAAGAAATTAAAACGTAATTTTCCTTGATAAAATGATTTCAAATGAAAAAGTTGTCAGCTACAAAGTTTTATAACTTTTTGAGATCTACAACTTTCATTTTGGTTTTTTCTCCATCCAAGGAAGTTTGAAAATTTTAAATTTCAAATTTGAGAAATTCAAACATAGTTTTTGTTGACAAAATAACTTCAAATGAAAAGGTTGTCAACTACAAAGTTCTATAACTTTTCAAGATCTATAACTTTTATTTTGGTCATCTTTTCATGTGACTTTGTTTTATGACTTCAAAATTTGAATTTCAAAAAATGTCAACTTGAAATGACATTTTAAAAGAGTAAATAATTTTAGCTGAAAAAATCATCAACATAAAAGTTGTAGAACTCATCAAGATCTACAATTTTTATTTTGGTCATTTATTCATCCAACAAAGTGGTACTATACATTGTTCTCAAATTTACATCTCTTTTATAGTTTCATAAACTATAAGAGAGATAGGTAAATTTTATGAACAATGTTACTATCACTTTGATGGATGAAGAAATGACCAAAATAAAAGTTGTAGATCTTGATTAGTTCTATAATTTTTATGTTCTTGAGTTTTTCAGCTGAAATCATTTACCGCTTTAAAATATTGTTTGAAGTTGCCATCTTTTGAAATTCAAATTTTAAATTGATAAAACAAAGTCATATGAAAAGATGGCTCAATTAATAGCTGTAAAAACACAATAAATTGATAGAGCAAGATTTTAGAAAAAAATCATCAAATTTGAAGTTAGTACGAGGGAGAAAGACTAGTTACAAGTTTTAGCAAAAGATTAAAAAGAGAAATCAGAGTTTTTCAACAATTTAAAAATTAAATTTTAAATAGTATTTTGAAGCAGTAAATGATTTCAAATAAAAAATTTGTAAACAACAAAGTTATATAACTTTTTGAGATCTACAACTTTTATTTTGGTCATTTCTCCTTATAAAGTCGTTTGAAAAAAATCGAATTTTAGTACTTAATTTTTGGGCCATGCAGAAGGTATGGGTGCATGGGCCTCGTCGCGGCACACGGGAACGGAGGCCCAGTACATGAATCTTCTCCCAATTCCCATTGCTTACAGCCTAGCCCAAGATGCTTCATGGCCCAAGGCGAACGTGTCTATGAATTATAACTTCTAGCCCAGCCGCAGCTGCCGGCCCAGCCCCCGCAACCTCTCGCGGCCTTTCTTCCTCGCTTCTCCGCATCAGGTGGACGCATATCTGTTCAGTGCTTGTTTATAGAAATACTATATTATTTTTATTCTCTATTGCTGCCAATGATTCACTGTTTGAAACTTAAGCCATTTTTATTCATTTTAATGTTTGGCTGGTAGATTTCAGTCGGTAGGCACACATCTATGTTCTCTGCTTGTTTACAGAAATAGCATATTATTTTTATTCTCTACTACTGTGTTCTGTCAATGATTCACTGCTCAAAACTTAAGTCATTTTTATTTGTTTATGATTTATGAAACTGCTATGTCAAAATACAAAAGGTATCATGGATCCTAGCAACCACATGCAACAAGTGTGGATAAAGATGGCAACGGGGAATTCCCCGTCGGAGGTTGCCTCCCCATCCCCGTCCCCGCGGGGAGAAAAAATCCCCGTCCCCGTCCCCGCCAAAGCTCACGGGGACGATTTCTCCCCCATCCCCGCCCCCGCGAGGGGAAAAATCTCCGTCGGGGATCCCCGTCCCCGCATTTGTTCATCACTATTCAGGTTAATTCATCATCATTCACATGAGTTCATCGACACAATATTAGAGTACACCACGAATCACAATCCAAAAATAGCTAAATAGCAAGAAGCAGTATATTAATCACCACAAAGGTGTAGAACTAGGGTTATTGCTGTTATATATACTCAGAAGACATTGGGCCTTCGTGGGCTGGTTGGGCCATCAGGAAAGAGAGCAAAGCCTGTATATAAACGGGGCGGGGATGCGGGTATCGGGGACGGGGAATGCTCCCCCAGACCCGTCCCCGCCAAACCCGACGGGGGACGTTTTCTCCCCGTTTAGATCCCCGTGGGGGCATATTTGACTCCATCCCCGTCCCCTAATAGGGGAATTCCCCGCGGGGAATCGGGGATCGGGTCCCCGTTGCCATCTTTAAGTGTGGAAATCCCTGAAGGAGTGGGAGGAGAAGGCTAGCAAACTTAAGGCGGACTGCGAGGATTTGAAATTGCTGTGGAGACCGAAGACACACAAGGAGATGACATAGTCAATCACCTAGCCGGTCCCTGATCAGAGTAGCCGCTTGTCCTCAGGCGGAGACACACTTAAACAGGTTTTCTTATCTACAATATTCATCATCCATATGACCATGATACAAATAGGTTTTCAAAAATTATAAATGCAATTCGAATGCTGAATTTAAAAGTTTAAACAAAAATTGGCAAATAAAGCATCAGATAACACATAATTCAGTAAAACGCACTGCTTTACTAAAGTATGGTTGAATTGCAGGAATGGTGGATAAATCCATAACAGTTCTAACTGATTTGGTACTTCCTAAAAGATCATCACATAATTTGATATACGCAAAGAAATCTATTAAAGAATGCACTGTGTCAACTATTTCCTCATAAACAAAGATACTTTAAAAAAACTCAACCGGACTGCCCCCAACAACTTTGCACTGAGAAGATACCCAAGCCAAACTGTCTGAGAAAACCCCCGAATCCTTCCACTACCCCAGGTAGGACCTCACCAATACAATAGGTTGGTGCCCAGCTATTTTTTATGAGGAGGCAGAGCAAGTTTTTTTGGGTGCAAGCCAGGATTTGAACCCTGTCTAGCTGATACCACTACTTGGTGATCAACCACAACAGAGAAATTTAACAATACATCAAACTTGAAATATACACAATTTTCAGTTATTTACATAGGCTTCTAGACTATTTAGACCAGCATTGACATGTAAAAGGACCATCTGCAAATTTAGCAGAATCATCTGTGGCAGAACCGCCTAATCTAATGCCTCCCAGGAGTACTCGTCTTCAATTAGACACTAAGCACTCAAGGGAGAACACTAAATTATACGGTCCTATCAAGCAAACCCCAGAGGAGAACCTGAAAATCCACATTTTTTCATCAGGATCACAAATGAGAGAATAAAGCTTACAACATGTAAACATTTCTTACATCACTTTCTATGGAACATCAGAGTATAATATTTATTATTTATAATAGCGGAATATGAACATGTTATTAGAGTTATGAATAATTTAAATTAACAGCGGAATATAAACATGTGATCAGAATTACAGCGGAAATAAATAGTTATTCATGGCATGATGAAGCATTGATAAATATACTATGACAACAGATTATAAAACTTTCATTTATAAAAACATTTAGTGAGAGTTATAAATAAAAACTATGATTGCAGCGTAAAGAAAATCATCTCTGAGCTCACCAGGAGGAATCCACACACAAGAGTCAGCTCTAGCATCCACCTGTCACCTGCAATAGGGGAAAATAAAACCCTGAGTACTCAATGGTACTCAGCAAGACTTACCCGATAGGAGGACATAAAAGACTCTAAGGATATGCAAGACTATCTGACTTATGGGTTTATTGTATTTGTAGGAAGTATTACTAAGCGTGCATCCTTATATTCGATTTTTATTAGTAGTCGTATTAGTTCATTAACCAACCATTCTATGTAAGCACTTGTACTACTTTCAAGTAGGTGGTAAGCAATCATATTCCCTTTTTTCATCTTTCATCTTTCAATTCTTTCTACGGTGCTAGACCGTAAACAAGTCATACCGAATTGCCAGGCAATTCACGAATCAATGCCCCTAGCTGGGTACCTCAAAAACACATGCCCCGCTTGTACCCCAGGCACAAGTAGGACCAACCCACTATCCTCCTATCACGGGGTCTAGGTCCCTATCCAAACTGGGACTCTAAGCCCCCGCCCCTGAGTCCTAGACTCAGTGCGGTGCAAGGACCTCCTACCTAAAAACCACCCTGACAGTCGATCCGAAAAGAGCCGAAACCTATGACAAGAGAATAACAAGTCTTCCCTACGCCCATACCCAAGTATATGCTCGGGATAATAAGTCTGTGACTTGCTTAGAGTATAATGCAACGGTCGGTCCTTAACTGACATAGACAAGGAAAACAGTGTAACCAAGCTATGTCCCGTTGACCACATGACACAACCTCTTACACCCACCCAATATCCAAACCATATCTCGGCCCGGTGAAAGGTCCTAATAGCTAGAGGGAGGGTGAATAGCCTAATAGAAATTTCTACAATAATACTTAGCAAACCGGTTAGATAATTATGAGGCAAAGGAAGTGTTGCGCTAGCCTACTAAAAAATGCAAGCCACCTATCACAATTCTAGTTGATATAGTTTCTATCCACACAATAGCTATGTCACTACACTAAGTTAATGTGCTCTCAAAGGCTAACTAAAAAACCACACTAACCAAACTAACAAGCTCTCACAACTAGCTACACTAAAAAGTTTGTTAACTAGTTTGCGGTAATATAAAGAGAGTGAGCAAGATAGTTATACCACCGTGTAGATGAAAGAGCCAATCAATCATAAGAATGAATAAGAATGAAGATCAATCACCTCGGAATCAATGATGAACATAATAATTTTTTATCGAGGTTCACTTGCTTGCCGGTAAGCTAGTCCTCGTTGTGGTGATTCACTCACTTGGAGGTTCACACGCTAATTGGCTTCATACGCCAAATCCTCAATAGGGCGCCGCATAACCAACACAAGATGAGGATCACACAAGCCATGAGCAATCCACTAGAGTACCTTTTGGTTCTCTGCCAGGGAAAGGTCAAGAACCCCTCACAATCACCATGATCGGAGCTGGAGCCAATCACCACCCTCCGTTCGACGATCCTCACTGCTCCAAGCCATCTAGGTGGCGGCAACCACCAAGAGTAACAAGCGAATCCTATAGCGAAACACGAACACCAAGTGCCTCTAGATGCAATCACTCAAGCAATGTACTTGGATTCTCTTCCAATCTCACAAAGATGATGAATCAATGGTGGAGATGAGTGAGAAGGCTTTGGCTAAACTCACAAGGTTGCTATGTCAATGTAAAATGGCTAAGAGAGTGAGCTTGAGCCAGCCATGGGGCTTAAATAGAAGCCCTCACGAAATAGAGCCATTGTACCCCTTCACTGGGCACAACACGGGGTGACCGGACGCTCCGGTCATATTGACCGGACGCTGGACCTCAGCGTCCGGTCACGTGATGCGTGCCATGTGTCCTCTCTCTTTAAATATTGATCGCCTGATCTCAACGGTCAAGTGATGACTGGACGCAGCAGCTAACAGTGACCGGACGTTGAACCCCCAGCATCCAGTCATTTCTAGTAAAAATCCAGAAAAAAATTTTCCCGACCGGACATGTCCGATCATGCTTGATCGGACACAGCCAGCGTTCGGTCACATGGTGTCTTCCTCTGTGTTGCCACGTCAGCATGACCGGACGTAGCTTTCCAATGTCCGGTCGCTGAGCGACCCAGTGTCCGGTCACAAGACCGAAACACACGCCCTCTGCTGCCACTGACCGGACGCGCCGGTCCAACCGAGACCTGCGTTCAGTCACTTACAGTGACCTTCGTCTTTTCTATCTAGGGCGTCGGTGGCACCGTCGGACTGTTCGCACTCTACGGGCGGACACTTCGTCGGTGAAGTTCCTAACCCTTGCTCAAATGTGCCAACGACCAAGTGTATCACCTTATGCACATGTGTTAGCATACTTTCACAAACATTTTCAAGGGTGTTAGCACTCCACTAGATCATAAATGCATATATAATGAGTTCGAACATCTAGTGGCACTTTGATAACCATATTTCGATACGAGTTTCACCCCTCTTAATAGTACGGCTAGCAAACCTAAATGTGATCACACTCTCTAAGTGTCTTGATCACCAAAACAAAATAGCTCATACCATTTATACCTTTACCTTGAGCCTTTTATTTTTCTCTTTCTTCTTTTCAAGTCCAAGCACTTGATCATCACCATGGCATCACCATCATTATGTCATGATCTTCATTTGCTTTACCACTTGGAATGTGCTACCTATGTCATGATCACTTGATAAACTAGGTTAGCACTTAGGGTTTCATCAATTCACCAAAACCAAACTAGAGCTTTCACCCGGTCACTATTTTTCCTTTCCACCATTTATATTTTCCAAGTGATAATAATACAGTAATATATTTCCTATCTAGCGAGTGATAGGCAATCACTTGACTTCTACCGGAGTCCTATAGCATAGCATTCTACACGATCCTGTACACTAGTAAGACTCAAAGGATAATGATATATATATACATATGGGTTTCAATCAACTCCTTAAAACTTAATGCACAAATATAATTTAAAGTGCAGAAAAGTAGAGGTTATGCATCGGGACTTGTCTAGGTAAGATTTAATCAGAAGTTAGCTTTTCATCATGACGACACGATCTCCAAAAGTACCATTTCTCCAGCAACTCCCGATGACTCCACGATCCATCGACATCCCTATTATGATATGTAATGCAAAGACATAATTAATCAACTGCAAGTCTGCAACCGTGACTCGTAAAATAAGATTTACGCCTCTCAAGTTAACGAGCTAGTTCTAACGACGATCGTACTTAGGCTACATATCCATATTGTCGAATAAGGTGTTATTTCCCAATAAATGTTTTAGTTATACAAACCCAAGTTGTTTCTTTATTCCATTCTATCGATTTAATCATTATTTAAAGTAGGACATCATTATCTATCTAGCAAACTAATTATCCCAGAGCTATATAAAATACAGTGAGCAGCTAATAACATTAGTAATTTACTGTAAAATTCTCAGAGTAAACACTATCACCGATTTATCACGGAAATTCCTACAAGTTCACATTTTAACAAAACTAAGCATGTTAAAATAATTAGAGCAACCATAAAAACATACCAAATATATGCGAATAAAATACACTATTAGATAGATCGTGATTTTACAAACTTAATAAACTTGGTTTCACTATTTTTGGACACCTACATAATTTTATATTGATTTTGTAAGTTTGCTTCAACATTAAATTAGAAAATCCTCAAAAATAAAAAAGGACCGGCGACAACTAAACTGGCCCAGCAGCCCAGCATGTCCTAGACCAGCGGCCAGGGCAGCCCAGGTGGACGGGCGCGCGGCGGCCCAGGAGGGGACGGGCGCGCACGTGGTCGAGTAGAAGCCAATGGCCCACGTAGACGCGTGGCCCAGGTAGGGCGGGCGCGCGAGCAGCCACAGGCCGTGGCCCACGACGTGGCGAGCGATGGCCCATCACGACGTGAACGGCCTAGGTGGGACGCGCAGCCTGCGGTCTAGCAAGCCGGCCCACGCGCGGCACAGCGACGACACTTTAGCGTTGAGACCCCTGAGTTTACCTGAAATTAACTACGCCCTTATTTGTAAACCCATGAGTCTAACGGTTTTGCAAAACAAACCCTAAAACATTCTCTATTATGATTTCTCACCTTCTCTCCTTCCTCAAAACAGAGCACGGCGGGGGAAACCGGCCGGCGGCAGAATCTGGCCGTGCGCTCATCAACGGCGGTGGGGAGGCGGCCTCACGGCTTGCTCGATGCCGGGCGCACCCGCTGGAAGACGCGGCTCGGCCAGAGCAGAAGCATGGTGCCTAGGCCACGTGCGCCGACGCTTGGGACCGGGCGACTCCACGGTAAGAGCGCGCCGACGGTGAGGTGGTGGTGCGGCTTGTCGGGCAAGGGCGACTGCGCAGCGGCAAAGGAGCGTGGATGGAGTAGCGCACGAAAAGGTAGCGCGGGGGAGGCGTTGTGGTTGCGCTCGCTGTTGACGACCGCCAAAAAGCAGGCTGTGCGCTCGATGGGGCGGCTGCGAGGCAACGTGGGCCCAAGCGCGCTCGCGCGCATGGCAACAGGCGAAGGAAGCGGTCGCACTGGCAGGGCGGCTCCATGGCTCTAGGCCAACCTGGCACGCTTGCACGCGTGGTGGCAGCAGTGGAAGCAGCCACGACGGGTGTGGAGGAGCGAGGCGAGGCGAAACCACGTGTGCGGGCTTCGGTGAGCGGGAGGTGAGCAGCGGCGTGGGGGTGAAGCAAGAGCTGGGGCTGCGGCTCTAGCGCAAGACCAAGGAGCTCGCGTACGCCCGCGCGCACACGTGAGGGGAAAAGGGCAACGATGGGCGCGTCCATGGCGTGCTGCGGGGCATCGGGCGTGGGTACGGTCAGCAGCGGTCGTGGGGCTTCGCGCACTCGTGCGTAAGGGGAAACTGGGCGACGAGCGGGAGACGTGGGCAACGACAGTGGAAAGAGGCGCGAGAAGGCAGCGCTGAGGGGCTACGGTCCACCGCGGACTGGGGCGGGCATGACGGCCATGCGCGGCCGCGGTAGGGAAGGAAGAGGAGGGGGCGCCGGTGCTCGCAGGACATAGGGGGGCAGAACAGGTGCGAGAGAGGGAGAGCGAGAAGCTGCGAGTGGGCTCGGGCGCGCCTGCGCGTGTGGTGGCCGGGCAGCGGCGTCGGCGGCAGAGGAAAAAGGGAGGGGGAGGCAGGTCTGACTCGGCCTGACCTTGTCTTGGCGCGATATGACTGAGCGACAGTGGCACACGTGCTGGCGTAGACACGTCGGCTGCTCGGCTCAGCGGAAGCGGGCAGACATAAGACAGAGACGGACAACAGAGGCAGGCAAAGACAAGACCGAGGCAGCAGAAATAGAAAAGGAAGGAGGAAAACAACGTGAGTGTCCGGCCAACTTCATTAACACAGAGACAACGCGCGCGTGCTTCGGCAGCTTTGCAGATCGACGGGACGATGCGAGCAGCAGGCCGACCATCTTTCTTAAAGGCAAAAGACAGCGGCAGCATGGCAGCAGCAAGGACGCTCACACAAGACGTCGGGCGCAGGACAACAGTGGCATGGACGAGATGGCTCAAAACTGGCAGGACGCGAAGGCGGCCAGCTCGGCAAAACATCCGGTACATCGCTCCCGCACAAGGACGCGAGGGAGCACGCTGCGGCTGAACACAAGGGCGTCGCGTGGCTCTGTCGGGCATGGCAGGGTAGGTGAAACGAGCGGTACGAACGCGCAACAGCATTTGTTTACCAAAACCCAAGTTACACTTTCATCTACCCGACTTGTACTTCAATTTTTATTAAAACCCCAACACACGTTCTATATTATTATTGATTTATAAAAATCACATTTTAAGTCAAACTATTAACTTACACTTCAAATTTTATTTAAGTTCTAATTACAAGTTATATTTTATTTGGTTTATAAAAATTATTTTTCCACGCTTAATCCCATAGAATAAACCATCCACTGCTTATTTGTTAGAATTGTTGTCAGACATTTCTAAATATTTTTACGCACTGAATAATTTAACTTAGACGTTTATTCGAGTCCATAAAACTGAGTCACTCATGATTCCCTTATCACTTCAAGTATGTTTTTAAATAAAAAATCTGAGAAACTCGTTTTAGAAATTTTTCTTAGGCCTAAATCTCGGTGCTAACAAGACCGTAACACTAGGGGTGTTACATCATCCTAGCAACGTCCATCCAGTAAAATCATTTTCACCATCATTTCTCTTCCTCAGAAAATCCCATTTGTCTAGGAGTCCACTACTGGAAGACAACAAAGTAAATTGAAATTCAGAAAATAAAATAGCAGCTCATTAGATAACTATTAATATAGATTTGTAGTGCTTAGAGATGTTGAACATTATCAACACAAAGTGTTCATACAGAAAAGATATCCATATATCAAGTCTAGTCAATGCTGACTAACAAATAATTGGTCATGTTTGATGTAACTTTTCTATATGAAGTGGCAATCTAAGGCTCTAAGCATACACATCAGATATAACAGACACTTAAGTTGTTAACACGTGTCTGACTAGCAGGAGAAGATAACTTGTGTCATGGATTCCCATCAAAAGCAATATATGATCGTACTCAAAATATATTAGATGACACATTTTAACTCAATGGCAGAGCTGCTACAGCAAGATAAAATGATTTGATTGTTTACGATTAAACAAGGAGAAAAATGACATACACTAGAAATGACATGATAAAAATCGATAAGAGTCAGTCCCATTCAATGAACAGTAAATTCAAGTTTCAGACCACAGTCTAATCTCCAAAACAAATTCATGGTAATGGGCAATGGCATGAACTATGAAAATGAGTTCGTGCGTGTCTGTCAAACCTTGGCCTTGGGGCAGCTCGCGTCAGGCGGGCGCGCCGGGGAGGAGGGAGAGCGACGGCTGGCCGGCGGCGGCGGCGGCACCGCGCGATGGCGAGGGCTGGTAAAATCTGATAGGGGATGTCGTCGGAGGCGAACTCGTACACGATGCTATTCCGCCTCTGTGCTAGGCAAGGGCGCAGGAGCCGCTCGCGTCTGGCGGGGGCGTCGGGGAGGAGAGAGGACCGACGGCCTCCTACCAGCCTCTCGTGCGACGATGGCGGCAGGCGACGGCGGCGGCGCCGAGCGAGGGCATGGGAGTGGCGGCACCGACTAAGGCTACGGCGGCTACAGGTGCACGACAGCCTTGCGTACACCTTCGGCGTGGGGGCTGGGGGTTCATGCGTGGGCTGTTGCGTGGGAGAGGGAGGGGGCCTCAATTACAATGCTAACCTTCCACTCATAAAATTAATTAGTGCTAATTAATTGGTTAGGAACCAAGAGGAACTAAGGAGTACCCCAACCACCGTAAAAGAGCTCATAAAATTTATGTCTTTCCCAGCGGACCAGCTTAGGCCTTGTTTGGGTACTCACGTATCTACCTCAATCTATGTATGTTGGAGTGGATTGGTATGAAATTTAAACTAAATTCCACACTAAACCACTCTAATACACATGGATTAGCTCACATTTGCTCAGAACATCTAGATCAGACTGTTAGAGGGGCTTATGAAGGTAACAAGTGCTTGGTCTGACAGAAGGTTCACAGAGGTAATAAGTGCTTGATCCGATAAAAGGGTCTAAGCCCTCACTAGACTACTTCAGGATGCGTTGTGGCAGAACCACCTGGGACGTTTAAACTGCGCTTAAGTGAGCTACATGGCGAAAACAGTATTGTAACTTCACAACTCGATCCACTATTCTTGACCAACACAAAACTCTAATCACCATTGAGTCATAAATTAAACTAAACTGAACTTTGGCCTTCATCTGTTATCACCTTTGTGTTTGACCTGTGGTGTATCTTTATTATTTTTGCCTACATGAGTGGGTCTCGCCTTCATAAATTAAGCATCCTAGGTTCCAACCTGCATTTTTGATAGTAAATGGTTGTGTCAAGTCATTCATATAAGGTGCATAGCTGAATGAAAAAGGTTGAAGAAGGTCTCCCCATTGTTGAGCAACGTTTCTCAAATAGTTGAACAAGAATAAACTCTTTTCAACTTGTTATGAAGGGCACATATAATAATAATAATAATAATAATAATAATAATAATAATAATAATAATAATAATAATAATAATAATAACAATAATAATAATAATAATAATAATAATAAAATCAAATGGCAGGGGATCGAAATCACACAGGTAAGGTTTCCAAATAGGAAAATGAAATCACATTGGCTGAGTGACAACCCTACAATGACCCTCGCTTCGCCGCTTGTGTGCCATTGAAAAGCATGAAACATTACTCCATCACATCAAATGCTACTAATCATGCTGCTCTCATCCAAATCATATTTCGCTTCACACCATCAAATGCATACATTAATCATGCTGCTCCCATCCAAATCACATTTCGCTTCACACCGCATGTATGATAAGTACAACCATGAGTTACTCACGTTAGTTATACATAATACCCACTAGATCATGCTTATAAAATATACAACAGAGCTATATGTTTTTCATGATTCATTCAAAAATGTTGTAGCTTAGCTATTCAAGAGGTTGGAGTAAACTGAGCCAACGAGTGTGTCATGATCTACATATTGCTAGAGCCAATGTTCTAACCAACTGAGCTATTGCCCAACTTTAACATCCGCTCTAGCCACAACTTTCACTTGTTAAAACAATAGTTCTTTCATTTTGTATTTTCTTCCCAACATATCGAGAGTCAAATTTGAAGAGACGTTACTAGAATTTGTAGTTATTATGGAAGAGGATTCAAAGCATTTGACATGATAAACACCTTTGTAATTTAATTTTTGTTTGGTGATGAAATTTGGTTTTCTACCATATAAAAAGGTGATTTATAATTGTTCTCATATATTAATTGTTATTAGCTATTGAAGTGCATAATAGAAAGGAAAATTAAATTCAAATCTTAAAGCAATAGAAGGAACAAAAACTACAATATAGTAGCTTTCTTTTTGATAAACTACAATATAGTAGCTAATAAAATAACAAAAGCGAAGAAGATAAAAGTAGGTGGGTTAGAGATTCTTAGGGCCCTGCTCACTAGTGGAGTAGTTTCTTTTGGCCGTTGATGAAGCAGCTTCATGATTTTAGAGAAGGCTTTGGTAAAATAGCTTCTCTAAGTAAAATATCTATAATACCTCCTATTTTTATTTTTATTTTCTTTTCCCCTTTTTTTCCCTCTTATTTTGCCTCAATTATTTTACTGTTTCATTTCTCTCTCTCCTCCTTACCTGTCTCCACCGCACGCACGCATTGAGGGCCTGTTTGGATAGAGACCTGGGTGACTTGCCTGGCAAAAAGTGCTGCTTGGAAGTTGCCTGGAAAGTTGATGAGTTTTGCCTGGTGAGGCAATGTGAGAGAAAGTCTGTTTGGTTGGATGCCTGCGCCTGAGAATGCTTATGCGAGTGAAATTTTACTTTTTTATTGTTTGTATATGATTAATGAACACTACTATGGTGTGTTTACTAGAATAATAACTTAGGTTAATTATCTCTTCTTTGCTAAAAAAATTAATTTAAATTAATGTTTTTCTAATGAAAGATCTCTATATGTATTTAATTAAAGAGTAGAAAGCTTCAGAATACAAACTATGTTAGCGTTTACATGGAAAAAGGAGAGGGAAAATCTGTTGTAATCATGGTCTTATGGACTTAATCAAGTGACCATTAACGTCAATTAAGAATAGAATACTTTATTGCGTCCAGGCAAACTCTGCACAGGCAGTTTCCAGGCGAGCTCCTAGCCAGGCATCTTGCGTCCAGGTTCCTATCCAAACAGGCCCTTCGTCGCCGCCAGGACGCCCTCCAGGCCTCCACCGCAGCTCCGGATGCGCCCAAGAATCCCTACCAAACGGCCCATGGGCCGTGCATTGTGGGCTCTCTGCTGCGCGCGCTCGATAAGCCTCACACTCTCACAGCGAGCTCGCCGGCCCCTTATCCCCCCCTCCCCTCCCCCGCCGCCGCCGTCCGAGCCGTCCGGCGACTACTCAGTTTCGGTGCTGCTTAGGTCCATTCACGGGCCCTACGCGCTCCCGCTCTCGCCCAGTCATCCAGCCGTTGCTTAACGCCGGGCGTTGCGGCCGTAGACGTGGCGAGCGCTGAGGTGGTCGGAGGAGGGCGGCGGGTTTTGCGAGGAGCAGCGGCACCTCGGCACTGTCCTGCGCCCTGATACTACCACCGCCACCCGCGCGTCACTACCACCTCTCCGCTGATGTCGGCTGTAACGGAGGACGGCGACCAGCGAGCTTCCGCCTCTGAGGCGGGGGACCGCGGGCGCGACGGGGATGAGGATTTCGACGAGGATGAGGAGGACGGGTTCGAGTTTGGTGACGCCGACGAGGCGATGCACTGCGTGGAGATGGCGGAGAGTAGCACCACCGCCGCGAAGCTGCGTGCCCACTCGCAGGACTACGAGGCGCTAGCTGCGCGCAAGCGCAAGACCCTTGCCGAGGAGCAACCCCAGAGGTGCGGAATTTGGGATTGTGTCTGTCAGTACTCGAATGGTAATCTGTATAGACATGCTGGCAATTGGCAAACACAATTTAGTTGCTCATCATCCATCTAGTATGGTTCAGCTTAGATGTTTATTAAATGCAACTTTATGCCACACCAATCTTATTGCTTGACCAGTTTCATTTAGCAGTAGTATATTTGCTAAACCTTACTTTTTGATGTTGGGGTAACTATCTATTCGATGCTTATCTTTAAGTATGCTTCAGTTGTTCATTTTCTTGTGGAGCTCTCATGATCCTCTGTGATTCTTTTGGATGTCTTTTTTGAAGTAATTCTCTTGGATGTCTTTTCTGGTCATCTGTTTCATGCATTTGTGCGAACCATCATGTTATTTGTTACAGGGAACTGTCTTTGTAGTATATATGTTTGAGAACTCTTGGTCATCTTCCAGGGAGGAGGGTTCCAAAAGGCCAAGACAGGATCAACTTTCAGAAGCGGAAGCAGCAACCATGTTCGACCAACTGATGGAAGGCTTTGGTCTTCGGCGCAAAAGAAGGTCCAAAGATGTACGCTACTCCATTCCTTAAGTCATTTGGTAAAATTCTGCTAGAACAATCCTCATGGTATTGAATGCATGGAGAGAACAGATAAAGTACACTTTCCATACATCTTACAGGAATGAAGTACATACCAGTAGACCAAAACTATCTTGGAGTTAGAATTCCTCAGTGTCTATCCCCCCAATCCCCTCCCCTCCCCCCCCCCCCCCCCCCCCCCCCCCCCCACACACACACACACACACATTCTAAAAGTGTCTTAGAATTGACTGAAGACTGAGAGATGTGGCTGTTGTTTTTCATGCAACGTTCTATTCAGTTGAATTAAGTATGTTCCCTTTCATTTCTAGCTACATTTGAAGATATGTTAGCTGTTTCAAGCTCTTTGCCCAAACTGTTTTCTACTTTTAGTGCTTATCTGAAAAGCGGTTATTATGTGGATTATAGCACTTGATATGTTATATGTGTTCAATGCAGTTGATGTCTTTTTTTAATCATATTTATAGCATTAATAAATCAGAATTTTTTTCTCATTTTTATCAGGGCAAGAAAAGGGGAAGAAAGAAAGGAACAAAGAATAAGGGCAGCGCTGAAGTTATTAAAAAGTTGGGTGATGCTACTCTACTTTTCGCTGAAGAAAAATTTAACGAGGTCTAAGATCTGACTTTGTTACTTCTATAAGTTATATTTTTCACAAATGACAAGTAGTTTGATGCATAGCTTGATATGTTACTTTCCCAATTCAATATAATGTTCCTATCAGCAAGGTCATGACCTTACTTCTTTTCATGCTTATTTATCCTGAGATTGAATTTCTGCACCTAAAAAATTATAAGTCGTACAATAAATAATTGTTCCGCTGGATTGTTTGTTAAGATGACCAAGATAACTGCTGCTATCATGAGTTTTTTGACAAATAGAAGTTGACATGCATATAGCAACTAATCTGCCATTAAGCAAATATATGACACTACATTAGCCCGTTATAGACATCCAAACTCTTAGCTTCCAAATGTTATTATTTCTATGTATGCTATATTCACTGTGAGCTAGTTTATCTTGCAGCTCACATCTAGGAGGATTAATATTTTTATTCCTAAAAATATGAGGATTACTACCTTAAAAAAGAATTACTACCGAAAATAGGAGGATTACAAGATGATTACTTAATACGTATTAAACTTCCTACCTGAAATACTGAAGTTTCATGGTTGTCCTTGTTTTTGAGTAGGATACTAGTAGATTCTCTTTTAACTCCTTTGAAAAGCATCATTATACGTGGTGTCTTTACCATTGAGCCTGTGTGGTTAACTAGACCTAGTGACCGTGTTGTTCTGTAGGTGAACTCTTTTGCATCACCTCACTAGCATGTCAATTGACTTGAGACATAAGAAATGGCTTCAGAGCTTTGGATTGTTGAATAGTAACTCAACTTGTTTTACGATTTCAGGATTATTAACAGTAGTGTCTGTTTGGTTTAGGTTCTATGAAACTCAAGAGCTTGAGTAGCTATTTTTTCTATCTCACCTTTCTTTCTAGAACACACAGGAGAGCTGCAAGCGGTAGAGTCTTACCGCCTGTGACCGGAAGGTCCCGGGTTCGAGTCGCGGTCTCCTCGCATTGCACAGGGGAGGGTAAGGCTTTGCCACTGACACCCTTCCCCAGACCCCGCACAGAGCGGGAGCTCTCTGCACTGGGTACGCCCTTTTTACACAGGAGAGCTGCATATCATTATATTAAGAAGAAAAAGAAAGGGGATTGTCCTCGTATAAAAGTCCACTCACGCCTCACACCTTGCAGCGAATTACACACACCTGTTTTTTTTTACATAGACAACCCGACCACATCCTAGAGCCTTCTAGGGCGCGAGCCTCCATTTGGCTCAAGGGTAGCAAGTTAAGACACCCTGAGCCCGAGCCAAACTCCATAACCTTAACCTTTTAATTCTTCTCTAGCAAGTGTCATCACCTCCATCTGGGACATGACTAGAACTGTGTCGTCTACAATTTTGGTGCTCTGATCTTCATTTCCATTTGACACGTGACATTCTCTCATCTAGTCTACATCGCTTGTATGCCTGGTATAGATTATTTGGTGGACTTAAGAAACTGATTGTGCCTACCTAAGTTGCACGGATACGGATACGCGTATCGGTATCGGAAGGATACGGATACGCGGATACGGCAATTTCCTAAGAAACCCGATACACGGATACGTTTTACTGTTTTTTTAATAAATATAGATAATAGCGCATATTAAAATTGTAAAAAGTGATAGTAAATTACCTTGCAATAGCAAGTACCAGCCAAAGCAAAGACCAGAACTCCGGAAGCATCTCCATTCTTCAATTGTCCATTCTCGAGTTCTCCAAGACTCTAAGTCCAGAATTTGCACAGAAAAACCAAGTAACCAACTATCAATCAATTTATTACTAAAACTTGACTACTTGAGTATTCACTATCTTGCGGCATCTGATCGCAACTAGTTTTACTGGAGGGTGTATATCTCCTTTAGTCCTTTGTTTCTCGTTCATGTAATAATTGTGCTCACAGTTTAACTCATTTGGGTGTGAATTGGGATCTGGGTCATTCTGCTGTTTGGACTAACAGCCTCCCAAGTCCCAAGAGTTTGTAATGAGCCTTGTGGACCGTCATCTCACTGGACATGTGGAGTAATAAAGCTACGAACTTATGATAAAACAAAACAGCCAGATTTCGTGATGCACATGTACTCCAAACTTAATTCTAGGCTCCCCACAAGGTTTGCCAAAACGTTGACCGCAGGGAGGCCTGATGGGATAGCTTAGCAACAAGAGGAGGAATCTGACAATGTAATGTAACACTTCTGAAAGACTGAAACCCCCTTCCCGAAGAACCCAACACTGACCTTGACGGCCGTCTCGATGAGGCTCTTGCGCTGCTGTGCGTCGGAGACGTGGCAGACGGCGCCCACCGCGGTGATACCCTTGGCCCTGAGCCCCTCCACCGCCTCGTTCACGTTCTTCTGCAACGCCCCCGAATCGATTCCCCCAATCAGAAAGAGCAGCAAGGGAAATCCCAAAGCGAGGACAGCAAGCAAGGAGGGTAGAATAGAAGAAACGACAAGATTTGCCGGCTCAGCTGGACCTGCTTGCGGGAGGAGATGACGGCGGCGGCTTACCTCACCACTTTGGAAGGGGAGCTCGCCGGAGGGATTGGAGAGGCCTCGTCGCCGGCACTACCTCGCAGACCTGCAGAGAGAGAGAGGAAGAAGAGGTGAGGACGGGGGGGGGGGTGCGCTGTAGGCCTGCAGAAGCAAGGGGAGGGGAGGAGCGGTGCTGTACTGCTGTGGACGGCGCAGACCCGGGCCACCGGATCCACGAATCGCCCAGACCCGGGCCGACAAGGATCCGGCCGTGGGAGGAGGCGATGCGCCTAGACTCACCCGGAACGGAGGTAGCGCGCCGGAGAGGAACGGTTTTCGCCGGAGGAAGCGGTGAGGCTGGTGGCGCCTGGAGGCGGAGGCGGAGGCTCGTCGCCGGTGGCTGGCGGCCGGCGAGCGGGATTGCGGCGCGACGCGCGGGCGCAGCCGTGAGGTTGTCTCCGTGCGGGACTGCGACTGCGGGATTCCGACTGCGGGCGTGCGGGACTGAGGTTGTCTCCGTGGGCTTGTACTGGGCTGGGCCGTATCGGGACGCAGGAGACGTGGCCGGTGGAGTATCCAATTTCAACGAAAATAATACAAAATCGGATACTTGAAGGATACGTATCCTAGGCGTATCGGACACGTATCCGTATCCGATACGTATCGGATACGCGATACGCGTCTTCAGTGAAGTATCCGTGTAACATAGGTGCCTACTGCAGTGTCATTGTTTTTTAGGATAACGTAAATGCTTTCTTTGTGATGTTTCAATTTGTCTAGCATTAACATTGTGCTGATGTCCTTTGTTGCAGGCAATTCCTATACTACATGAGATTGTGCGAATTGCGCCAAATTTGTCAGATTCATATTATCTACTTGGTAGCATTTATAGTGAGATTGGTGAACTAGATAAAGCCATAAACTTCTTGATGCTTGCTGCATATGTTTCCCCAAAAGATGCATCTCTGTGGAAGAAACTCATTCCCTTGGCAAAGTGAGTCTACTTCATACTATTTTCTGTTGACCTTGTCTTTGTGAAGAAGTGTATTGACAAGTTTGCCTCATAATTTTCTGAGAGAAATCTTGCATACATAGTTAAATGAGATGAAATCTTCATACATGCTAGAATGTGGATGCACTTGGCATCGATACTGTTATAGTGTGATTTCATACAAAATTGCATATGTTTAGATTATTTATTGCAATATAACCTTTGCATATCAGTGCGATGCTTGTTAGGTGAGTTACAGCCATTAGTTATTTATTTGGTTCCCCTTCATTGAATATAGATTTGGGGTGATGGGGAGGCACAATGGAATTACTGCTTAGGCTTTTAGTTTTTATTGTGTTCACTCTATGGTAATACATTTCGGATCAGTCTTTAGGCAGTTAATTGTTTTTATTTTTATTCCAGATTTTAATATGGCTGTTTAATGGAATAATATGCCTTTTTTGTGAGAACGTGTGGTAGGGATGCTGATGTGCAACCTACATGTTGGTAGTTTGACTCCCCTTCCTCAAAAAAAGGCCACTCGTGCTATTTTCACGGTTGCAGCATGATACGCTTGCCATCATAGCTGGGCTTCGTGGCCTTTTATCAACCCTGTGGGAAAGAATCCTCTATGTTTCTGTCAACGCCTCTGCCCTCAGGGGAGGCTTTCCTCCAGGGGCCGAGTTTTTTTTCTTTTCCTTTTGCTTTTTCTGTAGAAGGGCGGGCCTGGTGCAAGCGGTAGAGTCTTACCGCCTGTGACCGGAATCCCGGGTTCGAGTCGCGGTCTCCTCGCATTGCACAGGCGAGGGTAAGGCTTGCCACTGACACCCTTCCCCAGACCCTGCACAGAGCGGGAGCTATCTGCACTGGGTATGCCCCCTTTTTTTTTTCCTTTACCTTTTGCTCTTGCACCCTCAAGTTTTCCTATGATATAGTGTATCAGCATTCTACATTAGACATATGTTGTAATCTATGCGAGCGATTATAACTTTCATTATTTGCTGATAATTTGACATGATTTGTTGCTTTTTCTTTGAGCCATTCTAAATAAAATAGGGATAGTGGCCTCATCGACTAGTATTTTACAGGAAAAAAGGGGATGCTTCTCTGGCAAGACACTGTATTTTAAAAGCAATGAGAGCAGATCCAGAAGATGTAGATCTGAAGTATCTTTGTGGTGATATGTATCGCAATATTTGTGACTATCAGAAAGCTGCAGAAATATATGAACAGATAGTCAGAATTTATCCTGCCAATATTGCTGTTCGTAAAGTAGCAGCACAGGTATGTCACACATGTCAGTTTGTTCTGACTATCACTCGAAACTAACTGTAACATTAGTGATTAGTGTAGCACACATTGGTAACCGGCACCTTGTAACAATCTGACATATGCTGCAAGCAGGGACGTAGCCAGCGGTGGGGCTAGGGGGGCTTCAGCCCCCCCTACCCATCCTGAGCACGTGGAATTTTCCTAAGTCCTCCCTTAAAATTTTATGCATACATGTATTAGGTAGGAGGGGCTAAGGTTAAGAGAAGATAAAAAAAACCTCTATTCTTTTGTTCAGCCCCTCCTAAATTTTTTTCTAGCTTCGTCACTGGCTGCAAGGGAACATGTTAAAAGAAGTACTAGCTTATCTGTTCTTGGTCAAAGTTTCCTGAAGAGCACACTACATATTTTCCAGCGCCAATTTGCCAGTCCACAATCCACATACCTTGTGTTTCTTATGCATGAATTCTTACAGGATTGAGAAAACTACTCGGAAGTTGTCTCACATCAGAATTAACCTGCTTTTATATTCCAATCAGAGACCAGTTTAGTCCCTAAATTTCCATCGAATGTATATATTACTGCTCATGTTCCCATCTTCTGTTCACTTGGTTTTAGATTAATGAAGCTTATTACCAGATTAATCACAGTTTTGATCAACTAGTACTACTCGCTGGAGATAGATGGGCCATGAGGCCAATACATGCGCAGTTTGCAGGGAGAATATCGAGCTAATTAGATGGACTGTTTATACTTGCAAATATATATGTAAACCTTCATTAATCTATCTTAGCCGCAGGGTGGGGGGGGGGGGGGGGGGGTATGGCCTCTACTCGACTCCGCCAGTTTTGCAACGTAATCCTGCGTGGTTTCAATCTAAGGGTGGTTATGTTCTGGCAACCTTTATCTCTTGCACTTTTTATTCCCTGAAGTATGAATTTAGTATTTATGTGTCATTGTACTGGTTTGATTTTGGGCTACTTGTTGATTCATTCCTTTTCTTTCAGATGTACAGAGAGTGTGGTCAAATTGACAAAGCTATTAATTTGTTGGAAGACTATGCCAATACTCAAACTTCCAACATTGACTGGAGTGTTCTAGATTTATTGATATCACTTTATATAAGAAATAATGTTCTTAGTGAAGCACTAAGGCAGATCAAGAGGGCACAGCTACAATTGGGATCTCAACAGAATCTACCAGTACAATTGCAGGCAAAAGAAGTAATCTGCCATGCATATTGCGGTGACATGAAATATGCTGAGGTTTGTTCCAGACTTTTCTGTTGTATATCATATGATGGAATTCATCCTTGTTAGATTGAATGCCCTCCCCTGCTCTCCTTGGTTCAAGTAAAGTCATGCCAGAATTCCCTAAATATGTACTCCCTCTGTCCATCAATATAAGGTGTATTTTGTTTTGAAAAGGTCAAACGTTACAAATTCGGACCAACAATTAGTTAAATTATATGCATGTTCCATGTAGGAAAACTAACATACTAATATTCAAAACCCTTTTAAAATGATGTTGATTCTGTAGCAATTGGCAGTATTTTGGAAGAAAAATCAATGGCCATAATCTACTTTTGATGACTTTCTTATTCTAAAATATGCCATCCATTGCTGGATGGAGTGAGTACTGAAGAAAGAGTGGTAAATTTGATTATTTATTATTAGTTGCTTACATAATGTCATTTGTTCCTCCAAGCTCAGTCAAATAGTACAGATCTGATTACTTAGTTATCATGACGCATAATTTCTGTGCAGATTTTCCTTCATGATGTGCATTTGGAGCCATCGAAAGAAAACATTGATGTGATTAAGGAACTTGCAAGCACTTTAGAAAAAATGGGACAATATGAGTATGCAGTAAAGTTTTACCTGCTGATTGAAAATGTTGCTACTCATAATGATGTGAGTGATTGATTTCCTTATTTTCATCTCTCCCCAATGTTTGTACGTGAAGGTTGATTTTAAATCTGAGTGGCTGGAATATCTTTATTTTCCAATTCAACTCAAGTATCTTGGCATTTTTTCGAAGTCCTAGTATGAAGCATTTGAAGTTTTGAACCGGATCTTGCAATTGCTGTCAAATATTCTAGAGAGTGAAAGCAATGAAGATTGCGTCGAAATTGTAGATTGGTTATCAAGGTACAGGGGCACATGTATATATAGTCCAGAGATCTTGGGTTTATAGAAACATAGCCAAACAAGATCCCCTCCCCTATTCCTATCCATAATCTCCTATACCTATACCTATCCATAATCAACAGAGGAGAGAGCCAGCCGGCTATAGAAGCACACGGCCCAGGCCCAGTCCAGCTATATACACGCACATACATAAACACACATATGTCTAACAGAGAGCAATTGAATCCAATGAATCATTGGAGAGGGAATTAGAGATAAGTGTAGTAGCACAGTTGGTATTATATTAAAAATTTTCTTTGAAAGAAAGAGCTACGGTCATCTCAAGGGACATAAGTAAAATTTGAATCACCTATGCATTGCTAGAGAGAATGTAGGATGAACAACATGGGATGGAACATGTAAACTAGTATATTCGTAGGTTGATATTGTACCCTTGAAGTCTAAGGCCCTTCATAGTTGGTACAGAAAAAAAATAGTGGAAAGCAGATTCTATGGTTGATCTTGAATGTAACTGTGATGAAATATAAATTCCTGTGTTTGAGAGCTCACTTTATTACATCATCCTGATATACTAATTGGCTAAAAAGGTGTTCCAAAATTTATACATTGCCAATAGAAGTCTAATGGATACTCATCAATTGAAGTGCAAACATGTAGCTTTGTTTGCTCATAGACATGTTCACCAAATATTTTATAGATTGCAGGTTAGCATATTGGTTGGACCATATCCAGAGTGTTAAAGTCAACATGCTATTTTCTTTTGTGCATATTGATACATAGATTGAAGTCATTAGATCACCTTTTAAGTTTTAATGGACTTTGGCCATGTAACATGTGTTCAGGTTCATTAACTCCTGAAGAGTTTAGAAGATTTCTGGAACAATTTATTTATTCAGACATTCAATACGTCTGCTTCAAGTTCTTGATTTTTTTTTTGGGCTCAGTTGCTTCTTTGCTTCACTTTCTTAATTCTTCTCAGCTGATTATTCTCCTACTTGTTTCAGGGTGGTTTATACTTTGATATCAAAGAAATGGGTAGTTCATATGTCAATGTTGCTCAGTGCTACATGGTCTTAGGGGACAAAAAAAATGCTATTCCTTATTTTTATAAAGGTTATGTTCCATTACCTTGAGGAAGCACTTCTCTGCTTGACATTAGTTACAGATGGATTCTAAAGGTTTATTGCCAGTACGAATTGCACCATAGTTTTGAGCATTAGTATACCGGATACCCTTAATTTGGGATGGCTTTATGAAAGGGACTTTACTTCTGTGGCTACCTAATGGAGAGGAGCTATGCCCAGCTTATGTCCCATCATAATTGAATTATTATGATTCTGACTACACTAATAATACTTGACTCTTATCATATATTGTTGGATGCATAGGCCAGTGCATAGGCTGCAACCTAGGATACATGGTATGAATGTATGATACTGTTGGGACGAAACACCGCCTCCAGTGCATGGTAACATAATCCAGTATCCAAGACAGCCTGTGTTCACTAATTGCAGCATGTGATATTATCAAATTTGTAATGAACTGTGTGCCAAAGATATGCAGTAATATACAAACTCCAAGACATTGGATGCAGAGACCAATCAGTATCTCTAGTATGTTACAGATTTGTTTTCTGTCATTGTAAATCCTATGCCATCAGCATTTTATCCTATGAAACGCACATTAAATGAGTATGTTTCCATGCACTGGACTAGCCTTAAGATTAGTCTTTGTTGATTTCATCAATGATGGACCTTCTAAGGGGTCCATGTTTCTGTGCTTTATAGTATGTTCAATACCGGGTTCTAGTATGCATAGTTATCATAATAATGAATATATGCATGGTGCTTTAGTTCTGTGTAATGTGTAATTGTTGACATAGTGTATGTCTTCTCTTCCTTTCCCCTTAGCCTTACGAAGCATGAAGGACAATATCGATATACGATTGACCTTATCGTCCCTTCTTGTTGACGACGACAAGACAGATGAAGCTGCCACTTTGCTTTCTCCTCCCAAAATTCCAGGTATAGTACTTATTAAGATGTTTTATGCAGCTAATTGGCTTCTTTTTTCAGTGTTTTTCTATGCAGTTGTCACTTTACTTCATGCTCCCAAAAGTCCAGGTATAGTACTTCGCTGTTTTATCAACTTATGCTGTCTTTTGCAGAGTTGCAGTCTGCTAATACTCCAGACCAACGGAAACCTTGGTGGTGTGATGGGAAAGTAAAGATGCAGCTTGCAAAAATTTATTACAATAAAGGCAAGCTGGAAGATTTTGTGGACACAATTTTTCATCCTATTCTAGAAACTTTGAATGTTGAATATGCTAATCGAAAGGTACATATGATCTTTTCCATATATGGTTTTGATGTATTGCTTGATGAAGATGTGCGTAGCATTACTGCTATTTGTTTCATCTCTACTGTTTTTATACCTCCCTTCCTCCCTTTTCAATTGCTTCCATTTTAATGGAAAATATGCCTTTTGTTTCTTTTTTCTTCATGCCAGGATTGTACTCTATGACAATAATTACTGCAGCAACATTTATTTTGAAATGACTCCTGAATTTACGATTTTTTTATTCTAGTAGTTATGACCCTACAATTTGCGATCCTGCCATTGGAGATCCGATCTGATTCAAAATCATGATTTTAACAACCTTACTTGTAATGGATTCTCATCAACTCATTGTGATCCACGGTATTCTAAACCAAAAAAAAAAACTAGCATGTCAAAGGCTGCAAATTCTACTAATGGAACACTTTTGGTGTTTTGCACAAAACATCATGAAGGTTGAACTTTGGGAACTGTGTTGAATGGCCGTGCTACTGAAGTGAGTACGGGAACTTTGTATAGTAAACATCAGAAAATTGGTTATATGTTTTTAGAGCGGGAGCTCTCTGCGCTGGGTACGCCCTTCATGTTGTTTCCTTGATGAGCAATGTGATAGCCAGAGTTCTAGAAATATTTTTTTGGTGAGCTGGAAGTTTACTGTGTGCTTTCAAAACATATAGCTTATTTCTAATTGAGCAGGTCAGGCCAATGAAAAAGCTTCCAAACACTGTTCTGCATGAAAGAGTCAAAGTATTGGGTGAGCAACGCCCAGATAGTGTATTTCAAGGATTAAAGCCAATAGCATCACCTGATGAATTGTAAGTACAACATTTGTTCACGGCCATTTCTTATGTTTAGTTGATAATACTAATTTTCTACAAGCATAGTTAATACTGAGTGTTTATGGCATGAATCCTAGTACCTGATGCAGGGCATGATTCGCTGTTTCCATAGATTCCACAATTGGTTATAACATTTTGTTTGCATAAAATGGTGATTCGGCGAATATGAGAGGCAAATATATCTGTATTATAGTGTACAGGCTATATCAAGTAAAGATAAGCACTGCATCATGCACTATTCATGAATGCTGCTGTTCCTTTGGTTTTGGTTCTCCACAGTATGGGACTCAGGCCATGATATTTTGCATTAGGTTATGGTACATCCATGCCTCTCTTTTTTTTTTAATTACTGGAACCATGCATCATGCGTATCTTATAAATTTGGAGGAAGAACATGAACTAGGAATTAGAATTCAGAATACCAAATTAAAATTTGAATTTTGTACTCCTATGATCAGTACAAATCCATATAACCTGACAAGATAGAAGCTGGACTGAGGCACATGCACTGAAAACCCAGAAAATGGTTGTCCATGTATTTAAATTTTCAGTCAAGGACTCTCCATGTATTTAAATTTTCAGTCAAGGACTCTCGTAGCAGAATGCACGTGTGCATATTGTGACAATTGATTATATGTTCTGAATGATATTATTTTATGATAAACAAAATAAGTAGCCTCCTACTGTTAAAGGTCTAATGATGCATGGGTTATGTTGTATATATCTGGCTATAATAGTGATGTATGATCATATTCCTGTGTTGTTCCATGCGCATGATAGAATGTGTTGCACATGTTCCTTTTTCTTTGTCGTTGCATAGTTTTTGTGCTATATTAACAGTCTTAATCTCTTTCAATATTATATAATTGACTCTGTTCTATCTCTGATTATTTTTTATTATTTGTTTCACTTTTTCCATTGACGTTGCTGATATACTGTTAAATTCAATAGAATAAAGGCAAACAGAGCAAAGAAAATAATTGAGAAAAGGGCAGCTGCAAATGAGTTAAAACCTGATGATCCGGTATTTTGTTTTCTTCTGCTGTTTGTAATATACTAATATTATAGGTAGTTTCCCCAATAAGATCTAAATACCTTTCTTGTTCAATGTTTTTAGCCAAGAACAAAGCAAGTTCCTCCTGTTCCTGGTATACTGACAAATGTGGAGCATCATCAGCTTGTGTTAAATGTTTGTATCTGCCAGGTTCTCCTACCCATTTTTTTTTTGCCTAGGTTTCATCTTCACAATTGCCTATTGTACATTACATTAGCCAATGATCATACAGTTTGAGTAAATTACACCAGAGGTTTCTAAACAAGTTTGGCAGTTGAAGCTGACAACACATAAACATTGCCTATGCTATGTCCAGAAACATGCATCTGTTGGATACCTCAACACTCATAAGTAGAGGTCTCGATGGGGATGGGTGGGGCAGGAACGTTTCTTCATGACCAAAAAATAATTTTATTAATAAATCAACATCACCTGCAACTTCATTTTCCAATAAGGATGCATTTACTTATTGTTGATAACTTCTGCACTATAAAAGAAGAGTCCTTGCACTAAAAGGATGTATATGCTTTTGTCTTAGACCCCATTCTTATTTTGTTCACATTTTTTTGTTATTGGTACTTTTTTTAGTATTATCCTAACTATTAAGTGTTCCCTTTTCTGGCCTTTATCTTTTTAGCTTTGTCGAACATTAGCTTTGCTGCAGCGATATTGGGATGCACTGCAGATTATCAACCGAACTCTCAAACTTGGAAATGACGCACTCACTGGTGACAAAAAAGAGGAACTCAGATCCTTGGGTGCTCGTAAGATCTATTCACCTTACTGTAGCATATATGATATAACATCGTAAAATTGGATCTTTAAAGAAAACCATCTTGTGCTTTCAACTTGAGACCAGATATTCTCCACTTTTTTGGAAAGGGTTTTGGACTTACTCCATCTGTTATTGACATTATAACAATATTTTTCACATCTTTTGAGGGCTGAAAGTAAAAAAAAAAGTAGCATAGGAAAGAGCAGGTGGAGCAGCATTTTTAATTCGATAATATTCAATCTCATTTTGCAGAAATTGCTTATAGAGCTCCAGATCCCAGTCATGGCTTTAAGTATGTCCGTTATGTTGTTCAGCAGCACCCATATTCTCTTGCTGCATGGAATTCCTACTATAAGGTGATATCAAGGTGACTAGTTAGAATACACATTATTCTGTATTTATGTATTACATTAGTGAACATTTATGGCTATATGTACAAAATTTTTGTTTAGCTGATATTATAGCTATTCTTTTCATTCTTGTAGCCTTGCACATATTATGTATATAAGTTGACTCACTCACTAATTCTGTAAGATCCTAATCTACCAGGAGGTTACTTCAACTGCTTGGTAATTTGTTAAAAGGCTGATAATGGACCTGTCGTGACTCATTCCCCAATCTTTGAATTCTGAAGTTGAGAATGAAAAGAACCCACCTGAAACACTGGCACAAAAATATATTGGCCTAATGGTGACTGCACTGTTCAACATCCAAATTTTTGGCCCATTATGGAATTTATGCTGATAAGTAAATGTTTTACCTGATCGCCATGTCAATGCAATATATTCAAGGACCCTCGAATTTGCCTCTTGATTTTCAGTGGCATTGAACTAATGAACTCAAGACACCTTGTTCATATATTTCTAGCTGTGGGACAAAAACAAATGAATGAACATAGTTAGCCGTTCAAAATTTACATTTTATACTGGCATTTGCTTTGCAGAATAGAGGACAGGTTTCCACAGCATTTCAAACATCTTCTACGGACAAGAGAAGCGAAGCCTGACTGTGTGCCTCCAATAATCATATCTGGGCATCGATTTACTGCTATAAGTCAGCATCAGTCAGCTGCTCGGGATTACCTGGAAGCTTATAAGTTGGACCCAGAAAACCCTCTTATTAATCTTTGTGTAGGTATGTTACCAATCACCATAGTTGTTATCAATATGCGTCACTATACAGGATATCGATCATGTTGTTCAATCTTTGTAGGCACTGCCTTGATTAGTTTGACCCTTGGCTTCAGGCTTCAGAATAAGAACCAGTGCATTGTCCAAGCTTTTGCTTTCCTGTACAGATACCTT
Organism: Miscanthus floridulus; assembly: GCF_019320115.1. NCBI lineage: Eukaryota > Viridiplantae > Streptophyta > Magnoliopsida > Poales > Poaceae > Miscanthus > Miscanthus floridulus. The sequence continues at coordinate 50,295,995 of NC_089587.1, forward strand.
CGCCTTTGTGATAACAGTCAGGTTTGGCACTAAATTTCTGATATTTCCTGCGGATAATGCTCTTCCCTTCAGTCCCGGACATAGTAGCCAGGAACTTGGAGTGATACCACATTCCTTGTCCTGGGAATGTCGATTCAGGAACAATTATATTCCTGCAGTGTAAAAACCTTCCGCAAGTATGTACCATGTTCCTCGATCCAAGTTCCTCCACCCCGTCGATCTAAGAACTTTTTAACCAAGGTCCCAAGAATAGGAATAGGGTTTGCTGGATCTGAGTGGTAGCCATGTCAGTCCCATCCTCTCCTGCCTCCTCTTCCTCCACCGTGGCCATGTCGCCGGCGCCTGGCATGGTGGCAAACATACTTTCCATCTGTGGTGAAAGCAATACCATGAAAGTGAATATGGCTCAGGGAATAGTAGATTGATTCATATGTGTACAGGAGGGTACAATATATATAGGCAAGGATCGTGTAGGGTTTATAGAACACACCCAATCAACGGAGATTCTTGCCTAATCAGAGATCAACTGCCATAATACCCTAGAGGCAGCCCGGCCACCAGGCGTGGACGCCAAGGCCCATGGCTGGCCCTATAGGCGTTATTCTAACGTGGAGTTTTGAGGTAAGCGGAGTACGACACCATCGGCTTCGACGACGACGGCTGTGGTTCTTGCGGGTTCTTAGCGGGCTTATTGTGTTGTCCAGTGGGCTTGGCGGACCAAACTATGTTAGGCCACAAGGAACTTGCAGCTGGACCGCGTTGTCTGCTTACTTTGATTTTGCGGGGCGGGTTGGTGGGCAACGTTAAAAACCCGCCCCGCCTGCATCCTGATTCCTAGTTTCATTGTGGAATGCCGGCAATTTGTTGAGTAACAGTGAGATTTTGTTTTGGTCTCGTAGGAAGCCTTGTACAACATTGCTCGGGCATATCACCACATTGGCCTGAATACCTTGGCAGCTATTTACTACGAGAAGGCTTTGGCGATCGAGGAGAAAGATCATCCCATCCCTAAACTTCCATATGAGGCTGGTTCATGTGTGCCAGAGGATCTGAAGCCAGGGTACTGTGACGTGCGTAGAGAAGCAGCGTTCAATCTGCATCTAATCTATAAGAAAAGTGGAGCTACCGATCTTGCAAGACGGATTCTGAAAACTTACTGCACTGTCTAGAAGTTGGTATTGGACAATGTTGTTGGGACCTGAATATCAGATCCTTGAAGGTTCCTTGCAGTAGCCTAGAATCAAGCTAGTCTATAAAGCTAGAACATGTAACATGTCAGTAGTGACTTTAGATGTGTAGCTGAAGAATTAACAACGTGCTCGATCCAGATGTAAACGTATATTCTGGTTTCACGATGCTGTGTTATCGGCAAGTGGTTCAGCGATGCTTTGCTTCATGTGATTGATTGGCAATTCATGACTGAATTTTGATATATATATGGGAAATATGAACAAAGTTAGATCGAATCTCTTCCTTGTCTGCCATTTCGAGAAGATCCTTTACTCTGCCATATGTAGAAGCTTCTTTGTTTGCCATTGGGATTTGGAAAAAAATATATTATGGTTGTTAAATACATGGTTTTAAAGGCGTCGCCTAGGCGTACCCAGCTCGCCTTGGAAAACAGTGGCGCCTTGTTGCTAGGCGTTCAGGCGTACCGAGCACTCGCCTAGATGCCTAGCCGCCTTTAAAACATGGGTTAAATATTCATACCTCCAAGATTCGAATCTGTCTGGATAATACCAGTGGATTTGATGGTTGTTGTGATGTCTTACCGAGAACTGCAATTTGTCCTGAGTACAAACAAAAACAGAGCAGATATTTGTGGGGTGATATAATTCAGAATTCTGAACTGTGAGTCATAATCAGTTGTTCATCATGCAAATAAGCAACATTTTTTGTTATAAGAATATTGCAACTCTTGGTGGAATCATGCTGGGATGCACAATAGTACACCCTAAAGTTAGGTTGATTGGAGTCGATCGACAAATGGACTGGATAAGCAAATGGAAGGAAAGAATCAGTGGCGATTTAGCACGGAGATATTCTAGGAAAAGTAAAGTGGAATCTACGGCACTGACGCACTGAGCCAAAAAGCAGCTGCAACTTGCATTGTTTGTACTGCTTCAGGGCCCAGGCACACTCGGCAACCATCTTCCTCACCAGCATCACTATCCGAAGTCACTAAGGCCTGCTGCTTTTTTTTTACTTGTATCCCTATGGGCCATGTACGATCAAATAAAAAAATAGGTGCTCTGCATTTGTCATAGTAGTTTGCAGAAGCTACATATGCGAAAGAGAAGGTGGTCCATGCTAAAAAAAGATGGAGAAGAAATAAAGGTGAGGCACGATGAAAGAAAAAAGTTTATGTGCAAATCATAAGTAGTGATAGTTTGCATTGTGTGAATAGTAGTTTTAAAAGTTTCTAATCTATGTGGATCACTTTATTTGTACTAGAAGAGTGTTAGCCTCTATTGGTGGTGTCCTAATCCAGTGGCGGAGCTTGCATGAATGTGTAGGGGGCCAATTCAAAGCTATGCTGCTACAGTAATTACCAATAGTAGTATAGACAATTGGAATTCTGTGAAAAATCTTTGTTTTTTCAAGTTCTATCTATATAGACTGCAATGAACAATTGAAATTCTATCAAAGAAGAATGAACAATGTGTGGATTTACATATTTGTAAGCTGTGATCCATTCATCAGCAACATCAAGCATGGTACGAGAGAGGCATGAATTAATTACATACATGCAGTGACATGCAAACCTCCAGAGTGATACAGCCGGAACAAGAGAGGCCAGGACCCAGTTTGACCCCACATAGCTCCGTCCGTGCTTCTAACCGCGGGCTAACGGGCTATTTGACACGGCTCCGGTAGCAGAAGTGACGAGAAGCTGTAGCAAACACCACAAAAAGCTAAACTATTTTTTTTTGTACGGAAGAGGAGTGACCAATACCTGAGTAAGGGTACATACGTACCTCAGCCAGAGATATAACGACACATATTTCAAATCCCCGAAAGGTCACAAGAAACAAGGCGCACTAAATGGGCGGACACTAAGCCTTGGGGCGAGGACTCCATGCGGCACGAGTCTCCTAGAGTAACTCGATGGCAAGGACTCAGTTGTGCCCAAGTCACGCAAGCCATCAAGTCGCGAGGCATAACTAGGAAGTTTACTAGTCTATGTTTATTAGAATCCTACGCCTGACTGCCCTTTAAAGGCTTGTCCATGCTCTGATCCCATCCCACAGTATACATCCTCATTTTTTTACCGGGCAAGGGGGGGCCGGAGCCCTCTATGGCCAATGCATGGCTCCGCCGGTGTCCTAATCTACTGACACTGACTCAATGTCTCTTTATCTTTTTAATATGCTTTGGCAATATCCTAATCAACTTCAATAATTTGGTATTTTTCAGGAGTTTTTTTGGCTAAGGCAGTGTAGAAGTTTCACAATGTAATGGCCTGAGGAAACTATTCAATTACCATAGGGACCAGAAAATGACCTTTGTTCCAAATGGATCCTAATTTATGGGGGAAAAGAGTTAAGACAGTAGTTAAATTAAGGACGTGTGTTGTTTGTTTGGACAAGGGCCAAAGCCAGGCCCATCAGGTGCAGGCGGCCATGTTTGTTTGCCTGGACGTCTTTTGGGCCCGGCCGGCACGCTGCTTAAAGCAGCCCAAAGCCAGGCCCCGGGGAAATGGCCCTCCCCTTCGTTTCTCCAGAGCCCGGCTCATTTGGGCGTAAGTAGGATCATTTCGGCTGTTTCTCGGGCTCGATCTCTCGTCTCACGCGCGACGCGGACATTTCCCCCACCCCTCGCCTCCCCGCTAGGGTTTCCCCTCCCTTATAACAGCAGCCGCCGCTCACTCCCTCATCCTCTCTTCCCTGCTCTTCACTCCCTCCTACTCTCCACTCTCCTCGGTGCCTCGTCCTCCCTCGTTCGGCGGTGCATGGTGGCGGCGGGGTCGTAGACGGGCCTCGCGTGGCTCACATCGGCTCCTCCTCCTCCATCTCGCCAACACACGGGTGTTGGTGGTCCTCGTCGTCGTCTTCTTCCTTGAGACAAGTGGGTGGCTGTGTTTGTTTACCTAGACCTAGGCCTGTGGTAGACGCTGCTTCATCTTCCCCAAGCCGTCGCCTGCTTCCTCTCTGGATCTGCTTCCTCCTCCCCAAGCCGCTGGTTTCTTCCTCCTCTCCTTCTCCAAAGCAAGGTGAAATCTTGAAATGTTGCTTACACTTGGTCCGATTTCGACGGTCAAAGTGTTCATAGTGTTGTGAAGTATTTACACTTGACCCGATTTTGGCGGTCATAGTGTTCATAGCATTGATTTTGTGGGATTTATGCTTGGCTCATGGCAGATCTATGAGTTATTAGGTCCAATCCATGATGTTTCCATGTTTTCGTTTCACTATGATGGTATATATGAGCTAGGGTTTACTGTTTAGCATGGTCTGAGATTGGGATCCAAATGTTCCTGGTTTATTTTTGGTCGATCTGTGAGTTATTGGTCCCAATCGATGATAGTTCCATGTTCTTGTTCCACTATGATGATACTTATGAGCTAGGGTTAACTGATAGACATGGTTTGAGATTGGGATGTGTTTGTTGCTGGTTTATTTTGTGGTCGATGATGTTGAGGTGGAGACTCTAGGAGGTTGTGCTATGCACACTGCAGCTGAGGCCATGAAGCCCTAGGTGTCCACCAGTTTTATTTATGTCTGCAATGATGTGCACTTAGAGTCCAGCAAAGCATGCCTTAACCTAAAATCAATCTTTCATTCATGCATGTAGATGGATTTGCAGTAGCAGAGATCTACCATGGCATCCTAGGCTACCTCCATGGTAGTTGTGATGGTTGCCCTTGTTTCTTCTAAATTGAAAAGGGCTAGAGAGGAGGATGAGCCCATTTATTATGGTCCTAGGTTAGAAGCACAGAGAGAAGAACCTTTCTCTCATTTACAACTCAACTGATGCTGAGTGCATAGCCATGCTTAGAATAAGTAGATCACCTTTTTTCTCACTGTGCAACTTGTTTAGGCAGAGGGGTTTGGTTGTGGATGAAAGGATCAAGATGCCCAAGAGGGAGGGGGTGAATTGAGCTAATTCTAAATTTTCTTGCAATAATCAAATCCTACGGATAGCCCAATTAACCCCTTGTGCCTAGAAAAATGTTTCTATCAAATTAACACACAATAGACTTGCAACCTATGTTCCAAACTTACTTTAGCATAGCAATTCTACGAATGTAAAGACAAGTATTGAATTGCTCAAAGTAAATACTCAAAGTAAATGCTCAAAGTAAATGGAGAGAGGAACATGGCGATGTTTTGCCGAGGTATCAGAGAGTCGCCACTCTCCACTAGTCCTCGTTGGAGCACCCACGCAAGGGTGTAGCTCCCCCTTGATCCGCGCAAGGATCAAGTGCTCTCTACGGGTTGATTCTTCGACACTCTGTTGCGGCGAATCACCCAAAGCCGCTCACAACTTGAGTTGGGTCACCTACAAGCTTCGCAGGGTGATCACCAAGCTCCCAATCACCATCAAGCCGTCTAGGTGATGGTGATCACCAAGAGTAACAAGCACAAACTCTCACTTAACCACGCAAAGCCTAATGAGAAGATGGATGCACACTTGTCTACTCTTGATTCACTAATGAGGTTTCACTCTTGGATTCTCAAATCACAAACACCTCACTAGGACCTTGCTCTTCTTGGCACTCACAAACGTGTTTCTCAGCTGTTGGAATGAGCAAAAGTAACTCCACACACGAGTGGAGCTTCTATTTATAAGGCAGCCTGAAAAATGAACCGTTATGAGCTTCTGCGGGATGACCGGACGCTCCGATCATTTTGACCGGATGCTCTAGTCAGTTCAACCCGTGCAACAGTTTTCAAGTGATGACCGGACGCTATCAAGGTCCGGTCAGTACTGACCAGACGCGTCTGGTCGCTCTTGGATGCTTACTGTAATCGATCAGACGCTGGATACTCAGGGTCCGGTCACCACTGACCGGACATGTCTGGTCACACTTTCTCAAGTCTGGACCCTTACTGGAGTCGACCGGACGCTGGCCCTCAATGTCCGATCACATTGACCTTCCAGCGTCCGGTCACACCAGACTTGATCTCCTCGGTCAAATGAACTGACCGGACCCTGCGGCCAGCGTCCGGTCGCACCGGAGCTAGCGTCCGGTCAGTATTTGACTCTCCATTCACTTCCAACTCTCGATCATATGTGAATGAAGTTTGCTCCAAAGGATCTTAGGCATTCATAGGAGCTACCTAGAGCTAGTTTTAACAAGTGTGCACCACACCTAACTCACTAGACTCAACTAGGTCAAGCTACCCGTTCATACCCCCCTTAATAGTATGGCCAAAGGAAAAACAAAGTCCTAAACTATTCTAAGTGTCTCTCCAACTCTAATCGACACTTAGAACTAGTCATCCTTAATCTTGTCGTCAATCCTTTGAAAACCGAAACGATTTCCATCGTAGGGGCATGACAACCTCGATTGCCCAATCGATCTCCATTACCATAACCTAACTTTATTTGCCTCTACAAAATATACGTTAGTCATAGTAATCTTGTATTGTCATTAATCATCGAAATCCAACTAGGGACCTAGATGCTTTCAATCTCCCCCTTTTTGGTGATTGATGACAATACCACCTCAAGTATGTGAAAGAGTGAGGTTTCTTTTTTGACGGACTTGGTTCATATAAGCTTTTGTCGATAAGAACAAAAGTGTTAGTCAAGCTTATATGACCCAAGCCAACACAATGTACTCAAAGGATATTAATTAAGCATGAGTACAAATAACAAAGCTCATTTGCTTCAAAGTTTAAACACAGAAGCAAAAGCAAATGAGCATAACACAAGTGATATGACATTTAAATAATGCAAAGTAGAAAGCACACATGTCATATATCACAATCACATAGATAGCACTACCACATATATATAATAGTATGCATGAAAGTAAACACATGAATGCATAAGTAATAGTGTATCACACAAATAAAACTCCAAATGTATATAATAAGCTAATACTAGATAACTAGCTCCCCCCTAAAAGTAGCTCCCCCTGAGACTACATACTCGAACTCCCTCTCCCCCTTTGGCGTCAAACACCAAAACCTAGGGGTCGATCGGTGGGACTGCAGCGGACGAGCCAGGCACTGAAGAACATGGGGCAAGCTGGAACTAGGCACCATCATCATCTGACCCTGAGCTCTGAACTGACTGGCCCTCTGTGGCAGGAAGTGTCGCTGAAGCGGTCTGGGTCTGAGCTGGGGCTGGTGCTGCCTATGAAGCTGCTAGTATGTCTGTCGTAGGATCTGACGAGGCGACAGACGAGGAGAGCCTCTGAGTAGTCACAGCGACTGGGGCTGCTGTAGATAGACTGGCAGTATGCATATGAGGCGGAGTAGGCATGCCGGTCAACTCGCTGAAGGATGCTCCAAGACTCCTAGAGACTGACGTGTTAGGCACGAATAGCGAGGAAGACTGCTCTGGTGTGAAGCCCGTCTGAAGTGGAGTGAACTGTGGGGCTACCACGGGTGAGGCTAACCACTGTGACACCTATATAAGAGGTGAAGCAAACTGAGCTAGAGGCTGTCCCTGACTCTAAAGCCCGCTAGGCTGTATAGCTGGAGTCGTCATGGTGGAAGCAGGCTGAGCAAGCTAGGGCAAAGTCTGTGGCTGTGGGGCCCCAAGAGCTATCACTACGTGCTGCATGAAACCCATAAGCTGTGCATCTGCTGCTGCTGCTACATGAGTAGCAGTTGTCTCCTGTGCCTGTCTATCCTATGTCTGCTGCATCCACTCAAGAATAGCAATGAGAGCGGGGTCTGTCTATGGAGCAGGTGGAGCAGAACTAGAGCTACTGGCCTCTGCATCGTGTCTGCGTGGAGGCATCTGAGGAATAGGCAGATAGTCATCATCAGAGCTATCACTATACTCGCTCACCTCCTGCTGTGCCTCTAACTCCTCCTCCTCAGTGGCTGCAATCCCTCTGATGATCTCATCCTGCTAAGTTGTGGACTCTGGCATGTCGGGACGACGACTAGGCTGTCTGGGTGCCTGAGGAGTGGTGTGTCTGATCCTCTATGACAGGTTGTAAGCTAGGAACTCTGTGGTGGCACCTATATACTCATCCATCATACCAGGGGGCTTATCAAGCACTACTCTATGGATGAGGAACGTGATCCAGTGAGCATAGGGAAGCTGCCTACAACCCTTGAATCCCTTAGCTATAGTATCCTCCATCTCTGAAAGAAGGAGGTCCCAGATATCAAATATTGTCTACTGCATCAGGGCATTAAGAAGCCAGAGCTGTAAGCGAGTCAAGCCCTCTCTATATCCCAACCTAGGAAGCAGTGTCCTCCTGATAATGGCCTCTAGCACTCTCGCTGTAGGAGTCAAGTCACTGGGGTTCCTGCTCGACCCCTCTCCAAAAGGCTCCTTGAAGCAATGTCGCACTAAATCTGTAGGAGGCACCAACCCTCCATGAGGGTGCCTAGGAGGCTCCTACTGTCCATAACAAACCTCATGCATCTTGACAGGCTACTCTTGTAGCCTTAGTATCTCTCTGACCCTACCACTCGTCACTCTGTAGTCTTTGCCTCTGAAAGAAAAGTGAATGAATCTATGATGTGGATCAATGAAGAGTGAAGCATAAAACTGACGAACCCAAGATGGTACATATATCCCCGTCCATCCAATCAAATCTTTCAGTCCTAACAAATATGATAAGTAAGGCCGAATGTGCTCTCCGGCTACTGCCACAATAGACTCTATCCGATAGACTCTCTGAGATCGAAACACTGCCCCACTGTTGAGATAAGCATTGTAGAAATCCTCCTGCAGTGGCGTGTAGAAACCCTCAGCTGCTCTCTCATCCCTCCTTGGAGGAAACCAAACCTTAAACTCAACAAAACGCAGCTGCTGAACCTGCCTGGTTGTAGCGGCCCTCAAGTCAAGGTGTACCACTGGAGGTGGACCCTGTGGTCTAGGTGGAGGACGTGATCCCCTCCACTGTGTCGGTGGCCTCGGTGAGACTGGTACATGGGTCCATCCAGAGCAGCGAAGCGAGGATGCCGGCTCTATCTCCTCGGCCTCCTAAGTCTGCTGGGCCTACTTGCTCTCCTAAGTCTGCTGAACTGGCTCCTGCTCTACTGACAGGCCTTCCTCAATGGCAACCCGTCGTCCTGCAAACATGGCAGTCCCAGCTGGACTACCGTGATGATGCTCAACCTCCTCAATCATAGCTCTGACTGCTGGTGAAACCGGCTAATCTGCAATGACAACTCCGCTGCGGGCACCACCTCTCTCGGCATGCTCTACGGCCTCTACAACAGCTGCTGCTCTCGCTGTCTCTGCATCGGGGTACTTCCGCTTCTTGGATGTCACCTGCTTGGTTGACTTGCCCTTCGATCCGGCTAGCTGGCGAGGTGGGGGCCCTCGATCATCATCACCTGGGCCACCACCAATGTTCTTGGTGTGAGCCATCTGAACTGACAAGATGATGAACTGCCGCTGATGAAGATCAACTGTCAAACTGCCGCTTTCGAGGCTTGGCCTCGGTCCGTACTCGCGAGCTTGGCTCCAAGTTGACTGCCAACTACCACAAGAACCACAATGGAACCGACTCGCTGCACGATAGAATAGATGGATATACAAATAAATACAATATGTCTAATAGATGCAAAACCCTAATAGAGAAAGCAATGTAGATGCGAACTTGAATCGAATGGCTTTCTACCTGATGATCAGCGATCCGAGAAAAGATAAGATGCGACACGCGGGGGAATCCTTAGAACCAGCAAGGGCTAGGGTTACAAGGAGCAGTGATGAACTAGTGGCCCTAGAATTTTTGAAATCAGCACATTGTATTGCAATTTGATCTAAGCAAATTGAAATTGAAACAAGGAGCTAGCCTTACCTAGAGGAGATGGGGCTAGAGCACACGGCGCTTTGCGGTGACGAGAGGGCCGGTCGAACGTAGTGGCACGGTGGCACACGGGGAAGCACAGTGGCACGGCGAGCTATGGTGGCGCGCGGCTGGCGCGGGGGCCGGGCGAGCGCAGGCAAGGGAGGCGCAGGCTGTGCTGGCACGGTGGCGCTGGCGCGGGTGAGCAGCGGTGGTGCGGCGAGACAAGAGCATGGCGGCGCGCGGCTAGCGAGCTGTGGAGGCGATGGCAAGGACTAGGGCTAGGTCACGGGGAATCAAAACGAAGGAACGGCCAAATTAAATAGATCCCCCGACGCGACAAAGAAGGAAACAGAAAAGGGTCCTGAAGCCGCGCGAGATCCACTGATCGGACACTCCGGTGGTAGCGACCGGACGCTACCACCCAGCGTCCGGTCGATTCTAGAGAGGTCCAAATCCTCTGGAATCGGGACCGGACGCGTCCGGTGGTCCATGACCAGACGCACAAACGCAGCGTCCGGTCACTCCATCGGCAGCAGTTCACCTCCTGTGAACTGACCGGACGCTGGACAGCAGCGTCCGGTATAGCGTCCGGTGCACCTTTTCTAGCAAATCTTCAAACTTCCTTCTCGCTGCCTGTTCCCAATCAAGTCCCAACTTGAATAAGATCCAAATAAACACCAATTGGGACTGATGTGAGTGACCTCTCTCAAACCCTCATATTTTTCAAAATATTTTGCCTTAGGCTATAATTCTTTTTAAGAAAATAGGCAACAAGAGGGCAAATGGAACAAAACGACAAAACAACATTCATGCATATGCAATACTTGTAAGTAAATCTAGTTGCTTGTCAAGTTTGATCCAAGGTTAAGCTTCTTCACACGCTTTTCGGCGGTTATCTTAACCATGTTAGACAAGCCCTATATGCATTGCCACAAATTAAACATGTTGTATATTACAATGAATGCAAGGGACAACACAAGCTTAATTTTTAATGAAGTTACTAAAATCAAGTACATTGAGCTCATTCCGCAATCTACAAAATGTAGCCTCATCTAGCGGTTTAGTGAAGATATCTGCTAATTGATCTTTGGATCTTACACCTTCTAGTGATATATCATTTTTAGCCACATGATCTCTTAGAAAGTGATGGCGGATATCTATATGCTTGGTGCGAGAGTGTTGAACTAGATTATTTGCAAGTTTTACCGCACTTTCATTGTTGCACAAAAGAGGTACTTTCTCTAGAACTACTCCATAGTCTAGCAAAGTTTGTTTCATGTATAATATTTGTGCACAACAAGCACCCGCGGCAATGTATTCCGCTTCGGCGGTGGACAAAGCCACACTATTTTGTTTCTTGGAGGACCAAGACACAAGTGATCTACCAAGCAAATGGCACCCTTCGGATGTGCTCTTTCTATCAACTTTGCATCTGCCGTAATCTGAATCAGAATAGCTAATTAATTTAAATAAAGCTCCTTTGGGATACCAAAGGCCAATGCTTAGTGTGTGCTTAAGATACCTAAGGATTCTTTTTACGGTAATTAAATGAGTTTCCTTAGGACTAGCTTGAAATCTAGCACACATACACACACTAAACATGATGTCAGGCCTAGATGCGGTTAAATATAACAAGCTACCAATCATAGAACGGTAGAGAGTTTGATCAACCGGGTTACCTCCCTCATCTAGGTCGAGATGTCCATTTGTAGGCATTGGTGTCTTGATTGGCTTACATTCATCCATCTTGAATCTCTTGAGAAGATCCTTTGTATATTTCTCTTGAGAGATGAAGATGCCTTCTTTTATTTGCTTGACTTGAAAACCAAGAAAGAATGTAAGCTCACCAATCATTGACATCTCGAACTCCTTCGACATCAATTCACCAAATTCTTTGCATGAGTCTTCATTTGATGATCCAAAGATGATATCATCAACATATACTTGACAAATAAAGATATGCCTATCAAGCTTCTTGGTGAATAGTGTGGTGTCGACCTTTCCAATGGTGAAGCCCTTCTCAATGAGGAAGTCCTGAAGGCGCTCATACCAAGCTCTTGGGGCTTGCTTAAGCCCATATAGTGCCTTGGACAACCTATAAACATGATTAGGATATCTAGGGTCTTCAAACCCGGGAGGTTGATCAACATAGACTAGTTCATTAATAAAGCCATTTAAAATACACTTTTCACATCCATTTGATATAGTTTCATTTCATGATGTGATGCATATGCAAGAAGGATACGGATGGCTTCTAATCTTGCAACCGGTGCAAAGGTCTCTCCAAAATCCAAACCTTCAACTTGAGAGAACCCCTTTGCAACTAGTCTTGCCTTATTCCTCACAACAACACCTTGATCATCTTGCTTGTTGCGGAACACCCACTTCATTCCAATGACTCTTACACCTTTTGGTCGCTCTTCAAGAGTCCAAACTTCATTGCGAGTGAAGTTGTTCAACTCTTCATGCATGGCATTGATCCAATCCAGATCTTTAAGAGCTTCTTCTACCTTGGTAGGCTCATAGCAAGAGACAAAAGAGTGATGAGCAATAAATAACGTAAGTTTTTGAGATCGAGTCATTACACCCTTTGATGGACTCCCTATGATGAGATCTTGAGGATGATCTTGTAGGAGAGGTGTATTTCTTCTATTGACCACTTGAGGAAGAGGTTGTGGAGCATCAACATCTTGTGCTTGTACCACCATTTGCTCATGGGAGATATGAGTATCTTCATTTTCTACTCTCCCATCTTTTTCACCATCTTGTGGTACATTTGATGAAGAAGGTTGGTTAATGACTTGTACATCATCTTCATCATCTTTTGGCTTGATGTCTCCCACCGGAATATTCTTCATAACCTCCCTCAATGGTTTATCACCTACATCATCAAGATTCTCATGTGCTCCTTGAGAGCCGTTAGATTCATCAAATTCCACATCATATGTTTCTTCAACCAAGCCGGTGGCATGATTAAATACTCTATATGCTTTGGACTTCAATGAGTAACCAACAAGAAAACCTATATCACAACATCTTTGAAACTTCCCTAGGTGTTGCCGCTTCTTGTAGATGTAGCACTTGCAACCAAACACCCTAAAGAAGGAGACGTCCGGCTTCTTCCCATTGAGCAACTCATACGGTGTCTTGACAAGGAACTTTTGAAGAAATAGGCGGTTGGATGCATAACATACGGTGTTGATTGCTTCCATCCATAGAGCTTTGGGGGTGTTGTACTCATCTAGCATTGTCCTTGCAAAAGTGATCAAAGTCCGGTTCTTCCTCTCAACTACACCATTTTGTTGAGGAGTATAGGTTGCGGAGACTTCATATTTGATTCCAACTTCATCACAATAAGCTTCTGTGTTTACGTTGTCAAACTCTTTGCCATTGTCACTTCTTATCTTCTTGAGCTTCACTTCAAATTCATTTTGAGCTCTCTTGGCAAACTTCTTGAAACAAGATGCAACTTTGGATTTGTCATGAAGGAAGAACACCCATGTATACCTTGAATAGTCATCCACAATCACAAGACAATAGAGATTTCCTCCCAAACTCTTATATGTTGTTGGTCCAAATAAATCCATGTGTAGAAGTTCTAGCACTCTTGTGGTTGACATAAAAGCTTTGGTTGGATGAGTGTTTGCAACTTGCTTGCCGGCTTGACATGCACTACAAAGCTTGTCCTTCTCAAACTTCACATCCTTCAACCCTCTTATCAAATCATTCTTCATAAGCTTCTTGAGTGAGCTCATCCTAACATAAGCAAGTCTTCTATGCCATAGCCACCCAAGTGTTGTTTTGGTGAATAGGCAAGTCTTCAAGTTTGCATCTTCGGAGGTGAAGTCAACTAGATATAAGTTGTTGTATCTAAATCCATTGAATATCACTTGATTGTCATCTACCTTGGATACAACAACCTCCTTCTCGGTGAATAAGCATTGAAAGCTGTAACACCCTGGTGTTATGCCTGCATTTAGGCACTACAAATCATACATATCATGTATCATCAAGCATCCTAATCATACATGCCTAATCATGTAAATAACAATTGAAACACTGCTTTGAAACATTTGAAACATGTGTGAAACCTGAATGTTGCATACCTTTGTTAGAATTGTTTTGCCCTGATTTTTGTTTGCTAGGTTAGTAAAACATGTTTGGCTACTATTGTAAATCATCTAGGATTATTTAGTTCAATTTTTGGAGCAAGGTTTGTATTCAAATTAATTCAAAATTTTGCTTCCAAAGTAATTTCCCAAAAATTAGGGTTTTGAGTTAAACATGGACTTTGATTTTACAATTCAAAATCTAGAAAGAATTTGGCTTTGGTCATAAAATCAAAGTTGTAGAGAATTAAATTCTAACCAACTTTCATTTTTGGTACATTTTCAAAAGATGTCATTTTCTTGCTCAAAATAATATTTGAAAGTTGGCATTTAAAAATTCCTTGAAAATATAAATGAAAAAGGGTTTTTCTCCTTCGCGGGCCGCCACCTCGCTTCCGGCCCACGATCGAAGCTGGCCCAGCCAGCCTCCTGCCGCGCCACATGCCTCGCCTTGGCCCAGCCTAGCCCAGCGCCACGCTTGGCCTGCCTCCGCGCGCGCCTGCCCGCTGACGAGCCACGCCGTGCCCGACCGTGGCAGAGCTCGTTCGCCACGTGGTGGCCATGCGCCGTCGACGTCACCGTGCATCGCAGCTGGCCTGCGCCCACGCCCACGCGCCCGCCTACTCCTGCCAAAGCCAGTGCGCTCGCTCGCTCACTCCCGCGCTGCCTCTCCTCTCCGCCAGCGCCGAGCGCCCCCACTCTGCCCCTCGCCGCGCCACCACACCCGCCGGCAAAATCCGCCGCGGCTCCTCCACCTCGGCCAGCGTTCATGTGCCCAAAGCTCTGCCTCGCTCTCTGGCACATCATGCTCACGCCTGTGTCAACTGATTGAGCCCAGGTAGAGCCGTCTCGAGCCTCGCCACCGTCGGCCATGGCGCCGCTGTGCTCGGCCGCCGTGGAAGTCGCCCTTCCCACTCTTCTCCACCCTGCCTAGCTACCTTCCCGCCTTCGCCATCTTCTCGCGAACCTCGTGCTCCTGCTAGCTCGCCCTGTCTCGGCCGGGAATGGCCGCCGGCCTCGTGGCCGAGCCGCGCCGCCGCGACGTCGTAGCGCCGACGTGGCCTCTACCTCAGCCGAAGCCAGGCCAAAAGGCCATGGGCCGATGCCCTACCGGGCCGTCTCCCCCTTCCCATTCGCTTGGGCCGTGCAGGCCAAATGTGGTCGTGGGCCGATTGAATTCAGCGGGTTGGCCCAGTAGCAGTAGGATAAATTATTTTCAATTTATTCTTTATTATTTGAAAATAGAAATGGTTTGAAAAATGTTTGGATACTCAAAGTTGCTCCAAATCTGTTGAAATAAATTTGTCTAGGTTCCTTATCATCAGATCTACTTGGGAAAATTATTACATGTCATTTTTGAGATACTTTGCTATAGAATTTTATTTAATCATGTATATTGCTGATAACTTGAAAAATATGTAGAAAAATCTGTAGGCTTTAGAAAAATATGATTTCTAAGTTTGTTAATCTTCTTATGTAAGGTACTTCCTAGGAAAAATATGTTTCATGCATGTGCTGTGGGAAAATTTTGAGGTGTAGTTCAAGTACATTTAATGGCTGATTTTTGTTATTTTAGTTAAAGAGCAAACTTTGTATAAAACATACATGTGATAATTTTTGTACAGTCATTGTATGCTATGAAGAACCTAGGAAAAATACTAACTCTGTTGTTTGACACTTTTCACAGTTCAAAGTATTTTTATGTTCTTAATCCTGCAATAGCTTGCTATTTTTGTGTAGGCTAGTCCACTCATTCAAATACCATGAAAATTTGATAGTAGACTACTTAGGGTAGTACTACGCTATAGTAATTTTCTAAGATTTTTCTAAGCAAGAAAAATAGATATTTCTATTCAAACCTATTATTAATTAGGTTTAATTAAGTGTTTCTCTTTGTGGGATTAAGAAATTAGTAAAGCTTTGGTGTATCTTTGAAGCATTTAATAAGATGTGTTGACTTAACATATTAGTAGTAGAAGAGAATGCAGTAGATGACATGTGCTTCTAGTATATTTTCTTGGATGATGTTGACTACCTTGCATTTAAACATATTCATTGTATTCATCTCATCCGATGCACCGATTGCATAAGCACTTACGCACATTGCATCATATAGGATCACAAACCGAGAACCCAGTCGTCATACCCGAGGAGTCTGAGGAGCAGTTCGAGGTGCAACCGCAGGAAGTGCCTGAAGCCGACGAGGAGGACGTTGAGGAACTTCCGGAGTGCCCCGATCACCGTCCGAGCTCCTTTGAGAGAGGCAAGCCTCGGAGCATTTTTCTCCTGATTTGCAATTATTAATTCAATGCTTTACTTTAATTGATGGATTACGTTCAGGAGTTGTTTGCAACCGTTGCTGCATTATACCTTGTCTACCTTTGTTATACTATATCCTTGTTACCTAGTTATTCGCAGTCGAGTCAATGCTTAGCTGGCTTAGACCGGTAGAAGTCGGGTGATTTCCTGTCACCTGCGAGCTATAGGTGGTTACCTGGATCTGCTTGGATGACTATGAAGTCATGGTATAACTAAGTGTTAAATGAAGTTGAGACCGGACGGAGACTTGTAGAGTTTTGGACTGTAGTGTTTCCGTCTGTGTCGATTAAGGACCGACCATTGTTGGGCCTCGAGTCATGTTGAACGCATGCTTTACATTTAGCTGGCTGGATAAAGTACCTTTCGACCGCGAAGCTAGGAGATTATTCGGGCCGAGTAGATTGCCCGCAACACACTATGCCGGAGCAGGTGTGGTAGGACACGGGGGCGAGATGATAAGACCAAAGTGCAGTCGGTCGGCCCCTGGGTACATGTGGTTCCTGGCAAACTCAAGATTCCTAGATGGTTGACTCAGTGATCAATATCTTACTTTAGCGGGTGAGTGAGGTTTGTGTAAGGAATAAATCACCAGCTGGTTAGGAATCGATTCGAATCGCCATCGCTCCTAGATAGTGAGCACTTGACTTGAGTTACTTCATCATAGTAAATGTTTATGGAACACTTGGACAATTATAGTGAATATGATAGTATGGAAGTTGTTTAATGATCATTGGTTATCATTATCTGCTTAATCACATGTTTGCTGTAGTATAGGTGCAAATCTAGTCGATAGGTTAATAACAATTAACTTGACAATAATGCTTTAAAAAGGGTCTTGAAATGCTAAAAATGCTTCTTTTTGCAAATGAGTCAGCTACCCTACTATAAAGCCCTTCATAATCCTTGGTGTCACTTATTTTCGGTTATGTCGGGTAAGTCTAGCTGAGTACCTTCTCGTACTCAGGGTTTTATTCCCACTTGTTGCAGATGGGCAGATGTATTACGGCTACTGTATCAACTGCCTTTATCCTACGATGGGTGATGCTTAGGACCATGGGCATGGTCATTCCTTATGTCTCGTCTGATGCTTTTGTTGGAGATGATCATTCGCTGGCACTATATTTGAACTCCGCGTGAGTGTGTGTGTGGTTTGAACAAATGGCTTCCGCTACTTTTATTCGAACTTGTTTTGTAATAACTATGTTGAAACTCTGATGTATCTGAGATTGCAAACTTTTATGTAATATGTGATGGTGACCGCTAAACTTATTACGATCTTGGCTAGAATGGAAGTTGGTTTGAAATCCTTCGTGATTTCATGGACTACCGGGTTATACGGGCTTAAGTTTGCTAAATCGTCTGCTCTGGCGGATGATTTTCTTACTTAATTTCGTATAATTGGTCGGTTCTGTTACAGCTGGCATCAGAGCATGGTTTAGCGTGTTACTGTTCACAAGTGTATTTAAAACAAAAAGGCATTTGAAAAACGTGATTTCCAAACTATAAAGTGTGCCAGTGGTCATATCCTTTATGCCCAGTTAAGGACCTTAGGTGGCTTAATTAAGTACTGACTGGGGTTCTTGCATCATATTTCTCTTTTGTCGCTCATACGGCATGCTATTGTATGAGTGCCACTTGTTTGAGTGGTAATGTATGGATCAATTGCCTCTACGCCTCAGTAAGTGTGAGTTGTGAGAGCATGATCGGATACACCGCCGATCTAGGGTGAATGCTTATATGATGCTGGAGTAATTACATGTTCTACGCATGTTTTACAAAGGCATCTCATGTATGGGTCTTCCATCTGTTGAGGCGATGCCATCAATAGGACGATGGTTCGGGTAGTTACTACCGTTGTACACATATCTGGGGATTCGTGTAGAGCGTGTAGATAAAACTTTACTGCTTTTATGCATTCATTAGGAATTGGGCTGAAATTAATCTTCTGCAGGTACATAACAACGCTATCGTGTAGAACGTATTAGCTACGTATTTGAGAGATCGTTTGTATGCCACCGAATTCGTCGTTAGAAATTATTATTCCTAAGTTTGTGAGAACGTACGGCACGTACATACATCATATTACTTGTGCATTTCATTCATGTCATGCATTCCTCCCCTTATAAATTGATTATCTCATTTTGATAAAAGTTGTATCACCTAAAATATGTTTCCCCGTGGTAATAAAAGAACTTTTGCTACAGATGGCCCGCACGAAGCAGACCGCCCGTAAGTCCACCGGAGGAAGAGCACCTCGACGTCCGTTGGCCCTAAGGGAGCACCGCACCATGGACACCTTCTTGAGCGAGTTTGGCATGCCGACCTTGCTTTGGAGAGTGCTCCATGATGTGGGGTACCCAGAGGGTCAAGAGCCGGTGTACTCTTGGAAGGAGAGCCAATTAGTAGAGGATGGACTCGTAGTGGTGGAGATCACGGTTCCTGCTCTCGGTGATGCTCCAGATTGGGATGGTTGGCACTTGGAGTTTGAAGGTCGCACTCCCGCTGAGGGTGCAGAGGGAGCAGCCTTCCATGTCATCAGGGACATTATGAGCAGATTTCCCAGTGAGCTTGCAGCAGCTCTAGCTAGCACTTTTCCTAGGGATGATCCTCGTGATGCCATTTGGGTTCAGCCTCAAGGAAGTGCATTGGTCAGAGGTCTAGCTAAGGGACAGGCTAGCGACAACCACGCAATGAGTGCTATGTTCGCCGCCATTAGAGCGTATGAGGGTCTCGAGAGTACCTACTAGACTTTGACTGGCTTGCGTGGTGAGGATAAGCTCAAGGTGAGAAAGCAGAAGAAGAGATAGGCACGTGCTATAGCTAGCTTGCAGGAGCAGTTGGCTGATATGAACTTACAGCGAGATCAGGTGGTTGAGAGAGGCAATAGAGCTATGCAACGGGTGCATACGTTGACTCAAGCCAACAACAATGCAGACCGCATGATTGGATAGTTGGTTCAGGAAAGGAATGAAGCCTGGGATGAGAGGGACCTTCTGTTGCAGAGGGTCGATGAGCTAAAGGAATACAACAGCAACCTGCACGAGGAGTTTCACGCGCACTACAATGGGGTTGGCCCATATGCTCCACCAGACGCCGCTGGCATGGATATCGACGACGACAACGAGGACGAGCCTATAGTTTCACCTAGGGGCGATGGTGACATCTCCGATCCCGACGATGGCCCTGAGGAGTAGGCTAGTTGCCTTGCACTAGTATCTAGGTCCTGTCACGATGACCTTTCTTTTGTTGGCATGTAACCTATTGTATGTTGCTTCGAACATATGAGACTTGGCATGTGGTTGGAACTTGATTTCGAATGCGATATCTGAATGCATAAAAGTCCAGTGTATGTATGCTGGCACATTGGTTGTATGGACGCGATGTTTGCCATTGAAGTAATTTGATTAAGTGCTGTTGTTTTAATTGGGATGCGATTGTTGTGCCTCTGTTTTATTGTATGAATTTATTCTCTCCTATAAACTCAGTACGGCATAATTTTTTCTTCACTCGCAATTATTACAGCTTCACTCAATCATTACTTATTGCTAAAATATGCATATGACAAACACTCACCGAACCACATATGAGGCCGCTGAGACTGGTGCTAACGGTGCGGGGACCGGTGGTGGTGGTGGTGGAAACCACGGCAACAATAATGAACCTCCCCATGAACCGCATTTGCCACCTCCTCCCCCATTTACCCCTGAGATGTTCCTCGCATAGTTGCTCGGGAGTCAGCGCAACGCGGAACAATCTCAGAAGAACATGGAGGATTTTCTACGTACCATCGCCAACAATGTTCAATGTGGTAACAATCAAGGCGGTGGCACGGGAGTGAACCAATATAGCAGCTTCAAAGATTTCATAGACACCAGGCCGCCAGTATTCAAGGAAGCAACAGAGCCACTCGATGCTGAGGAATGGATCAACATGATGGAAGATAAATTTCGTGTGTTGAGGATGACTGAGGTGTTGAAAATGGAGTATGCTGCACTTCAGTTGCAAGGACCAGCGGAAATGTGGTGGAAGCACCATCGCACCACCTTCCCTCCAAATGCTTAGATTTCATAGAGAGAGTTTGCTAAGGCCTTCCGTAGAGTCTATATTCCACCCGGGCTGACCGAGATGAAGTTGGGAGAGTTTCTGGCGTTGAACCAGGGCACCAAGACCATGATGCAATACCTGCATGCCTTCAACAACTTGTGTTGCTATGCTCCTGACATGGTTGACACAGATGCTAAAAGAATAGCCAGTTTCAAGAGGGGACTCAATCCAAAAATGATGAAGCATGTTGGTACCAACAACCACGTCAGATTCAATGACTTCATCAGCGACTGTCTGAAGTAGGAGAAGAATAATAATGCTAGCACCGCAGCCAAGACATGCAAGAGAGCCCTTGAAGATGGTCCATCACAAGCTAGAGCACCTATGGGAGGTCATCCTCCATATCGCCCATTGGTACCTGGCGCTAGGTTCAGGCCACCTCAGCAAAGAAGTCAGAATTTCCGTGGACCCCAGAAGCCTTACAAGATGGCAGTATAGCCCAACAAAGCAGCCGCAACTGTGGTACAAGGCAGTTCCAAGGGAGCTGTGGGATCTGCCGGGACTATGAGGGGACCCTGCTATAACTGTGATCAACCCGGCCATTTTTCAAGGTTTTGTTCATACCCGCCCAAGAAGAAGCAGCAGACTTATAATGCTAGAGTGCATAGTACGACAGTGGATGAAATTCCTGAGGGAGAGCCCGTCACTGCTGGTAAGTTTCATGTCAACGAAAACCCTACAGTTGTTCTATTTGATTCTGGATCATCACATTCTTTTATGAGTCAAGCATTTGCACAGAAACATGGACAACTATGCACAGAATTGGGTTATGGGTACCATATAAGTTCAGCAGGGGCTGATGTTTTGACCAACCGGATGGTTCGAGGGGCAACCCTTGAATTAGGTAGCAGGAAGTTCCGGGTGAACTTAATAGTTATGCCTAGATTAGTTTTGGATGTCATTATAGGGATGAATTGGATAAAGGATTGGGGAGCAGTCATAGATACTGGAAGTCGAGTGCTTACCCTTAAGGATCCCCTAGGTGAGGGTACTGTCCAAGTACCATTGCCTCGAAGAACAGACCTTATAAGTGTTACATGTGCTACGGCGGTCATTCCTATTCATCAGATTCCGGTAGTGTGTGAATTTCCGAATGTATTCCCGGATGAACTACCTGGTCTTCCGCCGGATAGGGAGATTGAGTTTGGAATTGAGTTAGTCCCCGGAATAGCTCCAATTTTAAGGAGACCCTATCAGATGCCTCCAGATGAGTTAGCTGAGCTGAAGAAGCAATTAGAAGAATTATCAAAAAAGGGGTTTATTTGGCCAAGCAAGTCTGAATGGGGATGTCCCGCCTTGTTTGTGAAGAAGAAAGAGGGCACGTTGAGAATGTGCGTAGATTACAGGCCACTCAATGCTGTGACCATAAAGAATAAGTATCCCTTGCCTCATATTGATGTTCTGTTTGACCAATTATCCAAGGCCAAGGTGTTCTCAAAAATAGATTTGAGATCCGGTTATCATCAGATCAAGATTAGGCCACAGGATATACCGAAAACTGTATTTTCCACCAGATACAGGTTGTATGAGTATCTTGTCATGTCCTTTGGCTTGACAAATGCTCCTGCATACTTTATGTTTTTGATGAATATAGTTTTTATGCCAGAATTGGATAAGTTTGTGGTAGTGTTCATCGATGACATTCTAGTGTACTCCGAGAACGAGAAAGATTATGAAGAGCATTTGAGAACTGTCTTGACCAGACTTAGGGATCATCAACTGTATGCTAAGTTTAGCAAATGCGAATTCTGGTTGAAGGAAGTTCCTTTCCTTGGTCACATTCTGTCAGAGAATGGAGTTTTAGTCGATCCAAGTAAGGTGCAAGAAGTTATGAATTAGAAAGCACCGACCATAGTTCCTGAGATTAGAAGTTTCTTAGGACTAGCGGGTTATTACCGTCGCTTTATACTAGACTTTTCGAAGATTGCCAAATCGATGACAAGTCTCCTACAGAAGGATCACAAGTTTGTGTGGACAGAGGAGTGTGAAGCAGCTTTCCACACTTTGCAGAAACTGTTGACCACTACTCTTGTTCTAGCACAACCAGATATCGAGAAACCATTTGATGTGTTTTGCGACGCATCGAAAACTGGATTAGGCTGTGTTCTTATGCAAAAAAGGAGAGTCATTGCTTATGCATCATGTCAATTGAGGAAGCACGAGGTCAACTATCCAACACATGATCTTGAACTTGCTGCAGTTGTGCACGCCCTAAAAATTTAGAGACATTATCTACTTGGTAATGTGTGCAACATTTTCACAGATCACAAGAGTCTTAAGTACATCTTTACTCAACCAGAGTTAAACATGAGACAACGCAGATGGTTGGAATTGATCAAGGATTACAACTTGAATGTGCAATATCATCCTAGAAAAGCCAATGTAGTGGCAGATGCTTAAAGCAGAAAGTCACATTACTTGAATGTGCAGCCATTACTTGAAGATGGGTTCAATCTAATGCATCCTACTGTGTTACATAGTATTCAGATTAGTTGCTCTTTGGAGAGTAAGATAATAGAAGGCCAGAAAACCGACAAGGGGATATTCCACATCAAAGAGAAAATAAAAGAAAAGCCGTCTCAACACTTTAAAGTGGATGAACAGGGCGTGTTGTGGTTTGACGGCCGTCTTGTGGTTCCCAAGGATCGAGAGCTTAGGAATAAACTCATGGATGAAGCTCACCTTTCTAAGCTATCTATCCATCCTGGAAGTAGTAAGATGTATCAAGAACTAAGATCTCATTATTGGTGGACCAAAATGAAGAAAGAAATTACAGCATATGTTGCTAGATGTGACACATGTTGTCGAGTGAAAGCTATTCATATGAAACCTGCCGGTATGTTGCAACCCTTATTAGTCCCTAGTTGGAAGTGGGACGATATCAATATGGATTTTATCATGGGTTTGCCCACTACTCAAAAAGGGCATGATTCAATTTGGGTAATTGTGGACCGTCTTACCAAGACCGCTTATTTCTTGCCTGTCAAAATAGATTATCGACCACCTCAATATGCCGAGAAGTATATCACAGAAATTGTGAGGTTGCATGGTATACCAAAGACCATAGTATCTGATAGAGGCTCACAGTTCATGGCTCACTTTTGGAAACATTTACACAAAGGCTTAGGAACTAGTTTGATTCGCAGTACCGCTTATCATCCTCAGACAGATGGTCAGACTGAATGAGTGAATGCTGTTTTAGAGGATATGTTAAGAGCCTGTGTATTGTCTTCTAAGGGATCATGGGAGTCATGGTTACCATTAGCTGAGTTTTCTTATAATAATAGTTATCAAGAAAGCATCAAGATGGCCCCATTCGAAGTTTTATATGGCAGAAAATGTAGAACACCATTGAATTGGGTCGAGCCTGGAGATAGAAGGTATTATGGCATTGACTTTGTAGAAGAAGCCGAGAAGAAAGTTCATATTATTCAGCAGAATATGAAAGCTGCCCAATCACGTCAGAAAAGTTATGCAGACAGAAGAAGGAGACCCCTTGTGTTTGAAGTTGGTGACTATGTTTATCTGAAAGTCACGCCAATGAAGAAGAAAAAGGTTTGGAGTCCGAAGAAAGCTTGCCGCGAGATTCGTAGGACCATACAAGATCTTGGAACAAAGAGGTCCGGTAGCCTACAAGTTAGAGTTACCTGAGACAATGAGTATCGTTTTCCCAGTTTTTCATGTATCACATCTCAAGAAATGTTTGCGTGTTTCGGAGGAAAGAATAGAACCTCGAGGTATCCAACTCAAATCAGATTTGGTGTATCGTGAGCAACCAGTCCGGGTGTTAGACACTAAGGAACGTGCTACTCAGAATAGTGTGGTGAAAACATACAAGATACAGTGGGATCATCATGATGAGGGAGATGCAACTTGGGAAACAGGAGAGTATCTACAAAAAGCTTATGAAGATTTTTATAACAAATGGTTCGTAACCCAAATCTCGGGACGAGATTTTTATAAGAGGGGAGGGCTGTAACACCCCGGTGTTATGCCTGCATTTAGGCACTGCAAATCATATATATCATGCATCATCAAGCATCCTAATCACACATGCCTAATCATGTAAATAACAATTGAAACACTGCTTTGAAACATTTGAAACATGTGTGAAACCTGAATGTTGCATACCTTTGTTAGAATTGTTTTGCCCTGATTTTTGCTTGCTAGGTTAGTAAAACATGTTTGGCTACTATTGTAAATCATCTAGGATTATTTAGTTCAATTTTTGGAGCAAGGTTTGTATTCAAATTAATTCAAAATTTTGCTTCCAAAGTAATTTCCCAAAAATTAGGGTTTTGAGTTAAACATGGACTTTGATTTTACAATTCAAAATCTAGAAAGAATTTGGCTTTGGTCATAAAAGCAAAGTTGTAGAGAATTAAATTCTAACCAACTTTCATTTTTGGTACATTTTCAAAAGATGTCATTTTCTTGCTCAAAATAATATTTGAAAGTTGGCATTTAAAAATTCCTTGAAAATATAAATGAAAAAGGGTTTTTCTCCTTCGCGGGCCGCCGCCTCGCTTCCGGCCCACGACCGAAGCCGGCCCAGCCAGCCTCTCGCCGCGCCGCGTGCCTCGCGTTGGCCTAGCCTAGCCTAGTGCCATGCCTGGCCTGCCTCCGCGCGCGCCTGCCCGCTGACGCGCCGCGCCACGCCCGACCGCGGCAGAGCTCGCCCGCTGCGTGGCGGCCATGCGCCGTCGACGCCGCCGCGTGTCGCAGCCGGCCTGTGCCCGCGCCCACGTGCCCACCTACTCCTGCCGAAGCCAGGGTGCTCGCTCGCTCACTCCCGTGCTGCCTCTCCTCTCCGCCAGCGCCGAGCGCCCCCACTCTGCCCCTCGCCGCGCCACCACACCTGCTGGCAAAATCCGCCATGGCTCCTCCACCTCGGCCAGCGTTCGTGCGCCCGCAGCTCCGCCTCGCTCTCTGGCACGTCGTGCTCACGCCTATGTCGACTGATTGAGCCTAGGTAGAGCCATCTCGAGCCTCGCCACCGTCGGCCATGGCGCCGCCGTGCTCGGCCGTCGTGGAAGTCGCCCTTCCCACTCTTCTCCACCCTGCCTAGGTACCTTCCCGCCTTCGCCATCTTCTCGCGAACCTCGTGCTCCCGCTAGCTTGCCCTATCTCGGCCGAGAATGGCCGCCGGTCTCGTGGCCGAGCCACGCCGCCGCGACGTCACAGCGCCGGCGTGGCCTCTACCTCAGTCGAAGCCAGGCCAAAAGGCCATGGGCCGACGCCCTGCTGGGCCATCTCCCCCTTCCCATTTGCTCAGGCCGCGCAGGCCAAATGTGGCCGTGGGCCGATTAAATCCAGCGGGCTGGCCTAGTAGCAGTAGGATAAATTGTTTTCAATTTATTCTTTATTATTTGAAAATAGAAATAGTTTGAAAAATGTTTGGATACTCAAAGTTGCTCCAAATCTATTAAAATAAATTTGTCTAGGTTCCTTATCATCAGATCTACTTGGGAAAATTATTGCATGTTATTTTTGAGATACTTTGCTGTAGAATTTTATTTAATCATGTATATTGCTGATAACTTGAAAAATATGTAGAAAAATCTGTAGGCTTCAGAAAAATATGATTTCTAAGTTTGTTAATCTTCTTATGTAAGGTACTTCCTAGGAAAAATATGTTTCATGCATGTGCTGTGGGAAAATTTTGAGGTGTAGTTCAAGTACCTTTAATGGCTGATTTTTGTTATTTTAGTTAAAGAGCAAACTTTGTATAAAACATGCATGTGATAATTTTTGTACAGTCATTGTATGCTATGAAGAACCTAGGAAAAATACTAACTCTGTTGTTTGACACTTTTCACAGTTCAAAGTATTTTTATGTTCATAATCCTGCCATAGCTTGCTATTTTTGTGTAGGCTAGTCCACTCATTCAAATACCATGAAAATCTGATAGTAGACTACTTAGGGTAGTACTATGCTATAGTAATTTTCTAAGATTTTTCTAAGCAAGAAAAATAGATATTTCTATTCAAACCTATTATTAATTAGGTTTAATTAAGTGTTTCTCTTTGTGGGATTAAGAAATTAGTAAAGCTTTGGTGTATCTTTGAAGCATTTAATAAGATGTGTTGACTTAACATATTAGTAGTAGAAGAGAATGCAGTAGATGACATGTGCTTCTAGTATATTTTCTTGGATGATGTTGACTACCTTGCATTTAAACATATTCATTGTATTCATCTCATCCGATGCACCGATTGCATAAGCACTTACGCACATTGCATCATACAGGATCACAAACTGAGAACCCAGTCGTCATACCCAAGGAGTCCGAGGAGCAGTTCGAGGTGTTGCCGCAGGAAGTGCCCGAAGCCGATGAGGAGGACGTTGAGGAACTTCCAGAGTGCCCCGATCACCGTCCGAGCTCCTTCGAGAGAGGCAAGCCCCGGAGCATTTTTCTCCCGGTTTGCAATTATTAATTCAATGCTTTACTTTAATTGATGTATTACATTCAGGAGTTATTTGCAACCATTGCTGCATTATACCTTATCTACCTTTGTTATACTATATCCTTGTTACCCGGGTATCCGCAGTTGAGTCAATGCTTAGCTGGCTTAGACCGGTAGAAGTCGGGTGATTTTCTGTCACCTGCGAGCTATAGGTGGTTACTTGGATCTGCTTGGATGACTATGAAGTCATGGTATAACTAAGTGTTAAATGAAGTTGAGACCGGATGGAGACTTGCAGAGTTTTGGACTGTAGTGTTTCCGTCTGTGTCGATTAAGGACCGACCATTGTTGGGCCTCGAGCCATGTTGAACGCATGCCTTACATTTAGCTGGCCGGATAAAGTACCTTCCGACCGCGAAGCTAGGAGATTATTTGGGCCGAGTAGATTGCCCGCAACGCACTGTGCCGGAGCAGGTGTGGTAGGACACGGGAGCAAGATAATAAGACCAAAGTGCAGTCGGTCGGCCCCCGGGTACATGTGGTTCCTGGCAAACTCGAGATTCCTAGATGGTTGACTCGGTGATCAATATCTTACTTTAGCGGGTGAGTGAGGTTTGTGTAAGGAATAAATCACCAGCTGGTTAGGAATCGATTCGAATCGCCATCGCTCCTGGATAGTGAGCACTTGACTTGAGTTACTTCATCGTAGTAAATGTTTATGAAACACTTGGACAGTTATAGTGAATATGATAGTATGGAAGTTGTTTAATGATCATTGGTTATCATTATCTGCTTAATCACATGTTTGCTCTAGTATAGGTGCAAATCTAGTCGATAGGTTAATAACAATTAACTTGACAATAATGCTTTAAAAAGGGTCTTGAAATGCTAAAAATGCTTCTTTTTGCAAATGAGTCAGCTACCCTACTATAAAGCCCTTCATAATCCTTGGTGTCACTTTTTTCGGTTATATCAGGTAAGTCTAGCTGAGTACCTTCTCGTACTCAGGGTTTTATTCCCACTTGTTGCAGATGGACAGATGTATTACGGCTACTGTATTAACTGCCTTTATCCTGCGATGGGTGATGCTTAGGACCATGGGCATGGTCATTCCTTACGTCTCGTCTAATGCTTTTGTTGGAGATGATCATTCGCTGGCACTATATTTGAACTCCGCGTGAGTGTGTGTGTGGTTTGAACAAATGGCTTCCGCTACTTTTATTTGAACTTGTTTTGTAATAACTATGTTGAAACTCTGATGTATCTGAGATTGCGAACTTTTATGTAATATGTGATGGTGACCGCTAAACTTATTACAATCTTGGCTGGAATGAAAGTTGGTTTGAAATCCTTCATGATTTCATGGACTACCGGGTTATACGGGCTTAAGTTTGCTAAATCGTCTGCTCTGGTGGATGATTTTCTTACTTAATTTCGTATAATTGGTCGGTTCTGTTACAAAAGCCAAGATCACACAATTGCCCAATGGATAGCAAGTTGAAGCTCAATGATGCAACATAGAGTGCATTGGAGATAGAATGATCATTTGATATTGCCACTTTGCCCAATCCTTTAACCTTGCCCTTTGAATTATCTCTAAATGTTATTTTCTCTTGTCCATCTACCTCTTCATCTAGTGAGGTGAACATACATGGATCACCGGTCATATGTTGAGTGCAACCACTATCAATAACCCAATAACTTCCACCGGTCTTGTAGTTCACCTACACACAAGAGATTCAAGCTTTTGGGATCCAAACTTGTTGAGGGTCCTTCACCTTCTCAACAAGTGACTTAGCCACCCAAATCTTCTTAGGCCTACGCTTGTTGGGGAGTCCTAAGAACATGACTTTCATCTTTCCACTAGAATCTTTTCTGAGCATGTAGTGAGCATTGAAAGCAAAGGGTCTAGCATACTTGGGCAAGAGTTGTGGTGGTGGAGTTTGACACTCATGAGCAAAGTGGCCTTCTTGTCCACACTCAAAACATCTCTTTGGATTTAGCTTTGGCTTTGATTGTTGGTGTTGAGCTTGAGCCTTCTTCTTCTCTATACTTGCCATATATCCAATGCCACTTCTATCCATCTTCATGACGGTATTCATGAGTAGCTCACTTTGGAGATGCTTGCCTCTAGCAAACTTGCTCAATCCCACCTTGAGATGCTCTTTCTCCATCTTGAGCTTCTTGTTCTCTTCCTTGAGAATATCATTGTTCTTCTCTTCCTTGAGTTTCTTATTTTCTTCTTTGAGCTTCTCATTCTCAAGGATCAACTCTTTGTCATGATCGAGAGTTTCTAGCACAATGATGTTGTGACTTTTCATCTCTTCAAGATCTTTCATGAGCTTCTCATGGTCACTCTTGAGCTTGACATACTCATCATAGTCATTGCACTCAACCACTTGCTTGCCTTTGCTACTAGATCTATGCTCAATGCTCTCTTCAATTAAATCATCACATGAGGTAGCTATATCAATCTTAACAACATGGTTAGTAGCAACATGTGGCTCATTTGGTAAGAATTCTTATGCAATAACAAGGGTATCATAATTGATCTTTAGAGTTGTATATTCATCTTTTAGCTTGTTGTGACTAGTGATAAGCTCATTGTGCACCCACTCAAGTTTATCATATTTATCTTTAAGCTCTTTCTTAGAAGATTTGAGCTCCTTGAGTTTGGATGATATAGAATCATTTGTTTCTTTGAGCTCATCATTAGCCTTTTCTAATGTATCACACTTAGCTAAGAGTGAATCATTTTTAGCATCAAGTTTTTCATTTGTAGCTCTACTCTTTCTAATGATCTTAGTGTATTTTCTTAATATTTTGACAAGATCATCATATGTGGGTGAATCATCATCGCTATCGCTATCATCATCACTAGCTTGCTCATCATCACTACTATCATCACTCTTAGTTACCTTGCGTTCACCCTTGGCCATAAGGCATAGGTGTGTAGAGGATGATAGCGATGGTGGCGGTGAGGATGCAAGATCAATAGCAATGGCAGCCACCTTCTCATTGTCACTCTCATCATCGGATGATCCACTTGATGAATCAATGTCCATGAGCCAATCACCGACAATATAGGCCTTGCCACTCTTCTTCTTCTTATAGAAGTCTCTCTTTTTACCATCTCTCTTCTTGTATGGCTTGTTCTTTTTCTTTTCATCTTCATCACTTGAATCATCTTTCTTGCCCTTGTTCTTGAACTTGTCTTTCTTGGGCTTTGTGCATTGATGAGCTAGGTGGCCAAGTTCACCACAATTGTAGCAATCCATCTCAGAGATTGGCTTTCTTCTTGAGCTAGTGAAGAACTTCTTCTTCTTGCCATCAAACTTGATGCCACTCTTGTTTAGCTTCTTTAGCATCTTGGCGGTCTTCTTCACCATGAGAGCAAGACTTTCTTCATCATCTTCATCACTTGAGCTCTCATACTCAAGTCTTGCCTTGCCCTTATCTTGGCTAGCTTTGAATGCTAAGTCTTTCTCTTTCTTCTTTGTAGAGGAAGAGCCATCTTGTGGTGTGATGTGCATATACATCCCATGAGCATTGATCTTTCTCAAGATTTGTATCGGTGTAGCGGCGGAAAGATTACCTTGATGTAGCATGGTCACAATGTGCCCATATTTGTCAATGGAGAGGACACTCAAGATCTTTCTCACAATGTCGGATGGTGATATTTGAGTAAGTCCAAGCCCATGGACTTCCTCTACAAGAACATTTAAAAAAGAATACATTTCATTAGCATTTTCTTTAGGAAGCATCTCAAAAGAATTTAGCTTTTTAATCATAAGATGATAGCGTTCCTCACGCTCACTCTTGGTTCCCTCATGGAGTGCACAAACATCCAACCATAGTGCATGGGCGTCTTTGTGGTTCCTTACACGATTGAACACATCTTTGCAAAGTCCTCTAAAGATGGTGTTGCGAGCCTTTGCATTCCATTTTTCATAGTTTACTTCATCGCCTTGAAGTTGTGCGGCATTCTTAGGTGTTGGGAACCCTTAAGAGGCGGCTCTAAGAATTCCAACATCTAGAGCTTCTAGGTATGCCTCCATGCGAATTTTCCAATATGGAAAATCATCCCCCTCAAAGATAGGAGGAGGTACATCCCCGTAAGACATCTTACTCTAAGTGGTTAAGCTTAAAAACGTGAGCACGAGGCTCTGATACCAATTGAAAGGATCAAGATGCCCAAGAGGGGGGGGGTGAATTGGGCTAATTCTAAATTTTCTTGCAATAATCAAATCCTATGGATAGCCCAATTAACCCCTTGTGCCTAGAAAAGTGTTTCTATCAAATTAACGCACAATAGACTTGCAACCTATGTTCCAAACTTACTTTAGCATAGCAATTCTACGAATGTAAAGACAAGTATTGAATTGCTCAAAGTAAATACTCAAAGTAAATGGAGAGAGGAACGCGGCGATGTTTTGCCGAGGTATCGGAGAGTCGCCACTCTCCACTAGTCCTCATTGGAGCACCCACGCAAGGGTGTAGCTCCCCCTTGATCCGCGCAAGGATCAAGTGCTCTCTACGGGTTGATTCTTCGACACTCTGTCGTGGCGAATCACCCAAAGCCGCTCACAACTTGAGTTGGGTCACCCACAAGCTCTGCCGGGTGATCACCAAGCTCCCAATCACCACCAAGCCGTCTAGGTGATGGCAATCACCAAGAGTAACAAGCACGAACTCTCACTTGACCACGCGAAGCCTAATGAGAAGATGGATGCACACTTGTCTACTCTTGATTCACTAATGAGGTTTCACTCTTGGATTCTCAAATCACAAACACCTCACTAGGACCTTGCTCTTCTTGGCACTCACAAACGTGTTTCTCAGCTGTTGGAATGAGCAAAAGTAACTCCACACACGAGTGGAGCTTCTATTTATAAGGCAGCCTAAAAAATAAACCGTTATGAGCTTCTACGGGATGACCGGACGCTCCGATCGTTTTGACCGGACGCTCCGGTCAGTTCAACCCGCGCAACAGTTTTCAAGTGATGACCGGACGCTGTCAAGGTCTGGTCAGTATTGACCGGATGCGTCCGGTCACTCTTGGATGCTTACTGTAATCGACCGGATGCTGGATACTCAGGGTCCGGTCACCACTGACCGGACATGTCCGGTCACACTTTCTCAAGTCTGGACCCTTACTAGAGTCGACCGGATGCTGGCCCTCAGTGTCCGGTCACATTGACCTTCCAGCGTCCGGTCACACCAGACTTGATCTCCTCGGTCAAATGAACTGACCGGACCCTGCGGCCAGCGTCCGATCGCACCGGAGCCAGCGTCTGGTCAGTATTTGACCCTCCATTCACTTCCAACTCTCGATCATATGTGAATAAAGTTTGCTCCAAAGGATCTTAGGCATTCATAGGAGCTACCTAGAGCTAGTTTTAACAAGTGTGCACCACACCTAACTCACTAGACTCAACTAGGTCAAGCTACCCGTTCATACCCTCCTTAATAGTATGGCCAAAGGAAAAACAAAGTCCTAAACTATTCTAAGTGTCTCTCCAACTCCAATCGACACTTAGAACTAGTCATCCTTAACCTTATCGTCAATCCTTTGAAAACCGAAACGATTTCCATCGTAGGGGCATGACAACCTCGATTGCCCAATCGATCTCCATTATCATGACCTAACTTTATTTGCCTCTGCAAAACATACGTTAGTTATAGTAATCTTGTATTGTCATTAATCATCGAAATCCAACTAGGGACCTAGATGCTTTCAGTGGACTCAATTAATTCCTCAGTTGAGGAATATATAGCCATATTTCTCTATGTGGCTGGGCACAATCAGAGGTTTAGAGTTGTCCATCAGAGCTTTAGGAGATCCATAGAGATAGTTAGTAGACAGTTTCACCAGGTTTTATATGCTATTGGGGAACTGAGGGATGAGCTGATCAAACCACCGTCTGGTTCAACACATGTCAAAATCTTGGGTAGTCACAAATGGAACCCCTTTTTCAAGGTAATTGTTGGCTACCTTGGTTCCATTATATTGGTTTTAGGTTCATGTTTCTATACTTATGTTTCATCCTTCTTCTTAGGACTGTATTGGTGCCATTGATGGCACCCATGTGTTGGCAAGGGTTCCCAGGCACATGCAGGGACCATTCAGGGGTAGGAAACAAAGCTGTACACAAAATGTGATGGTAGCTATTGATTTTGATCTAAAGTTTACATATGTGCTGGCTGGGTGGGAGGGTTTTGCTCATGATGCTTTGGTTCTAGCTGATGCCATAGAGAGAGATGAGGGTCTAAGTGTTGCTGAAGGTAACAAATTTACCCATAGCCAAAAAGCCAAATTGTACTTAAGCCTTTATGTTCTATCTTGTACGCCAATCCACCACTGCCTTGTAGGGAAATTCTATCTAGTGGATGCTGGTTATGCTTGCAGACCAGGGTTCCTACCTCCTTACAGGGTGTTAGGTATCATCTAAGGCCGCCTTGTATGGAACTAGTGTTTCATTGTTGGACATGTGTAATGTTTTATTTGTGGACACCACCTGAGACCTGTATTGCTTATGCAAATATGTTTTCCCTGCTATTCACTATTATATATTTGGATGATGACTGGTGTACTATATATGGAGCTTAGATGGCTAGGAATGGTGGTGCTAGTGGTGGGTTTGTGGCTACATCTGCAATAGCTGTTAGAGTAATTGTTATTGGATGTATCAATTATTTAGTACTTGTAATATGTGATTTATCATGTTGTAATGTCACTGAACTTGTGTAAACTGTCATCTAATTAATACTGTTAAACTACATTGCCATGGTTATTTGCTAAAATGTTGCAACAGCTGCTTTATTGCCTTGTGTATGAAAACTGTGATCTTGAGCTACATGGGGAGCTGTCCAGGCAACCGAACACCCTCCCAACCGGACAGTTGGGAGGTGGTTAGGAACACTGACAGCAAAACCAGGCAAACAAACATAGTCCCGCATGGGCTTAGCCCAGTTGGGAAAAGCACCAAACAAGGTGCTGCTGCACCTATTGGGCCTAGCCTTACCCAGCGTGGCTGGGGTGGTCCATGCAGGCTACCGAGGTTCAGGCAAACAAACACGCCCTAAATATCTTTATCTGTGGTGCTACTAATACTGAGGTATACTTGTCTCTAGTGGGTAAGAAAAAGAAACCTTTGGTGAACACAAATGTTGTACCCAGTATCTCCCACATCCTCTCCAATCAATTGGAATTCCTTATAATGAAGTGCCATTTAATTTATGCATATGAAGTAACAAATTTATACACACTCATTGTTTTCCTTAAAGCTCTGTTGTACAAGTCAGAGAGTTGAGAGCTCTAATTTATATGCATATATGTTTCCTGCTTTAGTTCCCTAATTGAGATTGACAGGTTGCCGCTTGCCACCGCCCACCACTAGTATTTAATATGCATATGCATAAATTTTTAATCACTCTTTGATAAGATTGCTATTCGTTTTAAAAATATTAAATGATGAATGAAGGCCAGCGGTATTGTTAGGCCCTAGACGCTCATCAAATGGTGAACATAAACATGATTAGACGGATTAAATGGCGGACTGATTGACCATTTATTCCGTTGGAGGATTTCAGCCACCCACACTAGCAGTCAACTAAATAATATTTAAATATATTATGGAGGCATTATTTAGTTTTCTTCCCAAATTTTTTATGCTTTCTAAAATAATTGTTTTACACACATAAAATGTATACTTGCTACTTGCTCGTATATTTGTTTTTCACATGCACATATAATTTAGTGGTCTATGCAAAACCATTTAATCCATTTAACTCTGTTTACACACCATATAAACAATAAAAGATAAATAAATGATGACCGATTATTTACCATTTAGATTTTGGGATAACATTCGATAATATCAATCAGTCCAGTCTATAGAGGATGCTGCACTAACAATGTTTAAAGTAAAACTACGAGATGGTTAATTTCACTAATGTTGTCTAGAGAACTTACTAGCTATAGGTATAATTTTAGTTATGTACATATCATTAAGCATTTTTTTGCCTTTCAGTGCGTAATGATCCTTTTTCACCTATTCAACATTCCATTATTATTTTTAGCTCAAATACAGTTAAGCCGTGTCAATATAAATGAGTAAATATATACATGTGTGTGTGTATATATATATGTGTGTGTGTTGGTTTAGTATTAGTTTAAAGACGTATTCGTTGGCCGTTTACTTTTTAAAAAATATTTTTATGGCTCCTTGAAAAGCTAGGTTTTGAAGACTTAAAATAGTTTATATGGATTGGATTTGGGATTAATAAAATGTGATAATAAATATAATACCCGCTTTTCACTTCATATAAATCATAACCAACCATGGCCGAACACAAGCTAAATTTCAGGGCAGATTCATTGTATATGCACGTACGCGTGTGCGATTCCAGGATGGACGTAGCAATCTTTAGTTCCTTGTCCCCCGGGGCCCGCAATTTTCGGATGCGACAGAAATCGACGGGATAAAGTTCCACCACGTCCCCGTCCTCCTCCCAGAGCTTGTCAACTTCCAAGAACCCGTGAACTGAAGTGAAGTGAGGTGGTTGGCGGAACCGGAGCCCCGGCGAGACGAGATGATCGCACAAGGCCTCCGCAGATCCAGCGCCGCCTCCTCCCAGGTGATGATCTCTCGATCACGGTCGCCGGTCGCGGATACCGGATATAGGCGGCTGTGTCCTCAACCATGTTTGTTTTTTCCGGCCTAGCGGTGTGCACGAACTTAAAAAGCTGATTTCTTTATTTTTACTTTCAAATCTTTTGGGGGTCAGAAATGAGATGTAGATAAGGTTTTTAGTTAGGTTAAGGGCAGAGGGGAAAAATAAGGAAGGACTTCTTGTTTTTTTCTTCGAGCCGAGCAGCCGATGGAGCAGCTTATGTGGACTCAATATTTTTGTGATGATGCAGCTAGTTCCATTCTCCATATTGTTACAAAACCTCCTTGCGTGAACTGAAACTGTAATTACTTGGTTCAAGATCATGACTTCCTTTCGGACAGTTTTGACGCTCGACCTCGAGTAGTCCAGGACACTGGAAATCGTTTTTGTTTCAGTCAGTGTGTCCTTTTTAGCTATTATATCTGATCCCCTCTTATTTTTCTTTGATCACTTTTCCTCACGCCGTCACGCAGGTTAGCAGGCTGGTGAAATACATTGCTAGTGCTGGAAGCTTGCAAGGGGGACACAGTTTTTCAGAGTCACCTGCCAGATATTACAGTTCTGAACCTTCACTTCAGGCGACAGAAGAAAATGGGTGTGTAAAGTTTCCATCTGCAGAATTTGACAGTTTACTGTGAGCTAGGTTGTGACGTGTGTGCAGATATGATTTGTTCTGTTTATGCTAAAATATATTTTGTATGTCAGGTTTAAGGGGCATAGCATGCTGGCTCCATTCACAGCAGGATGGCAGAGCACTGATTTACATCCATTGGTTATAGAGAGATCAGAGGTTATGCGCTCTTACTTTGTGCAATTTTTGGTTCCTTGTTACAATGCAGTACAGGATTTTGAAAATAGATATTACATGTTTATTCGTCACATTGCAGTGGTTGTCAGTGGCGCCTTACAAATTGTGGCTCATTTGCAGGGTTCTTACGTTTATGACATCAATGGGAAGAAGTATATTGATGCTCTTGCAGGATTGTGGTGTACAGCTTTAGGTATTTGGAAACTTTGGTGGCAGATTTGGAGAAATCTATATGATTGATTCCCAGATTTGCAATGTAGTGAAGTAAAAAATAGATAGTATTGTCTGTTGATAAACTTTCAACAAAAGAAATAGAACAAAGATACTCCTGGAATTGACTGAACTGTACTTTCAGTGGAAACTGACTGACACTCACTGACTACTCACACTGGATAAAACTCTACTGCAAAGATAATGAACAAAATTATCAGCTAATACAAGTAAAAAATATATAGTATTGTCTGTTGATAAACTTTCAACAAAAGAAATAGAACAAAGATACTCCTGGAATTGACTGAAACTGTACTTCAGTGGAAATTGACTGACACTCACTGACTGCTCACACTGGATAAAACTCTGCTGCAAAGATAATGAACAAAATTATCAGCCAATACTAGTCAATTGTTGACCTCTAAAGACTAAAGATGCAGTATCTTTTATTACTGATGTGACACCGTGACCGCTGACCGGTGGCACACAAACTGCATCATGGTAACTGTAACATATTCACAATGTTAGTCGGGCATGGGGGTGGGTATTGGCTCTTACTCGGGTGTGTTTGTGTGAATTTTTTTCTCAAACACGCAGAAGAACTGCACATCATTTATATTAAAGGTAGAAAACATGGTCCAAATACATGCTGAACTGCCCCTATCCACGGCCTAACTTACAAATCCTTGGCCCCGGCCCGGGGATGGTCAAGGCAGCTCCTGCTCGCCTGCCTCCTGCATGACCTGCTGCACCAATGGCCTGTGTCCATCAAAGACAGTTTTTTTTCCGAAAGGGCAGCAAGATCATTGCCGCAAAATTTATTAGACGAAAAGGATTTGACCCATTTTTTAGGAAAATACAGCATCAAAGACACAGTGGTTTGTGTGACTTGAAAAGAATGTTCTGAACATTGCCAATAACACTTCTGTCTGCTACATTGCATGTTGCTAGACTTAAAATTTGTATACACTGTTCACATTGTTTTCAGGTGGTAATGAGCCTCGACTAGTCAAAGCGGCAACTGAGCAATTAAACAAATTACCATTCTATCATTCCTTTTGGAACCGTACAACCAAACCCTCATTGGTAATATACTTTTGACATATTATCGTCCATCTCCGAATAGCGTATTTTTGTTGATGATTTTCTGTTTCAAACTTTTCCATTGTCTTACACATCATTTCCATTAAAGAAACAAGGGATCTTAATGTGGACCAATGCATCTCTATGGCTTTCTTATTATGTTGATAAATTGCTAGTTTGCAAGCCTTGATAGTTAATACTGCCTTGCCAATATTGTTACAGGACCTTGCAAATGATATTCTCAACATGTTCACTGCAAGGGAAATGGGAAAGGTGTTCTTCACAAATAGTGGTTCAGAAGCAAATGACTCCCAGGTATGATCATTGATAAATAAAATACTGATCATTTGTTGGAGTTTATTTCCAGTAATATTTTAACAGTGGCCCTTTATCTCTAAAATCTCTTCTCGAGTGTAAATAATATGAAACAATGTATATTTTGTAAATAACTTTATATTCTAGTTTAACCATTTAGACTTTATATTCTATTTTACTGAAACATTACCAATATGATGGTTACGGTGTGTACACTTCTGTTCAGGGGCGGAGATAGGGCCAGTGCTGCCGCGGCTGCAGCACCGGCCCAAGAGCACAAAATGTTCAATAATATGTTATTTTAGTAGCTTGATGCAACTCATTTATAAATGTAATCAAACATGCTTTTAATCACATTGTTGTCAGCAGTGTACTTAGCACCCCTCCTGCCTAAGTTTTGGCTCCATCCCTGCTTCTGTTTCATCCTTTTGAGCAATTACCTGTACATGCTAAAAAGTGCTACATTAATGATTCCTGTTTATGACTGCTGCTTATTTTCTCCATTCCTGCTGATCTTCCTATGGTATTTTTTTTCCAGATGGGCTGACATACATGCTTTCTTTAACAGGTTAAACTAGTGTGGTATTATAACAATGCACTGGGAAGGCCAGACAAGAAGAAATTTATTGCTCGCTCAAAATCGTGAGATCCCATTTCCTTTCTCTAGTCTACTGTCTTCAGCAGATATTTTTATCACTGCAAATCTTGGTCTATCTTTACTTGATACTCCAATTCAATCGCTTATTGGTTGATAACTTGGGAAGAATATACCATATTGACTTGAAGGCCAGTAGAATTGCTTTGCGTATCAGTTCCAGATGATTATAGGGTCACAACATGCACCTTCTCATGTTTGTTGTACTGTAATTAGCAACAAAAAGGACCGTCCAATAATTAAATTGTACTCCATAGTTGTTATCCATCTGCATTCATGTATTATCTCAGTGCTAATATTTTCTAGTCTTGAAGCTTTCTAGTTTGATTTTAACAAAATCTTGAAGTATTTTGAATGACATTACAACCTTTCTTCTTCTTTGTTCTTACAGGTACCATGGATCAACCTTGATTGCAGCTAGTCTATCAGGGTAACCAAACTATCCCATATGTTCTGTTGTTCTAATTTGAGTCAGTTCACACGTATTTGTCACAAAATTTTCTTTATCTGTAGTCTGCCAGCGCTTCATCAGAAGTTCGATCTACCAGCACCTTTTGTCCTGCACACAGACTGCCCTCACTACTGGCGATTCCGTCTTCCTGGTACCCCGATTCCACTGTTTTTATGTACAATACCCCCCCACGATGTTATGCTTACTAAATGATTCTGTTTCGATATAGATGAGACAGAAGAAGAGTTTTCAACTAGACTTGCAAACAATTTGGAGAATCTTATCCTCAAAGAAGGACCTGAAACAGTAAAATACTATCTATATATTTTTTGATAATGGAAGAACCATTCTTATACTTTTACATATGTTTAAAAAATGTTTATTGTCTTTGCCCTTTTCAGATTGCTGCTTTCATTGCTGAACCTGTAATGGGTGCTGGTGGTGTTATCCTTCCTCCAAAGACCTATTTTGAGAAGGTGATCTACAACAGTATGTGACACAATTTTTTTTCATGACTCCTAAGAAAACATAGCAAGGGTTACTGCAATTCTGTGATTATCTTTTCAACATCACAAACATTGACTTTAATTGGATTTAGCTCCCAATCCTACATGGAATTTGGAACCAGATCTTTCATCCCATTAAGTGCTTGTTTGAATAAACCCATTTGCCATGTGGATTGGGAGGGATTGAGGAGTTCATTTCCCTCTTGAATCCACATGTAGGGCTTTTTATGTCCGGAGGGGACTAAAGGGGAGGTTTGGGGGAATTAACCGAAGGAACCTGTATTGGGATTTGGGATGGAATGGGTTTATTCAAACAAGCGCTAAGACTTAGTTTAAGAAGGAAATCATAAACGCACTACATTCTTTCCATTAACTGGAACGTAAAAGTAATTCTTTGTGTCGATTTGGGGAGCTTATTACTGTGTGCCTCACTCACACTCTCTCCTTTTATTCCACCAGTTGCACAAAGTCCCTTTACAGATGTTCTAATTACACCAACACTTTGTATCATTCTTCACTCTGGATGTCTGAATCAAGGCTTGCATCGAGGATCCAATTATCACTGCATGTTCTCTCCAGTTTTTCTGTCATTTATCTCACTATTGAAAGAAGGTGTTTCTGATTGTTATGTTGTAATAACATATTCCCTGCATTGCCAACTTCTTTGTATTGTTATACTTTTACAAAAAGAAAAGTGTTTCTCAGTGCAATTTGTATAGCTTAGGTTGTTTCAGGTCAAATGTTTTTGCTGCCATGCTGCATTGCTGCCTCTTTTGATCTTATGAAATTCTGTTCCTCTAAACAGATTCAAGCAGTTCTGAAGAAGTATGACATCTTGTTAATTGCGGATGAGGTAATATGTCTCCAGAAAAATGGAAAAGTCAGGATATTGCTAGGTTGAGAATTTACTAAGTCAACATCTGGTTTAGGTCATTACTGCATTTGGAAGACTAGGGACAATGTTTGGATGTGATATGTATAACATTAAACCAGATCTTGTCTCCATAGCTAAGGTTAGTTCAATATAGAGTACTTATTATTTACAAGGGTACTTTTTTTTGTAAATTAATGGAGAACTTAATGCACTTTTCCCCTAACAGGCTCTTTCTTCTGCATATATGCCAATTGGAGCAATTCTTGTTAGCCCAGAAATAACGGATGTAATCTATTCGCAGAGCAATAAACTTGGTAAATCTAATCCCATCATGTAAACTCATTTTTCTATTGCTACTATATTGACAAGAGGCACATTTCTTTATTAAAGGTTCTTTTTCTCATGGCTTTACATACTCGGGACATCCAGTTTCTTGTGCTGTTGCTGTAGAAACCTTGAAGATATATAAGTAAATAACTCTATCTAGTGATGGAAAATACTCCTTTTCTGTCAACGTATGTGTCTGATTAATCCTTCATATAATGTCTGTTAGGGAAAGGAATATTATAGAACATGTTAACAAAATTGCTCCAAGGTTCCAGGAGGGAATCAAGGCCTTCTCAGGAAGCCCAATTGTTGGGGAGGTACACATCTAAATGAGTAAATTCTTATTTTTACATATTTCAGGGGATCCTTTCTTATTTATACTGATACATTGGGCGCTCCTCCATACAGATACGTGGTCTGGGACTGATACTTGGAACTGAGTTTGTTGACAACAAATCTCCAACTGATCCATTCCCAGCTGAATGGGGTTTGTTACTTTATTGATTTCGTGTCCCATTTTCAAACAATTTTAGAAATAATCCAACTTTAAGGCTGCCCAAAATGTTCTCTGAAGACTTACTTAATGTTCATGAATTAGTGTAGCATATCAAGGCAAAATTTGTCACTGTCCTAGAGTTAAAAGAAACCGTGCTGAGTTATTTGATGGTGATAGAATTTTGATTTTATTATGATTGGTAACTCCAGGTGTTGGTTCGATCTTTGGTGCTGAGTGTGAGAAGCGTGGGATGCTCATCAGGGTGGCTGGCGACAGCATCATGCTGTCACCCCCACTGATCATGACTCCCAATGAAGTTGAAGAAGTGAGACCATTTTACATTGTCCAGTCACTTCTGCCTTACCGATATAATCATTTAACCAACATGAAACTAACAAAAGTCTGACTGACCTCTTAGATCATAAGCAAATTTGGCGATGCCCTGAAGGCCACAGAGGAAAGGATTGGAGAACTTAAATCCAAGAAGAATTAGCCAATGCTGCTGGTTGTAACGATGGTGAGGATGACAATGACAATGTTCAATGTACAGTGCAATTTCAAACTTTATTTCAATAAAGTGCTGGAACCTCATAGTTGTTGCATAGAATGACAATTGTTCCTTGTTATCGAGCAACAGGGAATACAACCACTTTCCTTAAAATGAGTAGCATACCCTTGACTTTGTGCTCGTACAAGTTTTACAAATATGTAGTGCTATGTAGCTTGGTCTCCTAGCCTAGTCCCCTAACGGAAGGTCCCGGGTTCGAGTCGCGGTCTCCTCGCATTGCACAGGCGAGGGTAAGGCTTGCTACTGACATCCTTCCTCAGACCCCGCACAGAGCGGGAGCTCTCTGCACTGGGTACGTCCTTTTTTTTACGTAGCTTGGTATAATGTAGGGTCACAATTTTTCTGAAAATAGACTATTACCCCTGTTCATCCAAATTTTCCAGCTAAGCTAACCAAGAAAGAAAACAAATTAAGGGCTCCATTTCTTCATTATATAGCTAATACATTATGGTTAGCATCAATATGGGTTGACATCAACTTGACTACTACTGATGGTTGTGAAGTATATACATAGCTGTATCTTATGTTTAAGTAGGATCATATAGACATGAAGGCTATGGTCAAGGTCTGTATGCTTGTCCCATGGACTCTGATGATGGGTTAGGTTGGTCTTGTGTTTGGGTATAGTTTGGTTGGAGCTTTGGGGTTAGGTTGCTTGCTTCATCTTGTTGTTTCTCTAAGTTGGAATCGGTCCATATAGGGTGCAAATACAGGTTGAATCTGTGTTCAAATTCGTCGTCTGTTTGACATTCTTTGTTTTTCACCGAGGGTTGAATTCCGCTGACAAGGAATGTTCCTCTGATTGACCGTCAAATGGTTTCGTCTAAAACGGTTGGGTTACGCCGTTAGGGGACTAGGCGAAGAGAACAGGTTGAACTCTATCAGGCTAATTAACTAAACCTACAGGCATACTCACTTTCATCGCCTGAATACTTCAGGCCAACTATGCACAAGCTGTGCATTATTGTTTTTTATGTCATATGTATTCAAATTCTGTACCAAATTTATGATTGAGAACATTGACTGAATCAACGATACAAACCACGACAGAAATCTCCAGCCTATC
Organism: Miscanthus floridulus; assembly: GCF_019320115.1. NCBI lineage: Eukaryota > Viridiplantae > Streptophyta > Magnoliopsida > Poales > Poaceae > Miscanthus > Miscanthus floridulus. The sequence goes on from NC_089587.1 coordinate 50,338,907, forward strand.
ATTACGTATCACAGGACGGCATGACCATTGGCAGCAACACATTGCGTCAATGGACATATTGTTTATTTGGGACAGATCGTGTATAATATAAAACAAAAAGGATAGAAATGCAACCCAAATGATCATGGTGACCATGTCAAGCCACAGCTGGGGAAATGAACAAGAGCACCAAAGTTAGCTAGAGAAATAACAGACATGAGGCCTGTTGGGTACTGTTGGGATTCTGTGCTGCTACAATTCTTATGATGCTCTGCTTGATATATTATGATGAGTCCTCTGTTTTGCCGAAAACATCTGTGCTCGCTCGAGTCCAGCCGAACTGTCAATGTAAAGCCAAATAATAGAAGAAAGAAATGAGGAACCACATTTCTTTGTCAAACAAAGGTGTATCATTTTCAGTGTATACCTAGCTATGATGTTTGGGAACTGTTGACGGTTGCCCCCGCCTCCGTTAATAGGTTTTGCCCGCCTCCGTTAAGTTTACTGCAGTAGTGATAGCTAGCTATGATGTTTGGGAACTGCTGAAGTAGCTATGGTTACTATCTAATACATTTTGTCGTCATCAACTTGGCCACTTTGTGATGGCTGAGAAGGATGATCTTGCGGCGAGACCCAAGTGTTTTGTCTCATTGTATGTAGTGGGTTTGGTTGGTCTTGTGTTTGGATTGAAGCAGCTTTGGTGCGTTTGGTGGCTTGCTCCCGTTGAGAATCTCCAGGAAGGAATGGGTCGTCAATGTCTATACAGGCTGCAAACGTGCACGGAGTTATATTTGTTTATTTCTTCTAGTTCTAGAGGCGGAGAGGCCAGAGCATGGGCAGGGCAGGTGTGACATTTGTCAGTTACTCAGTTTACCATGATTTTCTTCATTTCTGAGAGCTGAATTCCTTTGGTGCTGTAGATTATTCTTCTGAATTGACCAGAACGGAAGATGGTCAAATTCAACTTTCGCTCGTTGAGCAATCAGCGGCTTAGCATCATTAAAATTAACGGCACGTGGTGTCAGGTTTATTATAATATTATTAGTCTATTTTCCCTTTTCAGTTATGTTGGAAGTGTGGTTAAAATACATGACATATATAGCTGGACCTGAACCGAAAGGAAATGCAGGTATTAAGTAGGAACGAAATTATTGAATGAAACTAACGTCGATCGAATAGTATCGTGGAATGGAATAGCGGATGGCGCAAAGCAAGAGGAGCATATATTTAGCATCACAAAAGAATGGCTCAACAAATACCCAACACATGCATACACGGTGTACAACAACAGGAATGAATTCGAAGACGAGTAACTCTAGGTACGAGTAGAATATATATGTATGAGAGACACAGGCACATAGCAGGGGCAGAGCAGCACGTGATGGAGCACGAGCAGCTAGCAGCTGCCCCGGTGGATCGATGTCGTCGTCGTCGTCGTCGTGCTCAGAAGCACATGTCGAGGACGCAGCAGCAGCAGATGGCCGCGCAGCTGTGATCAGAAAGAAGAAAGCTAGGTGATCAGAACGCATCATCTGGAGGGTGGTGTTGTTAGCATACAAAGACATATTATAGTTGCTCACCATCCTTTCCAGAAACCGTCGCCACCGCGGCTGGTGGTCTGCTGCTGCTGCTGGCCGTAGTACGCGCCGCCGTCCTGGGTCGGCGGGTACGCCGGCGGTGGCGCGACGTAGGCCGGCGGCGGGGGTGCGCCGTAGGCCTGCTGCTGGCCCGGTGGCGGGTAGCCTGCTTGGTAGCTCATGGTGGATGGATCGATGGATCAGCAGCTAGCAGATCAAAGATCGATGGAGCTAGACTACCAAGAAGCACTGCAGCAGTGGAATGCAACGCAAGAACAGGACGACCAGCGGAAGAAGCAGAGCAGGTGGAGGTGGACGGAAAGATGATCGTAATGGCCCCGTATATATACAGGACCGGAGAGCGTCATCGTCGTTGTGTGGCTGATCCATCCGGAGAAACGGTTAGCTAGGGAAGGCGCGTTCAGAAGCGGCGGCTGGTCGCACTGTGTCACTGTCACCTAGACGGCTTGACCCTAGCGATTGGACGCGCTTTTTTTTTTTCGAATAATTAAGAAAAAGAAAAGTTTAACCATACCCACGACACGCTTCTCATAAGCGCCCTAGGAGTTCTTACAATTTGACTGGACCTTCCTAGCAGACTGTTTCAAACTTCGATATTACATAAAAGTAAACAATCGAACTACGAGCAGCGCACTAACCTACGGAGCTGTGCGTCTCCGTTAATGGCCGCGCGACTCTGCTCCGTCATCCGAGAAGAGCCTTCTACCAGTCGTAGCAGTGGTCATCGGGAACAGCTCGTCCAGTGCTTCCACTTCGCTCGACGTCAAGTTCCTTGCGAAAAAGTCGTCGTAAGCTCTCTTGGACACGGATGAGATTAGACCTGTCGGCGATGCAAAGCCTATACTTCGCATGAGCAGCACCTCGCCCCGCTTAGAGATCGAAATGTGCGCCAATAACTGAGCGACAACCATAAGACAACTCATGTTAAAACGGAGCAGACGGATTGCCGCGCTCTGCGTAGATCGGCTCTCGTTCCTGCCTCGGAACATTCGCCGGCCCAGCCCGCCTAAAGTTAGCCAACGTCCACGTGGAGGAGGATATTGCCGGAGCACTGACGGTGCTGGCCTGGTTAGGTCTTATAGTTAACTGAGACTGAAAATATACTCCTTCCATTTCAAAATAATTAATCTTATAGGATTCAAATTTTATAAAAAAATACTTGATCTTTTCATTTACCGGTATCATGTACATTTCTTTCTGAGGATACATATTTTTCCTTTCCCAATACATATCTATCTCTATTCTCTCATTGTTTTATGTACGCCACACCTTTTCACTCCTTATTAATTTTCGTGTCCAAACCTAAAACATCAAATATTTTAGGACAGAGAGAGTACCCGAGAGAACGGGAACCAGAAACAAAATAATCAGAACACAAAAAAAACTAGTTCCCTGTTCACTCCGAGACAATATTAAAATTGGATTTTTAATGGTTATTTTGGTTCTTACTCTCGGCTGATCAAATTAACTGAAGGAACAGAACTAATTACATGGATTATACTTATTTATTTTTACACTTCTCCTATATTTTAGGTGCCTGAATTTTAAGTTGATTTCAGACAACACTCTTGTACTACTGTAACACCCCAGGCCTAGGCCCCCTTTGCCGAGGGGTGGGTCCCACCTACGTAGCAACCGCTTGTGCTTTCGTTCTCGCTTCGTGCAAAATGGTTAACCGAAGATTACTATGCGTTCTTGGCTTGGCTATTTAGGTTCGTCTAGCCGTCCCTCAGTTTCCGGTAAGTACTAGACCTTGGGTGAACAACGCAAAATGGTTAATCGATTTCGTGAAGAGGCCGACTTCGGTTTGCAAGTATCGTACGTGACAACTTGCGCGAAACCTCCTCAATTTTTTATCACAGCCTCCACATATGATATATTGACAAGTTTTATGATTTTCGGACTTCGTTTGCTTTTTATAAAATTTAAAAACAACTCGACCACAAGTTCGTGGTCATGTTTCGTGAACAAGATGTTCGAAATTGGTGGTCTGTTCCTGGATACGGCCTCACATTATACTAAATAATATGAATATAATTTTTCCATTCATTTTTTTCATTATTCGAATGACTAGCAGTTATAATTTGAATTATCCAAGAAAATTCAATTAAATGAAATAAATTAAAGAAAATAGAAAAAGTCTGAGAAATGTGCCACATTGGAACATGGAGTACCAGATATTGTCTGAGGACTGCAGAAAAAGTTTAGAGGTCAAAAGTAAAAAAAAAAATATGGTTTGCCGAGTGTAAAAAATGACACTCGGTAAATGAGCTTCTTTGTCGAGTGCCAGGAGAAGACACTTGGCAAAGGAGTCTCTTTGCCGAGTGTCAGGACCTATGGCACTCGGCAAAAATTTAAAAAAAAAATCAAAAAAACCCCTCTTTGCCGCCTCTTTGCCGAGTGCCTGGCCAAGTGGCACTCGCCAAAGAATTAAGAAAATAAAAAAAACTTTGTCGAGTGCCAGATCCGGGGCACTCGGCAAAGAGGGGATTTAACCTCCCGGCCCAGCCGGCGCACACACCGCACGCACACACACGCACACACACCAGGGCAAAGAGAGGAGGAGAGGAGGAGAGAAGGAAGGAGGAAGAGGAGGAGGAGGAAGAAGAAGGAGGCCCCAGCCCCGTCGCCACCCTCGCCCGCGCCCGCGTCGTCCCTGGCGCTTCCTCAGCCGTCGCCTTGTCCACCGACGTCCTGGCCCCTTCACTACCGCCGCCCTACGACGCCCACTAGGTATGCCCTATCACCGTCGTCGTCGTAGTATTACTAGTAGTTGTGGTAGTAGTAGTGGTAGAGTAGCAGTGGTGGTAGTCGTAGGAGTGGTTGTGACATTGTTATATATATGTGGTTGGATATAATCTTGTGCATGTCGGCCATCGTGCCGTTCATATATATGTGCATGTCGGCCATCGTGCCGTTAGTTTTCTTGCAGGTTTTGGAAACCGCACCGTGCAGGGGAGGTGCTGCCGAAATTTTGTATTGACAGTTTTATATTTCTTTTTTTTTGTAGAGAAGAGCGCGTCGGAGTGGAGCCGGAGTACCTCGGTGACCCCGATCACCTTCCTCGTCGCTGCGGGTCTGCCTGCACCGCGTTGCCTCACCACTGCACCGACCCGCCACGGCCCCGCTAGCCTGACTCCACTGCCACCCTAGGTATAACCCCTCTTTCCGTATCATGGTCGTAGATCACGTAACCCAGTTAGGCGTCTCCCATTTGAAAAAGATACGGTTGAAAATATGCAGATATTTCCATATCTAAAACCGTATCTGTTTCGAATTGTCCACATTTTTTGGACAACCCACGGATGAGTAGGTGGGGTTAGTTTCCATGGTCTGCTCCGATCCGAGACAGAGTTTCAGCATCATCTCCCTGTTATTCTCCGGATACACACTCTCCCTGACAGGACATGTATTTAGAGAATAATGGGGAGGTGCTACCGAAATTCTATCTCGGATAGGAGTAGAGTATGGAAACTAACCCCACATACGCATCCTCATGTGGGATTAGGACCTATCCTCACCTATTAGATAGTAGGAACGTCGTGTAGATGCAATTGATGTTTGTATTACTCGTCGCTATATATGTTAGAGGATGGAGGACCGTGAGTGGATGTACACGGGCCACGCAAGTCAGGGTCAGGTCACCAATGAATGGATCGACAAGACCGATGCTTTCTTGGAATGGGCATTTGGCGTGGCTGCTAAAGGAGCGAGTAAAATTTGTTGTCCCTACAGCAAATGTGCAAATAGGGAAAGATAAACGAAGAAGGTCATGGGGGAACATCTTTGGAAGAATGGATTTACGCCAGACTATACCCTGTGGGTCTACCATGGTGAAGCCGATCGTATGAGAGAGAAGGTGGTGAGACCACGCATCGAGGATTATGATGCTGATGCCGAGGTAGCAGACATGTTAAATGACTATCACGAGGCACAGTTCGCTGAAGGACATACAGAGGAGGAGCCAGAGGCAACCGCAAAGGCATTCTACGACATGTTTGCCGTGGCACAGAAACCCCTTCACGGCTAGACAAAGGCTTCTCAACTAGATGCCATTGGATGCATAATGGCGTTAAAGTCCTAGTATAGCCTGAGTCGAGACGCCTTCGATGGTATGTTGACAGTTATTGGCAGCCTACTTCCGGAGGGTCACCTTCTGCCAAAGAGCATGCACAAGTCACAGAAACTCCTTCGTGCACTTAAGATGTCGTATGAGCAGATACATGCTTGCCCGAAGGAGTGCGTCCTATTTAGGAAAGAATACGTGGAAGCAAAGTACTGTCCAAAGTGTAAATCCTCTAGGTTCCTGGAGGTAGATTCTGGTGATGGCCAGAAGAGGCAGCTTGACATTCCCGTGATAATCCTATGGCACCTTCCATTCATGCTTTGGATCCAACGGCTATACATGACCGAGGAATCTGCAAAATAGATGACATGGCACAAAAATGGCAAACGATACAATCCTGACAGGATGGTACATGCATCCGATGGTGAAGCATGGACCCACTTTGATGGCATTCATCATGAGAAAGCTAAAGAGGCTCGTATTGTACGTGTTGCACTAGCAACAGATGGGTTCAATCCTTATGGAATGATGGCTGCCCATACACATGTTGGCCCGTATTCGTTATCCCCCTCAATCTCCCCCTTGGCGTATGCTTTCAACGACAGAGCGTATTCTTGTCGTTGATAATTCCTGGACACCCAAGGAATAATATGGGTGTGTTCATGGAGCCTATGATTGATGAATTGGTCCGTGCTTGGGAGGAAGGGGTATGGACATACGATCGAGCTATAAAGAAAAACTTCAAAATGCATGTTTGGTACCACTACTCCCTGCATGACTTCCTGACGTATGGGATATTATGCGCCTGATGTGTTCACGGGAAGTTTCCATGTCCAGTATGCAAGGAAGGTCTGAGGTTCATTTGGTTGCAGAAGGGTGGTAAGTATTCATCATTTGACAAACATCAGCAATTCCTCCCTCTTGACCATGCATTCAGACGAGACATCAAGAACTTTACGAAAGGTGTCATAGTGACAGACCCTGCACCACCGATAATGACTGGTGACGTGGTTCGTGAACAGATAGATGGTCTCGTGGTCAATCTAGAAGGTGGTTTTGTGGGATATGGAGAGCAACATATGTGGACTCATAAGTCGGGCTTGACTTGGCTCTCCTATTTTGATGACCTTCTCCTTCCACACAACATTGATGTAATGCACACTAAAAAGAATGTCACCGAGGCACTTTGGGCAACAATCATGGACATTCCTGACAAGTCAAAGGACAACGTTAAGGCTAGAGTGGATCTGGCAACGTTATGCGATAGATCAAACCAACATATGAAGCCTCCTAGTCACAGCAAGACATGGAGAAGGCCTAAGGCCGATTTTGTCTTGAGCAAGCCCTAAAGGAGGGAAGTACTAGAATGGATGTAGACGTTAATGTTCCCTGATGGGTATGCAGCTAATCTGAGGAGGGGAGTGAACTTATCTACTATGCGAGTCTTAGGGATGAAGAGTCATGACTACCACATATGGATTGAGCGGCTTCTTCCGGTGATGGTTCGAGGCTATGTCCCTGAGCATGTCTGGCTAGTGCTGACAGAGTTGAGCTATTTCTTTTGCCAACTTTGTGCCAAGGAGTTATCTCGGACCGTGATTGTTGACTTGGAAAGAATGACACCTATGTTGCTCTATAAGTTGGAGAAGATCTTTCCACCCAGCTTCTTCAATCCGATGCAGCATTTGATTTTGCACCTCCTGTATGAGGCACGAATGGAGGGGCCGTGCAGGGCCGTTGGTGCTATCCAATCGAGAGATGTCTAAAGGTTCTTCGAAAGAAATGTAGAAATAAATGCAAAATCAAGGCTTCCATTGCAGAGGCATACATTCTGGAGGAGGTGGCGAACTTCACAACAACATACTATGGTGACAACCTCCCTAGCATGCATAATCCACCTCCTCATTAAAATGCTGGCAAAAATGAATCGAACCTCAGCCTTTTCCGAGGGCAACTCAAAAGCACAAGTGCATCGACCCCTAAGACCTTGAATCATGAAGAGTGACGCCATATCATGCTATACATGTTGACCAACTTTGATGAAGTGGCGCCGTACATGCAGTAAGTTCTCAACGAACTTGTTAAATACGCCGTCACTATTTTGCATCCAACCCCCTTGTTTCTCGTTGGTACAGGGAATTTTTTCATAAATTCTGGCGTCAATCAAGGGATCCAACCCCGCAGCAGGTAGATACCCTTCTTAGACAGGGTGCGGGAAATGGAATGCCCGATTTTATTTCTTGGTTCAAACATAAGGTACCGTCCAATTTAGCTCATACTTAGTTTGACATTCCAAGTTAATCGTACATGCCAATAATATAACGATGTATCCTGCTTGAGCTTGCAGGGCCAGAGGGATGCGTCTATGCATGCCGAGTTGTTGCCGATGGCTTTGCCTATAGGGTCAGGTCATTTTCTGGTTATGACGTGAATGGATATCGCTTTCGCACAACAAGCTACGAGCAGAGTCGGCCCAATCGAAGAACCATAAGTTCTAGAGTTTTTACGCCCGGCGTTGGTGAGGTCGAGTATTATGGAAGAATTGAAGAAGTATACGAACTCAAGTTTTATGGTTCCAAACCTTTTAATCCCGTCATATTCAAATGCCATTGGTTTGATCCTAAAGTAACGAGACGGACATATTCTAATCTTGGGCTAGTCGAAATTCAACATGATTCTGTCTTACTAGGAGACGATGTCTATATTGTGGCCCAATAGGCCACGCAAGTTTATTATCTCCCATATGCATGTAAAACCATAAGGTATCTTAAGGGTTGGGATATTGTGCACAGGGTATCGCCACACGGTAAAGTACCTGCCCCAAACGATGAAGATTACAACTTAGACCCAAACATATATGATGGAGAGTTCTTTCAAGAAGAGGGACTAGAAGGGAGGTTTGAGATAGATTTAACCGAAACGATCGGAATGGAAGTAGACAATGAAACGGTTATTGAAGAGGACGCTGGAGATGAGGTGCAAAATGTGAAGGACTTACAAATGCTTGAGCGATTACATTTAGACAATGACAATGACAATATTGCTCATTCGGATAGTGTTGATTATTTCAACATGATTGATAGTGATGATGAGACTTATGATCCAGCTAATCCCGATCATGAAGATTATTTCAAATACATATAATACTATGTTATTTTGTAATTACGTTTTGTTTATTTTGCATCTGTTTCTAAGTACTTCTTGTTTATCTGAGCTTATTGGTTTACTCTTTTTAATTGCATGTGATTGAACAAAGATGGTGGGCGGTGGGATGAGGAAGCTAACGTCCTTGTACCGAAGGACAAGGACCGCTGCACCGGGGGAGAGTAGGAGGAGGAGCCGCCTTAGGAGGGAGTCGTCGGCTGCCGCCCCGTCGTATGGAGGAGGAGGAGGAGCAGGTGCCCCAGGAGGACACCGAGGAGGCGCATGAGGACGCGCAGGAGAACGACGAGGAGGCATAGGAGGACGCACCGGAGGACGACGAGGACGAGGCGACAAAGTTTTCGTTGCCGCACTGTAGCCACAGCAGGGGCAGGCACCAAAGTCAGCCCTGCTGTCACATCTAGTCACTGTAGCAGCATGGCAGCCTGACATATTTGTGTACTAAGATTAGATGGGTAGAGTTGTATATACAGCTTCCCATTGCAACTCAGTGAAATGAGAGAGTTCAGTTTTGCCATCTCCTCTGCAGAGCTCCGGCCAACGCTGGTGCTTGTGCTGTGTGTGCGCGTGCTCTGTTCTCCCTTCCTCTTCTACCTCCAGCCATAGTGTGTGAGCGAGAACGTCGGTGAGCGGTCGGCTCACCCATGCGGGAGATCTCGGAACCAATAGTCTACACATTAGATTTGACATAGATATGATCCTCCTACAGGTAGTCTTTATCTCAGGATAACCTCGACTTTATGGCGAAACAACAATTTGGCCCAGTCATTAGTCCATTTGTTCCACTAGTGTAGCAGAGTAGAAACCCTTGTATTCCTTTTCCTTCAACTTCAACATTGAAATTTCAAGCAAGCCAACTGAGCATTGAACCCTTCACTGAGCAAGCAACCTCCAAAACATTTCGCTGATAGCGCGGTTCGTGTAAATAAATAGATGTCACACAGTTTCAACTATGACACTCTAGTTTTCGTTGCCTAGGTATAACAATACTCGAGCTAACCATAAAATTATTATGAGTCACCTGGTGTAAATAAGTTCTTTTTTATCCTGCGAAGCTAGTCAGCAACCATAGTAGGCTGAAAAACAAGGCTCAAGCCCAGCCGCAAAGTGATCCTGAAAAGGCAGCTTTGCCATCCTTAGGCGAGAAAACGGCTATACTAATTCAGAGGTTAATGTGAGGCAGTGAGAGTCCAGAATATTTCATATTCCTTTAATTACAAAAAAAATCCTTAGGCGAGAAAATGAAGCCTGTAGTGCTTGTCTCGTTGCGATGTGACGGGTTAGGTTGCCGTTGTATTTGGTTTGTTTGGAGTTTTGCTGGGTTTGGTGGCTTGTTCCTGTTGATTTTCAAGGTTCGAGCCTGTCCAAATAGGCAACAAATGTGCATGGCTTTCTCTTCTCTTACTCCGTTCGTTCCAAATTATAAAGGGTTTTAGCTTTTCTATTTATACGTGGTCTTCAACTATCGAAACTGGACAAATATGGTCCTTTAGCTAGTTTCAAAGGTGATTTTCTATCTTTAAAAATAATAAAAACCTGTTTTAATCTCTAAAATTCATAAATTATGTATTTTAAAACAAAAAAAATATGAAACTAATACTATTTTCCCTAAAAATGTTCTCTAACCGTTGATAATCTATTTACATTATTAGGAACTTATTTATTACTATTCCTATTGTTTCATTGCTTGAGGCTGGTTTATTAGAAACATGAACAAGTAGATTCAATTCAAATGAATAAATATTTTTTTTAGAAAAAAATGGTATTAGTTTTTTAGGCTGCACTCCAGCAATATCCCTCGGAATAGAGCCCTTGTTTACACTAAAATTTGGGAGAAGAACGCGGGAACTCAAAGGCTTCCAAAATTGTGTCAATCAAGGAATCGATTGCATAAGGATCGATATCAGCTGATTCAGACACGACACTAGAATCGACTCTCTTTGAATAACGTCAGCAGATAACGATGATGAGCTATAGTTGGCATCAGAAAACTACATATCGGACTCTATAAAAAGGGAAAGAATAAGATCCAAGTTATCTTAAGATAGGAATATTTTCTTTTATACCAAAGATGGTAATGAGTCGTACTTAAGTAGTATTCATATTTAGGCTTCGGGTATAAATATTGGACCCCGGCTATTCTAAAGAAGACAATCAATCAAATACAAGTTACTTACTTTTTCGGCTCCGGTCAACTTTTAGGAGTAGGAGTAGGAGTAGATTTCGGCGAGTTCTTCAGCGAGCAAGGCTGCATCGGTCTGGCTGACCTCCGGCTCGTCTGTAAGTACCGTCATGGCTTATACTTCTATTCGTATGGTTATATCGATCCGGTCGACCTCCACTATGACTCTGACATAAGCTAGTTATCGACCCTTGTTTAGTTCAAGTACGGCTGCATCGATCCGGTCGACCTCCACTGTTCGAATTAGATTAAGGTCAAGTTATTGGCTCTACCTAAGAGTGGCAATCTTTGGTAGATTCATTAAGTTACCGATCTTGCTGATGTTCTCATCGTCATTAGTTTGCAGCAACATCAATCTGCCCGGTCGAGATCGATCTAGATCGGCCTCATATCCTTTGGGTCCGTCGTTTGCTTTGTCACAACACAATACTTCTTACAATGAATGACGGGTTATGTCTTATCGGATGTTCTATTTCGATCTTGGTCGTTCATAGTACGCGGTTAAGGCACATATGATTTTGGAGAGGTTTGCTGGTTAGTTAAATCTGGTCTACGGTTCACTATTATGACTGTAACGATCCGGTCGATCCCCACTGATAGCACTGTAGATTGGAGGATGCTAGTTAGTAGATATATTCTTGATTAGGCATGACCTTAACTGTTTGCTATGCCTGCATTGGCTAAACAGCCGATCGCTTGTGCGTTAACACCTATAGCATGTTTACATGATTCTGTTAAGCGTGAATAGATCTGTGTACTTTAAAGGTTTGATTTCGTTGTCTTTTTCACGACTGCATCGATCCGGTCGAACCCCACTGTTAGAGATAGCAGGTTGAGTCTGAGGAGTCCATAGGCTTGTTCATGTGAAATAGTCGATTGTTCACACGTTGTAGTTCTCTTCACCTGAATCGGCTATTCCAAGCCTTCATGCATAGCATGTCTTTCAGAAAGCTTGTTGAAGTACGGATGTTTTTGTGGATTCTTCGGTTTTAGTTTGTTACTATCATCATAGCTGCCATCGATTCGGACGAACCTCACTGTTGGTGGTAACAGATTAGATTCATAGCGTTTGTAGATCCGTTCGTATCAGATATTCGATTCGTTCGTGTGCTATATCTTTTCCTGATTAGATTCATCGGCTCAATGCTTTACACTGGCAATATCTATCTAGCTGATGATCTTATTTACATCTACGAGTATTGTACCTGTCAATATGAAATTAATCACTACCCATGAGTTTTACAGTTCGTAACAGCCGATTTCTGTGCTGATCGGCTATTCAATAGCTCTTCCCGTATGGCTGCTCCCAAAGCGGCGCACTTGGAACTGTCTGGGCACAGACCGACACGTTCCACCTTAAATTACTGATAAACTTTCTCTCCTTGTCAATTGCAGGGTCAAATTGACTGGCACGTCTCGGGAGGAGTACGCGGGATCGATCATCCCTGCGTTGAAGCCAGGCGGATCTCCAGCTCCATCGAGCAGACCCTTCCGGCTTGCTCGTGTGCCCGGCACATTTCCGTGCCGACAGCCCTCAAACTCATTCTAATAGAGAATGTCACTTGAGACCTGGTTGTCGTTGACTTTCTCGACCAAATCAGGGGAGGAGTCTTGGTGGGCGTAGTCGCGGGGGAAGCCATGGTCGCCGGGGTTGTGGGGGAAGCTGGGGTCGCCGGGGGAGTCACAATTGCGCCGTTGGCAGTCACAGTAGAGAGTCTCGGTCGCCGGAGAGTCATGCCGTGGGAGTCGCGGTCGGCGGTGGGAGTCATGGTTGAGCCATAAGGAGGAGTCGCGGTCGTGCCGGGGAGGGGCTGGGGAAAAGTGGCATGCACAGAAATGGACGGAAACCATCATTTGGGGGCTTGGCCGAGAGCCCTAGGAATAAGGACAGGATGGAGGATTTAGGTGCCCACCCAAATTTGAGGGTTCTAGTAGGGGTCCTGCTGAAGTCGTTCTCAGAGATGCATATGTAAGGAGACGGAATAAAACCACATATTGGAGGAGTATTCCACTGCTGGATGAATCTACCCTAGCTAAATTTCATACCAAACACATCATGTGAAAATGGGTCTAAATTAGCCCAACTTGGTTCAACCGTGAAACCAAATGCACCCTTAGAGATGCATGTTTGAACTTGAACACATGTAATTTGACGGAAGCTTAACACACAAGAACACATGTACAACTGTATATAATTCAGCAGTGGTACGGTATGGAGGTGGAATAACGTGTAGAACTAATAGGCATGTACGGGCCGGAAACGTCATCAATGATATAGTCATAGAGAAAATGAATGGATCAACAACTGCTGAACATGATATATATAGATACACACACAATAACAATACAATGCAACCGCACCAGAAAGGACTGCATGACCATTAACAACAACTAATAAACCAATTAACACAAGATACACAAGATGTCGTCAATGATCATAGCAGGGGTTTCCTCGATCGTGTACTCAGAAGCACATGTCGAGGACGCAGCAGCAGCAGATGGCGGCGCAGCTGTGATGGGGACAGCCATGAAACAAACAAACAGGCAAGGTGATCAGAGAACGCATCACATCTGGAGGATGCTGTTAATTAGTAGGCTAGCATAGCATGCAAATACGTATTCACGCCTAGGCACATGCTAGAACATTACAGTCTATAGTAGCTAATTAAGCAAACTCACCATCCTTTCCAGAAACCGTCGCCGCCGCGGCTGGTGGTGGTCTGCTGCAGCTGCGGCTGCTGGCCGTAGTGCGCGCCGCCGTCCTGGGTCGGCGGGTATGCTGGTGGTGGCGCGACATATGCCGGCGGCAGGGGCGCGCCGTAGGCCTGCTGCTGGCCCGGCGGCGGGTAGCCTGCTTGGTAGCTCATGATCGATCGATCGATCAGCTGCAAATTAAAACGGCGACAAGCTAGCTAGCGCTGTTGTCCTCTGTGGTCAGCTGCAAACTGTGGGTGGATGGATGGACGATGATGATGGTAATCCTCCATTCGTTCCTATATATACAGATAGAACAGGCCAGCGGGCGGGCACGCGGTATCCATCGTCACCGGTTGCTTAGACGCGTCCTCGCCTTGTCTCGATGATTGATTAGTTGTTGATTACCCAAAAAGAAGGGTCCTGATCGAGAGACGGCACGTCTAGTAGTCGGCTGCTTTGTTGCCTATCGTTTAGACGAGCCTTTTCAATCACATCTTTTTGTTGTTATTATTAGAAAAGCGAATCTTCATTTTTCAATCACGTTTTGTCGTCCAGGCTACTGGCTACCGTACCACGACATCTGTTGCCATGAACGTTCCTCATACGTGCTGATCTGCGGAAGCCATGTGGAGCGACCAGAGCGCGCTCTCAGCAGGAGTTGCCTGGACGGCACGCCTCTCCGCTGACCAGCGCGCCGTAAGGCGTGGTCGGTGGTTGTGGTTCAACTGTACGCCAGGCGTGGTCGGTGGTTGAGGTTCAACTTTAAATATGTATTGACATTATCGTAAATTAATATATAAAATTATCATAAATGAAGGTGGCTACATAATAATTTATTTTGTAGCTGGCTGCTGAATATTTACGATAATGTCAATATATATTTACGATAGTTGGGTTACTATAACACATGGGGATATTTATCATAACGTTATAGTAAACCACTTAGTAAGGAGTTACTATAATCTCGTAAATTAACATAGTAATTATCGTAACTCAAAGTGACTACAAAATAAGTTATTTTGTAGCCAGCTACATGATTATATATATATATATATATATATATATATATATATATATATATATATATATATATATATATATATATATATATATGATAGGGGGCTCCTTCTAACGAGAAGCGAACTCGGAACTCAAAATTCGAATTTTAGAATTCTCGAGTTACTATTTATAGCACTATTCAAATTCAGATTTACTATTCAAATTCACGTTTACTATTCAAATTCGGGATATGAACAGTGCCCGAGCACTCACCGGGAGTGGCTCAAGCACTTCACTATTCAAGGCAAGTGTCGCTTTCACGCTCAAATATTTTATACACGCTGGATGAGCGAGCGCTCAATTAGTGAATATAAATATTGATATGTCGCTTTCGCGATTAGCTAATCTGGTGCTTAGTGAATATGCTTATGCGGATTATTTCTAAGGATCTTCTGCAGGCTAGCGAGACCAACAATTCAGCCGGTCATGCGTACTATGCTTGTGACAGTCCTACTCGGTACTCACCGTATGCATCACTAACTCGCTTCAGAACTAGACTAACCCGGTCTACTCCCTTGCTATCCCCAACCACGAACACACAGGACTCAGACTCTATCGTCTCCCCAAGCAGTTCCACCCAAGGGAAACACTTCTCTGCGCACACAGGGTTCTCTACAAATGCCGCTATCTGGGCTAACACGAGAATAACACACGCAGAGGTTTCTCCTCTAGGGTCCCTAGCATAGCGACGTCGACCCATATGAACGAGCTTAAAGGAAGGCAGGGATTCAAACGGAAAAGCTTAATTCATTTCCACAGAGCAAGCTTACATACGGCTTTCCCTTTCGGGAAACCCCAAGCACTTAGCACAAACCTTAGGGATTACCTTACAAGCGCAGGATGATCACGGGGACCTCCTTTATTCTCTAATTTATAAGGTGGAGTGATACAACGGTAGTGGGTGATTACTACTAATGGTGGATTGATTCTCAGAGTGCTTCTGAGATCATATGTTCATGGTGTATGTGTGTGGGTGGAGAGTTGGTGGAGTGGGTGGTGGATGTGTCTGAGGCTTCTATGTTTCTTCAATGATGGTCTGGTGTGGTGGTATTCTTCGATGATTAATGAATGCGCCCGGCGTCCCCCTTTATAACACTGAGGGAGCGTCCTTCATTCTTATCGTCTGAAGGAGCGAGCCTTATCTTCTGACGTTCCTTCGAGGTAAAGTCTTCAATTATTTGATTGAGAAGCCTTCGTGCTTAAGGAAGCGGCCGACGTCTTCAATTCCTTTACTGTTGCCTGGACAGCTGGACAGAGAATAATTGTCCTAGCTACAGTAGGCTACAGTAGAGTGACTATATATTCCTTTTGCGCTGTCCTCCATCGCGCACAGATAGTATCCTTCTGGATATATTCTTTGGTTCTTCGATGCTTTCTTCGATGATGGTCTGGTATTCGATCATGAATGAATGCGCCCGGCGTCCCCCTTTATAACATTGAGGGAGCGTCCTTCACGCTTATCTTTTGGAGTTCCTTCGAGGTGAAGTCTTCGTCTGAGGTGCCTTCATGATTAAGGAAGCGTCTGGCGTCTTCAATTATCTCTTCGTACTGTTGCCTGGACAGCTGGACGAAGAATAATTGTCCTGGCTACAGTAGAGTGACTGTATATTCCTTTTGCGCTGTCCTCCATCACGCACAGATAGTATCCTTCTGGATATATTCTTATATTCTTTGGTATGGTCTTCTGCTTTGATACCAATATGTAGGGGGGCTCCTAATGAGAAGCGAACTCGGAACTCAAAATTCAAATTTTAGAATTCCCGAGTTACTATTCATAGCACTATTCAAATTCAGATTTACTATTCAAATTTGCGTTTACTATACAAATTCGGGATATGAACAGTGCCCGAGCACTCACCGGGAGTGGCTCAACCACTTCACTATTCAAGGCAAGCGTCGCTTTCACGCTCAAATATTTTATGCACGCTGGATGAGCAAGCGCTCAATTAGTGAATATAAATACTGATATGTCGCTTTCACGATTAGCTAATCTGGTGCTTAGTGAATATGCTTATGCGGATTATTTCTAAGGATCTTCTGCAGGCTAGCGAGACCAACAATTCAGCCGGTCGTGCGTACTATGCTTGTGACAGTCCTACTCGGTACTCACCGTATGCATCACTAACTCATTTCAGAACTAGACTAACTCGGTCTACTCCCTTGCTATCCCCAGCCACGAACACACAGGACTCAGACTCTATCGTCTCCCTAGGCAGTTCCACCCAAGGGGAACACTTCTCTGTGCACATAGGGTTCTCTACAAATACTGCTATCTGGGCTAACACGAGAACAACACACGTAGAGGTTTCTCCTCTAGGGTCCCTAGCATAGAGATGTCGCTCCATATGAACGAGCTTAAAGGAAGGCAGGGATTCAAACGGAAAAGCTTAATTCATTTCCACAGAGCAAGCTTACATACGGCTTTCCCTTTTGGGAAACCCCAAGCACTTAGCACAAACCTTAGGGATTACCTTACAAGCGCAGGATGATCACGGGAACCTTCTTTATTCTCTAATTTACAAGGTGGAGTGATACAACGGTAGTGGGTGATTACTACTAATGGTGGATTGATTCTCAGAGTGCTTCTGAGATCATATGTTCATGGTGTATGTGTGTGGGTGGAGAGTTGGTGGAGTGGGTGGTGGATGTGTCTGAGGCTTTGGTGTTTCTTCGATGATGGTCTGGTGTGGTGGTCTGGTGTGGTGGTGTTCTTCGATGATGAATGAATGCGCCCGGCGTCCCCCTTTATAGCACTGAGGGAGCATCCTTCATTCTTATCGTCTGAAGGAGCGAGCCTTATCTTCTGACGTTCCTTCGAGGCGAAGTCTTCAATTATTTGATTGAGAAGCCTTCGTGCTTAAGGAAGCGGCCGACGTCTTCAATTCCTTTGCTGTTGCCTGGACAGCTGGACAGAGAATAATTGTCCTAGCTACAGTAGGCTTCAGTAGAGTGACCGTATATTTCTTTTGCGCTGTCCTCCATCGCGCATAGATAGTATCCTTTTGGATATATTCTTTGGTATGGTCTTCCACGCCCGAATGATTGATGTTGCAAACATCAAATCAAGGATAGGCATGCGGTATTATCTCTATGGCATGTATTATTATCTCTTCCCCTGGATAAATTGTTGATAGCACCTTATCAACATAAGGAGTATATTTATTGTATGAATATATTAATATTGAACTGAGTCTATATTGATTCTTCAATATTTTCTTCGTTGTCCACTTCTTCAGGTTGCCATATTTCATACCAGGACAACAACTCACGATATTCTTTTCGTAATTGACATTCTTTGCCATAACTTGGCTTTATGAGTCTGCCAACTTCTCTTTGTATTATACTATATCTTCCATAGTATTCTCTTAAGAATACTTTTATTATTTTATTTTGGTACATCATATAATATTCAGAAGCAAATTTGGTATTCCCTTCTAATTCTTTTGCTTCACTGAAAATTCTCCAATTATCATGGTTCGTGTCTTTTACAAACAACTCTTCATAATTTTGCCATGAGTCTGAAGTCCATGTAGTAGGAAATTTGTATGATCCTTTTATAATATATATATCATGGCATGCTGGTCTTATTGGTTGTGTCAACTTTGGTGGATTAGAACAAAACTTAATTTTGTATCTACCTTGAATGCATGCTAATTTCTTACAAGCTTCTTTGATAGCTATTCCAAGGTCTGATTGGAGTATCTCTTCAAGTGTACCATATATATCATGAACTAATCCATGATCAATAATAGTCTGCAAAGATATATCTTCTCCAATATTTCTTTGTATACTTCTGAAATATTTTAAATTTATATCAGCCTTCAATATTAATAATCTTTGATGAGGCTTAACAATTAATTTATCATCAAGATGAAGTAAAGGAAAAGTATTTGTATTCACAATTATTCCTAGATATCTTTCTTTACCTTGGTATAATTTCATAAAGTATTTTTGTATATCATGAAAGGTTTTGTAATGCCTTTCAGCATATTTCTTCCAAATTAGATCTATAATATCACGAGTAAAGTATGACAAAGTTTGTTCAGTCTTAAAACTTAATCTAGGTATGAGAAACTCTTGTGGAATATTGCTTAAATATTTGTTTCTTTTTTCCTCTAAAACTACTTCTTTTTCTAATTGTACTATATTCTCCTCATATTGTATCTCAGGTTCTGAGACCTTTTTCATATCACTTTGCTGTTTTAGACATAACATACAAGCTTGTCTTAAACATAGCCTACATGTTGCTCTTTTTGCTGGATCTTGATAATATATGCAAAATACACAATTTATATTAGAATCACCTTTTTTATGATCCCACTTGTGCTCGTAATTTATTTGATCCATCATTTCTATCTTTAATCCTGCTAACTCATCTATTAAATCTAACTCTTCATCACTTGATTCTTTTTCTTCATCATATTCTATTTCATCTGTCTCTATAATTGAATATATTGATTCATCATCCATTATATCATCATCACAGACTAAGATATTTTCATTCACACTATCTATTATTTGAACCTTTTCTTGTTCTTCTTGCTTATTGGAATACCTTTTCTTATCTTTGTTAGGACATGTTTTGCTTAAATGATCTGGCGAGTTGTAGATAAAGCATCTACATGAACTATCATAATTTTTTCTAGGATTATATCTTCTTACGTTCCTTTTGTGGAGGAATGGAGCTCTATTATCCGACCTTCTAAGAAAATAACGTCTCTTTGTCTTTACATTTCCTTTCTTATAATTCTTAGGATATTTCTTATTTCTAGATCTCTCTTCTCCATATGTCAATGGTATTTGAACTATTTTATTGCAAAAATTATAATCTGATTACTTCATTGATCTTTGGGCTTGTATGTTGGTGCATATTTTTCTTAACTGTTTGAAAACGAATGTTATTGCCTGAGAGATATTATATTCTTTACCAATAGTTTCCTTTTTATATTCTTCTAATATCATAGAACCTAAAGGCTCTGGTAATTTATTAAAATATTTTTCTACTATACCTTGGTTATAACCTTGCTTGGCAATAGTAGCATTATATAAATAGTGTTGAGAAAATTATTTTATTCCTTTCCAGCTTGTCAGTGACAATTTTTCTATTTCTTTTAATCTTTTATTCTGTAAAATAGTAAATCCTAATTCAGGATCTTCACCTATTACAATGCTTGATATAATATTTGCAAAATTATATGGATTACTACCAGCCATTTTTAATTGGGCATAATGATTAGGAAAAGCTTCTACCCATTGTTCCCATAAAACTTTGACTGATTCACCTAAAAATGTTTCTAAATATGTAATCATATCTTCTACTATATTTCCAATATTATGCTGATTTTGTATATACTTTTGGACTATCAATCCTTTCCATATGCTAATTATATTTGACCAATCTATAGGATCATGTGCCGCTAAATTTAGTATAGCACCATCACTTTTATAATTCTAGAATTGCACCTTCTTTTCAAATTCTCTTCTTTTTGAACCCATATGCTTATATTGTCCAGGTATATATCTATATGCAGGTTCTTGTTTTTCTGGTGGTCAAGTTCCTGGTTTTCTAGTTGGTCTCTCACTTTCTCCTTCTATCTTTATTTCAGGACCTCGTCTTCTTTTTGAAGTACTTGGATCTATTTCCATTGCTTCTATGGCATTATTTTTAGGCAACTCTTTATTTTCTAAGAGGTTTATGAGAGTTATTGAGTTATTACTGCATATCTCAATTGTATCTTCATCCTTTTCTTCATAGCTTTCTAATAATAACTTATTATTAATTTCCCATTGCTCATCTTCACTTATATCATTATCTTCTATATCATTTATCTTATCCTTGCTATGTTCTAATTCTTTTTAGACTTCCCTTACCCTATTATCTATTTGTTTTGACACAAAGTCATTTTTCTTTATTGGAATGCTAAATTTCTTAGCATTTAATTCTCTATCTTTCTTGATATTTTCAAGTCTACATATTTCTCGTCTAAAGTAGAGTTCCCTTTCTCTTATAGCAGCCCATTTGCATATCATGGAGGTTTTATATTCATCATAAATTTTGTTTAGCTTTTGCTTATAATGATTTATTTCATTATCTATATCTAATTTTTCCATAAATTCACATATGCTATGTCTTCTGTTTTCTTCCAGCTTTACCTCTGAACTGGATGCTTCTAAATCATCTAAACTTTGTTCTTTATAATCTACAAACCTAATACTAGTCAACCCTCTATTATTTTCATAGCTTATATAATCTTTAGGCTGTTTTAAAATTTTTGGTTCTATTAATGAGCTTATATTCCATTCTTCTCCTGCTCTTTCTTCAGAACTTATTTTAAGAGGACTCATAAATTTTATTCCTTTAGATTGCATACTTTCTACAACATTGTTCACATTTACCTTATATCTGGTTCCACTTCTGTTGGTTAATCTTCCTATAAATTCTATGCTTACTAGTAGATTCGTTCCTTTAAATTCTTCATATCCTTTAGTTTGAAATCCGAATGCCATCTTATCTATAAATTCTTTAACTAGCATTATTAAGTCTGGAGCTATATATGTTATCAACATATTTTCATTCATATCTCCTTCTAAAAATCCTAATGCTGCTTTATTTATTGAGTCCCATCTTTTATCTAATAAAGTTATTAGAACCTTGGTTCCTAATTTTTTCCTTGTCATTCCTTTAATTCCAATGATATACATTCCCTGGTGTATATATTTATACCCTGAATATTTTAAAGCATTCTCAAATTGTTTACTAACAATTCTTAGCAGAACTGGTTCTGCCAATACACTTAATTCTACTTCTCTAGATATTCTATATAATCCATTTTTATTTTCAAACCAACCCATTTGATATATTTGTTGAGGCCTTATTTTTCTTAAAGTATCTTTCTGATATCTTTCAAGATCTCTTTCTAAGTCTATCACTTCTTCTAAGGTTTCAGTATCCTCACAACCTCCTTTTAGTTTATCTTTAAAACTTAGAGGTCTTATGTCTTTATTTACTAGCTGGAGTGACTTGTCTCTTCTAGACAGGCTCTCAGATACTTCCATCTTTCTAAATTTAAAGATCTAGTGGACTCAACTATTCCTGCTGATGATAACACAATTTCTTTGTTATGCTCAACAATATTATCAGTCTTCTTATATAGATAAGTTATATCTTTTTTAATATAATCACTATTCTGGTTAATTCTTCCTAGAGAAACTTTACTTTCTTCTAAAATTTGTAAAGCTAATTCTAATTTATTATTAGTGGCTAAATATTGCTCTTCAAGGTGCTTATGTTCTTTTTGCAGTCTATCAAATTTTAAATCTAGCTCGTCTTGCCTATTTCCCCAAGATATGTAAAAGTTATATATCAAATCAACTATTAAATTTATCTGCCCGTGAGAGGTATGCCAAGTATGTTCTTCAGAACTATTTAATCTACACCTTATATTTATATTCTTTTTAGTAGTGACTGTCTTTTCTGTATTCACTTCCAAATTTAAATAATGTAACTTTTCAATCTTCAACAGATTATATTAAAATCCCTTAAATTCAAATTATAATAACCAGGCTCTGATACCAATATGTAGGTGGGGCTCCTTCTAACGAGAAGCGAACTCGGAACTCAAAATTCGAATTTTAAAATTCCTGAGTTACTATTCATAGCACTATTCAAATTCATATTTACTATTCAAATTCGCGTTTACTATTCAAATTCGGGATATGAACAGTGCCCGAGCACTCACCGGGAGTGGCTCAACCACTTCACTATTCAAGGCAAGCGTCGCTTTCACGCTCAAATATTTTATGCACGCTGGATGAGTGAGCGCTCAATTAGTGAATATAAATATTGATATGTCGCTTTCGCGATTAGCTAATCCGGTGCTTAGTGAATATGCTTATGCGGATTATTTCTAAGGATCTTCTGCAGGCTGGTGAGACCAACAATTCAGTCGGTCGTGCGTACTATGCTTGTGACAGTCCTACTCGGTACTCACCGTATGTATCACTAACTCGTTTCAGAACTAGACTAACTCGGTCTATGTAGGGGGCTCCTTCTAACGAGAAGCGAACTCAGAACTCAAAATTTGAATTCTAAAATTCTCGAGTTACTATTCACAGCACTATTCAAATTCAGATTTACTATTCAAATTCGCGGCTACTATTCAAATTGAGGATATGAACAGTGCCCGAGCACTCACCGGGAGTGGCTCAACCACTTCACAATTCAAGGCAAGTGTCGCTTTCACGCTCAAATATTTTATGCATGCTGGATGAGCGAGCGCTCAATTAGTGAATATAAATATTGATATGTCGCTTTCACGATTACCTAATCTGGTGCTTAGTGAATATGCTTATGTGGATTATTTCTAAGGATCTTCTACAGGCTGGCGAGACCAACAATTCAATCGGTCGTGCATACTATGCTTGTGACAGTCCTACTCGGTACTCACCGTATGCATCACTAACTTGCTTCAGAACTAGACTAACCCAGTCTACTCCCTTGCTATCTCCAGCCACGAACACACAGGACTCAGACTCTATTGTCTCTCCAGGCAGTTCCACCTAAGGAGAACACTTTTCTGCGCACACAGGGTTCTCTACAAACGCCGCTATCTAGGCTAACACGAGAACAACACACGCAGAGGTTTCTTCTCTAGGGTCCCTAGCATAGAGACGTCGCCCCATATGAACGAGCTTAAAGAAAGGCAGGGATTCAAACGGAAAAGCTTAATTCATTTCCATAGAGCAAGCTTACATATAGCTTTCCCTTTCGGGAAACCCTAAGCACTTAGCACAAACCTTAGGGATTACCTTACAAACGCAGGATGATCACGGGGACCTCCTTTATTCTCTAATTTATAAGGTGGAGTGATACAACGGTAGTGGGTGATTACTACTAATGGTGGATTGATTCTCAGAGTGCTTCTGAGATCATATGTTCATGGTGTATGTGTGTGGGTGGAGAGTTGGTGGAGTGGGTGGTGGATGTGTTTGAGGCTTCGGTGGTTCTTCGATGTCTAAGCTTTCTTCGATGATGGTCTGGTGTGGTGGTGTTCTTCGATGATGAATGAATGCGCCCGACGTCCCCCATTATAGCACTGAGAGAGCGTCCTTCATTCTTATCGTCTGAAGGAGCGAGCCTTATCTTCTAACGTTCCTTCGAGGCGAAGTCTTCAATTATTTGATTGAGAAGCCTTCGTGCTTAAGGAAGCAGCCGACGTCTTCAATTCCTTTACTATTGCCTGGACAGCTGGACAGAGAATAATTGTCCTGCCTATAGTTGGCTACAGTAGAGTGACTGTATATTCCTTTTGCGCTGTCCTCCATCACGCACAGATAGTGTCCTTCTAGATATTTCTTCTGGATATTCTTTGGTATGGTCTTCCACGCCCGAATAATTGATGTTGCAAACATCAAATCAAGAATAGGCATGTGGTATTATCTCCATGGCATGTATTGGTATTATCTCTTCCCCCGGATAAATTGTTGATAAACCTTATCAACATAAGGAGTATATTTCTTATATGAATATATTGATATTGAACTGAGTCTATATTGACTCTTCAATATTTTCTTCGTTGTCCACTTCTTTAGGTTGCCATATTTTATACTAGGACAACAACTCACGATATTCTTTTCATTATGTTGAAATCTAATATTCTGGTCTTTGTCCATGACCACGGATATCCAACATCTCATCATCATTATTATCGTCATCAGATATCTGTATATTCATTTTTGAGTCATAGTTTTTCTTAATATTTTCTTCATAGTCTTTCCTTATATTTTCAAAATTTTCATTTATTTCATGTCTTACTTCTTGTAAGACTTCTTCTTTTATATCTTTCTTTAATAAAGAAATTCTTGCTTCAAGTTTTTCTTTTATTTTTTTCTCAAGAACTTCTTCATTCAATGATTCTGTGTCTCTTTTCACAACATCTTTATATGTGGATACCCTTAAAGATCCTTCTTCTCTTATATTAACACCTGGCAAATTTGTCTTCACATCTTTTGCCCTTTTATATTTTTGAATATAATCTTTTGCTGCTGGTTCTATGAAATAATTTACTCCCAAAATACTTCTTGCATATGAGAGAGCTTGATCAATATCTAAATATTTTTTCCATGATACACCTCAATCATTTTCTCTTTCTACTTGTTGAGCTATAATTGATTCGAATGTTACATATATTCCTGGTGTCTTTCCCCTATATATAACATATATGGGTTTTTTCTCTATATTGACAGATGATTCTTTCGGTTGTATCTTTCTATTGATCATATGAAAATATTCAGCCAAACTATTTAATATTGCTAGCATATATCCTTTATCTTCTCTTTTATTATTATATTGGAACCAAAAATTGTCTAGAATGCATTCTTGTATATCATCTAGAACAATATGGTCTCTAGGTTTGAATTTATAAGTATTAGGCGGAAATATTCTTAACTTATTTTCAGTTCCGAAATTGAAACATTCACCCCCAATAGGGCTTGTTCCTCTCTTCATTCTTGCAAAATAGAAGATCGTAAAAATATATCAGGCAATGTATTATCTTTGTCTTTTATATGCTCAAATATTACTTTATATCCGTTTCCAGTAATAATATCTTTAAATAGAACCCATCTCCTAGTTAAACTTTTCTTACTATTGACTTTATTATAGTATCTGCATATAGCTTCACAGTCTGTCCTAACTGTGAACTCTTTAAATCCTAGATATAGTCTAAAAGCATTTATTGCATTTATAACAGCCAAAATTTCTCTATCCGTATTGTTTATTGCTTTTAACTTATATTTTCCTGAAGCATACCTATATATTTGTTCTTCTAACTTTGGAGAATATTTGTGTGGTTTTTGCTTTAATATTGCACCCCATCCTAACTTGGATGCATCTGTCTCTGTAATAAAATAATTATCATCTAAAGGTAACTCTAGGGGTTTTAAATCTTTCACTTTTTTTAATAGTTCTTACTAACTTTATATCTTCAGAATCAAAATGTTTTTGTCCATTTTTTCTTAATTTTGCATATAATGGACCAGCTAACTTAGCTAAATTTTCAATATAATTTCTAGCATAATTGACTATTTCTAAGAATTGCTGTAGGGTTTTCTTATCATTCATGACATCTGGAAATTCTAAGATTTTCTTTGCAATATGATCTTGTAAATAGATTTTTCCCTCTCCTATTTCATGACCTAAAAAGTTTATCTTTTCCTTACATATCTCCATTTTTCTTTTAGACAATATTAACCCATGCTATTCTACCTTTCTAAAGAAGGTTTTCAGATGAGCTATATGTTCTTTATAGGATTTTGAGAATACTAATAAATCATCAATATAAACCAATATGAATTCTTGATTTTCATTAAAAATATTTTGCATTTTTCTTTAGAATAAAGCAGGGGTATTTTTTAATCCTAAGGGCATTACTAACCATTCAAAATGACCTTGAGGACATGTGAAAGCTGTCCATTTTATTGATTCTTCTGCCATTTTTACTTGCCAAAATCCAGCTTTTAAATCAAATTTTGAGAAATATTTACTACCTTGTATTCTATTTATCCATTCTTGCTTATTTAGAATATTATAAGCATCATCTATGGTATTATCATTTAGTCTCTTATAATTGATAATCATTTTTGACTTTCCTCTGGCTATTTCAGCATGATTTCTAACTATAAATGAAGCTGATCTATGAGGACTTCGGCTATCTCTTATAGCTCCTAATTTTAGTAATTCTTTAATATGCATCTTAAATTCTTCTATATCTTTAGGTGTTGCTTCTATATGACTTGTCTTAATTATATGGTCAGGATTTATTATGTTAATTTTACATAATATACCATTCTTGTTCCAATGCTTCATTGGTATTTCTCCTATTATCTGAATATCTTCTAATCTTGTTATAATTTTATCTATATCCTTTTTAGATTTTATATCTCTATACCAATTTGGGGCTAATGATTGCAAACTGATACATTCTATGCATGAGTTTGCTATATGAAACTCTTCTATATTTTCACCTAGCTCTTCATCTATATAAATATCAGGGACATTTTCATTAGATCCTTGGAGTTCTAAATTGGTCTTTCCTGAAGTAGAATTTATAGTCTTTCGCACTTCTGTTATATATGGAATTTTGTCTTGATAAGGGACAAATGTTATTCCTTGCTCATGTATGATAGTTGTTTGTAAAGAGAACTATAGAAATCTTAATCCTAATATCATATCATCATGTATCATAGATAGATCTCTTATTGTAATTTCATCCATTATATATTTTGTGTTATTTATTTGTACTTCAACATCATAAGCTAGTTGATTATGAACCTTTTTTATCCCAGACATATCAGTAGATATTTCTGCTTTATCTTGATCTATTGTATGAACTATCTCTGGACACTTTACAAAATATTTATCATGTATAATATTTTTTGTACAACCGATGTCTACTAGTGCTAATATTTTATAAGAGATATTAGGCGTTAATTTTACTTTTACAGGTATTCTTATTTCTATAATTTCTTTAAATGGTAATCTTACTATATATTTGCTACCATAGTTTATTATGGCTTCTTTTAGTTGTAACGCTTTATTATTATTTTTATTTACCATTGCTTGATCTTTTAACTCAGTAAGACCTCCATGATTATCTTCTATCTTATTAACTTTGTTGAGTTCTATTTTACTCTTTAGCTCTTCTAATTCTGCTTCTAAGTTATTTATTCTATTCTCTAAATTTCTGACTCTACTTGTTAATAATTTATCATCTGATTCTAATTCTACTTCTTGTCTCCATTTTTGGTTATTGGTTCTTAGACATGAAGCACATGCTTGCTTTAAACATTTAATACATGTAAGTCTATTTTCTTGACTAGGGTAGAATATACAAAAGGTACATTTTATATTATAATCACATCTTCCTTTTATCCAATCATGTTCACAGTCTTCTTGATTTATTAATTCTATTTTTATTTCTTTTGAACTATTAATATCTTCAGATATTATATCTAACCCTTCCATATCATTATCAAGATTGAGTAACTCTTCATTATCTAAGGAGTCTATAAAATCTTGGTAACTTTCAGCATTATTTTCTTCTTCTTCATAACTTTCTAATAGAAACTTATTATTAATCTCCCATTACTCATCTTCACTGATAATGTATTCAATATTATTTGTCTGCACAACTTCTTTAACTTCATGAGTCCTTTGTCTTTAGTTTTTAACTCATCTTCCTGTTTCTTTATCACAACAGGTGTTGTAAAATATTTATTCTTTAGTTCTATATCTTTCTTGATATTATCAAGTCTGCATATTTCTCGTCTAAAGAATAGTTCTTTTTCTCTTATGGCAGACCATTTGCATGTCATAGAAGTTTTATATTCATCATGAATCATACTTAATTTTTTCTCATAATATTGAATCTGACTGTCTAAATCTTCCATTATTAGTAAAGTATTTGACTAATCTTATACCGACTACTTGTTTAGACTCGGCAATATAATTAAATCCCTTTAATTCAAAATATAATAACCAGGCTTTGATACCAATATGTAGGGGGGCTCCTTCTAACGAGAAGCGAACTCGGAACTCAAAATTCAAATTTTAGAATTCTCAAGTTACTATTCACAGCACTATTCAAATTCAGATTTACTATTCAAATTTGCGGCTACTATTTAAATTCGGGATATGAACAGTGCCCGAGCACTCACCGAGAGTGGCTCAACCACTTCACTATTCAAGGCAAGCGTCGCTTTCACGCTCAAATATTTTATGCACGCTGGATGAGCGAGCGCTCAATTAGTGAATATAAATATTGATATGTCGCTTTCGCGATTAGCTAATCTGGTGCTTAGTGAATATGCTTATGCGGATTATTTCTAAGGATCTTCTGTAGGCTGGTGAGACCAACAATTCAGCCTGTCGTGCGTGCTATGCTTGTGACAGTCCTACTCGGTACTCACCGTATGAATCACTAACTCGCTTCAGAACTAGACTAACCCGATCTACTCCCTTGCTATCCCTAGCCACGAACACACAGGACTCAGACTCTATCGTCTCCTCAGGCAGTTCCACCCAAAGAGAACACTTCTCTGCGCACACAGGGTTCTCTACAAACGCCGCTATCTGGGCTAACACGAGAACAACACACGCAGAGGTTTCTCCTCTAGGGTCCCTAGCATAGAGACGTCGCCCCATATGAACGAGCTTAAAGGAAGACAGGGATTTAAACGGAAAAGCTTAATTCATTTCCACAGAGCAAGCTTACATACGGCTTTCCCTTTCGGGAAACCCCAAGCACTTAGCACAAACCTTAGGGATTACCTTACAAGCGCAGGATGATCACGGGGACCTCCTTTATTCTCTAATTTACAAGGTGGAGTGATACAACGGTAGTGGGTGATTACTACTAATGGTGGATTGATTCTCAGAGTGCTTCTGAGATCATATGTTCATGGTGTATGTGTGTGGGTGGAGAGTTGGTGGAGTGGGTGGTGGATGTGTCTAAGGCTTCGGTGTTTCTTCGATGATGGTCTGGTGTGGTGGTTCTTCGATGATGAATGAATGCACCCAGCGTCCCCCTTTATAGCACTGAGAGAGCGTCCTTCATTCTTATCGTCTGAAGGAGCGAGCCTTATCTTCTAACGTTCCTTCGAGGTGAAGTCTTCAATTATTTGATTGAGAAGCCTTTGTGCTTAAGGAAGCGGCCGACGTCTTCAATTCCTTTACTGTTGCCTGGATAGCTGGACAGAGAATAATTGTCCTAGCTACAGTATGCTACAGTAGAGTGACTGTATATTCCTTTTGCGCTGTCCTCCATCGCGCACAGATAGTATCCTTCTGGATATATTCTTTGGTATGGTCTTCCATGCCCGAATGATTGATGTTGCAAACATTAAATCAAAGATAGGCATGCGGTGCTGGCTCCTTTGTTACTAAGGACAGTGCTATTGATAGTACTCGACCGATCACTCAATCATGCATGCCAGCAGATTAAAATACCACCATGGCCATCAGTTACTAGGAGGATGCTATAATTTATGTCTCGTAGGCCTCGTTTGGCTGGCTGAATTTGGTTGATTACTACTAATGGTGGATTGATTCTCAGAGTGCTTCTGAGATCATATGTTCATGGTGTATGTGTGTGGGTGGAGAGTTGGTGGAGTGGGTGGTGGATGTGTCTGAGGCTTCGGTGGTTGTCTTCTGCTTGAGCATTCGTGATGAGAAGCGAACTCGGAACTCAAAATTCAAATTTTAGAATTCCTGAGTTACTATTCACAACACTATTCAAATTCAGATTTACTATTCAAATTTGCGTTTACTATTCAAATTCGGGATATGAACAGTGCCCGAGCACTCACCGGGAGTGGCTCAACCACTTCACTATTCAAGGCAAGCGTCGCTTTCACGCTCAAATATTTTATGCACGCTGGATGAGCGAGCGCTCAATTAGTGAATATAAATATTGATATGTCGCTTTCGCGATTAGCTAATCTGGTGCTTAGTGAATATGCTTATGCGGATTATTTCTAAGGATCTTCTGTAGGCTGGCGAGACCAACAATTCAGCCGGTCGTGCGTACTATGCTTGTGACAGTCCTACTCGGTACTCACCGTATGCATCACTAACTCGCTTCAGAACTAGACTAACCCGGTCTACTCCCTTGCTATCCCCAGCCACGAACACACAGGACTCAGGCTCTATCGTCTCCCCAGGCAGTTCCACCCAAGGGGAACACTTCTCTACACACACAGGGTTCTCTACAAACACCGCTATCTGGGCTAACACGAGAACAACACACGCAGAGGTTTCTCCTCTAGGGTCCCTAGCATAGAGACGTCGCCCCATATGAACGAGCTTAAAGGAAGGCAGGGATTCAAACGGAAAAGCTTAATTCATTTCCACAAAGCAAGCTTACATACGACTTTCCCTTTCGAGAAACCTCAAGCACTTAGCACAAACCTTAGGGATTACCTTACAAGCGTAGGATGATCACGGGAACCCCCTTTATTCTCTAATTTACAAGGTGGAGTGATACAACGGTAGTGGGTGATTACTACTAATGGTGGATTGATTCTCAGAGTGCTTCTGAGATCATATGTTCATGGTGTATGTGTGTGGGTGGAGAGTTGGTGGAGTGGGTGGTGGATGTGTCTAAGGCTTCGGTGTTTCTTCGATGATGGTCTGGTGTGGTGGTCTGCTGTGGTGGTAATCCCTTTAATTCAATATATATATATATATATATATATATATATATATATATATATATATATATATATATATATATATATATATATATATATACTCCCTCCATATTGGTATAAGGCCAGTCTCAGTAGGTGTTTCAACTCCCAGTTTCCAACACACCCATATTTTAAAAACAGTGCAGAAGAGTTTCATCCCCATGAAACTCTCTCTACTCCTATGAAACTTTTATCTTCTCTCTCTTCATCAAGACAGTGCCATGTCAGCATATTTAATGCCCATGAAACTCTATGAAATCCCCATTGAGACTGGCCTTAGAAGTCGTTTAGGACATGATTCTGCATACCAAGAAATCATTAATTAGGGGTAAGTTTTCCCTGTCTACTCCTATTAAATGCAATTGCGGTATGTTTCATATGAGAAACAAACCAACGGTGGACTGGCTAGGCCAGCGTGGTGGGAGCGGGGACCATCGCGGTGCAGGTTTGATCCCCTACCGCGTCGTATTTTTTTGCTTGTTTTTGTTTTGCATGTGTTTGCATGGCACTGTGCGGGACATGCATGCTGGTGCCTGGGCGCGTTTTTTTTCTGTTTTTCCGTCCATGGCGCGCTTCGTTTTTTTGCGTTTTGTTGAACGCGCGTTGGACGCCTAGCTGCGCGCTCGCTGGACATTTTGCCGCGCCAAGTTTTCCTTGTTTTCGTTGGACGCTCGGCTGTGACGATGATTGGGTTCCCGTTCGTATTTATACGCCCGGCCGACTGCAAATTAACAAGCACAAACAAAACAAAAGCACCCGGCGGCAACACGTGCTCTGACTCCGGCGCCGTGGAGTCCGGCACGAACTCGAGGGACTCCGGCACCATCTCGGAGTCCAGCGGGGAGGAGTCGTCCTTAGGCGCCACCTCCGACTCCGGCGGGACGGAGTCCTGCAGCTCGACGAGAAGATCCGGAGCCACGGACTCCGGCGCGATGACCATCGAGTCCGACGACAAGGAGGCCACGGCGAGCGGCGATTCCGAGTCCAGGGCGAGCGGCAAGTCGGAGTCCATGGCGAGGACGAAGAGAGGCGCGGCGTCTCGGACGAAGAGAGGCAACATGCGAGGAAGGAAGGCGAGGCGTGCGGCGTTAATTACGTCAGGGAACAAAGCGTGCGGCGCGGCGCAAGTACGCAGGGGCAAAGAAGTCCAAGACCCACGCCTCGCCACACGGACGACTTCTAATCTGCTCTGGCCGACGGAGCGCAGGATGACTTCTAATATTAACCCGGAGGGAGTGTATATATATATATATATATATATATATATATATATATATATATATATATATATATAGGGATAGTATGTTCAGAAGCCAGCTACAAAATAAGTTATTTTGTAGCCACCTCCATTTACGATAATTTTATGTACTAATTTACGATAATGTCAATACATATTTACGATAGTTGGGTTACTATAACACATGAGGATATTTACCATAACGTTATAGTAAACCACTTAGTAAAGAGTTACTATAATCTCATAAATTAACATAGTAATTATCGTAACTCAAAGTGGCTATAGAATAAGTTATTTTGTAGCCAGCTACAGGGTAGTAGTTGTAGCCAGCTACAAAATAAGTTATTCTGTAGCCACCTCTATTTACGATAATTTTATATACTAATTTATGATAATGTCAATACATATTTACAATAGTTAGGTTACTATAACACATGGGGATATTTACCATAACGTTATAGTAAACCACTTAATAAGGAGTTACTATAATCTCGTAAAATAACATAGTAATTATCGTAACTTAAAGTGGCTACAGAATAAGTTATTTTGTAGCCAGCTACATGGTAGTAGTTCTATATATATATATATATATATATATATATATATATATATATATATATATTAGGGCTAGTTTTTTTGGGGGTCCATGGCTTTCCTGAAGAAACTGGTCTGGGTTGTTTTTTAACACCTCCCAAACTGCCTTGGCCAGTTTTCTATGGATTTTGTACATTGACCCAAATTTGATCATTTTCCGTTGCATTATTTTTTGACTCGCCTTGATCATATTTTGCTGTGAACTTATGCCCTCTGATTTTTAAGCAAAGCCTATACGAGTTTAAAAACACATGACAACAATAGCAACGATGCCAACTCCATTGGTCATTTTTGTTCTAAGGGCGATGTATGCATCCAACATTTTTTCTTCTTAGGACGATATATGCATCGACCATTGTTTGGACAACACTTAAGATTCTTGCCAAACACTTGGAAAATATTTTTTGTCAAATATCCTCCTTTAGTTGCTCTTGGGAGACAATCGTCTTACAATGTCTCCATCATATAATAAGAGTTCTCAAACACTTCTTTGATCACTTCATATCGACCTTTCCAACTTAGATATCACATGCGAAACTTGTTGCTCTTCGTCTCAAGTGGTAAAACTTGTTGCTTTACATACGTTCTTCATCTCAAGTGGTAAAACTTGTTGCTCTACATATCAACATGGAGATGCATTTTTGTCTGGAACTCATTAGACTTACTTAGATCAAGCTACCCACTTATACCCCTCTTCATAATATGGTCAAAGGAGAAAATAAGAACCTAAACTAATCTTAGTGTCACTCAACACCAAATGACACCTACAAATAACTCGCCCTTAGCCATATATCCTTTGAAAACCAATTGAAGTCCATCATTAGATGTATGAAAACATAACAATATACATCATTGTGACCTCACTAAATAATGCCACTGCAAAAACAAACATTAGTCATAATGATCGTGTTGTCATTAGTCGCCAAAATTGAATTAGGATAATCACAATATGATTATGATCTAGCCCATCCATCCCAAAAAGAGTGTGCTTCTAGATACAAGTGCATGATCGCTCGGGACACATACAGCCAAGGCACACAGCAGAAGGAGATCCAAACAACAAGGCTGGACAGGAAGCAACACCTCCAGAGACGACCCATCGGAGAGTAGCATAGAGGAACTGTCCTAGAATCGGCAAGACCATCTAGAACAAGGGCAAATCTCATCGAGAGGCGTGCTAGACAGCAGGAGGTTGGAAGAGCTTGAGGTCAAAGAAGAAAGTAGATTGATTTTTGATCAATTGGATTGAACACCTCAATCGGTTGTGATCCTCTTATATATAGAGAGGGGTTAGTGTTATCCCCGTAGGAGACCTATCTCACATGCAATCTGTAAGTTTCTCATGAAATCGGACAAGTTCCCATCGAAATAGAATTGAAACTGACTCTTAAAGTGAACACCGGCTCAGGCCGGTTCCTAAATTGGTTAGTAGGGCTAGTTTTTTCTAGGCTCCATACGCCTTCCCGAAGAAATCGGCCTCGCCTGGGTTTTTATTGGCCAAACACCTCCCAAACTGTTCTTGGTCTGTTTTCTCTAGATTTTGTACATTTGGCTCAAATTTGATCCTTTTCAACTGCATTATTCTTTTTATTTACTCACTTGATCATATTTTGTTGTCCACATATGTTATCTGGTTTTAAGCAAAGCGTATATGAGTTTAGAAACACATAACAACAATAGCAACAATGCCAACTCCAACAACTGTTTTGTTCTAGGGGCAATGCATGCATCGACCATTTTTTGTTCTGGGAGCGATACATGTATCAGCCATTATTTGGACAACACTTAGGCTTCTTACCGAACACTTGGGAAATATTTTTCTTTCAAGTATCTTCCTTTAATTGCTCTTAGAAAATGATCACCTTGCAACGTCTCCAGCATATAAGAGTTCTCAAACACGGTTTGATCACTTTGCATGGACCTTCCCAACTTGGAGATCACTTGCCAATCCTGTTGCTCTTTATCCCAAGTAGTAAACTTGTTGCTCTACGTCCTAACTTGGAGATGCATTTTTGTCTGAAACTCACTTAGTGAAGCTACCCATTCATACCCCTATTCATAATACCGTCAAAGAAGAAAATAAGAACCTAAACTAATCTAAGTGTCACTGAACACTAAATGACACTTAGAAATAGCTCGCCCTTAGCCTTCACATATATCCTTTGAAGACCAATTGAAATCCATCATTAGAGGTATGAAAACCATAACAATATACATCATTGTGACCTCACTAAATAATGCCACTGTAAAACATACATTAATTAGTTATAATGATTATGTTGTCATTAGTTTTCTAAACTGAATTAGGGGTCTAGATGGTTTCACCTAACAAAGCTATTCATTATGATCGATTATGAGCTACCCCATCTATCCCAAAAGGAGTGCGCTTCTAGCTACAGGTGAAACAATCTTCACTTGGACCAATTTTTTTTTATATAAAAGAGTACATATGTTTATGATTTTAGATAATTACCATTAGATTCACCATAGAAATATAGAATATATTTTCATAGTATATATTTAGAATCATAATTGTTGATATTATTTCCTATAAATCTATTTAAACGTAAAATAGTTGACTTGAACCAGATCTAGAAGTACATTCTTTTTTGAAGCCTCTCATCTTTAATGATATTTAATCCGGCCATGTGTTTGGATAACCATCATGTTCTTTCTAGGGCAACCCCTCCTATTTCGTACTATAAAAAATCACTTTAATGAGTGGTTTCATGTTTGAAACTCCTATATATGTATGATTTGGCCAAACTAGCTAGAACATTATTTTCCTCGTATTCGAGATCTGATCATAGGATTAGGTACGTGAAGAGGAGAGGCATGACTGTAGCACGTGTTTATGAAAGAATATTTTATTATATTATAAAACCAGTAGTTGCCACGTGGGTGAGCCACCGGAAATAATAATAATTCACAAAAGACAAATATGGATCAACAACTACTCGATACATACACACATACCACAGCACCAGAAAGAAAAGCTATCACTGTGCATCACTTACGGGTCGTCATCATGATCATTCATGGACATCAACTCAACATCTCGTCAATGACATGATCACACTTTCTCACGGAAAATAAAATAATGATGATTGATGAGCAGCTGGGTGAATGTCGTCGCCAACCTTGACGCTCAGAAGCACATGTCGAGGAGGCAGCAGCAGCAGATGGCGCCGCAGCTGAGAGACATCAGGGGGCCGGGAGTAGCAGCCAAAAAAGTTAGTAAAGACAGGCACACATGCCGGGAGGGTCGTCCAAGAAGAGAATGCTCACTCACCATCCTTTCCAGAATCCGTCGCCGCCGCGGCTGGCGGTAGTAGCCTGTTGATCCGAGGCGAGGGCACGACATCTGAAGCTAGGGTGCTTGTCGTGGAGCGACGGAATCCGAGGCCGGGTAGGGCCTAGGCGCAGCGCGCGCTCGTCCGAGGAGTCCCCCATTGGCAGTAACACCGGTGATCCGAACATCTCCCTTAACGTCGTCTCCTGATCAAGCCAAACACGATTGGAAAAAGGGGCAAATTGTCCTGTGCTAACGCTATGGGCCACGTTAATCCAAAGTGAATTCTATCAAATTTTGTATTGTCAGCATCGACATGAGCTAACTGGTCCACTAATTTACTCAAACATATAAAGAAATTGTTCTGAAGAAACATACTGTTAATAATTGACAATGACATCTAGAGCATGATATTTTCTTTAGAAATTAATAATCTGCAAATAAATCATGAGACTTAATACAAGCACATGTTGGCTCAAAACTTGGGCATGGGACATTTATATCTGAAACTAATTTGGTAGTATAAGTACTTCCACAAAAAGAAATTACCTGTTTTGACACAAATCACGCTGCCACTTTCTAGATCCTAGAAATCCTGCTCCATCTCCCGCAGTAATACCCAGCTTGATAAAATTCCACTCCCAGCAACAAGCTCCATCGATTCTTCTTCCTAGCAAATGAGATGGTCACATCCATAATAGCAGTAGCAGGAGATGCATCGACGGACTCCTAGAAGAGAGCTTCATCCTCATCCCACGACTCCAAGCTCGGGAAGCTGCCGCCGCCACCACAGGCCTCCGCTTGCAACGCCGCACGACTCCAAGGTCAAGAAGTCGCCGCCGCCGCCGCCACATGCCTCCCCTGCAACGCCGCACCCGGATCCGCCGCCACCCGCTCAAAGCCATGGCAGCAGGCTGCGCCGGCAGGCCGCGCACTGCCCCTGCCCCCGCCCGCCGCGCCGAGAAGGAACGCCGACGTCGCGCTCCTCTTCCACTGCGTCGCGGACGACGGGTGGTGAGCGTCTTCTGGGTGGGCGTCTCCCACGCGGGGGGCGCAGCGCCGTGTCACCCCGCCGCCATCGCGATGCCGATCTGGAAGGGAGATGGATCGGCACGGAGGGGGTCGCGAGCGTGCGGCGTGCGGTGTGGGGCCGCGATGGTGAGGGGGGCACTGCACATCGGAGCACCATCGGATGGGGTAGAGGTTTTTAGTACGGTCCATCTGTGTGTTTTGTGAGGTACCTATATTATAATTTAAAGTGACGTATGTATTATATGGAATAATTTGGAGTGGTGTATTATGGGGAATAAAGAATAGAGATAGATAAGAGATACACGCCGGAATCGATGCTAGATCTTTTAAAAAAAGGTTAATTGGATATATATCATTATAACTTCTTTGTTTCTGAAGAACGCCATTACTATTCGTCTATTTTGAAGCATGCCATTACAATTCTTCGTTTCCCACAAATATGCCACATAATACGTATGGACACGGCTTGGACCCAGCTGCAGTGTATACAAAAACGTATACTTCATCACCCCTGTCACTGACGCGCGGGCCCCACATGTCATCTTCTTCTTCCTCCTCTCCCTCTCCATCCCGACGCGGCCACGGCCATGGCGAGTAGCAGCAGCAGCACGCCGAGCAGCGCCGCGGGCGAGCAGCAGCGCGCCAGACTGGGCTGGGGGCGGGGAAGGGGCCGTGTCTGGTGGAGCTCACGGGGACGGGGATGGCACCACGCCTACTGGAGCTCGCGGGCATGGGGATGGGGTCGCGCCTGCTGAATCTCGCGGGGACGGGGTCGCTGCAGCGCGCAGGGACGGGGCCACGCCTGCCTGAGCCGGGGACCGGGAGCCCGCGGTCGACCTGCACCGGATCCAGTGGAGCCCGCGGTCGCGCCGGCCATGGAGGCACTTGTGAAGCTCGACCTGCGCCGGATTCATGGAGGAGGTGTGCCGGGCGCCAGCCATGGAGGTACTCGTGAAGCCCAACCGGCGTCGTATCCATGGAGGAGGAGGTCCGCCGGACGCCGGCCATGGAGGAGGAGGCGCCCGCCGCCGAGGAAGGCTAGCAGCACGCCGAGCCGCAGCAGCAAGCCCGCAGCGGCAGCACGCCGAGCAGTGGCACGCGGGGTCACGACAGCGGCTCGTCGGCTAGCCCACAAGCCCGCAGCCGCCGCCGCCGGCAGCGCCCGCCATGGCCGCGTCGGGATGGAGAGATAGAGACGAGGAGAGGAAGAAGGTGACATGTGGGGCCTGTGTGTCAGTGACAGGGGAGATGAAATATGTCTTCGTATACGTCTGCAGCTGGGTCCATGCTGTGTCCATACGTATTCAGTGGTATTTTTGTGGGAAATGAAGAATTATAATGGCATGCTTCAAAATAGGCGAATAGTAATGACGTTCTTCGAAAACGAAGAAGTTATAATGTCATAGATCCAATTAACCCTTTAAAAAACAAGTTGCAATCATGAGATAGCAAGACATGCCAAAATAAGTCCAAAATATTATATTATCTTGTTTCTATATGTTACTTTTACTTACTAATAATCATTTCTCTAATTTTCAACACTATCACGCAATCAAGAAAGTATGCTTCTGACTGTAAAAGAAAAAAGAAAAAAAAGAGAGAAAAGTACCCAAAAAAAAGTACGTTGCTGGCAACGGAAAAAAGAAAAAGGAGAAAACGAGTCAATGATTAGATAGATAATTTAAAATGTATATAATATTGTTTCATATGAATATTGCTTTCGGATGGAGGTTTGTTTCATATGAATATTGCCTTTGAATGAAGGTTAAGTGGAACTTTTCTTACATACATATCGTTGTCATGTTTATACCAAGCATTGACCCCAGAAAACTAAGAACCGAGCAGTCCATAAAGTGGTTAACATAACAGAAATATAGCGGCATTCATATGTCCATGCCACAACAGGAGAATCCAGACTGGCTAATAGCAGTCATATACCGGTATATGTCCATACCACAATGGCAGACTCCAGAGTCTACTCACTCATCATCATGAGTTAATTAAAAACGACGAGCTAATATCGAGTTCATGTTCCAAGCTCAGGAGAACCGAGAGCAAAAACAAAACAGTACCCACCAGCCAACCAATTGGCTCAACGCTTCCTCTTGCGAGTCTTCAACTGCTTGATGACGTACTGGATGCCTTCCTTCAGCGTTGCTCTCCGGCCCTCCTTGTTCCACAGCACTTGTACAGGATAGCGGTGAATGGGATTGTACTCATTGATCTCAAGCAGTGCCTTTGCTACCAACCCATAAACTTCTTCACCGTGCTCTTCTTTCAGCTTCCGGAGCATCTCATCATCCTCGTTAAGAAATTCCTGAGCCAGAGACGAATACCCATCAGATGTTACCAGTGCAAAACTGCAAGCCCACTATTATGAAACTGATGACTCGAAATTATAAACAGACAGAACTAGGGAAGCAGGATAGCAATTGCAAGTGATCAAGGACGGCCATACCGTTTCTTTTCCATCCACCACTTTAACCTTAATAAAAGGGTACCATTTTGGGTTTCTAATTTCAGCATCCAACTTTGAACAAAGGAGAGCAGAAGTGACTTTTGCATCCTCTTTTGATAACCTCTTCCTGCAAGCGATTCCGAATGCTTTGGGATCAAGCTCACCCATTCTCTTTATACATATATTAGCTCGGCCAGAACCAGCAAGCTCCTGAAAGCCCTGAAAAGCATGCAACAAACCGGAAAGAAAATGTGCATGATATATGATGCAAAAGCAAAGGAAAGTTAAGGTGCCATCATTGATTTGAGACAGCACAACAGAGCATAATATTGGATAGTTGGTCAATCAATGTGGTAGCTTACATCTATCAGCTTCAGCTCCTTCCAAGCATGCTGCAACTCATCATTGCTCTTCCTTTCCTTGATAACTAGAGCTTTGTTCAGAGCCTCCATTTGTTCCGATTCAGCGACCTTTTCTTTCAGCTCCTCAGTGAGTTCATCCATCTTCTTCTTTGACTCAGAATCCTGCTCACCTGGCATATGCTTCATAACTTCCAGTTTTCCTTTCATTGTTTGTATTTCTAACTCAAGCTTCTGTTTGGCGTCCAAGTGCTGTTGTAACTTGAGAATCTTTTCTAGAGCAGCTTGTTTCTCCCTCTGCATTTCCACACAGTAACAACACTCATAGATATTAGCTTCTCAAGAAATAACATGAAACAATACACATTTGACCTTGAACTGAACCTTGTGTTCTTCCACAAGCTTAAGCACGTTCTCATCGGTCTTCTGTTGCTCCATTGTTGCCATCTTAATATGATTAGTTTCAATTTCATTCTGCGCTCAACCACAAAAAGGTCTGGGATAAGTTGTACGAATAGCACACTACAGGGAAATTACAATAGCACCCAGTATCTCATCACTAACATCATTGAATGCCATCCAACAAAATAAAATGGTGTTATCAATCTACTGCTCAAAATTAATGATGGCAAGGTCATACAGTGCCCAAGGTTGGTAAGGCCATACACAAATTTAGACCCATTTGATCATTGAACAGTTATAGATGGAATTATCACCAAGGAAGATACACCACAGAAAGGGTATCAATGTTGCATGATGAAATAATCAACATGTGTAGGCATTGGTGCTATCCTTTAGGCTATATAGTGAGCCCGAAATCTGTGGAGAAAAATAAATGGCTGAATCTAGTGGTGTCTTTTATTCTCCTTGTTTTTGGAATAACACATGAGAACTATTTCAAAAACAGAAAATTTTTAAAATGAACATTGATGTGCAGCAGATATACAGCAATTGACAGGCACAAGATTTCTTGTTGCCGGTATACTGAAGTAAAATTGATCATTTTGTTTTCAGACGATCTGGAATAGAAAGGTCTATGTTAACGATGTGGTGCTTGATGGAACTTCAAAAGACAGTGCAACTGCATTGCATTCTCTAGATAGGTACCAGCAGTGTCGTTGAGTAATAGTCTTATCACCTGCTCTGAAGCATTGGTTGTTTTTTCTTGAAGTAGCTATCTATAGACATATGTAGATTGTTTTACCAGTATCTTTATATGAATCTAGAGGGAATCATTCCCTTCCTGTTCTACAAGAAGACACACAAAAAACTCTACAACTTCCCTGCATTTTACCTGATCCCTTAATCGCTAAGCCATATGCAATTGTAATCTATCTATAAATTAAATGCTAGGCACTACAGAAGAAATGCTGTTATGCACTCCCTACAAAATTCAAAAATTTTAACAGGAGAAAGCTACAGTAATAAACCTGTACACACCTTTTCCTTCTCTTGCTGAAGATTCCTCATGTCTGAATCACTTTGCAAAGCTATGTGATCAAGATGCTTAGATCTTAAGTCAAGTTCATGCATCTTGGACTCCCAACTCTTTGCGGAGTTTTTTATTGTCATCAAAGACCTCCTGTGAATGCCTTCGAGAAATTTGCTGCATCTTGCGAATTTCTGGTTAAGGTAAAGCGAAAAGTTTAAAAGACCATTAAACAACTGAAAGTGCCATTTACACTAAGATGAGAGAAATTCAGCTATGCTAACAGAACACATAAATAATAAAAGATGAACAGAAACCTTCATTATACTTCTGGAGGATCTGCTCCCTTTGCTCCATCAACATGTCAAGCGACGCGGTCGTCTCATTGCACTTGGATTTCAGTTTTTCCACATGACTGTTCTTTACTTCAATCTCGCTAGCTAAAGTAGCAACAAGTTGATCAGTTTTATGAGCCCCTTCACTTTCAAGATAACCAACAGTTTTCAGATCACCATTTCTCGCAAAAAGGCTCCAATAGGCCCTTGGCATCTATGATCATCAGCTCTTGCAACCCATCCAAACATCTCTGGCCCTCTGTGATTCTTCAGCTTCCAATCCCTTTTGCCATATCCCTCTGCCTCAAAATGATTTTCAAAGGCGAGTGCATTATTGAAGACAGTCCAGTCTTTGGTAAACCCAACAATAGCATTTCCTGTATGACCTCTAGAATTCCATAGAGGAATAACCTTCTGCGGGCAGAAGCGTGAAAGTTGCTCTTTAAGCCGATTTCCACTCCCTCCAATTTGACGCCCATTCTTCCACTCAGTAGGCACATTAACTAGAACACCCATCCAAGGCCAGACAAATTGATCTTCTGAACTAGAGCCCATTTTCAGAGGAAGGGAAAAGTGCAATGGCCTAGAGGACAAATAAACAAGAAAGTAATTTCAGCATTTTGATTAAATGGGTCAACATTGCAACATGAACTCAGAATGGAAGAAAAGTTTAACAGGGGAATTCATATTCAGGTTTCAGATTGATAAGTTAGAACGAAAGCCATGATTAGGTTCTAGGCATCAAACTATCCACCTCATACTTCTAGATTCTACTAGAAACTCTACTACATTTAGCGAAATAGGCAGCAACGATACATTTGTAACCTACAACATGTAATGGCACACACATATCATGTTACTTATAAGGGTTTTTTTTTTCAGGGTGTCAAAAACAAGAAAAAATTCCAGGTAGCTTGAAAATGTGGGTTAAAAACTGATATATTCTTAAAAATTCATATTGAGGAAACAGAGATCAGAGACATCAGAATTCAGACCAGATCAGAGACATCAGAATTCAGAGCACGAGCGCATAACCAAAACAGAGGTCCCGCTGCACAATACATGAACTAGCACATGCTTTCCAAAGTGAACAGGGATGCAAGGTGCTATCAACCAGTCATGGCCGACTTGGCACAGCTACCGGATTCAACCGCACAGAAAAACACACAAACATGCATAAATCATTGTGAAACAGGACCCTGCAAAAGATTAAGTAACCAGTCAACCGGATCTACACTAGGACTTCAGGAAGCAATCCACAGAAATAAAAAGGTCAGCATTTCGGCCTGCTCTACACCGCGCATGCTTTTGGGCTACAAATCTGACGTACAGGGCCACTTCCCACGCGTCGCCACCCAATCGAAACCCCCACCAGTGGCGGAGCCAGGAAAAAAATATAGATGGGGCGGATTCTAACTCCGAAAACAAAGCAAATGGCTTGTGGCCTAAATCACACTGTATTCACATACTACAATCACACAAATTATAGCAATTTGAGATGGAGAAAGCAAGGAGAATGGAGAATAGAGAAATGATTACAAC
Organism: Miscanthus floridulus; assembly: GCF_019320115.1. Classification (NCBI taxonomy): domain Eukaryota; kingdom Viridiplantae; phylum Streptophyta; class Magnoliopsida; order Poales; family Poaceae; genus Miscanthus; species Miscanthus floridulus. Next base: position 50,382,176 of record NC_089587.1, read on the forward strand.
AACAATAAAGCCTTTAAGTCCGTTGGGTAGGCTAAAGTTGAAACCCAGCAGAAGCAATCAAGGTTCAGGCACGTGAATAGCTGTTTGAATAGAGAAATGATTAAATGGATAATTTGATATGCTCAATTGCTCATGAACAATACCATTTGTTTCGTTGTTCTTGCCAATGCGGCAATGCCAATCCTGGACACAGCTCTGGCTCTGCCTCTGCCTCAGCCGAATCCAGCTGCAGGCGCACTTGCTGCCCCTGCTCCGCGGCCGTGGCCGACCCCAGCACTGCGTTGGGGTTGCTGTGCCTCGCGCTGCTCCTCCTCTCCTCCTCCCTCCATCGCCGCTTGCCCATAGGTCACAACCCGCTCGGGCGGCTCGGCTCGGTGCTCTGCTCCGGCTGGCCGCTGGCGGCGTGCTCGCTCCACGCGGCCGCGGGGTGGTGGGCGGCGAGCGCTCTGTGGCTGGCGGCGGCCGGCCCTGATGCTCAACTAGTCCATCACGGGCGCCCTCGCACGCATCGGCAAATCACCTGGTTAATTCACAGGTAAAAAACATGTTTAATCTTTATATGAAAACAATATTATGAGCTAAATGTAGATATGTTATGTACAAAGACTGAAAGACTGGAGCTTTTTTTCATATAGTGCAGGACATATCTGCTCTGCATACTTTCGAAACCATGGCATTTTCTATGTGTGGTAATCAGGAATCTACAATGCAAATTTTAGAACAATGTCTTAAGACCTCAAGGCCACACAAAGCACTGTAAGCTAACACCGGTGATTAAGAACTTCCACACTACTAAAAAGCTGATAGTCGTAACATACCTGAAATCATATCAATACAACAAAGCTGAGTTAAAGCCCTCGTAGCATACTAAAACCTGTAGAAAATATGCACATAAATTGGAGCATCAGTTTAGGAACTAAGAAAATAAATCTGTCAAAGATTTTTAGAATAGAAAGGTAGGAGGAAGCAAGGACAACATAAACATAGCTATGGCAAGAGGTATGTTTACTGTGTTCTGATAAAAGCTCAACATCCTGATGACTGATCAAATAACTTGAACGGTTATCTAAACTGTGCACCTTATCCAAATATAAGTGTATCATTAATTGACCCATACATGTATATAGAATCAAAGATTATAAAACAGACACGTCGAAAGATCTATACCTACTACATTATTGGCCAGTCCAAGCAACCAGACTCAAATATACCAAACAAGAGTTCTGTGTGATAATAATATCATCGATAACAAAGTACAAAAAAACAGCATGCAAAACCAACAGTTGAGAGGAGTAGAAATTTAATTGGCCCAAAGCTTAGAAGCTAAACTGCATGCAAAACCAACAGCTGAGAGTAGTAGAAATTAAATTGGCCCAAAGCCTCTAAGTTGCGAGACCTGTAGGTTTTAGCAGCGAAAAAAAACGTGAGCTGAAACTATGTAGTATTCACTGTATCTCATTGAACTTCTTGGAACTCACTTTAATATAGACAAGGTTCCTCCTTTCTAGCTTCGTTATTAACATTTCTTTAATGTAATTTAGAGGCAGGCATGTGAGTAGATTCTTTAATCAGTTAGAGAGTGGGAGTGCAGGTGAATGGTGCTCATATCCAACTATACTAATTTTAATTGGAAGCTGTGGGTTGACCCTAACTATTTTGCAGGGGCTTCAATGTTGCAGGTGGGCCTGCCTTTGCACCACTAGATGCTAAAGCACAGAGCAATTTAAATGTAGGTCTAGTGCTGAAATTACAAAATATTTCAGAAAATACCAAGAACCAAACACCAAAATAGTAAGTAAAATCCAATTGCAATAATTTTTGGATTTGGGGCTGGGATTGGAGACCTGAGGATGCAGTCACCGTGAATTATGTCAACATTGTTCTCCTATACTTTGGCTGCATGGAAGAGATCTGGGAACCATAAATTAGTGGCACAGAGGTTCCTTTTATCACAATTACAACAAAAACCATCTACACCTACGGCCAAAATTAAGTTATGCAATACAAAGGCGGAATCGGACAACATATGTAAAAGGCATTCATACATGGAATCATAAATCCAAATGTAAGGGGTCTGTGAAGGCAACCGAACTCATCAGATTGTAATGTTATAAAAAAATTATCGCTCTCAAGCACTGACGCCCTATTTTTTAGGTTACATACATAATCAGGTACATCTGTCAGGCCAGTTATAGGATGAAAATATTTCTGTCCATCTGTCCAGAATTTCCAGTGGGATTGAACCCGTACATAGTTTTCATCATCCTGAGTAGCCATCTCTCCCAAGCACATGATTGAGTAGTAAAAATAACATATAGTGTTTCATGCTGTTACGTCCGTTGATAATTTGATTTAGTATAGCACTACAAAAGATAATCTAAAATTGTAATGGTGAAGTACACAAACCAGCAAATTTGATGACAGAGATTGCCTACCAAAATTTCATTCACTAAACAATCAAATACTGCATTTCACTACTATTAATAGGCCTAAAATGACTCATGGGTTGTCAACAAATTGCACCTGATGCAGTCTGTCCAACAGTTAAACGGGTGTTGGGCATTATGAGCAAACCCACATAAGAAGACTGGGAAAAAGGTCGTACACAGAATGGAAATAGAGGCAATAGAAGTGAAGCTAGATCTCTGCAACATACTCTCCGATTTCACGGATTTCTGGAACTGTCACCAGTTTCTTGTCGACATCCCTACATGACACAGCATGCCAGCAGTAAGAAAACCAATAACAATGAAAAATGCTATTAAGATTGCTTAGGAGTTAGGAGCATGTGCTTATACCTATTAAGTTGTGAATTTATTATGTCAACAACATCCTGCGCTGTGACGCTGTGTACAATTAAGGATATTGTCAGAAAACTGAAAGCAAGACAACAGAGAATAGATAAAGGATTATCCAACTTAGAACTTGCCTCCCAAAGATTTGTTTTTCTTTTCCACCTTTGCGATGAATCTTGAAAGGGACGATGGTTTCAAAAACTCGGGCAAGTTGTTGTGTGTCTTCTTCTAACTATGTAAGTAGAGAAATTCTGAAGGTCATAATTATCAACAAAAATTGATAAGTACTAACCCACCAATGGCATTCATAGAATTTGATGAACATATCATGCTTAGGACTTCAAATTTGGAGGACATAAAGGCACTATATTTTCTTTTGATAAGGACAGCAAGGATAAAGTTTACTCTCAAGGCAAAAAGGACGCTGAGGTTAAATTGCAACTGCATTTATTACTGAGTGAAATATTTTTCTTACCCGTTTCTTCTCAGCTTCTATTCTCTCCTGTTCTAGCTGCATTTCCCTGCAAAGAGAAGTAGAGGAAAGAAATTCTTTCACAGTCTTATTTACACATCCAATCAAACATTATGTGTGTTGACCATTTAATATATACTACCAGAATTCTATAAGAAAGGTGCATGGATTCCTATCTCAATCTAGACTGGTAGGTCCCAAACCTCAGAGTCAAACTAAGCATATCATAGAGAAGGTCATAAGGTTTTTACAATTGTCAGCAGCCACTGAATCATTTGATAGAGAGTGGAATTTGCAGGTAAGGAAAATATGTGAAACTCAGCAATTAAATAACATAAGTAACAAAGCAAGTGTGGGATAACCAAGGGCTACAATGCAGTGAGTGTGAAATTACTACAATGCAGTGAGTGTGAAATTACTTGAGGACTTCTAGGGCTAGAAGCGTAGGCTTGCCCTTGGGAAGGAGGAGGTTGTGGTAGAATCCAGCTTGCACCTTCATTGTAGCTCCTTTCTTCCCCACCGGTTCTATGTCATCTGTCAGTATGACCTATGGGGAAGATATCTTTCTTTTAAAAGAAAGTAAACTACATGTAATGCTAAAGATAGCAACAACAGATACACAAGATGAGCAGGTGAAGTATAGCTGGGTGCTGTACAACATTGTCAATTGAACTGGATGCAACTTTGCTGCATTCCTATACAATCAAGCAACCACAACAAAATGAACTACTGAGAAAAGGTGGCAAAGGAGATATAGGTTTTTTTGAGGTCACCGTAGCAGGACAAAGCAAGGTCAGGGAGGATGAAATAGAGCAGAGGATGCAGCTGGACTAGCTTCGATCGTGTCAACAGGGCCGGTCACGACGCAGGCGGGGTCGGGCTACGCTGGGTGCGGCCGCGTCAGCGGAGGGCGCTCACACAGCCGATGCGGCCGGGGCGGGGCCGTCGCGGTGGCCGACGGCTGCATTGACGGCTCCCCACACTGGCGTGCCGTTCGATCCGGCCACACCGAGCGCTTCCCGCACCGGTACGGCATCCGATTTGGGATGAGAAGGGAGAGGCAGCGACAGATCAGGAGATGGAGAGGCACGTAGGGTTTCCTGTTGCACAGAAGCAGGTGCGCAACATCGGTGGTGGCCCACGGTGAGGCCCGCTCGCGCAGCGCCTTGCACTGTGGCGGCCGCGGCCGGTGGGGCACGCGCGGCGCTGTGGCGTCATGGGCCGACACCGCTTCATGCGGTGCGCCGCCGGCAGTGGTCCGGCTAGCACGAGGCGACGCGAGGGGGGAGGAGGAGGAGGGCGAGGCCAGCAGTGGTCCCCCACGGCCGATGCGAGGCACCATCGCCGCCGGCGTGAGGCACCGTCGCCCTGCCGTCGCCCGTCGGTCGTGGGGGAGAGAGGGAAGAGGAGAGAGGATGGGGAAAGGAGAAGCGTCTAGAAGCTGAAGCAGGAGACGCGAATATATTTGTCTAGGCGGATTCGGACGAGGAGCCGGAGAAGCCAAGCAGAAGCTGAGGAGAAGCCGGAAATGGCGAGGAGAAGCAGGGGAAGCCGCTTACGACGAAATCCGCTACAACAAATCTGGGACGTCCAACGCGATATCGAACGACTGGAATTTTTTCGGGCGACGTGGATGCCCTGGCTGGCGGCCAAAGTAAGCTCGTTTGATAATAAGAGATAAGAGATGCGGATGGAGGTCAGGGGTTTGCATGTTGGGGTTGGGGATTGCCAATTGGGGGAACAAAACCACCGTTGGGCCTTCAATGGGTTGCTGCTGGGCTGAAGAAAGCGAGAAAAATAGGCCCAATAACGATCTCATCTTCTTCTATCTTCGATCGATCTTCCATCGTCGGCTCGCTCCTCCATGTCGCGGCCGAAGAAGCTCTCGCAGTATGGTGATCACACTGGTTGCTGGGGTAGCTCCGCCCCTGACCCCACAAGATATCTAAGAGACAATTCCTTGCGTACCATTAAAAAGATCGTAATACCCTATGTACCCCTAAAAAAGTTCAGCGGTCTTCAGCGCCACTGCTCCAACTTTTTCATGCCCTCCATGCCACTTTCGTAACGCCGTCAAACTGCAGGTGTGAAAAGACAAAAATGCCCTTATGTGTAAATATGTCATTAATTTTTTTGAGCATCTTAATGACTTCAAATGAAAAAACTCAAAACTAGAAAGTTGTAGATCTCGTCCAAATCTATAATTTTCATAAAAAAATATTTTTATTTAATTTTGCAAAAAAATAATATAATTTTTCTAAGATATATTAATCATATCAAATCATATTTTTTTGCGGAATTAAATAAAAATAATTTTTATATGAAATTATAGATCTCGACGAGATCTACAACTTTTTAGTTTTGAATTTTTTTCATTTGAAGTCGTTAAGATGCTCAAAAAATTAATGACATATTTACACTTAAGGGTATTTTCATCTTTTTCACACCTGCAGTTTGACGGCATTAGAGCCCAAACTGATGGAAGTGGCATGGAGGACATGAAAAAGTTGGAGTAGTAGCGCCGAAGACCGCTAAACTTTTTCAGGGGCACACAGGGCATTGCGATCTTTTTTAATGGCATACAGGGAATTCCCCCCATATCTAAACCCTGATCCGGTCGGACGAAGCCAAAATTCGCAAGCGAAAACGCTTCCGCACGCCGCCGATCACCGCATAGAATAGAGCAACGAGAAAACCAGCATTCCCCAGTGATCCGCTCTCACGGTGCCCGCATGGGCCACCTAGAGTTGGGCACGTACGTATGGGGGTTTTCATCCCAACCAACCACGCTGCGAAATTAAGCACAGAAACCACTTCACGGATGATGCGGTGAGAGGAGGAAGAGGAGGAAGTGGGCGGGGGTCACTCACCTCCGGCGAGCGACGGTAGTGGTCGGTAGAGGCGAGGCCAACGAAGAAAGGTTTGTGCTGCCCCCTCACTCTGCCCTCTGCTCCTAACTCTGCTCTCTGCTCAAGTCGAGACTTGAGACTTCGTATGTCCAAGCGTTCAGTATTGGGTGAGAGAACGAAGTAGTGGTGAATTTAATTGGCGCTGAGCTGTGAAGTTGAGTGGCGTCAGAGGATCTCCACCGTAAGCATAGGAGACTAGAAAAAAAAATAAATGTGATAAGGGACCCGCATGTCATTGGCTCATTATTTTTTAATCTCCCTCTCCTTTTCCGTACGCCGGGGTCTGTTCGGACATGGTTTCCCACTCCGCCTCCTCCACTTCTCCCATGAAAAAAAATCTTCCCGCTTCATCTTACCTTCCCTATCTCTCAGTCTCTCTCGCATCTACTGGCAGCAGTAGAACCCTCGTGCAGCCACATCTGTCTCCTTCCTCCACCCAAGCCGACCACGTCGTCTTCTCCCTTAGTTCGTGCAGCGGTTCCCCGGCCTCTTCCCTAACCAAGCGCCTTTGAGATACCTCGCCACTGCCCATGCCTGACGGCGGCTGGGCATACATGCCGGGGCGCCTTAGGTCGTCCCTAGCCGAGCCAAGGGGCACCCATGAGCACGACCGGTGCTGGTGGTGCTCGTGCGTGGCTGCTCGCTGTCGGCTCCCATCCTGACTACCAGAATGTTGTAAACGTATGTGTTAATTATTTTAGATGTTTCAAAGGTATGATGCAAGTGTTTCATATGGATGTTGTAAAAGTAGATCGGGATGTTGCATATGTTGTAATGGCTATACATGTATGTTGCAAAGTGTCTGTTTCATCTGTTTTTTTCAAACGTATGTTGCAAGTGTTTTTTTGATGCAACATATGTGTCGGTGTTTCGAACAAACACCAACTAGTAAATTTATATTTGTTGCGCGTTAGGCTCGGATGGTGTAATAAAGGACACAAGGTTTATACTGGTTCAGGCAGAATGTCCCTACGTCCAGTTTGCTGCTGCTCGTATTATTAGTACCGAAAAAGGTTCATAGTAGGTGGTACAAACGATCAAGAGAGGGATAGGTCCCAAGTCTCTGATGGAAAGGTCAAAATGATGTCAAGAGCTCGGTCGCTGCTTGGCTGTGTGTTGTGTGTGGAATTGATCTGTCCCTTTAGTGGGGCATCCTGCCCTCTCTTTTATAGACCAATGGGGGAGCAGGGGCTACAGATGGGAGAAAGAGGAAAAAATCAAAGGTAGAGAAGGTCTTTCGAAGGTGACGGGTCTTCCTTTTCCCTTGAGCCTGCCCTGCTGACATGGCAGACCACGCCAGGTATAACATGTTTCGCTGATCCTGATAGGGCCGGGCTCTAGCTTCGTTTCAGCGAGTGGTCACGTCCCATCCTCCCCTAGCGGACGGTGCGGTGTGTCAGGGCGCCAAGCCATGACTTTGTGGGGAGTAGATGGGAAAATGACCATACGCCCATCACTATAGATGATGAGAGCTCTTCCTTGGATTATAGTGGTTGTCGTATGTTTATGTCAGGATCCACGCCCAAGGGCTGATGGTGGCACCTACAATACTGTAGGATAAAAGTCGGTGTCCACAACACTATTCAGGCTCTGCCATGCCTGGGAGGGCTTAAAGCGCCCGTCCTGTCGTATCCTGATGGTAGCTTCTCGTAGGTGCGTAGGGCATGGTCCTCGATACTACGTTTGACCTGAGTGTCATGTCTTTCCCTGTGCTCGTCATTATGAGAGGGCACTGTGTAGACGTCGAGCAAGGTGGGGCTAGTCTCGGAGCTCAGACATCGGGCGAGGTGGAGCCTAATCCCAGCCGTCGGGCGAGGTAGAGCCAGCCCTCAGCCGTCGGGCGAGGCAGAGCCAGCCCTCAGGTGTTGGGCGGGGTAGAGCCTACCCTCAGTCGTCGGGCAAAGCAGAGCATGCTCCTAGACGTCGGGCGAGGCAGAACCTAGCCCTTGGGGATCCAGTGAGGTGGAGTCCAGCCCTCGGGGGTCGGGCAAGGCGGAGCCAACCCTTCGGAGCAGGGAGAGGCGTGGCCAACCTTTGGTTGTATGGACAAGGGGTGTAGTTGTGCTCCCGCCTATTCGGAAGCATCAATGTTTAATAGTTATTAGTTCTACCTCATTGGGTACCCCAGTATTAGGTCCCTGACAGTAGCCCTCGAGCCCTCGGGTGATTCGGATAGAGTCGCCTAGGGGGTGATTTGACTTGCCAGAGGGTGCGCCCGAGCACACCCGATGAGTGTAGCCCTCGAGCCCTCAGGTGATTTGGGTAGAATGGCCCGAGGGGTATTTCGATTCGCCAAAGGGTGCGCGCGAGCGCACCCGTCGGGTATAGCCTCTGAGCCCTTGGGTGATTCGGATAGAATCACCGAGGGTTAATTTTGGACCCTTCGTGGGTATGACTGTGAGATTTGGTGTTTTGACAACTGGACAGCTTAAAGGAAACCCTAGTATTCCATTCGTGAGGACTCATCCAGGGTCAGCTTGGTTGGGACTCGATTGTGGATCAAGGCTCCCTTGAGGCTCGTGCGCCTAAGTTCTGGCCGCTCATGGGCCCATCCCTCATTGGGATGGTCGTCGAAACTATTGGGCCAGCCCTCAAACTCCTGGGCTCAGGTGGACCAGAGAAATGCTTTCTGACCCATATCCCCTTTGTGAGAAAAGAGTCATGGTCTGCTCGGGAAGGTGAAACGTTCAGCGTGATTTTGGTGGGAAAGGATAGGGATCATGGGCGCATATCCCGTGACATGATGTGGTGGTGTATCATGGTAGGCTCGGAGACCAAGGTGGACGATTGCTCTTCTCGCATCCATCACCCCTATAAAACCAAGGGGTTCCCCTTAGGGTTTCATACTTCGTCTCCTCACCTTTGCATCTGCAACCTCCACCGCCAATCGCCTGAGCCTTCCACACTCGCATCGCGGCCGCCGTCAAGCTTGCATCCACATCGCAGCCACTGCCAAGCTTGTATCCACCCCCTCCCAATCATTTAATGGAGCCATGGTGTAGATCTGACATCACCTCGCAGCGCCTAGAGGGCCTCGTTCGTCGTGGCCTCCTTTACCCACTAACAACCACCGAGGGGTGGTGGCTGCCCGGTAATGAGGATGAGTCATCGCCACCCGAAGGGTATGTCATGTCCTTCGCTCACTTCCATGAGCAGGGATTCACCATACCTGCCCACAAGTTCCTTCGTGGGCTATTGGATTACTACAAGGTGGAGTTGCAACACCTTACTCCCAATGGGGTCCAGCACATTACGACGTTTGTCGCCCTATATGAGGGGTTCCTAGGGATTAGTCCCCACTTCGATCTATGGTGGAGATGTGAGTGCCTAGCTATATGGAGATGTGAGTGCCTAGCTTGCGTGGAGATCTAGGGATTAGGCCTGGCTATGTGGAGATGTGAGTGCCTAGCTTGCTGCAGCCCAACAGCGGGAAGCCAAGGTGCATCAGGACGCGGAGGAGATCCATCGGATGTTTCAGGATCTATCAGCGAGGGTGTAGCAAGACAAGGAGGCGGCCACCAGGGTCCAAAAGGAGCGGGATGAGCTGCTCTAGAAGGATGCTGAGGCCTGCCAGCGGGCCATCGACCTCCTGGCTGAGCTAGAGACAGAGCGAGATCTTAAGCTAGAAGCCGAGGATAGGTCCACAGCTCTGCAGCAGAGGGCGAATCAGGATGCCGAGGTGATTGCCCAGCTACGCAGGGAGTGAGATGAGCTATGCCAGACTATAGAAAGACTCCGCTTGGAGTGTGGCATGGCCCACAAGGAGCGCGACTAGGCTGTCTGAGAGCACGACGAGGCGCGTCATGAGGTCAACTCCCTCTAGGCAGATCTTGGAGCCACAGTGGCCTGAAGGCTAGAGGCTGAAAGCATCTCTACTGGGCTGGGCATAGAGCTCACTGAGGCACGGGGGATTCTTCAGGCTAAGAGTGATGAGCATGATCTCCTACACACTACCATCGGGGTTGTTTTCGATGACCTAGGGGTGGCATGGCTGGAGGAAACCGGCCCACTTACGGCCCGTGCTATAGATATCACAGCGCGGGTGCGCCAGCTTGAGGAGAACGCATGTTATGCCGAGATCACCCAAGCCTTTGCTGTTGCCCGCTCTCATTATGATTAGGAAGTTAACTTGGAGGCAATGAGCCTTAGCTTCATGCCTGGCTATGAAAACTCTGAGCTGGATGAGATTGAGAAGGCGGTGACTCCTATCGCGCGAAACCTGGCAGACAAGCTGAAAGACATAGTTCTCCCTCTGAGGAAGTAGTTAGTCAAATGAGTTTGATAAACATTTATCTATAATCTGTGGACAAGTGTCGGTACTTTTGTGTCTGAAAATAGATTCATAATTTCATTTCGTAATTTTGTTTAGTTTGTCTGAACTTACTTTCTTCCCTTTTGTATTCAAGAAAAGAGGTTTATGCGATCCGATCCTTCCGTTCATTAAGACTGTAGGGCCCAAGGTGTATAAGGGGGAAATTTCGATTACGCTGGTGAGCAAAGTTACCGTAGCCGTCGGGCCATGGGTTTTTATAGTCTTACCAGGCATGCTCGTTTGTCTATTCCCACAAACCTTGTCGCTAACCTTAACACGAGGAAGAGGTCTGATGCAACAACTATTTCAAAAGAAAAAAGGAGGTATTCATACCTTTATTAGCCCCTGAGTGAGATTTGACCCCTTGCGGTCGCTGGGGCCGGATGTTACTGGAGACTAAAGCGAGGGTAGCAAACTTACTCTTGTATTCGCTGGCACTCCTTACTTAGGATTTTAGCAATCGTTGCGTGACCATGCGTTTGGCACCATTGCTAGCCCGACCTTCCTCGAGCCCCCACGCATGGTGAGGATTTGGTCAAGGGTCAGCTCATTTTGTGACTATCGCCCCGTCCGTGGTTTCCTCAACTGGAGAGGTTGAGGCAATGTCACTTGCCTCAATGGCTCAAGTGACGTACTTTATGAGCTCGCTAATGGGGATGTTTGAATAGAATCTGATCCTGTTGCTTTGCGATAGGGTTGGCAAAGCTCCCAGGTGGCATTCTGTTGCTCCTTGACCTACCTTCCAACAGATTCCCCCTCAATGGGGATTCTATGGGCTCGGCTAAAGGCTGGATTGAACTAGAAGGTTGAGATGACCCTATCTGGCTCAATGTGGGTTGGGCAAGGGCCACTGAGGCTCATCTGCGTTTTCTCCCCTAGCTCTTGTTTGATGCGAGGCAGCCTTGGACCCTTCGTGGGTCAGCCTTCAAACCTCAGTCTCTCGATCTCGGATCGAGCAGTTCGAGCCCCCGAGCCCCTTGGGGTCTGATAGGGGTCGACCGTGTTTCGCGCGTCACCCCGTCCTTGGTTTCTGCAACCGAAGGGGCTAAGATGCGACGGCTCGAGTGCCATGCTCAATGAGCTCGCTAACGGGCATGTTCGTGTGGAATCTAGGTCCGTGATTCGCTGACGGGGTCGGCAGAGCCCGTATGTGGCATTTCACTCCTTCTTAACCCACCTCCCAGTAGATGTCCGAGCTGTTCGTTAGGCTCAGGTGGCCTATTGGCCTCTCCTTGATGGAGATTCTATGGGTTTGGCTCAAGGTTAGAATCGAACAAGAAAGGTCGAGATGTCCCTATCCGCTTCTGAGCAGGGTCAAGCATGGCCACTGGGGCTCATCTTGGTTTTTCTCCCTTGGCTCTGTTTGACGTGAGGCGGTCTCAAGCCCTTTGTAGGCCGGCCTTCGAACCTCGGTCAATTTTCGCTCATATCGAATGAGGCGACTACCGCTTCATGATGCGACATGAAGCATTGAGATGCAGCAATTGCATATGCACCGTTTTGATGTATGGGTTTAATGTACGATTTAATTGAAACAAAAGCAGGGGTCGGTAATGTTACCTTGGTAACATGAGCGACAAGAAGCTCTTACTGGACATGTTCATGTGGGGTTCGAGTCTGACGTTCGCGATGAGGCCGGTGTAACCTACACAAGCATCGTAATTTTTCGTTTCTGTCTCTCGACGGTGATCCGAGCCGTTCGATGGATTTAGGTGACCTAACAGCTTCTCCTTGAAGGAGATTCTACAGGAGAATCCCTTTGAACCCTTCTTGAGAAGGCAGATGCTAAAGCTTGGGGTGTGGGGAACTGTGAATTTGATTATGCCGGTGAACAAAAACACCATAGCCGCTAGGGCGTAGGGTCTAGCGGTTCGTCCAGTCTTACTCAAAGTTTTACACCCACACACCGCACCTCCAGTTTTAAATGTAAGGAAGGGTCGAGCGAAGAAGATGTCTAAACAAGTAGACACTCGCGGTAGCCTCTGAGCGATGTTCGTGCCCCTACAGTTGTTGGGGTTGGAAGCTCAATAATGAAATTAATCACGCAAAGTAAGTAAACAGAGGTGCTTATCTTTCGGCAGCTGTTCGTTCATCGTTTTACCTGGGCCATCCGATCGACCTAGGAGGCCCGTTGCCCCCCCTTTATGGGAGTTCCGTCATCGGGTCATTCCATGGTCCTGCCTAGGAAAGCGAAGAGTCACCTACATGCGGGTGCGCCCTGATTCTCACACGTGGTGTGTGGTAGTGGTGGGCCATGCCCAGGCAACGTCCTGTTTCACTAAGCGATGTCTCGTTGATCAGAGCGTGTCCCGTCGGTCTAGGCGCGTCCCCTCGAATTCCCATCAGCATCGATTTCTCATTTGCATTGAATAGGGGAAGGGAGAGAGTTTTTTGTCCCAACCTTTCACCTTTCCTTAGCTACTTCACCTCTTCCTTAAATAGAGAGGGGAGGGGAGTTCTCGTCCCATTCCTTAGCCTATTCCTGAACCGCTACCTCTCCTCCTTTCTCCTTCTCGTCGAGCGCATTCGTATGTCACGGCAGTTCCTAAGTGAGAGAGGGTAATGCCAAGGAGAGAAAAACTCACTGATTTGCTCATGAATCCAAAGCGTAATGAGCTAGAGGTCATCCAATGTAGATGAGATAGTGTTGGCCGCCTTCACTGAGAAGGGGCCGCTTTCGTTGAAGGAGGAGACACACTGGAGGGTGCTGAGCGTCGTCAGTTTTGCCGTCGTCGATGAGGCATTTGTCGGGATGGAGCCGTACGGGAAGCTCTTTTGGCAAATCTTCTCTAGGCGAGTCTTGTTGGTGGGGAAGCTACCCAGGACTATGTCGATGGGGGGCTTCGCCCTTGCAGCCATTCAGATTGGCCAGTTCATGAAGCTTAATGAGATGTCAGAGACATCCAGCAGCCATGGCGACCTTTCTTCAGCGGGGAGCGCCCCCCGTCTAGGTGCCGTTGTTAGGGTTGCGGCTAATCACGATGGCGTAGTCCCTGGACGCCCTAGCGAAGGCACCACAGTCACCGACGTGGTGCTCGATGTTGTAGACGACAGCGCCCTCGATGATCCCATGGAGCGGTAGGACGTCGTCGATGGAGAGCATGGCGCGATGACCGTAGTAATGCTTAGGGTAGAAATGGTTAGGAACTATAATCGAATAAGTTGTGGGGGAGCCCCCGTGTGAACAGTTTTATGTATTCATGAATACATCAGTCCTTTTCGTGATGAAATCACTTTGTAAGCGATGAATTTGTGCGAAAAATGTATAAGTATTCAACTTTTGTTACGGCAAACACTTTTTAGCTCTTCTCCATCTTTTTGTAAAAGAGGTTTATTGCCTTCCAACCCTTCCCATAGTTAAGGTCTTAAAAAACTCGAAGTGCAGGCGAGCCAATTCTGATCATGCTGGTGGGTAAGGAGGTCATAGCCACTAGGGCATGGGTTTTCCGCAGTCCTACCAGTTATACTCAGATTTTGTTTCCAAAATCCTAGCCCTTAGGACTTGCCATGAGAAAAGAGAGAAACACAAAGAATGTTTGCAAAGATGACATAGAGAGTGTTTGCAAGATAAATGTACTTATATCAGCCCCCGAGTGAGGTCCGACCCCTCACACTTTGCGGGGGTCGGATGTTGCTAAAGATTGGGGATTTTTTATGACAAAAATTGACAAGAGAAGGTATGCATTTATTTAAGGGTAAAAACGATATAGCTGCTCAATGTTCTAGGCGTTGGTGAAGACCTCACTGTCGATGGTTTTCAACTTGTAGGTGCCTGGCCGGAGTACTTCCATGACAACGTACGGCCCCTCCCAAGGTGGGGAGAGCTTGTGGCGGTCCTTGTTGCACTGCACAAGGCGGAGAACCAGGTCCCCGACGTTGAAGGCTTGGTCCCGCACCTATCAGCTATGGTACCGTCACAGTGCCTGCTGGTACTTGGCCGAACGGAGGAGGGTGATGTCATGGGCTTCATCTAGCTGGTCCATGGCGTCTTCGTGGGATGCCTTGGCTCCCTATTTGTCGTATGCTCTGATCCTTGGCGCTCCATATTCGAGGTCGGTTGGGAGGACGGCCTCAGAACCATAGACCATGAAGAAAGGCGTGTAGCCGGCGGCTTGGCTGGGAGTTGTCCTTAGGCTCCAAAGCACCGTAGGGAGCTCAGTGACCCAACGTGCGCTGAACTTGTTCAACTGATTGAAGATCCTATGCTTGAGGCCCTATAGGAGCATGCCGTTTGCACGCTCAACCTGCCCGTTCGTTCGAGGGTGCGCGACGGTGGCCCAATCAATTCGGATGTGTTGTTCATCACAAAATCAAAGGAATTTCTTGCCGGTGAACTATGTGCCATTGTCCATGATGATGGAGTTCGGTACTCCAAAGCGATGGATGATGTCGAGGAAGAACAACACAGCTTGCTCAGACTTGATCATGGAGATCGGCCGAGCTTCGATCCATTTTGTGAACTTGTCTATGGTGACAAGTAGGTGGGTGTAGCCTCCGGGCACCTTCTTGAGAGGCCCAACCAAATCGAGCCCCTAGACCATGAAGGGCCACGTGATGGGGATCATTCGGAGTGCCTGGGCCAGGAGGTGAGTTTGCCGAGCGTAGTACTAGCACCCTTCGTAGGCGCGTACGATTTGCTTGGCGTCGGCTACTACAGTGGGCCAGTAGAAGCCTTATCGGAATGCGTTCCCAACCAAGGTTCTAGGTACGGTGTGGTGACCATAGAACCCACCGTGGATATCGCTCAACAGAAGCTTCCCCTGTTCGATGGGGATACAGAGCTGCAGGATCCCAGTGTGGCTTCGTTTGTAGAGTTCGCCCTCCACGAGAACGAAGAATTTGGCATGACGTGCGAGCCATCGAGCTTCCCTCTTATTTGTCGACAGCGTGTCGGGGAGGAAGTAGTCGAGGTAGAGTGTTCTCCAGTCATCTAGAGGATCGGGCTCTATCGCTGGATCCTCTTCAAGCTCCATGACCTCAGGGTCGGACGGAGCCATCAGTTGGTTAGCCCCCAAGGTTGGATCCGACAGACCGTCATTGGCCCGTTCCAACCCTTCATAGCGTATCGAGGGTTTGCGTTGGTCGTTGGCGAAGACTCCTGTTGGCACTGGCTCTTAGCCGGATGCCGCTTTTGCAATCACGTCGGCCGCCTCGTTGAGGTGCCTTGGGATGTGGTTGAGTTTGAGGCCGTCGAATTTGTCCTCCAGCCGTCGGACTTCTTGGCAGTATGCAGCCATCTTGGCATCGTGACAGCTTGACTCCTTCATGACTTGGTTGACGACCTGCTGGGAGTCGCTCTAGATGTCGATGTGTCGGATGCCCAACTCGATGAAGATTCATAGGTCGTTGATGAGCGCTTCATACTCAGTCATATTATTGGATGAGGGGAAATAGAGATGAACCATGTACCTCATGCGAACCCCAAGGGGTGATACGAAGACCAGCCCCGTGTCGGCGCCCTTCTTCATCAGTGATCCATCGAAGTACATCGTCCAGTACTCTTGATCGACGACCGCCGGTGGTGTTTGGACCTCGATCCATTCTGCGATGAAGTCAGCCAACACCTAGGACTTGATCATCGTTCGAGAGGCATACGTGATGCCTTGATCCGTCAACTCGAGTGCCCACTTCACGGTTCTTCCCGTGGCGCCTTGGTTCTAGATGACCTCATCGAGGGGGAACGACGTCACGACCATCATGGGATGTGACTTGAAGTAGTGGCGTAGCTTCCTCTTGATGATGAGGATGGCGTATAGGAGCTTCTAGATTTGGGAGTAGCGGGACTTAGAGTCGGATAGTACCTCGCTGATGAAGTACATAGGGTGCTGCACCTTGAGAGCGTGCCCCTCTTCCTTCCGCTCTACCACTAGGGCGGCGCTGACCACTTGCATAGTGGCCGCTATGTATAGCAGGAGGGATTCTCCATCGTTTGGAGGAACTAAGATCGGGGGCCCTGTCAGAAGCAGTTTGACCATGTCAAGTGCCTCCTAGGCCTCGAACGTCCACTCGAAGCGGTCGACTTTCTTCAAGAGTCAATAAAGGGGAGACCTCGTTCACCGAGGCATGAGATGAATCGGCTGAGGGCGGCGAGGCACCCTATGATTCACTGAACCCCCTTTATGTTCAGAATCGGGCTCATCCTTGTGATGGCTGAGATCTTCTCTAGGTTGGCTTCGATGTCATGCTCGGAGACGTTGAAGCCGAGCAGCATGCCCCTCGGGACCTCGAAAACATATTTCTTGGGATTGAGTTTGATGCCATTCACTCGGAGTTTCGCAAAGGTTTGCTCAAGATTGGCAACGAGATGGTCAGCCCGTTTGGACTTAACCACGATGTCGTCAATGTAGGCCTCAATGGTCCGCCCGATGAGGTCCCCGAAGCATTTGAGCATACAACGCTGGTATGTAGCCCTAGCGTTCTTTAGATCGAACGACATCGAGACATAGCAGAACGATCCGAAGGGGTGATGAAAGATGTCGCGAGCTGGTCGAACTCTTTCATCGTGATTTGATGGTAGCTAGAGTACGCATCAAGAAAGCAGAGGGTTTCGCACCCCGAGGTAGAGTTGACTATTTGGTCCATGCGCGGCAAAGGGAACGGGTCCTTTGGGCATGCCTTGTTGAGACCCGTATAGTCAACACACATCCTCCATTTCCCACTCTTCTTTCGTACAAGAACAGGATTAGCTAACCATTATGGGTGGTATATTTCCTTGATGAATTCGGCCGCTGAAAGTTTGGCTATCTCTTTGCCGATGGTCCTGCGTTTCTCCTCGTCGAAGCGACGCAGGCGTTGCTTCACCGCCCTAGAGCCTGGATGGATCTTCAAGGTATGCTCGGTGACCTCCCTCGGAATGTCTGGCATATCCAAGGGTTTCCATGTAAAGATGTCTTTGTTGCTGCGGAGAAAGTCGATAAGCGCGCTTTCCTATTCGGAGGAAAGCGTGGTAGCAATGTGTACCGTTTTCCTTCGAAGCTGCTGGGATTTATGAGGACCCCCTTGGAGCCCTCTGCCGATTCAAACGACCCGGTCGACTTCTCCAACAACAAGACCCAAAAGATAACCCTTTCTGCAAATGGATCTCCAGGAGAGAGGATACTTAGATTTGGGTTATGCCTCTCCTGACACCCAAAATAAATCTTCTATATAGATACTCTGTTAGAGGCTATAGATATTATGTTGGAGACCCATTTTAAATTTAAGTATCGTGATGGGTCTCCTCTTGGAGACAGACTTGTAGGGCCTAGGTTTAATGAAGGCAGTGCGGGGAAGAGTAGCAGGGCTGCGGGGGGACAAATCCGCCTGGTAGCAAGCCTCGCGGTGCTCTCATGGATTTCCTAAGGGCCAGTTTGGTTCGCGAAAAATTTGGCAAAATGCTACTATAGTGTTTTCGTTGTTATTTGGCAATTAGTGTCCGATCATAGTCTAATTAGGTTTAAAAGATTCGTCTCGTGAATTTCGTCTAAACTGTGTAATTAGTTTTATTTTTTATTTATATTTAATGCTTCATGCATGCGTCCAAAGATTCGATGCGATGGGAAATCTTGAAAAATTTGATGTTTTGGAGGGGAACTAAACATGGCCTAAATAGAGGCACGGGCGAGAAAAATAAGCCGTGAGAAGCAACCCCTCACTCCTTCCGAGAAAACCATGAGAAAAATGAGTCGATTATGTTTTTCTTTTTCTTTTTTCATTTTTTTATGCGTAGGCCTCTGCTTTCTTCGTATCCAATGGATTAGAAAAACAAATTTACTTCAGTTTACCATTTTAAATCCACGTGGAGAGGTAGGTAGTTGGGGTCTGCGGCGGACTCCTACAGTCCTACTAGAACGTGTCTCGCGCACGCAAACATTCCGTGAACGTGATTCTCCATGCCGTTATTTTATTTGTTTATTCATTGCCGGAAATAGTTTTCTTTTATATACATATATCATTTGGCACAATTTTTTTTTGTCGCGAAGGCAGAGGTTAGCAGCATATCCGCAATTCTCCGCTTGACCATACTACTTTGGACCTTTTGCGCTTTTGACTTCATTAATCCGATTTTGCAATGACATTACTGTGAACCAATTTCTAAGATTTCTTTGAAATTTTCTATAGAAACATTTCAAGTTTATCTCAAAACACACTGTCCAGGGGAACTCATTTTTTTTTAAAAAAATTCTCAAATAAGATTTAATTTGCAGCATGTAGTCTATACACCATTTTTATATTACTTTTTTTAAACTCCATTTTTATATTATTACTACATATTATTTCACAATTTATACATGTATACTACTAAGCAGAAAAAAAAAGAAATACCCTTCACATTCTTGTTCTTGTGCCATTGTAAAAACTCGATCGGGGTGGCTATGGCCCTCGGTATTTGGGTTTAAGACGAAGATCTTCTCCAATATCCTTCGTATTATTTGTCAGTGGCTATAGCCCGGTATTATTTGGGCAGCTTCACTTGTGTTTGAACCGTGTCAGATCCCCCAAGCTGCCCAAAACAAAACGTACAGGCAATTTTCACCACAGCCCGAACGAAGGCTTTAGGGCTTCTCGATTCTCGTGCTGGAAGAAGATCTTCTCAAATGCCTTTCATATTATCTGGCAGGGTGAAATAAATCAATTGAAAACCACGTCCCGTAAATATCCCGAGGCAAAGGAATCACACACGTACACCGCAGATAGCCAGATACCCATCACTGTCGGCGGGACCACACCATAATAACCCCACCTGTCAGTGGGACAAATAGATATACCCGTACTACAAAGAAGTCCACAGGGCACAGGCCACAGGCCACATCCACAAACGAGGAAGCAAAGAAAACCCCACGCAAAAGCAACAACTCCAGAAGGTCCAAGCCCACCACCCACTCATCCGAGATCCCCAACCGCAACCATGGCCGGCGGCGACGTGGAGACGGCGGCGGCGCCGCTGCTGCCCCCGCCGGCGTCGTCCCTGGCAGACGATCCCTCCTCCGCGGGCCCGGCCCCGGACGACCGGCTCGGCTTCGCTTACCTCATCTTCTTCACCCTGGGCGCCGGCTTCCTGCTCCCCTGGAACGCCTTCATCACCGCCGTCGACTACTTCGCCTTCCTCTACCCGGGCGCCCCCGTCGACCGCGTCTTCTCCATATCCTACATGGTCTCCGCCTTCCTTCCCTTGCTCGTCATCGTGCTCTTCTTCCCCAAGTCCAGCGCCCCCATCCGCATCAACACGGGGCTCACGCTCTTCACGCTCGCGCTCCTCCTCGTCCCCGCCATGGACGCCGTCTACGTCAAGGGCACGCCCGGGCTGTACGGCGCGTTTGATGTCACTGTCGCCGCCACGGCCCTGTGCGGCGTCGCGGACGCGCTCGTCCAGGGAGGCGTCATCGGCTTCGCGGGGGAGCTGCCCGAGCGCTACATGCAGGCCGTCGTCGCCGGAACCGCCGCCTCAGGTGTTCAGTGTTCTCTCTCTTTCTCCCCCTTTTGGCCTCTCTTCTAATACTGTACTTGTTTTTTTCCCCTCTTCCCCGGTCCAATTGAAGTTACCCGCTTCGTCAATTGTTCGTCAAAATCACCTTAATTGAATTGGCAATTGTAGCTACCTGATATCTGAATTGTTCCTTCACGATTTCTCTCATCCTGCTTCTACTCAAAACGGTCTACTGGCAGTTGCTAGTAGGTGTCATCAGAGGTTGAAGCAGAATGTATGGTGTTGGCCTATCGTGGTTGTTCGATTGCTTCGAATTAAGGTGGTTGTCTGTATTTTGCTAAAAACTAATAGATATATATTGGGGATCGGAAGTTGAATTGAAAAAAATTAAGAGCACAAAATTGCAGATTATAAGCTTACAAGCATTCAACTGAATAAACTGAAAATGAAGTAACTTAGGCATCGTTTGACGACGCTCCTATACCAATGCAATTGGTGGATGTGGTTTCTGTGTGTATTTCTCAGTGTGTATGATGTTTCAAGGATTTAGTTAGTCGACAGATCCTAACACTTGGTACATTTCTGCATGGATTTCATTGCAGGAGTACTTGTCTCGGCAATGAGAGTCTTTACCAAGGCGCTCTACCCGCAAGATGCCCATGGGCTAAGGCAAAGCGCGATCATCTACTTCATTGTCGGCATTGTGCTCATGATCATCTGCATTGTGTGCTACAATGTGGCTGACAGGCTTGCGGTCGTCGTGTACTACAAGAACATCAAGAAGAGGGCTCAGAAAGCAGAGGTTGGCGGTGGCATGACCGGTCCTGCCTGGAGATCGACTCTGTGGAGCATTGTCGGGACGGTGAAATGGTATGGAATAGGAGTGGCCCTCATCTACGCCGTCACACTCTCCATTTTCCCAGGGTACATCACAGAGGACGTGCACTCCGAGGCGCTCAAGGACTGGTACCCCATCCTCCTCATCAGCGCCTACAATGTGTTTGATCTCGTTGGCAAGGCCCTGCCCGCCGTCTACCTCCTCCAGAATGGCAATGTTGCAGTCGCAGGATCCTTTGCGCGGCTCCTGTTCTACCCACTCTTCTACGGCTGCCTGCACGGACCGAGTTTTTTCCGCACGGAGATCCCAGTCACCGTGCTGACATGCCTCCTGGGGCTTACCAACGGGTACTTGACCTCCATCCTCATGATCCTCGCGCCCAAGACCGTGCCCATCCACCACTCGGAGACTGCTGGGATTGTCATAGTGTTGTTCCTCGTAGTTGGTCTTGTCATTGGTTCGTTTGTGGCTTGGTTCTGGGTCATCTGATACCGGGGTCCTCTGTCACGTCAATGTATCATAGCGCCATCTTCGTGCTCTCTGTTGTTTCATTTGCCACGCAATGACAACTTATTATTGTACTGTAACCCAGGTGAAAAGATTGGGCAAATGTGTAATATACAATTCATGGAATTGAAGGTGACCAAATGTTCATGTGAAGAATCCCAGCTCCTTGACAAAGTCTTTCAGTTTCCCCTTTATTGCAACATTATACCTGTGCTGGCCTGGGTTAAAAAAAAAACATTATACCTGTGTTCAATTGTCTGTCAATTTGGATGTTGCTGGATTTTATGGAAAATGTCACCGTCATCAGTTTCATAACCCTATACAGCAAGGGCAGTTCAGGTCTTCAGGATCTGGCCAGCTGATGTCACATGAGAAGCCAAATTTGGTTGCTGGCAGTTCAGGTCTTCAGGATCTGGCCAGCTGTTTCGTAACCCTATTTAGCAAACTTCAGCATCGGCCAAATTCTGTGGACAATATCAAGCATCATGCCCAAGTATTCTCAATAATCACGTAGGGTGCTCCCTTGGTTGCTGCTCCCTTACCATGTCATTTAAAAAAAACCCGTAGAGGCGCTTCTAAGATTTTACTGGCACAACTCGGAATCACTTTAAAACACATGATTTTTCTAACGAAAAAGGCTTTGATTTTATCAACTTTGACAAGAACGAACACTGCTTCCTGCTTTGGAGTTTGGACTGAAGAAATGGGCAAAGGAATTTTAGAGATACAATTCAGTTAATCTTGTTTTGCAATTTTGAGACTTTGTGATATATATATATTTTTTATTTTGAGATGGACAAAATCAACATAGACGCCTCGTTGTCGATGAGCATGTTATCTATCACCAAAAGAATAGCGCAAGAACTTAGAACCTGGGTGGGCAGGTTCTACCACAAATAACCTAACCAGCCAAGTAACGCTCAATTCGCTTGCTACGCTCATTGACCCCAGCTGAAAAATCCGGTGTTTCATGTCGTAATACCTTCCACATGCTACAGTGTGAAAGGCTTGTCCTTATGTTCAGTGGCAAATTAAAGAGCTCCAATGCCTGATCCATCGAGTGTTCATCGCTAACCCCACTTTGGAAAACTTTAGTTGTCTGACCGTCTGATTCCAGCAGCCATGGAACTCACTCATTTGTTTCTTGATGCGGTCCCAACGAATGTTGAGCTGGTTACAGTTTCTTGTTCGATTACTTTATGTACTGCTGTTGTAAGTATCTGTGACATCTCTCCAATACTGGTATGATTTCTTATCATTTCCATCAACTGGATCAACTGAATTTAGTAACCAGGCACTAACTTACAATCAGTAAAAGAAGAAACATTACAATCAAGCCAGATAATTGGAATCAAGCCTGACATGAATATCAATTGCCTGGTCTTCTATCTTACCAATCTAATGTCTTCTGCATGTGGCCAATTCAATCGCACTTTAGACCTAGCAGTTTGGTAGGTGTCATCATCATCAATATCAATTGCCTCTTTTTTCTTGTAAACCCATCTGTAGACCGATAGGCAACATCGCACAACTCATTGGAGCAACAACTAAATGGAAGGACTTCCATTGGGACTCTATATGTAGTTCGCAATACCACCAGGGTGGATACAACCTGAAGAAATAGAGAAACGACTTCACTACAAACTAACATATATATGTGGAGAAGGTCGTGCAAAAAAAAAAAAAAAAAAATCAACTTTGTACTTACTGATTTCGCCCCTGCTAACCTGAAATACAGTGGTGAACTGTGTAATTGCTGACATTGTACATCTACTATCAAGATAAGGAACTTATTTATCAAGTGTGAACTGTGTAATTGCTGATTGGCTGCTTCAAACACTCTTCTTAGATCTTAGCGGTCTTTCAGAGCTAACAAAGATACCTTAATAAAAAAAGAACTAACACAGATATATAATTATCTAGTCTGCCTAATTACAGAGGTTGCAGTTTTGCACTCAATCTCAAGATTCAACGCGCCATACTCGAGAGTTCACTGACTGGTGCATTACTGGCATAGCATGAAGGCCAATGAATCTTCAACGACTGCTCACAGTACTTTTAGATTGGAACCCTTTTATTTCAGCCACGCATGACATTTCAAAGTGTCATACTACAGTCTGAATTTTTGGGTGGTGGTGGTAGTGTGTGTGTGTGTGTGTGGGGGGGGGGGGGGGGGGGGGGGGGGGGTTAATTTTATTTGATTAATCACATAATAGCCGGTGGGGTGTGGCATGGCCGGCATGGGGCTCGGCGGGGTCTTCGCGATGGGGCTGCGAGAAAGAAAGAAAAGAACATACCGGTTCGGAGTGAAATGTGCGTAATGAGTGGCAGTAATTTCCCCCGACTCCACTAAAGCTGGGTTTTCATATACGGTGGATCTGCATGGAGCCGGGGGTGTTTGGCTTGGAAAATGGATCTAAAGCGATTTTTTTTTATCTGGAGTTTTCCCAACCAGGCTCTCTGTCTCCCCCTTTTAATTAACCTTCTATATCAGCAAAAGGATGTACTATGAAAATCATCATGGTTTTAGAGTTGGAATTGGGTTAAGTGGTAAAACGATGAAAAACTTCATAAGAGCATCTTCAAGAGACTCTCCATACATTCCGAATAGAGATTTTGGTGAAAAACTACCCTCCAATAGCTTTTCTAAATGGTCATCCAAATATAGTCATCTTCTATTTTGGATTTTTCGCTAGCCAAATATAGAAGACGGGAATAGATCTCTAGAGTGCGCATGAGATATAGAAAAACTGTTGTAAAGTGAAAAGATATAGAAAACGATTTTTATGAAAATAACTCTCGAAATGATGATACAGAGATTTAGAAAGGTTCTTGGAGATGCTCTAAACATCCATTCGACTCTTTGAGTATGGATTAAATAAAAACTAAAAATGAACCTATTTGCCAATTGGAGGGCATAAAAGCTATGCAAGTTCTTAACATTATGAAAAATATGGTGAAAATAAGATTTTGTTTCTATCAATAGAAAAAACATAACTTTGCTTGTTTGGCCAAAATAAGAAATCATAATTTTACCCTGAATCATGTTAGAAATGAGCTGAGTGCTTTTGTTGAAGTGGGTAGTTTCATATAAAAGTCCAAAGTTTTTGTGTTGATACATCTCGTAAAAATAAGGAACTAACATATTTGACAAATGAACTCAACATAAAGAAATATGAAAAAAGAAAGAAAAACCCTAAGTTCTGGGCTAGTCAATGTTTGCTAAAGTATGTGAAAGTGCATTTGCCCCCTATGCAGTGTTTTCCTAAACGCTAAATGGTAAACAGTCGGTCACCTACCGTTTAGCCATTATTCGGGCAAAACGTCCCATTAAACGGGCTAAACGGCCAATTAAATGGGGTAAACGGGTGATTAAACGGAAACGGCGCACCACCGTGTAGCGTTTACACGGTGTTTAAACAGGCTAAATGATCGTTTAGGTGAACAGTGCCCCTATATGGGTTTTGCTGTATTGATGACATCCAAATTAGGGACTAATGAGATCTTAATGGGATATATTGCAGGTTTAGTCCCATGAAAGTTTTAAATAGTTGATCTAAGATGAAATAGTATCCCTCAATTCTTGAAGTATAAAAGGCGGACGAACTCAAAGCGATCTCCAAAGTTTCCATTTCTTGTTTTGGGTTTTAGGTTCGCCGTACTATAAAGAGGGATGCAAGTTTAGGTGGTCTGAGGAAGATAGAGTGCTCAAGCAAAAAAAAATAAAATTAAATGAGTGACACTAAATCACCTCACGAACACCTAGATATAAGTTGTGGACTTTTGATAGTCGGAAGTCCCGACGCCCGCCGGGAGTCCCGACGCTCGCCGGGAGTCCCAGCGCTCTTAGACTTAGTTGCCAGGCTCGGCTGGCCATCGGAAGTCCCGACAGCCACCGGGAGTTCCGATTCCGATCGAGCTAGCCCAGTTGTCTGCGCTTGTAAACGGTGTTTTTAGTAGGCGTCGGAAGTTTCGGCGATCTGTGTCAGAACTTCTGACACAAATCTGAACGATTAGATTTGCCTATGAGTATAAATAGCCATCTCCTCTCTTCTAACCGTTACCCACTCATTTATTATGACCTAACTCTGTCCAAAAGAGCTCCCAAGCATTCAAGGCTCCCCTCTCCTCTTCCCTTTGCTCCTAAGTTCAATTCCCCTAAGGATTTGAGTGAAAGGAGAGTGGGTTGAGTGAGAGAATCACTTTGGCAAGCTTGAGCACTTGATTTCTTCATCAATCTAGTTGGATTTGTGTCTACTACTCTTGGAGCTTTGCTCCTAGCCAGCTAGGCGTCGCCTAAGAGCTTCCATCTTGTGGAAGAGCCTTGGGAAGTTTGTATTAACCTTGATTTCTTAGTGAAAAGCTCAAGTGACCTTTGTGGTTTCCTTGAGAAAGGCAAGGAGGTGGAAGAGACTCTGACCTATGTGGTCACCTCAACAACAAGGACGTAGGAGCTCCTTTGTGGGGTTGCCGAACCTTAGGATAAATCCTTGTGTCTCGCGTACTTGTTGTTGCTGTGATTTGTGCTATCATATTTGTTCTTGGTTGTTTCTCTTCTCCCCCAAAGCACCTCTTAGGGTTTGGACCGATCTACGGAGTGGAAGCATTTCAGCGTCAAGGGAGTGACTCTACGTGTCTACCTAACCACTTGGAAGTGGGGTTGTAAGAAATCTCGCACTCAAAATTCATTTTAGCACTTGTAGTAAAATCTACGTAGGAGTCAGAACTCTTGGCTGTTTGCGTCAGGTGGCTCAAACTTTTGGGACTTTCGACAGTTGCTGGCATTTGACTTTGAGTTTGTGTAAAAAAATTTAGATACGCCTGTTCAGCCCCCTCTAGGTATTGTTTAGATCCTTTCAATTAGTATCAGATCAAGGTCTTCTTTTAGCGCTTCATCGCGCGAGAAGAAACAATGTCGGACACTGAAAAGATGCAAGCCGATGCCGTCGAGATGGCCAAGCAAATTGCTAAAGAGTTGATGGCTGAGCAAGCTAAGCTTTTCCAAGATGAGATGAAGAAGATGCATGATGAGATGAGCAAGTTGAAGGATGAGTTGAGCAAGAAGGTTGATGATGCTATTAGTGGCAAGGTTTGTCACACCCCATTTTAAGAACAAAAGAGGATGTATAAAAGTCTTATGTGCACCCCAGGAACGGTCGCACACATAAGTGGACAAATTGTGAATTGTACCAACACAATGTTTATTACATAGCGAATAAATATTCAACACATAGTCTCAAGCATAAATATAATAACTACTAAGATAACTCTCTTGCGGAAGCTCCAGCAGGGACGTCAACTGGTGAACACCAAGCCTAATACTCATCACGATAATCTTCAATCCAATCTTGATCTGTTACCCATCCGGGATTTTCCAATATGAAAGATAAAGCAAGGCATAAGTACATGTCGTACTTAACAAGATAACTAAGGGTTCATGAGGCACAAATAGCTGACACTGGTTGAACTGCAAGTAGCTTTTATGTGTATGATCAAGTTTAGCATTTATTAGCAACAAGGTAGTACCATAATTCCCATAACACATGATCATTATACTGAGACAACAATTAGCTTAAAGAAGACTTAGTAAAGCACAATTAAACAAGAGCTCATTTATGGTGTAAGAATCCCTTGGCCGCTCGTGACCGTGAGCACGGCTAGTATACTAGTTTATTAACTCTGCGAAGAGGTGTACACTTTCACTGTGAGTCATGGTTTTACAAGTGCATGGGTTAATTACGTCCAGACACCGAAAACCACATAGAGCTACTCAGAAGTTCATCTAACCGGGAAGGGCCGCAGGGTCATCAGATATAGGAACCCCCCTTCCAAAGAAAATAAAAGGCCGCTTCATAGCAAGGCACAACAGGATAGAGGCTGTCCTATACCCAACTCGCAGTATCCTCTAAGCCAGCTAGAAGAGGTCTCCCAAGCAACTAAAGCCAGAGCCATGTAGCCCTCACAGCTGTACTATAAGTCCCGGATGATCACTTACAAACAAGTCCTTGAGGAGAGGGAATTATACCCTCCTGTCATTGCTAACAAGTCATCTTAAATTGTTTAAAGCTCAATTATCAGTCAAGTATCAAGACCATGGTTATTGTTTAGCGCTAGCATACACTACCCAAATGCATAAATCCAGGTTTCAAGGTATTCAAGATCAAATTCTAGGATATCCTACATAGGATAACAAAGTGGACACATGCAAATGAATTTTAGTGCATCTCATGAATAGGACACAAGGAAGGTCCTTAGCTATACTTGCCTTGATCAGAATTCTCCTGAAAGTCTTGCTGGTCATAGAAGTTCTCTTGATCGCCAACGTAAACCTCACCGTTTGAACTCGATCAACAACACCAAGCAGCAACACACAATCATCCGAGCAATCATACACGAGGCAAACAAATAAATTTAATTAGAACAGTACACCAATAGAGGCAAACAATTTTGAAAAGTTCATAAAACTATTCTACACGTTGCTACGATCACACAGACGCGAAGATCACGAAAAACGGAGTTACAACGAGAAAGTTAGGATTAGAACAAGTTTCCCTATTAAAGAAATAGATCAAATCTAAACTCAAAATTTAAAGTTCAAAAACATGGTGACAAACTATATGAACAGATAGATCTCGAAAAGACGAATCTAACGCAAGTTGAACGGATCAATTTGGAGTTAAAACGAAGAAATTATGAGCAAATAAAGGCAATGGCAAAAACTATAATTAATTAGAACTTCCATTTGAATCTGCAAATTAGAAAATACGTTTTCAAAAATGAGAAAACGTATTCACTGGAATATGCCATGGGACTGCAGGTTCTATATTTAAAAACTACAGGGGCTCTTTATGAAGTTTGCCGACGAAGGGGTACCCTCGATTCCTGGCCGTCCGATGTGATTTGGATGGCCGAGATCGGATCAAGGCATCGGGTGGCGGCGTAGTCACCGGAGAAGAAGGAATCGCGACAGTGCCATGGCCGGAAGCCGCCGGCGTTCTCAGACACGGCCCTTCAGGCCACCACACGGCATGGGAGTGGGATGAATCGACGGAGGATCTCAAGGCAAACTCACCTAGCTCGATTATGGAGGCGGAGACCAGTCACGGACGGTGCGCGGCTGGTGGAAGGCGGACGACAACAACGGTGGCTGCTTAGGGTTATGGCGGCTGCTATTACACCAAAGCGAGGTGGCGGATTCAGCAGAGATCAAAAAACAATGCAGATGTGGACGCGCGCACTATATATGGACGCGCGAACGTGCTGGTTGCACCAGGACGCGAGGAGCGCATGGCTCGGTCGGTGCCATGTCCGGCTCGAGTCCGGTTCAAGGAGGAAGACTCCGCTGACAAGTGGGCCTACCCTATCAGTGAAACCGAGAGGGAGAGAAGCGGGCTGCCGGCGCACGCGAGCGGCTGGCTGCATGTTGGGCCTCGGCTCGGCCTAGAAAGAGGACAAGGGGAAGGAAACCAGGTGGGCCTGCGCTGCGGGCTTCGGCTGCTGGGCTGGCCTGCATAGCGTTGGGCTGAGGAGGAGGGAGCAGGCCACGGAAGAGAGCAGGCCTACCGAGCCAATTACCAGGCAAAGAGAAAAGGGAGGCTTTTACTCTTTATTTTCCTTTTTATTTTTTCAAGCATTTTGAATCCTTTTCAAATGAATTTGAATTCCCTTTTTAAACTGGAACAAAATCCAAACCAACTCAACACAAAATATGCACCAGTATGAATGCTCAAGCATGTATTTAACTTTGATATTGATTTTATTTTTATAAACTTAATGTTTGGCCTATGTTTAAATGCTCACATAAATAGAAATAAACCAATTTAGCCAATTTAAATTTATTCAAATTTTAGGGTGTTACAATTCTACCCCCCTTAAGAGAATCTCATCCTCGAGATTAGGCTGTGCTTACTCAAACAACTGCGGGTATGTCTTCCTCAACTCATCTTCTCTTTCCCAAGTTGCCTCTGCTTTTGAATACCAATTCCACTGAACCTTGCACATCTTAATAATTCTGCTCCTTGTAACCCTTTCTGCTGTCTCTATGATGGAGCCAAAGACAATGCAAGTGATGTTGGAGTGGGAAATGAGAATGTTCAAGGAAAGGGAATCTATTCTAGTATCGGTTTTGACTATGGACAACTCATCAAAGGTCCACCTATGCATTTCCCTACCGTCAATCATGGAAAGCCACCTCACTTTGATGGGACAAGATACCCTGATTGGGCTTACAAGATGAAGATGCACCTCATTGCCGTTAGACTTTGGGAAGTCATGGAAGTTGGTGTGATCATTTCCGCTGATGAAGATAGAGAGATAACTCCGGAAGAAGCTTTCAACCTCCACCAAAATGCACAAGTTGTATCTTTGCTTGTCTCAAGTTTAGGCCCGGATGAGTTCAACAAACTGAATGAAATGGAAAGTGCTAAGTAAGTTTGGGAGACTTTGAGAGTATCTTTCGGAGGAGACAAGAGTGTGAGGAAAGGCAACATTGAGTTACTTCATGGTGAATTGGAAAGGTTTATGTTCTTGAAAGGTGAGACAACTCAAGCAATGTTTGATAGACTCATGGCATTGGTGAACCACATAAGAGCACTTGGTAGCAATGAATGGGATGACAACAAAGTTGCAAGAAAGATGTTGAGAACTTATAGAGCTAAGAACAACATGCTAGCATCCGTGATCATGAAAAGGCCCGGTTATAATGAGATGACACCCCAAGAACTTCTTTCAAAGCTCAAGCATCATGAGTGTCTAGATGAAGATGCAATCAATGCGCATAATCAAACTCCTAGTGCAATGGTACAACAAGAGTGCAACCCTAAAGGCAACTCAAGCTCATGAAGGCAAAAGTTCAAGTCAAGAAAAGAAGAAGAAAGTAAAGGATGATTCCTCAAGTGAAGAAGAAGATTTCGATGAAGACATTGCATTTGTAATTAGAAACCTTAGAAAATTTATGAAGAAGAGCAACCATAAGACTTATGGTGATGGAAAGAAGATGTATAAGAAGAGATTTTGCTATGGGTGAGACCAGTCACTTCATAGTCGATTGTCCTAAAGAGAAGAAGAAGAACAAGTACAACAAGGATGAAGACAAGAAGAACAAAGGCAAGAAGAGAGGTGAAGCTCATATTGATGAAGAATGGGAGTCAAATGATAGTGACTCAAGTGATGATGAGGAGAAGAAAGGAGCCGCGAACATCACCATCCATCACTCTTCGTCACCAACCATGATCTTCCCTGACTCGACTTCACCACCAAAACTCTTCCCCAACCTATCTTCATCACCAAGGCTCTTTGGTTAATGACACAATAGCTTGCCTCAAGAATGAGAAAAGTATAGCTCAAGAAAGCCTTACAAGCTTGGAACTGAAATCTTGAGTTAAACTATAACACTCTTTGGGCTAGCACTTCAACTTCTCCTAAGGCAACCGAAGACTCTAATGTCTCCACTAGCAAAGGTTGTAAAAGATGCTATAAAATTGATGTAAATGCATATGCAACTAACCTTGCCGAGCTAGCCCAGTTGTCTGCTCTTGTGAATAGTTTTTTTAGTAGGCGTCAGAACTTCCGACGATCTTTGTTGAAACTTCCAACATAGATCTAAATGGTTAGATTTGCCTATGAGTATAAATAGTCCTCTCCTCTCTTCTAACCATTACCCACTCATTCATTATGACCTAACTCTGTCCAAAAGAGCTCCTAAGCATTCAAGGCTCCCCTCTCCTCTCCCCTTTGCTCCTAAGTTCGATTCCCCTAAGGATTTGAGTGAAAGGAGAGTGGATTGAGTGAGAGAATCACTTTGGCAAGCTTGAGCACTTGATTTTTTTGTCAAGCCAGTTGGATTTGCATCTATTACTCTTGGAGCTTTGCTCCTAGCTGGCTAGGTATCGCCCAAGAGCTTCCATCTTGTGAAAGAGCTTTGGGAAGTTTGTATTAGCCTTGATTTCTTAGTGAAAAGCTCAAGAGACCTTTGTGGTTTCCTTGAGAGAGGCAAGGAGATGGAAGAGACTCTGCCTTTGTGGTCACCTCAACAACAAGGACGTAGGAGCTCCTTTGTGGGGTTGTTGAATCTTGGGATAAATCCTTGTGTCCCACATGCTTATTGTTGTTGTTGTTGTGATTTGTGCTATCATATTTGTTCTTGGTTGTTTCTCTTCTCCCCCAAAGCACCTCTTAGGGTTTGGACTCGATCTAAGGAGTGGAAGCATTTCACATCAAGGGAGTGACTCTATGTGTCTACCTAACCACTTGGAAGTGGGGTTGTAAGAAATCTCATACTCAAAGTTCATTTTAGCTCTTGTAGTAAAATCCACGTAGGAGTCAGAACTCTTGGTTGTTTGCGTCGAAACTTCCAGATGCCAGAAGTTCTGGCTCAAACTGTTGGGACTTCTGATAGTTACTGACAATTGACTTTGAGTTTGTGTAGAATTTTTTAGATATGCCTATTCACCCCCTCTAGGCATTGTTTAGATCCTTTTAGTATGTGTCTTCATATAGTCACAAAATAGGTCTTGAGTCCATTAGAATCCAAAAATTGAGCATGGCCTATGCATACCCACACTAGGCCCTCTGAAAGGTCCTAATGGCTAGAGGTGGGGTGAATAGCCTATTAAAAATTCTACAACAACACTTAACAATCCGATTAGACAATTATAAAGCGAAGCAAGTGTTGCGCTAGCCTACAAAAAGATGCAAGCCACCTACCACAATTCTAGTTTATATAGTTTCTATCCACGCAATAGCTATGACACTACACTAAGTTAGTGTGCTCTCAAAGGCTAACTAAAGAGCCACACTAACCAAACTAACAAGCTCTCACAACTAGCTACACTAAAGAGCTTGACAACTAGTTTACGGTAAAGTAAAGAGAGTGAGCAATTTGTTTATACCGCCATGTCGAGGAAGGAGCCACTCAATCACAAGAATGAATACCAATCACCTCAGAATCAAATGATGAACACAATGATTTTTTATCAAGGTTCACTTGCTTGTCGGTAAGCTACTCCTCATTGTGACGATTCACTCACTTGGAGGTTCACGCGCTAATTGGCATCACACGCCAAACCCTCAATAGGGTGCCACACAACCAACACAAGATGAGGATCACACAAGCCATGAGCAATCCACTGGAGTACCTTTTGGTTCTCTGCCAGGGAAAGGTCAAGAACCCCTCACAATCACCACGATCGGAGCGGGAGACAATCATCACTCTTCGCTCGATGATCCTCGCTACTCCAAGCCGTCTAGGTGGTGGCAACCACCAAGAGTAACAAGCGAATCCCGCAGCAAAACATGAACACCAAGTGCCTCTAGATGCAATCACTCAAACAATACACTTGGATTCTCTCCCAATCTCACAAAGATGATGAATCAATGAAGGAGATGAGTGGGAGAGCTTTGGCTAAGCTCACAAGGTTGCTATGTCAATGCAAATGGCCAAAAGTATGAGCTTCAACCTATCATGGGGCTTAAATAGAAGCCCCCATAAAATAGAGCCGTTGTACCCCTTCACTGGGCGCAACACGGGGTGACCGGACGCTCTGGTCCGATCGACCGAACGCTGGCCCTCAGCGTCCGGTCACGTGATTCACGCCACGTGTCCCCTGCTTCAAATACTGTTCATCAGATTTCAATGGTCATCAGTTGATCGGACGCAGTGCACAATACTGACCGGACGCTCAGCCTCCAGCGTTCGATCATTTCAAGTAAGGTTCTAGAAACGATTTTCTTCAATCGGACGCGTCCGGTCATGCTTGACCGGACTCTGCCAGCATCCGGTCACACAGTGACTTTTCTCTGCGCTGCTCGACAACAGGATCGGACACACCCTGCCAGCGTTCGGTCGCTGAGCGACCTAGCATCCGATCGTTTGACTGATGCCAGCGTCTTCGCTGTTACAACTGATCGGACGTGCTGGTTCCTCAGAGACCAGCGTCCGGTCACCTTGTGACCAGCGAGACTAACTCCTTTTCACCTCTAACTTCTTCACCCTTGCTCAAATGTGCCAACCACCAAGTGTATCACCTTGTGCACATGTGTTAGCATATTTTCACAAACATTTTCAAGGGTGTTAGCATTCCACTAGATCCTAAATGCATATGCAATGAGTTAGAGCATCTAGTGGTACTTTGATAACCGCATTTTGATACAAGTTTCACTCCTCTTAATAGTACGACTATCAAACCTAAATGTGATCACACTCTCTTAGTGTCTTGATCACCAAAATAAAATAGCTCCTATGGTTTATACCTTTGCCTTGAGCTTTTTGTTTTTCTCTTTCTTCTTTCCAAGTCCAAGCACTTGATCATCATTATGTTATGATCTTCATTT
The DNA here is from genome assembly GCF_019320115.1 of Miscanthus floridulus. NCBI lineage: Eukaryota > Viridiplantae > Streptophyta > Magnoliopsida > Poales > Poaceae > Miscanthus > Miscanthus floridulus. The sequence goes on from NC_089587.1 coordinate 50,415,745, forward strand.
GCTTCACCACTTGGAATGTGCTACCTATCTCATGATCACTTGATAAACTAGGTTAGCACTTAGGGTTTCATCAATTCACCAAAATCAAACTAGAGCTTTCAATCTCCACCTTTTTGGTAATTGATGACAACCCTTTCACAAAGATATGAATTAAAATTCAATTGAATCCATGTTGCTTGCCCAAGCATATTTACTATGTGTAAAAGAATATGGATAAGTTTCATGAACCCCAAATGGTAGCAATTGCTCCTCCTATATATGTGCTAAGAGTTTGGATTGAAGCTTGCACATATGCTTAGATAGGAAATATAGGAGACAGTGTCTACCAAATGATGCTAAGGTATAAAAGATGGACCTTTAAAGCGTGATACCAATCGGAGTGCACCATTATACCATCCTTAGCACCATGGTTAGCTCTATACCACTTGGAAACACTTGGAAATGAAATCATTAGATATCCTATGCATGCTAGTTTTTCATTTCATCATTCAAACATACAACTAGCATACACAACACAAGCATGGACGTTGAAATTTAAAACTTGTGCCATGCAAGCAAACATATGAAATGCACATTCAAATGCACCATACAAGTTCATGAGCTTGCTCCCCCTACTTGTGTGCTCAAAGTTTTAATTGATCCCTTTCCTTTATCATATCTCTCCCCTTATGTTAAGTCCTCCCCCTTTGTTGTCTTTTCACCGTCTTATGTACACTAATATATCTTTTGTCTTTCTCCCCATGTACTAATATCTTTGTTATTTCTCCCCTTGTCACTTGTATCTTTGTTTCTCTCCCCCTTTGTCATCAATGACCACAAAGGCTTAAATGATAGATAGGTTGAGATTATCAATGTCAATCAATGGGGTGAGAATCATTTCCCTAAATTTGGTCCAATCTAGATCATTTGCTAAAGATATTTAACTCGGTTTGATCCAAGGACAAGCTTTTTCACACCTCCAAATAAGGGTTATCTTGTACCATGTTGAGTTAAACACTTAGAGCTCATTTTCTAGATCAAACACTAGGTTTACAAGCCCATAAACATGTCATATGCTACCACTAGATCAAGTCAAGCATAGAAGCAATAGTGATACCATATAAACATCAAAATCATGTGATTTACATGAATGATCCTAATAAAATGGAACCACTTGAAAGGTCCTAATAAAAATTGAAAATATGACTAGATGCACTAACCATGTCCTTAGCAAGGATGTATGTCATGCCAATCAACTTTTACCTTGGATTGCTTGAAGGAGAGGCATGTCATATGAGTGGGGGTGCATCAACACATATTTGAGAAATCCAATATGTTCAACTCATTCCTTAACTTGCAAAACCTTTTCTCATCCAATGGCTTGGTGAATATATCAGCAAGTTGATCTTTGGTGCCTACACTCTCAATGCAAATGTTCTCTTTTTGTTGGTGATCTCTTATGAAATGGTGGCGGACATCAATGTGCTTTGTTCTTACATGTTGAATCAGATTGTTGGTCAACTTGATTGCACTCTCATTGTCACATAGCAATGGCACTTTCTTGAACTTGATTCCAAAGTCACTCAAAGTTGCCTTCATCCAAAGTATTTGTGCACAACAACTACCGGTGGATATGTATTCGGCTTCAGTAGTTGATAATGTAACACTATTTTGCTTCTTTAATGACCATGAAACAAGTGATCTTCCCAACAATTGACATGTGCCCGAAGTGCTCTTCCTTTTAACCTTGCATCCCGCATAATCTGAGTTGGAGTAACCAACTAGCTCAAACTTTGCTTCTTTGGGATACCACAAACCAACATTTGGTGTATGCTTCAAGTACCTCAATATTCTCTTTGTAGCCTTCAAATGACTTTCTCTTGGTGAGGCTTGAAATCTTGCACACATGCATACACTAAACATGACATCTGGCCTTGATACGGTCACATAGAGTAGGCTTCCAATCATAGACCGATATAATTTTTGATCCACCATATTTCCACTTACATCACTATCCAAGTTGCCATTTGTTCCCATTGGTGTACTAATGGCTTTACTATCATTCATGCCAAACTTCTTGATCATGTCCTTGATATACTTGCCTTGACTCACAAATGTACCATTCTTCAATTGCTTGATTTGAAGACCAAGGAAGTAACTTAACTCTCCAATCATGGACATCTCAAACTCATTAGCCATCATCTTTCTAAACTCATCACAAAAGTCTTGATTTGTTGATCCAAATATGATATCATCAACATAGATTTGCAACACAAACAAATCTTTTCCAATCATCTTGATGAAGAGAGTGGTGTCAACCTTGCCCATCATGAACCCTTTAGAGAGTACGAAGTCTCTTAATCTCTCATACCATGCTCTAGGTGCTTGCTTCAAGCCATACAATGCCTTCTTCAACTTGTACACATGGTCGGACTTCTTGTCATCTTCAAAACTAGGAGGTTGCTCAACATATACTTCTTCATTGATGTAACCATTGAGAAATGCACTCTTGACATCCATTTGATAGAGCTTGATATTGTGGGCATAAGCATAGGCTAGCAAGATTCTAATTGCTTCCAATCTAGCAACCGGGGCATATGTTTCTCCAAAGTCAAGACCTTCAACTTGTGTATAGCCTTGTGCTACTAATCTTGCTTTGTTCCTTACTACTATCCCATCTTGATCTTGTTTGTTTCTAAAGACCCATTTGGTTCCAATCACATTGTGTCCCTTTGGTCTCTCTACTAATTCTCATACTTGATTTCTTCTGAAGTTATTCAATTCTTCATGCATAGCATTCACCCAATCAACATCCTTCAATGCTTCATCTATCTTCTTTGGTTCAATGGATGACACAAATAAGAAATGCTCACAAAATGAAGTCAATCTTGATCTTGTTTGTACACCTCTAGAAATATCACCAATGATAGTGTCCAATGGATGATCCCTTGCAATATTGGTTGGTTGGAGGATTGGAACGTGATTGCTTGCACTTACTTGATCATTGGGTTGAGATGATGTACTAGCCACTTGATCTTATTCATCGTCATGAGAGCCACTTGTACTAACTTGATTTGTATCATCTTGCACATTTGAGTTAGAGAGCACTTGCACTTGATCATCTTCATCATCATTCACTTGCCTAGGCCTCAATTCACTAATATCCATGTTCTTCATGGCATTTGAAAGTTGAATGCCTCTAACATCTTCCAAGTTCTCATTCTCTACTTGTGAACCCTTGGTTTCATCAAATTCAACATCATGAACTTCCTCAAGAGTACCACTATCCAAATTCCAAACTCTATATGCTTTGCTTGTAGTGGAATATCCAAGTAGGAATCCTTCATCATATTTCTTGTCAAACTTGCCCAATCTAGTGCCTTTCTTCAAGATATAGCATTTGTAACCAAAGACCTAAAAATATGCAATGTTGGGCTTTCTACCATTCAAGAGCTCATATGGTGTCTTCTCTTTCAATCGGTGATAATAGAGGCAGTTGCTACAATAGCAAGCCGTGTTGATAGCTTCGGCCCAAAAAGATTGACTCACATTGTACTCACTAAGCATAGACCTTGCCATATCAATGAGTGTTCTATTTTTCCTCTCAACAAGGCCATTTGATTGTGAAGTGTACTTGGCTGAGAATTGATGTCTAATTCTAAATTCATCACACAACTCATCAATTCTAGTGTTCTTGAACTCACTACCATTGTTACTTCTAACTCTCTTGATGGTTGTTTCAAACTCATTGTGAATGCTCTTGACAAATGATTTGAATGTTGCAAACACATCATTTTTGTCCACTAGAAAGAATACCCATGTGTATCTAGTATAATCATCCACTATCACAAAACCATATTTGTTTCCACCAATGCTAGTGTATTGTGTTGGCCCAAATAAATTCATGTGCAATAACTCAAATGCTTTACTAGTCCTCATCATGCTTTTCTTAGGATGGGTGTTTCCAACTTGTTTGCCGGCTTGACAAGAGCTACAAAGCTTATCCTTTTCAAACACAACATCTTTCAAGCCTTTAACTAAGTCATGCTTAACCAATCTATTCAATTGTTTCATTCTAACATGACCAAACCTTCTATGCCATAACCAACCTATGCTAGACTTAGTGAGCAAGCATGTGGATAATCTAGCTTCACTAGCATTGAAATCAACCAAGTATAGATTCTCATATCTAAAGCCTTTGAAGATCAAATTTGAGCCATCTACACTTATGATCTCTACATCATCTACCCCAAATATGCATTTGAATCCAAGATTACACAATTGAGCCACAGATAGCAAATTGAAGTTCAAGCTCTCTACTAGCAACACATTGGATATGCTCATGTCATTGGATATTGCAATCTTATCAAGCCCTTTGACCTTGCCTTTGTCATTATCACCAAATGTGATACTATCATAACCATCATTGCCATTGGTGTTGATTGAGTTGAACATTCTTGCATCACCGATCATGTGTTGAGTGCACCCACTATCAAGAACCCAATGCCTTCCTCTGGCTTTGTAATTTACCTACAAAAGAAGATAAATTCTTTTTAGGTACCCAAACTTGTTTGGGTCCTTGAAGGTTAGTTACTAAGCTCTTTGGTACCCAAATGGCTTTCTTCTTTGAACCCATCCATGGTTTACCAATGAACTTAGCCTTTACACCATTTGTACCCTTTGTAAGCACATAAAAAGAATCAAGCTTAATGGAGGATACATTAGCTTGTGATTTTTTGTTCATGCATTTTTGCTCTATATGACCAACTTGCTTGCAACTAGTGCAAAACCGATCATTGTTCTTCACAAAACTAGTCTTATAAGGAGCAAAGGCCGCCTTGCCTTTCTTGGGGGTATAGCCTAATCCCTCTTTGTAGAGAGAAGCTCTTTGGCTACCCAAACATATAAGTAAGCGGTCCTCACCACCATAAGCCTTAGCTAAGGTGTGAGTGAGCTTAGTGACCTCCTTCTTGAGGTTCTCATTCTCAACCATTAGTGGGGTATCACAAGTGAGACCATCACTACTAGATGAGGTGAAAGTGGAAGTGCTACAAGAGGGGTTAGTGGGAGGAACAATAATAGGCATAGATAGTGATTCGTAAATTATATCACAAGTTAAACCTACATTGCAAGTTTCAACATGCTTCTTTTTATTTTGCTCATCAAGCAAAGATGAATGAGCCTTTTCAAGCTTTTTGTGAGCTTTGCCAAGCTTCTCATTGGCTTCCTCTAGCCTCTCATGAGATGCATTGAGCTCATCAAAGGCTTGCTTAAGGGCTTTTAGTTCCTTACACAAGCTTTTGCATTCCCTTCTTTTGATGTCAAAGTGTTCTCTAGCATCTTCTAGCATGTCAAATAATTCATCTTTAGTAGGTTCATCATCATCACTATCACTATCATTTTCATTTTTATGTTCATTTTCATCATCATGTTCTTCATCACTTTCATCATCACAAGTTTGTACCTTAGTGGCCTTAGCCATGAAGCATGATGAAGATTCGAAGAGAGAAGGCTTCTCATTGATTGCAATGCTTGCAAGAACCTTCTTCTTGGTGGTCTTGTTATCATCACTATCATCATCATCATCACTTGAGGAAGCATCACTATCCCAAGTGACTACATATGAACCACCCTTCTTCTTCTTGAATGCCATCTTGTCCTTCTTCTCTTTCTTTTCCTTCTGTCCTTCTTCTTGTTCTTCTCGTTGTCATCATCATTGTCGCTATTGTATGAGCATTGAGCAACAAGATGATCTTTGCTTCCACACTTGAAGCACCTTCTTGACTCTTCTTTGTTCTTGGATGAAGACTTCTTTCTTCTAACACGGTAGCCCTTCTTTACCATGAACTTGCCAAATCTTTTGACAAAGAGAGCCATCTTCTCATCATCATCATCATCCCAAGATTTATCTTCTTCACTTGATGTTTCTTGCTTAGCTTTGCCATTGGATGATGCGGCCTTGAATGCCACACTCTTCTTCTTCTCATCTTTCTTCTTCTTCTTTTATTCCTTCTCTTCTTCATCTATATATGAATCATCGGTCATGATGTCTCCCAACACTTGGTTTGGTGTCATGGTGTCCAAACCACTCCTTACTAGAATAGTGACCAATGTGTCAAATCTTGAAGGTAAGCATCTCAAGAACTTGTGGGAGAAGTCCTTGTCCTTCACCTCTTCTCCAAGTGCTTTGAGATCATTGATAATCACTTGAAGCCTATGAAACATCTCTGGCACACTCTCATCCTCCTTCATCTTGAAGCTTGCAAACTTCTCCTTGAGAATGTAAGCCTTTGCACCCTTCATGGCTTGAGTGCCCTCAAATAATTATTCTAACTTCTTCCAAGCCTCATGAGCCATCTCAATATTCTTAATTTGCTCAAATGTTCTCTCATCAATTGCATCATGAATAACACTTAGAGCAATGTCATTGTTTTGGAGAAGCACTTCTTCGGCCACGGTGGGATTCTCCAGATCACCAATCTTAATTTTGGTTTCTACCACCTTCTACACCTTTCTATTGATTGACTTGATGTGTGTGGTCTTCTTTGACTTCCAATAAGGATAATTTGTGCCATCAAATTAGGGTGGCTTCTTGGTGTTGTTGATTTGAGCCATTTTTACACCGAAGGTTCTTAAGCCTCAAATTACAGTGACCTCGGCTCTAATACCACTTGAAAGATCCTAATGGCTATAGGGGAGGGGTGATTAGCCTATTAAAAATTCTACAACAACACTTAACAATCCGGTTAGACAATTATGAAGCGAAGCAAGTGTTGCGCTAGCCTACAAAAAGATGCAAGCCACCTACCACAATTCTAGTTTATATAGTTTCTATCCACGCAATAGCTATGACACTACACTAAGTTAGTGTGCTCTCAAAGGCTAACTAAAGAGCCACACTAACCAAACTAACAAGCTCTCACAACTAGCTACACTAAAGAGCTTGACAACTAGTTTACGGTAAAGTAAAGAGAGTGAGCAATTTGTTTATACCGCCATGTCGAGGAAGGAGCCACTCAATCACAAGAATGAATACCAATCACCTCAGAATCAAATGATGAACACAATGATTTTTTACCGAGGTTCACTTGCTTGCCGGCAAGCTACTCCTCGTTGTGGCGATTCACTCACTTGGAGGTTCACGCGCTAATTGGCATCACACGCCAAACCCTCAATAGGGTGCCACACAACCAACACAAGATGAGGATCACACAAGCCATGAGCAATCCACTAGAGTACCTTTTGGCTCTCCATCGGGGAAAGGTCAAGAACCCCTCACAATCACCACGATCGGAGCTGGAGACAATCACCACTCTCCGCTCGACGATCCTCGCTGCTCCAAGCCATCTAGGTGCACGGCAACCACCAAGAGTAACAAGCGAATCCCACAGCGAAACATGAACACCAAGTGCCTCTAGATGCAATCACTCAAACAATGCACTTGGATTCTCTCCCAATCTCACAAAGATGATGAATCAATGAAGGAGATGAGTGGGAGGGTTTTGGCTAAGCTCAAAAGGTTGCTATGTCAATGCAAATGGCCAAAAGTATGAGCTTTAACCGGTCATGGGGCTTAAATAGAAGCCCCCACAAAATAGAGCCATTGTACCCCTTCACTGGGCGTAACGCGGGGTGACCGGACGCTTCGGTCCGATCGACCGGACGCTGGCCCTCAGCGTCCGGTCACGTGATTCACGCCACATGTCCCCTGCTTCAAATACTATTCGTCAGATTTCAACGGTCATCAGTTGACCAGACATAGCGCATAATACTAACCGAACGCTTAGCCTCCAGTGTCCGGTCGTTTCCAGTAAGGTTCCAGAAATGATTTTCTTCGACCGGATACGTCCGGTCATGCTTGACCGGACTCTGTCAGCGTTCGATCACACAGTGACTTTTCTCTGCGCTGCCCGACAATAGGACCAGACACACCCTGCCAGCGTCCGGTCGCTAAGCGACCCAGCATCCGGTCATTTGACCGACGCCAACGTCTTCGCTGTTACAACTGACCGGATGCACTGGTTCCTCAGAGACCAGCGTCCGGTCACCTTGTGACCAACGAGACTAACTCCTTTTCACCTCTAACTTCTTCACCCTTGCTCAAATATGCCAACCACCAAGTGTATCACCTTGTGCACATGTGTTAGCATATTTTCACAAACATTTTCAAGGGTGTTAGCATTCCACTAGATCCTAAATGCATATGCAATGAGTTAGAGCATCTAGGGGCACTTTGATAACCGCATTTTGATACGAGTTTCACTCCTCTTAATAGTACGGCTATCAAACCTAAATGTGGTCACACTCTCTAAGTGTCTTGATCACCAAAACAAAATAGCTTCTATGGTTTATACCTTTGCCTTGAGCTTTTTGTTTTTCTCTTTCTTGTTTCCAAGTCCAAGCACTTGATCATCATCATCATCATGTTATGATCTTTATTTGCTTCACCACTTGGAATGTGCTACCTATCTCATGATCACTTGATAAACTAGGTTAGCACTTAGGGTTTCATCAATTCACCAAAACCAAACTAGAGCTTTCACCCTCTTTGGGGTCGCTCTTGTGTCCTAGTATCTAATATCTAGTTGGGCCATCTGGTCCCTTTTGTGGCATGTAGTAATATAATGACAACTTTGAAAGCCTAAATTTGTTAAATTTTAGACCCTTTGGTCTGGATTGGACATTGTGGATTAAGATTGTCATCATTATATAAGAAATCAAACCCTATAGCCTGACCCTCATCCCACTCGCCGCCGCAATCTCCCCGAGAGAGCTACTCCCTAATCCCTTACCATCGCCCTTTTCCCTTGCCTTCATTGTGCCCATTATCGGTGTAGCCGCCGGTGAGCACCTAGTCGCCCTCCTCCCTCAACTCCACACACCACCACTTTCCATCTCCATGCTAACCCCTCTAGCATCCTTGATCACCTCAGCCACCATTCTGCTCTTATCCACCGCTCACCCACCACCAAGGCGGCTGCTGCAACCACCTCACCATCCCACATGCTATTTACTACCACTATTGGGCCAATAACTTCCCAAGGTCATCGATTGACCTCTAATATACCAGCCTCAAAATCCATTCTAGGCAGCTCCAAATTGTAACCCTAACACCATATCTTTGCCAAAGAAAGTAGTCATCGAAGGAAGATAAGGCTTGCACTAGCCAGAAGGTATAGTGAGATGTCAGAAATAGATGCCACGAGGGTGGATGCTTGCCCCTAGACCTCCTAGATGATGTTGTTCATGAGATCCTTAAGCGGGTGTCGGACGTGGTGTCACTCTTCCGCTGCACCCTTGTGTGCAAGAAGTGGGGTCGCATCATGTCCGATTGACAATTCCTCGGGAGCTATAGATTGCCGATGGATGACAGATCTTCTCTCCTTGGATTCTTCATCCAGCACCACCAACTAAGGGCTAATGTGAGGAGGAAGAAGGTACCTATGATTTGCAAGTCTAGGGCACTGGCCTTTGTCCTGGCGCCGGAGTCACCCCTTAGGCCTGAACATCGACTTCTCACCTCCTTCATCTGTGATGATGTGGGCTTCCTCAATGATGCCAAGCTACTGGTAATCCACGATGGCCTCCTCCTCCTTCGCATCCTCCCTAAGCCTAGGGACAAGAACATTTTTCTCTGCTTATGCGTGTGCAACATGAACACCGGCAAGCATGATCTCCTCCCTTGCATTAACTCTAGTGTTTTCAGTGATGATGGCCCCATGGGGTATGCCATCCTCATAGCCAACGATCACGTTGCTGGTCAGCACCAGCCAGTGGGTGGCTATTCCACCTTTTTTCGAGTGCTAGTGATCGGCGTCCATCACATCAATTGAAGAGTGTACTTGGGTGACTTCTCCTCGGATGCCCCTACAAATAAACCCAATTGGAGAATCATACAAGAGCATTTGGATGGCAGCCTCCATGGATGCCACACCCATGACCATATTTAAAGGTGGCCCATAATGGCTCTTCCATGGTGACACTAATCGTAATGGTCCGAATGGGCAAAGGTTCTTCACCTTTGGTGTAAGCATCAACACTAATGCAGAGCACCAAACATTTGATTTCGTTCTCAATAATAATCAACTACGGTGGTGTGCTTGGTTGTGCATGAGATTCATCAATGGAGATGAAAATCTATGTTTTCTTTTTGTACGTGACAAGCGCCTAGAAATTTGGGGCAATGGTGAAGATGAGGATGGCAATTTGATGATCAACACCCATGGTGTCCATATTGACAATGGGGAGCCAGGGTTATTTAGGGTGAAACCAGTGTGCCTTGCAGCGAAGAGTGGCACTATGCTTGTGCTCTACAATTTAGATCTTGACCATGCTTACCTTCTTCACATCCATTCAGGGCCAACAACAATGGTAGCTGGTTGGAGAGGGTCATTGAACTACAGGATGGCTATGCCTTATGAGATCAACAGGCTGGAGTTCTTTATGTCTAGGCTTGGTGTCCAACAGCAACATTAGTTATGTTGTATGTGAACTATGGTATTGTTCAATCTATTTCACTTGGAGGTTTGATCATAACTATTTTCTCATGTCATCGCTTGTCAATTAACTAGATCTTTGAAAGGTCCTTGTGTGGTTTTGGTAATTGAGTGACAACCTAGGTGGGCTAATTGTGTTTATGTGAGATACACAGGTGATTAGTCCACAGGTACATATGTGTGAGCAACATATGCCATGAAGGTGAAAATGGCTTGGAGATGTTGTAAAGCTCACACATGTGATGATGAAGGAGCTCATTGCACATGAGACATGACATTGAGTCATGTGATCAAGGTGGAGAAGATCAAGACAAGACTTGGCTTGATAGATCGGTTGCAAGCGTGAAGGGCAAGTCAGAGGCTTTGGAGCGATGGACCGCGTAGCGGTGAAGCTTGAGCAAGACTTGGCGCCGATGGACGAAGGCAACGGTGAAAAGCAAGTGAAGTCAAGATCGATGAACCAATATGATTATGTGATGATATGAAGTGGATCATATCATTGTTGATCATGTTGGTGCATGTGTTGCATCAACATTGGAGGAGATGGAATGGAATGCGCAAGGCAAAGGTATAACCTAGGGCATTTTATTTCACCGGTCATAGGTGTGTAGAGAAGTTTATGACCGGGTTTAGGATAGATGGTCGTACTATCAAGAGGGGTAAACTTGTTTGCATATCGGTCATCTAGTACCACTCGAGTGATCTAACTTTGCATTGTCGCTAGGATTGAGTGGCGTGGCAAGTTGAGTGGCTAATCCTTTGGAAAATGATTGTGAAAATGCTAACACACATACACATGGTGGTGTACACTTGGTGGTGTTGGCACATTTACAAAGGAGATGAAGTTGGAGTTGATGTGGATCAACTCGGCGATGGAACGGAGGTGAGAAGGGTTTGGAACTCCACCGGCAGAGTGTCCGCCCGTAGAGTGTGGACAGTCCGATGGTGCCACCGACGCCCTATTCTGATGGTAGATGTAGGCTTTTCTCACATGTTGGATGAAGATAATCTAACTCAAGCACAAGAGAAATGCCTAGATCTCGACATCCAAGCTACTAACATCATGTATAGATCTTTGCATGATTGTATATTTGGAGAGATCATTGACATGAAGACCGCCCATGAGATTTGGAGTTATCTCAATGAGAAATATGGGATGGTCTCCGATGATGATGATGAGTCCAAAATAGAGGCGCATGAGTGTGTTGAGCATAACCACAATTTGGTGATTGTGGAAGAGTGCTCCACCTCATGGTCAAGTGATGATGATGATGATTGATCTACCACAAGTTCACTTGACAAGATTGATGATGATGCCACAAGTATTGCAAGTGATGATGCTACCCCATGCACACTTGATGGTGATGATGGTTCATGCTCAAGCCTTGATGAAGATGCTACTACAAGCTCTCCAACTACATCACCACATTGCTTCATGTCACAAGGTGACACCAAGGTAACAAATGATAATATGGTTGATCATGTTGATTCATATGATGAGCTTGTTAGTAGACTTGCTAGCATGACCATGTCTTTAGAAAATTAGAAAGCTAAAACATTGAAATTAGAAAATGAAAACTCATTTCTAAAGAACTATTGTGAAGAACATAAGAAATTACTTGATGCTTATAAATCTTCACATGATGAGCTAAAATTGAATCATGAGACACTACTTGCATCTCATGATGAATTATTAGAACAATATGCTTCTCTCATTAAAATGTTTACAAAGAAACTTAAAAATAATGAGAGCTCATCACATGGATCAAATGATAAATCACAAATTGTTGCTAACCCTTGTGATATAGGCAAGAAGCATGTATCCACCTCTTGTGATGATTTATTAGATATGCCATGCTCTTCACATATAGATGCTTGTTCTACTTCTATGTCTTGTGAGACTAACCTTTTGAACGAGAACAATGATCTCAATGAACAAGTAATGAAATTGAGCAACAAATTAGAGAGGTGCTACAACTCAAAAGACACCTTTGAGCACATGTTGAAGACTCAAAGAAACTATGGTGACAAGTGTGTTCTCGGCTTCAAGAAGAAGATGCCAAAGGGCAAAAGAAAGAGAGAGAGAAAGATGAAGAAGCTACAACAAAGAAAGCTCTCTCATATCATGTGATACCGGTGTCATGAAGCGGAACACCTTGCAAATAGTTGCCCTAACATTGAGAAGCTCAAGAATATAAAAGAAGAAGAGAGGCTAAAGCATGTCAAGTGCTTCAAGTGCCATACTTGGGGTCATCTTACCTCAATGTGCCCAACCAAGCAATTGGTGAAGCAACAAGTGAAGCCTCAACCAAAGCCACAAGTTGAGCAAGAGAAGACACCCCAAGTTCAAATCAAGATCAACCATGAAGATGGTGGTGATTTGATGATAAAGAAGAAGAAAACAAGAAGGGGTGGAAAGGCAAGGCATCCAATACAAACTCACGATGCCAAGATGATGAGCAAGAATGAAGATGAGAAGAAAGATCATGCTCACATCAAGTGCTTCAAGTGTGGAAGTGTGGGACACTTTGCCTCTAAGTGTCCTACCAAGCTTGAGAAGAAGGCTCAAGCAATCCATGAGAGGCAAGGCAATGAGAAGCACCATATGAGCAAAGAAGAGAAGGCTCAAGCAAAGAGAAAGTGCTACTCATGCCGGGAAAGGGGACACATGGCACATTCATGTCCCCTAGATAAAACTTCTAAGCCTATTTCAATTGATGATGATTCTATGCTTAGGAAGGATGGCAATGGTACCTCATTGGTTGCAATTGCAAAATATCCCGTTATTCATACTAAGGCTATGCCTAAGTATGTTGCACCTAACTTGAGAGGACCCAAAGTTGTTTGGGTACCATCAAAAAGTGGATGATTGTTTGTAGGTATCATCGACATTGGAGGCTTGGTTCAAATGATATTCATCTTGTTGATTATGTAGATTATGTAGTTGAGCCAAGTATTGCTAAGTGATGATCATTGTCCCAATGCCATGACAAATTGAGTGAAGTCCAAATGTGCTACAACATACAAGTGTAAAATTCAAGTTGTTGGTAATTTATTGGATATATTTGATGGTTTACAAATAATTAAGTTGAAGCTTGCAAGTTGGATGATCATGAGCTAACCAAGGTATATCTTTTGTTGATCATTTCATTTGGGTGCATATGAGTTGATTAAATTGGATAAATATGCAATGTTGCTTCTATGAGATGATTGAATGGATAATTTATTAGTAGTCAAGTTTGAATTGATTTGTGTTGGATTAATTCAAGAGATGACTTTTAGTAAGTGATTTGAATGGATATATGTCTTATGGAAGTATTCAAACAAGTTAGTTTTAAGTTTGATTCATACATGATGAAGTATATCTCAATTGTTGAAATCTGTCCTATAATTGAGAATCTAAGTTAGCTGTGATCTTAGCCATGTTTGAGTAAACAACACTTATTGGATTGGCATAAAAATTGGTGTACATGCTCTAGACTTATGGTATAAGATGCTATACAATTTTCATGAGAATTGGATAAGAAATTCTTCGGTTTTGGAGTGGATCTTGTTAGCTATAGTGCAGCTGTTTTCAGCATATAGCAGTGGTAGAAGAATTGAAATCTGGTAGCAATCTAGAAGTCAAATGGAGCTAAAATTTTTACAGATGCTAGGTAACTTAGTATTTCACACCTCCACCAAATTTAGTGGTATTTGGATTTGTACTTTGGGAGATATGCTTATTTCTTTGAAGGGTACAAAATCTGTCAGAAAAGTGATAAATGTTGGATTGATCTAGAGTCACTTTGATTGAAAGGTCCTCAAGTTGGAAACATGTTTACAAGTGTTTGAGGTACCTAAGTTTGGTTTTGAGATAATCTAGAAGCATGACAAGCAAAGAGTACAAGGTCATTTGATTGTGGAGTGTACTTTGCACACATTCGGTACTCAAATTGAGAGATCAAGATCAAACTCAAGATGAAGTTGAAGTTTAAGTTCTAGTGACTATTGGAAATCATTTGGTAGAAAGAAAAGGACTTAAACAAGAAGAAAGAAAAGGACTTAAACAAGAAGAAAGAAAAGGACTTAAAGAAGGAATCAAGGTTACTCACCAAGTTAAGTCCATCACTTGGATCAATCAATCAAGTCATTTCAAGTGAGTATCAAGAATGATTCTTGGAGAGAGATCACTTCTCCCTAGTGTAGGGGCTTGCCGCCTATGTGTAGGTGAACCAAGTGTGGTACTTGGAAGACTAATATGAAAGTGGTGATCCGAAAAACATATGAGATGCTTAGTTGAAGCAATCAAAAGGGTTGATCAAGAAAAGCAAGCAACACCCAAAAGAGAGCTAGTCATGATATTTCAAGTGGTATTCTCAAATTGATGCTCTCATGCAAGCAAAGATTAAAAGATAAAGCAAGCCAACCACAACAAGAAAGTGCACTTGATCATAAGTGGTATTCATTTCATGAGTAAAGAATGAAATTCAACATGGTATCTATTGGGCTTCACCAAGCCTATAATTGGACTTTACATTGCTATTGAAGTAATGAATTGGAATCTATGTGACTATCCTCTACTCCAACATAGCAAAGATATCATTGTAATGTGCATGATCATTTCATCCCTTACTAGTATGCGGTTAGTGCATATAGTACATGCTTCATAGGATCATGCATAACAAATGAAATACTTAAATTCATAGCCTACCACTATTGTTTGAATGATTACTTGATCTAGTGGTTAGCACATGAATTTGTTCATGAGCTAGTGAACCCAAGTACTTGACTCAATTTGGATTGCTAACAAGTGACAAGTACAACATTGGCAAGATAACCCTTGCAAGAGGTGTGAAGAAGCTTGTTATTGGTTCAAACCAGACTTGGAAGCTTAGATAAATCAATTTAGTTCAAGTCAATCATAGAAGCTCATGATAGTGATAAGAGTACAAGCACAAGACAACAATGCAAATGGATATCTAGTTTGTTTGTTTCAAATGGTATCTAGACTCAAGTATTTTATCAAGAATCTACAAATGATGTCTAGATCAACTCACAAGTGATATCCTATAAGTGGTACTCATAAAGATAGCAAATGTTCAAGAAATGATTTTTATTGAAAAATCCAACAAGTGGTTCCATACTAGAAGATTCTTCCAAGTGATATCACATCTACACAATATATCAATCATGCAAGAAAATGGTTCCACAAGTGATCCTCAACTTTAAGTGATCATCAAATGAAGAATGCATCCCTCACCTACAAGAGCTCAAGTATATCAAATGGATGACCCATGCTATCGTATAGGGGGAGGTGTCACATAAATTGGTATCAAGATCAAAGATCCTATGTGTGGTATCTCAAGAAGCCTTACACAAGATACAAGTGGTATGAGTTACAAGTGGTATACAAGTAGTGTCATTCCAACAATCAAGTGATGTCCATAAAAAATACAAGATTTAAGCCTCAACGATCTATCCTAAACGTATACCTTTGCATCAACGAGAAGCTCACCTTTTATGGAAATTGATGACAAAGGGGGAGAGATTGTACAAAGATATGAAAGCTTTGAGATTGAGATTATACAAGGGGGAGAGATAAGATATAAAGCTCAAAGAAGTAGAGGTTGGACATGGATATGGACAAAGAGGGAGCAACATTGAAGAAAAGAGATGGATCAAATTTCTTGGACAAGAGAAGCACACAAGTAGGGGGAGCAAGCTCATGAACTTTGATTGATTGCATTTGATATGTGCATATTCATGTGCTTGCTTGCATTGCATAAGCTTTCAAATTCAATATGCATGCTTGTGTGGTGTATGCTAGTTGTAAAACTTGAATGATGATTTGATAACTAGCATGCATAGGATGATAGCTAGACACTTGGTATGCTTTTCAAGTAATGCTAGTACCTTGCTTTTAATGTTGATCTCACAAGGTATCTAGTGCTTTTATTTCCAAGTGATATCTAGCTAACCATAGTGCTAAGGATGAACTTAAAGGTGCAACTCCGATTGGTACACGCTTCAAAGGTTTATTCTATACACCTTAGCATCATTTTGTAGTAATTACTCTCCCACAATTTTAATCTATGCATATGTGCGACCTTCAAATCAAATACTCTAGCACATATGTAGGGGGAGCTAATACTACCATTTCGGGTTTATGGTACTTGTCCAAAATCATTTTCACATGGTAAAATTGCTTCGGCAAGCAACATGAATCCAAAAGAGCTTAATTTCCATATCTTTATAGAGTTGTCATCAATTACCAAAAAGGAGGAGATTGAAAGGTCCTTGTGTGGTTTTGGTAATTGAGTGACAACCTAGGTGGGCTAATTGTGTTTATGTGAGATACACAGGTGATTAGTCCACAGGTACATATGTGTGAGCAACATATGCCATGAAGGTGAAAATGGCTTGGAGATGTTGCAAAGCTCACACATGTGATGATGAAGGAGCTCATTGCACATGAGACATGACATTGAGTCATGTGATCAAGGTGGAGAAGATCAAGACAAGACTTGGCTTGATGGACCGGTTGCAAGCGTGAAGGGCAAGTCGGAGGCTTTGGAGCGATGGATCGCGTGGCGGTGAAGCTTGAGCAAGACTTGGCGCGATGGACGAAGGCGACGGTGAAAAGCAAGTGAAGTCAAGATCGATGAACCAATATGATCACGTGATGATATGAAGTGGATCATATCATTGTTGATCATGTTGGTGCATGTGTTGCATCGACATTGGAGGAGATGGAATGGAATGCGCAAGGCAAAGGTATAACCTAGGGTATTTCATTTCACCGGTCATAGGTGTGTAGAGAAGTTTATGACCGGGTTTAGGATAGATGGCCGTACTATCAAGAGGGGCAAACTTGTTTGCATATCGGTCATCTAGTGCCACTCGAGTGATCTAACTTTGCATTGTCGCTAGGATTGAGTGGCGTGGCAAGTTGAGTGGCTAATCCTTTGGAAAATGATTGTGAAAATGCTAACACACATACACATGGTGGTGTATACTTGGTGGTATTGGCACATTTACAAAGGAGATGAAGTTGGAGTTGATATGGATCAACTCGGCGATGGAACGGAGATGAGAAGGGTTCGGAACTCCACCAGCGGAGTGTCCACCCGTAGAGTGCGGATAGTCCGACGGTGCCACCGGCGCCCTGTTCCGAAAAGATAGGGTCTCACAGAGTGGACCGGACACTGGTCACGTAGTGACCGGACGCTGGGTTCCAGCGTCCGGTCAGTAGTGGTAGTCAGCGGGCAGGCGTCGGTCATCGACCGGATGCTGGCGCTGGAAGTGACCGGACGCTGACAGGGTGCGTCCGGTCAGGGTGACGAGTGATGACGCAGGCAGAGCAGAGAAGCTGGAAGTGACCGGACGCTGGTGCTGCGTCCGATCGTGACCGACCGGACGCGTTCGGTCATGTCTGGTACCTTACTGGAAATGACCG